>NC_141874.1:472415863-473665863 GCF_056163025.1 Triticum urartu
TAAAGCTTATTTCCTCCACACCAATCAATCATACATATTTAGAGAGCAATTTTTATTGCTTGCATCGATGACAACTTACTTGAAGGATCTTACTCAATCCATAGGTAGATATGGTGGACTCTTATGGCAAGACTGGTTTAAGGGTATTTGGAAGCACAAGTAGTATCTCTACTTGGTGCAATGAATTTGGCTAGCATGAGGGGGAAAGGCAAGCTCATCATGTTGGAATATCCAAGACAATATAATTTATCTTAGATGTAAGAAAACATAACCCATTACGTTGTCTTCCTTGTCCAATGTCAACTCTTTAGCATGTCATATTTTAATGAGTGCTCACAATCATAAAAGATGTCCAAGATAGTATATTTATATGTGAAGACCTCTCTTTCTTTATTACTTCCTATTAATTGCAACGATGACCAAAACTGTGTTTGTCAACCCTAAACAACTTTTATTCATCATACTCTTTCTATGTGAGCTCATTACTCTCCATAAGACTCACATGATCTCTTTGTTTCTTTTTATTTCTTTCTATTTTCTTTTATTCACTTAGGATCATGGCAAAATAATCAAGCCCTTGACTCAACACTAATCTTTATTATATAGCTCACGGACTCGATTACATAGAAGTATAATAAAGCAAAACTCACAACTAGATCACACTAAGAACTTTTATTCTACTAGATCAAGATGTTACCAAAAGGATCGAACTAAGAAAAACGGTAAAGATAAAAGTGATGGTGATACGGTACCGGGGCACTCCCCCAAGTTTGGCAGTTGCCAAGTGGAGTGCCCATACCATGTGATTATGTCTCTCTTTTCGGGGATGGTGATGTGATGTTCTTGGCGATGATGCCCCTCAAGATACGATTCTCCTCCTCAAGCTTGTTGACTTGCTGCTTGAGGTCCATTATTTTCTTTCGGAGTTTTCCTGTAACAGCCAAAGCTCCCTGCACCCAAGGGTGCTGCATAGCTGCGGGAGAACCAGTGACACTCTTTTTCATATTCTCATAAGAAAGAAATCTAACATTCGAAGGGATAACCGAGTTTGGAATAGCTGAGCTCTGCAGTTCTCCCATTGTGAATCCAGCTTGGAGGCGGGAAGTGACTTCTTAATCCTCTTCCATGGCATCTATCCTCTTCAAATCAGCCTCCATCTCTTCCTCCATTGCTGGCCCAAAGGGGTCAACATGATTGTTTGTCGTTGATCTCGGTGCCGGATGAGACACCCGGCTCTCCCCGACTGACTCTTGCGAAGACATCCTGATCTAATCTGCAGCAGCAACAACTCGAAACACAAACATGAGATAATTGCGTGATACGGGAGTCAAAACCTCCAGGAGATTATATAATGAATTTTTACCGACCCAAATACGTGTCGTGTATGAAAACGGAGTCTGGAGAGCACACGAGGTGCCCATGAGGTAGGGGGGCGCGCCCAGTAGGGTAGGGCGCGCCCTCCACCCTCGTGGAGCCCTCGTGTCCTTCCCGGACTGCTGCTTATTTTTCTATTTTTCTAAATATTGCAAAACGGAGAAATATTGCCTTAAAAACTGTTTTGGAGTCGGTTTACTTACCGTACCACATACCTATTCCTTTTCGGAGTCTGAAACGTTCCAGAAAGTGTCCCTTATGTATTCCTCCGGGGTTACGGTTTCAATAACATTGGTTTCAACATTTATGGGATTACCTGAGATATAGTGTTTGATTCTTTGTCCGTTCACCACCTTCGGATTTGTGCCTTCAAAGTTGTTGATTTTGATGGCACCGGAACGGTAGACCTCCTCGATAACGTAAGGACCTTCGCATTTAGAGAGAAGTTTTCCTGCAAAAAATCTTAAACGAGAGTTGTATAGCAATACATAATCACCTACATTAAACTCACGCTTTCATATCCTTTTGTCATGCCATCTTTTAACTTTTTCTTTAAACAACTTGACATTTTCGTAGGCTTGGGTCCTCCATTCATCAAGTGAGCTAATATCAAATAACCTCTTCTCACCGGCAAGTTTAAAATCATAATTAAGTTCTTTAATAGCCCAATAAGCCTTGTGTTCTAGTTCGAGAGGTAAGTGACATGCTTTTCCATAGACCATTTTATACGGAGACATACCCATAGGATTTTTATATGCAGTTCTATAGCCCCATAATGCATCATCTAGTTTCTTGGACCAATTCTTTCTAGACCTATTAACTTGACCACTAGACCGAGGGTGATAAGGAGATGCAATTCTATGATTAACATCATATTTAGCAAACATTTTACGGAAAGCACCATGAATAAAATGTGAACCACCATCAGTCATTAAATATCCAGGGACTCCAAATCTTGGAAAAATAACTTCTTTAAGCATTTTAATAGGAGTGTTATGATCAGCACTATGATAACCCACAAGTATAGGGGATCGCAACAGTTTTCGATAAGTAAGAGTGTCAAACCCAACAAGGAGCTAAAGGTAGAACAAATATCCCCTCAAGTTTTATCGACCACCGATACAACTCTACGCACACTTGACGTTCGCTTTACCTAGAACAAGTATGAAACTAGAAGTACTTTGTAGGTGTTGTTGGATAGGTTTGCAAGATAATAAATAGCAAGTAAATAAAAAGTAGGGGCTGTTTAGATAAAGACACAACTAAGTTAGGTTTAGTAGAGAGTTTGTTGTTGCGAGAAAGTTATTTGTTACTAGGCAATCGATAACTAGACCGGTAATCATTATTACAATTTTATTTGAGGGAGAGGCATAAGCTAACGTACTTTCTCTACTTGGATCATATGCACTTATGATTGGAACTCTAGCAAGCATCCGCAACTACTAAAGATTCATTAAGGTAAACTCCGCGGTACAGCTCCTTCTACTCAGGTGTCGAGGATGCTGGTGCCCACCTCCTGGTCTTCTCGTTGCGGCTCATGGTGGACGTCGACCACGACAACGATGGCGGCGCGACGACGGTTGCGCCCGGGCATGGACGAAATTAAGAGGGAGAGAGACGAGCGAGGGGAAAACGGTGGGCTAGGGTTTCGCAGGGGGGGAGGGAGCAACCTTGTAGGGCGCCAAGGGGAGTGGATGGCCGCCCCGTGGCCATAGGCGCCGTGTACGGCCGGTCTCTGTCCACGAGCTCCCGATGAACAGAGGAAGGGGAACGACCCGGCGGTGGGCTGGGCCTGTCCAGTGGCCAAGGCCCAGGGGAATTAGTGGGGAGGGGTTTTGTTTTCTTTTGCTGATCGGGGTTTTCCTTTTCTTTTGTCTAACTCCTTTTTTTGCCTATGTTTGCATTTTCTTTTTGTACCAAAAGAGTTTTGTTTTGAGCGAAACGTGGCACATAATTCTAACATAATAAATTGAGATGGAACAAAAAGTATTGGGTCAAAAGGAGTTGTCTAACCATTTTTAGAAATTGAAAAGGTCAATTTCAAAAGATGCTGGACCACTAAATCATTTCCAAGGGCACCTTCGGAATCCAAAAGAGGTTTGTTCCAACATGACAAATATCCATCGATTATTTGCCACACTTTGAACATTTTAGCTTTCATGTTTGAAAACTTTTATTTTGGACTTTAAGTTAAATTTGAATTTGGACCAGGTTCGAACTAACGAGAGTTTAACAACAGTAATCATGATGACGTTGCATCATTAGCAGGGGATTACTGTAGCTTAATTATCAGGGCGTCACACAAGTATAATCATAACCCACGCATAATTGCCATGCATAATACTTCAATATATGAATTTGATCCCATAATAGTTTCCCTTTTTGTGTCAAGCGATAATCCCTAAAGTATTCACGTTGATCCAACGTTACTCCCATTACATAATTAAATTGGGTTTTCTCAGGATTATTAAAGTAGTACATAATATCTTTCACATAACCAGCATCGAGGGTTTTAGGAGGTTCCCCATCTCCATGAGCAGCAAGTACACCTATTTTTTTGGTATTTCGTGTTCCATATCCATAACTAAAGATAGAGAACAACCAAGAACAGCAAATAAAAATTACTTAGTGATAAAGCAAACAAGCACACATGAGAATATTCACCCCACGCTATTGCTCCCCGGCAACGGCGCCAGAAAAAGGTCTTGATAACCCACAAGTATAGGGGATCGCAACAGTTTTTGATAAGTAAGAGTGTCGAACCCAACGAGGAGCTAAAGGTAGAGCAAATATTCCCTCAAGTTCTATCGACCACCGATACAACTCTACGCACGCTTGACGTTCGCTTTACCTAGAACAAGTATGGAACTAGAAGTACTTTGTAGGTGTTGTTGGATAGGTTTGCAAGATAATAAATAGCAAGTAAATAAAAAGTAGGGGCTGTTTAGATAAAGACACAACTAAGTTAGGTTTAGTAGAGAGTTTGTTGTTACGAGAAAGTTATTTGTCCCTAGGCAATTGATAACTAGACCGGTAATCATTATTTGAGGCATAAGCTAACATACTTTCTCTACTTGGATCATATGCACTTATGATTGGAACTCTAGCAAGCATCCGCAACTACTAAAGATTCATTAAGGTAAAACCCAACCATAACATTAAAGCATCAAGTCCTCTTTATCCCATACACAAACAACCTACTTACTCGGGTCTGTGCTTCTGTTCACTCACGCCATCCACCATAAGCAAATCATAAACATATTGCAACACCCTACAGCGGGGATCCCTCATGCTTGCACAACACGGAGAGCACCATAGGACATCACCAATAATAAAACATGCAACTCAAACCAATCTTGATCACCAAATAGCCATTAGGACAAAACCGATCTACTCAAACATCATAGGATAGCCATACATCATAGGGAAATAATATATAGCGTTGAGCACCATGTTTAGGTAGATATTACAGCGGGTAAGAGAGAGATTACACCGCTGCAAAGAGGGGGGAAGAGTTGGTGATGATGGTGGTGAAGTTGTTGGTGAAGATTGCGGTGATGATGATGCCCCCCGGTGGCACTCCGGCGCCACCGGAAGCAAGGGGGAGAGGGCCCCCCTTCTTCTTCTTCTTCCTTAACCTCCTCCCTAGATGGGAGAAGGGTTTCCCCTCTGGTCCTTGGCCTCCATGGCGTGGGAGGGGCGAGAGCCCCTCCGAGTTTGGATCTATCTCTCTCTGTTTCTGCGTTCTCTCCTGGCTCTGTTTCACCATTTCGTGTATATATGGAGATCCGTAACTCCGATTGACCTGAAACCTTCGCCGTGATTTTTTCTCTCCGAAAATTAGCTTTCTTGCGGCAAAATAAGAGCGTCAACCGCCTTACGAGTGGCTCACAAGGGTAGGGGGCGCGCCTAGGGGGGCAGGCGCCCCGCTGCCTCGTGACCACCTCGGGCACCGTCTCACATGGATTTTTCTTCCAGAATTTTCCAAATATTCCAAAAAGTATCTCCGTTCGTTTTTATCCCGTTTGGACTCCGTTTGATATGGATATTTTGCGAAACCAAAAACATGCAACAGACAGGAACTGGCACTGGGCACTGGATCAATATGTTAGTCCCAAAAATAGTATAAAAAGTTGCCAAAAGTATATGAAAGTTGAATAATATTGGCATGGAACAATAAAAAATTATAGATACGATGGAGACGTATCAGCATCCCCAAGCTTAATTCCTGCTCGTCCTCAAGTAGGTAAATGATAAAAAAGATAATTTTTTATGTGGAATTCAATCTTTATCACATATCTAATCATGGCATGAATATTAAGACACGAGTGATTTAAAGCAATAGTCTATCATTTGACATAAAAACAATAATACTTCAAGCCTACTAATAAAGCAATCATGTCTTTTCAAAATAACATGGCCAAAGAAAGTTATCCCTACAAAATCATATAGTCTGGCTATGCTCCATCTTCACCACACAAAATATTCACCTCATGCACAACCCCGATGACAAGCCAAGCAATTGTTTCATACTTTTGACGTTCTCAAACCTTTTCAACTTTCACGCAATACATGAGCGTGAGCCATGGACATAGCACTATAGGTGGAATAGAATATGACGGTGGAGAAGACAAAAAGGAGAAGATAGTCTCACATCAACTAGGCGTATCAAGGGGCTATGGAGATGCCCATCAATAGATATCAATGTGAGTGAGTAGGGATTTCCATGCAACGGATGCACTAGAGCTATAAGTGTATGAAAGCTCTAACTGAAACTAAGTGGGTGTGCATCCAACTTGCTTGCTCATGAAGACCTCGGGCATTTGAGGAAGTCCATCATCGGAATATACAAGCCAAGTTCTATAATGAAAATTCCCACTAGTATATGAAAGTGATAACTCAAGATACTCTCTATATGAAGAACATGGTGCTACTCTGAAGCACAAGTGTGGTAAAAGGTAGTAACATTGCCCCTTCTCTCTTTTTCTCTCATTTTTTGGGCCTTCTCTTTTTTTTAGCCTTTCTCTTTTTTTTCTCTTTTTTCGTCCGGAGTCTCATCCCGACTTGTGGGGGAATCATAGTCTCCATCATCCTTTCCTCACTGGGACAATGCTCTAATAATGATGATCATCACACTTTTATTTACTTACAACTCAATATTACAACTCGATATCTAGAACAAAGATATGACTCTATATGAATGCCTCCGGTGGTGTACCGGGATGTGCAATGATCTAGCGTAGCAATGACATCAAAAAATGGGCAAGCCATGAAAACATCATGCTAGCTATCTTACGATCATGCAAAGCAATATGACAATGGATGCTCAAGTCATGTATATGATGATGATGGAAGTTGCATGGCAATATATCTCGGAATGGCTATGGAAATGCCATAATAGGTAGGTATGGTGGCTGTTTTGAGGAAGGTATATGGTGGGTTTATGGTACCGGCGAAAGTTGCGCGGTACTAGAGAGGCTAGCAATGGTGGAAGGGTGAGAGTGCGTATAATCCATGGACTCAACATTAGTCATAAAGAACTCACATACTTATTGCAAAAGTCTATTAGTCATGGAAACAAAGTACTACGCACATGCTCCTAGGGGGATAGATTGGTAGGAAAAGACCATCACTCGTGCCCGACCGCCACTCATAAGGAAGACAATCAATAAATAAATCATGCTCCGACTTTGTTACATAACGGTTCACCATACGTGCATGCTATGGGAATCACAAACCTCAAAACAAGTATTTCTACTAATCCACAACTACCACTAGCATGACTCTAATATCACCATCTTTATATCGCAAAACTATTGCAAGGAATCAAACATATCATATTCAGTGATCTACAAGCTTTATGTAGGATTTTATGACAAACCATGTGAATGACCAATTCCTGTCATCTCTCTAAATAGATATAACTGAAGCAAGAGAGTTTAATTCTTTCTAAAAAAGATATGCCCACACTCTAACAAATATAAGTGAAGCAAAAGAGCATTCTATAAATGGCGGTTTTCTATGTAAAGAGAAACAGGCAATCCAAACTTCAAATGATATAAATGAAGCACATGAAGCATTCTATAAAGCCATACTCAAAAGATATAAGTGAAGTGCATAGAGCATTCTATAAGTCAACCAAGGACTATCTCATACCATCATGGTGCATAAAAGAAAGATGAAAACTAAATGTAAAAGACGCTCCAAGATTGCACATATCGCATGAACAAAACGAATCCGAAAACATACCGATATTTGTTGAAGAAAGAGGGGATACCTTCCCAGCATCCCCAAGCTTAGACACTTGAGTCTCCTTGAATATTTACTTGGGGTGCCTCGGGCATCCCTAAGCTTGAGCTCTTGCCTCTCTTCCTTCTTCTCACATCGAGACCTTCTCGATCATCGAACACTTCATCCACATAAAACTTCAACAGAAAACTCGGTAAGATCCGTTAGTATAATAAAGCAAATCACTACTCTAAGTACTATTGCAAACCAATTCATATTTTGTTTTTGCATTGTGTCTAATGTAATATAGCTTTTTCATGGTTTAATCCACTGATATAAATTGATAGTTTCATCAAAACAAGCAAACTATGCATCAAAAACAGAATCTGTCTAAAACAGAACAGTCTGTAATAATCTGAACATTAACCATACTTCTGATACTTGAAAAATTCTACCAAAATTAGGAAAAATAAACAATTTGTATATTAAGACAGTGAAAAAAATAATCAGAACCATTTGACATTCCAGCAAAAAATGTAAAATCGCGCACTACAGCCAAAGTTTCTGTCCTGCACCATACAAACCATCAAGCAAATGTAAACATCCTAAAGGCAAAACTTGGCACATTATTTTTATAATACAATGGAATTGTACAAGGGCATAATTATTTTTGTTGAAAGGTTTCTGTAATTAAGATTCACAAAGTTCCCATGGGCATGAACAAAGTTCAAGGACGTCTCCCACTTTCACAATGCTCGTCTCTCTCACTTTCACTTTTCTTTTAGAAAAAGTTTTGGGTTCCCCTCTTTATTTTTGTTGTTTTTAAATTATATGAAAGCACTCAACAGAAATAAATGACTCTCTAAAACTTCCAGGTTGTCTCCCTGGCAGCGCTTTCTTTAAAGCCATTAAGCTAGGCATATAGTGCTCAAGTAGTGAATCCACCCGGATCCCAAGGTATATCAAAGCCAATTTGAATCAACAATGATTTGTAATTTAGTAGTGAGCACAAAGTAACATATATCAAGCAATGACGAAGTCTAACTCTCTTCCTATGCATCGACATGTCATAAAAGAACAATTCATGCACACATAGTAAAGGCCAATGCATAGTATAAACAGTTTCTTGCAATTTTATCGTGTTGGAAACATAGAGAGGTGGAGATATAGTTCCTCTCTCATAATAATTGCAAGTAGGAGCAGCAAGCACATGCATATTATATCTATCAAAAACATCATGTGTAGTAGTGAAACGCAACCCATGAATATAATCCTTAATAAGGGAAAACTTCCCCGATATAGCATAGCCGGGAGAATTCAAAAAGATAATTGGACTATCATGCGTGGGTGCAATAGCAACAATTTCATGTTTAACATAAGGAACTATATCAAGTTCATCTCCATAAGCATAATTTGTATTGGCATCTTGGCCACAAGCATCATCAAAAAGGGATATTTCAAAAGAATCTAAGGGATCATAACAGTCATCATAGCAATCATCCTTCGGTAAGCACGAAGGGGAATTAAACAATGTATGAGTTGAAGAGTTACTCTCATTAGAAGGTGGGCACGGGTGATCAATCCGCTCTTCCTCCTTTTGTTCTTCGCTCTCTTCCTCATCTTTTTCATCCAATGAGCTCACAGTTTCATCAATTTCTTCTTCCATAGACTCCTGCAAAATATTAGTCTCTTCTTGGACAGCGGAGACTTTCTCAATAAGTGCATCAATTTCGGAATTGTATTCATAATTCTCATAGCCATATTTGAGGATAGCTAAATTTTCAGATCTATAAATAGCATCATCAAAATCTTTAAACTCTTTACACATAGATTCAATTTCATAAGAACCCATAAAAGCAACAAATTCTTCTATTTGTTCCACATCGTAGTAATCATATATACCATTAGCATAAGAAGCTAAGGTTTTATTATCATTGAATTTGCATGAAAAGGGAAGGTGTGGAGCCTTCATCCTAGAGCAACAAGTTGTGACGTCCCCAATTCAATCGTACACTAATCATACACGCAACATGTACGATCAAGATCAGGGACTCACGGGAAGATATCACAACCCAACTCTAACAATAAAATAAGTCATACAAGCATCATATTACAAGCCAGGGGCCTCGAGGGCTCGAATACAAGAGCTCGATCATAGACGAGTCAGCGGAAGCAACAATATCTGAGTACAGACATAAGTTAAACAAGTTTGCCTTAAGAAGGCTAGCACAAACTGGGATACAGATCGAAAAAGACGCAGGCCTCCTGCCTGGGATCCTCCTAAACTACTCCTGGTCGTCGTCAGCGGGCTGCACGTAGTAGTAGGCACCTCTCGAGTAGTAGTAGTCGTCGTCGACAGTGGCATCTGGCTCCTGGGCTCCAACGTCTGTTCGCAGCAATCGGGTATAGAAAGGGGGAAAAGAGGGAGGAAAGCAACCGTGAGTACTCATCCAAAGTACTCGCAAGCAAGGAGCTACACTACATATGTATGCATTGGTATCAATTGGAATAAGGGTGTCATATGTGGATTGAACTGCAGAATGCCGGAATAAGAGGGGGTTAGCTAGTCCTATCGAAGACTATGCTTCTGGTAACCTCCATCTTGCAGCAGGAGAAGAGAGTAGAAGGTAAGTTCACCAAGTAGCATCGCATAGCATAATCCTAACCGATGATCCTCTCCTCGCCGCCCTATTAGAGAGCGACCACCGGGTTGTATCTGGCACTTGGAAGGGTGTGTTTTATTAAGTATCCGGTTCTAATTGTCATAAGGTCAAGGTACAACTCCAAGTCGTCGTGTTACCGAAGATCACGACTATTCGAATAGATTAACTTCCCTGCAGGGGTGCACCACATTTCCCAACATGCTCGATCCTCTTTGTCCGGACACACCTTCCTGGGTCATGCCCGGCCTCGGAAGATCAACACGTCACAGCCCTACCTAGGCACAACAGAGAGGTCAACACGCCGGTCTAAATCCTATGGCGCAGGGGTCTGGGCCCATCGCCCTTTGCACACCTACACGCTGCATATGCGGCCGGTGAGCAGACCTAGCCTCCCTTATACAAGAGCAGGCGTTCTAGTCCAACCCGGCGTGCACTGCTCAATCGCTGACGTCACGAAGGCTTCGGCTGATACCATGACATGAGTGCCCATAACTGTCCCCACGTAGTTGGTTAGTGTGTATAGGCCAGTAGCCAGACTCAGATCAAATACCAAGATCTCGTTAAGCGTGTTATCTTGAAGTAACCACGAACACCGACCAGGGCCGGGCCCACCTCTCTCCTAGGTGGTCTCAACCTGCCCTGTCGCTCCGTGACAAAGTAACAGTCGGGGGCTGTCAAAAACCTAGGCCCACCTCTACCGGGATGGAGCCACCTGTCCTTTCAGCCCCCTCATCAGAATCACTTGCGGGTACTCAATGAGCTGACCCGACTTTAGTCACCACCTGTGTCATGTATATAAAGTATATAGTATATACCCGTGATGACCTCCCGAAGTGATCACGACCCAGTAGTATAGCATGCCAGACGGACAAGAGTGTAGGGCCACTGATGGAACACTAACATCCTATACTAAACATTAGGATAGCAGGTACATGTATCAACAATTGTAGCAACAATAACAGGCTATGCATCAGAATAGGATTAATGGAAATCAGTAACATGCTACACTACTCTAATGCAAGCAGTAGAGAGAAGAATAGGCGATATCTGGTGATCAAAGGGGGGGCTTGCCTGGTTGCTCTGGCAAGAAGGAGGGGTCATCTCCGATGTAGTCGAACACACGGACATCGGCAGCGGTCTCTGAGTCTACCGGAAAGGAGTAATGAAGGGGGAACACAATAAATAACAAAGCAATCAAATGTAACACAAAGCAAGACGCGGTAATACGTTGTGCTAGGGGTGACCTAACATAGGGATAAGCGATACCGGCGAAGGGGGGAAACATATGGGAAAGTATTCCCGGTGTTTCGCGTTTTCGGGCAGATGAAACGGAGGGGGAAACTTGCGTGTTCGCTATGCTAGGGATGCGTGGCGGACGAACGGGCTGCGCATCCGGATTCGTCTCGTCGTTCTAAGCAACTTTCATGTACAAAGTTTTTCCATCCGAGTTACGGTTTATTTTATATGAATTTTCAAAGGTTATTGTATTTTCTAAAATAAATTTAAATTCAAAATTAAGTAGAAAATTCTATGTGCACACACTGTTGGCTAGCCACAGTGGATGACAGATGGGTCCAGAGGGCCCAGTTGACCCAGTCAACATTGACCGTTCAACAGATGAATAGTACAGGGGGGTCCCACATGTAAGTGTCCTAATGACTTATGAAATGATTTTCCTTTAATCTAAAATAAGGGGGACCCACATGTCATTGGTTGTACACTTTAACAGAGGGATTTGGTGAGCTGTTTATCTAAGGGGCCCACTAGTTAGTATGTAATTAGCAGGGGGTAGCCTAATCAGAGGGGGGGGTTTTGTCCCTAAGCTAAACAGGGGCTGGCCGGGCACACACGGGCGCCGGAGTGTGCCGGTGGCCTCGGCCACAACCAGCAGCGGCGGCGGCCTCCGGCAGGGGCACGCTGGAAGCGCCCGCGGCCCTGGGCGCCAGCTCAGTGGGAGCAGGCGGGGGGGGGGGGGGAGGAGAAGCAGCGGCGAGTGCAGCCGCTGCGGCAAGCAGCACGCGAGCAGGGGAGAACGGGGGTATGGCGCGGGGCAACTACGACGCGGTCAGCGGCAGGCCGGAGCAGGCGTGGTCCAGCGGTAACAAGCGAGGCGAGCGCGGGGCAGCCCGGTGCTGCAGCGAGCGCGGCTGCGGGCAAGCAGACGCACGCTTGGGCGCAGTCAGAGGCGAGGCGGCCAGAGGCCTGTACGCGACGGTGGTCAACGGGCGGAGCTCGATGAATCGGTGCCTAAGGGGCATGGGGAGGAGGAAGAGGGGGTCTAGGAGGACCGGATGCTCACATTGGTGCTCATAGTGGTCTCGGGGAAGCCGGGGAAGCACGAGGTCGAGCGGATCGACGAAATCGGCAACGACGACCGTGGTGACGAAGACAGGTCGATGGCGAGGCTCGAAACTCCGCAGTACAGCTCCTTCTACTCGGGTGTCGAGGACGCTGGTGCCCACCTCCTTGTCTTCTCGTTGTGGCTCGTGGTGGACGTTGACCACGACAACGATGGCGGCGCGACGACGGTTGCGCCCGGGCATGGACGAAATTAAGAGGGAGAGAGATGAGCGAGGGGAAAACAGTGGGCTAGGGTTTCGCAGGGGGGGAGGGAGCAACCTTGTAGGGCGCCAAGGGGAGTGGATGGCCGCCCCGTGGCCATAAGCGCCGTGTACGGCCGCCCTCTGTCCACGAGCTCCCGATGAACAGAGGAAGGGGAAGGACCTGGCGGTGGGCTAGGCCTGTCAAGTGGCCAAGGCCCAGGGGAATTAGTGGGGAGGGGTTTTGTTTTCTTTTGCTGATTGGGTTTTTCCTTTTCTTTTGTCTAACTCCTTTTTTTGCCTATGTTTGCATTTTCTTTTTGTACCAAAAGAGTTTTGTTTTGAGCGAAACGTGGCACATAATTCTAACACAATAAATTGAGATGGAACAAAAAGTATTGGGTCAAAAGGAGTTGTCTAACCATTTTTAGAAATTGAAAAGGTCAATTTCAAGAGATGCTGGACCACTAAATAATTTCCAGGGGCACCTTCGGAATCCAAAAGAGGTTTGTTCCAACATGACAAATATCCATCGATTATTTGCCACACTTTGAACATTTTAGCTTTCATGTTTGAAAACTTTTATTTTGGACTTTAAGTTAAATTTGAATTTGGACCAGGTTCGAACTAACGAGAGTTTAACAACAGTAATCATGATGACGTTGCATCATTAGCAGGGAATTACTGTAGCTTAATTATCAGGGCATCACAATTCTCCTCCACTACAAGAAATCTCGTCCCGAGATTTAAGGTGCGGAATAAGGGGAAAGACTTGGGAAGGACGGAGTTCAACACAAGATAGGTACCTGGGGGCTATCTCAGTGAACGTGGCATAGAGGCATCTCTCAAGTTGAAATTCAAGCAAGTCATCGAGATCAAGGTAAGGAGGTGCAATAAGGAGCTTCAACTGGGTAGGCAACCGTTCGTTACCTGAAACGGAGGGTGAAATGGGTTCATAGTAATGGGAATAAGTATTGCATCTGATACCAGAACATATCACAAGGAAGGTGGCTCATGAATTGCATACGAAGCCAAGCGTGAGGAACAATTTTGGAAGACAGGGATGTACAGGAGAGTTAGGTTTCGATCATGTGGAACTGTGGATTATGAGCCCACCATGTGGGTTGAAAGCGGGAAGGGTCCTATCATTTGCATGGTCATGACAGCAAGGCAGGTCAAAGGACAACCTGTCAGTTATGTTGGCAACAACGTTGGTACCAAGGGCGAGGGACGAAGAGAACCATTTTCTTGCTCGTTGAACGAGGCAGACCAATCGGCAAGGTTCGCGTCCATCGGTGGTTACCGTAATTTCATCAACAAAAGTAACAGGGTCCTTTTGACAGAATTGTACACCGAGGTGTTTGCAAAAGCAGGAGAATATTACTGCTTAGATCATATAGATCACATGAAAGGTTAAACCAATCAATGGAAAGGAAACGACGATTGTCAGGTTTAAGAGAGCAATGGAAAGGAAAATGTGTTTAAACACATATTTCAAGGGTATATCCTTCCCAAGGACAGGCAGAGCATGATATTTGTGACAAGACATAATGTAGAAAATCCTTTAGGTGAGTGGAGAGAATTTTCAAGACATTACCCATACAACGGTGTTTGGATAATTGAGCAACAAACATTCAGCATTGGGCTTCAAATGTTCTTGTTGAAAATCATAGTACCACAGACATGCTTCTTGATAGCATTGACACGGTCTTCAAGCAAAGGTCAGACTTCGGATATACGAAGGATCCATCAAGAACAACTTGTAAAATAAGTCTTACAATTTCCTCATGGAAGAATGGATATCCTTGGTACAAAGGAAATTATAACAATAGGTCCTCTGGTCAGGTGTGCTAGGCATGACATCACCTTACCGAGTCATATAAAGACCAATGTTATAACCCTTGGCAATATGTTCCAACCATCATATCTGACCGAGATTCAGATCTGATTGGGGTCAGGATACCTCAGACATCAGGATGCCTGAGA
Organism: Triticum urartu; assembly: GCF_056163025.1. Lineage (NCBI taxonomy): Eukaryota > Viridiplantae > Streptophyta > Magnoliopsida > Poales > Poaceae > Triticum > Triticum urartu. The sequence goes on from NC_141874.1 coordinate 472,430,655, forward strand.
AGAAAAGGTGCAACACAATTTGACGAGATGCCATTGTGAGATTCTCGGAAATGATCTAGGGAAGCGAGTTCTGAAACTAGAGTTCATCATTAAACCAAGGAGAGGATGAGGGGGTGGCTGATGAACTAAACGACAATTCATCGAGATTTCCAAAAGATGGATTTCCACAATCATGTGAACAAGGAGATAACATTTGTCAAATCAAATGGTATAATGATGTATGCTCGAGGAAAACACACACACAATTAAACATTGGTTGAAAGGTGGACCCATAATATGGGCTTAGGTAGCATGATAAATGTTTAGAATGGTGTTTCAATAACCAATACACAAAGAATGAAACTATCATTCATTAACTTACAAGCAATAGGGTTGCTAGAAGTTTAGAATTTTACACCTCACAGTTCAATCGTCGGTATTCCGATTGGAAACAACACGGGGACCAAGAGATGAATGGAGATGGTGGTAAGTATTACTATATCAAGAATTTCTTAAGAGGTGGTCAAATTCTATCAACATTCTTGACATAAAAGATGGTAATACTCCAAGGTAAAGGAGAACAAATGCTAGATAGCAAGGATCTCAAGGTATACACAAAACACAAACAAGTTTGTGTTGGAAAGAAGGCAAGGAAGTAGTCGATGACAACACAAATTACCAAGGGACAAGGATGGTATTTCTCATCATGAATACAATTGATATCCTGGAAGGAGTCAAAATGTTGATGATGATCACGACAATTTGTTGTCGAGAGGATCCATGAAGAAGTAATTGAATAGCGACTGCATCAAGCAAAAGGACTGATGCAACAAAAGATTATTGGAGCCACGGATATGATACAAACTCGAAATCAAGCTTACTGTTTTTATGGCAAAATTATATGAGGAGGGAGATCGATGTAAGGTTAGCTCATCGTCGAAAATTGTGCTCCGGAAAGGAGGACCAGGTAGCACAATTAAAATTTTAGCACAATAATGATATAGCCGATCAGGCTAGGAATGTCTTGAAGGATTATTAAACTCATAAACAACGAAGATTACTTAGAGTTATTGAACCAGAGTGCGGAATCGGTTCACTTACCGGTGTTCTTGAGCGACTAACAACTCAAAATCCATGAAAAATTGGAATCAGTGAGAAATAATAGTTGATGAAGACTTATAAGATGCAACACAGTTCTTAGATATTCTCGAGATACCAGACGGTAATACTCGACGTTAGATCAACGTAGAGGTTGGACTGGTGTAATGACTTGCAAAAGACAAGTGATGTAACTTGTCCAAGAAATGGGATCAAAGAGAAAATATGGTCGGAACCACGATTGCATAGGATCAATTCAAAGATACCAGATGATATTATATCAACGAAATAGTTATTATTACAAGAAGCTTCTATGGTAGGATCTACATCTTGTCCATGGGCATGAACACAAAGTTCAAGGTCGACTCCCACTTCTCCAATGTATGACCTTTCATTCACTTCTCATTTTCGAAGAAGTTGTAGTGTTGAAATTTTATCTGGCAAAATACCAGAAGAGTAGGACTCGTGAAAACCTTCGAGTTCATCATATTAAGGAAGGCATAGGTTCAAGCCATTGGGGCTTCTTAGAACATATACCACGAACTTCAGGAGTAAATAACACAAGCTCAAAAGTAGAGCATGGTTGACAAAGAAGAGGATACAATTTACCAAAGTCATTATATACCCGTGGAAAGGCTCACAAGGTTATTGAATATAAAGGACGTTGTCGGATAAAATCCAACAAAGGATCTGGTGGTCCATAAGGGATCTGATGCGAGCATCGGTACTCAACCAGAAGAAGAAAGAATGCAAGGAGATCAGATGATAGAAACATCTGACTTAATTCAAAGCTCAATTGCAACGGAAGTATGAATTCCAAAACAAGGGATCATAAGCAATGCTCTGATTAGGGATGCATACGTTGAATAGACTTAGGGCTACATTCAACGACAACTTGATTGGTCGAGGACCAGCTCATGTTCAAAATGACGTCTGAGCCGGAAGGATGAATCCTATGATCCGATTGAGGATTGTGAGCATTCGCAACATATCGAATCAAGTGACTCGAAATGATAGTGAGAGAGGATGTCAACGGAGATTACTAGAAGTATGGAATTAACCATAATGCAGGCAAGGAATTCAAGAGCAATGGGCTGCTAAGGTTTTCCAGAAAATCGAATGGTATTTCGAGGTCTTTTGTGAAACACATGAACAACTAGGGATGACCAGATACTCGACAAGTGCGAGGAATTATCCGTAGGGGTATTTACGTGGCAAGGAACTGCAAGGCAGTAGGCACAAAGTATACTCGGAATAATAGAGACAATTTCGGGGTATCTTGTAATAACAAGATCAACGGGGAATGATTGTATGAATGGCAAGTGTACGTGGTTATCCATAGGGGTAGCGATGATAGGGAATTGCAAAAGCAACGGGCACCAAGTCTCGAGGGAACATCGGAGAGTAACTTCGAAATCTTCTGGTGCAGCCGGCGATCATCTGCACGGAAGGGGCTCTCCGGGAGAAAGTGGTGACGAGAACCTAGAGTTATAATTTGTAAGATCATTTAACCCGAATAGAAGAGAGAGCATAATCCCAGAGTATAGATGAGGAATAAAATATCCTAATACCACCCAATGGCGACGTGGGCCCATGGGCCGCACAGCCAAGTTAGTAAACAATTTCCATTGACTAGACTCAACTTCGGCCAAGGAGTGTGGAAGGGGAATTCCTACAGGCAGTCGGCTCTAATACCAACTTGTGACGCCCCCGATTCAATCGTACACTAATCATACACGCAACATGTACGATCAAGATCAGGGACTCATGGGAAGATATCACAACACAACTCTAACAATAAAATAAGTCATACAAGCATCATATTACAAGCCAGGGGCCTCGAGGGCTCGAATACAAGAGCTCGATCATAGACGAGTTAGCGGAAGCAACAATATCTGAGTACAGACATAAGTTAAACAAGTTTGCCTTAAGAAGGCTAGCACAAATTGGGATACAGATCGAAAAAGACGCAGGCCTCCTGCCTGGGATCCTCCTAAACTACTCCTGGTCGTCGTCAGCGGGCTGCACGTAGTAGTAGGCACCTCTCGAGTAGTAGTAGTCGTCGTCGACGGTGGCGTCTGGCTCCTGGGCTCCAACGTCTGTTCGCAGCAATCGGGTATAGAAAGGGGGAAAAGAGGGAGCAAAGCAACCGTGAGTACTCATCCAAAGTACTCGCAAGCAAGGAGCTACACTACATATGTATGCATTGGTATCAATTGGAATAAGGGTATCATATGTGGACTGAACTGCAGAATGCCGGAATAAGAGGAGGGATAGCTAGTCCTATCAAAGACTACGCTTCTGGTAACCTCCATCTTGCAGAAGGAGAAGAGAGTAGAAGGTAAGTTCACCAAGTAGCATCACATAGCATAATCCTAACCGATGATCCTCTCCTCGCCGCCCTGTTAGAGAGCGACCACCGGGTTGTATCTGGCACTTGAAAGGGTGTGTTTTATTAAGTATCCAGTTCTAATTGTCATAAGGTCAAGGTACAACTCCAAGTCGTCCTGTTACCAAAGATCACGGCTATTCAAATAGATTAACTTCCCTACAGGGGTGCACCACATTTCCCAACACGCTCGATCCCCTTTGTCCAGACACACCTTCCTGGGTCATGCCCGGCCTCGGAAGATCAACACGTCGCAGCCCTACCTAGGCACAACAGAGAGGTCAGCACGCCGGTCTAAATCCTATGGCACAGGGGTCTGGGCCCATTGCCCTTTGCACACCTGCACATTGCGTACGCGGCCGGTGAGCAGACCTAGCCTCCCTTATACAAGAGCAGGCGTTCCAGTCCAACCCGGCGCGTGCCGCTCAGTCGCTGACGTCACGAAGGCTTCGGCTAATACCACGACGTCGAGTGCCCATAACTGTCCCCGCGTAGTTGGTTAGTGTGTATAGGCCAGTAGCCAGACTCCGATCAAATACCAAGATCTCATTAAGCGTGTTATCTTGAAGTAACTGCGAACGCCGACCAGGGCCAGGCCCACCTCTCTCCTAGGTGGTATCAACTTGCCCTATCGCTCCGCCACAAAGTAACAGTCGGGGGCCGTCAGGAACCCAGGTCCACCTCTACCGGGATGGAGCCACCTGTCCTTTCAGCCCCCTCATCAGAATCACGTGTGGGTACTCAACGAGCTGACCCGACTTTAGTCACCACCTGTGTCATATATATAAAGTATATAGTATATACCCGTGATAACCTCCCGAAGTGATCACGGCCCAGTAGTATAGCATGGCAGACGGACAAGAGTGTAGGGCCACTGATGGAACACTAACATCCTATACTAAACATTAGGATAGCAGGTACAGGTATCAACAATTGTAGCAACAATGACAGGCTATGCATCAGAATAGGATTAACGGAAAGAAGTAACATGCTACACTACTCTAATGCAAGCAGTAGAGAGAAGAATAGGTGATATCTGGTGATCAAAGGGGGGGCTTGCCTGGTTGCTCTGGCAAGAAGGAGGGGTCATCTCCGATGTAGTCGAACACACGGACATCGGTAGCGGTCTCTGAGTCTACCGGAAAGGAGTAACAAAGGGGGAACACAATAAATAACAAAGCAATCAAATGTAACACAAAGCAAGACGCGGCAATACGTTGTGCCAGGGGTGACCTAACGTAGGGATAAGCGGTACCGGCGAAGGGGGGAAACATGTGGGAAAGTATTCCCGGTGTTTCGCGTTTTCGGGCAGATGAACCAGAGGGGGAAAGTTGCGTGTTCGCTATGCTAGGGATGCGTGGCGGACGAACAGGCTGCGCATCCGGATTCATCTCGTCGTTCTGAGCAACTTTCATGTACAAAGTTTTTCCATCCGAGTTACGGTTTATTTTATATGAATTTTCAAAGGTTATTGTATTTTCTAAAATAAATTTAAATTCGAAATTAAGTAGAAAATTCTATGTGCACACACTGTTGGCTAGCCACAGTGGATGACAGATGGGTCTAGAGGGCCCAGTTGACCCAGTCAACATTGACCGTTCAACAGATGAATAGTAGAGGGGGTCCCACATGTAAGTGTCCTAATGACTTATGAAATGATTTTCCTTTAATCTAAAATAAGGGGGACCCACATGTCATTGGTTGTACATTTTAACAGAGGGATTTGGTGAGCTGTTTTATCTAAGGGGCCCACTAGTTAGTATGTAATTAGCATGGGGTAGCCTAATCAGAGGGGGGGGGGGGTTGTCCCTGAGCTAAACAGGGGCCGGCCGGGCACGCATGGGCGCCGGAGTGTGCCGGCGGCCTCGTCCACAACCAGCAGCGGCGGCGGCCTCCGACAGGGGCGTGCTGGAAGCGCCTGCGGCCCTGGGCGCCAGCTCAGTGGGAGCAGGCGGGGGGGGGGGGGGAAGGAGAAGCAGCGGCGAGTGCAGCCGCCGTGGCAAGTAGCACGTGAGCAGGGGAGAGCGGGGGTAGGGCGCGGGGCAACTACGACGCAGTCGGCGGCAGGCCGGAGCAGGCGTGGTCTGGCGGTAAGGAGCGAGGCGAGCGCGGGGCAGCTGCGTGGCTGCAGCGAGCGCGGCTGCGAGCACGCGGACGCACGCTGGGGCGCAGTCAGAGGCGAGGCGGCCAGAGGCATATACGCGACGGTGGTCAACGGGCAGAGCTCGACGAATCGGTGCCTAAGGGGCATGGGGAGGAGGAAGAGGGGGTCGGGGAGGACCGGATGCTCACATTGGTGCTCGTAGTGGTCTCGGGGAAGCACGAGGTCGAGCGGATCGACGAAGTCGGCGACGACGACCGTGGTGACGAAGACAGGTCGATGGCGAGGCTCAGAACTCTGCGGTACAGCTCCTTCTACTCAGGTGTCGAGGATGCTGGTGCCCACCTCCTGGTCTTCTCGTTGCGGCTCATGGTGGACGTCGACCACGACAACGATGGCGGCGCGACGACGGTTGCGCCCGGGCATGGACGAAATTAAGAGGGAGAGAGACGAGCGAGGGGAAAACGGTGGGCTAGGGTTTCGCAGGGGGGGAGGGAGCAACCTTGTAGGGCGCCAAGGGGAGTGGATGGCCGCCCCGTGGCCATAGGCGCCGTGTACGGCCGGTCTCTGTCCATGAGCTCCCGATGAACAGAGGAAGGGGAACGACCCGGCGGTGGGCTGGGCCTGTCCAGTGGCCAAGGCCCAGGGGAATTAGTGGGGAGGGGTTTTGTTTTCTTTTGCTGATCGGGGTTTTCCTTTTCTTTTGTCTAACTCCTTTTTTTGCCTATGTTTGCATTTTCTTTTTGTACCAAAAGAGTTTTGTTTTGAGCGAAACGTGGCACATAATTCTAACAAAATAATTGAGATGGAACAAAAAGTATTGGGTCAAAAGGAGTTGTCTAACCATTTTTAGAAATTGAAAAGGTCAATTTCAAAAGATGCTGGACCACTAAATCATTTCCAAGGGCACCTTCGGAATCCAAAAGAGGTTTGTTCCAACATGACAAATATCCATCGATTATTTGCCACACTTTGAACATTTTAGCTTTCATGTTTGAAAACTTTTATTTTGGACTTTAAGTTAAATTTGAATTTGGACCAGGTTCGAACTAACGAGAGTTTAACAACAGTAATCATGATGACGTTGCATCATTAGCAGGGGATTACTGTAGCTTAATTATCAGGGCGTCACACAAGTATAATCATAACCCACGCATAATTGCCAAGCATAATACTTCAATATATGAATTTGATCCCATAATAGTTTCCCTTTTTGTGTCAAGCGATAATCCCTAAAGTATTCACGTTGATCCAACGTTACTCCCATTACATAGTTAAATTGGGTTTTCTCAGGATTATTAAAGTAGTACATAATATCTTTCACATAACCAGCATCGAGGGTTTTAGGAGGTTCCCCATCTCCATGAGCAGCAAGTACACCTATTTTTTTGGTATTTCGTGTTCCATATCCATAACTAAAGATAGAGAACAACCAAGAACAGCAAATAAAAATTACTTAGTGATAAAGCAAACAAGCACACATGAGAATATTCACCCCACGCTATTGCTCCCCGGCAACGGCGCCAGAAAAAGGTCTTGATAACCCACAAGTATAGGGGATCGCAACAGTTTCTGATAAGTAAGAGTGTCGAACCCAACGAGGAGCTAAAGGTAGAGCAAATATTCCCTCAAGTTCTATCGACCACCGATACAACTCTACGCACGCTTGACGTTCGCTTTACCTAGAACAAGTATGGAACTAGAAGTACTTTGTAGGTGTTGTTGGATAGGTTTGCAAGATAATAAATAGCAAGTAAATAAAAAGTAGGGGCTGTTTAGATAAAGACACAACTAAGTTAGGTTTAGTAGAGAGTTTGTTGTTACGAGAAAGTTATTTTTCCCTAGGCAATTGATAACTAGACCGGTAATCATTATTTGAGGCATAAGCTAACATACTTTCTCTACTTGGATCATATGCACTTATGATTGGAACTCTAGCAAGCATCCGCAACTACTAAAGATTCATTAAGGTCAAACCCAACCATAGCATTGAAGCATCAAGTCCTCTTTATCCCATACGCAAACAACCTACTTACTCGGGTCTGTGCTTCTGTTCACTCACGCCACCCACCATAAGCAAATCATAAACATATTGCAACACCCTACAGCGGGGATCCCTCACGCTTGCGCGACACGGAGAGCACCATAGGACAGCACCAATAATAAAACATGCAACTCAAACCAATCTTGATCACGAAATAGCCATTAGGACAACACGGATCTACTCAAACATCATAGGATAGCCATACATCATAGGGAAATAATATATAGCGTTGAGCACCATGTTTAGGTAGAGATTACAGCGGGTAAGAGAGAGATTACACCGCTGCATAGAGGGGAAAAGAGTTGGTGATGATGGTGGTGAAGTTGTTGGTGAAGATTGCGGTGATGATGATGGCCCCCGATGGCACTCCGGCGCCACTGGAAGCAAGGGGGAGAGGGCCCCCCTTCTTCTTCTTCTTCTTCCTTGACCTCCTCCCTAGATAGGAGAAGGGTTTCCCCTCTGGTCCTTGGCCTCCATGGCATGGGAGGGGCGAGAGCCCCTCCGAGATTGGATCTGTCTCTCTGTCTCTCTGTTTCTGCGTTCTCTCCTGGCTCTGTTTCATCGTTTCGTGTATATATGGAGATCCGTAACTCCGATTGGCCTGAAACCTTCGCCGTGATTTTTTCCCAAAAATTAGCTTTCTTGCGGCAAAAGAAGAGCGTCAACCGCCTTACGGGTGGCTCACGAGGGTAGGGGCGCGCCCAGGGGGGCAGGCGCGGCCCCCTGCCTCGTGACCACCTCGGGCACCGTCTCACGTGGATTTTTCTTCCGGAATTTTCCAAATATTCCAAAAAGTATCTCCGTCCGTTTTTATCCTGTTTGGACTCTGTTTGATATGGATATTCTGCAAAACCAAAAACATGCAACAGACAAGAACTGGCACTGAGCACTGGATCAATATGTTAGTCCCAAAAATAGTATAAAAAGTTGCCAAAAGTATATGAAAGTTGAATAATATTGGCATGGAACAATCGAAAATTATAGATACGATGGAGACGTATCACACTACTAGTTGGAATAGCTTCTACACACTTAGTAACATAATCAACAACAACTAAAATATGTGTATAACCATTAGAGGAAGGGAAATGCCCCATATAGTCAAAGCCCCAGACATCAAATGGTTCAATAACAAGTGAATAATTCATAGGCATTTCTTGACTTCTACTAATATTACCAATTCTTTGACATTCATCACAAGATAAGACAAACTTACGGGCATCCTTGAAGAGAGTAGGCCAATAAAAACCAGATTGCAGTACCTTATGTGCAATTCTATCTCCAACATGGTGTCCTCCATAAGCTTCGGAGTGACACTTGCGTAGGATCTGTTCCTATTCATGCTCACGTACACAACGTCTAATAACACCATCTACTCCTTCTTTATAAAGATGTGGGTCATCCCAAAAGTAATGCCTCAAATCATAGAAGAACTTTTTCTTTTGCTGGTATGTGAAACTAGGTGGTATAAACTTAGCAACAATGTAATTAGCATAACCAGCATACCATGGAGCAGTATGAGAGGCATTTATGACATTTAATTGCTCATCAGGAAAGCTATTATCAATAGGTAGTGGGTCATCAAGCACATTTTCTAACATAGACAAGTTGTCTGCAACGGGGTTCTCAGCTCCTTTTCTATCAACAATATGCAAATCAAATTCTTGTAGCAAGAGAACCCATCTAATAAGTCTAGGTTTAGCATCTTTCTTTTCCATAAGATATTTAATAGCAACATGATCAGTGTGAATAGTTACTTTAGAATCAACAATATAAGGTCTAAACTTATCACAAGCAAATACAACTGCTAAGAATTCTTTTTCAGTAGTTGCATAATTTCTTTGAGCATTGTCTAGAGTTTTACTAGCATATTGAATAAAATTTAGTTTCTTATCAACTCTTTGCCCTAGAACAGCACCTACAGCATAATCACTAGCATCACACATAATTTCAAAGGGTAAATTCCAATCAGGTGGCTGAACAATAGGTGCAGAGATCAATGCTTTCTTAAGTATTTCAAATGCTTCCACACAATCATCATCAAAGACAAATGGTATATCTTTTTGTAATAAATTAGTCAGAGGCCGAGAGATTTTTGAGAAGTCCTTAATGAACCTCCTATAAAAACCGGCATGACCAAGGAAACTTCTTATACCTTTGATGTCCTTGGGACATGGCATCTTTTCAATAGCATCAACCTTGGCTTTATCAACTTCGACAACTCTTTCAGAAACTTTATGCCCCAAGACAATACCTTCATTAACCATAAAGTGGCACCTTTCCCAATTCAAGACAAGATTAGTTTCTTCACATCTCTGCAAAACTCTATCAAGGTTGCTCAAGCAATCATCAAAAGAAGATCCATACACGGAAAAGTCGTCCATGAAAACTTCACAAATCTTTTCACAAAAGTCAGAGAATATAGCCATCATGCATCTTTGAAAGGTAGTAGGTGCATTACATAAACCAAAAGGCATACGTCTATAAGAAAAAGTACCAAAAGGGCATGTAAAAGTAGTCTTTGGTTGATCTTTAGCTGACATAGGTATTTGAGAGAAACCAGAATAACCATCTAGAAAGCAAGAATGTGTATGTTTGGATAAACTTTCTATCATTTGATTGATAAAAGGTAAGGGGTAATGATCCTTTTTAGTAGCCTTATTTACTTTGCGGAAATCAATTACCATCCTATAACCTGTAATAATTCTTTAAGGAATCAATTCATCTTTATCATTAGGAACAACAGTAATACCTCCCTTCTTAGGGACACAATGGATAGGGCTTACCCACTGACTATCAGCAACGGGATAAATTATACCTGCCTCAAGGAGCTTTAGTATTTCCTTTCTTACCACTTCTTTCATTTTAGGATTCAGCCGACATTGATGATCACGAACTGGTTTAGCATCTTCTTCCAAATTAATTTTATGTTGACATAGAGTGGGACTAATTCCCTTAAGATCATCAAGAGTATACCCAATAGCAGCACGGTGCTTCTTCAGAGTTTTCAATAATCTCTCTTCTTCATGTTCTGAAAGGTTAGCACTAATAAGAACAGGATATATCTTTTTCCCTTCAAGATAAGCATATTTAAGAGTATCAGGTAACTGTTTAAGCTCAAACACGGGATCACCCTTGGGTGGAGGAGGATCCCCTAGGATTTCAACAGGTAAATTGTTTTTTAGAATAGGTTCCTGTTTAAAGAATACTTCATCTAATTCCCTTCTTTCATTCATAAACATGTCATTTTCATGGTCTAGCAAATATTGTTCTATAGGATCACTAGGAGGTACGGCAATAGAAACAAGACCAATAATTTCATCCTTACTAGGTAATTCTTCTTCACAGTGTTGTCTACTAAATTTAGAAAAATTAAATTCATGAGTCATGTCATCTAAACCGATAGTAACAACATCCCTTTTGCAATCTATGGTAGCATTAACAGTATTTAAGAAGGGTCTACCAAATATAATGGGACAAAAGCTATCTTGTGGGGAACCAAGAACAAGAAAATCAGCAGGATATTTAGTTTTCCCACACAAGACTTCAACATCTCTAACAATTCCCTTCGGTGAAATAGTATCTCTATTGGCAAGTTTAATTGTAACATCAATATCTTCTAACTCAACATGTGCAATATCATGCATAATTTCTCTATAAAGGCTAATAGGTATTGCACTAGCACTGGCACCCATATCACATAAGCCATGATAACAATGATCTCCTATTTTAACAGAAATAACAGGCATGCCTACCATGGGTCTAGGTTTATCTTTATCACGGGGTTTGGCAATTCTAGCAATTTCATCACAGAAATAAATAACATGCCCATCAATATTATCAGACAAGAGATCTTCAACAATAGCAATATTAGGTTCAACTTTAACTTGCTCAGGAGGTGTATATGTTTTAATATTGCTTTTACGAACCACAGTTGAAACTTTAGCATGATCCTTTATCCTAATAGGGAAAGGTGGTTTCTCAACATAAGAAGTAGGAACAATAGGATCATTATAAGTGATAATCTTTTCTTCAACTTTAATAGGTGCAGCTACTTTTACTTCTACGGGAGGATGATACTTAAACCACTTCTCCTTGGGGAGATCGACATAGGTAGCAAAAGATTCACAGAAAGAAGCTACTATCTTAGAGTCAAGTCCATATTTAGTGCTAAATTTACGAAAAATATCGGTATCCATAAAAGATTTAACACAATCAAAACTAGGTGTCATACCTGACTCCTTACCATTGTCGAGGTCCCAATCTTCAGAGTTGCGTTTAATTCTTTCCAATAAATCCCATTTGAATTCAATAGTCTTCATCATAAAAGAGCTAGCACAAGAAGTATCAAGCATGGTGCGATTGTTACCAGAAAGCCGAGCATAAAATTTTTGAATAATCATTTCTCTTGAGAGATCATGATTGGGGCATGAATATAACATTGATTTAAGCCCCCCGCAAGCTTGAGCGATGCTTTCTCCTTCGCGAGGCCAAAAATTATATATATAATTGCGATCACGATGAACAAGATGCATAGGATAAAACTTCTGATGAAATTCCAATTTCAATCGTTTGTAATTCCAGGACCCCATATCATCACATAGCCCATACCATGTCGACGCATCTCCCCTCAAAGATAAAGGGAAGACCTTATTCTTAACAACATCTCCGGGTACACCTGCAAGCTTAAATAATCCACAAACTTCATCCACATATATCAGATGTTCATCAGGATGTTTTGTTCCATCTCCTAAAAAAGGATTAGCTAGCAGTTTTTCTATCATACCCGAAGGAACTTCAAAGCAAGCATTTTCATTTTCATTTTCATTTTCAGTAGGTTTGGTAGGTTGAGGAGCAACTCTTTGCTCTACTGGTCGGGGTGAAGATACCCCGAACAAGCCCCTCAGAGGATTACTTTCCATGGTAACAAGTGACAGTAAATTTCAGCACACTATATAAATTTTTCCTTACCAAATTCCACCTACCAAAGGCGCTTCACTCCCCGGCAATGGCGCCAGAAAAGAGTCTTGATGACCCACAAGTATAGGGGATCTATCGTAGTCCTTTCGATAAGTAAGAGTGTCGAACCCAACGAGGAGCAGAAGGAAATGATAAGTGGTTTCCAGCAAGGTATTCTCTGCAAGTACAGAAATAAGTGGTAACAGATAGTTTTGTGATAAGATAATTTGTACGAGCAACAAGTAACAAAAGTAAATAAGGTGCAACAAGGTGGCCCAATCCTTTTTGTAGCAAAGGACAAGCCTGGACAAACTCTTGTATGATGTAAAGCGCTCCCGAGGACACATGGGAATATCGTCAAGCTAGTTTTCATCACGTTCATATGATTCGCGTTTGGTACTTTGATAATTTGGTATGTGGGTGGACCGGTGCTTGGGTGCTGCCCTTACTTGGACAAGCATCCCACTTATGATTAACCTCTATTGCAAGCATCCGCAACTACAACAAAAGTATTAAGGTAAACCTAACCATAGCATGAAACATATGGATCCAAATCAGCCCCTTACGAAGCAACACATAAACTAGGGTTTAAGCTTCTGTCACTCTAGCAACCCATCATCTACTTATTACTTCACAATGCCTTCCTCTAGGCCCAAATAATGGTGAAGTGTCATGTAGTCGACGTTCACATAACACCACTAGAGGAGAGACAACATACATCTCATGAAAATATCGAACGAATACCAAATTCACATGACTACTAATAGCAAGACTTCTCCCATGTCCTCAGGAACAAAAGTAACTACTCATAAAGCATAAAAATGTTCATAATCAGAGGGGTATTAATATGCATATAGGATCTGAACATATGATCTTCCACCAATTGAACCAACTAGCATCAACTACAAGGAGTAATTAACACTACTAGCAACCTACTAGCACCAATCCAGGACTTGGAGACAAGAATTGATACAAGAGATGAACTAGGGTTTTGAGATGAGATGGTGCTGATGAAGATGTTGATGGAGATTGCCCTCTCCCGATCAGAGGGGCGTTGGTGATGACGATGGCGATGATTTCCCCCTCTGGGAGGGAAGTTTCCCCGGCAGAACAGCTCCACCAGAGCCCTAGATTGGTTCCGCCTCGTGGCGGTGGAGTTTCGTCCGAGAAGATGGCCTATGATTTTTTTCCCATCAAAAGACTCCATATAGCAGAAGATGGCCACCAGGGGGCCCACGAGGTAGGGGGGCGTGCCTAATAGGGTAGGGCGCGCCCTACCCTTGTGGGCAAGGTGTGGCCCCCCTGGTGAAGTTCTTGCTCTCAGTATTTTTTATATATTTGGAAAACATCTTCTGTGAAGTTTCAGGACTTTTGGAGCTATGCAGAATAGGTCTCTAATATTTGCTCCTTTTCCAGCCCAGAATCCCAGCTGCCGGCATTATCCCTCTTTATGTAAACCTTGTAAAATAAGAGAGAATAGGGATAAGTATTGTGACATAATGTGTAAGAACAGCCCATAATGCAATAAATATCGATATAAAAGCATGATGCAAAATGGATGTATCAGTTTAGCGTAGACCTAACCCTAAATCTTCAAATCAAATCTAACCTACAAGATGGTTTCAATGGATAGAGTGTTTGCATACGTAGTGATGATCATGGCAGAGCAATGTGCTACGAATCGGAGTTAAAACAATATCACAAAGGATCGAACTCGTGCCCTGGTTCAGTAGAGTTCGCTACGGCGGCAACGGAGGGGCAAAATTCCATTGACGGCGATGGAAACCAGTGGCGGGAGGTCGCTGGCAGCAAGAAGACGATCCAGAGACCCAGGCGGCAGAGCAGGATACACGCGGGCTGAGAGGTTTCGAAGAAATTTCCAAAATCTCACCCGTGGTTTATATATCCCAACCCTGTCGGTGTGACCGCATGGAACAACTCGGTGGTACCAAGATGCAGAATCGCAAGCGGTTACTGCAATTCGGTGTGACCAAAAAGTTCAAATTGGTTGCACCGAGATTGAAAACCTAGATCAACTTAGTGATCTCGCTGTGACCGAAATGGATGACTCAGTCATACGGAAATACACAAAGAGGTTTTGGAAGTTTAAGTCTATGACGAATCGGGGACTCCAAGTGCTCCTCACACAGAGTGGTTCGAATCTGACTTGATCAACCTTTGTGATGTAGCATGAATAGAGTTTGAGACGAGAAAAGCATAGATAGCTAGAGGGAGTTCTTAGGCATTCTTGTCCATCCATTTGGCAAAAGGGAAAAATCCAAACAATCAAAGCAACAAATGGATGTCCTCGAGTGAGTAAAATATGCATCCAACATGCTCACACAATAAAATGACAAATGAAATATGTGACAAAGCATGCACAATCACTCTAGCATCTATCAAGCAATTTGGCGATGACTAGGTCATCTATATATGAGTATATTGACTTAGGAGTCAAATGAGAACATTTGGTCATAGGTCATACTAATCGTTTAAGCACAAGTGGGGTTACCACTTTTACATAAAGCATTGTTGTGCTGACATCATTAGAGTTTCTTTAGCTCAATTGATTAGAGTAAAGCTCCCCTTAGATGTGATATCCCCCCTAAGAGGGATGAACTAACCTTGGGTTTTGTCGATGATGACTTCATGTAGGTGTTGAAGATGTAGATGCTCAATGTTGATGTAGATCATTAGGAGAAATCCTTTGGAGTGAGTTGCAATTTCAATACCTACACGGGTTAGTCCCACAAGGAACAAACAAGGATATCCATAGACATATAGTGATATTCACAAGAGATAATGTCCATGAATGCATTAGGTTACCTTGTCCCTTGTCTTACCAACAAGAGGGTTTGTGACTCCTTGAACTAGTGCAAGATATGAAAGTTGTTTGCACTTGTCCTTGCCAAAATGATATGAGTGAAGTATGTTGGCGGAGTCGCCCTCAAGAACTCTCTAGTTCTTCTTGTTAGGGATCCACACTATCTTGATGGGAACCCTTGGAGTTGTAGTCATACTTGATGAAGTGGAACTTGATGTAGTCTTGGGAACCCACTTGACCAAGGCCTTAGGTGCTTCTTCAAATGCATCAATCTCCTCTTGAAGCTTCTCCTTGCCTTTTAGCTTGTGGTCTTGTGGTGGAAGTTCATCTTGAGCTTGTGTTCCTTGGAAAGAAGTAGGACCATACTTCTCTTGTTGAGGAACAAACTTCGTCTTAGGGTATTGTAACACCCTCGATGCGGCTATATCTCCCACGTGTCGAAGCACGACTTAGAGGCATAACCGCATTGAAAGCCATGTCGCAAGTGAGGTAATCTTCACACAACCCATGTAATACATAAGGGAAAGAGATACATAGTTGGCTTACAATCGCCACTTCACACAATTACAAGAATAAAGCATTACATCATCCAGATACAATCAAGGTCTGACTACGGAACCAAAATAAAGAAGACTACCCCAAATGCTACACAGATCCCCGATCGACCCCAACTGGGCTCCACTACTGATCAACTGGAAACGAAACAACATAAAGGACAAGATCTTCATCGAGCTCCTCCTTGAGCTTGGTTGCGTCATCTGCACAGTTCAACGGCACCTGCAAACTGGTTTTGGAAGTATCTGTGAGTCACGGGGACTCAGCAATTTCACACCCTCGCGATCAAGACTATTTAAGCTTATGGGTAAGGTAAAGGTATGAGGTGGAGCTGCAGCAAGCGACTAGCATATTTGGTGGCTAACAACGCAAATGAGAGCGAGAAGAGAAGGAAAAAAGCACGGTAGAGAATCTATGATCAAGAAGTGATCCTAGAACAACCTACGTCAAGCATAACTCCAACACCGTGTTCACTTCCCGGACTCCGCCGGAAAGAGACCATCATGGTAACACACGCGGTTGGTGCATTTTAATTAAGGTCAACTTCAGGTTTTCTACAACCGGACATTAACAAATTCACATCTGCCCATAACTGTGGGCATGGCTTTCGAAAGTTCAAATCCCTGCAGGGGTGTCCCAACTTAGCCCATCACAAGCTCTCACGGTCAACGAAGGATATTCCTTCTAGCGGGAAGACCCGATCAGACTCGGAATCCCGGTTACAAGACATTTCGACAATGGTAAAATAAGACCAGCAAAGCCACCCGAATGTGCCGATAAATCCTGATAGGAGCTGCACATATCTCGTTCTCAGGGCACACTAGATTGTCCAAACTTCCGGTAGGCCAGCCCAGAGTTGCCCCTGGTGGCCACCGGCGGCTGACAAGGTGGACCAACACTCAGAGGAGCACTGGCCCGGGAGGGTTAAAATAAAGATGACCCTTGAGAGCGCGACTCCCAAGGGAAAAGAAAAATGCTAGGGGGCGAATGGTAAAACCAAGTTTGGGCCTTGCTGGAGGAGTTTTATTCAAAGCAAACTGTCAAGGGGTTCCCATTATAACCCAACCGCGTAAGGAACGCAAAATCCGGGAACATAACACCGATATGACGGAAACTAGGGCGGCAAGAGTGGAACAAAACACCAGGCATAAGGCCGAGCCTTCCACCCTTTACCAAGTATATAGATGCATTAATTAAATAAGATATATTGTGATATCCCAACAAGTAAACATGTTCCAACAAGGAACAACATCTCCATGTTCCAACAAGGAACAAACTTCAATCTTCACCTGCAACTAACAACGCTATAAGAGGGGCTGAGCAAAGCGGTAACATAGCCAAACAACGGTTTGCTAGGACAAGGTGGGTTAGAGTCTTGGTTCAACAATACGGGAGGCATGATAAGCAAGTGGTAGGTATCACAGCATAGGCATAGCAAAAGAGCGAGCAACTAGCAAGCAAAGATAGAAGTGATTTCGAGGGTATGGTCATCTTGCCTGAAATCCCGCAAGGAAGAAGAACGAGTCCATGAAGAAGATAAATGGACGTAGTCGAACGGGTCCTCACAAATGCTACGTTACCGGAACCAACCCAAAGAAGCAAACACCGGAAAGAAGCAGACAACATAGTAAACAACCAACACATGTACATGGTATGATATGCGGGATGCGGTATGTGATGCATATGCAAGATTTGCAAGGGAATGAATGAACCTGGCCTCAACTTGGAAATCCAAGAGTGCCACTAGAAAGGTGAGGTGACTTCGGTTGAAATCGATATAAAGATCACCGGAATCGGATGCACGGTTTGGAAAAGGCAAGCAAAACAAATATGGCACCGGTCTGCGATAAACAGCTAGTAGCCATCTAAATGCATCATGATAAATATGCTACAACACTCAAACATGACAAAAAAATACATGACAGGGATCCACTCATGATGCTTGACAAAAGATGAACACTGAGCTACGGCTAATTCATCCAATAACAGGTTCAAACAAGCATGGCAAAAGTGCAAACGATAACAGGTTCCAGACTTGTGAAATTAACACAAGCCTGGAATTTATCATCAGGAAGCATACTTTAGAGCATGAAAACTACATGCTACAGGAACTTAACATGGCAAGGCAAGGCATGACATGAAGCTACTCAAAGAACTTAACAAAAGTCCCTTAGTGACCATAAGCCAAAAGGGATCAGAAAATACAATTGCAAGCATGTGAACATAGCAAAAACATAAACAGATCTCAGACTTAGTGAAAAACTGGAGCATGTAAAACAGTTAACGAGTAGGCATGTTTACGAGCTCGATGCACTCACTATAGAGCATGGCATGACAAACTAAGCATACACCCATCAAGAAGACATGGCATAGAAGCTAGACATGGCAAGAACAACAACATAGCATGCACGGATCAATAGCAACATCCTCGGCAAAATTGCTAACAAGTCAACAATCTGCCAGGATTCACGATATAGCAAAAGTAGAGCTCGATTGACTCAAGTTAGGGTGCTTCATAAATGCAAACAAAGACATGGATGGATAGAGCACCACAATATTAACAAAACATCCTTACTGATCATCCTCAAAAGAGGCACGGATCACTAGGAAACAACATGAACATATGGCATACCGACAAAAACAGAACAAGGACCTAGTGAAAAACTAGGTCCCTGAAATCAGCATTACCGATTACGCTACTTAGCAAGCTTGTGCTAGTCACCACAAATATCACAAAAATACATGGTAAGCACCTCTGTAAAGATGGCATGGCGTATAACAAAACACATGTAGAGCTCAGGGTCATAGCATGCACACAATAATCAAGGCAAAAATGACAAAATGCCATTTGCTGAAACAGATCTGACAAAATACTCACATAGCCCTCTTCCAACAGCATTTCGGGCATCAAGATGAGCTCAAATGAAAATGATGCAATGAGGTGCAATGATGTACTCGCCGAGACAAACATTTTATATGCTACACGCATGAAACGGAGCTACGGATGCAAAGTTATGGCATGTCAAAGGTCGCATAAAAATTAGGGTTAGGGAGGCAAAAGTCAACCGAGGGGATCTCCAGATCTGGATGTGGGACTGTAGCAGTTACTGTAGATGTGCGCGGCCCGAGGTTCGTCAGCGCCGGAGTTCGTGGTCGCCGGACTTGGAGGAGAGGAGGCGCCGCGGTGGAGGTGGCCGGAGCGGGGCGACGCCGGCGGCGATGGCGGCGGAGGTCGCCGGGCGGCTCGGCACCGGCGAGGGAGGCGGGGCCGACGCGGTGGCGGGCGGCGGCCGGCCAGGCGACATGCGGCATGCGCGCGCCTCGGGACGGCGCGAGGCGCGGGACCTCCCGCGGGCGAGCGGCGGCGCGGAGACGGGCCGCGGGGGCCGGCCTCGGACCCCAGCGGGCCTGGCGGCGGGGAGGAGAGAGAGGAGGCATGGGCGACACGCGGTGATCGGTGACTGGCGGCGGTGGTGTGTCCGTCCAGGGCGGACATTGTCCGGCGGCGCGCGATGGAAAAAATTAGGGTTAGGGGTGGAGGAGACCCGGATTTTTGGGAAGAAGGCCTTTATATAGAGGTAGAGGGAGCTAGGAGAGTCCAAATGAGGTGCGGTTTTCGGCCACGCGATCGTGATCGAACGACCGAGATGATGGAGAGGTCTTAGGTGGATTTTGGGACACTTTGGAAGGGTGTTGGGCTGCAACACTCATGAGGCTTTTCGGTCCCTCGGTTAACCGTTGGAGTATCAAACGAAGTCCAAATGGCACAAAACTTGACAAGCGGTCTACCGGTAGTGAAACAATGCCAAATGAAAAGTCTCGGTCCAATCCGAGAACGTTTAATGCCCGCACATGAAAAGAGGTAGAAAGGGACACCGGGTGACATAGGAGCGCCGGAATGCAAAACGGACAACTGGGAAAATGCTCGGATGCATGAGACGAACATGTATGCAAATGAAATGCACATGATGACATGATATGAGATGCATGACATGCAAGCAGTGACAAGGCAACAACAACAAATAACTGGACGACACCTGGCACATTAGTGTCGGGGTGTTACAGGTATTGATCTTCTTCCCACTCAACTCCATTGGCATTGAACTTTCATTCAAAACCAACACCTTGATTCTTCCGGTGTCTTCCTTGCTTGCGTACAATTTACTCAAATTGCTTACTTCCGGCAAGACTCTTGTAAACACCTTTCTCCATGATTCCCTTCAATAAGCTATTTTCTTGCTCAAGTGTAACTTGGCTAAGAGAATCATTAGTGGAATCAAGAGAACTACTAGAAGCAACAACATTGGATTTAGCATGATTGTTGTTAATACTAGAGGAAGAATCATTCTTGTTCTTGTTGCTAGATTTAACTTGTGGCATGTAAGTAGACAAGAGTAAATGCTTGGCAATGTAAGAAGAACTTTTCTTGCGAAGATCATCATTGATTGCTTTTAAGAATTCATGCTCTTGCTCAAGGTTGAGATTTTCAAAGTGTAGCTTCTCATGAGTCTTTAAAAGTTCTAGATGATCTTCCAAGGTAGTTTCATGAGCTAACTTAAGAGTGTTTAGTTCTTTAGTTAGACGCCAAATCTCCTTCTTATCATCATCATTCGTTTTATATTGATTATCATGATTAATAGCAAGTTCATCATAGTTTTCATAACTAGAGTTGTCAACAAGTAAATCATCATCTCCTAGCAAATCATCTTCATCACTATTAAAATCAAAATACTCGGGGTGTGTTACCTTTGGACCTTTAGCCATGAAGCATCTTCCAATTCCTTCATTTTGTGAGTCAAATATGTCGTAGGAGTTGGTTGACACAAGTGCTAGACCGGCAACACCTTCATCTTGAGCATATTCGTAGTCGGAGTGATAACTTCTTTCGGAGTGATGGCCGGAGTCGGAGCCGGATACCCATTCACCAACATGAGCATGATGTCTTCGTTTTGTGTAGCTCTTTGATGACTTGTCCTTCCTTTCCAAATCCTTGCTTCTCCGTGATGTTCTTCGTTCATAACGGTCATCTCTACTCCTTCTCTTTCTTGGTGGTGATTCTTCTCTTATACTTCTTCTTTTGGGAGAATCTTCTCTTCTTTTGTAGGGAGCCGTACACTCATTGGAATAGTGTCCGGGTCTTTCACAATTGTAGCAATTGCGCTCACGACTAGAAGATCTTTTGTCATTGTAGGACCTTGACTTGGAACTTCTTTCCTTGCTTCTGCTCTTGTAAAACTTGTTGAAGTTCTTCACCATTAGGCTCAATTCTTCGTTGAAGGTTTGTTTCTCACTTGATGATGTGGGAGCATCACATGAGGCTTTGTAAGCACCACTTTCATTGTTGAGAAGCTCTTCCTTATCCTTAAGTGACATCTCATGAGCAACAATTCTTAAAATGACTTCCGTTGGCTTGAGATCTTTGTAATTGGGCATCATTTGGATCAATGTGCACACGGTATCATATTTTCCATCCAAGGCTCTCAAGATCTTCTTGATTATGAATCTATCGGTCATCTCTTCACTTCCTAAGCAGGCAATCTCATTTGTGATGAGAGCAAGCCTAGAGTACATTTCAGCGACACCTTCACCATACTTCATTTTGAACTTGTCAAGTTGACTTTGAAGCACATCCAATTTGGATTCCTTGACGGAGTCGGTACCTTCGTGCATATCAATCAAAGTATCCCAAATTTCCTTTGCATTCTCAAGACGGCTGATTTTGTTGAATTTTTCAGGGCATAATCCGGTGAAGAGAATATCACAAGCTTGAGCATTGTATTGCAGCATGTTCAACTCTTCCGCGATAGCTTTACGGTTTGGTTCTCTCCCATCAAAGAATTCACCTTGCAAGCCAATACAAACAATAGCCCAAACGGCGGGGTTATGTCCAAGAATATGCATTTCATCTTATGCTTCCAACTAGCAAAATTAGTACCATCAAAGTAAGGACCTCTACGGTGGTAATTTCCCTCACTAGTCGCCACACTCTTCTAGGTTGTGAAACCAAGGCTATGATCACCAAGAGCTATGGAAATCAAATCAAATGGAGACCAAAGCTCTGATACCACTTGTAGGATGGAAAGTATGTCTATAGGGGGGTGATTAGACTACTTGACCAAATAAAAATCTAGCCTTTTCCCAATTTTAAGTCTTGGCAGATTTTAGCAACTTAGCACAATTCAAGTAATCAACCTACACATGCAATTCTAAGAGTATAGCAGCAGAATGTAAAACAATTGCATATGAAGGTAAAGGGAGGAGTTTGGAGGGAGCAAACGCAATGTGGACACGGAGATTTTTGGCATTGTTCCGATAGGTGGTGCTATCGTACATCCACATTGATGGAGACTTCAACCCACGAAGGGTAACGGTTGCGCGAGTCCACGGAGGGCTCCACCCACGAAGGGTCAACGAAGAAGCAACCTTGTCTATCCCACCATGGCCATCGCCCACGAAGGACTTGCCTCACTAGGGTAGATCTTCACAAAGTAGGCGATCTCCTTGCCCGTACAAACTCCTTGGTTCAACTCCACAATCTTGACGGAGGCTCCCAAGTGACACCTAACCAATCTAGGAGACACCACTCTCCAAAAGGTAATATATGGTGTGTTGATGATGAACTCCTTGCTCTTGCGCTTCAAATGATAGTCTCCCCAACACTCAACTCTCTCTCATAGGATTGGATTTGGTAGAAAGATGATTTGAGTGGAAAGCAACATGGGGAAGGCTAGAGATCAAGATTTATGTGGTTGGAATGGAATATCTTGACCTCAACACAAGTGTAGGTGGTTCTCTCTCAGAAAATGTATGTTGGAAGTGTATGCATGTTCCGATGGCTCTCTCCACGAATGAGGAGTGGGTGGAGGGGTATATATAGCCTCCACACAAAATCTAACCGTTACACACAAATCTCCAAACTCGGTGGGATCGAATTATAAAACTCGGCCGGACCGATTTGGTTCATAATGTGACCGTTAGGCATTTCGGTGGGACCGACATGATCAACTCGGTGGGACCGATTCCATTAGGGTTAGGGCATAACGTAATCTCGGTGAGACCGATTACACAAACTCGGTGGGACCGATTTTGGTAATAGAGAAACAAAGAGTTGGTCAGGCAAACTCGGTGGGACCGATTCACTCATCTCAGTTAGACCGAAACGTTATGAAGGGTAAACAGAGAGTTTGCATTGCAATCTCGGTGGGACCGATCGCTCATCTCGGTTGGACCAAAATGTTACGAAGGGAAACAGAGAGGTTGCAATCCCATCTCGGTGAGACCGAGATCCCTATTGGTGAGACTGATGTGACTAGGGTTTGTGGCAGTGGCTATGTCAAGTGAACTCGGTGGCGCCGGAAAGAAGATTTCAGTGGGGCCGAGTTTGACTTTTGGTTTGGGACATATGTGGATATGAGAAAGTAGTTGAGGGTTTTTGGAGCATATCACTAAGCATTTTGAGCAAGTAACTCATTAAGCAACACCTCACCCCCTTTTAATAGTATTGGCTTTTCCTATGCACTCAATGTGATCTTGGATCACTAAAAGTAAAATGTAGAGTCTTGTGCTTTGAGCTTGAGCCAATCTTTTGTCCTTAGCATTTTGAGGGGTCCACTTTCTAATCCATGCCATGCCAATCATTGAGCTTTCCTGAAATATTTATCTTGAAATAGCATTAGCTCAATGAGCTATATGTTGTTAGGAATTACCAAAACCACCCAGGGATAGTTGCACTTTCAAAATGCCATAATAGGTAGGTATGGTGGCTGTTTTGAGGAACATATAAGGAGGCTTATGTGTGATAGAGCATTTCATATCATGGGGTTTGGATGCACCGGCGAAGTTTGCACCAATTCTCGAGGTGAGAAAGGGCAATGCATGGTACCGAAGAGGCTAGCAATGATGGAAGGGTGAGAGTGCGTATAATCCACGGACTCAACATTAGTCATAAAGAACTCACATACTTATTGCAAAAATCTACAAGTCATAAAAACCAAGCACTACGTGCATGCTCCTAGGGGGATAGATTGGTAGGAAAAGACCATCGCTCATCCCCGACCGCCACTCATAAGGAAAGCAATCAAAGAACACCTCATGCTTCAAATTTGTCACACAACGTTTACCATACGTGCATTCTACGGGACTTGCCAACTTCAACAGAAGTATTTCTCAATTCCATAATTACTCAACTAGCACAACTCTAATATTACCACCTTTATATCTCGAAACAACTATCAAGAATCAAACTTCTTATAGTATTTAATGCACTCTATATGAAAGTTCTTATTATACCCATCCTGGATGCCTATCATATTAGCACCAATTTTACAGCCAAAGCAAATTATCATGCTGTTCTAAAATACTCTCAAAATAATATAAGTGAAGCTTGAGAGATCAATAATTTCTATAAAATAAAACCACCACCATGCTCTAAAAAGATATAAGTGAAGTACTAGAGCAAAATTATCTAGCTCAAAAGATATAAGTGAAGCACATAGAGTATTCTAATAAATTCCGATTCATGTGTCTCTCTCTCAAAGGTGTGTACAGCAAGGATGATTGTGGTAAACTAAAAATCAAAGACTCAAATCATACAAGACGCTCCAAGCAAAACACATATCATGTGGTGATTAAAAATATTGCCTCAAGTAAAGTTACTAATAGATGGAGACGAAAGAGGGGATGCCTTCCGGGGCATCCCCAAGATTAGGCTTTTGGTTGTCCTTGAATTTTACCTTGGGGTGCCTTGGGAATCCCCAAGCTTAGGCTCTTGCCACTCCTTGTTCCAAAATCAATCAAATCTTTACCCAAAAACTTGAAAACTTCACAACACAAAACTCAACAGAAAATCTCATGAGCTCCGTTAGTATAAGAAAACAAACCACCACTTTAAGGTACTGTAATGAACTCATTATTTATTTATATTGGTGTTAAACCTGCTGTATTCCAACTTCTCTATGGTTTGTACCCCCGATACTAGCCATAGATTCATTGAAATAAGCAAACAACACACGAAAAACAGAATCTGTCAAAAACAGAACAGTCTGTAGTAATCTGTAGGTTTCGAATACTTCTGTAACCCCAAAATCCTGATAAATTAGGAAATCATAAATAATTTGTATATTGATTTACTGCAGTTGGAATTAGTATTTTATCACTCTATGGTAAAAAAATGAAAATTATTCTCGTGAGCGCATACTTTCTGTTTTTTTCAGCAAGATCAAATAACAGTCACCCAAGAAGATCCTAAAGGCCGTACTTGGCACAAACACTATTTAAAACATAAAAAACACAATCATAACAGAGGATAGATGATTTATTTATTACTAAACAGTAACAGAAGCAAGGAACAAAAATAAAATCGGGTTGCCTCCCAACAAGCGCTATCGTTTAAGGGCCCTAGCTAGGCATTGATAATTTCAATGATGCTCACATGAAAGACAAGAACTGAAGCACAAAGAGAGCATCATAAAACACATGACAAACACATCTAAGTCTAACATACTTCCTATGCATAGGCATCTTATAGGCAAACAAATTATCAAGGCAAGCAAAAACTAGCATATACAAGGAAGCGGAAAGAAACAGTAGCAATCTCAACATAACGAGAGGTAATTTAGTAACATGAAAATTTCTACCACCATATTTTCCTCTCTCATAATAATTACATGTAGGATCATAAGAAAATTCAACAAAATAGCTATCACATAAAATATTTTCAACACGATCCACATGCATGCAAAGTTGACACTCTTCCAAAATAGTGGGATTAACATTAACTAAAGTCATGACCTCTCCAAACCCGCTTTTATCAAAATTTTCATCAGATTGAACATTCTCCAAATATGTGGGATCTAAAGTTGACACTCTTCCAAACCCACTTTCAATAATATTGCAAACACTATTATCAATCTCATATTCATCATGGGGTGTAAATAAATTTTCAAGATCAAAAGAAGAATCACCCCAATCATGATCATTGCAACAAGTAGTAGACATAGCAAAACTAGCATCCCCAAGCTTAGGGTTTTGCATATTATAAGCACAATTGACATTAATAGAATTTATACTATCATCATTGCAATCATGATTTTTTATTCAAGGATTCATCATGAATCACTCCATAAAGTACTTCATCACAGTGTTTAGATTCACGAATTTCAAGAAAAACTTCATAAAGATAATCTAGTGCACAAAACTCACTAGCAATTGGTTCATCATAATTTGATCTCTTGAAAAGATTAGCAAGCGGATGAGGATCCATAGATCTTAGGTTCTCTATTTAGTAATAAATAAACAACTATTCCAACCAAACAAGCGAACGAGCCAAGTAAGACATCAAAGCAAATGGTAAGACGAACAGAAGAAGGGCGAATAAAACGGCAAGGGTGAAGTGGGGGGAGAGGAAAACGAGAGGCAAATGGCAAATAATGTAATGCGAGGGATAAGAGTTTGTGATGGGTACTTGGTATGTCTTGAATTGGCAATGGCGCCAGAAATGACTCGTTGTTGGAGTCAAATCTTGAGTGGACTTGGCACGAATCTCCCCGGCAACGGCGCCAGAAATCCTTCTTGCTACCTCTTGAGCACTGCGTTGGTTTTCCCTTGAAGAGGAAAGGGTGATGCAGCAAAGTAGCGTAAGTATTTCCCTCAGTTTTTGAGAACCAAGGTATCAATCCAGTAGGAGATCACGCTCAAGTCCCATGCACCTACACAAACAAATAAGAACCTCGCAACCAACGCGATAAAGGGGTTGTCAAGCCCTTCTTGGTCACTTACGAGAGTGAGATCTGATAAGATAATATTTTTGGTATTTTTATGATAAAGACAAATAAGGATGCAAAGTAAAATAAAGGCAAAGGAAATAACTAAGTATTGGAAGATTAATATGATGGAAGATAGACCCGGGGGCCATAGGTTTCACTAGTGGCTTCTCTCAAGAGCATAAGTATTACGGTGGGTAAACGAATTACTGTCGAGAAATTGATAGAATTGAGCATAGTTATGAGAATATCTAGGTATTATCATGTATATAGGCATGTAATGCCCCGAGGCCGTTGCGCCAGGTGTCTTCCAGTTATGCGCCATCTTTCCATCTCATCATGTGCATTGCATCATCATGTTTTCAAAACTTGCATCCGTCTGGGTCTCCTCGTTCTCTCCGTTATCCGTTCTGAGCCCAACCACACTCGCACGCGCCCACGGCATGTCCAAAATAGTATTTTATAAGTGGCCAGAAAATGTTCTGGGAATGGGTTGAAAGTTGGCATGCGGTGTTGTTATGTTGTCAGTAGGCCGCCTGCCAAGTTTCATCGCATTCGAAGTCCGTTTGATGCCCCAACGGATAACTATAGCGGCATTATAGTCGGTCGAACGTCGGATGTTTTTGGTCTCCGGAAACGGTTGCCGGGTTGCATTCCCCCTCTCTCTTCTCAACCCAACCACACACTTGACCTCGTTCGCCTAACCCCTCTTTGGACAGTGCATCGACCCCTCGCCAGTGTCCAAAACTTACCCGAACCCGACCCGAGCAGTCGTGACCAATGGGTCCAGAACATCCCAAACATCTATAAAACATCTTCATTTTATTTATTGGACTATCTAGCCTATTTTTCTCGACCGCCTGATTACGATCAGACGGACCGAATACCCCCTAACATAATCCAATAACATACATAAAGAGAGCAACCCTAAATTTTAGGGGAGCTATCCCATCCTCCACTCGTCGCCGCCGCCACTTTAAATCCTCTCGGGATCATCGCCAGATCCACCTCGTTTTTCCCCATCCACCCAAATGGCAGCCTCCTTTGCCTTCCCGATCCACCCATCGATCCACCAACACCGAGGTCCTCTGCTCGACCCCCAGACCCAGCGTCGCCTTCGGTCACCTCCAGCGCCCTCTCCGATGTCCCCGTGCCGCCCCGTCACGCCACCTCTCCCTTCCTTCTACCCGTTTCTTCCTTCTCCTCTCACATCTGGCTCCCTCTCTATTTCCCTCGCAGAAGCCCACCATGGGGGAACTTCAAGCACCTCCTCCCGCGAACCTACAGCCCGTCCATGGTGCCGCCTTGACCGCGCCTCTCCTCCTCGAGCTTTCAACGACGACCCACACCGGAGACGAGAGCCACCAGCAGGACCCCGTCAAGCCCGCGCCAAGTCTTTGCCTCGTCGAGGTTTCCTCGTTGCCTTCTATTGCTCACCACCAACCGGAGCTCCGGCGAGCCCTCGTTGCCTTTTGTCTCTCGTTAGCTTCGGTTCCGTTCCGGAGTTGTGAGGATCCGTTTGACTACGTCCATTTGTCTTCTTCATGGACTCGTTCTTCTTCCTTGCGGGGTCTCGGGCGGGATGACCATACCCTCAAAATCACTTCTATCTTTGCTTGCTAGTTGTTCGCTCTTTTGCTGTGCCGCGCTACCTACCACTTGCTATATCATGCCTCCCATATTGCCATGTCAAGCCTCTAACCCACCTTTCCTAGCAAACCGTTGTTTGCCTATGTTATCGCTTTTGCTCAGCCCCTCTTATAGCGTTGCTAGTTGCAGGTGTAGATGAAGCTGGTTCCATGTTGGAACATGGATATGTTGGGATATCACAATATCTCTTTTTTAATTAATGCATCTATATACTTGGTAAAGGGTCAAAGGATCGACCTTATGCTTGGTGTTTTGTTCCACTCTTACCGCCCTAGTTTCCGTCATACCAGCGTTATGTTCCTTGATTTTGCGTCCCTTACGCGATTGGATGTTATGGGAACCCCTTGACAGTTCGCTTTGAATAAAACTCCTCTAGCAAGGCCCAACCTTGGTTTTACCATTTGCCTCACCACCAGCTACTTTTCCATTGGGAGTCGCGCTCCGGAGGGTCATCTTTATTTTAACCCCCCCCTCCGGGGCCAGTGCTTCTCTAAGTGTTGGTCTGAACCGGGCAGCCTGCGAGGCCACCTCGGGGCAACTCGAGGGCTGGTTTTACTCGTAGCTTGACCTATCCGGTGTTGCCCTAAGAACGAGATATGTGCAGCTCCTATCGGGATTGTCGGCACATCAGGGCAGCTTTGCTGGTCTTGTTTTACCATTGTCGAAATGTCTTGTAACTAGGATTCCGAGTCTGATCGGGTCTTCCCGGGAGAAGGAATATCCTTCGTTGATCGTGAGAGCTTGTGATGGGCTAAGTTGGGACACCCCTGCAGGGTTTTGAACTTTCAAAAGCCGTGCCCGCGGTTATGTGGCAGATGGGAATTTGTTAATATCCGGTTGTAGAGAACTTGACACTTAACTTAATTAAAATGAATCAGCCGCGTGTGTAGCCATGATGGTCTCTTTTCGGCAGAGTCCGGGAAGTGAACACGGTTTTGGAGTTATGTTTGAACATAAGTAGATTCAGGATCACTTCTTGATCACTTCTAGTTCACGACCGTTGCGTTGCTTCTCTACCCGCTCTTATTTGTGTAAGTTAGCCACCATATATGCTTAGTGCTTGCTGCAGCTCCACCTCACTACCCTTTCCTACCCATAATCTTAAATAGTCTTGATCTCGTGGGTGTGAGATTGCTGAGTCCTCGTGACTCACAAATACTTCCCAACAGTTGCAGCTGCCGATGATACCAGTGCAGATGACGCACCCGAGCTCAAGTGGGAGCTCGATGAAGATCTTGATTGTTGTTTTGTTTTGTTTCCCGTTGATTAGTAGTGGAGCCCAGTTGGGACGATCGGGGATCTAGCATTTGGGGTTGTCTTCTTTTATTTTGGTTCCGTAACCGGACCTTGATTGTACTTTGGATGATATATGTTTAACTTGTATTTGTGTGAAGTGGTGATTGTAAGCCAACTCTTTATCCCTTTCTTATTAAGTACATGGGATTGGGTGAAGATTACCCCTCTTGCGACAAACCTACCATGCGGCTATGCCTCTAAGTCGTGCTCCGACACGTGGGAGATATAGCCGCATTGTGGGTGTTACAATTTGGTATCAGAGCCTTCCCCGACTTAGGAGCCCCCTGCTTGATCGAATCGCTGACGTTGTTGAGTCTAGAACAAAATGTTTTGAGTCTTAGGATTATATATATCGGAGAGTAGGATTCTTTTTACTCCTCAGTCCCTTTGTCACTTTGGTGAGGCCTCCTGACATAGAAGTTTTGACTCTTCTCTCCTCAAATTTCATGAACTTTTTTTTAGGATCACGCGGGTATCTTGGAATCGTTCCAATAGTCTTGTGATGAGAACATTTTTCTTGGTGCCTCCTGACATTTAGGGGTTGTGGCAGTGTCCCGGGGACTTGAGCTCCGAGGTGTTATCGTCACAATTCTATCGTTGTAGTTCTGGAATACCTGAGTTCGCCGACATCGAAAATCTCTTTTATGCAGTTGTTGGTGAGATAACCTCGACGCCACCTAGTACTGGGGCGGGAGTTCGGGAGTATTGCCATAACTCGTATAATGGATGCTTTTCGAAGGTTGAGGTACACGATTTCCGAAGGTTTCTTGGTTATGTGTTGAAGGATGGATACAACTGGATGTAGGAATTGTTAGTTTGGGTGAGATATTGTGCTTCCCCTGTATGCCCAACACCTAATAGAATAACTAGAAAGTTTCGGGAGTTTATAAGTGGGAATTCAAGTATCACGTAGGATATCCTTCCAACAGACACATGATACGATATGGGGTCTATCATATGTTTGTTTCTGGCTTATTCTGCAAGCCAATCCTTTGTTTTGTTTTCAGTTGTGGTATTCGAGTTGCTTAGAAGTCAAGTGTTGATGCCATACCTTTCTGAAGCGGTGTTCTCATATTTCGATGTGAATGCTAATCCTTTCGGTCATCAAGGTTGTCATCTCAATTCTATCTTCCAACAAGTGTGCTTCTCTTTAAGTGGATCCAATCATTTCAACATCCGCAAGATCAATTATCAGTTCTAATCAACGGTACCCATTCCATCTGCCCCAAGTTGCCTTTGTTTTCCCACCCTCCCACCTTTTGTTTCTTCGAGGACTTAGATATCTTATTCAATTATCCTTTTACTGATGGGAAGTCTCTCCATTCGTTTCCATCAATGTTCTTATTCGGTGATTCTCATGAAGATACTAACGGAGCTTCAAGTTCGTCACTCTTCACTCGTTTTCTTCTCCGGTGGATTAAATTCAAGCTTTGTCGATCGTATCCTTTCCTCAGTTCAAATGCTTTCGCATGTCGGTGCACCTCTTAATCATTCACTTCTCGCTATTCTTTTGTTCTGGAGTGCTCAAGATATCTCAGAAGGCTCATCTTTTCATTCAAGGTCGGTTCAACCTATTTCGATGTTGTTATCTCATTCAAGCCAGTTAATTCAATTGGTGCAATCTCCCTTTCAAGTAATCGTTCAACGGTTTTTCTTCTGAGTGGGCCCTAACCCACAGGTCTTTTTTCCAGGATCTTACCTGACTCTTCTAATTTTCCTGGTGTTACTCCCAAATTCTTCTACAAGTTTGACGTAAGAATGAATTATCATCAGTCATGTGTCTTTCTCCAAGATCTTTCAAATTCTTTTCATTGTTGGTTCAACCTTTCTATTTCTTCATTCCGGAGTGTCTCAACAATTCTTGATGGTGTTTCTCGATGTCATTCTCGGATTTTTAAGACCAAAGAGGAGTTTTCCTCCAAATCTTATCTGTTCTCTTGAAGATTCATGGTTCTAGCTTGACGCCATCCTCTCATAATTGTTTTCGATTGTGAGAATTCTTTTCACCCATCCGGAGCAATTCAAGAGTTTTTTTTCAGTTTGATTCTCCGGAGCCCATCATCTCAGAATTATTCATTCTCAGCTTTCAGCTATTGTTCTCTAAATCTTACCGGTGCATCATTCAAATACTCTCTAATCAGCTCGTGATCTCTCCGTTCTCTTGCATCAAATTCCCTCAAGTATGTTCATTCGTTCTCTAACTCTTCCCGGTGTTTTCCTTATGTTTTCTTCGTTCATTTTCAATTCTTCAGGTGGTTTGGTTCGACATTTCTCTTCCTTTGTTATCATATCAATTCATTCGTTGTTTCCAAATCCCACCGGCGGTTCCATCAACACATTCCCAAGTTTATGCTATATCTCTCCTTTATCTTTTCCAATCAGAATGAGTAGTATGCCAAATCTGTTGCTTGTCATCAATTTAACTGATGAAGGATAAGCATAATGTAATTCTTATTCTTGTTTCATCCAAGTGATTAATTCCTTATTCCGGAGGTTCATCAAAATTCTTCATTTCATTTGTTTATCTTTCTTTTCCGGAGTTCCAAGTTTTTCCACATTATCTCGTCGCGAAGCTCCATCTAAATCATTGCAAGGCTTCACCTGGTGTTTTCAACTTCTCTTTCCTTTCGTTTGATCATCCTTTTGTTGCCAGAGTTCTTCATGGAGGCTCTACATGATAGTTCATAAAGGATTTAATTCCTTCTCGAAGTGTTCATCGAGATTCTTTTTAGAGTAGTTCAAGCATTCTTCATCTTGCACTCCAAAGTGCAGTTCTTTCATATCTCATCTTTTGAGATGGTGTTATGTCATTCTTGACAATTTCCCTTCATGTGTCATGTTTCAACAGTTGTCAAGAATGAGGTAGTTAAATCCATCTATTTCTTCGAGCATGAGCTCTTCTCTACACATCAATCTCTTCATTGAAGTTATCTTGGGCTATATTTCACCTAAAGATTTCCCTGAGAATTTTTGCTATTTTGGTGCTCATAAATGACCCAAGTTCTTCATTTATCCTCCTAGTGAAATAAGTTTCTCGTCTCCTTGTTCATATCAATCCAATCTATTGTTTTTCGTTAGTGGCAGAATTTCACCTCAAGATTTTGAGATGTTTTCCATAAGCCAACAACAAGCTTGCTCTTTTCGTTGGTGGTTTTCCAACAACTCCGTTCGACCCTTCTTCTAAAGATGCTTTTTTCAAGCTCATTTGAGGTAGAAGATGTTGTTTTTTCCTCCGATCTTTTGATTCCATTCTTACATTTCTTTCAGAGGCACAGTGAGAATGCTCTATTCTCTCATCATCTCAAGTGGTGAGGATCGTGTTCTTTTCATGCTTATCCATTCAACCGGAGTGTTGTGCCCTCTGCTCAAGTTCTTTTCATTTTATCAAGTCTTACATCTCTTTTCAACCGGAGTGTTGTTTGAATTTGTTCTTCCTTGTTCCTCTTTTCTAACGGAGTGTTTTCAACTTTGATCATCTCCGTCGTTTTCTATTCTCAAATGGTTTAACCTCCCAAGGTTCTTTGGTTTCACTCGTTTTTCAAAGACGCAACTTAGTTTTACCTCCTCTATTCCTCTTCCATTTCTCTCCGGTGCCGTCCTAGATCTCGGGACGAGATCCTATTGTAGTGGTGGAGTGTTGTAATGCCCCGAGACCATTGCGCCAGGTGTCTTCCAGTTATGCGCCATCTTGCCATGTCATCATGTGCATTGCATCATCATGTTTTCAAAACTTGCATCCGTCCGGGTCTCCCCGTTCTCTCCGTTGTCCGTTCTGAGTCCAACCACACTCGCACGCACCACGGCATGTCCGAAATAGTATTTTATAAGTGGACGGAAAATGTTCTCAGAATGGGTTGAAAGTTGGCATGCGGTGTGGTTATGTTGTTATTAGGCCACCTGCCAAGTTTCATTGCATTCGGAGTCCGTTTGATGCCCAACGGATAACTATAGCGGCATTATAGTCGGTCAAACGTCGGACGTTTTCGATCTCCGGAAACGGTTGCCGGGTTGCATTCCTCCTCTCTCTCAGCCCAACCACACACTTGACATCATTCGCCTAACCCCTCTTTGCACAGTGCATCGACCCCTCTCGCGTGTCCAAAACTTACCCGACCCCGACCCGAGCAGTCATGACCGATGGGTCCGGAACATCCCCAAACATCTTCATTTTATTTATTCGACTCTCTAGCCTATTTTTCTCGACCGCCTGATTACGATCAGACGGACCGAATACCCCCCTAACATAATCCAATAACATTCATAAAGAGAGCAACCCTAAATTTTAGGGGAGCTATCCCATCCTCCACTCGTCGCTGCCGCCACTTCAAATCCTCTCGGGATCATCGCCAGATCCACCTCGTTTTTTCCCCATCAACTCAAATGGCAGCCTCCTCTGCCTTCCCGATCCACCCATCGATCCACCAACACCGAGGTCCTCTGCTCGACCCCCAGACCCAGCGTCGCCTCCGGTCACCTCTAGCTGCCTCTCCGGTGACCCCGCGCCCCCCCCGTCATGCCACCTCTCCCTTCCTTCTTCCCATTTCTTCCTTCTCCTCTCACATCTGGCTCCCTCTCTATTTCCCTCACAGAAGCCCACCATGGGGGAACTTCAAGCACCTCCTCCCGCGAACCTGCAGCCCATCCACGGCGCCGCCTTGGCCGTGCCTCTCCTCCTCGAGCTTTCATCGGCGACCCATGCCGGAGACGAGAGCCACCAGTAGGACCCCGTCAAGCCCGCGCCAAGTCTCTGCCTCGTCGAGGTTTCCTCATCGCCTTCTGTTCCTCGCCACCAACCGGAGCTCCGGCGAGCCCTCGTTGTACTTCGCCGGGGTCTCGCCGTCGGTGACCTGCAGGTCGACCGAAGCCGCGCCTGCCCTCACCATGCTTCCTTCCCCTTCTCTGCTCTCTCTCTCCCTCTAATGCTCCCTCCCCGTCTTTTCTTCCACAGGGAACTGATGCCGCCCCTGAGCTCCACCCGCGCCGTCGTTGCACGGTTCTGGCGCCGGCCAGCCGGATCCGCCCCGTCTCCACCTCGCCGGCCTTCTCTGTAGCCCGCTGCCGCTCGAGTACGCCGCTGCAGCCTCTTCTTCCCCTGCGCCGCAGTTCGAGAGGAGCAGAGCATAGCGCTCCAGCTTCGTTGACCGCGACCGCCCGAGCCGGCCTACTGCTGCTGTTGACCACCTGCCCAAGGCCCAGTTAGCCCCGGCCCACCGCGACCTCCTGCAGCCCAGCACACCCCAGCCCAGCACCCAGTAGTTTCGGCCCACTTCTGTTTTTTTCCTATCAGCGAAGTTGTCTATTTTCCCAGGATTTATAATTTTGCAGAAAAACCCTCTAACTTCATGCATACAATAACTCATGAACTATGCATCTTTTGTAAAAACCTTAAACTTGTAAACTGGTTAGATTTTCATCTAGTTTCATAATATCAAACTTTCATCCATGTTAAAAATGTTTAAATTGTTGTTTGCATTAATGCGCTCAAATGACATGTTAAAATGATTTATTTCATAACTAAATAACCATAGCTCCGAATTTAATAAAATTTATATGTAAATGGGGTAGAAAAATGCCTAGTTTAACATGGTGCACTCATGTTGCATGTTTAACAACTCTAAAATATGGTTTAGGGCAGAACAGTACCAAATCTAAAATATGCACATGAGGATTTTCCGGACTTGTTGTTTGCTGTTCCGGCCTCATTTAAACTTGCCTAGTTAAGTAGTTTTATTATGCTTCACCTCTTGCCATGTTTAACAACATTTAATATTGTTGGGTACATAAATGAGATTGAACCAAATAACTTGAATGTGGTGTTCCATCAATATGCAACTCGTTGCATATTGAGCTCCACTTAATTTGTAGTATGGTTTGTGCACTTTGCCATGCCATGCCTCATTAAACCGGACATGCATCATACTTGGCTATGCATCATGCCATGTTTATGTGATGGTTGTTTACTATGTTGCTTGCTTCTTTCCGGGTAGCTTCTCTCGTTAGCTTCGGTTCCGTTCCGGAGTTGTGAGGATCCGTTCGACTACGTCCGTTTGTCTTCTTCATGGACTCGTTCTTCTTCCTTGCGGGATCTCAGGCAAGATGACCATACCCTCGAAATCACTTCTATCTTTGCTTCCTAGTTGTTCGCTCTTTTGCTATGCTGTGCTACCTACCACTTGCTATATCATGCCTCCCATATTGCCATGTCAAGCCTCTAACCCACCTTTGCTAGAAAACCGTTGTTTGGCTATGTTACCGCTTTTGCTCAGCCCCTCTTATAGTGTTGCTAGTTGCAGGTGTAGATGAAGCTGGTTCCATGTTGGAACATGGATATGTTGGGATATCACAATATCTCTTATTTAATTAATGCATATATATACTTGGTAGAGGGTGGAAGGCTCGACCTTATGCCTGGTGTTTTGTTCCACTCTTGTCGCCCTAGTTTCCGTCATACCGGTGTTATGTTCCTTGATTTTGCGTCCCTTACGCAGTTGGGTGTTATGGGAACCCCATGATAGTTCGGTTTGAATAAAACTCCTCCAGCAAGGCCCAACCTTGGTTTTACCATTTGCCTCACCACCACCTACTTTTCCCTTGGGAGTCGCGCTCCCCAGGGTCATCTTTATTTTAACCCCCCGGGCCAGTGCTTCTCTAAGTGTTGGTCCGAACCGGGCAGCCTGCGGCGCCACCTCGGGGCAACTCGAGGGCTGGTTTTACTCGTAGCTTAACCTATCCGGTGTTGCCCTGAGAACGAGATATGTGCAGCTCCTATCGGGATTGTCGGCACATCGGGCGGCTTTGCTGGCCTTGTTTTACATTGTCGAAATGTCTTGTAACCGGGATTCCGGGTTTGACCGGGTCTTCTTGCGAGAAGGAATATCCTTCGTTGACCGTGAGAGCTTGTGATGGGCTAAGTTGGGACACCCCTGCAGGGTTTTGAACTTTCGAAAGCCGTGCCAGCGGTTATGTGGCAGATGGGAATTTGTTAATATTCGGCTGTAGAGAACTTGACACTTAACTTAATTAAAATGAATCAACCGCGTGTGTAGCCGTGATGGTCTATTTTTGGTGGAGTCCGGGAAGTGAACACGGTTTTGGAGTTATGTTTGAACGTAAGTAGATTCAGGATCACTTTTTGATCACTTCTAGTTCACGACTGTTGCATTGCTTCTCTTCCCGCTCTTATTTGCGTAAGTTAGCCACCATATATGCTTAGTGCTTGCTGCAGCTCCACCTCACTACCCTTTCCTACCCATAAGCTTAAATAGTCTTGATGACGCGGCTGTGAGATTGCTGAGTCCTCGTGACTCACAGATACTTCCCAATAGTTGCAGGTGCCGATGATACCAGTGCAAATGACGCAACCGAGCTCAAGTGGGAGCTTGATGAAGATCTTGATCGTTGTTTTGTTCTGTTTCCTGTTGATCAGTAGTGGAGCCCAGTTGGGACGATTAGGGATCTAGCATTTGGGGTTGTCTTCTTTTATTTTGGTTCCGTAGTCGGACCTTGATTGTACTTTGGATGATGTATGTTTAACTTGTATTTGTGTGAAGTGGCGATTGTAAGCCAAATCTTTATCCCTTTCTTATTAAGTACATGGGATTGGGTGAAGATTACCCCTCGTGCGACAAACCTACCATGCGGCTATGCCTCCAAGTCGTGCCCCGACACGTGGGAGATATAGCCGCATTGTGGGTGTTACAAGGCTTCACGTCTGAGACAAGTAGACCGGAACGATTCTGCATCTACTACTATTACTCCACACATCGACCGCTATCCAGCATGCATCTAGAGTATTAAGTTCATAAGAACAGAGTAATGCTTTAACAAAGATGACATGATGTAGAGGGATAAACTCATGCAATATGATATAAACCCCATCTTTTTATCCTCGATGGCAACAATACAATACGTGTCGGTTCCCTTTCTGTCACTGGGATCGAGCACCACAAGATTGAACCCAAAGCAAAGCACTTTTCCCATTGCAAGAAAGATCAATCTAGTAGGCCAAACCATAGTGATAATTCGAAGAGACTTGCAAAGATAAACCAATCATACATAAAAGAATTCAGAGGAGAATCAAATATTGTTCATAGATAATCTGGATCATAAGCCCACAATTCATCGGATCTCGACAAACACACCGCAAAAGAGGATTACATCGAATTGATCTGCAAGAAGATCGAGGAGAACTTTGTATTGAGATCCAAATAGAGAGAAGAAGCCATCTAGCTAATAACTATGGACCCGTAGGTCTGAAGTAAACTACTCACACATCACTGGAGAGGCCATGGAGTTGATGTAGAGGCCCTCTGTGATCAATGCCCCTCCGGCGGAGCTCCAGAAAAGGCCCCGAGATGGGATCTCTCGAGTACAGAAGGTTGCGGCGGTGGAATTAGGTTTTCGTGGTGCTCCTGGATGTTTGGGAGGTACGTGGATATATATAGGAGGAAGAAGTACGTCGGTGGAGCAACGGAGGGCCCACAAGGGTGGAGGGCGCACCCATGGGGTGTAGGTGTGCCCCCTGCCTCGTGCCTTCCTCCCTTGTTTCTTGACGGCCACTCCAAGTCTCCTAGATCAAGTTTGTCGAGAAAATCACATTCCCGAAGGTTTCATTCCGTTTGGACTCCGTTTGATATTCCTTTTCTTTGAAACCCTAAAATAGGAAAAAAACCAACAATTTGGGTTGGGCCTCCGGTTAGTAGGTTAGTCCCAAAATGATATAAAAGTGTAAAATAAAGCCCATTAACATCCAAAATAGATAATATAATAGAATGGAGCAATCAAAAATTATAGATACGTTGGAGACGTATCAATGGTGTGTTGATAATGAACTCCTTGCTCTTGTGCTTCAAATGATAGTCTCCCCAACACTCAACTCTCTCACTGATTTGGATTTGGTGGAAAGATGATTTGAGTGGAAAGCAACTTGGGGAAGGCTAGAGATCAAGATTCGTATGGTTGGAATGGAATATCTTGGTCTCAACACATGAGTAGGTGGTTCTCTCTCTGAAAATAAATGTTGGAAGTGTAGGCATGTTCTGATGGCTCTCTCCACGAGTGAAGAGTGGGTGGAGGGGTATTTATAGCCTCCACACAAAATCTAACTATTACACACAATTCACCAAACTCGGTAGGACCGAATCAGGAAACTCGGTGGGACCGATTCAGTTCAAAATGTGAACGTTAGGCTTTTCGATGGGACCGACATGTCAACTCGTGGGACCGTGTGATGCCCCCGATTCAATCATACACTAATCATACACACAAACGCGTACGATCAAGATCAGGGACTCACGGGAAGATATCTCAACACAACTCTACGAATAAAATAAGTCATACAAGCATCATATTACAAGCCAGGGGCCTCGAGGGATCGAATACAAGAGCTCGATCATAGACGAGTCAGCGGAAGCAACAATACCTGAGTACAGACATAAGTAAACAAGTTGCCATAAGATGGCTAGCACAAACTGGGATACATATCGAAAGAGGCGCATGTACATCCATGATGATTTTATGACAGAATCAAGATAGTCATACTTGTTGTAGCGACCAGACCTCAAACAGTCTGATCTCTGTGCTCCGGTGTCATCCCTGGATCAGTAATGCTGACACCACACAGTACTCGGAGGATTTATAGCAGAGTAGCAATCACACACTTATTACATCGAGTGTCTCAAAAGAGAACTTATTACAATAAATGTGGCATAAGGCCATCTAATAATGATAACAACGGAAGGCTTGGAAGATAGGTGAGTCCATCAACTCCAACGCCATTATTGAGTATAGAACCACAACCTAAAACTCCTTAATCGTCGTCTGAAAAGTCTGCAACATTAATGTTGCAGCCCGAAAACGGGTCAGCACATGGAATATGCTGGCAAGGTAACACATAGAGAGTAATGGAATGCAACAGCTATACTATATGCATATTTGGCTGGTGGAAAGCTCTATGGTTACAGTTTTTGCGTAAAGCCAATTTTTCCCTACTTCAAAGGAATAAAATTAATTACTATCATGGTGGTTGTTAAACATTGAGAATGGTTGACAGCATTCTCAATCCCATTTAAGTAACATCATTAAAACCCAACAATATTAATTTTAGAGTAACATGTTGAGATCAACAGGATAATCCAAGAACTAGATACTCAAGATGTCCATAACCGGGGACACGGCTAACCATGATTAGTTTATACACTCTGAAGAGGTTTGCGCACTTTTCCCTACAAGACTCGATCACCTCTGTTGGATTTCTCGCACTACATGGTGTTTGAGAAACGGATGACCGAGACACAGTCTTTCAGAAGCGCTAGCACCTTACGACGGATAGACCGGTACACCTACTTTCCCCTACATCTGCTAGTCTACCCTGTAAGAGTTCACACGTCTTACTCAACTATGCCAGAGCCCATAATGGCTTGTGGCTGCACATGGAAGTTTCTAGTATGAATGATCTCATGATCCCTTTGAGCCTGGGTGGCGGTCCAAAATAAAAAAAAACAGGCAAGTCCTGGAATCCCCAGGTGCCTCAATCCACCCAGATGTGTGTTTAGGTTGCCACCTTAGATAAACCCTTA
The DNA here is from genome assembly GCF_056163025.1 of Triticum urartu. Taxonomy (NCBI): domain Eukaryota; kingdom Viridiplantae; phylum Streptophyta; class Magnoliopsida; order Poales; family Poaceae; genus Triticum; species Triticum urartu. The sequence goes on from NC_141874.1 coordinate 472,470,887, forward strand.
ATTATCAATCTCACATCTGTCATGGATATCACTCACCCAATCCACATCTACTGGCATAGCATGGCATAATAAGCAAACGTAGAAGTAACTCCCAAAGGTTTGATAATAAACAGGTAATAGGTACTACCTCATCTACTTCCCATCCCACAATTTAATTAGATCCTAATCATGCAATGTGTGAGGATTGATCTAATGCAATAAAACTGGGTTGTAGAAAAAGGTATGATCAAAGTGTTACTTGCCTTGCTGATGATCCGCGAAACCTAGAGATTCGAAGTAACAGGCGGCGCACTCCGGGTATTCTATCGCAGACAAACAAACAAGCATACAATAAGTACTCATCTAATGCATGGGTAAAACTCAAATAGAAGATCTAACCAGAAAGTTCAACTTAAGAACCCTGGTTTGCAAAAAGAATCAAATCGAATGAAGCAAAGAAAGTCAAACGGCGAAAGAAAACAACTTCGTTCTAGTAATCTGGATCTAAATCAAATTTTACAGTAGCAAAAACTTGTTTAAGTTGATTATTCGGAAAGAGGGTTTCGAGACGAAACTCCAGGCGTTTGAATCGCCTGATTTCGATAAACGAGCGAAAAGTTATACTAAAACGAAAATCGGATCAGAAATCGCGATCAGAAAGTAACCGCGGAAAAATCCGAAGAAAAAGAAAACGACGAACAGAATTTTTTTTAAAGGCACGGAAAACGAGGCGGCGGCGAACCTCGGGCGGCGCGTTGCTCCGGCGGGTCGGCGGCGGCGGCGGTGGCTGGGCGGCGGCTAGAGGCGGCGGCTGGGCTGGTGGCGGCGGCTGGGCCCTAGGGTTTCAGCGGCTGAGCTCTCTCTCTCGCCCGGGGATGCGCCTTATAAAGGCCTCGGCCAGCGGTTTCCTGGCCGAGTACGGCCCATAGTCGGTTCCGCGTTTTTTTTAATAATTCCGCTCGGAAGAAAAATAAAAATAAATACTAAACGGACTCCAAAAATCACGAAATAAATTTTGCCGGGTTTGTAAAATCAAGCCCGATAAAGTGAACATTTATCTGGGCCGAAACTACAACTTTGAAAAACGCGCATTTTTCCTAAATTCAAATAAAATACCGAAAACCTCCGAAATAAATCTTATTTGATTTTTTATTAAATCCTCAATATTTCTATACTTTGGGAAAGTCATTTTATTCCCTCTCTCATATTTTTGTAATAGAAATAATTGATGATAAAATAAATAAAATCAAATGATCCTGTTTACATAATTTGAGAAAACTCAAATATGTAAATAACGAAATCCCCAACTCTCTCCGTGGGTCCTTGAGTTGCTTAGGATTTTCTAGGATCAAAACCAAAAGCAAAATAAAATATGATATGCATGATGACCTAATGTATAACATTCCAAATTGAAAATTTGGGATGTTACACTTGTGATGTTGTAGAAGTGTTCCATGACATTACCAAAATTATCATCATGGAAGTGTCCACTTCCATGACGATAAATCGCGCATCATGGAAGTGCTTTCGTCAAGGATGACCGATACGCGGCATCCACCGTAACGGAACGCGTTAAGCTATCGGGTCTGGTTTTGGATCCGATAACCCGTTAACAGCCGAGACCAATGGGAAATTTCCACATGTAAAATTCTGATTGGCCGGAGGGAACACCTGTCAGCTCGTCAGTGGGCCAGATGTTGCCCGTCCATTGGAGGAGACATGCCTATGATACGTCGACACGTGGCTGGGCCCAACAGAGGCCCATATAGGTTAAAATGGCCGGCCCAGTCAAAGGCCCATAGTACTTACTCGGGTACTAGTGGGCCAGCCCAATAACGGCTACTTAATAAAGGCCCATTTACGGCCCGAAGCTAGATCTAGACCGTTAATTGTTCACCGAATATTTGGGCCCAGTTACAGCCCAATGACTTTCGGCCTGTTAGAGGCCCGATGTAGACATGGGCCCATTTTAGCCCGGTGTGGCTTTCGGCCTGGGAATGGCCCGTGCTGCCCATGGGCCATATATGGTCCGACGGGACATCGGGCCCACTTAAGGCCCGTGATAAAGGTGGCAACAGTTAAGCCCAGCGTGACTTTGGGCCTATTAAAGGCATGTCACATAATTTGGCCCGTTGATGTGTGTACTAAGCTTTCGGCCTATTAAAGGCCCATGATATCAGTGGGGCAACTAAGGCCCGGGATATGTTTCGGCCTGGTAACTTCCCGTGATATAATTGGGCCCAAAAAGGCCCGGTCTACATTTCAGCCTCCTGAAGACCTGTCGACGACTAGTGAAAATTCAGGCCCAACATGCATTTCAGCCTGCTAAAGGCCCATGGTTTCATCTGGGCCATAACAGGCCAGTAGAATATTCAGCCTGTTAATGGCCCAACGCTACCTGGGCCAAACTAAGCGTTGGGTCCACAAAAGGCCCAACTAAAATATAGGCCGGTGTAAGTTGCGGGCCTCGCGCAAAGTGTGAAGGCCCCAATCATTCGGGCCCAAGAAAGATGCAGGCCAGCCCAATTGTGGCCCGCTAAAAACCAGGCCCGTTAGAGGCGAATGTTTAGGCCCGGTCGACTACATCTGATTTTTTCCAGATAGCGAATGATGGTTGTAACTAGTAGGAATTAAGGACAAACCTACTCTATACAATAAAGAAATTACGGCATAGTAACTAAAAATAAACCTACACTATAGAATAAAGGATTTATGGTATATTACATCCACCGGGCATCGAAGTTCGCCACCAGTGATCATAAAGCGCAAAGAAGAAGCAGATTACAAAAACTGGGCACCATTGCAGCATAACAAAATAATACTAAACCGAGACCACTTCCAAGACAACTCAAGAAAGGTTAGCCTTGCACGGGAATTGCTGCGCAAGCTACTGAGCAAGGCCGTGAGACCGGCCTAGCATGTCAGTCATAGCTTCCAGGTGTAGCTGTTTAGCGATGAGGTTCTCATTGGTGTTCTCCGCAATCTTTCTTAGAGATGGGACTTCAAGTCAAAGTTGAGTTGCAGAATGCCTTTCTGCTAGAACTTGGGACTGAAGAAGTCTAACTGATTCAGACAACGAATTCTGTGAGCTTGTCTGACTGCTAGTCTCAAGTAACTTAAACACTGCATCAAGACAAGACTTTGGGGTTGTCTCGCTATCTTCAAGATGTTTTGCCTTCTTTGCTGCAATATATGTTGGGTTTGTCTCACAGCCTTCAGAAGACTTGTGCATGCCATCAGGCATATCACCCTGAAACAAAGCAGAGGGATGACATGTTTTGCACGTGTATAAACAAAGATGATAACTGCACTATCAATTCCATCCAATTTCAAATTAGTAAATAAAGAGTAAGTTCAAAATATCAATAGCATAATTGTTCATAATGCAGGGAGCTTCACCACACTACTGGATTGCCATGTCAACATAACAGGCATAGATGAAGGGCAAAGAAAATCATTGTATCTATTTTGGTTAATGTGCATGGCATGTTGTTCATATCGTCAGCCACATCAGTAAGATAAAATAGGAGATGTCAAGGTGCAAATGTGGGCTGCTTCACCACACACTGGATTCTAGATCCACAAAACAAGCATACATATAGGGAGTATTGAGTAATGTGCATGGTACGAATAAGGAATTTGGTTTTACAGGTAAAACTTAGAACTTACGATTCTTGCGAACATGCATTTTGGTAGAAACAGCAAACTAAACAGTAGTAAATGATAGGGAGTATGAGAAAATTAAACAGCAGTTGAGGATAAAGGCTTTAGAAGGACTGACTTACATTAACAGTTAACACCGGCTTTATAATGCCCTTCTCCATGTCAAGGGAAGGATAACTCAAGAATTTCAGCACAGAATCTTCTTCATAAGCATTGCCTGTACTCTACATTTTGTAGAGAGTAATTATAGATATGATAATACTGGAAGGGATAGAGGATAATGAAGATAAGATGCAGATTGATGCTACATAATCAACTACCAATCCCTGGAAGTACAAGCATTACAGGACAAAATGTACTGACAAGAGCAATGGGCTACACTTCTGCACTGGCATTGTCCGTGTATTCTACTTTTTGGTAAGACTAAATATAGATCTGATCTTTTTTAGTAAATGGTGGGCGGGGGAGATAAGATGCAGAATGCTACACAATGAACCAATCACTCTTCCCATAGTACAAGAGTGTTTTGAACACTGGTGTACTATACAAAACATTCTTATATTATGGGATGGAGGGAGTACTGTTAATGTAAGTACAGTGATAGACGACGTTCAGTCCTTACAAGAGGACTGCAGAGCTAAACCTCTTCAAAAGCATTGGGTTGATTCTAAATTTATGTAAGAGTCCATACGGATCTTATAATGTCCACCAAATGGACGATAACGAGGCTAACATGTCCAGTGATGCTACATAATCAAACAGCTCTAAAAGTAAGAATGGTCATACAGGGCAAGAGGTACTCACAAGAGCAATGCAGTGTGCAGTATAGTTGCGAGATTTTGTGGTCCCTTGAGAATGAATGTTCTTCTGCTAACAATTTTCGTACAAGTGAGACGTTAAGGCAAATGCAGAAATGTAGTTCAAACTATGATGTGATATCATAGACAGTACCTTACGCTGCAGACGAGACCAATGTGTAATAAGACTATTCCAGTCACCGTCGGATAAATGTAGCACCGGAGACTTTACAGAAATTTCATTTAGAGGCTTGCCATCGAAGTGCGCTTGCCTCAGGTAGGAACGACACTTCATCGATGAGTGCTTGAAAAGCGCAACCAACCCTCGCTCGTCTACACAATCGAGTTTGGTCCTTGCCTATTTAAAAGAATGAAATCTTGTGTCTTCTATCAGCAGAAACATATGCAATAATGACCATGAATAACATTAGTGCATTACTTACGCATAAGTTGCAGAGGAAGAATGGAAATTGTTCTGTGTCTACGGTATAATCTTTCCATGAAGGAAAGATGCGCACAAAGTTCATGACAACAATATAAGCTTCGTCTTCTAAACTGGGAAGAAATGGAACATGGGTCCTATTTGCTGCAATTGGGGTTCTCTCTGGTTCGAAAAGGGATTTGGCAACTGGATTTGGTGTACTCTTTGCTGGAATGGGGGTTTTGCGTCGTAGAGCTGGTGCTATGTCAACTGGCATAATCATATTGTTTGCTGCAGCTGAGGTCTGCTGAGTTGGGGCATCAGAAATGACCAGTGTAGTAGGGTTAGAGTCTGCTAGAGTTGGGGTGTTTTGTGGGTCAGGTGATATTGCAACTACACCTAATGGGCTATTTGATTTATCGAGTGCCACTACCTTTTCCAAATACTTTGCTTGTGCTCCACGATCAGCAATCGCCCTCTTCCTTTTGAACGTCTGATACACAAGAACAATAGTTTAATGGATAAATATGGTATGATGATAGATGGAATACGTACTGAAAATGGATAGGCAGGGCATCTTCACATACACGATGTGTAAACTAAGCTAATGGTAGTTCAACAAAGTAGAAGCAATGTAAATCATCAGTTGCAAGATATGTGCGACCAATATAACCTTGGAAAGTTAGAGCAAGCACCTTGATGGGTGAATAAGATAGGGCATCTTCCTCTGACTCCTCCAATAGGGAGCTACATTGACTTAGGTCTCCCTCTAGCTCAAAATCACTATTAGGATCATATTCTGAGCACGAATCTGTAGGTGGAGAGCGTTTGCATTGCATTGCATTGCATCCAGACTTGCTTTTAGTCCTTTAATGCCAAGTTTCACAGCCATGGCATTTTTCTGCTTTATTCTTTTCATGCGCGTGAGCTCATAATCATTATGATGCTGTTCAGAATCTGAGATTCATGAAAACATAAAAAGTAGTCAGATTATCTATGGAATGCATTGCGGATTCAACTTGAAGAGTGTCTCCCTATAAACCCCTGCATATGGAAAGTTCACCCCCCAACCGTGCTGACTAGACCACACACAGAAATACAAACCCCTTATGTCTCTATAACAGGCAGACACACATTTCAAAACTGAAGTAGGAACATTAGAATCATATGAAATTCGTATTTGAACAAATAAACTAAGGAATTATGAGTGGCATAATGTTTAGCTTCAAGGGTGGAGTGTTGGTAGTGCGACACAAAGCAAGTAGGCAGATTGTATTCCATGTAAAATATCGAAGCCTATGCAAAAGCTGGAAATGACACTTTCGTTCTATACAATGCAGTGTTCGTTGCCCACACATGATGGAAGAGATCACATAGAGAAATACTATTCACTCATGTCTATGGTTCCAGTATTTAGAAACAGGGTGGTCCACCCTAAAAGAATATTGACAACAAATATGACAAGACAAGCATAGATGTAGTGAATCAATCATTTACTTGTGAGCTTACTAGGACAAGTATGCAGAATTGTAACTGCAGTAAGAGTGTCCAAAATCCTCCTAGAGTCATGTTTTCTGGCGACGGCAAGTCGCCGACGAGGCAGACGGCTGGGGGCGAGTAGAGATCGGAAGCGCGCAGCAGAAGAGAGGGGAATCGGGGCCTGGGACGACCCAAAATCCTAGGGTGGGCCAGCCCACCGTGGGCACTCTGTAGAGATACACACCCGAGCGGCGAACATGCATTTTCGAAACTAATTTAGGAACATTCAGCTAACCAATTAAACGACTCTGTTTTAATAATATCAGATTCGTATTTGAACAACTAAGCTTGTTTAGCTTGATGGGTGGAGCAGTGCTATTATGACACGAAGCACATATTCTGATCTTATAGTGATCATAAAAGGGGGAAACTCTAAGCATATTTTTTTAGCAAAAGAGGGTTTCCCCTCCGATTTCTATTAAAGAAACCACCACGGAACCAACATGATCAATTAAACCGTATTATGACTGTGCCATGGCAGATTTGAAGCTGCAAACTGGAGAAATGATATTTAGCAGCCATTGTTTGCTTCGAACTAAGAACTAAATTCTAAGAGCTGAAAAGAAAGTAGAGTAACCAAGTTAAGATCTATTTTCTGGTTGAGATCAAAAGGTTGAGGAGATATGAAGTACCACCTCTCTTGCGGCGCCGTGTAGGCAGCGGGGGTGCGATGGCTGTCGGTAGCGTTGAAGTAGATCTGCGACGGTAGACGGGTGCATCGGGGGATATTTCCCGTTGCGGTGGAAGAGAAGGTCGTGTGAGCGGCCTCGGCAAAGAGGGCGACGGCGCCGATGAAGCGAGAGGACGTGATGCAAGGCTCTTGGTCTGTCGCTGTGGATGAGAAACGTCCATCTCTAGCAGTGGACGACGTGGTCTTGGTAGGCGCTCCAGCATGGTGGAGGATGGTGGAGATGGATGTGGTGGAGGACGGCGGCGATGGATGGGGTGGAGGACGGGACGGCGATGATGGATGGGGTGGCGGATGGAGGCTGGTGTGGGGATGGTGTTCTAGCGCGAACGGTGTATGGATGGGAAAATGGAGGGAGAGGTACGGGGAACCATGTTTTTGGGACGCGCCTATCTGAAATATGGGAAAGTTATGAACTTAGCCCCCATTTAAAATTTGTATGTCTCATCGGTTGGGGATATGACGGCAATCTCGCATCTTGCCAATATTTGCCCAGAGCGATTTCGGGCAAGGAGAGGGTGGTTGGAGCCCTGGTTGGCGCCCATGATGTATGAACGGGGCTGACAGGTAGGGCGGTTGTGTCATGTCTGAGTGAAGTTACAAACCTGCCACTATTGAAAATATTTGCCTACATCGATTTCGGCCGGGTTGAGTTTGTTTTGCCGCCCACCATGTATGAATGGGGAAATGGAGGGAGAAACAGAGGTCTTTCGGACGAGCTTGAATCAATGTGTTTTATCGCCCATGTTTGGCGCCCACCGTGTCGGAATGGGCTCAAAGGTGGTCGTGTCACATCTAATTGAAGTTACTAACCTACCCCTATTTAGATCAATGGAAATCGGGCCGATGGATTGTCCGTGTAATGGGTAGACAGTAATTTCCATCTCCCAAACACTTGGCTTCTGGCAGCCAACGTGGGAGTGGACATTTTGCCGCTTCTTTCGAATTTTGGTACAATAAGCATCCACGTTTACCCTGGCAACTAAATTCGAATCCATTTTGTATTTCTATACGAATCTTTATAAATCATTCTATGTGTTTTTATATATCTTCAAAAGGACGACAAAGATGTATTCCACTATCATATATTAATATGGTTTACAAATGCCGATACTCAAATTCAGAAGCTAGATCCAGTTTAAGGTGAATTTTCGAATATTTGGAACACTTCATGTCCAACTCAAATGTCACACGCAGCATAATGTGTACTCCCATTTAGATATGTATACAAGCAATGTATCAAGATTCAAATACCGAGTCAATCAGCCAAGAATGTACAGAAGTAACAGACATATAAACAGTTATAGAGTATATGGATCAATAATATCAAATAACATACATAAGCCAAGACGATGTACATTTTTTTCTACAACGGCATCCTTCTTTTAGCCAAGCTACTACAGCATCTTGGCCCTTTCCGATGCGTGCCACTTATGGTCCATCTATACTACTATTATTGTTGAATGCACATTCAACCCTATTGGCATATTTGTAGGTCTGGCACAACAATCAAAATGAAATATCTCCGAGTCTTATCAATTAATACAGACTTGTGCTCAAATAAAATTACAAACCAAAAAACAAAAAACAAAAACAATTATTACATGATCTCTAAAACAAATGGTTTGATTGATTACATGAACAAACAACACAAAGGTTATTCAACGATGGAAAGAACATTTCACCTATGATTTACCAAGTGGGAATTTAATTTCCTTTTTTCCTTCAGGACCTTAACAATGTGGTCAGTCTCAGCTTGCTTTGTTTTGAAATCCACCAAATATTTAATGGTTGTCTTGAGTACTGCTTGTGATTGTGCTGTTTGCTTCCTCAACATGTCAACTTCATCTCTAAGTGCAGAAGCAAAATCTCTTTCTACCACTAGTTTAGCCTCTAGAGCATTAGCAGTTGGCAATTCATAATGCATGATTGGGCCGGTGCCACTGCTGTGGGATGATACAACATCCATGGGGACCTCACTCTTTGATCTTGGGCTAACATGTTTTGCCATTAAAGTTCCGATTGGATTCAGAAAAGTTGAAGTTAGCAAAACATCTCAACTGGAGTTATAACAACAAACCAGTTAAACAAACAAGGAATTAAAGAGTTTCAATTGGATGCTGAAAAGTAGTTATTAACATCGTTGTAACCCGTTGTTGCAGCAGCAAAGCACTTAAACAAACAAGTAGCTATTTAAGTTCAGGAAAACAGGTAATTCTTAATGGTAAGTATCAAACACATAGATAGGCCCAGTCTATAATAGGATTAGCAGGTTGTGGCATTATGTAATCAATAGCAAACTAAATTAAGGCAAGCAACATAATTTAACAATTTTGCAATAAGTGGCTAACTAAAATTCCGAGAAGTAGGTAACTGAACTTATGCTAGTTCTTTGTACAGGCACACTGCAACTTCTTTTTCGCTTACAAGGTTGTACGAAGGAGTCCATGGCATCAATTGCTTGCCTACGCAGTCCCAATACTTCTTTCTTCCCACACTGCATTAGTAAGTACGAATGGTTAATCTGGTAAGATGGTGCGTCATTGATATGTTATATGAGGACGTGTAGTTAGACTAGTTGTAGCCACACACATCACACTCGTTTTTAATGTATATTTCATGCGATTACTTTTGGCATATCGAGATCTAAGCAATCTACAAACAGGATGAAAAGACTGGCATCCTTCACATTATTGGCGAACTCAGTTCATAGAAACAAGCAATTCAACCATTCTGTGGGTAAATCAAAAGCGTCACTAGAATATTTTTCACTACCCCAATCATACACGGAAAAAGGGGCGACGCCACCATAGGGGCTGGTATGGGCGGCCGCCTCGGGTTGCTGGAAAGTGTGCGCCTAGTTTGAGTCGTCCAGGTTGGCCCAGGCTAATTTTGTTCGTCCCAACGCACGAGCATGCCATGTAAAAAATGAAGAAAAATGTTTCAATTTGGATGGGCCAATAACATAAGTGCAAGGCAGGCCCTATAGTAGGCTCGCGGCCCTATAAACATTCGTTCTCTGGCTTGAATTATGCAGTTTGCGCACTGGTTATAGGTGCAATTACACTTCGATATTTTCAGCCAGAGAACGAATAATTCAAGCAGGTACATACCATGTTTGTAGTCCTTGTACACCATGTTGCATTTTGTGTTTTTTGGTGCTTGCATCATTTAGTTTTTATAATCTGAACTACTTTGGATCATTAGCTGGTTTTCAAAGTGCATGTAGCTTCACATTTCTCAAGTTATGTTGATTTCCGGAGTGTAAGTGCCTTCGTATTTTTTAAGTTAAATGTTCGCCCCTGGTAACTTGAATTCGTGGATCCGCCACTGCACACAAATCATATACGAATTCCAGCATGAATTAAATGAAATGCGGGGACTTACGCTAGCTCGTTGTATAGGCTCACTGCAGCTCTGCTTGTGCTTGGGATGTTCCATGTACATGTCCATGTTTCCACTTGCTTGGATGTGCATGCCTTGTGCTCCTTGCATCCCCCTCTACATTTTTGACACGGCGAATGGTTGATCAAATGAGAGGAATCGACCTTGTTGTTGTACCGGAGGACAGATACTTACAAGGTTATACGGGTGTGCAGGATGTGTACCAGATCCCGTAGCACCGTCATGCTTCGCTAAAAAATGGATTTGCTTGTTTCAGATAATATCTCCAAAAGAAATAAGAGTTAAATTCAGAGTTGCATAGGCGTGTAAGCTAAGAGAGAAGTGAAAGGATATCCAAACATCATCGGAACAATGCACAAGGGAGTGATGTGTGGATACCTAGTTCGGGCCGGCGTTTGGGCATGCTTGCCTAGCTAGAGTGTGGGTCACTTCAGAGCCGTTGAGGGTGATGCACTGGCATTGGCTAGCCGCGCACGAATGCAGATCTTGAGTGGCAGCGGAGCGCTAAGATGCGGTGGACGAGACCGTTGGTGAAGCCCCAGCGGCCTCGGGGGGCGGAGGTGCGACGATGTGCTCAGTGAACTAGCCCTGGTGAGTTGGGAGACGACATCGGTGAAGTGCACCTGATGCGGTGGAAGTCGGTGTCTGTGAGGCATGTCGGTTGTGGCGGCCGACATTGTCGGTGGACCACCTGGTGTGGTGGACAAGGGCGTAGATGACGTAGCTCCGGTGCAGTGGTGAAGCGCGACCGTCGTCTTCATCGTCGTCGTCCGGCACAGAGGTGGGGAAAGAGACGAGACGAGGGGCGGTTCGAACTTTGCTTGGGTTGGCGGCCAATTAGGGATTTGAGCAATCTGGGCGCGGAAGGGGATGGCGGAGAAGGGACATTTTGTAGGGCTAGAATTGGGGCCGCCAGATATTTCAATCTGAAACGTGGAAGCGCGAACTTATTTTGTCGTCATCCTTTTTTTTGGGGGGGAGGGAGGGGGTGGGTGGGACGCAGCTTTGGTGCCTTAAAGGAACCTACCTTTGGGTCACTGACATGTGGGCCAGCCACCTGTTGGGCCCACATGTCATGGACACAAAGGTAGGTGCCTTAAGGCACCAAAGCATCTGTCCGGGTGGGTGGCTGGGTGCTAAGCCACCGTACGACACACGCGGCCACCACGACACGACCCTGGTCTGCCTGGTGCGCCTACATTTGAGAGGATATTTGAGAATGCAAACGAATCTTCTTTCATTTGCAAATGAATCTGTATGTATTACCATGCCCGTGTTTTCCTTGCAAATAATCAGTCATTCCAAACGAGATACTATAAATTAATTAATGAGGAGTTATTTGAGAAAAACGAAATGGTATCCACGATATCCACGCTAACATGGATTAGAGTGTGTGTCACATAATTAGTTATTTGAATTAGAGTGTGTGTCACATAGCGATCTCCAATTCTAACGTGGATTTCGCATTTCACTATATCCACACTACTTTTTTTAATACAAATTCATATGTATATGATGAACACCATGGTAGTGAGATAACTTTTGGATGGATTCAAACATATGACCTACAAAATAGCACAACAAATTGAGTCAATGTCAACTTTTCGAAACCTAGTATGGCACGAATTCGAAATAATTACCCATATGCATGGTCCTCAGTTCAAATCTTACAATGTACACCGAATTGAAACATCGTTATTAAGTCTCGTACTATCAACATTCAAATGTTGTTTTTACCCCCCCCCTCCCCCACACACACGCTACATACTTCTTTTATCGGTTAATCTTCCTCTCCTAACCACCTTAGGAAGCTATTGGTTTCCAACACCCATTCATTCTTTCTCTCCATGTTTCGATCTCTAATTCTCTCACTACACAACCCCCCTTTTCCACTCTGTTACCAAATGTATTTACCTCACACACCCGCCATGGCACCCCATGCCGAGCTCTCTCTCTCTCTCTCTCTCTCTCTATCTATCTCCCTCCCACCCTCTCGCGCTAAGTACATGCATTGCCTATCTAGCCCCCAACCTCTCGTGCGCACGCACACACGTTGTCTATCTAGGTCACTCCCTCGAGACTGTCTCACTCTTTCTTCCGCACGGCGGGCCACACTCCCTCAATCTCGCTCTCTTTATCTGAGTCTCGTTTAACCTCGTTTTATTTCACACACAGATGATATATCTCCATGTTCGGGCCTCGATCGACACACTCTATACTCTCTCATGCAGATTGTCTATCTAGGCCAGTCCATCCAAGCCGCCCCCACTCTTTCGACCTCATGGCAGGCCACGCTCTCTCAATCTCTCTGTCTCTCTGTCTCTCCCTCTCTCTCTCTCTCTCTCTCTCTCTCTCTCTCTCTTTCTCCCCCCCTCTCTCTCTTTGTATGTCTCGATTGACCTCACTCTTTCTCGGACAAAAACGATATATCACCATGTTTGAGCCCAATTCGACCTATTCACATTGTATACTCTCTCACGCACATTGTCCATTTAGGTCACTCTCTCCAACCCGTCTCACTCTTTTGATTGCACGACGACCCTATGTGATCGATTGACCTTGCTTCCTCCCACGCACAAAACATATCTATATGTCTGTGACTGGATCATCTCTCAAGCTCTATCTTACAGCCCTCACCCTTGCCAAAAGCTTAATCGTACAATATCTCTCCAGAGCATATATATATCTGTTCAATGAATGTCGGACCACACTCACTTTGTCTCTCTATCTATATGTCTCTCGATTGACCTCGCTTTCTCACGTCGTATTTTCCACACATTGAAGCTACCTCTCCATCCCTCACAAAGCCGGAGCTATTTACATTGCGAGGGGCACTCCAACCTTGGATTAATTTGTGTAGGCATTTATTCCAGTTGGTTTAGATTATATTTCCATAGCATTCGGCCCACAACTACTCCAAACACCGTTGCAACCCCCGCAACTCCCCTAGTTGATTTCCCTCTGGCTCGGTCATCGCTCTCTCGCACGTCCTTTCTCGTCTTCAACGTCGCACCACGGTATTATTTCAAAAAACTCTGTTGTTCTCTTTAATTATTATAAATAAGCTACGAAACTACACACCGATTGTCCACTTGGAATGGAGCAAATTTTGACCCACAAATTAAAGTGCTACAAACTACACACCGAGGGGCCCACATGTCATGAAACAAATTTGGACCCATATACAAATTAAAAAATAAAGGACGAGGATCGAACATGCGATTAGAGCCTTCAAGCCGCACGTCAATAGGCAACATACGTAGAACAACAATGTCTGTAGTACCTCCCTTTGTTCACATAATGTTTTTATATTACCACAGCCTATTTAATGGATAACATGTAATATTATTTTTAGTACTATTCTCCTTCACTTACTGGTGGGTTCCATGTGTGCTCTATCTCTCTCCTCCCCTTCTGCGTTTAGATGCACGGGCAAACACGGAGAACTCGCGGGCGATGTTGCCGTTGACCATATCTAGACGCGTGCACAAGTTACGGCACCAGTTTCACGTACTAGCAGCACTAGTTAGTGTGTACGTGCAATGCACGTTAATTTGGAAGTATATTAAGTGCATGCAGATATTAAGTAGGATATTATTTACATGTTATTATGTGATTAGCACTATTTTTGGCATGAAATTAACTGCACGCTAAACGTGTTGAGCGTCAGTCTATGTCGTTGGATGACAAGGAATACATGTGGCTTGATGACGTTTTATATTTAATTTGATACGGCTCTAGAAGAACATTCAATCGATCAAACCATAGATTTCGCTCAGTTTGACTCCGACTTTAAGTTATACGACGATCGATCTAAAATAAACGGAAATGATAAACATTCCTATTTTAAGCATGGCAATCCGAACGTTTTTCATGGCAAATTTAGATTACGCAGCAGCGGCGGGGGCGTCTTGCGGTGGGAAGCGGCTCCTCTTCCGTGCTCTGTGTGTCGTTGGGCCACTGACCGACAACGACGGCGGTGCCTGGCGCCGTTATTGGCGTACTCCTGGACGTTGGCCTAGCTTCAAGGAAGGCCAAAATGTTCTGGACTTCGGAGTGAGTCAACTGACGGGAGGAGGCGACTGGCGTTGGTTCAAGGAAGCGGTCGACGGCGGCCATCCATGCCGCTGAGGGGGGCACTGGCACCCGCACGGGGACATGCGCTGTCAACGGCGCGGTGGAGACATTAATGTGCACGGGCACCGGCACGGGCACGCACGTCATTTCATGCGCAGGCGCATGCGCTAGCAGGTGCACGGGCACCGGCACGGGCGTGCGTGTCAGTACACGCGCAAGCACATGCGCTGGCAGGTGTACGGGCGCGTGAAAGTCGGCGGGGACCTCGTGGAACCCTGTGGCATCAAGCTCGTCGACAATGTGCGGTTCCCAGCCCATCAATGCCATGGGAATGGGCGCTGGTGCAGTCGGGGCGACGGGAGCCGGAACGGGAGCGGGAACAGGCACGGCGTCTTCCCGCAAGGCCAGTTCAAGCTCTTCCCAAAGCGCCTTATGTTCTTGAGACTCTGGATGGATGTCTTCCTTAGGAAACTGGAAGACTAAGGACAGACCATTTGATGCAGCATGGTGTACGTTTAGGTCAGGCTGGTTGGAGGTAGACGACAGGAGAATCGAAGAGGAAGAGAGAAGATTGTAGTGATACCGGGTAGTGCGGGGTTGATTTTAAACTTCGGCGCTGGCGACATTAAAAGTGGGAGCAGTTGGGATGAAGGTGGGCGGCGGAGCCTGGTCAAAGGGGTCGCCTCCCGGTGAGCCTGCACACCAGTCTGCTCGCACGCCTCCCATCGACTCACACACTTGCTCGGACGGCACCTGCCGATGAGAAGCGGGACTCATGGCGGCACGTAAACGCCCACGGTTTCAATAGTGAAAGCGTTTGCCTTAACGTGATAGGTCTTTGTTCCAAAATACCTTGGCTCTTCATTTGTGCAACTTGTCATAAGCAGCTTGTCTCAAATTGAAGAAAAAAAATTACGAAGTAATATTTGTGCCATATCACGTGACCATGCTCAGTTTCAAGAATTTATGGTCACTTTTGGATTTTCTAAAATTTAAGATCCAGGATTCGAAACAATATCATAACCTGCATCATGCAATAAATTTTCAAGCCATACATATGTCCTGTTGTATTTCTTAAGAAAGGATTTGGTTAAACATTTTGCTTAGTTAGACATAAGACAAGTTATATATGCAGAGTAAAAGGATAATCCCTCTGTACTAGTGCATTGCCTGATATATTAACTCAAGTACTAGGCACGAACAAACAGGCTCAATTCTGTGCTCATCCTGCTGTAGTAGTAGTACTAGGCAAAGCAGTTGATGGGTGACCTTGGCGAGCGGCGACCGAGGGAATTGAACCGTGCTCGGCACGGTAGGTAATGTTGTCTAGTTACTAAAGCATCCCTCCATTGTTCATCGGTAGTCATTATGGACCAGGGACATGAGGGGAATTTCCTAGGGCTGGAATTCTGGCCGCCAGATATTTCGACTCGAAATGCGGAGGCTCGACTGGTTGGGGTTGCCTAATGTGCGTACCACGCACGCCACCAGAAGGACACGAGCCCGGTTTTTTAATTTTTTTAGGATCAACACGAGCCAAGGTCTGGCTGGTACGCCATTGGATCCTACCATTCGAGAATACGAAAGGAGAATGAATCTATGTGTATTACAATACCCGGATTTTCCTTGCAAATACTAATCTCAACTAGGGATGGCAATTTTATCCATGGATCTGGATACCCATGGATACCCGACCTGGTTGGGCAAGGGTATGGAGCACATTTTCGCCCATGGGTCCGTGGATATGGATACCCACGAACAGCCAGGTTGGGCATGGTTATAGTTTGTGCTCCATGGATATCCAATGGATACCTGTATGACACGTGGGGTCATATGCCAGTGATAGTAGAAAGAGCGATTCAATGGGAAATGACAGGAAATATGCAACTTGTGCCATGAGCTATATGCTGCAGAATCAACCTCTGGTATGTCACACTTAAGGACTCATCATATTACTTGTTGCCTACTTATGCATGTAGCTTATGTTGTCATTTGTGAGTGAATGATGATGAGTTAATTTGATCTTTGGGAAGGCTTCATGCTGACTTTTCTATGCCCATGGAGCTCCATGGGTATGTGGGTATCCAGTGGGTTTGGGTATGGGCACAAGTTGTGCCCATGGATAATTTGGTGGATGGGCAGAGGGTAGGAAGATGGGTCATGGGTTGGATTTGGACCAGCTCCACCCGCCCCAGACCCGACCCATTGCCATCCCTAATCTCAACGTGGTAATTGATTTATGACGAGTTGTTGAATTAGAGTGAGTTTGTGATATAGTGATCTCAACGTGGATTTCACATTTCATGGTATCCCTAGTAAGTTTTTCAATGCAAATTCAAATTTAAAAGATGAACAATATGGAGGTGAGAAAACTTTGTATGTATCAAGCATATGACCACACACACACACACGAACACGACAACAATCCAATAAGTATAGTGCATCTATTTTTCCAAACCATGCATGTATGACACGAATTCAAAAATAATCCTTCCATTCCTAAATATTAGTCTTTTAGAGATTTCAACAAGTGAGTACATACGGAGCAAAATGACTGAATCTACACTCTAAAATCTGTCTATATGCATCCATATGTGCCAGTCCATTTGAAATCTCTAAAAATATTAATATTTAGGAATGAAGGCAGTAAAATATAAGACATGCATGGTCCTCAATTCAATATTTAAAATGAACATGAAACTGAAACATGAATATTAAGTCTAGTACTACAATACATGCAAATGTTGTGTTTAATTAGGCGGAGCTATGATTGTCGGGGGTCAACCCCTTGACCTTACATAAAATTGTGAAGCTCTGTTTATTGTTGTTTAGATTATATTTGTTCCCACCCTCCAAACCACCGATTGGTTGTGCACCCCCACCCCTCCTCCCCGGTAGAATATCATGTGCCCCCATATCTTAGATGTTATATGCTGATACGAGTTGCTTGGAGCTTGTAGAACTGAGATATAGCAGCTCACATGATGTCTTAATATTTTTACAGGAAACCTTGATGAGTTTGAGAATGGCACACAATTTGTACAAAAACTACTCAAATGCCCTTGGATCCCATATCCAACGACCTCGAAGCTCGTATCACCGTAGCATATAAGATGAAGGAGGACATCATATTCTCCTGTATGTAAGAATATCATGTGCTACCACACCTTAGATGCTTTAGTGATACAAGCTCTTCGGAGCCGTTGGATTTGTGACCCAACACCTCCTCGGTGGTTCGAATGGTTTTTTGCAGAAAAGCCCCCAAAGAGTTCGGCCACTGCTTACAAGCACAAAGACTGCTCATATGCCATTGGATCTCAGATCAAACGACCTCAAAGCTCGTATCACCATAGCATCCAAGCTGCGAGAGCACCTTATGTTTTCTCGCACAGGAGAATATGAGGTGCTCCCGCACCGTATATTCTATGGTGATACGAGTTCACGGAGATCTAACGGCCCACAGTAGGAGGTTTGAATGATTTTGCAATATATAGCTGAGAGTGTTTGGGAATTGTATAGAAAATACAAGTACTACACATGTGCTATCTGATCACTGATCATACGACCTAGATGCTCATAGCACCGTAGCGGGTAATTAAGCTACGGGGAGCACCTAATATGAGCAACGGGGAGCCGTTGGATCCAAGATGCAGCGGCACACACGAGGCATGAATGTTTTATTTGCAAAAAAACCTTTGGAGAGTTTTGAAATTGCGCATAATTACAAAGACTACTCCCAAGCCATTGGATCTCACTTCCAACGGTGTAAAAACCCGTATCACCATAGCATCTAAGCTGCGGGGTGGATGTGATATTCTATGCCACTGTCATTTTTGTTCGTAAACTTGCAAAATACGTGTAACTCGTGTCGTTACTTGTCTAACCGCACAAAGTGTTTGTTAAAAAAACCATCCTACACTGAAATATCGGAACAACACACGGGGGTCCCACTTGTCATTAATCAAATTTGGACCTAAAACTAACAAATCTGAAAGACGAGATTCGAACTGGCAACCTGGACTACAAAGCATAAGTCGATAGCCTGAAACAACAACGGTTGTTGGCTTTGTCCCATAACTTGATTTTATACAGTATTACGTTGAGTAGAGTAGAGGGAGTGCCTCGTCAATACGTGCATGACCGTTGACTCACTTACTGGTGGGTCTCAGGTCTGCGATCTCTCTCTTCTCTCCATCGTCTAACCTTTGCACGGGGACACACGAAGAGCGGAACTAGCTTATCGTGGTGTTATTACAACTAAAAAAGCATGGAAAATAGAAGAATCTCCTAGAACAAGAGACGTTGTGGCTGGTCGAGACAGAGCTAACCACACCTATCCTCCGTGCCATGTTAGCATGATGAAGCTGTGTGGCTAGTGGGGTGTTTTCGACCGACTGGCTGGGTCCCGAGGTCGAACCATAGGTACAATGTCTGATACAGTACTTCCTCCATTTCATTTTAGTCTGCATATAAGGTTTGGTCAAAGTCAAGCTTTGTAGAGTTTGACTAACTTTATATTAAAAAATATAAACATTCACAAGATGAAATCAATATTAACAGATGCACCATGAAACATATGTTTATACTACATAGTTTTAGTATTGTAGATGTTCATATTTATATATATATATGGTCAAACTTTTTGTAGTTTGACTTTGACCAAATCTTATATGCGGAGTAAAAAGAAACGGAGGGAGCATATTTTTACACGCAAATTTTTCCTCCGTGCCGAGACATGGCACACCCTACCGCGCGGTTTTGGGGTCCTCCCAGGTGGTCCACGCATATATTCTTCTTGACGTGGGACGCCCTACCGCATGTTTTCGCCGAAGCAAGTAAATGAGTCGTCAAATCACGAAAGACCACCTTTCCCATCGAGTACATCAGTGAAGCATGGTGGCTAGCTAGTTGGGCTAGTTCGACCGATTAGCTAGGCCGCCGCCACATTTGTTTTTTCACCCCTTTTTTATCTACTTGCCGGCAGGTAAATTTAAATATCCACCGCGGCGTTGCTGTCGTGTTTGGGTGCAGCAGGATTTTTAATTTTTTGATTGACGGGAGCAGGCACGGCAGCAATTAGTCACGATGACTCTGCCTGTAAAACTCACTGCTCCCTAATGTGAGAAGTCGTCGACTGGTGTTTTACCATGGTGAAAACCAAAAGACTCCCTGCTCCTCGGCTGGCTCCCTCCGCCTTCCCATAGATTGCATTGCCTTTCAGCTGTTTCGCCCCTGCATCACCAATGTCATGCACCTCGAGAAGCAGAGGGACTTCGGTGGTGTTTAGGCTCCCTCTGCATGGGCATGTCCATGTATTGGTGCAACATGACCGTTGGATCAAACTCAGACGGTGCAGATTAGTCATTGTAGCACAAAGCGTGTGGGTGTGTTTGGTTGCATTCTCATCTCAATATAGTTGTTTCCTCTTCGTGTATTTTTGTTAACCTACTAGTGTGGACTCATGGACCCTTCATGCACTCTACCAAACACCCAAAAGTGGGTCGAGAAGGGAAATTTTGCTCCCATCCTGTGCACCCTTCATACACCCTGCCTAACACTATTTGTGTTTCATATGTTTCATGTTTCGTGGAGTACTGTAGCACCGTACTCTCCGTGTGCTTTAGACCTAGTCCTGTGAACATTGATCTCACCGTCCATTCTCAACCGGACAGTCGAAAAAGCGGTACTATGTTACTACATTACTGTTCATATAGTTGACATGCGCACAACATCATTTGTTGTCGTCATATCTTACTACACTAGCAACAAGATTATGTAGTACTGATGTATGAACCACTGCACATGCCTAGTAGTAGGAGCACTGTGTATGTTCAAGTGGCTACCGTGTTTCGCACTCCTCCTTCGTAAGAGTGGAAACGCTTGTTGTAATCATTTTCTTCTTCAAAAAAATAGTGGACACTCTCTACCGTGCGGATCCTCCTCTAGCCATGCACTAAATTACTCACTTTCGATGACGTGTGGGACAGCCAGCATCGGGGTCCACCAGCCATGCACTAAATTACTCCTTAGTAGAGTGACGGTAGACTACCCCGATCGAAGCACCGCAGTAATGCCCAATGAGCCGTCAAATCACAAAACCCCCTCCTTTCCAGCAGTATGTTGGACGGATGAAGCAACCATCATTTCACTCTTCTCTCTCCGCTTCCTCTCTACCCAACTCGCTTCTCCCTCATCTTGTTCCTCATTTCTTCAAGAAAACCCCAACCTGCTTCTGCCATTGTTCTTCTCTCCCAAAGAAGGAATGGTGAGCGCATCAATGGTGTTGATTCTGGCCATGGCCCGGTCTTGCAACCCCGAGACTGATCCTATAACTCCCTCTCTGTTCTTCTTTTGGGCTTGCGATTATGGTTTCTTTTCATTTATTTCTATTTGACATTTTCTTGATGGACGTTGGAGCACCGGCCGAAAGTGATGTCTATGGCTCTGGCCAAAACCGTCGAGGCTCATGGTACGAAGAAGCAGAAGCACCCCACCGAGACTACCGCAGACAAGCTCAAAGCCATCGCCATGTCCAAGCCCCCCTCTCCGGGATCCCTCATTAAGCAAGTCCAGGTAATATCTATTCTTGACGATCTTTCTCTCGATCTTGATCGTGTTTTTTCATCTAACACGCAGTACTAGTACTAGTAGTACAACTTTCTGGGTGATCTTGCATGTGATTTTTTGTGCCAAATGATGGTTCTAAATTCCTCTTTTGACCAAAACATGCGAGAGGTTGACACTGATTTCTCATAGATTACTTTCAACTACTCCCTTTGTCCCAAATTTCTTGTCTTAGATTTGTCTAGATACGGATGTATCTATACATCCGTATCTAGAGAAATCTAAGACAAGAATTTTGGGACGGAGGGAGTACTTTATGAACATCAGTGCTACCTTCGAAGAGGGTATATTTGCCTCAGTAACTTGTGTTATGGATATTGCAAGTAATCCCTCTGCTCTCATGCCTTTGAATGTTCTAGTGTCTTTGTTCACTCATTTCTGTGCGTATATGTAGTCATATATGGAGTATAATATCGAAAATCATCTTATATTTCTAAACGGAGGTAGTAATAAAATATGGTTTCTGTTTGAATCAAAACCAGGTCCGCGGTGGAGATGAAGTTCTCAAAGTCATTCCGTGTGAACTGGAAGACCTGAGGATGAGTTCTACTGCTAAACTAGCCAGTTGATGTGTCCTTGTCGCCACGTGTCCTGAACTAGTGTTTTCTTGTCGCATTGTTGTCAGGCGTGTTCTCGAGGTTGTACTTGACCACAACAATTTCCTGGTTGTGCCTTTGATTACGAAGGGTATGGTTCTTGTAAAGCTTCCCAACAAATCTGATTCGGCCTATCTTCATCATCATGTTTATGAGTGGAAAGACCACTCTGTTAGGTTCTCCAAGGTTGACAAGATGGTGATGGTGCATGTAGACATCTCTCATAAAGTCCATGGCCTAGTCAGTTATGCGGGGTTCATCCTGTAGGTCGATGGCAAGAAATAGTCTGCAGAGTTTAATTAGTGCAACTTTGCTTGTCTATAGTAAGTACTATTATTCAGTACTTGATTTGTGTTTGTGAACCCTATATTGTTTATTAGTACTGCCGCTTTTGGTGTGTGGTCAGTCCTGAGAACGGTCTATGTTAATGTCTGTCCACTCAATTCAGTCTGTATATTTTGAAGTATCCAGATCATCTTTTTCGTGAGGACGGTTTATCAATTATGGCTACACTCCAATATCAGTATGCATTGCAGGGTTTATCGCACCCACCAGGATTTCCAGTCCCATGGATGTTCGGTCCATATGATTTGTCACGACCTTTGGACTTTCCTCCTTGTGGGAGTAGGCGAGGCCCCTACATGCCACCCATAGTTGGACGATCAATCTTCTGTTTAGTACTTCAACATAGTGATTTCCTGGTAAGTATTCACTCGTGTCACATCAAGTAAATCTTATTGATTTATTGTCTAAATCTTATTGATTTGATGTCATGTTTTCTTTCTTTTCCTGCAATTTTACGATGCAGGTTTTGCCATGTGACATTCATCACAGAATAAACTGTTTGGTTTGCTCTATGATGGATATTTTTGCAGGTTTCACTTCTTATGTCATGCCAGTAACGAAGGCATTGTCCATCACTTATATTAATGGAAAAAATTGGATCAGTCTGTTGTCTGAGTACAAGCTGAATCCCTATGATGAACTATAGTTTGGTTTAACAAAAACGCCACAATTAGTCCTCGCGTTTAAAAGAAATGAAGAAAAAAACTGGATCACGGTCACGGAGCCTAGTCAAGTTAGAAAGCTGATCATAGCATACCAAACACGATCGCCGCTGTCTCGCACATCGGTACCACCTTCAGCAACGGATTGAGCACCGGCAGTTGCTCTAGCACTGACAGCGACAGCAACTCAGTTTGATCCAGCTTAGGATTGGGCACCGACCGCGTCAGCGAATTAGGCTGATCTACCGGAGGATCGGGCATCAACACCGGCACCTGCTCCAACACCGGCACCTGCTCTACAAGGAGCACCATCTCCGGCAGCAACAGCGGCTTCGGCACCTGCACCAACACTTGCACTTGCATCTACTCCGGCCCGTGCAGCGGCAACCGAACGAGCAGTTGCACTGGCAACAAACTGGGCTGCAGTTCGCACTTCATATACCAAAGTCCTTACAAAAACTGACATGTCCACCTTCTTGGTAAGCATTGGCCGCCCAAGTGCTTCGTCCTTTTTTCTTTCCATGTTGTTTCGCATGATTCACTGTGTTGATCTAACTGTTTGGGTATGTCTTCTTGTTTGCAAACGGAGAATTCCTAGAGCAACGAGGGAGTCGTTCAACAATCCGGGCGACAACGGCCAAGTTTCTCTTACCGTGCGCGGCCTTGGTGTGAATGAACCTGCTCAATATACCGTAAGTACAAAGGATGGCCACATGAGGATTGATGCTAAAGGATGGTCAAGGTTCAAATCAAAATAATATCTTGTGGTAGGGGATGATCTCAAAATCGAACTTTCTCGGCAGGGAGAGCTGGTCCAAATCAACTTTGAAATTCTTCAGTAGCAGCACGCAACTGTCGAACTGATCTATGCTCCGAGAGATTTTGATGTAATAATCTGGCATGGTGAAACAGGTGTCATGTGTGTATAAGTAATACGACAGTACTATTTATCACATGGTATATCATTGATAGAATTGCAACTCTCATTGCTGGTTAGGAACCGTCGTCCGATTTCATTCCAACAGCTGTCGTGCTTTATTCAATTTTGTGTATTCACCTTGCGATAGCATCTAAAACCAGCGTCGTACTGATCGCTCGCAATATGAAAAGCGTTGAGGTAGAACACATGGGCCCCCAAACATGCAGGGTGGGCCTGCGGCCCAAAGTACAGAACCGTGAGCCTGTCTGAGTATTATATTCTCAGCTGAACCCCCATAATGACGGTTCGTTGCACGTAACATCAAGATGCATTTGTATGAGTATTTTATCTTGTGAGAGAAAGGGATGAACGAGGGAAGGCCTTATTTGCAAATGTGGAGAGGTGTGTGGGTACTTTTTTGCAAAATTGCCATAGTTTCCTTCCTATCCGTCAGATATAAATCGGACGGCCTATATTGTAGGATGGCAGGCACACCATCATCACCAACTCATCTATACTGTGTTAAAAACAACTCTGTTTTTATAATTATATATGTTATATATATTCCCCTTGATTTTTCTGATGTATAAAGTTATGATATAAAAGATTTGTATATTTCTTTACAGAGGGAGTATCTCTCTGTCAAAAATATATTTATGTGTAACTAGTTACTCATGTCTTTCACTTCCTTTCGCTGATATGTGGGGCATCCAGCAGCGGGGTCCATGTGCCATATGCACAAATTAGAGTGCACAACTTCACGGTAGACACACCCCGGTCATAGCGCCGCAATAATGCTCAATGAGCTGTCAAATCACAACCCCCTTCCAGCTTTAGCAGTAAGCTGGACGGACGAAGCGGCAATATTTCACTGGGCCTGAATCCCCTTCTCCCTCATCTGCTTGTTCAGAGAAAACCCCCTCTCGGCGATTGCATAGGGTTTTATCATGGAGAACCAGGTACAAATTCTTCATCCATCCCCGATAAATCCATGTCCCTTGGTCACGGGTAATCCTAGGATGGCAGCTGCCGCCATTGATGCATTTTTCTTCCTATTGAATCTAGTGTGTTTCATTTGCAATGCCCAAAGTGCGAGGACCCTACAGGTTTCTGCGCCCTCGGTGAGACGCCACACTTGTTCCTTCTCATCCGAGCACAGGATTTTAAAACGCGCACAGTATGTTCCTAGAATTCTCTTTTCTATCCGGGAGGGTGGGGTTTTTTTGAACATGCTGTCGACTAATTTGGAAATTTGGATTGCTATATTTGGATAAAAGGTACTACCAGTACGATGGTCAACACTGACATGAAGGAGGAAGTTATTTCTTGATTTGGATAGGGAATACATTGTGTTCTCATATTATTTTTCCTGCAGTGCATTATTTGCTCTGCCAGAACACATGTACTCAAGATGCTCGGCCTTGCCATAACCGAATACACTAGTTTAATGGTCACAGTGAAGACAAGCCATGGATATAAGTTCTGAGTTGGGTTCACGAACCAAGAAGATTGCTGCTTTTTTATGGCCAACCTTGGATAAACTTTCTCAATTGTTACAGACTGAAAGTTGGTGCACGAATGTTGATGGAAATAGCAGAACCTGGTCTCATCTTAACTGCGATCTTCCACCCCGACGTTGTTCCAATTGTTCATCCATGTTAGTTTTGTATCTGGTTCTTGCTTGTTGCCTCGATTACTTCTTAATCCACCTATTATGTCTAACTAATCACAATTTAACTTTATAAGTAGCAACGAATCTCTCACGAAGATGCTACTTCTAACTAATATTTTCTTATAATTGGTGGCATGTGTAGGTTTTTTCAGAGTTAAGGAGGCTGCTCGTTTGTTATTCTGTAACAACTCGGCTGTTACTGATGGCACTGAAGTTGACTGGGACGACATCCACAAGTTCCTACACTTTATTGATCGTCTTGAGGTCCTTGTGGGGTGTTTAAATGGTGGAAGGCCACGTGGGATATGTGTGCCACTGCTGCACTCGTTGAACAGGTCCAACTGTGTCGAGAAACTTATGGTACGAGCTGTTTTCTGATATATATGTTGTTCATAAACTATGGCTTATACACAGTTTTACAGCTGTGATCTTCTTGAAACAGAAACCATGGGCGGGTCAGACTTGCGCTTGGTCACAACATGATGTTTATGTCGACCCACTCCATTCCCCTTGGAGGTGAAAAGATACTTATTCATGGGTGGTCTCAAATAATGAAGGTCCGTCCATCTTGGGGAATAGGACAGAAGATTATGTTCCTGCTTTTCCGTGGCTCTAAAGCGCATATCCTGTTTATTGACCACATTGCGAGATGAAGCCGCTTTCAAAAGGTTGTGGATGTGTGGGGTGGCGCCTGGGCCTTGTCCCGGGGCTTGGTGGCATCACCCTTGGTTAACTGTAGGCAAAGTAGCACTGTTCGAGGCGTGCATTGTATGGTTGAACCTGTATAAGTACTCATACTGCTTTCAGCTATGGTTGTTAAGTGCCCCTGTTGGTTTCAGTTAAGGTTGTTAAGTACTCCTGCTGCTTTTACAGTCTGTCGTGTTTCTTCAGTCTTGTCTTCCTCCAGTCGCCAAAACCAAACCAGTGCCGGCGGGGCCGCCAGCTTCCGCCTCCCATGGCTGGCTGCGCCTCAGCGCACGCATCGCCGCCCCACTGTCTCCTAAATTGTTAACGCCGATGTCCGAGGCCTCACCGTCGTCATCCGCGCGCTTTGGTGCGCCCGCCGCGGTGCCGCCCTCTCGTGTTGTCAACATGGTCAACAAACAACAGGAATCGGCAGAAGTATGTGGAGAGGATGACAGTAGGGGCCCACCATGTCAGCGTATGGAAAAATAAAATGCTTCCTCCTAGTGTTTTCCTGACATCTGGGACCCACGACATTGTGAGCGTATATAGTCAATAGACAAGAGAACAGCACAAGATCGGCTGACACCTGGGACGTAGCTGCTCGAGCAGTATTTTTTTGTTATTGTTGAGACGGAGCAGGGTTTGAACTGGGCTGTGGCCCGTCTAGCCCAGGCTTATATTTTTTATGTTCACCATGTGACCAGCCCAACTATTTTTTGTTTGTGAAAATGAGCCTAGTTTATTTTTTCTGAAGAATACCCAATCCAGGCCTACTTATTTTTCTACGCGCTGATGGGCCGCAACTCTTTCAAGACGCCTGCAAATCTTGAAAGTAATATGAAATGGGTTGTAAATATAAAAACAGATGACAAATTGGCAATTACTTTTTAATTTCTGAATTTTTTCACATTTTAGATTCCTATTTCACTAGGAATTAACCTAATATATATATATATATATCTTCAAAGTACTTTAAATCTGGCTCGACATTTTGGTATTAAAAATAGTTTGGAACCCACAGAAATATGCGAAATTGGCCCTGGACAACAAAAAAACGGACTGCAATAAATTGCATAAGAAGTCGCAATGAGCTATATATAAATTATTAAAAAAGAGGGAATGGTCTGACTTGTGGGCCTATTAAGTTGAAGCGTATGCAAGATTTTTTAGTTATTATATACGTCAACAAACGATTCTAACAGACGTAACCGTTGGATGTCAATCCAACAGCCATCGTGTTTCTTCAATCTCTGATCTTCTTGCTCCAGCCGCCAAATCCAGCGCCGGCGGGGCCGCCTGCTACCGCCGGCGCAGGCCTCACCGCCCCACATTACTCCCATCGCTGGCCTAGCCATCCCTCTACTCACCCATACTGATATGTCTCCGTCGTATCTACTTTTACAAACACTTTTGCCCTTGTTTTCGACTCTAACTTGTATGATTTCAATGGAACTAACCCGGACTGACGCTGTTTTCAGAAGAATTACCATGGTGTTGTTTTATGTGCAGAAAACAAATATTCTCGGAATGACCTGAAACTCCATGGAACATCTTAGAAAAAACAATAAAAAATCCTCGCCAAAGATGAAGACCAGGGGGCCCACACCCTTCTCACGAGGGTGGCCCCCCCTAGGGCGCGCCCCCCCTACCTCATGGGCCCCCTGGAAACCCTCCGACGCCAACTCCAACTCTATATATTTGCTTTCGGAGAGAAAAAAATAGGAGAGAAGAAATCATCGTGTTTTACGATACGGAGGTGCTGCCAAGCCCTAAAACCTCTCGGGAGGGCTGATCCGGAGTCCGTTCGGGGCTCCGGAGAGGAGGATTCGTCGCCGTCGTCATCATCAACCATCCTCCATCACCAATTTCATGATGCTCACCGCCGTGCATGAGTAATTGCATCGTAGGCTTGCTGGATGGTGATGGGTTGGATGACATTTATCATGTAATCGAGTTAGTTTTGTTAGGGTTTGATCCCTAGTATCCATTATGTTCTGAGATTGATGTTGCTATGACTTTGCTATGCTTAATGCTTGTCACTAGGGCCCGAGTGCCATGATTTCGGATCTGAACCTATTATGTTTTCATGAATATATGTGAGTTCTTGATCCTATCTTGCAAGTCTATAGTCACCTACTATGTGTTATGATCCGGCAACCCCGAAGTGACAATAATCGGGACCACTCCTGGTGATGACCATAGTTTGAGGAGTTCATGTATTCACTATGTGCTAATGCTTTGTCTCGATTCTCTATTAAAAGGAGGCCTTAATATCCCTTAGTTTCCAATAGGACCCCGCTGCCACGGGAGGGTAGGACAAAAGATGTCATGCAAGTTCTTTTCCATAAGCACGTATGACTATATACGGAATACATGCCTACATTACATTGATGAATTGGAGCTAGTTCTGTGTCACCCTATGTTATGACTGTTACATGATGAACCGCATCTGGCATAATTATCCATCACTGATCCGGTGCCTACGAGTTTCCATATACTGGTTCTCGCTTATTTACTTTTCCACTGCTACTGTTACAATCACTACAAAATACCAAAAACATTACTTTTGCTGTCTTTACTTTTGTTGCCGCTACCGCCACTATCATATTACTTTGCTACTAAACACTTTGTTGCAGATACTAAGTTTCCAGGTGTGGTTGAATTGACAACTCAGCTGCTAATACTTGAGAATATTCTTTGGATCCCCTTGTGTCGAATCAATAAATTTGGGTTGAATACTCTACCCTTGAAAGCTATTGCGATCCCCTATACTTGTGGGTTATCAAGTCTAATTTCTGGCACCGTTGCCGGGGAGCATAGCTCTATTCTTTGAGTCACTTGGGATTTATATCTGCTGGACACTATGAAGAACTTGAAAGATCCAAAAACCAAGATCTATCCCTCAACTACGAGGGGAGGTAAGGAACTGTCATCTAGCTCTTCACTTGATTCACCTTCTGTTATGACTAAGTTAGCGACACCTACACCTGCTTCTGCTATTCGTTCTGATATGTCGCATGTTATTGATGATGCCACTTCTGCTATGCATGATACTTATGATGAAACTGCTTCTATGCCAGATACTACTGTGCCCCTTAGTGAATTTCTTGACGAACAAATTACTAGGGCTAGAGAAAAATAAATTATTGAATCTGAATACGATGATGATAGTGATGATGAAAATATGCCTGTTATTCCTGAGGGCTATCTTTTTGATATGGAATCTTCTGCCGCTATTTTAGCTTGCAGAGATAGATATGAGCTTAAGAGGTTATTAATTAAATGGAACAAAGAATCACTTAGAGATAAAATGAAACCCGACCCTGCTTTTGCTACTTCACCTATATGTGTCCCTGATAAGGATTATGAATTCTCTATTGATCCTGATATAATTACTTTGGTTGAATCTGATCCGTTTTATGGCTATGAATCTGAAACTATTGTGGCACATCTTACTAAGTTAAATGATATAGTTGCCCTGTTCACTAATGATGAGAGATCGCGTTACTTCTATATACTCAAAATATTTCCGTTCTCATTAAAGGGTGATGCTAAGATATGGTTTAATTCTCTTGATCCTGGTTGTGTGCGTAGTCCCCAGGATATGATTTATTACTTCTCTGCTAAATATTTCCCTGCTCATAAGAAACAAGTTGCTTTGAGGGAAATATACAACTTCATGCAAATTAAAGAAGAGAGTCTCCCACAAGCTTGGGGGAGGGTTCTCAAGTTACTTAATACTTTGCCTGATCAGCCTCTTAAGAAACCTGAAATACTTGATATCTTTCATAATGGACTAACTGATGCTTCCAGAGATTACCTGGATAGTTGTGCTGGTTCTCTTTTCAGGGAAAGAACACCGGATGAAGCTGAAATTCTATTGAATAATATGTTGACAAATTAAAATAATTGGGCACCTCCTGAGCCAGTTCCTGAGCCAGCTCCTGAGCCATCTACTGCTCCAATTACTGAGCCTATTCTTAAACCAACTCCGAAGAAGAGAGGTGTTTTATTTCTCAGTCCCGAAGATATGCAAGAGGCAAAGAAACCTATGAAAGAAAAAGGTATTAAAGATGAAGACGTTAAGAATTTACCTTCTATTGAAGAAATACATGGTCTTAATTCACCGCCCATTGAAGAAACATATGATCTCAATTCTTTATTTACTGAAGAACCTCCTAATCCCGATATCCCGACACAGGTAGTAAAGGTAAATTCTCTCCATAGATATGATAAAGCTGAAGTACCTCCTACTAAAATTGCTAGTCAGTGCTTGGATGAGTTTGATAACTTTATGTTTAAGCAAGACGACTTCAATGCTTATTTTGGTAGACAATTAAAAGAAAATGCTTATATGATTAGACGCTTGGGTGATTATATGGCTAATATTAAAGGTGAACTTAAACTTGTTAGCAAAGATGCTTATATGCTTACCACTCAAGTAGAACAAGTACTTAAGGCTCAAAAAGAAGTGCTTAATGAAATAAATAGTAAGAAAAATGATTATGTTGTTAGAGTGGCTACTAGAACTGGTAGAATGACTCAGGAACCTTTGTATCCTGAAGGCCGCCCTAAGAGAATCGAGCAAGATTCTCAAAGAAATAATATTAATGTTCCTAGTTCTTCTAAAAAGAAGAAGAAAAATGATAGAACTGTGCAAACCTCTAGTGAACCTATTGCTGAACCACCTGATAATCCAAATGATATTTCTATGTCTGATGCTGAAACACAATCTGGTAATGAACATGAACCTAGTAAAAATATTAATGATGATGTTCATGATGATGCTCAACCTAGTAATGATAATGATGTAGAAATTGAACCTGCTGTTGATCTTGATAACCCACAATCAAAGAATCAATGTTATGAATAAAGAGACTTTGTTGCTAGGAAACATGGTAAAGAAAGGGAACCTTGGGTTCAGAAACCCATGCCTTTTCCTCCGAAACCATCCAAGAACAAGGATGATGAGGATTTTGAGCGCTTTGCTGAAATGATTAGGCCTATCTTTTTGCATATGCGATTAACTGATGTGCTTAAAACAAATCCTTATGCTAAATATATGAAGGATATCATTACTAATAAAAGAAAGATACCGGAAGCTGAAATTTCCACCATGCTTGTTAATTATACTTTTAAGGGTGGAATACCAAAGAAACTTGGAGACCCCGGAGTACCTACTATACCTTGCTCCATTAAAAAGAATTATATTAAAACTGCTTTATGTGATCTTGGAGCCGGTGTTAGTGTTATGCCTCTCTTTATATCGTAGACTTGACTTGAATAAGTTGACACCTACTGAAATATCTTTGCAAATGGCTGATAAATCAACTATTATACCTGTCGGTATTTGTGAGGATGTGCCTGTTGTGGTTGCAAACGTTACTATTTTAACGGACTTTGTTATTCTTGATATTCCCGAGGATGATTGTATGTCTATTATTCTTGGAAGACCTTTTCTTAATACTGCAGGGGCTGTTATTGATTGCAACAAAGGCAATGTCACTTTTCATGTTAATGGTAATGAGCATACGGTACACTTTCCGAGGAAACAACCTCAAGTTCATAGTATCAACTCCATTGGAAAAATTCCATCGATTATAATTGGAGGTTTTGAAGTTCCTCTACCAACTGTCAAGAAGAAATATGATATACTTATTATTGGGGATGTGCATATCCCCGTTGAGGTAACTTAGTGTTATTCGAAATTTCTCTGGTTTCATGATTATCGGAACGAGTTTTTTAACAGGACTTGATCAACCTTGTTAGTGGATTCTTTTTGATGAGCATGAGATGGATGAAACTAGAAGCACAACCTTCTGTACCACACTTTTACTTTCTGTTAATTAGTAGAAATAAAGTAAAAACAGTATTTTTCTGTCTGTTTCTTGACTTATCCGTGCAATATAAAAATATCCTGAAAATAAAAGTCCTCAGAATGCCATGCCAATTTAATATGATTTTTCGGGAATATTTGAGGATTTACTGTGCAAAAATTACCGCGGGAGGAGCTGCCACATGGCCACGAGGGTGGTGGGCGCCCCCCCCCCCCGCCCTATAGGGCGCGCCCCCATGCCTCATGGGCCCACGGTGGCCCTCCTCCACTTATCCCAGCACCCATCTTCTTCCTCTATCTCACACAAACCCGAAAAACCAACTCAAGCACGAGTTCCAGCCACTTTTGCTGCGATTTTCGATCTCCTTGCTCAAAGCACCTCTCGCAAAACTGCTTGGGGAGATTGTCCCTTGGTATGTGACTCCTGCATTGGTCCAATTAGTTTTTGTTCTAGTGCTTTATTCTTTGCAAATTTGTGCTGCATAGGTGACCATGTTCTTGAGCTTGCATGTCAAATTTATATGGTGCCAAGTAGTTCTAATGCTTGATTTAGGCTCTAGGCACTTGTAAGAGTAGTTGCTATCAGTTTTATTGAGTTTGGTTTACTTTCATTTTGAAGTTACTAAAAATTTCAGAATTTTTCAGAGAAAAACAATATGCTTAGGAAGATGTTCCAAGGTGGTTCTTCTAAGAAGCAAGGACCCAGGATTGCTATGCGCAATGCTGACGAGGATCCACCAAGAGACGCTCCGGTACGGCCTTGCGAATGGCCGTCGGAAAATTTTATGGACCGTGCGGGAATTAAAGAATAATTCAAAGCATATTTGCGCAATGCCGGTCTTGAGGATTTTGAGGCTAACAAATGCCCCCAGTATCAGGATCTCACAAGTTCATTTGTGAGGAGGTTTGAGTATTCATCTTCACGTAATTCTCCTTCAGTCATGTTTCATCTTTATGACAAATCTTATACCATGGACTTAGAGGATTTCACTTCTTCTTGAAAACTTCCATCATGGGATAGTGTTAGAGATCCCCCTAAATCTGAATTTAGAAACTTTCTTGCTAGTATAACTGTGGGGGAATTTAGAGATATAACGCAGGCTACCATAGGGAGTATTCACTTTCCTGCTATACATTATTTTGCTCTCTTCATCGGTAGATGCATAAATGCTAAAGATTAAGCTTGTCACATGTGTGTCCCTGATCTTAGCATTCTTAGGAGTGCTGTGTTAGGAGACCAATCTTATTATATGGGAGCCATTGTAGCTCGTAGGTTGCATCATAATAGATATAATGGAGATTTCTTTGGAGGAATTTATGCAACCCGATTAGCTAATTTTCTTGAGATAGACATTCATGAGGGTGATATGGAGTTGCCTCCTGCATATTTAGATTATGACTCTATGGCTTCGCACCAGTTTGTCGAGAGGCCTGAATCACCTCTCTTATATCGTTTAATTTTTGATAAACGACGTGTTTTCCGTATTACTCTCCCTGCTCCTTCCTTCTTTGATTCACAGACAAAAGGAAGATATGTTATTACCAGAGAAGAGGAAGAAGAGTACGAGAGGAGAGCGGAGGCAACTCAACTCCACGCTGCAGCTCAGCAGGCGATAACCGCTGAACATCAGTATGATCCCAACTATTCCTCCTCATCACAGTACGACCCCAACAACTATTATTATGGATATCCGCCAGGCCAGCCGTGGCCATAGACCAACTTAGGCCAAAAGCCTAAGCTTGGGGGAGTACGTATTTCTCACTGACATTACATTTATGTTCACACACACTCATTGCTAGATGTCGGTGCTCATACTTTTTCACTGTAATATCCATGCTAGTTTTTCCTGCTTTCTTCATGTGTGTTTGTTAAACCTTAAGAAAAACCAAAAAAATTAGTAGTAGTTTATTTTTCTGCTGTAGTAGTAATAATTAAAAAGAAAACCCAAAAATATTTCCCGTTCTTCTTTTGCTTGTTGGGAGCTTTCCCGTGTAAATAGTTTTATTTCTTTTCTTTTCTTTGGGGGTCAGTAGGAGAAGACCATAATTAAATTGTTGAAGTGGCTCTTATATGCATTACTGTTGAATTAACCCAGAGCCCATATTGCCTTGTCTTCTCCTATTTATTGAATGCTCGCAGATTCCAGCTTAGTCCAATGCACATGCACTCTTATTATTATTCACACCGTTCGGTCGTGCAAGTGAAAGGCAATTATGATGATATATGATGGACTGACTGAGATGAGAAAAGCTGGTACGAACTCGACCTCTTTTGTTTTTGTAAATATGATGAGTCCCTCATTCTTGATTCAGCTTATTATGAATAAACATGTTTGCAATGACAATTAGAGATCATAGTTGCTTGTGCCATGCTTGATTAGCTATGAGTTATAATGATTTACCTTGTGTGCCAACATGCTATTGAGATGATTATGATGTGGTATGATGGGGTGGTATCCTCCTTTGAATGATTTAAGTGACTTGACTTGGCACATGTTCACGCATGTAGTTGAAACAAAATCAACATAGCCATCACGATATTTATGTTCATGGTGGATTATATCCTACTCATGCTTGGATCCAATGTTTATTAATTTTAAGGGTTTTTATCAGTTATGCCACCGGTTGTATCCCACTACTCAGTTTTGCCACTAGAAATTTCAACTGATCAAAAATGCCATCGATTCATTAGATACATGCTCAAAAATGCCACTAAACACCATTATTGTGATCTCAAATCTCTTTTGCCATGTGTCGGTGTCAAAACCGGCGGATCTCGGGTAGGGGGTGCCGAACTGTGCGTCTAGGCCGGATGGTAACAGGAGGCAAGGAACACGATGTTTTACCCAGGTTCGGGCCCTCTTGATGGAGGTAAAACCCTACGTCCTACTTGATTAATATTGATGATATGGGTAGTACAAGAGTAGATCTACCACGAGATCAAGGAGGCTAAACCCTAGAGGCTAGCCTATTGTATGATTGTTGTATGATGAAGTTATCCTACGGAGTAAAACCCTACGGTTTATATAGACACCGGAGAGGGTTAGGGTTACACAAAGTCGGTTACAATGGTAGGAGATCTTGAATATCCGCATCACCAAGCTTGCCTTCCACACCAAGGAAAGTCCCATCCGGACACGGGACGAAGTCTTCAATCTTGTATCTTCATAGTCCTGGAGTCCGGCTGAAGGTATAGTCCGGCTACCCGAACACCCCCTAATCCAGGACTCCCTCAGTAGCCCCTGAACCAGGCTTCAATGACGACGAGTCTGGCGCGTAGATTGTCTTCGGCATTGCAAGGCGGGTTCCTCCACCAAATTCTTCATAAAAGTTTGTAAACACAAAGAGTAGTGTCCGGATCTGCAAAATAAGCTTCCATGTGTTGCCACAGAGAGAATAATATTAACACAAATCTATTCTGCTGACGTATTCCGCAGCGTGACATCACACTACGGCAAAGCCTTTATTCGAATCGTTTTCACTTTTCCACCTCAGCGTGTTTTGTGAGGCGGTTTCCTTGGCACGTCTTGTCAAAGCAGAGATCGTGTCCTCCATTTACGGGATTCGCATCAATACGGACATGGGCAACCCAACCGCGCCATTTATCACGGCGCTTGGGAGGCAAGCGAGTTTTACTAGGCTGGTGGGGACGCATAGTCGCATCCGCTCATATAAGGGGATAAGGATCCACCTTTTTACCTATGCCTTCTTCCTCCTTTGCCTATCCATCTTCTGCGCACCCGAGCTCCAGCGCCCAAGCCCGCACTTCCTACCGCAACCTTCTCCAACAATGTCTGGAGCGGGAGGCAAGTGGATGGTCTCCTCCGTTACGAAGGGCCATGTCAAAAGGCTAAGGAAGGCCGGATACCTATCCAAAGACATCGCGCACCGGCTTCCTGAGGAGGGGCAGCTTCTCCCCACCCCAAGGCCCCATGAGAGGGTAGTATTTCTTCCCCACTTCCTCCGCGGACTAGGTTTTCCTCTCCACCGATTTGTCCGCGGGCTCATGCTCTACTATGGCCTAGATTTCCACGATCTGGCCCCAAAATTCATCCTCAATATCTCGGTGTTTATCGTCATGTGCAAGGCTTTCCTCTGCATCCGCCCCCATTTCGGCCTCTGGCTCAAGACCTTCAACATCAAGCCAAAGGTGGTGCGCGGCAACCAGGCGGAGTGCGGAGGTGCCATGGCGGGAAAAATAGCCAACGTCATATGGCTCGAGGGCTCCTTTGTGGAGACCTTGAAGGGGTGGCAGTCAGGGTGGTTTTACATCACCGAGCCACGCGATCCGAAGTGGATCGCAACCCCTAAATTCCGAACCGGACCCCCTACGCGGCTCACGTCCTGGAAGGAGATGGACTTGTCATGGGGCGACGAAGAAGAGGTGACCGGACTGCAAAAATGCATCCAGTCCCTGGTGAACAAGCAGCTCAAGCTTGTCAACGTAGTCCAGGTCATGCTCATCCGCCGGATCCTTCCGTGTCAAGAACGGGACTTCAATTTGTGGGAGTTCAACCCGGCGCAGCACCGAACTCTGAGCAGGCTCTTCGACACGACGTACGAAGATGTCTGGAAGGGGCTAACCAAAGGTGCCGAGGCTCCCACATCCGCCTCCGAAGACCGCGGATTCAGCTCGCAGCATCCTACTGGCGAGGTAAAATATTTTCCTTCTTTTACAGGATGTTAAGTTTTCTTCATAGTTTGACTCTATGCGGGATCTAAACTCCCTCACCTTTGACAGGATTGGCAGGCGAAGTCCGGAATGATTAACTATCCGGCTCCCTTGCCCGAAGACCCACCCCCTGCTCTCCTAGTGAAGCTACTAGTTCCGGTACCTTATGTGGTGCCGGAGAAGAAGGCCAAGAAGAAGAAGGCCACGGGGACTCGAAAGAGTTCCTGGCATATGGTGGTGTCGGACTCGTCGTCCGATGAGTCCGAGACGCACTCCTGCCGTGAAGACGAGGAGGAGGAAGAAGAGACCTCTCCCCCTCCAGCGGGGGGAGGAAAGAAGAGGAAGGCCGCCCTAGTAGGGGGGCCGAAGGGTCCAAGAAGAGGAAAACCCCTCCGCCGGACTACGCCCCCGACGCCGACGAGGACGAAGAGGAGTTGTCGGACAGGGCCAAGCGTCCAGCGAAATCATAAGTGTTCGGATACCAGAGTAACTCATGATATTCCTTTTGTTGCGCAGCTTTCCCTAATGTCAAATATAATCATGCAGCCCGCCCAAGGACGGGCTCGACGAGTCGTCGAGCGGCTCCCTGGATTCATCGGACGTGAATTCAGTTCCGCCCACTGCCTTCCCCTGTGCTGCGGATGACGCCGAAGTGGCGTCGCGACAAGCTCTGGGGCAAGAGGAGGTGGTCTAGGAGGATCCGCGAGGCGACCTCCCAGACTCCAGGAGTAAAGGGGACAAGACCCCCCAGGGCTCCAAGTCTGGCTTTAAGCCGGACACCGCGCCGGAATCATTAACGGTTCCGGACCGCGGCAGGCGAACTCCTGCCAAGAGGAGCAAGCCTATTGAGCCAGCGTCCTCCGTCCAACCGGAGGCACCGGACAATCTGCTGGAGGTGCTTAAGGGCGCCTCCATCGACGAGGAGCATCGTACCATCATGAGTACGGTGGTCCAAAAGGTTCGGTCCGCCAAAAGCGGACTTACTCAAGCTTGTGCTAGCCTTCTAACAGGCTTCGAGGTAAGTAGAAATATGTAAAAAATATTACCGCATAGACAGTAGCCCCTGATGCTCTGTTTGGCGTTCGGAAAGAAAAGCCGAATGGAGGATCTATTAAATATCGCAGGAGTCTAACTAGAAAGGAGTCAATATACGTATGCAGGCTTCGCTGCTGGCCACCGCCGCGCTGACTGCGGAGGTGGATGCCCTGAAGCAGGGCCTCGAGCGGACCGAGCAAGAGCTCGGCCTTGCCAAACGACAGCTCGAGGAGAAAGAAGGTAAGAGATACCTTATAGAAAAAATGCCTATAAGAAGACGCAATTGCAAAAAATGACAGGAGTATACTGCTTATTGTAGGGGCCACAACTGAGGTGGCGACCCTCAAGCAGGCGCTGTCCGAGGCTAAGAAGAGAGCGGCCACGGAGCGCACCGAGCGGGAGAAATTTGAGGCGCAGGTCGGCAAGGTGCAGCAAGAGCTTCAGGCTCTCATGAAAAAAAATGAGAGTTTGGAGCTCGACTCGAAGACGCAAGTGTCCGAGCTTGCTGCGGCCCATAAAACTACCAAATCTGCCAAGGCCAAAGCCCAGAAGGCCCTCCAGGAATTGGATGTGGTGAAAAAGATAGCGGCGGGTAAGGCATTCTCTATGCAAAGCAGACATATAAAAGTAAACTACTTGTTACTTACCCGAATCCGGAGCTCTCCAGGGGCATTCGCAGATCTTCCCCGCAGCGTATCCGATGCCGCCGCATTCTACCGAGCCGAGGAAGGCAGCTTGACGGAGAAGGTGTTCTGGTCTCAGTACGCTGAGGCCGGACACCCTGTGCCCTTGAGCGACCAGCTGAAGCAGCTGGTCGAGCTCCACAAGGCGGCCGAACAGGCCCTGAAGGGCTTCATAGTTCGGCTGTGGCCTGGAGAGGCCCTGCATGGGAGCTACTTCGGACTGGTGTGGCGGCTGGTGGAGGCTTGTCCAAGACTCGAGGTCATCAAGCGCGCCGTCTGCATCGAAGGTGCCCGTAGGGCCCTTGCCCATGCAAAGGTGCACTGGGGTAAGCTGGATGGTGAGAAGCTTGTGAGGGACGGGCCGCTGCCGGGGAAGGAGCATCGCAAGCCCGAGAACTATTACAAGGATGTTCTGGCCGGTGCCCGCCTTATGGCGGATGAATGCACCAAGGATGTAATTTTTGAATGAACTCGCTCGTGTTATCCTGTGTGCTGAAAACTTGTTCATATGCGCTAAGCAATGCTTGAATTTAAAATATTACTTTCTGTGCGGCCGTTTATCAAAAAATTGAGAGATGGCCAGTCGTCGGCTTCTGCCCCCATGCCACTAGTGCTGGGGTGTTCGGGATAAACCTGAGCGCTCTTTTTCCCATGATTGGGTCCATCGAGGGAGGCGCTCAGCACAACGAACAAGGCAATCGGACTATAATGCTTGAACACTCTCACTTAGCCATAGAACTCTATAATTTTAAATTTCGGCGAGGCCCCTAGTATTCGAAAGACCGAGTTTGGGGCGCTATCCACGCCTTGGCCGGACAAAGCCGGTTCCTCGCTCGAAGAGGCATAAGTCTTTAAGGACTCGAACAGCGACCGTTCTCTCGCCTCATCATGATAGTCAGTTTTAGCTTTCTCTACTGAGGTTCTCAGCCCAGCTCAACTGGGGCACAATCGCAGTAGTTCTCCTAGTGCTACCTTAGCCGATATAGCGGAACGTAAGGCACCAAAACATAGGAGCCGGGCAAACCCAACTATTGACCCAAATCATGATTCGGAGCCGATGCGTATAGTGCTATAAGTTTGGGGTGCCGCACTTGTGAAAGTGTACGGACTTCTCACGCCATATTGATGGGTACTGAAGCCCCTGACGTATTTTTGCCGTACCACAGTGTACGGATGCAACATGTTAATGATAAACATATATATAAAAAGACGATAATGCAAAAAATAGACAAAAAGCTATGCATTGTTTATAGAAAGGCTGCTATGAAAGCGGAACGATACAAATAGTGCGATAAGCAAAAGAAATTGGACTATTTAACATGTCCTGGCCAGGGGCAGGCCGCGGAATTGTATTAAAAAATAGGTATACTGCTCGCAATACAGACCACCTGGGAGTTCCATAATGCGGTGTGGCTTGTCTGCTTTCCTGGATCTTGCATCGTTTGTGCGGCAGTTGAATTGCCGAATGGGTCATCCGAAGTATGGAGTCCTGAGAGTAAGAGAAAAAAAATAAAAAAAGGAATCCGGCAGCCCCTGGTGCGGTTTAAGCCGTATTTCGGGCGTGCTGCGATAGTGCCCCGTCCCCTGTGCCCATGGTATTTCAAGAGCGTAGTTATGTACGCGAAGCACTGGTTTCGCTATATCGCGAGGGCTAGGGTTGGGGCCGCATTGCTATGCTAGCTCAGAACGTGCCAGGCGGTCTTGTTGTAGGGTACTCCGGGCGCGCTTGACAGTGTCCGGCTTTTTGAAGGCCGAACCGGAGAACTGCCTAGAGAGGCTGCCTTGTACTTCTGCTGCGAGCGCTACCGTGTGCTCCTCCGTTCGGAGGGAGCGTTCAATGTTCCCATTGACCGTGATTACTCCTCTAGGGCCTGGCATCTTGAGCTTGAGGTATGCATAGTGCGGTACCGCATTGAATTTTGCGAATGCGGTTCGCCCGAGCAGTGCGTGATAGCCACTGCGGAACGGGACTATGTCGAAGACTAACTCCTCGCTTCGGAAGTTATCCGGAGATCCGAAGACCACTTCCAGTGTGACTGAGCCTGTATAGTTGGCTTCTACACCTGGTATGACGCCTTTAAGGGTCGTTTTGGTGGGCTTGATCCTTGAGGGATCTATGCCCATTTTTCGCACTGTATCCTGGTAAAGCAGGTTCAGGCTGCTGCCGCCGTCCATGAGGACTCTTGTGAGATGAAATCCGTCAATGATTGGGTCTAGAACCAATGCGGCGAAGCCGCTGTGGCGGATGCTAGTGGGGTGGTCCCTTCGATCAAAGGTGATCGGGCAGGAGGACCATGGGTTGAACTTTGGGGCGACTGGCTGTATCGCATATATGTCCCGTAACGCACGCTTCCGCTCCCTCTTGGGGATGTGGGTTGCATATATCATGTTCACCGTTCGCACTTGCAGGGGAAATCCCTTTTGTCCACTGTTGTTCGGCGGCCTGGGCTCCTCCTCGTCGTCTCTATGCAGCCCCTTGTCTTTGTTTTCGGCTCTTAACTTGCCTGCCTGCTTAAACACCCAACAGTCCCTGTTGGTGTGATTGGCTGGCTTTTCGGGGGTGCCATGTATCTGGCACAAACAGTCAAGTATTCGGTCCAAACTAGACGGGCCTGAGTATTTCTTTTGAATGGCTTTTTCCGTTGACCGTATTTGTAGCCTCGGAATCCGGCATTAACTGCCGTATCCTCGTTGCTGTCACTGTTAACGCGGCGCTTTTGTTTGTTCCGACGATACCTGTCACTTTTGTCCTTGGTATTTGAATTACCGGGGTTCTTGGTTAAATTGTTGCTGCAACCTAGCCAGCTGTCTTCTCCCATGCAAAAGCGGGTCATGAGTGTCGTGAGGGCTGCCATAGATTTCAGCTTTTCCTATCCCAGGTGTCGGGCAAGCCACTCGTCACGGATATTATGCTTGAAGGCCGCTAAGGCCTCTGCGTCCAGACAGTCGACTATCTGGTTTTTCTTTGTTAGGAACCGTGTCCAAAATTGCCTGGCCGATTCCTCTGGCTGCTGAATTATGTGGCTTAGGTCATCGGCGTCCGGTGGTCGCACATAAGTGCCCTGGAAGTTGTCAAGGAATGTGGCTTCCAGGTCCTCCCAAGAACCGATTGAGTCTGCTGGCAAGCTGTTAAGCCAATGCCAGGCCGGTCCCTTAAGTTTGAGTGGGAGGTATTTGATGGCGTGTAGATCATCACCGCGGGCCATGTGGATATGAAGGAGATAATCCTCGATCCATACCGCAGGATCGGTTGTGCCATCGTACGATTTGATGTTTACGGGTTTGAAGCCCTCAGGGATTTTATGATCCATTACTTCATCTGTGAAGCATAGTGGGTGTGCGGCGCCTCTATATTGGGCTATATCACGACGCAGCTCAAAGGAGCTTTGTCTGTTGAGTTTGGCTCGGCCGGATTTATTGCATCCGGAGTGACGATCACCGTCACGTGCCGTGGGGCGCCTGTGCGATCCGTAGATCGATCTTGTTTGCCTTGCCTTGTCCTCCAGTATGTCGCGCAGATCGGGCGCATTTTCCCGTGCCTTAGTATGCTTGACGCGGCGTCGGGGCATGGCTTGAGCGGAGGGCCAAGAGGTCTCTCTGTCGCGGCCACGAGGTGGCCGGTCGGCCATGTCATTCGCTGGTGATGTAGGTGCTTCCTCCTCTAGTCGGGGTAGCAGCCTGCGCTTTGGGTAACTCTTGGAGGGGCGTTCGAGTTCATACTCTTCGGCCGCAAGGACTTCAGTCCATCTGTCAGCTAGCAAATCCTGATCAGCTCTAAGTTGTTGCTGCTTTTTCTTGAGGCTGCTTGCCGTGGCCATAAGCCTGCGTTTAAAACGCTCTTGTTCGGCAAGATCCTCTAGCACGACGAAATCGTCATCGTCGAGGCTTGCCTCGTCTTCGGAGGGAGGCGTATAATTATCGTCCTCAACCTCTTGGTCCGCCGCCCTCTCATGAGGGTTGGCTTCTCTGTCCTCCTGTGCTGAATCTTGCTGGAGGGGGTGTTCTTCGGCGCTATCCGGAGTAGTATTATCTCCCATGCCGGAATCACCGTTTTTGCTTTGGCAGGATTTAGAGCGGCGCCTCTGACGCTGGCGCTTGGGCTATTTCTTAGAGGTATCGTCCCCCGTTGTTCCATCGCCATCTCCATCCTTTGGAGTGTCCACCATATATATGTCATATGATGATGTGGCCTTCCAGCGCCCTACAGGTGCTGGTTCTTGTTCGTCTCCTGCATCGTCGTCCATGCTGTCGATACCTTTGGAGTCGAAGTCAAGCATGTCGGTTAAGTCGTCGACAGTGGCTACCAAGTGGGTGGTGGGTGGGTTTTGAATTTCTTCATCATCCGTATCCCAACCTTGCTGACTGTAGTCCGGCTAGGGCTCTCCTGATAAAGAGAGAGACTTTAGAGAATTCAGGATGTCGCCGAAGGGCGAGTGCTGAAAGATGTCCACGGCGGTGAACTCCATTATCGGCGCCCAATCGGATTCGATCGGCAGGGGCACGGGGGGCTCGGAGTTCGGAGAGGAATCCGGCTCCTCGGAGTCACGGGCCATGCGGAGTACGGGGCTGGAGTTCGGCTCGATTGCCTCTGAGATTGCAGCCCCTGAGGCAGCGTCCAACCGCTGATCCTCGATCGGCGCAGTGGGCTCCGAATCAATGGTCGGAACCGATGCATGTGCGGCCTCCAAGGCGCTGTTCGGCAGCAGAGCTATATCATGCCCATCAAGACAGTGCGGCGCGCTTGGCTGTGGCTCGAATCCGTTGAAGATCAAGTCCCCACGGATGTGAGCCGTGTAGTTTAGGCTTCCAAACCTGACCTGATGGCCAGGGGTGTAGCTTTCGATCTGCTCAAGGTGGCCAAGCGAATTGGCCTGCAGTGCGAAGCCGCCGAAGACGAAGATCTGTCCGGGGAGAAAAGTCTCACCCTGGACTGCATTGCTGTTGATGATTGAAGGAGCCATCGGGCCTGAAAGCGACGACACAGAGGAACTCTCAATGAAAGCACCAATCTCGGTGTCAAAACCGGCGGATCTCGGGTAGGGGGTCCCGAACTGTGCGTCTAGGACGGATGGTAACAGGAGGCAAGGAACACGATGTTTTACCCAGGTTCGGGCCCTCTTGATGGAGGTAAAACCCTACGTCCTGCTTGATTAATATTGATGATATGGGTAGTACAAGAGTAGATCTACCACGAGATCAAGGAGGCTAAACCCTAGGAGCTAGCCTAT
This sequence comes from Triticum urartu, assembly GCF_056163025.1. Taxonomy (NCBI): domain Eukaryota; kingdom Viridiplantae; phylum Streptophyta; class Magnoliopsida; order Poales; family Poaceae; genus Triticum; species Triticum urartu. The sequence goes on from NC_141874.1 coordinate 472,514,415, forward strand.
GGTATGATTGTTGTATGATGAAGTTGTCCTACGGACTAAAACCCTCCGGTTTATATAGACACCGGAGAGGGTTAGGGTTACACAAAGTCCGTTACAATGGTAGGAGATCTTGAATATCCGCATCGCCAAGCTTGCCTTCCACGCCAAGGAAAGTCCCATCCGGACACGGGACGAAGTCTTCAATCTTGTATCTTCATAGTCCTTGAGTCCGGCTGAAGGTATAGTCTGGCTACCCGAACACCCCCTAATCCAGGACTCCCTCACCATGTTATAATGACATAAATACCTATGAACCAACATGCCAGCTCTCCCTCTATCCCGCTACAATAAAGTATAGGGCCCACTTGATCCCAACATCGTTCTTATTTTCCTGTAAAATTATTTGCTTGGTTACTCCTGACAAGTGGGGCCACACATATCATTGTGAGATAGAGAGAACTGACATGTGGGTCTAGGCTTATTTTTGTCATAGAACATGGTCAACGGGTTTGACGTAAAAATAACAATGTCTAATGGCATTTTTGAGCAAACATATAACATAACGATGGCATTTTTGAGATATCTAATGACATTTTTGAGCAAGCATCTCACGAATTGATGGCATTTTTGAGCAGTTGTAACTTCTAATGGCAAAACTGAGTAGTGGGACACAACTAGTGGCATAAATGATATAAACCCTAATTTTAATGCATGTACATGGCTGTTGTCGCTCTCTAATTGGTCGCTTCCAGTCTTTTGCTAGCCTTCACTTGTACTAAGCGGGAATACTGCTTGTGCATCCAATCCCTTAAACCCCAAAGTTATTCCAGATGAGTCCACTATACCTTCCTATATGCGGTATCTACCTGCCGTTCCAAGTAAATTTGTATGTGCCAAACTCTAAACCTTCAAATAAACATTCTGTTTTGTATGCTTGAATAGCTCATGTATCAACAAAGGTTGTCCTTATCTTCCGTGTTAGACGGGTTATTCTCAAGAGGAGTGGACTCCGCTCCTCACTCACGAGAAAATGGCTGGTCACCGGGATGCCATGTCCCATGCTTTATGCAAACTAAATCAAAATTAATTGTAAACAAAACTCCCCCTGGGACCTGATGTATGTTGGAGGCACTCGTTGTTTCGAGCAAGCCATGGATTGATGCTTGTTGGTGGAGGGGGGTATAAACTTTACCATTCTGTTTGGGAACCGCCTATAATGTGTTTAGCATGGAAGATATCGTCATCTCTTAGTTGTTACGTTGACAATGAAGGTATACCGCTCAAAATACAATTTATCTCTATTTCAAAACCGAGCTCTGGCACCTCTACAAATCCCTTCTTCCCTCTGCGAAGGGCCTATCCATTTACTTTTATGTTGAGGCATCTCCCTCTTATTAAAAAGCACTAGCTCGAGAGCACAGCCGTCATTTGCATTCATCACTGTCAATTTATATTGGGTATGACTATGATTGGATCTCTTTTACCATGAATTACAATGCCTAGTCAGTCCTTGATCTTTAAAGGTGCTCTGCATTTATGTTTTGCGGTCTCAGAAAGGGCTAGCGAGATACCATCTTGTTATACCATATTATGATTGTTTTGAGAAAGTGTTGTCATCCGAGATTTATTATTATGACTTGCTAGTTGATTATGCTATTGATATGAGTAATTATGAGACCTGAGAATTATTGCAAATGTGGTTAGTTATGATCTATGCTGAAAACTTGAATGCTGGCTTGACATAGTTACAACAAGAAGAGCAAACAGAGTTTGTAAAAGTTTTTCTTTCTTTCAGTTTGTCAACTGAATTGCTTGAGGACAAGCAAGGGTTTAAGCTTGGAGGAGTTGATACGTCTCCATCGTATCTACTTTTCCAAACACTTTTGCCCTTGTTTTGGACTCTAACTTGTATGATTTGAATGGAACTAACCCGGACTGACGCTGTTTTCAGCAGAATTACCATGGTGTTGTTTTATGTGCAGAAAACAAATATTCTCGGAATGACATGAAACTCCAAGGAACATCTTAGAAAAAACAATAAAAAATCCTCGCCAAAGATGAAGACCAGGGGGCCCACACCCTTCTCATGAGGGTGGGGGCGCGCCCCCCTAGGGCGCGCCCCCTACCTCATGGCCCCCCTAGAAACCCTCCGACGCCAACTCCAACTCTATATATTTGCTTTCCGAGAGAAAAAATAGGAGAGAAGAAATCATCGCGTTTTACGATACGGAGCCGCCGCCAAGCCCTAAAACCTCTCGGGAGGGCTGATCTGGAGTCCGTTCCGGGCTCCGGAGAGGGGGATTCGTCGCCGTCATCATCATCAACCATCCTCCATCACCAATTTCATGATGCTCACCGCCGTGCGTGAGTAATTGCATCGTAGGCTTGCTCGACGGTGATGGGTTGGATGAGATTTATCATGTAATCGAGTTAGTTTTGTTAGGGTTTGATCCCTAGTATCCATTATGTTCTGAGATTGATTTTGCTATGACTTTGCTATGCTTAATGCTTGTCACTAGGGCCCGAGTGCCATGATTTCAGATCTGAACCTATTATGTTTTCATGAATATATGTGAGTTCTTGATGCTATCTTGCAAGTCTATAGTCACCTACTATGTGTTATGATTCGGTAACCCCGAAGTGACAATAATCGGGACCACTCCCGGTGATGACCATAGTTTGAGGAGTTCATGTATTCACTATGTGCTAATGCTTTGTTCCGGTTCTCTATTAAAAGGAGGCCTTAATATCCCTTAGTTTCCAATAGGACCCCGCTGCCAAAGGAGGGTAGGACAAAAGATGTCATGCAAGTTCTTTTCCATAAGCACGTATGACTATATACGGAATACATGCCTACATTCCATTGATGAATTGGAGCTAGTTCTGTTTCACCCTATGTTATGACTGTTACATGATGAACCGCATCCGGCATAATTATCCATCACTGATCTGGTGCCTATGAGTTTTCCATATACTGGTTCTCGCTTATTTACTTTTCCGCTGCTACTGTTACAATCACTACAAAATACCAAAAACATTACTTTTGTTGTCTTTACTTTTGTTGCCGCTACCGCCACTATCATATTACTTTGCTACTAAACACTTTGCTGCAGATACTAAGTTTCCAGGTGTGGTTGAATTGACAACTCAGCTGCTAATACTTGAGAATATTCTTTGGCTCCCCTTGTGTCGAATCAATAAATTTGGGTTGAATACTCTACCCTCGAAAGCTGTTGTGATCCCCTATACTTGTGGGTTATCACATACTTACAGTTATTCTCCGGCGACGGCAGACGAACCAGTAAACCCTCGTACAGTCGTACTCCCCTCCGCACGGGAAACAACTGCCGAGTCTTCCCTGGCTCCATGTCGATCCCTTCCTAGGCCTCACCGTCGTCGAACGCATTGGTGCTCTCGGCGCAGCCTGGTCAATATGGTCAACGATCGACATGCATCTGAAGTGGACTGTACGTGGAGAGGTTGACAGCTGGGTCCACAGCAGCACGCAAGGAAATGCCTCCTTATTACGCGCAAAATAATGATTCCTCCACCTAACATCTGGGATCCACTGAAAGGGCCTCTGTATTTCGTGAAGAAAATGTTACCGCCGCTGATAGCTCGGGCCCACCAGCTATATCTTCGCACGCAAGGAAGTGCCTCCTTATTACACACAAAAAAATGAATATTCACCCTACTAGCTGGGACCCAGTATAGTGGGAGGATGACCTGTGGGTCTACTAAGTTGACGGGGATGGAGGGCTTTGTCAACTTAGTCAATATGCACGATTCTAGCTCTAGTGACCGTACGATGTCCATCCAACGGCCGTAGTGCTTCTTCAACCTCTGGTCTTCTTGCTCCAGCCGCCCAAACCAGCGCCGGTCGTGCCTCGTGCTCCTGCCTCCCGTGGATGGCTGCGATGCCGCAGAGGACTCACCGCCCCTACTACTCCCACCGCTGGCCAGGCCATCCCTCTACTCACCCACACCCCCTGTTATTCTGCGGCGACGGCATCCTCACACCGCAGTGAACCAGTGAACCCTCATACTCCTCTACGCGTGGGCATCCACTGCCGTTTCTTCCCTGGCTCCGCGTCCTCCCCTTCCTAGGCCTCGCCGTCGTCCACCGCCATGGTGCTCTCGGTGCGGCGCGGTCAACGTGGTCAAGGAACGACTTCCATCGAACGTGGACTGTGCGTGGAGAGGCTGACAGCTGGGTCCACGGCCGCAGCAAGGAAGTGCCTCCTTATTACGCAGAAAATAATGATTCCTCCACCTGACAGTAGGGATCCACCGGACGGGCAACCATATTTCGCGGAGAGATCAAGGCAGGGGTACCTCGCGAGGAACTCATGACGCAAGCCATGACGATCGAGACCAGGCGGGCGCTGGCCTGCGCAGTGTCCTTGTTTGCCCTTTGGTGCAAAGGGGGCAAGCACCGGCCAAGGCACCAGGCAAAGGTTACCATTCCGGTGCAACGAGACCAAGACCAGTAGAGCGGCAGGACGGAGGTCACCGTGGAGCCCAAGACGGCGTCATCACCAGTGCTTTTGGCAGCCGAAGACCACCTTGGGTCAGGATAACTTGTACTATATGTTCTCCTTCAAAATGGCCTATTGTTGGTGCCCTTCCCGCTCATTATTTGGGGAGAGGCCCAGGGCCTCTATAAATAGAGCTAGCCACCACAGAGTAGAGGGCAGACAAGAAGGGACCGGAAAAGAGAGATAGAGAGAGAGAGAGAGCTGATTGAACTCATCCAAGCAGTTCATCGCACCAGCTCAAGAACACCTCTCGTGAGGCTGTTCTTCCGTTGTACTGTTCATCATCAGCCCCTGAGGCAATCCACCACACCACACACTGGAGTAGGGTATTATAGCACAACGATGGCCGGAACCAAAAACCTTGTCTCCCTTGTGTTGTTCGTCGTTTCCAGTTTAGATCACGCGAGGAGATTGGACGTAGATCGGTAGGGGAGAGATCTCCGCGTGCACCCCAGTGTTCGAACCTCAACAGTCTGCTGGAACCCGAAATCCGACATTTGGCGCGCCAAGTAGGGGTGTAGCGGAATCTTTCTTCCGCTGTTCACGTACGATCTCCCGTCGTGTCCATGGCTGACGCTCGCTGGGCTCGCGCCGGGCACCGGGCTGCTCTCGCCACCCGCGTCGCCCAGACGGCACCCGTCGGCGGACGCCCTCGTTGTTCCCCATATCCTGCCGCCAACGCCGCCACTGTCCTGGCGGGGAACGAGCAGCAGGCCTCGTCCCAGCATCCTTTGGTGCGGCGAGAAGGCCGCACCGCCACACTGTCACTGACTCCAGCCGCTTCGTCGTCCCATGCCCATCGCTGACTCCAGCCGCTTCGTCGTCCCATGCCCGTCGCGCCCCCACGGACACGCACGCCGCGCTGCTCCTGGCAAGAGAGCTCTTGCACTATCGCCCCGTCGACGACCTCTACGAAGACTGGCTCGCCTGCATCACCGAGCTCGTCAGCGCCGCAGGGGGCTCCCCCTTGCCGTCCCTCTCGCTGCCTCGCCCTCCATTCCACGCAGGAGGCAGGGATCAGGAAGCGCCTCCACCACCTCCTCCCCAAGAAGGCACCCTGGCTCCAAGGCGCGCAGCCCCAGGGCGAGACCCTCCACGTCCGGCGCCTGCGCAGCAAGAAAGGAGCTGCCAAGAGATCCCTCATCCCCAAGAAGGTGCTCGCGCGCTCCCAGCGCCGACGCGCCAAGATCGCTTCCCTGCACCTCCACGCCAAGACCCCGCGCTGCTCCAAGCGGCGGCGCGCGGTAACCCCCAGGAACAAGCCCAGTAACAGCAAAAGGCACCGGTGGCCACGGCAGGCTGCCGCGCCCTCACTCCCGAGCTACGCGGCGTCGCATGGCCAGGCAAGTTCAAGCCTGACCTGCCCCCTCGACGATGGCATGACGGACCCCGCAGAGTTCCTACAGCTCTACGAGCTATGCATCGAAGCCGCCAACAGAGATGAAAGGGCCATGGCGAACTGGTTTCCCATGGCGCTCAAGGACGGGGCCCGCACCTGGCTCCTGAACCTGGCTCTTGGCACAATCTCCTCCTGGGACGAGATGCGCACTCGCTTCATCGCCAACTTCCAGGGCACTCGCGACCAGCCCCCGGCCGTGAGTGATCTGCGCCGCATCAAGCAGCAGCAAGGGGAAACCCTGCAGAAATACATCCAGCGCTTCAACAACGCTCGCCTCAAGATCCCCAAGGTGACTGAAGAAGCCATCATCTCGGCCTTCTCCGATGGCGTACGCGACATCAAGATGAAGGAGGAGCTAGCAATCCATGAAGACCTGTGCACATCCCTGGAGCTGTTCAACTTGGCGACCAAGTGCGCCAGGGCTGAGGAAGGACACCTTTCCCTCCTCGAACTCCTGGCTGCCGACCCAGAAGAGAAGAAGCCCAAGGCCAAGGACGTGAAGCACAAGGGGGCTGCCATGCTTGAAGCGGAACCAGAGACCAAGCGAGGCAGGGATCGGCCTGAGTCGTCCAAGGGCAGCCGGTACTGCATGTAGCATGACCTCCACACCCACAACACCAACGAATGTCAAGAGCTTAGGGCCGTGCGAGATGGGCGTGTCGGCCGACGCCCCGAGCGCAACGACAGGGGCTATGGCCGAGGAGGAGGAGGAAGAGGTGGCGGACGATGGGAAGACCGTGGCCCTCGCCAAGGGTGGCGTGACCGACCTTGCGAGGATCGCTGGCAGGACTAGCCTCGCGAGGGAGGCTGGAGAGATGGTCCCTGGCCATTTTTCGTGTGGGCATCCTTTCCTGCTTTTGACTCTTGCCAGCCGGACAGCCGGTTCTTCAAACTGCGACTTTGGCAAGAGCTAAGCCTGGGTGTCGGCACACTACTTGTCTGACCGCGGGTAGGACTTCTAATATAACTCCAGTCGGCCAGTCCCCGGGCCGACTAGTCGAACCCGGTGCCGGACGGAACAAGTAAATGAAATGAAAAGGTCATAAGCATGATATTTTTCATTCATAGATAAAAAGATGGCAGTCCCCGAGCCCTCCTCGGGGGGCCTATTGTCTCGTATTTAGTACAAAAGTTAGCATGATACATACTGCATTTCAACTGTAAAATCTTCGAAGGAGGTTGGCGTTCCATGGTCGTTCCGACTCCTTGCCGGAGTCGTCTCTCTTGCGTGCGTTGGGCTTCTGCGCGTCGATTAGGTAGTAGGAGTCGTTGCCTAGAGCTCTGCTGATGATGAAGGGGCCCTCCCAAGGGGCCGAGAGCTTGTGCTGGCCGGCTGTTCGCTGGATCAGCCGGAGCACAAGATCGCCCTCTTGGAAAGATCTTGGCCTGACCTTCCGATTGTGGTAGTGGCGCAAACCCTGCTGGTAGATGGCAGACCGGCTGAGGGCTAACAACCGGCCTTCTTCCAGCAGGTCGACGCCGTCTTCTCGTGCTTCCTTGGCCTCCGCCTCCGTGTACATGGTTACCCAGGGCGAGTCGAACTCGATGTCGGTTGGGATGATCGCCTCGGCACCGTACACGAGGAAGAAAGGAGTGAAGCCGGTTGACTTGTTTGGGGTAGTGCGCAGACTCCAGAGGACAGCCGACAGCTCATCGAGCCAACAGTCGGCTGAACGCTCCAGTGGCACGACCAGTCGGGGCTTGATGCCGGAGAGGATGAGGCCGTTGGCTCGCTCGACCTGGCCGTTTGACTGCGGGTGGGCGACGGACGCTAAGTCCAGCCGGATACCTTGGGCTGTGCAGAAACGTGCCAAGGCTCCTTTGGCAAAATTCGTGCCATTGTCGGTGATGATGCTGTGTGGCACGCCGTACCGAGTTGTTATGTCTGCGATGAATGTCACAGCAGTCGGCCCATTCAGCTTCTTGATCGGCTTTGCCTCAATCCACTTGGTGAATTTGTCCACGGCGACGAGTAAATGCGTCATGCCGCCGCGCGCCGTCTTGAATGGGCCCACTTTGTACAGTCCCCAAACGGCGAAGGGCCAGGTGAGGGGAATGGTCTTGAGTGCCGAAGTCGGCATGTGTTTCTTGGAGCTGAAGAGTTGGCACCCTTTGCAATATTTAACTAATTCTTTGGCGTCATCCAAAGTAGTCGGCCAGAAGAAACCATGGCAGAAAGCTTTGGCGACGAGTGATCTTGAAGCCGCATGGTGGCCGCATTCTCCTTGGTGAATGTCTCTGAGGATTGCAATGCCCTTCTCTTGCTCGACGCACCATTGGAGGACTCCAGTGACACTGCGCTTGACGAGTTCTCTGTTGACGATTGTGTATGCTCCGGCTCGACGTTGGACTTGTCTTGCCTCTGCTTCGTTAGCCGGCAGATCTTGGTTTACTAGGAAGTTGAGGATGGATTGAGCCCATGACGGAGCCGCGAATTCTCCTACTGCCAATGTGGCTACTGCCACCAGGGTGGGCGGGCTGGGTGGTGAGATGCTGGAGTCGGCCGCCGGCTGTTGTGCTGGTGCAGTCCCCGGGCCGGCTACTGCAGTCCCCGAGCCGGGTGTGGCAGTCCCCGAGCCGGTTGCCAAAGTCCCCGGGCCGGCTACTGAAGTCCCGGGGTCGCCTGCTTGGTTCTTCGAGCCGGACCCGGCCGCGTCGGGGTCAGGCGGTACGAAGATGGAATCGGACTCTGGAGACGGCTTGATGGACGGCTTGAGGAGGCGTTGTAGAGAGACGCCGGTTGGTATTGCTTGCCGAGTGGAGCCTATTCGAGCCAGGGCATCGGCTGGCTCGTTGTCGGCTCGCGGTACATGGAGGAACTCGCATCCTTCATAGTATCCGCTGAGTTGTTGAACCAGGAAGCGGTAGCTTGCCATATTTGCGTCCTTGGCGTCCCAGTCACCGGATGATTGCTGAACCACCAAGTCTGAGTCGCCATAACATAGGATCCGGCAGATGCCGAGTTCCTTGGCAAGCTGGAGCCCGTGTATGAGTGCCTCGTACTCGGCTACATTGTTGGAGGCGGCAAAGTGAATCTGTAGCGTGTATCTGAGCTTGTCGCCTTTGGGAGAGGTAAGGACGACGCCGGCTCCCAAGCCGGTGCGCATCTTGGACCCGTCAAAGTGCATGCGCCAATGGGTGGAGTCGGGAGCCGGCGGCAGGTACTGGGTCTCGGCCCAGTCGACGAGGAAGTCGGCCAGTGCTTGGGACTTGATGGCGGTGCGGGGCTGGTAGAAGATTGTGTAAGGGGCCAGCTCGATGGCCCATTTCGCCACCCGGCCGGATGCGTCCCGGCTGCCTATGATCTCGGCCAGCGGGGCGGTGCATACGACCGTGACGGGATGCTCTTGAAAGTAGGGCTTCAGCTTCTTAGCGGTGAAGTATACGCCGTAACACATCTTCTGGTAGTGCGGGTAGTTCTGCTTTGAAGCGGACAGCACCTCGCTCAAATAATACACCGGCCTCTGGACCGGCTGGGCTCGGCCTTCTTCTGGGCGTTGGACTACGATGACGGTGCTGACCACCCGGCTGGTTGTGGCAATGTAAAGGAGCATGGGCTCTTTCTCAGTCGGCGCCGCTAGGACGGGCGGCGTGGCCAGCATCTTCTTCAGCTCGTGAAAAGCTTGGTCGGCCTGGTCGTTCCACTCGAAGTGAGTGCTCTTCTTCATGAGGCGGTAGAGGGGGAGAGCTTTCTCTCCAAGCCGGCTGATGAAGCGGTTCAAGGAGGCCAAGCATCCGGTGAACTTTTGGATGTCTTGAAGCTTGGTGGGGATCGCCATTCTCTCGATGGCCTTGATCTTCACCGGGTTGCATTCGATGCCGCGTTCGGAGACCAGGAAGCCTAGGAGCTGGCCGGCTGGCACTCCGAACACGCATTTCTCGGGGTTGAGCTTGATTTGGAACTGGCGTAGGTTCTCAAACGTTTCTTTGAGGTCTTCCAGCAAGGTGCCGCGCTTCTCCGTCTTCACCACAATGTCGTCCACATAGACATGAGCGTTTCTGCCGAGTTGCTTGAGGAGGCACTTCTGCATGCAATGCTGAAAAGTGGCACCGGCATTTCTTAAGCCGAATGTCATAGTCAGGTTGCAGAAGGCTCCAAATGGCGTGATGAAGGCGGTCTTCAGGTGGTCGTCCGGATCTAACTTTATCTGGTGATATCCTGAGTAAGCATCCAAGAAACTCAACAGCTCGCATCCGGCCGTGGAGTCTATCACTTGGTCAATCCTCGGCAGGGCAAAGGGATCTTTAGGGCAGGCCTTGTTGAGGCTTGTGTAGTCTATACACATCCGCCACTTGTTGTTCTTCTTTAACACGAGGACCGGGTTGGCAAGCCACTCTGGAAATAAGATTTCCATAATGAAGCCGGCTGCCAGAAGCCGGGCTATCTCCTCCCCTATAATCCTTCTCTTTTCCTCTGATAGTCGGCGGAGGGGCTGCTTGACTGGTTTCGCGTCTTTTTGGACGTGTAGTTTGTCCTCGGCGAATTCCTTCGGAACACCCGGCATGTCCTTTGGGGACCATGCAAAGATGTCCCGATTCTCACGGAGGAAATCGGTGAGCTCGCCTTCCTATTTGCTGTTCAGGCTTGCCCCGATGACGGCAAACCTCTCGGGGTGCTCGGGGTCAAGGGGTATCTTCTTGGTTTCTTTGGCCGGCTGGAAAGATCCTTGCGCATCATACTCCTTGGGGTCGGGGGACTGGTTCGGCTGCTTGCTGGCCATGGCCACGACCCGGTCCAACATGTTCTTCTCTTCGGCAATCACAAGGGACTCGGCCAGCCGGCTGCTGGCGGCAGCACACTCGGAAGACTTCTTGTAATCGCCGGCTACGGTGATGACGCCCTTGGAACTTGTTATCTTCATCTTGAGGTATGCATAGTGGGGAACTGCCATGAACCTGGCCAAGGCGGGTCGGCCAAGCAACGCGTGGTAGGGGCTCTCCAGGTCCACCACTTCAAACCAGATTGCTTCCCGACGGAAATGCTCCTTGTCCCCAAAGAGTACATCAATCTTGATCTTGCCAATGGGGGCGCAGGACAAGCCGGGTACGATGCCATGAAACACTGTCCGAGTAGGCATGAGCTGCTTCGTCTTGACATTCAGCTTCTCCAGGGTGTCACGGTACAGGATGTTGATGCTGCTCCCGCCGTCTATCAGCACGCGGGAGAAGCGGGCAGCGCGTCTGTCTGTCGCGAGGGTGGCTTCCAGGACCAACGCACAAGAGCCGGGAGACGGCATCACCTCTGGATGGTCGGCCCGGCTCCAGCTGATGGGTTTTTCTGACCAATGCATGTGTCCGGCGGGGTTGGCAGCGACCATGCTGACTTCCTGGTGCTCTCCGCGTTTGCCGCGCCGGTCTTCGAGCTGGCTTGTAAAGACGATGTTGGTTGCTTGCTCGTCGGGGAATTCGTCGTGCACGGCTCCGACTGCGGGCCGAGCGGCCGGAGGCGGCGGGCCGGCAGGCGGAGGCGGCGCGAGCCCCTCGCCTTTAGAGATTCGGGTGAGCCAATGGCACTTCCGGGTTGTGTGGTTGGACAGCTTCGCGCCGCTATGGAATTTGCACGGGGCGTCGAGAGTTTGCTCGTAGGAGAAAGCCGGCTGCCAAGCCGGCCGGCCGCCCTTGGGCTTCTTGGGCGCGGGTCGCCCTTCAGGCAGCGCGTCTTCGACCGTGGCCACCTGCCGACTGGTGGGAGGCGGCGCAGGGCCCTTGCGCTTGTGGTCGTTCGGGTGTGGGCGTCGGCCGGAATCCCCTGCCGGCGTCTTGGGCGCCGGGTTTAGTACTTTCCCGGACGCGTCTACCCGGAGCTCGGTCTTCATCGAAGAGTCGGCGGTGGCGTATTTGTCTGCTATGTCCAGAAGCTCGTCGAGGGTAGTCGGCTCGTCGCAGAGGAGCTTGTGCTTGAGGAGGGTACCTTCTCGGCACCCGGCAGTGAAGTATTCGATGGCTTGCACCTCGTGCACCCCCTCGCAAAAATTGCGGAGCTCGGCCCAACGCGTGAGGTAGTCGCGAGTGGACTCGGCTGGGCCCTGTACGCACAGGGAGAGCTGCCTGGGCTTGGGGTCCCGCTTGTAGGTGCTGGTGAAGTTGCGGATGAAAGCTTCGGTGAAATCTAGCTAGATGTTGATGCTGAGAGGCTTGAGGCTGTTGAGCCAGGTCCGCGCCGTGCCTTGCAGCATGAGGGGCACGTACTTCACGGCAACGCGCCGGTTGCCGTTGGCTATGCTGACCGCCATGGAGTAGTCGATCAACCAATCTTCCGGCTTCACGGAGCCGTTGTACTTGGGCGTGTCTCTTGGGAGCGAGAACCCTTTGGGGAAAGGCTCGTCGCGGATGCGGGGGCCGAAACAAGGCGGGCCGACATCGTCTTCTTCTTCCAACGCCAGGGATCGCGCCAGGCGGTCGATCCGATGGCGGGCGTCATTCTCGCCGACTCCTTCGCGGTGACCTAGTCGGCCGCTGAGAGTCGGGTGCGCCACTGGCGGCGGGGTGGGATATCTCTCTCCACGGGGTCGAGGCGGAGGCGGGTTGCCCCGCCATTCCATGGCTCGGGGATGGCCGTCCGCGTCTCGCTCGATTGAGATTCGGGTCTGGCTTCGGCTGGCCGCCGGCTCTTTCCCGCGCCGCGCGCGGGCGTTGCTCGTACTCGGTGTCCGGGACGTCGCGCCGTGATCTCGGCGCGGGAGAAGGCTTCCCGCGCGGGTGTCGGCTTCGTGCCACCGTGCGGCCGCGTCAATCAGTTGCTGGATGCACCGGGTCATGTGGTGGAGTTCTTCGGCCTCCAAGCCGTCCAACTCGTCCACGGCCGCCTGGGCGGCACGCAAGTTCTCGAGTGGAGTGTCATAGACCGGGCGGTTAACTCCCAGCATGTCGGCGATGACGGCGCCGCGTTGCTTGACAATGCCGGCCCGGCTTGGCCCGCTCGGGGCTGGCGTACTGAAGGCGGCGTGGTCAGCTTCGCGCTGGTAGGCCTCGGTGAGGCGTCTCACGGAAGCCAGCCTTCGGCCCTCTGCGAGGAGGGCGAGGCGGCGCACCTCCAGTGCTTCGTCGTCGGCATCAGCCGGGAGGGGGGTGGACAAGTCGTGGGCCGCCGCGTGCGGGGCGTCGTGGGCGCTCTCGTCGGCCGGGCCGCCGTGGCCGACGACCATCACTTCGGTGGTGACAGTATCGCGGCCGTTGGTCCGAGGAAGCAGGTCGTTGTAGATCGCGACGTTGGTGGGGAAGGTGTCGAAGGAGGCCGTGTCAGAGTCAACAGGCATCGGGTCGGTGGAGCCAACCGACTCCAGATCCACAGCGGGCTCACTGGAGACATGGAGCTGGCCAAGGAGGTTGGCGAGGTGGTCGGTGCCCGCATTGGAGGCGAGCTCGTCGGAGATGAGGGTTTCGTCGGGGAGATTGGCGAGGCTGCTCGCCGCGCAGATGCTGGTGACGCCTTGCAGCGCATCGTGGCAAGCGCCATCGGGCGTGTCGGGCTGGCTACGCTCGCTGGGAAGGAAGAGGGTTCCCGTCCAGAACAGGTCTCCGGACGACGGTGCACCTGGCCCCACGGTGGGCGCCAAATGTCGGGTGGTAGGTGCGACATATGCCAACGGGTGGCTGATCATTGTGGGAGCCAGTAATACGTCGCCGGTGCCTGGAAACGGGATGAGGCGAAGACATGCACGCCGACGAATCTTACCTAGCTTCGGGGCTCTCCGTGGAGATAACACCCCTACTGCTGCTCTGCGGGGTCTCCGCATGATCACTAGATGGACAAGTAGCTACACAACGCTCCTTGAGCTGTTCGGTGGGAGGAGGAAGAAGGGCACGGCTAGCTTGCTTCTTCTCCTTGTGTGGTGTCTAAAACTAGCTGGGGGTCCAACCCTTTGCATGGGTGCCCAGGGGGGTTTATATAGGCCTACCCCCCGGGGGTACAATGGGAATCTGACTGGGCACGGGGCCCAGCCGTCTGTGACTGCGCTCGCCGGCTTCTGCGCTGGCTACTAGGGCCCGCCGGCTGCCGGCCCCTTGGTCGACAGGCAGGCCCCACTGTTCAGGACCTGGTCGGCGGCTGGTTACTGTTGCTCCATCTTGGTGACGTGGGCTTCGTCGTGGTAGGCGTGGCTACAGTGCCGCCGCCCGGCGGGCGATCGCTATAGCCTCACCGCGTCTTGTCTCCTTAATGGGGCGTCTCCTTCGAGGAAGATGGCAAGCCGGCTGCGGGGAGCCGGCTCTCTCTTGGGCCGACTGAGGAGGTGTGGCCGCCTTCGGGTGTCTCTCTGCCCGAAGGGACCCACCGCCTGTGGGCCGCGCTGGTAGTCCGTCGTGGATGGCGTCAGGGTCGGCATGGCAACAGTGTTGCGCCGGGCGGGTCATGGTCACCCGTATGGCGCACTGTGCCAATCATGCTCTGGGATTTGGGGGTGGCAGGCTTTACTGTAGCCACGCCCCGTCTGATCGCCGCTAGGTGGATGCAAACTTTGAGGGTACGGTCTCGACCGCTTTATGGGAGCCGGCTTCTTGGAGGCGGCCTCCTCGCGGCCGGCTTCTCGAAGTCGGCCCTCCCATGGCTTTCTTCATGAGGGCTAAAGTCGGGCCACCTTCCGAAAGCCGGCCTGGGCGACAGCCAGCAAGGGGAAGGCGGCCCCATGTCTTGGATTCTTGAGAGCCGGACGGGCTCATAATTTTTTCAGAAGGGCCAGGGGAAGCCGGCTAGGCTACCCATGGCTATTTACTCCGACAGGTCTGTTCTTGGCTGGGGGGATGAACTGCTAGGAGGAGTTCAGTCGCCCTTCTCTCTCTCTCTCTGTGTGTGATGCTACTCGATCCGATCCTAGCTAGTTTCTCTCTTGGCTTCTAGATTCTCCCTTCTTGATTGCCCCCCTACCCTGGGGGTGGCTAGTCCTATTTATAGGCAAAGGCCCTGGCCCTCTTCCCAAATATTGAGCGGGAAGGGCGCCAACAATTGGCCATTTTGAAGGGGAACATCTGGTACACTTATCCTGACTAAAGTTGGTCCTCGCCTGCCAAAGGCTCTAGGGGTGACGCTGGCTTCGGCTCCACAATGACTTCCTCCCTGCCGTTGGACTGGTCTTGGTCTCATTGCACCGAAACGGGTGCCTTTGCTTGATGCTCTCGCATGCGCTTGCTCCCTTTGCACCAAAGAGGAAAGGAGGACACTGCGTGGCTGGCACCTGCCTGGCGCCTTCCTGGCGCCTTTGGTCGTCATGGCTTGCGTCACGGGCACCTCGCGAGGTACCCCGCCTTGATCTCTCCGCCTCCTCGCGAGCCAACCTGATGAGGCCGTGCCTGAGGAAGTTCCGTGTCGTCCGCCCCGCGAGGCTTGGCCCCTCGCGAGGGTCTTGGGTCTGTGTTGATGAAGATGGGCCGTACTGGGCCCCCCTTTGAGCCACGCCGCAGGTCATAGGCAGGTAAGTCTGGGGAACACCGTTCCCAGAACGCCAACAACCTCATCAAGTTCTACTTTCCTCCCACTCACTTCTTTCAAGAGAAACTCCTTCTCTAGAAAGGATCCAAATTTAGCAACAAATGTTTTGCCTTCAGATCTGTGATATAAGGTGTACCCAACAGTTTCCTTTGGGTATCCTATGAAGACACATTTCTCCGATTTGGGTTCGAGCTTATCAGGTTGAAGTTTTTTCACATAAGCATCGCAGCCCCAATCTTTAAGAAACGACAACTTTGGTTTCTTGCCAAACCACAGTTCATAAGGCGTCGTCTCAACGGATTTCGATGGTGCCCTATTTAACGTGAATGCAGCCGTCTCTAAAGCATAACCCCAAAATGATAGCGGTAAATGAGTACGAGACATCACAGATTGCACCATACCTAGTAAAGTATGATTACGACGTTCGGACACACCATTACGTTGTGGCGTTCCGGGTGGCGTGAGTTGCGAAACTATTCCGCATTGTTTCAAGTGAAGACCAAACTTGTAACTCAAATATTCTCCTCCACGATCAGATCATAGAAACTTTATTTTCTTGTTACGATGATTTTCAACTTCACTCTGAAATTCTTTGAACTTTTCAAATGTTTCAGACTTATGTTTCATTAAGTAGATATACCCATATCTGCTTAAATCATCTGTGAAGGTGAGAAAATAATGATACCCGCCGCGAGCCTCAACATTCATTGGACCACATACATCTGTATGTATGATTTCCAACAGATCTGTTGCTCGCTCCATAGTTCTGGAGAATGGCGTTTTAGTCATCTTTCCCATGAGGCACGGTTCGCAAATACCAAGTGATTCGTAATCAAGTGGTTCCAAAAGTCCATCAGTATGGAGTTTCTTCATGCGCTTTACACCAATATGACCTAAATGGCAGTGCCACAATAAGTTGCACTATCATTCTTAACTCTGCATCTTTTGGCTTCAGTATTATGAATATGTGTATCACTACTATCGAGATTCAATAAGAATAGACCACTCTTCAAGGGTGCATGACCATAAAAGATATTACTCATATAAATAGAACAACCATTATTCTCTGATTTAAATGAATAACCGTCTCGCATCAAACAAGATCTAGATATAATGTTCATGCTTAATGCTGGCACCAAATAACAATTATTCAGGCTTAAAACTAATCCCAAAGGTAGATGTAGAGGTAGTGTGCCGACTGCGATCACATCGACTTTGGAACCATTTGCCACGCGCATCGTCACCTCGTCCTTAGCCAATCTTCGCTTAATCTGTAGTCCCTGTTTCGACTTGCAAATATTAGCAACAGAACCAGTATCAAATACCCAGGTGCTACTGCGAGGATTAGTAAGGTACACATCAATAACATGTATATCACATATACCTTTGTTCACCTTGCCATCCTTCTTATCTGCCAAATACTTGGGGCAGTTCCGCTTCCAGTGACCAGTCTGTTTGCAGTAGAAGCACTCAGTTTCAGGCTTAGGTCCAGACTTGGGTTTCTTCTCTTGAGAAGCAACTTGTTTGCTGTTCTTCTTGAAGTTCCCTTTCTTCTTCCCTTTACCCTTTTTCTTGAAACTAGTGGTCTTGTTGACCATCAACACTTGATGCTCATTTTGATTTCTACCTCCACAGCCTTTAGCATCGCGAAGAGCTCGGGAATTGTCTTATCCATCCCTTGCATATTATAGTTCATCACAAAGCTTTTGTAGCTTGGTGGCAGTGATTGAAGTACTCTGTCAATGACACTATCAACAGGAAGATTAACTCCCAGTTGAGTCAAGTGATTATGATACCCAGACATTTTGAGTATATGTTCACTGACAGAACTATTCTCCTCCATCTTGCAGCTATAGAACTCATTGGAGACTTCATATCTCTCAATCCGGGCATTTGCTTGAAATATTAACTTCAACTCCTGGAACATCTCATATGCTCCATGACGTTCAAAACATCGTTGAAGTCCCGGTTCTAAGCCGTAAAGCATGGCACACTGAACTATTGAGTAGTCATCAGCTTTACTCTGCCAAATGTTCTTAACGTTATCAGCAGCATCTGCAGCAGGCCTGGCACCCAGCGGTGCTTCCAGGACGTAATTCTTCTGTGCGGCAATGATGATAATCCTCAAGTTACGGACCCAGTCCGCGTAATTGCTACCATCATCTTTCAACTTTGCTTTCTCAAGGAACGCATTAAAATTCAACGGAACAACAACACGAGCCATCTATCTACAATCAACATAGACAAGCAAAAAACTATCAGGTACTAAGTTCATAATAAATTTAAGTTCAGTTAATCATATTACTTAAGAACTCCCACTTAGATAGACATCCCTCTAATCCTCTAAGTGATCACGTGATCCAAATCAACTAAACCATGTCTGATCATCACGTGAGATGGAGTAGTTTCAATGGTGAACATCACTATGTTGATCATATCTACTAAATGATTCACGCTCGACCTTTCGGTCTCAGTGTTCCGAGGCAGTATCTGCATATGCTAGGCTCATCAAATTTAACCTGAGTATTCTGCGTGTGCAACTGTTTTGCACCCGTTGTATTTCAACATAGAGCCTATCACACCCGATCATCACGTGGTGTCTCAGCACGAAGAACTTTTGCAATGGTGCATACTCAGGGAGAACACTTATGCCTTGATAATTTAGTGAGTGATCATCTTATAATGCTACCGTCAATCAAAGCAAGATAAGATGTATAAAAGATAAACATCACATGCAATCAATATAAGTGATATGATATGGCCATCATCATCTTGTGCTTGTGATCTTCATCTCCGAAGCACCGTCATGATCACCATTGTCACCGGCGCGACACTTTGATCTCCATCGTAGCATCGTTGTCTTCTCGCCAACTTATGCTTCCACGACTATCGCTACCGCTTAGTGATAAAGTAAAGCATTACAGGGCGATTGCATTGCATACAATAAAGCGACAACCATATGGCTCCTGCCAGTTGCCGATAACTCAGTTGTAAAACATGATAAGCATACGCATAATGTTGGTCCGGTCCGCTTCATCCAACAATACCGCCGAACCAAAGTATGACATGCTGGTAAGCAGTATGACTAGTATCGCCCACAACTCACTTGTGTTCTACTCGTGCATATAACATCAACGCATAAAACCAGGCTCGGATGCCACTGTTAGGGAACGTAGTAATTTCCAAAAATTTCCTACGCACACGCAAGATCATGGTGATGCATAGCAACAAGAGGGGAGAGTGTATCTACGTACCCTCTTAGACCGAAAGCGGAAGCGATAGCACAACGCGGTTGATGTAGTCGTACGTCTTCACGATCCGACCGATCAAGCGTCGAACGCACGGCACCTCCGAGTTCTGCACACGTTCAACTCGATGACGTCCCTCGAACTCCGATCCAGCCGAGCTTTGAGGGAGAGTTTTGTCAGCATGACGGCGTCGTGACGATGATGATGTTCCACCGGCGCAGGGCTTCGCCTAAGCACCGCTATGATATGACCGAGGTGGATTATGGTGGAGGGGGGCACCGCACACGGCTAAAAGATCCAAGAGATCAATTGTTGTCTCTCTAGGGGGTGCCTCCCTCCCCGTATATAAAGGAGTAGAGGAGGGGGGCGGCCACCCTTGGCGCGCCCCAAGAGGAGTCCTACTCCCACCGGGAGTAGGACTCCCCCTTTTCCATGTTGGAGTTGGAGAGGAGAGGGAAGGAGAAAGAGGAAGAAAGGAAAGGGGGGGCGCCGCCCCCCTTCCTAGTCCAATTCAGACTTGGGAGGGGAGGGGCGTGCGGCTGCCCCTTGGCCGCCTCTCCTCTTCCACCAATTGGGCCCATGAGGCCCATTAACCTCCGGGGGGTTTCGGTAACCCCCCGGTATTCCGGTATATATCCGATAACCCCCGGAACCATTCCGGTGTCCGAATATAGTCATCCAATATATCAATCTTCATGTCTCGATCATTTCAAGACTCCTCGTCATGTCCGTTGTCGGTGTCAAAACCGGCGGATCTCGGGTAGGGGGTCCTGAACTGTGCGTCTAAGGTGGATGGTAACAGGAGGCAGGGGACACGATGTTTTACCCAGGTTCGGGCCCTCTTGATGGAGGTAAAACCCTACGTCATGCTTGATTTATTCTTGATGATATGAGTATTACAAGAGTTGATCTACCATGAGATCAGAGAGGCTAAACCCTAGAAGCTAGCCTATGGTATGATTGTATGTTGTCCCACGGACTAAAACCCTCCGGTTTATATAGACACCAGAAGGGGCTAGGGTTACACAAGGTCGGTTACAAAGGAGGAGATATACATATCCGTACTGCCTAGCTTGCCTTCCAAGCCAAGTAGAGTCCTATCTGGACACGAGACGAAGTCTTCAATCTTGTATCTTCATAGTCCAACAGTCCGGCCAAAGGATATAGTCCGGCTGTCCGGAGACCCCCTAATCCAGGACTCCCTCACTAGCCCCTAAACCAGGCTTCAATGACGATGAGTCCGACGCGTAGTATTGTCTTCGGCATTGCAAGGCGGGTTCCTCCTCCGAATACACCACGGAAGAATTTGAATACAAGGATAGTGTCCGACCCTGCAAAATAAGTTCCACATACCACCGTAGAGAGAATAATATTTCCACAAATCTAATCTGCTGACTTGTTTTGGCAACATGACATTATGCCATGGCCTGGTGATTATTCGAACCGTTTCCTTTAACTAGCCCCGCACATAATGCGAGGCAGTCTCTTCACACGTCTTGTTAAAGCAGAGATCGTGTTCCCCTTATTACGGGATTCTCATCAATACGGGCGTGGGTAACCCAACCGCACCATCGATTATGGTGCTTGGGGGATAAGCGAGTTTTATCTGGCTAGTGGGGGTGCATAGTTTCGGCCGCCCTTATAAAGGGACAAGGTCTAGCCTTTTTCTACCCACACCTTCTTCCTCCTTGCTCATCCATTCTTGCACACTCGAGCTCCAACGCCCAAGTCCACATCCTTCCCCTCAACCTTCTCCAACCATGTTCGGAGCGGGAGGCAAATGGACGGCTTCCTCCGTTACGGAGGGACACATCAAGAAGCTGAGCGGAGCCGGATACTTAGCCACGAATATCGCGCATCGGCTGCCCGCTGCGGGGCAGATCGTTTCTACCCCTGAACCTCACAAGAGGGTAGTTTTCCTCCACCACTTCCTCCGTGGACTGGGGTTTCCCCTCCATCCATTCGTCCGTGGTCTCATGTTCTACTATGGGCTGGACTTCCACGATCTGGCCCCGAACTTCATCCTCAACATTTCGGCGTTCATAGTCGTGTGTGAGGCTTTCCTCTGCATCCGGCCCCACTTCGGCCTGTGGTTAAAGACCTTCAATATCAAGCCGAAGGTGGTGGTAGGCCAACAAGAAGAATGTGGCGGAGCCATGGTGGGCAAGATGCCCAATGTTATATGGCTCGAAGGCTCCTTCGTGCAGACCATAAAGGGGTGGCAATCGGCGTGGTTATACATCACCAAGCCGCGCGACACCAACTGGGTGGCTACCCCCGAGTTTTGATCCGGAATCCCCACGCGGCTCACCTCCTGGAAAGAGAAGGGCCTGTCCTGGGGTTCATCAGTGGAGATGGACGGACTCCGGAAATGTATCCAGAATATGGAAAGCAAGAAGCTCAAGCTTGTCAACATAGTCCAGGTCATGCTCATCCGCCGGATCCTCCCGTGTCAACAAAGGGATTTCAACCTGTGGGAGTTCGACCCGGCCCAGCACCAGACTCTGAGCGAGCTCTTCGACACGATGCACAAAGACGTCTGGAGGGTGCTGTTCAAGGGCGCCGAGGTCCCTCCCTCTCTCACCGAAGACCGCGGGCTAAGCGCGAAGCGCCGAGCACATTCGGTGAGTTCTATACATCTGGTAGGATATTTTATTTCCCCTAGCTTAATCATGTGCAGCGTCTGAGCTCCATGCCTTTGACAGGACTGGGTGGAGACGTCCGGGCAGATTAACTGTCCGGCCCCTCTGCCCGAAGACACTGCGGACGCTCTCCTGATGGAGATGCTGGCTCCAGCTCCTTACAAGGTGCCGGAGAAGACCAAGGGAACCCGAAAGAGTTCCCGACGCAAGGTGTTATCGGACTCATCGTCTGATAACTCCGTGACGCACTCCTCCCCCGAAGACGAGGAGGAAGATGAAGATGCTCCCCCTCCAGTCGGGGAGACAAGAAAAGGAAGGTCGCCCCAACCGGGGGGGCTGAAGGGTCCAAGAAGGGAAGGAACCTCCTTCCGGACTACTCCACCACCACCGCCGAAGGCGAAGACGAGTGGCTGCTCAGGGCCAAGCCCCTGGCGAAGTCGTAAGTATTCGGATGCCAGAGTAATTCATAGCATACCTTTGTCACGCCGCTTCTCCTAACACCGAATTATGATTATGCAGACCGCCACGAGCCCGTATCGACATATTGTCAGACGGCTCCCTGGGCTCGTCGGATATGGATAGCGATCCACTTCCGACCGCCACCTCCCCTTGCCCTACGGACTATGCCGAGGTATTGTCTCAAGAGGCACTGGGTTGAGGGGAGACAGTCCCGGAGGCGCCTCGAGGCGACCTCCCGGATTCCGGGAGCAGAGGGAGCAAGGCTCCCGAGGGCTCCGAGTTCGGCCCTCAGCCAAACACCGCGCCGGAACCTCCAGTGGTTCCGGACTCAGGCAGGCGGCCTCCTTCCAAAAGGGGCAAGACACCTGTGCCGGTGACCTCTGTCCATCCAGAGGCATCGGATACTCTGCTGGGAGCACTTCGCAGCGCTTCGATCGACGAAGAGCACCGCACTATTATGAGTGTGGTGATCCAGAAGGTTCAGTCCGCCAAGAGCGGACTGACTGAAGCCTGTGCCAGCCTTCTGACGGTCTTTGAGGTAAGTATATAGGAAAAATATTACCGCATAGATAGTAGCCTCTGATGCTCTGTTCGGTGTTCACAAAGAAAAGCCAAACAGAGGATCAAAAAATATCGCAGGAGTCTAATATAAGTATGTCAATATGCGTATGCAGGCTTCGCTGCTGGCCTCTGCCGCACTGACTGCGAAGGTAGCCGCACTGAAGCAGGACCTCGAAGGGTCCAAGGAAGAGCTCGGCCTTGCCAAGAGGCAGCTCGAGGAGAACAAAGGTAAGTAGTACCTAGTCTATGGATATATATAAAAAGAATGCGATTGCAAAATGACAGGATCATCGTAAATTTGCCAGGGGCCACGACCGAGGTGGCAACCCTGAAGCAAGCGCTATCCGAGGCCGAAAACAAAGCGGCCAAGGAGCGCACCGAGCGGGAAAGGCATGAGGCACGTGTGGGCGAGGTGCAGCAAGAGCTCCACGCTCTCGTGACGAAGCACGAGGCGTTGGAGCTTGACTTGAAGACGCGAGAGTCCGAGCTTGCCACCGCCCTTGAAAGTGCAAAGAGTGCCAAGGCCGAAGCACAGAAGGCCCTCCAGGAGATTGATGCAATGAAGAAGATAGCGGCGGGTAAGGCATTCTATATGCAAAGCAAGCATGTGAAAGTGAATTACTTGTTACTTACCCAAATCCAGAGCTCTCCAGGAGCATTCGCAGATTTGCCCCACAGCGTGCCAGATGCCGCACAGTTTTACCAGGCCGATGAGGGAAGCTCAACGGAGAAGCTGTTCTGGTCTCAGTATACTAGGACCGAACACCCGATGCCTCTGAGCGACCAGCTGAAGCAATTGGTTGAGCTGCACAAGGCGGCCGAACAGGCCATGAAGGGCTTTATAGTCCGGATGTGGCCTGGCGACACCCTTCCCAACAGCTACTTCGGCCCAGTGAGGCAGCTTGTGGATGCCTGCCCATGGCTTGAAGTCATCAAGCGGTCCGTCTGCATCGAAGGTGCACATCGGTCTTTCGCCTGTGTGAAAGTGCAATGGGCCAAGATGGATGACGTGAAGCTGGTGAAGGAAGGGCCGCCACAGGGCAAGGAGCATCTCCACCCCGAGATGTACTATGAGGGTGTCCTGAAGGGTGCCCGTCTCATAGCAGACGAGTGTACGAAAGATATAATATTTGAGTAAACTTGCTCGTGTGATCCTGTATTATGAAAACTTGTTCATATGCGCTATGCAACGCTTGTCTGAATTTAAAATATTACCTTTTGTTCGGCTGTTTATCAAATCTGAGAGATGGCTAGTCGTCGGCTTCTGCCCCCATGCCACGAGTGCTGGGGTGTTCGGGATAAACCTGAGCACTCTTGTTCCCATTGTTGGGTCCTTCGAGGGAGGTGCTCAGCACAATGAACAAGGCAATCGGACCATAATGTGTTATCACTCTCACTTAGCCATAGAATTCTATAATTTTAAATTTCGGTGAAGCCCCTAGTATTCGGAAGGCCGAATTTGGGGCGCGATACATGGCTTAAGCCGGACAGGGCTGACTCCTCGCTCTAAGCGGCATAAGTCTTTAAGGACTTGAAACCTCTCGAACAGCGACCAGACTCTCGCCTTATCATGATAGTCAGTTTTAGCTTTCTCTACTGAGGTGCTTAGCCCAGCAGAACTAGGGCACAATCGCAGTTGTTCTCCCAGTGCTACCTTAGCCGATATAGCGGAACATAAGGTACCAAAACATGGGAGCCGGGCAAACCCAACTATTGACCCAAGACATGATTCGGAGCTGATGCATATAATGTTATAAGTTCGGGGTGCCGCACTGTCTAAAGTGTCCGGACTTCTCACGCCGTATTATGGGGTATGCTTAAGCCCCTAGCGTATTGGTCGTACCAGAGTGTACGGGTGCTAGATGTCATGAATGAACATATATATAAAAAGGAGGAATGCAATAATAGTCTTAATGCTATGCATTGTTTATTCAAAAAGGTGCATTAAAGCAAAATGATACAAGTAGTGCGATAAGCAAAAACTAGGACTGTTTGACATGTCCCTTCCAAGGGCAAGCTGAGGAATAGTATTAAAGCAAATATTTCACTCGTAATCGTAATCCACCTGGGAGTTCCATGGTGTGACGTAGCTTTCTGCCTCCTTGGTTGCTGCATCATGTGTTCGGCAATCATGCTGCCAGACAGGGTTTCCAGAGATTAAAGTCCTGAAAGAGAAAAATAACAAAGCGGGAAGCCCCTAGTGCGATTTAAGCCGCGTATTGGGGCGTCCCGTAGTTGTGCCCCCTCCCCGCCTGTGACCATGGTATTTTAATGCGTAATTATGTACGTGTGGCACGAATTTCACCATTTGGCTGGGGCCGGGGTGGGGGCCGCATTGCTATGCGAGCTCAGGACGTGCCAGGCGGTCCAGTTGCCGATTACTCCGGGTGCGCTTGAAGTTGTCCGGGTCCTTAATCGCCGAACTAGTGGATTGCCTTAAGAGGCTGCTTTGTGCTTCTGCTGCGATGGCCGCAGTATGCTCCTTTGTGCGGAGAGAGCGCTCTGTGTTTCCATTGACTATGATGACCCCCCGAGGTCCTGGCATCTTGAGCTTGAGATATGCATAATGCGGTACCGCATTGAATCTTGCTAATGCGGTTCGCCCGAGCAGTGCATGGTAGCCACTGCGGAACGGGACTATGTCGAAGATTAATTCTTCGCTTCGGAAGTTATCCGGAGATCCGAAGACCACTTCTAGTGTTACTGAGCCTGTGCAATGGGCCTCTACACCTGGTATGACGCCTTTAAAGGTCGTTTTAGTGGGTTTGATCCTTGAGGGGTCTATACCCATTTTGCGCACTGTTTCCTGATAAAGCAGGTTCAGGCTGCTGCCGCCGTCCATTAGGACTCAAGTGAGGTGAAATCCGTCAATGATTGGGTCTAGGACTAGTGCGGCGAATCTGCCATGACGGATGCTAGTGGGGTGGTCCCTGCGATCGAAGGTGATCGGACAGGAGGACCATGGGTTGAACTTGGGGGCGACTGGCTCCAACGCATATACGTCCCTGAGCGCACGCTTCCGCTCCCTCTTGGGGATGTGGGTTGCGTATATCATGTTCACCGTCCGCACTTGTGGGGGGAACCTCTTCTGTCCTCCGGTGTTCGGCTGCCGAGGCTCCTCCTCGTCATCGCTATGTGACCCCTTATCTTTGTTTTCGGCATTTAACTTCCCGGCCTGCTTGAACACCCAACAGTCCCTGTTGATGTGGTTGGCTGGCTTATCGGGGGTGCCGTGTATTTGACACGAGCGATCGAGTATACGGTCCAAACTGGACGGGCCCGGAGTGCTTCTTTTGAATGACTTTTTCCACGGACCGGGTTTAGAGCCTTTGAATCTGGCATTGACGCTCGTATCCTCGGTATTGTTGCTGTTAATGCGGCGCTTATGCTTGTTGTGACGTGACCTGCCATTGCCGTCCTTGGTATCCAAAGTACCATGGTTCTTTGATATGTTATTACTGCGAGCTAGCCAGCTGTCTTCTCCCGCGCAAAAGCGGGTCATGAGTGTCGTGAGGGCTGCCATAGATTTCGGATTTTCTTGACCAAGGTGCCAGGCTAGCCACTCATCGTGGATGTTGTGCTTGAAAGCTGCTAAGGCCTCTGCATCCAGACAATCGACGATTTCATTTTTCTTTGTTAGGAACCGTGTCCAGAATTGCCTGGCCGATTCCTCTGGCTGCTGAATTATGTGGCTCAAGTCATCGGCATCTGGTGGTCGCACGTAAATGCCCTGAAAGTTGTCGAGGAATGGGGCTTCCAGATCTTCCCAACAGCCAATGGACTCTGCTGGCAAGTTGTTGAGCCAATGCCGAGCTGGTGCTTTGAGTTTGAGTGGGAGGTATTTGATGGCGTGTAGGTCATCACCGCGGGCCATGTGAATGTGCAGGAGGAAATCCTTGATCCATACCGCAGGATCTGTTGTGTCGTCGTATGATTCTATATTTACGGGTTTGAAACCCTCTGGGATTTGATGATCCATTACTTCCTATGAAGCATAAGGGGTGTGCGGCGCCTCTCTACTGGGCTATATCGTGACGCATCTCGAATGAGTCTTGCCCGCTGTGTTCGGCCCGGCCGGACTTACTTTTAATGTATCCGGCATGACGATTATCATCTCGCATAGTGGCGCGCCCTCGTGATCCGTAGCTCGATCTTGCATGTTTTGCTTTGTCCTCCAATATGTCTCGCAGGTCTGGCATATTTCCCCATGCCTTTTTATTTGAATGACGTCGGGGTGCGGCCTGAGCTTTTGGCTGGAATGTCTCTCTGTCGCGGCCACGAGGTGGCTGATTAGCCGTGTCATACACCAGGGATGTAGTTTTTGGTGCTTCCTCCTCCAGTCGGGGTAGCAACCTGCATTTTGGGTAACTCTTGGAGGGGCATTCGAGTTTATACTCTTCGGCCGCCAGGACTTCAGTCCATCTGTCAGCTAGCAAATCTTGATCAGCTTGAAGCTGCTGCTACTTTTTCTTAAGGCTATTTGTCGTGGCTATAAGCCGGCGCTTGAAGCGTTCTTGTTCGATGGGATCCTCTGGCATGGCGAATTCGTCATCACCGAGGCTTGCCTCGTCTTCGGAGGGGGGCATGTAATTATCATCCTCCGCCTCTCCATCTGCCGCTCTCTTAGGAGGGATGGCTCCTCCATCCTCCTGTTCTAAATCTTGCCGGAGGGGATTGTTGTTGTCTTCGGCACTGTCCGGAGTGCTATTATCTCCGGTGCCGGTATCACCACTTTTGCCCTGGCGGGACTTAGAGCGGCGCCGCTGACGCCGGTGGTTGGGTTGCTTCTTGGAGGGGTCATCCTCCGTTATCTCGTCGCCATTGCCTTCTTTGGGTGTGTCCACCATGTATATATCGTATGATGAGGTGGTTGTCCAGTGCCCTGTGGGCAGTGGTTCCTCTTCGACTCCCGCATCGTCGTCCGTACCGTCGATGTCTTCGGAGTCGAAGTCGAGCATGTCGGTAAAGTCATCGACAGTGGCTACTAAGTGGGTGGTGGGTGGGCGGCGAATTTCTTCGTCATCCGCATCCTAATCCTGCCGGACGTAGTTCGGCCAGGATCCTTCTGACAAGGAAAGAGACCTTAATGAGTTCAGTATGTCGCCGAAGGGCGAGTGCTGAAAAATATCCACAGAGGTAAACTCCATGATCGGCGCCCAATCGGATTCGATAGGAACGGGCGTAGGCGGTTCGGAGTCCGTGGCCGGAGAAGGATCCGGCAGTTTGGCAACACGGCTCTTGTGAAGGGTAAGGTCGATATTCGGCTCGATCGCCGTAGAGGGTACGGCCTCCGCGACGGGGTCTATCCACCCGTCCATGGATGGCAAACTGGCTCCAAATTGAGGGTCGGAGCAGCTGCCGGTGCGATCTCCTGAATACGGTCCGATGGTAGAGCTAAATCATACTCATAGTGACCGCGTGGCGCACAAGGCAGGGGCTCGAATCCGTCGAAGATCAAGTCTCCGCGGATATCGGCCTTGTAGTTTAAGCTTCCAAACCTGACCTGGTGGCCAGGGGCGTAACTTTCTATCTGCTCCAGATGGCCAAGCGAGTTGGCCCGCAGTGCAAAGCCGCCGAACACAAAGATCTATCCGGGGAGAAAAATCTCACCCTGGACTGCATCGCTATCGATGATCGTAGGAGCCATCAAGCCTAACAGCGACGACACAGAGGAACTCTCAATGAAAGCACCAATGTCGGTGTCAAAACCGGCGGATCTCGGGTAGGGTGTCCCGAACTGTGCGTCTAAGGCAGATGCTAACATGAGGCAGGGGACACAATGTTTTACCCAGGTTCGGGCCCTCTTGATGGAGGTAAAACCTTACGTCCTATTTGATTTATTCTTGATGATATGAGTATTACAAGAGTTGATCTACCACGAGATCAGAGAGGCTAAACCCTAGAAGCTAGCCTATGGTATGATTGTATGTTGTCCTACGGACTAAAACCCTCCGGTTTATATAGACACCGGAAGGGGCTAGGGTTACAAAAGGTCGGTTACAAAGGAGGAGATATACATATCCGTACTACCTAGCTTGCCTTCCACGCCAAGTAGAGTCCTATCCGAACACGAGATGAAGTCTTCAATCTTGTATCTTCATAGTCCAACAGTCCGGCCAAAGGATATAGTCCGGCTGTCCGGAGACCCCCTAATCCAGGACTCCCTCATCTGTGATCACATCCGAGACTCCGAACTACCTTCGGTACATCAAAACACATAAACTCATAATATAATTGTCATCGAACTTTAAGCGTGCAGACCCTACGGGTTCGAGAACTATGTAGACATGACCGAGACATGTCTCTGGTCAATAACCAATAGCGGAACCTGGATGCTCATATTGGCTCCTACATATTCTACGAAGATCTTTATCGGTCAAACCGCATAACAACATACATTGTTCCCTTTGTCATTGGTATGTTACTTGCCCGAGATTCGATCGTCGGTATCTCAATACCTAGTTCAATCTCGTTACCGGCAAGTCTCTTTACTCGTTCTGTAATACATCATCCCACAACTAACTCATTAGTTGCAATGCTTTCAAGGCTTAAGTGATGTGTATTACTGAGTGGGCCCAGAGATACCTCTCCGACAATTGGAGTGACAAATCCTAATCTCAAAATACGCCAACCCAACAAGTACCTTTGGTGACACCTATAGAGCACCTTTATAATCACCCAGTTACATTGTGACGTTTGGTAGCACACAAAGTGTTCCTCCATAAACGGGAGTTGCATAATCTCATAGTCATAGGAACATGTATAAGTCATGAAGAAAGCAACAGCAACAAACAAAACGATCAAGTGCTAAGCTAACGGAATGGGTCAAGTCAATCACATCATTCTCCTAATGATGTGATCCCATTAATCAAATGACAACTCATGTCTATGGCTAGGAAACATAACCATCTTTGATTAACGAGCTAGTCTAGTTGAGGCATACTAGTGACACTTTGTTTATCTATGTATTCACACATGTATCATGTTTCCGGTTAATACAATTTTAGCATGAATAATAAACATTTATCATGATATAAGGAAATAAATAATAACTTTATTATTGCCCCTAGGGCATATTTCCTTCAGAATTCACCTTGCAAGCCAATAAACACAATAGCCCAAACGACAGGGTTATGTCCAAGAATATACATTTTCATCTTATGATTCCAACTAGCAAAATTAGTACCATCAAAGTAAGGACCTCTACAGTGGTAATTTCCCTCGCTAGACACCATACTCTCCGAGCTTGTGAAACCAAGGCTATGATCACCAAATGCTACAGAAATCAAGGCAAATGGATACCAAAGCTCCGATACCACTTGTAGCATCGAAAGTATGTCTAGCGGGGTGGTGATTAGACTACTTGACCAAATAAAAATCTAGCCTTTTCCCAATTTTAAGTCTTGGCAGATTTTAACAACTTAGCACAAGTCAAGAAATCAACCTACACATGCAAGTCTAAGAGTATAGCAGCGGAATGTAAAACATTGCACATGAAGGTAAACGAAGGAATTTGGACGGAGCAAACGCAATGTAGACACGAAGATTTTTGGCGTGGTTCCGATAGGTGGTGATATCGTACATCCATGTTGATGGAGACTTCAACCCACGAAGGGTAACGGTTGTGCGAGTCCACGGAGGGCTCCACCCACGAAGGGTCCACGAAGAAGCAACCTTGTCTATCCCACTAGGGTATATCTTCATGAAGTAGGCGATCTCCTTGCCCGTACAAACTCCTTGGTTCAACTCCACAATCTTGACGGAGGCTCCCAAGTGACACCTAACCAATCTAGGAGACACCACTCTCCAAAAGGTAATAAATGGTGTGTTGATGATGAACTCCTTGCTCTTGTGCTTCAAATGATAGTCTCCCCAACACTCAACTCTCTCTCACTGATTAGGATTTGGTGGAAAGATGATTTGAGTGGAAAGCAACTTGGGGAAGGCTAGAGATCAAGATTCATATGGTTGGAATGGAATATCTTGGTCTCAACACATGAGTAGGTGGTTCTCTCTCAGAAAATGAATGTTGGAAGTGTAGGCATGTTCTGATGGCTCTCTCCACGAGTGAAGAGTGGGTGGAGGGGTATTTATAGCCTCCACACAAAATCTAACCGTTACACACAATTCACCAAACTCGGTAGGACCGAATCAGAAAACTCGGTGGGACCGATTCAGTTCAAAATGTGAACGTTATGCTTTTCGGTGGGACCAACATGTCAACTCGGTGGGACTGATTTGATTAGGGTTAGGGCATAACGTAATCTCGGTGAGACCGATTACACAAACTCGGTGGGACCAATTTTGGTAATAAGCTAACCAGAGAGTTGGTCAGCCAAACTCGGTGGGACCGAATCGCTCATTTCGGTGAGACCGAAACGTTACGAAAGGGAAACAGAGAGTTTGCATTGCGAACTTGCTGGGACCGATCGCTCATCTTGGTTGGACCAAAACATTACGAAGGGAAACAGGGAGTTTGCAATCCCATCTCGGTGAGACCGATATCCCTATCGGTACGACCAATATGACTAGGGTTTCTAGCAGTGGCTATGTCAAGTGAACTCGGTGGCACCGGATAGAACATTTCGGTGGGGCCAAGTTTGACTTTTTGGTTTGGGACATATGTGTATATGAGAAAGTGGTTGAGGGTTTTTGGAGCTTATCATTAAGCATTTTGAGCAAGTAAGCCATTAAGCAACACCTCGTCCCCTTTTAATATTATTGGCTTTTCCTATGGACTCAATGTGATCTTGGATCAGTAAAATGAAAAAGGTAGAGTCTTGAGCTTGACCCAATATGTGCCCTTAGCATTTTGAGGGGTCCACATTCTTAATCCATGTCATGCCAATCATTGAACTTTCTGAAATGATCATCTTGAAATAGTATTAGTTCAATGAGCTATATGTTGTTAATAATTACCAAAACCACCCAGGATAGTTGCACTTTAAAATCCCCCTTGCACACTCCTTGGCCAAAGTCGAGTCTAGACATTGCAAAACTTTCACTAACATGGTTGTGTGTCTTACGGGCACATGTCGCCATTTGGGTGCTATTAGGATCTTTTACTCCTCGATCTTTACTCTGGGACTCTGAACTCTCTTCTACTCGGGTTAAACGAATTTACTAACTCTAACATTAGGATCCGGTGAGCACATTCACCCCAAAGTTGGATAAGCCCTAGTTATTCCTTAGAATAGTATTTGAACAATACCCACAATGTCATTTGACTCCTTTGAAACATCTTTGTTTTCAGATGGAACCCACAAGGCAAACCGAGCGCCACACGACGGCCATTGGTGTCCCAGGTTCACCTGCTGTGTTAGCTGAGATGATGACCTATCTGGGTTATCGCTGGCACCCTGAGTACACCGTGTACGAGCAGTACCAGGACTTTAACCAGGAGCAGTACTGTGCCATCGTCCACCTCTACTCTTGGGAGTATGACTCCACTACTGTGCTGCAAACTGCTCATGGTGTTGGAGTGACCATCGATATGGCAGTCCACGATGCTGCTTATGCTGCTCTGACACGTCTTCATGGAGAGTATCGGGAGTTGGACACCTCCCCTTTCAGGCACATTGCTATCGCATCCGATGTTGGTGTAGAGGGATACTACACTGTTGCCTACTCCACTGTCACCCGAGAGCCCTTCTACCATCAGAACCTGGTTTTGCATGCTGATGGGCTGGATAGAGCTAACCGAGCTCTTCGCCACGAGTTGTACACCACCTGTCAGCACCTTTACCGTGCTCTAACGCTGTTGCACCCCCTTGTCCGATCTGGTGATCTGTCGCGATCTGTGATCTACCCAGCCAGGACCGTGATGCCCTAGGGTGTCGGCTGGCCAGATGTGGGAGGCTACTCTCCCTCACTTGGTGCTCTTCTGCCAACTGAGCATCGGGTTCTGCACCAGAGTATCCGTGGACCCCATACTACCGACGTGGAGGACTTCCCGTCGCATCACTACCAGCTGTCAGGCTACACCTTTTGACCCACTGTTCGACCCTTTTGCATATGGGGAAATGAGTTGTCCATGAATATCAGTCAAGTCAAGAAACTCAGAAAGATTGTTAGGATAAAGAAATTAGCGACAAAAAACAACAAGATCTTTGTCTGCACAATGAAGAAGACATCAGTTCACTACAGGGTGGTACTAACTATTATACCTTGCCTTTTTTATTCCTTTGCCCCATTTCCAATATAGAGAAGATATTTATGCACATCCTTGTTTTCACGCCTTTCCAAAGTAGTTCACTGATGATTACCTCTCAAACCACATGTATGGTCAGGAGGCGAGGAAGGTATTCATACAACACCCACGGTTCAATATTGTAGTGTTCCTGAAGAGGACGAAGGATGGGTTGTCAATCATCCACATGCACTGGCCTAAAGTTACAAAGACCTTCAACATCAATGAAGGCTCAATATTCGTCTTCTGCTTCAGCAGTTTTCCAGATGAGATACATCTGTCTATGTACCATCTATGATGCTAATTTCGAAAGGCTATAGATGTTGCATGTGAAACTTGGTCCTGGTGTAGTTGTGTAATGGGGTAGCTCAGTGCTGAAGCTATATGATGTTGTACTCTGATGTATTTCAATTATGAAAATAAAATATATTATGTGCTTAATATGAACATGTCAATTAGGTTAATAAATGGATTATGAATAATCAGATAATTAGCCTGCTAATTGGGTTTTGCTATTGCAAACGGTTGTTAAAAAAATACCGTGGGCGATGACCTCAGGCAACGCACATGGTTTCTAGGAATAAACCGTGTTTGATCAATGAACAATCACACACGACTTTCTCTTCAAAATTGTTTGCATTAGGCCACCTTGCGCAAACATTTACCACATGAAAACTGTGTGTGATGGACAGCCTTTGCCACACAGTTTCTTCCACGGACCGTGTGGGATATATTTAATAACACGAGCGATTTAACGGGAAAAATAGTGTGTGATGTACCTGCGAACGGAAACGTTTTCCTTCGAGCGACTGTGTGGGATGTACATACGAACGGAAACGTTTAGCGGGGACTGACTGTGTGGGATGTACTTGCGACCGGAAACAATTTCGCCATATAATTGTATTTTTTAGCTCTACTTTACGTATTTCCGTATTTGAGCACTCGCCGGTCGCACACGACCTCATTTTGCCGAACGTGTGTGCCAGGAGGGCATATCCCCGACTGTTTCTAGGTTGTGTGGGAAGGACCCCCTATCGCCCACACTCACTTGGTGACGGTTCCAGACGCCGTCGTGGAAAGGGGTTTTAAACCGTTTGTTTAGGAGCTCGTTGTACTAGTGAGATATGATATTCAGAAAGAGACAGATCCAGATTTGGAAGTGTAGAAACCACTTTTGGTTGAAGTGGATGGATTTGGCAAACCAAAAAGGTTGTAAAAAGTGAGATTTATTTACCACAGACGAACTGCTAGACGAGGCAGAAGGGAGGTTGAGCAGTCTAATCTCTCGCGCCCTAACTTGGCAGCGGAAAACACCTACGGCAGAGGCGGATAAGACGAGGTCCGCGACCGACATGAGGACGGCGTCGAAGAGGTCGCGGCAGCTAAGCGCTTCGTCTCTGGAGTTGACGCGAGCTAGCGGTGCCGCTAGGGTTTGTGAGAGTTGGCGAGGTGGAAGAGGAGATAATGACCGCGCGTGGGGTGTGTATTTATAAGGTAAAGGGCTGCGCAGCGTAATTACATAGGTGCCCCTGGCGGTTAACATCTGATGGACACTTGGCATGCATGCAACTCATTGAGAGTTGTCCCGTGTTTCCATGCACGCCTGGTTTGTCGGGTGGTCGTTCCGACTTCTCCGGTATTCAGGCAAAAGAGATATAGCATTGAAAGCAGATTTAAATGTGTGTCTCTGTATCTTCAGCTGACAAGGACGCGGTGAAGACATTTGACACGTTTCAACAGAATGCATATGACTAGATAGGCATAATTTGAGGAAGAAGCACAGAAGGGGTTAGGGTCTGATCACATTCACTTAGTTCAAAAAATTGCAAGTTTGAAGATATAGCTATAAGTGAATGTTGTAGAGGACAGAACACACACACACACACACATATATATATATATATATCAGAAAAGACCAAATCAACATTGTGAAGATAAACCTTGTAGTCAAATCAATGTTGAAGACAAACCAAATGCGAAGATAATGCAATCATGACGCCAAATGAAAATCTTCGGGAAAGTTTGGTGGTGCTGTTACCCACCGTATAAGAAGTATTAGACCGGGACACGGCGCACAATTATCGTGGCGCTCCGAAGTGAAATTCCGCGTTAATGTATTCACACTTAGAGGGTTAATCTTCATTGATTGAAGATATATGTTAATACGTGTGTTGCACATCTAAGTCATCAACATGCATAAGTGTTAGGATGTGTGTCCAATCATAGGACATTTGAGGATTCTAAGATATTTAGCTCACACCGCAGCTTGCAAAACCTTTTCTCATCCAAGGGCTTTGTGAAGATATCTGCCAATTGCTCTTCAGTGCTGACGTGAATGATATCAATGTCTTCCTTCATGACATGATCTTTGAGAAAGTGATGATAGATCTGAACTTGCTTTGTCTTCGAGTGTTGAACTGGGTTGTCGGCAATCTTGATGGTGCTTTCATTGTCGCAGTAGAGTGGCACATGCTTCAGGTGGATGCCATAGTCCTTGAGAGTTTGCTTCATCCATAGAAGCTGAGCGCAGCAAGATCCAACAACAATGTATTCGGATTCAATAGTGGAGAGTGATACACAGTTCTGCTTCTTTGAAGACCAACAGACAAGAGATCGTCCAAGAAAGTGACATGTGCCTGATGTGGACTTGCGATCAACCTTGTCACCAGCATAATCAGCATCTGAGAATCCAACAAGATCAAATTTTGAGCCCTTTGGATACCATAATCCTAGTGTTGGGGTGTAAGCCAAATATCGAAGAATTCGCTTCACAGGTAAGTGATGCGATTCGTTTGGTGCCGCTTGGAATCGGGTACACATGCAAACGCTAAGCATAATATCAGGCCTAGATGCACATAAGTAGAGTAAAGAACCAATCATGGAGTGGTATACCTTTTGATCGAACTCTTTACCATTGTCGTCGGGGCCCAATTGGCCTTTGGTTGGCATTGGCGTCGTGTACCCTTTGCAGTCTTGCATTCCAAACTTCTTCAGGCAATCTTTGAGGTATTTTTCTTGTGATATGAAGATGCCATTTCTCTGCTGACGGATTTGAAGACCAAGGAAGAATTTCAGCTCACCCACCATGGACATCTGATATTGTTCTTGCATCATATGCCCAAATTCATCACTGTATCTCTTATCAGTGCATCTGAAGATAATGTCATCCACATAGATTTGGCATACAAACAGTTCACCATCATATATCTTCGTGAAGAGAGTGGGATCTAGGGAACCATGTTTGAAGCCTTTGCTCTTCAGGAAGTCTTTGAGTGTGTCATACTAAGCGCAAGGGGCTTGTTTCAGGCCATACAGTGCCTTGTTGAGCTTGTAGACCATGTCAGGACGCTTTGGGTCTTCAAAGCCAGGTGGTTGTGCAACATACACTTCTTCTTCAATTTTTCCATTGAGGAAGGCACTCTTTACATCCTCCATTTGGTACAGAAGAATGTTGTTGTGGTTGGCATAGGCTAGTAGTATGCGAATTGCTTCAAGCCTTGCCATAGGGGCAAAGGTTTCATCGAAGCCAATCCCTTCAACTTGTGTGTAACCTTGAGCAACGAGACGAGCCTTGTTTCTAACAACTTGACCATGCTCGTCTTGTTTGTTGCGATAGATCCATTTGGTGTTGATAATATTGTACTTGCGAGGATCAAGACGCTTTACTAGCTCCCACAC
Organism: Triticum urartu; assembly: GCF_056163025.1. Classification (NCBI taxonomy): domain Eukaryota; kingdom Viridiplantae; phylum Streptophyta; class Magnoliopsida; order Poales; family Poaceae; genus Triticum; species Triticum urartu. The sequence continues at coordinate 472,550,532 of NC_141874.1, forward strand.
ATTGTTTAGCTCGAACTATTGAAGCTCTTCTTTCATAGCTAGCTTGAATCCATTCAGGTTCCATGAAGGCTTCATCAACTTTCTTGGGTTCAGAAATAGAGACAAATGCAAAGTGCCCACAGAAATTTTCTAGATGTTTTGCTCTTGAACAAGTGAGTGGACCAGGTGCATTGATGCTATCAATTATCTTCTCAATCTGGACTTCATTTGCAACGCGAGGATGAACTAGACGAAGATTTTGCCCTTGATGATCATTGTCTTCATATTTAGCATTGGCTTTAGGATGAGAAGTGTCCTCATGTTGATTAGGTGCAGAAATTATGATTCCCTCTTCAGCCTGTTCCTCTGAAGTTATGATTTCTCCAGTACCCATAAGCTTGATTGATTCACTTGGTGTAGCTTCATCTAGGACATTTGGTAGGTGCTCTCTTTGCGAGCCGTTAGTCTCATCGAACCGCACATCCATAGTTTCAACCACTCTGTAGTGAAATAGGTTGAAAACTCTATAGGAGTGTGAATCCTTTCCATGTCCAAGCATAAAACCTTCATGTGCTTTCGGTGCAAATTTTGATGTGTGATGCGGATCCTTGATCCAACACCTAGCACCAAATACTCTGAAATAACTGACGTTTGGCTTCTTACCAGTCAGGAGCTCATATGATGTCTTCTTTAGGAACTTGTGTAGATAAACACGGTTGATGACATGGCATGCAGTATCAATAGCTTCAGGCCATAATTTCCTTGGAGTCTTGTACTCATCGAGCATTGTTCGTGCCATCTCAATGAGGGTTCTATTCTTGCGCTCCATGATGCCATTTTGCTGAGCCGTGTATGGAGCGGAGAACTCCTGTGTGATGCCCAATGCATCAAGATAAGTGTCGAGGCCGGTGTGCTTGAATTCAGTGCCGTTGTGACTTCTGATGTGCTTGATCCTAATGCCATAGTTGGTCATGGAACGATTGGCGAATCGTCTGAAGACATCATGCACTTCAGTCTTGTAGAGAATTATGTGCACCCATGTATATCTTGAGTAATCATCAACAATGACGAAACCATAGAGGCATGCAGTGGTAGTAAGGGTAGAGTAGTGAGTAGAGCCAAATAAGTCCATGTGAAGCAGCTCGAAGGGACGCATCGTCGTCATGATTGTCTTCGAGGGATGCTTGGCCCTAGTCATCTTTCCAGCTTCGCAGGCACCGCATAGATGATCCTTCTTGAACTTGACGCCCTCGATGCCTATGACATGCTTCTTCGCGAGAGTGTGCAAGTTCCTCATGCCTGCATGCCCTACCCTCCGATGCCAGAGCCAACACTCTAAAGCTTTTGCTAGAAGACATATGGCTAGCTGTGGTCCCATGGAGAAATCTACCATATATAGATCATCTTTTCGATACCCTTCGGAGACTAGAGATTTATTAGATTCCATAACAAGGGTGACCCTAGTGGGTTTGTCTTCTTCCTAGGTGTTGTCATGATGACATTCATAGGAAGCTTCTCAAGACAACTTTTGGGCACCCAGATCTTCTTCAAAGGCGGTCTGTTCCTACAGTTAGTACTAATATACCTGGCAAACACTTCACCATTCTGATTCTTAAACAATTTATAGTTTTCATCAAAGGATTCATCAATGATAATAGGGTTAGCACAAGTGAAGCCATATAAGGTAGATGGATCCACCGAAGGTCCCTTTGCAGCAACCCATGTGGTTTTGGGGTCCTGCTCAGGCTTCCAGTATGAACCATCAACAATCATTTTCCTCTCGAACCCAACACCCTCTTTCCTAGGGTTTCGGTTCAGAATCTGTTTCTTGAGAACATCACATAGTGTCTAATGCCCTTTGAGGATTTTCTACATCCCTGTTTCAAGCAATGTCTTCAACCTGGCATTCTCATCAGCAATAGTAGTGGTACCCTCAGAAGAGGGGTTAGTTACCACATCAGCAGTTGAAGATATTGCAATAGTAGTAGCAGTAGAAAACTCAGCAACATAGACATCATTATCACGCTCAAGACATTTTAGACAGGTGGTTCAAAGTCTTCTTGAGTGGAACTGGTCTGTTGAGCGCGAAGTGAATCGTTCTCCTTTTGAAGATCTTCATGAGACGCTCTCAGGTTCTCAAGTTCTTGCTTCCTTTGAAGATAATCACAGGATAGCTTCTCATGAGTAGCTGAGAGAGTTTCATGACGACTTTCAAGTTCCTCGTACTTAACATGAAGATTTTTAATGTCTTCAATTAAGGACTGAGTTCGAGTCATTTCCACGTCCAACAGGTCATCGCTCTTGTCTAGCAACTTTTGAATATGTTCCATAGCAGTTTGTTGTTCAGTTGCAATTTTAGCAAGTGTTTTATAGCTAGGTTTGGATTCACATTCAGAGTCATCTTCACTGGATGTTTGAAAGTCGTGTGAGTTTACCTTGGCACCACATGCAATGAAGCAGTAGGTCGGAGCAGAGTCATCCTCATTGGCATCAGCTTTGGTGATGAGACCATTGTCTTCGGTGTTGAAGATGGACTTGGTGATGTAGGCCGAAGCCAGAGCCAGGCTTGCCACGCCTGAATCGGACTCCTCCTCAGACTCCATCTCTGCCTCCTCAGCAGACTCCTCCTCTGATTACATCTCCTTGCCAACAAATGCACGAGCCTTGCTGGATGAGCTCTTCTTGTGAGATGAAGACTTTGATGAAGACTTTGAAGAAGACTTTGAGGATTTCTTCTTCTTGTCATTAGAATCATATTACTTGATCTTCTTCTTCTTAGATTGATTATCCCATTTAGGACACTCAGAGATGTAGTGACCAGGTTTCTTGCATTTGTGGCATGTTCTCTTCTTGTGGTCATGAGTGGAAGCTTCATCATTTCTTGAGCTGGATCTTGAGGACTTTCCGAAGTGTTTCTTCTAGGAGAACTTCTGGAACTTCTTCACGAGCATAGCTTGCTCCTTTCCAATGTCTTCAGGATCCCCAGAACTGCAGTCAAATTCTTCTTCAGATGAGGAGACAACTTTTGCCTTCAAAGCACGGGTTCAGCCATAGTTGGGACCATAGATGTCTCTCTTTTCAGATAACTGTAACTCATGTGTGTTGAGCCTCTCAAGTATGTCAGACGGATCGAGATCCTTGAAGTCAGGACATTCTTGTATCATCAGGGCCAGGGTGTCAAATGAGCTATCAAGTGATCTCAGGAGCTTCTTGACGATTTCATGCTTGGTGATCTCAGTGGCGCCAAGTGCGTGAAGCTCATTGTGATATCAGTGAGGCGATCAAATGTGAGCTGGACATTCTCATTGTCGTTTCTCTTGAAGCGGTTGAAGATATTGTGAAGAACATCAATCCTTTAATCTCTCTGAGTTGAGACTCCTTCGTTGACCTTGGAGAGCCAGTCCTAGACCAGCTTCGTAGTTTCCAGTGCACTCACACGGCTATACTGTCCTTTGGTCAAATGACCATAGATGATGTTCTTGGCAATCGAATCCAGTTGAATGAATGTCTTGACATCAGCAGTGGTGACACCTTCACCAACCTTGGGAACGCCATTATTGATGACATACCAGAGGTCGACATCAATGGCTTCAAGATGCATGCGCACCTTATTCTTCCAGTAGGGGTAATCAGTGCCATCGAAGACGGGGCATGCAGCGGAGACCTTGATTATCCCTGCAGTCAACATAGCTAAAACTCCAGGTGGTTAAACCGAATCACACAGAACAAGGGAGCACCTTTCTCTGATGCCAATTGAAAGTGCTAGTTATCGACTAGAGGGGGGTGAATAGGTGATTTTTATGGAAGTCTTCAAAACATGAGGTCTTTGAAGACAAATAGTAGAAATGAACCTATTGATATGCAGCGGAAGATAGACTACACTAGACAAGCCATAGTCAAGTAAGCAATGTAGTGAAAGCACGAAGACTATCAGTAGCTAGGTAGTATGGATCCGGATGGAAGACAGTATGATGCCAAACAGTAAATAGTCTTCACTCAGTGAAGTCAAACAGATCAGACAAGCAAGCAATGACTTCATGAAGACAAACTGTAAAGTAAAGGGAAGTGGAGGATAGAACCAGTTGCTTGGTGAAGACAAGGATTTGGTAGACCAGTTCCAATTGCTGTGACAACTGTACGTCTGGTTAGGGAGGCTGAGATTCAACTCAGAAGACCGCGTCTTCACCTTCTTCCCCTTGAGCTAAGGACACCTAGTCCTCGCCTAATCACTCTGGTAAGTCTTTAAGGTAGACTTCCAAACCTTCACAGACTTCGCTCACCGGCGATCCACAATGACTCTTGGATGCTCAGAACGCGACGCCTAACCGGCTGGAGGATTCACAGTCCTCAAGTGTAACAAGTCTTCAGGTCACGCGGACAGAAAGACTTCAGTGATGCCTAACACTCTTTGGCTCTAGGTGTTTAGGGCTTTGTCCTTGCAAGGATCTCTCTCTCAAATGCTTCGGAGGTGGGTTGCTCTCGAACGACAAAAGTCGTGCACTAACTCTGAGTAGCCACCAATTTATGGTGTAGGGGTGGGCTATTTATAGCCAGGAGGCAACCCGACCTGATTTGTCCGAAATAACCCTGGGTCGCTAAGGAACCGACACGTGTCCAATGGTCGGATTTCAAACACACGCGGCAGCTTGACTTGGGCTACAAGCAAAGCTGACTCATCCAGCTCTGGATAAGATTTGCTCTCATTGTCTTTGCTCGAAGACATAGGATTTTGGTTGAGCATCACATCATTCACTCTGACTTTTTTCACTTGGACCCCACTTAACAGTACGGTGGTTCCTATGACTCAACAAAGAAGAAAAGGAAACTATGAAACAACTATGTCTTCGTACTCCATAGTCTTCAAGTGAATGTCTTCACATGTCATAATCTTCATCGTGAATGTCTTCATGAACCACCATTGTCTTCAATGCCTTCACACATTTTTAGGGGTCATCTCTGGTAGGTAAACCGAATCAATAAGGGACTACTACATGTGTTATCCTGCAATTCTCACAAACACATTAGTCCCTCAACCAAGTTTGTCGTCAATACTCCAAATCAAACTAGGGTGGCATTAGATGCACTTACACTTATAGTTTCACCTCCCAACTTATTTACCTCAGGGGTAATGTCAACTATAATAATTCATGATCACCTACATCCAACAGGATATATATGCATGGATCTTTCCCCACCACGTGATGCTTGGAAAGAGAGAAAATAAATACGGAATAGAGGATAACACTTTTGACTCTAGCATCAAAGTAAATACATAAAGTAAAAGATATGCCCTTCACAGAGGTTGTCATGCGCTTTTTATTTTTCAATGTGCAAACTCTTAATGTGAAGGAACGTCACTTTGTATTGCCCCTTGTGATTGCAACCTTTATTATGCAGTCTATCGCTTTTATTTCTTCACCATCACAAGTTCGTACAAAGCTTATTTTCCCTTACAATAAAAGATCATACATATTTAAGAGCACTTTTATTGCTTTTGCATCAATGACAACTTACTTGAAGAATCTTATTCAATCCATAGGTAGATATAGTGGACTCTCATGACATGAAAGTAGGTTTAAGGGTTTTTGAATGCACAATTAGTATCTCTACTTATGGCGAGATTTTGCCTAGAAAAAGCTAGTGAGAAAGCACCACATGTTAGAGGATCCATGACAATATAACTTCTATGTGAATATAAGAAAACATAACTCATTATGTTGTCTTCCTTGTCCAACATCAACTATTTGACATAGAATATTTTAATTTCTTTATTACTTCTCATGAATTGCAACAATGACCAATGCTATGTTTGTTAACTTTCAACAAATTTCATCAATTATACTTCTTTTATGTGAAGTCATCACTCCCCATGGGATTAGTATATGATCTTTTTTATCTCTAAGATTGAAATAAGAAAGCAAAACAACTCGACTCAACTACTCTTTATTATATGACTCTCACACTTGATTACATAGATAGATCACTAAACAAGCACTCGAAAATAGATCAAACTAAAACTTTATTCTTCTAAATCATGATATAACTGAGGATCGAACTAGAATAGATAATGATGATAAAAGTGATGGTGATACGATACCAGGGGACCTCCCCCAAGCTTGGCACAAGCCAAGGGTGGTGCCCATAGCCGTGTACTCAAGTCTCCTTCTTTGGTGATGGTGATGGTGAGGAATTAGTGGGATTGTCCTCTGGCTTCCAAGGCATAGGCTCTCCATCATAAAATATGAGCGTTTTTGGAGTCCTGAAATTTGCAGACGAACTCATACCTTTAAACCTGGCTTCATACTCAAAATTTTGGTTTTGTAAGTCATAAACTTGGGCCTGAAAGTAATCAATCCAGTAACTGAGCTTAAAGATGACGTACTAATATCCTTGATGTCCACCTTGTGCTCGCAGATGAGTTCCATGATCATGGAGTTGTTAGCATTGATTCCGCGCTCCACCATCCCTTGACACTTGAAGATCTCTTGTTCCACCGCTTCAAGCCTGGGCTTCTCGCTTTTGGTCTACATAGGAACTTGAACGTCCCGGGTGTGAAGCAACCCCTCATGCATCTCAATGGCTTGAGGGTGTTTCATCACCTCTGAAAGGTAGGGGTTGATGACCTTCTCGCAGAACTTGTCCTTGGATGAGCTTGGAGACGCTGTGGCGATCTAAATATGGCAGAAAAATAGTCTGAAATAAGAAGAAAGGAGAAACATGCGATACAATGGTCAAAAAATCCGGGAGTATATATAATGATTCTTTTTGTGTAGGGCAGGTAATATGGAAGAAAAATGGAGTCAGGAAACTCCACGAGGGAGCCACAAGCTCGAGAGGGAAAATAAGCCAGTTGCTGTTTTATTGCTTGTTTTTACTTTGCAGCAAATCAATACCAAATGCAGCAAAACTTCTTGGAGAATTTTTCTGGGCCAGAAGACACAGGATGGGACAAAAAAGTACCAGAGGGGTGCCCCGAGGGGGCACAACGCACCTGGGCGCGCCTAGTGGGTTGTGCCCACCTCGGTGGCCTCCTGCACCGCCTCTTTGCTCTATAAATACCCCAATGTTCCAGAAACCCTAGGGGAGTTGACGAAAATCAATTCCGGCCGCCGCAAGTTACAGAAACCACAGATCCAATCTAGACACCATCACGGAGGGGTTCATCATCCTCATTGGTGCCTCTCCAATGATGCGTGAGTAGTTCATTGTAGACCTACGGGTCCGTAGTTAGTAGCTTGATGGCTTCCTCTCTCTCTCTCTCTTGATTCTCAATACAATGCTCTCTTGGAGATCTATTTGATGTAACTCTTTTTGCGGTGTGTTTGTTGGGATCTGATGAACTTTGAGTTTATGATCAGATCTATGTTTTTATCCATGAAAGTTATTTGAGTCTTTTGATCTCTTATATGCATGAATACTTATAGCCTCGTATTTCTTTGTTGAATCTTTGGTTTAGTTAGGACGACTGGATCGATTTTTCTTGCCATGGGAAGAGGTGCTTTGTGATGGGTTTGATCTTACGGTGCTCGATCCTAGTGACAGAAAGGGGAAACGACACGCATGTATCGCTGCTATTAAGGATAACAAGATGGGGTATATTCCTATATGAGTAGATCTTCTCTACATCATGTCATCGTTCTTATTGCATTACTATTTTTCTTCATGAACATAATACACTAGATGCATGCTGGATAGCAATCGATGTGTGGAGTAATAGTAGTACATGCAGGCAGGAGTCGGTCTACAAATCTTGGACGTGATGCCTATATAATGATCATTGCCTGGATATCATCATAATTATTTGAAGTTTTATCAATTTCCCAACAGTAATTTGTTTACCCGTCGTATGCAATTTTTCTCGAGAGAAGGCACTAGTGAAATCTACAGCCCCCGGGTCTCTTCTTTATCATATTTGCCTTCGAGATATATTTTTATTTGCTTTTATTTTCAGGTCTATTAATCCAAAAACACAAAAATACCTTGCTGCAATTTATTATTATTTATTTTATCTCGCGTTCCCGCAAGATCTATTTATCCAATCTACTACAATTTTACCTATCTTTTTACCGGGAGAGATTGACAACCCCTCTTTACGTCGGGTTGCAAGATTTTTTTCTTTGTGTGCAGGTACCGTTCACGTAGTGTTGCATGGTTCTCCTACTGCTTCGATAACCTTGGTCTCATCACTGGGGGAAATACCTACTGTAGTTGTGTTGCATCATTGAAGAAAATATGCCCTAGAGGCAATAATAAAGTTGTTATTTATATTTCCTTATATCATGATAAATGTTTATTATTCATGCTAGAATTGTATTAACCAGAAACTTGATACATGTGTGAATACATAGACAAAACAAAGTGTCCCTAGTATGCCTCTACTGGACTAGCTCGTTAATCAAAGATGGTTAAGTTTCCTAACCATAGACATGTGTTGTCATTTGATGAACGGGATCACATCATTAGAAGAATGATGTGACGGATAAGACCCATCCATTAGCTTAGCATAATGATCGTTAAGTTTTATTGCTATTGTTTTCTTCATGACTTATACATATTCCTTTGACAGTGGGATTATGCAACTCCCGAATACCAGAGGAATACCTTTTGTGCTATCAAACGTCACAACATAATTGGATGATCATAAATATGTTCTACAGGTATCTCCGAAGGTGTTTGTTAGGTTGGCATAGATCAAGATTAGGATTTGTCACTCCAAGTATCGGAGAGGTATCTCTGGGCCCTCTCAGTAATGCACATCATGATAAGCTTGGCAAGAAATGTGACTAATGAGTTTGTTACAGGATGATGCATTACGGAATGAGTAAAGAGACTTGCCAGTAATGAGATTGAACAAAGTATAAAGATACCGACGATCGAATCTCGGGCAAGTAACATAACGATGACAAAGGGAATGACGTATGTTGTCATTGCGGTTTGACCGATAAAGACCTTTGTAGAATATGTGGGAACCAATATGAGCATCCAGGTTCCGCTATTGGTTATTGATCGGAGATGTGTCTCCGTCATGTCTACATAGTTCTCGAACCCGTAGGGCCCGCACGCTTAACGTTCGATGACGATTTGTATTATGAGTTATGTGTTTTGGTGACCGAAGATTGTTCGGAGTCCCGGATGAGATCTCAGACATGACGAGGAGTCTTGAAATGGTTGAGAGGTAAGGATTGATATATTGGATGATGGTATTCGGATATCGGAAGTGTTTCGGAATGTATTGGGTACGTATCAGAGTACCGGGGGGTTACCGGAACCCCCCGAGGGAAGATATGGGCCCTATGGGCCATAGGAGGGAGGCAAGGCAGCCCATAACGGTGGCACCCCCCCAAGGGAGGAGTCCGAATTGGACTAGGGGAGGGAGCGCGGCCCCCCTTTCCTTCTCCTTCTACCTCTCCTCCCTCATTTCCCCCTCCGATAAAAGGAAGGGGGCCGAATTGGACTAGGAGTCCAAGTGGGACTCCCCCCACTTGGCGCGCCCCTAGGCCGGCCTCCTCCCCTCTCCCTCCTTTATATACTGGGGCGGGGGCACCTCTAAGGCACATCGATTGTTCTTAGCCGTGTGCGGTGCCCCCCTCCACCGTTTACTCCTCCGGTCATATTGTCGTAGTGCTTAGGCGAAGCCCTGCGCGGATCACTTCACCATTGATACATCTCCAACGTATCTATAATTTATGAAGTATTCGTGCCATGTTTACAATAGTTTTATATGATTTTGGTATGATTTGATTAGAACTAACCCAGACTGACGCTGTTTTTAGCAAAACTACCGTGGTGTTGTTTTGGTGCAGAAATAGAAGTTCTCGGAATGCGATGAAAATCAACGGAGAATTTTTCTGGAAAATATAAAAAATACTGGAACAAAAATCTACCGAAGGGAAGTCCCGTGGGCCCCACGAGGGTGGGGGCGCGCCCACCCCCCCTGGGCGCGCTCCTGTGCCTCGTGGACTTCTCGTGGGGCCCCCTGACTTGTTCTCGACGCCAACCTCTCCTATAAATACCCAAACCTCCAGAAATTAACCTAGATCGGAAGTTCCGCCGCCGCAAGACTCTCTAGCCACGAGAAATCAATCTAGCCCCTCTCTGGCACCCTGCCGGAGGGGGCCATCATCTCCGGAGGGCATGGAGGAGGATCCTGGAGGGGCCATCATCACCATGAAGGCCAAGGACCAGAGGGGGAACCTCTCCCCATCCAGGGGGTGGCCATGCAGGAGGAAGCACAAGGGGGAGAACCTCTCCTCCTCTCTCTCGGTGGCGTCGGAGTGCCATCGGGAGGGGAATCATCACCGTGGTGATCGTCTTCATCAACATCACCATCCTCATCTCTTTTACGCGGTCCACTCTCCCGCACCCCGCTCTAATCCCTACTTGAAGATGGTGCCTTATGCCACATATTATGATCCAATGATGTGTTGCCATCCTATGATGTTTTGAGTAGATATTGTAACACCCCGGATATGACTTTCCCAATTTGTACTCCAACTCTTGCCGTTTCCGGCGTTAAGTTATTTTGTTTTCTCGGGTTCGGGTCTTTTTCTCCGTGGGTTGTTGTCGTTGTCATGCATCTCATATCATGTCATCATGCGCATTGCATTTGCATACGTGTTCATCTCATGCATTCGAGCTTTTTCCCCGTTGTCTGTTTTGCATTCCGGCGCTTCGTTCTCCTCCGGTGGTCTTTTCTACCTTTCTTTCATGTGTGGGGATTAAACATTTCCGGATTGGACCAAGACTTGCCAAGCGGCCTTGGTTTACTACCGGTAGACCGCCTGTCAAGTTTCGTGCCATTTGGACTTCGTTTGATACTCCAACGGTTAACCGAAGGATCGAAAAGGCCTCGTGTGTGTTGCAGCCCAACACCCCTCCATTTTGGCCCAAAACCCACCAAAACCTTCTCCATCATCTAGATCGTTCGATCACGATCGCGTGGCCGAAAACCGCGCCTCATTTGGACTCTCCTAGCTCCCTCTATGCCTATAAATAGGTCCTCCTCGAAAAAAATCCGGATCCCCCTCGTCCAAAACCCTAAAAAATCATCTCTGCGCCGGCCGGACACATCCGTCCAGGCCGGACGCTTCCGCCGCCGCCAACCGGGAGCTGCCACGTGGCGCCCCCCGGACCACTTCATCGCCCCGCGCCGCCAGGCCCGCTCGGGCCCGTCCCCGGCCCTCCCGCGCCGCCACCGGGCCGCGCAGCCGCCCGCCGCCGCCCTCGCCGCGCCGCCACTCTCCCTCCTCGCCGGCCACCGTGCTCCGCACCGGGCGCCACCACGCCGCCGCAACGTCGTCGACCGCCTCGCCCCGCCGCCGCAGCATCGCCGTCTCGCCGGCCGGCCAAGGCCCGGCGAGCTCTCCTTCCTCCGGCAAGCTCTCGTCGCCGGCGAGCTTCGGACCCCGCCGCCGCTACAGTGATTTTTGCCGGATCTAGATCCAGCTACAGTAAATCCTAATTCCGCGAGGTGTTTTTTTCTTCCAAGTCCTTGAAATCTCAGATCCATGTGCTCCTGTTCATCGTGCTATAACTCCTCATCTGTAACTCCGTTTTGGACATATAGCATATCAAAATGTTCACCTCAGAGAGTACATCATTTCATTCCATTGCATCATTTTCATTTGAGCTCATCTTGATGCCCGAAATGCTGTTAGAAGAGGGCTACTTGAGATAATTGTCAGATCTGCTGCTCCATTTAGATATTTGTCATTTTTGCCATGATTATTATGTGCATGATATGCCCCTGAGCTCTACATATGTTTTGTTAAGGGTTTTGTCATCTTTCCAGAGATGCAACCTATGTATTTTTGTGATGTGTGTGGTGACTAGCACAAGCTTGCCAAGTGAGGCACTTGGTAATTCTGATTTCAGGGACTTAGCAATTCCACTAAGTCCTTGAGCTGTTTATCTCAGGTTGCCATATGTTCATGTTGTTTCCTAGTGATCCGTGCCTCTTTTGAGGATGATCAGTAAGGATGTTTTATTAATCTTGTAGTGTTCTATCCATCCATGTCTTTGTTTGCAATTATGGAGCACCCTAGCTTGAGTCAATCAAGCTCTACTTTTGCTACTTTGTGAAACTGGGCAGATTGTCTACTTGTTAGCGATTTTACCGATGATGTTGTAGTTGATCCGTGCATGCGATGCTATTGTTCTTGCCTTGTCTAGCTTGCTTTTTGTGTATTCTTGATAGATGTATGCTTAGATTATCATGAATTGCTCCGTAATGAGTGCATCGAGCTCATAAACATGCCTACTTGAGTTATGTTTCAGCATGTGCCAGTTTTTCACTAAGTCTGAAAACGGATTATGTTTTTGCTATGTTCACATGCTTGCAATTGTATTTTCTGATCCCTTTTGGCTCAAGGTCACTAAGGGACTTTTGTTAAGCTCTTTGAGTATCTCCATGCCATGTTTTAGCTTGCCATGTTCAGGTCCTGTAGCATGTAGTTTTGTTGCTCCGAAGAGTGCTATCTGATCTGAAATTCCAGACAAGTGTTAATTTCACTAAGTCTGAGATCTGTTTACCATATGCATTTTTGCCATGCTTGTTTGAACCTGTTAATGGATGAATTGGCCGTAGCTCAGTGCTAGACTTTTGTTAAGCATCTTGTATGCATCCCTGCCATGTATTTTTATGCCTTGTTTGGGTGCTTTAGCATGTTCATCTCGTTGCATTTAGATAGCTACTTGCTGTAAATCGCAGACCGGTGTCATATTTGAATCGCTTGCCATTTCCAAACCGTAACTCCGATTCCGGCGTTCTTTATATTTTTTTCAAGAGATTTCATCTCATCTTTCCAGTGGCACACTTGGATTCCCAAGTTGAGGCCAGGTTCATGCATCCCTTGTCAAATCTTGCATATGCATCCCGCATCGCATCCCGCATATCATACCATCTCTGCATCATGTTGTTTGAGTTGCACGTGGTTGATTTGTGCCCTTGTTTCTTGTTGTCTTGTTTGGGTAGAGCCGGGAGACGAGTTTGCTAACGAGGAGCCCGTTGAGTTTGCTTTCAAGGATCCAGTCAACTTTGACAACTGTGCAGGCAAGATGATCATACCCTCGAAATCACTACTATCTTTGCTATGCTAGATTGCTCGCTCTTTTGCTATGCCAATGCTACGATGCCTACCACTTGCTTTCAAGCCTCCCAAATTGCCATGTCAAAACCTCTAACCCACCATGTCCTAGCAAACCGTTGATTGGCTATGTTACCGCTTTGCTCAGCCCCTCTTATAGCGTTGCTAGTTGCAGGTGAAGATTGGAGGCCGTTCCTTGTTGGAACATCTATTTACTTGTTGGGATATCATTATATTATCTTGTTATCTTAATGCATCTATATACTTGGTAAAGGGTGGAAGGCTCGGCCTCTCTCCTAGTGTTTTGTTCCACTCTTGCCGCCCTAGTTTCCGTCATATCGGTGTTATGTTCCCGGATTTTTGCGTTCCTTACGCGGTTGGGTTATAATGTTAACCCCTTGATAGTTCGCCTTGATTAAAGCTTTTCCAGCAATGCCCAACCTTGGTTTTACCATTTGCCACCTAGCCTCTTTTCCCTTGGGTTTCCGGAGCCTGAGGGTCATCTTATTTTAACCCCCCCCCCGGGGCCAGTGCTCCTCTGAGTGTTCGTCCGACCGAGTCGACTGCGGGGCCACCTCGGGGCAACTTGAGGGTTGGTTTTACTCATAGGATGTCTCATCTGAGTGTGCCCTGAGAACGACATATGTGCAGCTCCTATCGGGATTTGTCGGCACATTCGGGCGGTGTTGCTGGTCTTGTTTTAACCTGTCGAAGTGTCTTGAAGAACCGAGATGCCGAGTCTGATCGGAACGTCTTGGGAGGAGGTCTATTCCTTCGTTGACCATGAGAGCTTGTCATGGGCTAAGTTGGGACTCCCCTACAGGGATTTGAACTTTCGAAAGCCGTGCCCGCGGTTATGGGCAGATGGGAATTTGTTAATGTCCGGTTGTAGATAACTTGAACCTTAACTTATCTAAAATGAATCAACTGAGTGTGTTACCGTGATGGCATCTTCTTGGCGGAGTACAGGAAGTGGACACGGTGTTGGAGTAATGCTTGCGCAGGTTGTCCTCTAGTTTCTCGCTCGCGCTTTGCCTCCTCTTCTCGCTCTCTTTTGTGAATAAGTTAGCCACCATATTTTGCTAGTCGCTTGCTGCAGCTCCACATATATTTGTACCTTGCCTTACCTATAAGCTTAAATTGTCTTGATCGCGAGGGTGCGAGATTGCTGAGTCCCTGTGGCTCACAGATTACTATTACACCAGATGCAGGGCCTGATGATTCCGCTCCAGGTGACGCGCTTGAGCTCAAGTGGGAGTTCGACGAAGACTCTCAACGTTACTATGTTTCCTTTCCTGATGATCAGTAGTGGTGCCCAGTTGGGGGTGATCGGGACCGTGTTGCATGTTGGGTTATCTTTTATTTTGGCATCGTAGTCGGGCCATGAGTGTTTGGATGATGTAATGTTATTTATGTACTTGATTGACGTGGCGAGTGTAAGCCAACTATGTTATCTCCCCTTTTATTATCTATATTACATGGGATGTTGTGAAGATTGCCTAACTTGCGACATATGCCTTCAATGCGATTATGCCTCTAAGTCGTGCCTCGACACGTGGGAGATATAGTCGCATCGAGGGTGTTACAAGTTGGTAATCAGAGCCTTCCCCGACCTTAGGAGCCCCATTGCTTGATCGTTTTTAGCGGCCGAGTTGTGTCTAGAAAAATGTTTTGAGTCTTTTAGGAATTATATATCGGAGAGTTTTGGAATTCTTTTTACTTCCTAGTCTCCTCATCGCTCTGGTAAGGCATCCTGACGTAGAGTTTTGACTCTTCTCTTCTCAAATTTCACTAAAAAAAATTTAGGATCACGCGGGTATCTTGGAATCGTTCCGATGGTTTTATGATGAGAACATTGTCTTGGTGCCTCCTGTCAGGGGTTTTGTGGAAGTGTCCCGGGGAGTTGAGCTCTGAGGTGTTGTCGTCATAATTTTATCGTTGCAGTTCTAGAATACCTGAGTTTAGTACGCCGACATCGAAAATCTCTTTTATGCAGTTCGTTGGTGAGATAACCTCGACGCCACCCAGTACTGGGGCGGCAGTTCGGGAGTATCGCCATAACTGGTATAACGGATGCTTTTCGAAGGTTGAGGTAGATGGTTTCTGAAGGTTTCTTGGTTATGTGTTGAAGGATGGATACAGCTGGATGTAGGATTTGCTAGATTTGGGTGAGATATTATGCTTCCCCTGTATCCCCAACACCTGATTGCATAACTGGAAAGGTTCGGGAGTTTCACAGGTGGGAATTCTAGTAGCTCTAGTTCTTCTTCCACGGATATTGGTTTGAGATTGGGATTTCTTAACGATTATTCGTTCTTGATCCGTACCTTGTTGATTTATTTCTCTACCTTAATTCTAAGTGGCTTCTCAATTTATGGATATGTGATCATTTCAAGAGGAATGCATTCGTTCATTTTGTTCGGATGTGAAGACTATATGTTGCAATTTTCATTCCGTTGGATTCAGCTTTAATATTTGTCTATCAATGTGCTAATGGATGTCAACCTCTTCAGGATGGCTCCTCCAACGCGCACGACTCCGAATCCTGATCCGCCACCACCTCCCCCTCCTCCGGAAGCATGGCAAGCTGTGATGGCCGCAACCAATGCAAACACACAGTTGATCATGCAAATTCTTCAAGAGCGCAATCAAGGCAACCAAGGGAATCAAGGCAACAATCAGAATCAATTTGCTTCACTCAACCAGTTCCTTGCTAACGGGCCAAAGACTTTCAGCAATTGTGTTGAGGCAACCGATGCTGACGATTGGCTTGTGGATCTGTGCAAGCATTTCGAGTGCAGTAACGTCAGGCCTGAGGACTTTGTCAAGTTCGCTTCCTTCCAACTCAAAGATCAAGCTGCAGAATGGTTCCAGCAGTACAAGGATTCCAGAGGTGGATGTGTTATCACCTGGGATGAATTCCATCAAGATTTTCGAGCTCACCATATCCCTCGGAGCGTGGTTGAAAGCAAGCGTGAGGAATTTCGCAACCTGAAGCAAGGCTCTTTGTCTGTCTATGACTACAACAAGTTGTTCCAGAAGCTCGCCCGCTTTGCTAAGCAGGACGTACCTGATGAGAAGAGCACGATATACCAGTTCAGGGGTGGTCTCAGAGAAGAAATTCAGCTAGCTCTTGTTCTCTTTGAGCCCTTGAGGTACGATGAGTTCTACAACATGGCACTGAAACAAGAGGCTGCCCAATTGAGGTGTGATGCTTCCAAGAAGCGAGTCAGAGATGTTACTCCTTCTTCCTCTACTCAAGTGGCCAAGCAGCAGAAGTATTGGCTTCCTCCTCCTCCGTTCCGTCTGCCATATCAGCAGAAGAGCAAAGGTGGCAGTGGATCTTCCCACCCACCCAACCCTGGCTTTCAGAACAAGACTTCGTCTCAACCTCCAAGATCGAGTGCTCCGTATCACCGTCCGCTTTCAGAGGTCACATGCAACAAGTGCCAACAGAAGGGTCACTATGCCAACAAGTGTTTCAACCAGAGGCGTCTTCCTCCTCCTCCTCCTGTGAGATCAGCAAGTACAGCTGTGGTCAAGCATAACCCTAAGCACGCCAAGGTTAACTTGATGAAGGCAGCTCAGGCAGAGGACTCGTCAGATGTCATCATGGGTAACCTTCCTGTTAATGATATTCCAGCTAAAGTTCTTTTTGACACTGGTGCATCGCATTCTTTCTTGTCATGCCCTTTTGCATCAAAGCACAATGTTGATACTGAGATCATGCCCAAAGTCATGCAAGTTGTTTCTCCCGGCAAGCTTTTGACTTCTAGTTTGGTTGCTCCCGATATCTCTATCATGTTGGGTGACAACAAGTTTCTCTCTTCTCCGGTGGTTCTTGGTAACTCGGATATTGATCTTATTCTTGGAATGGATTGGCTTTCTAAGCACAAGGCTCAGCTTGATTGTGCAGCCAGGCAGATTCAATTGACTCATTCGTCTGAGGATGTAATTGTCTTTGCCGCTCGTGATGATACTATCTGTCTGTTTTCTCTCAATGAGAAGGGTGAACTCGATGCCATCTCGCAAATTCCAGTCGTTTGCGAATATCAAGACGTCTTTCCAGAAGAGCTTCCAGGAATGCCTCCGCATCGGCCAGTTGAATTCATTATTGATCTTGAGCCTGGCACGGAACCTGTGTGCAAACGTCCTTACAAGCTCGGACCTGAAGAGTTGAAGGAGCTGAAGAAGCAACTCGATATTCAAGAGAAAATGGGTCTCATCCGGCCTAGTTCTTCTCCGTGGGGTTGTGGTGTTCTTTTTGTTAAAAAGAAGGATGGAATGGACCGACTTTGTGTTGATTACCGTTCATTGAACAAGAACACCATCAAGAACAAATATCCACTTCCCAACATCAACGAGCTGTTCGAACAACTCAAAGGTGCCCAAGTATTCTCCAAGCTTGATCTCCGTATGGGTTATCATCAGATTCGAATCCGTGAGCAAGATATTCCCAAGACGGCTTTCAGGACAAGCTATGGTTCATATGAATACACTGTCATGTCTTTTGGCCTCGTCAACGCTCCTCCGACTTTCTCTTGCATGATGAATTTCATCTTCAACGCCTACACCAATGACTTCGTTTTGGTCTATCTCGACGACATTCTGGTTTTCTCCAAGAACAAGGAAGATCATGCCAAGCACTTGCGTTTGGTACTCGATAAGCTCAGGGAACATCAGTTCTACGCCAAGTTCTCCAAGTGTGAATTTTGGCTCGATGAGGTTCTTTATCTTGGTCATATCATCTCTGCCAAGGGCATTGCGGTGAATCCTGAGAAGGTGTCTGCAATTGTGAATTGGGAACCTCCTCAGAACGTGAAGCAACTCCGTAGCTTCCTCGGTCTCGCAAGCTATTGCCGAAGATTCGTTGAAAACTTTTCTAAGATCGCGAAGCCTCTCTCTAATCTTCTCCAGAAGCACGTCAAGTACGTTTGGTCTCCGGAGTGTGACATTGCTTTCAACACTTTGAAAGAGAAATTGATCACTGCTCCAGTTCTGACTCCGCCTGATGAATCCAAGCCGTACGAGGTCTTTTGTGATGCCTCTCTCCAAGGTCTTGGTGCAGTATTGATGCAAGAGAAGAAAGTTGTTGCTTATACCTCTCACCAGTTGAGGTCTAATGAGAAGAACTACCCCACTCATGATCTCGAGTTGGCGGCAGTTGTGCATGCTCTTTTGACTTGGAGACATCTCTTATTGGGAAGAAAAGTGGACATTTTCACTGATCACAAGAGTCTCAAGTACATCTTCACTCAGCCTAATCTCAACCTCAGGCAAACTCGATGTGTCGAAATGATTCAAGAGTATAATCCGAGTATCGAGTAAACTCCAGGAAAGGCCAATGTGATTGCTGACGCATTGAGCAGAAAAGCTTAGTGCAACAGTCTGATTCTCAAGCCTTATCAACCCGAGCTTTGTGAAGCTTTCCGCAAACTTAATCTGCAAATTGTTCCTCAAGGTTTCCTCGCCAACCTTCAAGTCTCTCCTACCTTGGAAGACCAGATTCGCCAAGCTCAGCTTCTTGATGCTATGGTGAAAAAGGTGAAGATTGGGATTACCAAGAGTCAACCCAAGTACAAGTGCTACCGCCTTGACGACAAGGATACTCTCTTCTTCGAGAATCATATTGTTGTGCCCAAAGGTGACCTCCGTAAAGTGATCATGAACGAGGCTCACAATTCTCTCCTCTCCATCCATCCTGGGAGCACGAAGATGTATCAGGACCTCAAACAGGCTTATTGGTGGACTCGAATGAAGCGCGAGATTGCTCAATTCGTGAATGAATGTGATGTCTGCAGAAGAGTGAAGGCAGAACACCAAAGGCCAGTTGGTCTCCTCCAACCTCTTGCCATTCCAGAATGGAAGTTTGACCACATTGAGATGGACTTCGTGACTGGGTTTCCAAAGTCCAAGCATGGCAATGATGCTATATTCGTTGTCATCGACAAACTCACCAAATTGGCTCACTTTCTGCCTATCAAAGAGTCGATCACTGCAGCTCAATTGGCGGAACTCTATACCTCTCGGATTGTCTCTCTGCATGGTATCCCACAAGTGATCTCTTCAGACCGTGGCAGCATCTTTACCTCCAAGTTTTGGGATTCTTTTCAGAAGGCCATGGGCACCAACATCCGCTTCAGCACAGCTTTCCATCCTCAAACTAGCGGTCAAGTCGAGCGTGTCAACCAGATTCTTGAAGATATACTCAGGGCTTGTGTGATCTCCTTCGGCATGAAGTGGGAGGATTGTCTTCCTTATGCTGAATTCTCCTACAACAACAGTTTTCAAGCAAGTTCGGGCAAGGCCCCATTTGAAATTCTATATGGCAGGAAGTGTCGTACCCTTCTCAACTGGTCTGAAACCGGTGAACGTCAGCTTTTGGGTAATGACTTAATCACAGAGGCAGAGGAAATGTGCAAAGTCATTCGTGATAACCTCAAAGCAGCCCAATCCCGCCAGAAGAGCTACTATGATAGTAAGCACCGTGATTTGGCTTTCGAGATCGGAGATCATGTTTACCTCCGTGTCTCTCCTATGAAAGGTACTCGTCGCTTCGGTATCAAAGGGAAGCTTGCCCCCAGATACGTGGGACCTTTCAAGATTGTCAGCAAGAGAGGCGACCTCGCCTATCAAATCGAGCTTCCTTCAAACTTTGCAAATGTTCATGACGTGTTCCATGTCTCTCAGCTTCGAAAGTGCTTCAAGACTCCTGACCGCACCGTCAACTTCGAGGACATTGAGCTCCAAGAAGATCTTTCTTATCGTGAGCACCCAGTTGCTATTCTTGATGAGACTGAACGCAAGGCTCGCAACAAGTCAATCAAATTTCTCAAAGTCAAGTGGTCACACCATTCCGACCGTGAAGCTACCTGGGAACGCGAGGATCACCTCCGTTCTGAGTACCCGGCGTTCTTTCAGTCCTAGATCTCGGGACGACATCCTTTCGTAGTGGTGGAGTGTTGTAACACCCCGGATATGACTTTCCCAATTTGTACTCCAACTCTTGCCGTTTCCGGTGTTAAGTTATTTTATTTTCTCGGGTTCGGGTCTTTGTCTCCGTGTGTTGTTGTCGTTGTCATGCATCTCATATCATGTCATCATGCGCATTGCATTTGAATACGTGTTCATCCCATGCATTCGAGCCTTTTCCCCGTTGTCCGTTTTGCATTCCGGCGCTTCGTTCTCCTCCGGTGGTCTTTTCTACCTTTCTTTCGTGTGTGGGGATTAAACATTTCCGGATTGGACCGAGACTTGCCAAGCGGCCTTGGTTTACTACCGGTAGACCGCCTGTCAAGTTTCGTGCCATTTGGACTTCGTTTGATACTCCAACGGTTAACCGAAGGACCGAAAAGGCCTCGTGTGTGTTGCAGCCCAACACCCCTCCATTTTGGACCAAAACCCACCAAAACCTTCTCCATCATCTAGATCGTTCGATCACGATCGTGTGGCTGAAAACCGCACCTCATTTGGACTCTCCTAGCTCCCTCTATGCCTATAAATAGGTCCTTCTCGAAAAAATCCGGATCCCCCTCGTCCAAAACCCTAAAAAATCGTCTCCGCACCGGCCGGACACGTCCGTCCGGGCCGGATGCTTCCGCCGCCGCCAACCGGGAGCTGCCACGTGGCGCCCCCCGGACCACTTCATCGCCCCGCGCCGCCAGGCCCGCTCGGGCCCGTCCCCGGCCCTCCTGCGCCGCCACCGCAGGACGCCGCGCCGCCACAGCGTCGCCGACCGCCTCGCCCCGCCGCCTCTCCGACCCCGCCACCGTGCCGCCGCAGGACGTCCCGCCGCCGCAACGTCGCCAACCGTCTCACGAGCTCTCCTTCCTCCGGCAAGCCCTCGTCGCCGGCGAGCTTCGAACCCCGCCGCCACTACAGTGATTTTCGCCGGATCTAGATGCAGCTACAGTAAACCCTAATTCCGCGAGGTGTTTTTTTCTTCTAAGTCCTCGAAATCTCAGATCCATGTGCTCCTGTTCATCGTGTTATAACTCCTCATCCGTAACTCCGTTTTGGACATATAGCATATCAGAATGTTCATCTCAGAGAGTACATCATTTCATTCCATTGCATCATTTTCATTTGAGTTCATCTTGATGCCCGAAATGGTGTTAGAAGAGGGCTACTTGAGATAATTGTCAGATCTGCTGCTCCATTTAGATATTTGTCATTTTTGCCATGATTATTGTGTGCATGATATGCCCCTGAGCTCTACATATGTTTTGTTAAGGGTTTTGTCATCTTTCCAAAGGTGCAACCCATGTATTTTTGTGATGTGTGTGGTGACTAGCACAAGCTTGCCAAGTGAGGCACTTGGTAATTCCGATTTCAGGGACTTAGCAATTCCACCAAGTCCTTGAGCTGTTTATCTCAGGTTGCCATATGTTCATGTTGTTTCCTAGTGATCCGTGCCTCTTTTGAGGATGATCAGTAAGGATGATCAGTAAGGGTGTCGAGGCTCATTTCGGGCTATGGACAAGGTTATTCTGCCTTGTGCCCCGCTCTAAGGAGGGGTCAATGTATCAAGTGGGCGGAGCCGAAGTGTGGCGCATCGCCGGGACCGGATATCTGTCCGGAACCCCAAAGAAGGCGTCCGAAGATTGGCCCTCGGAATAGTTTTATATAGAGGACGTCCCGCTGCCGGATCCTGTCCGGATCGGCCTCCCTGAATTCGACAGTGCTCCCTTAAAGAAGCGCCTAAGCTGGCGTCCATGGAGCCCTCAGAGGGAAAGTGACAGGGACATCATTTACCTGATGGGCCGAATAAGATTGTTAGCCCATTCTGGACTGACCATGATCGGGGTTATGGCCGAATGCATCATGCGGGGGGTGCAGACGCTTCAGTATAGAAGCCACCCCATGTGGGACTTCAACGGGGAGGACGACGCCACCCGCTACGGCCGTAAGGGGCCGGATTCAGCTGCCGCTCTACTAAAGATCTTGTCCACTTTGTATAAGGGAGAAGAGGAGGAATTTCTCCGCGTTAACCCACAGGGTGGATTCTCTATGCACAATCCCCCAAGCTGGGTAAGCGGTCACATTTACTTGCCCATCCGTTTTGTATTCCCATTGTTAAATATTCAGTCTAACGACTTCAACGCAGGAACTGCGCCGGGCTGTTAAGGAAATAAACAGCCCTCCTCCGCAACCCGAGGACCCAGGACGGTCCCTCGACCCGGCCTCTCAAGAGGATCCGGACATATCTATGGAGCTGATTGATGGAGTGTTTCATCAATTGAGCAAGGACAACGCCTTGGTGGCCATTACGGCCGATTACCCAGGGCTAATCCCGGCCTCCCAGGTAACTGAGATCGAAGTCCCAGTACCCCGAATAGGTGTCCGCCCTCTCGTGTTTCCAGTTTCCTGATTATAACCGAGCTTTGCAGGGGAGGTTTTTGAGACGGGAGGCCGAACCTGCAGCGGCAAGCCAACGAGGGGCCGCATGGCCCCGTGGGCAGAAAAGAGGTCCAGTCCGGACCGAGGCGTCAGCGCAAAGGTATGGCGCACCCCCTTATCCCAGGTGTTACACCTGCGAGGCATATTAACACTCGTGCTCTCTTCATGACAAAGAGACCTCGCCGGACTATACCCGGAGAAGTTGCCAACCGCGCCTCCACCAGCCAGGCTCCAAAGCCTGGTCCGGAGGCGGAGGCGAACACAAGGCGCACACCGGATGCTCCTCCGAGGGAGGATGTGGACAGGTTGTCTGCCACCAACTCTGAGGTGGAGAGTGCCATGAACCACAGGCGTCGCCGGACAATTCTTCGTGATGCATGTTTCTCCCAAGAGGCATTAGATGCCTTTAATTCGGGAGATGCGTACCTCCGTGCCGCTCAAAATGGTCTAGCCAGAGCCACGGAGCAATATGTAAAAGACATACGGGTAAGAAAATTTTGGTAATTATATGTATATACCAGTAGCCCCCGAGACTTGAAACAGTTAGAATAACTGATTTAAGGATCATTTGTCATACAGGTTCTTACAGAAAAGAATTCCCTACTGTCCAAGGAGCTGGAAGAGTGCAAAGCCCAACTTGAGGCCGCACTAGCCGCGGCAGGGGAGCCCAAGGAGACCCCCTCTGGTAATATACACTTCGAAAGATAAGTATTTTGCGAAGCACAGCATGGGTGCGAATCTGACAAATGAAATTGCAGATGGCGCCGGATTGAATCCGGAAAGGCAACACCTCCGACGCCAGTTAAAGGCTGGTGAGAAGGTTCTGACAAAGGTGAGGCGGGAGAAGAACGATCTCCAAGATGCCAACACCAAGCTGGGCTTCGAGCTGAAAGATGTTCGTGCCCAGCTGTTAGACTCCATTAAGCAGAATCAGCGGCTTCGGCGCGGCATATTTAGTAAGTGCTTGGATGAACCTTTGAAAGAAAGTTCGGCAGGGAAGTCAACTAACAGAGCAAAGTCTGTAGGTGTGCTAACAGGTCGTCCTGCAGAGGAGATGCCCGGTTCTACGGGTGACCTTCTTCCCGAGCTCTCGCAACTGCTCGATCGAGTTCGGCAGGCGATGCAAGGCGTCGCCCAGGCCCTGTGGACATCCATCTCCATGCCCGAAGGCCTTGGAGAGCTTGCGGAGAAGCTAAAGGGAGCACGGCGGCGCTTCCGATTGTGGAAGATATCGGCCTGCCGTCAAGGCGCTAGGGAGGCCTGGGCTATGGTGAAGACGCGGTACACAAAGGCTGACCCCAACCACATGGCCGAGGTCGGTCCTGTGGGGCCCGATGGGAAGGAGATCCCTGTAAACTTAGTATACGGCCAAGTAGAATTGGCCGCAAAGTATTCCCAACAGGACTGTAAATTAGACAGCCTGTTAGATGGTATTGAAGAGGAATACAATCAGTCAGAATGACTATGTAATTTAATTGACATTTATAATGCCTTCTAGCCGGATTGTAGATCGTTTGTCATGGCCGACCTTTATGCTTCAGCCTCGGGACCTGACGGTCCGGAGTGTGTCTGAATTCCCATGCGGTTATATAAGAACCGGGGAATGCATGGAGACCAGGCGTAGGGGTCATTAGTGCGTGAACAGACAAGTGCCCGACTAGTTATGTTATATTACATGGTTAGTAAGAAACATCTTCCAGGGAGAATAGTTACGTTAGGGGTTCCTTCCCCTGGGAGGCATGCCCTAAAGTGCATGCCCATTCTGTGAAAAAGACGCAGGAAAAAGCATCTGGGGGCGCATAAATAAATAAGTGAAAAGATCATCTTTTAGGTCACTGACCGAGTATTCCCTTAAGAACGCTAGCTTTCGGCTTCACCCAGTCTGAGGTACACATCCGGCTGATCCGGCAGTAACAATCGCAGAGGTGCTCCCTTTACCGCCTAGCCGAATAATCGGGAACGTAGGGGTAAGCACAGGAGCCAGGCAACCCAGCTTGGCCAAAACTTAAGTCATATCGATGCATATAATGGTGAAATAAAAGGTACATGCGGAAGTGTAACACATGTGTTGGGCATGAAGCCCGTATAAATAAACTTCTGTTTAAAAGAAGCCCCCAGGTTTAATGAGTGCGAATAGCACATCATTTGATGAGCCTTTAAAGGTTATAAGAGAAAGGAAGGGGTGAAGGGGAGAAATGTAAGACAGATAGTATATATAAAAAATGGACAGAGGAAGGAGACGAACACAGAGTCTGGCGCTAGGCATAGAATCTTCGGAGATGGGCTGCGTTCCATGGGTTCGGCTCGAGTCGGTTATCCGATGCATCTCGCAGGCGGTACGCTCCACCAGTCAGGACTTGGTCAATTATGAAGGGACCTTCCCACTTGGGCTTGAGTTTGTCCTTTTTCTTGTCCAGTAGGCGTAGAACTAATTCACCAACGTTGTAATTTTTGGCCCGTACTTCTCTGCTCTGGTATCTTTGAGCCTGCTGTTAATAGAATGCGGAACGGGCTTTTGCCACGTCACGCTCCTCCTCCAATGCGTCCAAACTGTCCTGCCGATCGAGCTCGGCTTCTCTTTCTTCGTACATGCGCACTCGAGGTGAGTCATGAATTATGTCGCAAGGCAAAACTGCCTCTGCGCCGTACACCATAAAGAATGGTGTGTATCCGGTGGTGCGATTCGGCGTGGTCCGCAGCCCCCAGAGTACGGAGTCGAGCTCCTCTACCCAGTGCGTGTTAGATTACTTGAGGGACCGCACTAATCTGGGTTTGATGCCGCTCATGATAAGACCATTTGCACGTTCGACCTGGCCATTAGTTTGTGGGTGATAGACGGAAGCATAATCGAGCTTCATGCCCATGTTTTTGCACCAGAGTTTTACCTCGTCGGCCGTGAAGTTCGTGTCGTTATCAGTGATGATGCTGTGGGGGACGCCGTAACGGTGTACAACCCCGGATATAAAGTCTATCACCGGTCCGGATTCGGCCGTCTTAACAGGCTTGGCTTCTATCCATTTGGTGAACTTATCCACCATGACCAATAAGTATTTTTGCTTGTGGGTTCTGCCTTTAAGGGGTCCAACCATGTCAAGCCCCCAGACCGCGAAGGCCAAGTAATGGGGATAGTTTGGAGGAAGGTGGGTGGCATATGGCTTTGGTTTGCAAAGAGCTGGCAACCGGTGCATCGTTGGACTAAGTCCTGAGCGTCTGCCCGGGCCGTCGGCCAATAAAAGCCTGTACGAAAGGCCTTGCTTACAAGGGACCGAGCTGCAGCGTGATGACTGCCGAGTCCGGCATGAATTTCAGCCAGGAGGTTCTGCCCCTCCTCTTCGGAGATGCACCTTCGAAGGACTCCGGTAGTGCTTTTCTTATAAAGCTCTCCCTCGTGGACTCTGTAGGCTTTGGATCGCCGCACTATGCAGCGTGCCTCATTTTGGTCCTCGGGGAGTTCCTGCCTAGTAAGGTAGGCGAGGAATGGTTCTGTCCACGGGGCGATGACGGACATTATTACGTGGGCTGAAGGTGTTATTTCATTGGCAGAGCCTCTGATTGTGTCAGAATGTTCGGTGTCGGGCAGCGCGGTTGGGTCCGGGCTGTTATTGTTTGGCTCCCCTTCCCATACTACGGATGGCTTGAACAGCCTTTCCAAGAAGATGTTGGGGGGGGGACTACATCGCGTTTTGCGCCGATGCGTGCCAGGACATCTGCCGCCTGATTATTTTCCCAGGCTACATGGTGGAATTCAAGCCCTTCGAACCAAGCTGACATTTTTAGGACGGCATTGCGGTAAGCTGTCATTTTTGGATCCTTGGCATCGAAGTCTCCATTTATTTGGGATATTGCGAGGTTCGAGTCCCCGTGCACCTCTAGGCGTTGAATTCCCATGGATACTGCCATCCGAAGACCATGTAAAAGGGCCTCATATTCGGCTGCATTGTTGGAGTCCGTGTACATAATCTGGAGTACGTATTAAACTGTGTCTCCTGTGGGGGACGTCAAAACAACGCCAGCCCCCAGTCCGGCCAACATCTTGGAGCCATCGAAATGCATGATCCAATTTGAATATGTGTCGTACTCTTTAGGGAGTTCGGCCTCCGTCTGTTCTGTGACGAAGTCAGCCAAGACTTGCGACTTGATGGCTCGCCGTGGCTTATAAGTTATGTCGAACGGGAGGAGCTCAATGGCCCATATCCGACCCGTTGCATCATGGCTGTTTATAATATCGTTAAGTGGTACTTCCGAGGCTACTGTTATTGAACACTCTTGAAAGTAGTGTCGTAGCTTCCGGGATGCCATGAATACCACGTACGCAATATTTTGATAATGCGGGTACCGTGATTTGCAGGGAGTGAGGACAGTGGACACATAATAGACCGGCTTTTGAAGGGGGAATTTGTGTCCATCCGCTTCTCGTTCAACGACGAGCACTGCGCTTACAACCTGATGTGTTGCTGCAATGTATAATAGCATTGGTTTGCTAATGTTTGGCGCGGCCAGGACTGGGTTGTTGCCAGTATGGCTTTTATTTCGTCGAGTCCGGCCGTGG
Source organism: Triticum urartu (assembly GCF_056163025.1). Classification (NCBI taxonomy): domain Eukaryota; kingdom Viridiplantae; phylum Streptophyta; class Magnoliopsida; order Poales; family Poaceae; genus Triticum; species Triticum urartu. The sequence continues at coordinate 472,577,544 of NC_141874.1, forward strand.
CTGCATCCGTCCATTCGAAGTGTTCGGTGCACCGAAGGAGGCGGCAAAGGGGTAGGGCCTTTTCTCCCAAGCGGGAGATAAAGCGGCTTAGAGCCGCCACGCATCCGGTTAACTTTTGTATTTGTTTGAGGTCCTTTGGGATATCCAGTTGCGATAGAGCTCGGATCTTGGCTGGATTTGCTTCAATTCCTCTACCGGATACAATGAAGCCCAAGAGCTTTCCGGCTGGAACGCCGAAAACGCATTTTTCCGGGTTGAGCTTGATGTCGTATGTTCGGAGGTTATCAAATGTGAGCCTCAAGTCGTCTGCTAGAAATTCGACATGTCTTGTTTTGACGACCACATCATCTACATATGCCTCCACTGTTTTGCCGATCTGGTTTGCCAGACATGTCTGAATCATGTGCTGATATGTTGCGCCGGCGTTTTTGAGCCCGAAGGGCATCGTGTTGAAGCAGAATGGGCCGTATGGTGTGATAAATGCCGTTGCGGCTTGGTCTGGTTCTGCCATCTTGATTTGATGGTAGCCGGAATATGCGTCGAGGAAACACAACGAATCGTGTCCTGCGGTAGCGTCGATAATTTGATCGATGCGGGGGAGGGGGAAGGGATCCTTTGGGCAAGCCTTGTTAAGGTATTTAAAATCAACACACAGGCGCCAGGATTTGTCCTTCTTTGGTACCATCACCAGGTTTGCTAGCCAGTCCGGATGTTTTATATCTCTGATGAATCCGGCCTCCAATAGCTTTGCCAGCTCCTCTCCCATGGCATGTCTCTTAGGTTCGGAAAAACGCCGAAGAGCCTGTTTGACAGGTTTGAATCCTGTTTGGATATTTAAGCTGTGCTCGGCCAGCCTGCGTGGGATTCCTGGCATGTCTGAAGGGTGCCAGGTGAAAATGTCCCAGTTCTCTCATAGGAACTCTCGCAGTGCGGTGTCTACATCAGGGTTTAACTGTGCCCCGATGGAAGCTGTTTTATTGGGGTCCGTTGTATGGACTTGGAATTTGACTATTTCGTCCGCCGGTTTAAAGGAGGTCGACTTGGATCTTTTGTCGAGTACCACATCGTCCCTATTCACCGTAGAGCGCAGCGTGGTCAGTTCCTCAGCCGCTAGGGCTTCGGATAGTGCCTCGAGGGCTAGTGCGGCTGTCTTGTTTTCGGCGCGGAGTGCTATGTCTGGATCACTAGCGAGAGTGATGATCCCGTTAGGCCCGGGCATCTTGAGCTTCATGTACCCGTAATGGGGTATTGCTTGGAAGATTGTAAACGCTTCCCGCCCTAGCAGAGCGTGATAACCGCTGTTGAACAGAGCCACATGGAACGTGATCTCTTTGGACCTGTAATTATCCGGCGTGCCGAACACCACATCTAGTGTGATTTTTCCTGTACAGCGCGCTTCCCGACTGGGGATTATTCCTCTAAAGGTTGTGTTGCTTCGCTCAATGCGGTTCCAGTCTATTTCCATTTTTTGAAGGGTTTCCTCATAAATGAGGTTCAATCCACTGCCGCCGTCCATGAGTACCTTGGTAAGATGAAAGACGTCCAATATTGGACTGAGGACCAATGCGGCTGGTGCTCGGGCTGTTTGGAATTTAGGTTCATCACTGGCGTTAAAGGTAATAGCCATGTCACTCCATGGGTTTATTGTTGCTACTTGGTAGACTTCGGCAAGGCTGTGGAGTGTCCTTTTTCTCATATTATTTGATGCGAAAGTCTCGAAGACTGTTAATACCGTATTGGTGTCTCTGGGGTGGCTTTATGTGGCCTCCGGAATTAGGAGATTTTCGCCAATTTTGGCCACCTGCCGGAGTACCCAACATGCTCTAAGGCTGTGAGTTGGTGTGCCGTCCTCTGTACTGTGAATTTTACAGGGTCCATTAAGCCATCTTTCCAGTATGGTTCCATGCCCTGTAGAGGGTTTTTGCTTTTTGGTGTTTGACCCAGGTGTCTGGCGATGATGCACCCTTTTATTTCGGACTGGGTTTGTATTCAGGGCCGGATCGTCCCAAAATTTTATTTCGGTTTTCCAGGCGCTTTCCATCGCATAGTACTTTCGTACGATGGACGCCAAGTCAGTGAAGCGTGTAATATCACGGCGACTTATGGTGTTGAGGATTCCCTTGTCCGTGCAATTATTGCAAAAGATTGAGATTGCGTCTTCCTCGCGGCAGTCCTTTATCCTGTTCTTAAATAGGAGGAATCTAGCCCAGTAATGATGTACTGTTTCATTGGGCTCTTGCCTAATTTGGGATAGATCGCTTATGTTCGGGTGGGTGGGCGGAATTAAATCCGAAGCCTCACCCCATCTGAGGCTCAGAGGCCGAGGAATTTCCGAACTTGAAAATTTGGATTCCTGGCTGATGTCCAATGAATCCAGCCCGCCGCCTGACTCTAAGTTCAGGTCTTGAGTGATATCCTCCCCTCCGCGGGTATCCGGCTTGGAGGGATCGGGAATCCGGACGTAGCTAGTCCTTAAGATAGATGAAGGGTCGCCACACTGTCCCTCTACCACAACAACGTGATGGGTGACTTGGGGAGAGTTAATCTCTCTCAGATCGGGTTTAGGCCCAATCTGGTCGTAATCCGTAGCGACTCCCAGGGCGGCGATGCGATCCAAGAGCTCATTTATTGAGGAGAGCTCCATTGGATCTAACTCCTCGACGAGTTCTGAGCTGACATGAAGATTGTTTTCGATGGCTCGAGAGGTCATCGTCGGCGCAGAAGCCGAACAGGCGGTCATAAGAAAACCACCTAGCCGGAGGGTTTGGCCGACAGCCAAAGCTCCCTTAGCAACGGTGCCGTCTTTAAAGACGGGGCGAGGCATCCTTCCTGATGGCGACGACACAGAGGAACTCTCAATGAAAGCACCAATGTCGGTGTCAAAACCGGAGGATCTCGGGTAGAGGGTCCCGAACTATGCGTCTAGGCCGGATGGTAACAGGAGGCAAGGGACACGAAGTTTTACCCAGGTTCGGGCCCTCTCGACGGAGGTAAAACCCTACGTCCTGCTTGATTAATATTGATGATATGGGTAGTACAAGAGTAGATCTACCACGAGATCGGAGAGGCTAAACCCTAGAAGCTAGCCTATGGTATGATTGTTGTTCTGTATGTTGTCCTACGGACTAAAACCCTCCGGTTTATATAGACACCGGAGAGGGTTAGGGTTACACAAAGTCGGTTACAATGGTAGGATATCTACATATCCGTATCGCCAAGCTTGCCTTCCACGCCAAGGAAAGTCCCTTCCGGACACGGGACGAAGTCTTCAATCTTGTATCTTCATAGTCCAGGAGTCCGGCTGAAGGTATAGTCCGGCTATCCAAACACCCCCTAATCCAGGACTCCCTCATTGGGTTTTACCTTAATGATCTTTAGTAGTTGAGGATGCTTTCTAGAGTTCCAATCATAAGTGCATATGATCCAAGAAGAGGAAGTATGTTAGCTTATGCCTCTCCCTCATATGAAATTGCAATGACGACTATCGGTCTTGTTAACAATTGCCTAAGACAATTCCGCACCCCGACCCATCATTATTCCACACTCGCTATTTATAATATTTAGTAATATATTCTAACTTTATGATAACAGCACCAAATTTCATATTTTATCTCTCCGATATCATGCAAAGTTATCCTCCTCATACCCACAACGTAGTTTTATTTCTTGTTTCTAGTTGGAAGCAAACGTTCAGTGTACATAGAGTCGTATCAGTGGAAGATAGGGATTGAGAGAATATTGATCTTACCTTTATCTCCTTGAGGGTTCGACACTCCATACTTATCACTTCCACCATTGGGAATTGCTACGATGATTCCCTGCACTTGGGGATTCTCAAGCTCTTTTCTGGCGCCATTGCCGGGGACCAATAGCGTGGGGTTGATATTCTCGTGTGTGCTTGTTTGCTTTCTTCACTAAGTAGATTTTGTTTTTCCTTTTTTTGTTTCTTTTTAGTTGGGGGTGAAACATACAAAAAAAATTAAAAGAATGAAAATACAAAAAAAATATACTTGCCTCTCATACCTAAAAAGTTTTTCAATAAGAGAAGTGATTGGAAGGTCATGCATTGGAGAAGTGAGGGTCGACCTTGAACACTTGTGTTCATGCTCATGGAAACAATGTAAAAAAATTCATGGAAGCTTCTCTGAAAAAAATTATCCCCTTTTATATGTCCATTGTATTATAAAAATAATGTGCCAAGCCTTGGTTTTAGGATGATTAGATTGCTTGTTTACTTTTTACAGTACAAAAACAGAAACTTTGGATGTAGTGCATGATTTTACATTTTTTACTAGGAAGTCAAATAGGTCTGAAACTTTTTGCACATTACTTCTATACAATTTTTTAAAATTTTCATATGTTCTTAGAATTTTTTGGAGTTACAGAAGTTTACTAAACTTCCAGATTACTACAGACTGTCCTGTTTTTGACAGATTCTGTTTTCTATGAGTTGTTCGCTTATTTTGGTGAATCTATGGGTAGTATCGGGGGGTATGAACCATGGTGAAGTTGGAATACAGTAGATATAGTTCTAATATGAAATTGGAATAAGTTTGCAACAGTACCTAAAGTTAGTGATTTGCTTTATTACACTAACGAATCTCACAAAGTTTTTGTTAAAGTTTTGTGTGGATGAAGTGTTCGAAGATCGAGGAGCTATCAATATGAGAAGAATAAAGAGAGGCAGGAGCTCAAGCTTGGGCATGCCCAAGGCACCCCAAGTAAATATTTCAAGGATACTCAAGCATCTAAGCTTGGGGATGCCCTGGTTGGCATCCCATCTTTCTTCTTCAACAATTATCGGTATACCTCGGTTTTTGTTTTGTTCACATGATTTGTGTCCTTTGTGTTTTTTTGATTTTCCTTTAAGAACCATGCTAGTATGAGATAGCCCTTCATTGATTTATAGAATGCTTCATGTGCTTCACTTATATCTTTTAAGTATGATCTTATAGAATTGCCCTTTGTGCTTCACTTAAATCTTTTGAGTATGGTTTTATAGAATGCTTCGTGTGCTTCACTTATATATTTTGAGCTTGGATATTGGTTAGTGTATATTAATTGTAGAATGCTCCACGAACTTCACTTATATCTTTTGGAGTATGAATAATACTATAATCTAAACTGGATCTGGAAGAGTGTCAACTTTAGTTAGTAATGATTCCACTATTCCGAATGAGAAGAATTTTGCTTATGTGAAGACTAGTGAAATTTCTATGCTTGTAGATCATGAACAGAATGCTTTATGTGATGGTTATATTGTTTAACTCATTCATGATGCTACTGAAAATTATTATGAGGGAGAAATACATGCTTGTAGGAGTTGCAATAATATCAAGTTTCCTCTCTATGTGCTTAAAGTTTTGAAGTTATACTTGTTTTGCCTTCCTATGCTAGTTGATTCCTGTTCCCATAAATTGTGTGCTCACAAAATCCCTAGGAATAGGAAGTGGGTTAGGTTTAAATGTTCTAGGCATATTCTTCATGATGTTCTCTTTATGTTTCAATTCTTATCTTTTATGTGAGCATCATTGAAATCATCATGCCTAGCTAAAAGGCAATAAAGAAAAGCGCTTGTTGGGAGACAACCCAATATTTACCCTTACGTTTTTTGTGTGTTCTCATGATTAAGCTACTGCAGTAATCATTTATTATAGCTTTCGTTTCAATAAAGTGCCAAGTAAGACCTTTGGGAAGACTTGGGTGAAAGTTAATGTGATCTTGCTGTAAAAAAAATAAAAACTTTGCGCTCACGAGATTAGCTGTCATTTTTTACAGAAGAGTGCGATTGAGTTGATTCTTTTTTCAGAAGATTAATAGACAAATTACTCACGTCCACCAATTTATTTCATAATTTTTGGAGTAGCAGAAGTATGGTTGGTGTTCAGATCATTACAGATTGTTCTGTTTCTGACAGATTCTGTTTTCATTGCATAGTTTGCTTGTTTTCTAGTTTCTATGGCTTATATTTCTCAATATAAATTGTAGAAATGATTTGGTACAGTAGGCATTGTGTTAGAACAATTATGAACCTTGTCTTTGACAGTACCAAAGTGAATGGTTTACTCTTTATCATACTAACCTATCTCACGAAGTTCCGTTAAGTTTTGTGTGATTGAAGTTTTCAATCTTTGGGTGAGATATCGAAATGAGGAGTGGAAATACCCTAAGATTGGGGATGCCCAAGGCACCCCAAGGTAATATTCAAGGAAGACTCAAGCGCCTAAGCTTGGGGATGCCCTGGAAGGCATCCCCTCTTTCGTCTTCAAAACTATCGGTATACCTTACTCGGAGCTATATTTTTATTCGTCACATGATATGTCTCTTTCTTGGAATGTATTTTAAATTTTACTTGTTGTTTGAATAAAATCATTGGATCTGAAATCTTGAATGAAAAAGAATCCTCCCATGGCTAGTTAATTATTTGACTACTCGGTGTTCTCCACTTATATCTTTTTGGAGTAGTTTGTCATTTACTCACGTGCTTCACGTTTATCCTATGAGTAAATGGTTGAATGAATTGAATATCATAAATCTGAATTTATATAAGTTTTGTATGCTTACAACATGGGGAGTAATGACTTCACACATAATAAGTATAGGTAGTAAACTTATTGGAAGTTAGCAAACGCAGAATTGGTCACTTGAACAATTCATGAAAGAATATTGAAGGAAGAGAGATTTCACATATAAATATACTATCTTGGACATCTTTTGCAATTGTGAGCACTCATTAAAATATGACATGCTAAAAGGTTGATGTTGGACAAGGAAGACAACTTAATGGGTTATGTTTTCCTATATCCAAAACGTTATATTGTCTTGGATCATCCAACATGTTGAGCTTGCCTTTCCCTCTCATGCTAGCCAAATTCTTTGCACCAAGTAGAGATACTACTTGTGCTTCCAAATATCCTTAAACCCAGTTTTGCCAGGAGAATCCACCATATCTACCTATGGATTGAGTAAGATCCTTCAAATAAGTTGTCATTTTTGCAAGCAATAAAAATTGCTCTCTAAATATGTATGATTTATTAGTGTGGAGAAAATAAGCTTTATACGATCTTGTGATGTGGAAGAAATAAAAGCGATGGACTGCATAATAAAGGTCCATATCACAAGTGGCAATATAAAGTGACGTTCTTTTGCATTAAGATTTTGTGCATCCAACCATAAAAGCGCATGACAACCTATGCTTCCCTCTGCGAAGGGCCTATCTTTTACTTTTATCTTCTACCCTTATACAAGAGTCATGGTGATCTTCACCTTTCCTTTTTACACTTTTCCCTTTGGCAAGCACTTTGTGTTGGAGAGATCCGGATATATATATATATATATCACTTGGATGTAGGTTTTCATAAATTATTATTGTTGACATTACCCTTGAGGTAAAAGGTTGGGAGGCGAAACTATAAGCCCCTATCTTTCTCTGTGTCCGATTAAAACTTTGAACCAATAAATATCACGTGAGTGTTAGCAATTGTGAAAGATTAAATGATAGTTGAGTATGTGGAGTTTGCTGAATCAAAGCTCTTACATAGACTCTTCCCAAAAATAAGATGAATTGAAATTGTTTTATGACTAAGAGCATGGTTTGTTAGTTCTCAAGAAAGTTTATGATATATACTTTAACATGTGAATAGCTTGTTACTTGATCATGAGAAGTTTTATGAGTAGAGTTACTGTTATGATATATAATGATGCTAGAAAAAGTGATTGGAACTATCATTGATCAAATTTATGCACTTGCTAGCATTCACACTTCATAAATTATTTCTTTTATCATTTACCTACTCGAGGACGAGCAGGAATTAAACTTGGGGATGCTGATACGTCTCCAATGTATCTATAATTTATGAAGTATTCATGCCATGTTTACAATAGTTTTATATGATTTTGGTATGATTTGATTACAACTAACCCGGACTGACTCTGTTTTCAGCAGAACTACCGTGGTGTTGTTTTTGTGCAGAAATAAAAGTTCTCGGAATGCAATGAAAATCAACGGAGAATTTTTCTGGAAAATATAAAAAATACTGGAACAAAAATCTACCGGAGGGGAGTCCCATGGGCCCCACGAGGGTGGGGGCGCGCCCCTGTGCCTCGTGGACTTCCCGTGGGGCCCCTGACTTGTTCTCGACGCCAACCTCTCCTATAAATACCCAAACCTCCAGAAATTAACCTAGATCAGAAGTTCCGCCGCCGCAAGCCTCTCTAGCCACGAGAAATCAATCTAGGCCCTCTCTGGCACCCTGCCGGAGGGGGCCATCATCACCGGAGGGCATGTAGGAGGATCCCGGAGGGGCCATCATCACCATGAAGGCCAAGGACCAGAGGGGGAACCTCTCCCCATCCAGGGGGAAGCCATGGAGGAGGAAGCACAAGGGGGAGAACCTCTCCTCCTCTCTCTCGGTGGCGCCGGAGTGCCATCGGGAGGGGAATCATCGCCGCGGTGATCGTCTTCATCATCATCACCATCCTCATCTCTTTTACGCGGTCCACTCTCCCGCACCCCGTTGTAATCCCTACTTGAACATGGTGCCTTATGCCACATATTATGATCCAATGATGTGTTTCCATCCTATGATGTTTTGAGTAGATACCCTTTGTCTTTGGGTTGATTGATGATCTAGATTGGTATGAGTTGTATGTTTAATTTTGGTGTTGTCCTATTGTGCCCTCATGTCATGCAAGCATGAGGGATTCCCATTGTAGGGTGTTGCAATACGTTCATGATTCACTTATAGTGGTTGCTTGAGTGACAGAAGCATAAACCCGAGTAAGGGGGTTGTTGCGTATGGGATAAAGGGGACTTGATGCTTTAATGCTATGGTTGGGTTTTACCTTAATGATCTTTAGTAATTGTGGATGCTTGCTAGAGTTCCAATCATAAGTGCATATGATCCAATAAGAGAAAGTATGTTAGCTTATGCCTCTCCCTCATATGAAATTGCAATGACGACTATCGGTCTTGTTAACAATTGCCTAAGACAATTCCTCAGACCGACCCATCATTATTCCACACTCCTATTTATAATATTTAGTAATATATTCTAACTTTATGATAACAGCACCTACTTTCATATTTTATCTCTCCGATATCATGCAAAGTTATCCTCTTCATACCCACAACGTAGTTTTATTTCTCGTTTCAAGTTGGAAGAAAACATTCGGTGTACGTAGAGTCGTATCAGTGGAAGATAGGGCTTGAGAGAATAATGATCTTACATTTAGCTCCTTGTGGGTTCGACACTCCATACTTATCACTTCCACCATTGGAAATTGCTACGATGATTCCCTGCACTTGGGGATTATCAACCATCACCGTCAGCACACCGTCGTGCTAACAAAACTCTCCCTCGACACTTTGCTGGATCATGAGTTCGAGGGACGTCACCGAGCTGAACGTGTGCAGAACTCAGAGGTGTCGTACCTTTGGTGCTTGATCAGTTAAATCTAGAAGATGTTTGACTACATCAACAGTGTTAGGCTAACGCTTCCGCTTTCAGTCTACGAGAGTACGTGGACACACTCTCACCCTCTCGTTGATATGCATCTCCTAGATAGATCTTGCGTGATCGTAGGAAATTTTAGAAATTGCATGCTACATTCCCCAACAGTGGCATCCAAGCCAGGTCTATGCGTAGATGATATGCACGAGTAGAACACAAAGAGTTATGGGCGATCATAGTCATACTGCTTACCACCAACGTCATTTTTTGATTCGGCGGTATTGTTGGATGAAGCGGCTCGGACCAACCTTATATGACCACGTTCATGAGACCGGTTCCACCGATAGACATGCAACTTATTTTGCAGAAAGGTGGTTGGTGCGTGTCTGTTTCTCCAACTTTAGTTGAATCGAATTTGACTATGGCCAGTCCTTTTTGAAGGTTAAAATAGCAAACTGGACGAAACATCGTTGTGGTTTTGATGCATAGGTAAGAACGGTTCTTACTAGAAGCTCGTAGCAGCCACGTAAAACTTGCAACAACAAAGTAGAGGACATCTAACTTGTTTTTGCACGGCATGTTGTGATGTGATATGGTCAAGACATGATGTGATATACGTTATTGTATGAGATGATCATGTTTTGTAGAAGTTATCGGCAACTGACAGGAGCCTTATGGTTGTCGCTTTATTGTATGAAATGCAATAGCTATGTAATTGTTGTACTTTATCACTATGCGTTAGCGATAGTTGTAGAAGCAATAGTTGGCGAGACAACAACGACACTACGATGGAGATCAAGGTGTCAAGCCGGTGACAATGGAGATCATGACGATGCTTTGGGGATGGAGATCAAAGGCACAAGATGATTATGGCCATATCATGTCACATATTTTGATTGCATGTGATGTTTATCTTTTATGCATGTTATTTTGCTTAGTATGGCGATAGCATTATAAGATGACCCCTCACTAAAATTTCAAGGTATAAGTGTTCTCCCTAAATATGCACCATTGCGACAGTTCGTCGTGCCGAGACACCACGTGATGATCGGGTGTGATAAGTTCTATGTTCACATACAACGGGCGCAAGACAGTTTTGCATGTGCGGAATACTCAAGTTAAACTTGACGAGCCTAGCATGTACAGACATGGCCTTGGAACACTAGAGACTGAAAGGTCGAACGTGAATCATTTAGTAGATATGATCAACATAGAGATGTTCACCATTGAAAACTACTCCATTTCACGTGATGATCGGACATGGTTTAGTTGATATGGATCACGTGATCATTTAGATGACTTGAGGGATGTCTATCTAAGTGGGAGTTCTTAAGTAATATGATTAATTGAACTTAATTTATCATGAACTTAGTCCTGATAGTTTTTGCATATCTATGTTGTAGATCAATGGCCCGTGCTACCATTCCGTTGAATTTTAATGCGTTCCTAGAGAAAGCTAAGTTGAAAGATGATGGTAGCAACTACACGGACTGGGTTCGTAACTTGAGGATTATCCTCATTGCTGCATAGAAGAATTATGTCCTTGATGCACCGCTTGGTGAAAGACCTGTTGCAGGAGCAAATGCGATGTTATGAACGCCTGGCAAGCTCGATCTGATGACTACTCGATAGTTCAGTGTGCCATGCTTTACGGTTTATAATCGGGACTTCAAAGACGGTTTGAATGTCATGGACCATATGAGATGTTCCAGGAGTTGAAGTTAATATTTCAAGCAAATGCCTGAGTTGAGAGATATGAAGTCTCCAACAAGTTCTATAGCTGCAAGATGGAGGAGAACAGTTCTGTCAGTGAACACATACTCAGAATGTCTGGGTACCATAACCACTTGACTCGGCTGGGAGTTAATCTTTCAGATGATAGTGTTATCGAAAGAGTTCTTCAATTATTGCCACCAAGCTACAAAGGCTTCGTGATGAACAATAATATGCAAGGGATGGAAAAGACTATTCCCGAGCTCTTCGCAATGCTCAAAGCTGCCGAGGTAGAAATCAAGAAGGCGCATCAAGTGTTGATGGTTAACAAGACCACTAGTTTCAAGAAAAAGGGCAAAGGAAAGAAGGGGAACTTTGTAAGTGCATCTAGTGCCACCCCTAGTTGGTTTTGGAGTATTGACGACAAACCTAGTTGAGGGACTAATGTGTTTGTGAGAATTGCAGGATAACACAGGTAGAAGTCCCTCATTGATTCGGTTTTACTACCAGAGATGACCCCTAAAAATGTATGAAGACATTGAAGCCAAAGGTGGTATATGAAGATATTCACATTGAAGACTATGACAAAAGAAGACACGTTATGAAGCCTATGGAGCTCGAAGACTTAGATCTTTCTTAGTTCTTTTTCTTTTGTGTTGAGTCATAGGAACCACCGTACTGTTAAGTGGGGTCCAGGAGAACCAGTCAGAATGACTGAAGTGATGCCTAAACCAAAAACCTATGTCTTCGAGTGAAGACAATGAGAGAGAATCTTGTCCAGAGCCGGACAAGTCAGCTTTGCTTGTAGCCCAAGTAAAGTTGCCATGAGAGTTTGAAATCTGACCGTTGCGACACGTGTCAGTTCCTTAGTGACCCAGGGTCATTTCGGACAAATCAGGTCGGGTTGCCAAGTGGCTATAAATAGCCCACCCCCTACAATCATAAATGGTTGGCTGCTCAGATTTCAGTGCACGGCTTTTGTCGTTTGAGAGCAACCCACCTCGAAGCCTTTGAGAGAAAATTCCTAGCGAGGAGAAAAGCCCTAACCACCCAGAGCCAGAGAACATTGGGTATCACTTAAGTCTTCTTGTCTGTGTGATCTGAAGACTTATTACACTTGAGGACTGTGAATCCTCCAGACGGTTAGGCGTCGCGTTCAGAGCATCCAAGAGACATTGTGGATTGCCAGTGAACGAAGTCTGTGAAGGTTTGGGAGTCTACCTTGAAGACTTACCAGAGTGATTGGGCGAGGACTATGTGACCTTAGCTCAAGGAGAATACGGTGAGGACTTGGTGTCCTGAGCTGCGTGTTGAGGACTGGGTGTCCAGGACTGTGTGTCCTAAGGTTTAAATACCTAGCCGCTCCAACCAGACGTACAGTTGTCATAGCAACTGGAACTGGTCCAACACATCATTGTCTTCAACGAGTCACTGGTTTCATCTTCACTTCCTTTCTCTTACTGTTACTCATTGTGAAGCCATTGCTTGCTTGCTCTATCTTTTGTCTTCACAACATGAATGTATGATCTGTTTGGCTTCATAACTTCTTCCCACCTGATCCTTATTACACTGCAGCTGTTTGTCATTGTGCTTTCACTTTATTGAATACTTGACCATGGCTGGCCTAGTGTAATCTAACTTCCGCTGCATAGTAATAGGCATAATCTTCTCTGTTTGTCTTCATAACTCCCACGTTTTGAAGACTTTCATAAAAATCGCCTATTCACCCCCCCTCTAGTCGATATAACGCACTTTCAATTGGTATCAGAGCAAGGTGCTCCCTTGTTCTGTGTGATTCGGTTTAACCACCTGGAGTTTTAGCTATGTCGACTGCAGGGATAATCAAAGTCTCCGCTGCGTGCCCCGTCTTCGATGGAACTGAATATCCCTACTGGAAGAATAAGATGCGCATGCATCTTGAAGCCATTGACGTCGACCTATGGTATGTCGTCGAGAACGGCGTTCCCAAGGCTGGAGAAGGTGTCACTGCTGCTGATGTCAAGAAGTTCACTCAACTGGACTCTACTGCCAAAAATATCATATGTGGTCATCTGACAAAAGGACAGTATGGCCGTGTGAGTGCCTTGAAGACATCCAAGCTGGTCTGGGACTGGCTCTCCAAGGTCAATGAAGGCATCTCAACCCAGAGAGATCAAAGAATCAGTGTTCTTCGCAACCTCTTCAACCGCTTCAAGCGAAATGACAATGAGAATGTCCAGCACACATTTGACCGGCTCACTGACATCACAAATGAGCTTCAAGCACTCGGCGCCACTGAGATCACCAAACATGAAATCGTAAAGACGCTGCTGAGATCACTTGATAGTTCGTTTGACATCCTAGCCCTGATGATACAAGAACGTCCTGATTTCAAGACACTCGATCCGTCTGACATACTTGAGAGGCTCAACACACATGAGTTTCAGCTTTCTGAGAAAAGAGATATCTACGGTCCAAACTATGGGCGAACTCGTGCCTTGAAGGCAAAAGCTGTTTCCTCATCTGAAGAAGAATCTGACAGCAGTTCTGATGATCCTGAAGATATTGGAAGGGAACTTGCAATGCTAGTGAAGAAGTTCCAAAAATTCACCAAGAAGAAAGGCTTCAGAAAATCTTCACGATCAAGCTCAAGGAATGATGAAGCTTCTGCTCATGACTACAAGAAGAAAACATGTCACAAATGCAAGAAAACTGGACACTTCATCTCTGAGTGTCCACAGTGGGACAATGAGAACAGAAGGAAGAAGAAGAGCAAGGAATATGATTCTGACGACAAGAAGAAGAAGAAGAAGAAGAAATACTCAAAGTCTTCTTCCAAGTCTTCCTCAAAGTCTTCATCACACAAGAAGAGCTCATCTGGTAAGGCACGTGCGTTTGTTGGCAAGGAAATGGATTCAGAGGAGGAGTCCGCTTCTGAGGAGGCAGAGGTGGAGTCTGAGGAGGAGTCTGATTCTGGCATTGCGAGTCTGGCTACAGCATACGTCGCCAAGTCCATCTTCAACACTGAAGACAATGACTTCATCACCGACACCGATGCAAATGACAAGAATGACTCCACTCCTACCTACTGCTTCATGGCACGCGGTGCCAAGGTAAACACACTCACTACTCGCTATCAAACATCTAGTGACGATGACTCTGACTGTGATTCAAAACCCAGCTACAAAACACTTGCTAAAATTGCAACTGAACAACAGAAAGCTATGGAACATATTCAAAAACTGTTAGACAGAAGCGATGATCTGTTGGGTGCTGAAATGACTCGATCTGAATCCTTAATTGAAGACATAAAAAATCTTCACGTTAAGTATCAGGAACTTGAAGATCGTCTTGATACTCTCTCAACAACTCATGAAAAGCTTTCCTATGATTATCTTCAAAGGAAGCAAGAACTTGAGAAGTTGAGAGCGGCTCATGAAGATCTTCAAAAGGAAAACGAGTCACTTCACGCCGAACAGATCAGTTCCGCTCAGGAAGGATTTGAACCACCATGTCTTAAATGCATTGAGCGTGATAATGCTACTTCTGTTGCTGAATGTTCCACTGCTACTGCTGTTGCAATATCTTCAACTGTTGATGTGGTAACTAACCCCTCTGCTGAGGATACCACTGCTATTGCTGATGAGAATGCTAGGTTGAAGACATTGCTTGAAACAGGGATGTACAAAAGTCTTAAAGGACATCAGACATTATGTGATGTCCTCAAGAAGCAGATTCTGAACCGAAACCCTAGGAAAGAGGGTGTTGGGTTCGCAAGGAAAATAAATGCAGATGGCTCTTACTGGAAACCTGAGAAGTACCCCAAAACCACATGGGTTGCTGCAAAGGAATTTTCAGCAGATCCAACCAATTTATCTGGCTTCACCTGTGCTAACCCCATTATCATTGATGAATCCTTTGATGCAAACTATAAACTATTTAAGAATCAGAATGGTGAAGTGTTTGCCAGGTACATTGGTACTAACTGCAGGAATGGACCGCCTATGAAGAAGATCTGGGTTCCGAAAAAGTGTCTGGAAAATCTTCCTGTGAATGTCTTCATGACACCTCACTTGAAGAAGACAAACCTCAGACCAAAGGCTTCATACTGTCCAAAGGCTTCATACAAACAGAGGACTCACCTGAGTCACACTAATGCAAATATTTTGCAGGGAAACCATACACAGGCATATGAATATGAGAGCGGTTCATCAAACCGTCATGTTCATATGACCAAAAATTATTCTGCTTATTCTTATGAGTACTATTATCCACCTGCAAGACTGTTTGCTAAGGCTTCAAAGCCAAAATTCTCAGATGCTGCACTTAGACTTATTGCTTCTAAGCCACCCTTGAAGATGTGGGTGGTTAAGAAAGCTTAACTCTCTTTTGCAGGGAAAGGTCTCCAGCAGAAAAACAAAATCTTCTGACGCTATTGCTGGGGACCTTAAAAATCTTGTAGGGCGCAAGATAAAATGCCCGAATGGCATCATTATGTACTTCGTTCCTGAATCGCATGCTACTCTCCCTATTAGTCCTAATCTGGATCTAAGTTTTCATAACCCACTGGTTCGTCAAATGTTTTTGCTTCACAATTCTCTTCGTGAAGCCTATCCCCCTAACTGCACTGTAGGGTACGACACCAGCGTCTTCAAAGTCTTCAGAATGGATTATTGACAGTGGGTGTACAAATCACATGACTGGCAAAAGAAGCCTTCTTATGGACTCAACCTTACGTCCATCCGACAAGAGCCACATCACATTTGCTGACACTGGTAAAAGTAAGGTATTGGGTCTAGGTAGAGTTGCAATCTCAAAGGATCAACACATGGATAAAGTCATGCTTGTTGAATCCCTTGGCTTCAACTTAATGTCTGTCTCAATGCTTTGCGATTTGAACATGATCGTAATGTTTGGAAAATATCGTTGCCTGGTACTAATGGAATCTGACAAGTCTCTAGTGTTTGAAGGGTATCGAAAAGATGATTTGTATGTGGTAGATTTCTCGGCAGGGCCACAACTTGCAGTATGTCTTCTTGCAAAAGCTTCAGAATGCTGGCTTTGGCATCGGAGGCTTGGGCATGCTGGCATGAGGAACCTCCACACCCTTGCGAAGAAGAAGCATGTCATAGGCATCGAGGGCGTCAAGTTCAAGAAAGATCGCTTATGCGGTGCCTGTGAAGTAGGGAAGATGACAAGGGCAAAACATCCTTCGAAGACAATCATGACTACTACTCAACCCTTCGAACTGCTCCACATGGATCTTTTCGGTCCCACTCACTACTCAACTTTTACTACTACTACTTGCCTCTATGGCTTCGTCATTGTTGATGATTACTCTAGATATACTTGGGTGCACATAATCCTTTACAAGACTGAAGTGCAGGATGTCTTCAGACGCTTCGCCAATCGAGCTATGAACAATTTTGGCGCCAAGATAAAGCACATCAGAAGTGACAATGGCACTGAATTCAAGAACACTGGCCTTGATACATATCTTGATACCTTGGGCATCACACATGAATTCTCAGCTCCGTACACGCCACAGCAGAATGGCGTCGTCGAACGCAAGAACAGAACACTCATTGAGATGGCCAGAACGATGCTAGATGAATACATGACTCCAAGAAAATTCTGGACTGAAGCCATTGATACTGCATGTCATACAATCAATCGTGTTTATCTTCACAAGCTTCTGAACAAGACATCTTATGAACTCCTAACTGGCAAGAAGCCAAATGTCAGTTACTTCAAAGTATTTGGCTAAAGGTGCTGGATCAAGGACCCACACCACACCTCAAAGTTTGCACCAAAAGCACATGAGGGCTTTATGCTTGGATATGGAAAGGATTCGCACTCCTACAAAGTCTTCAACCTCTTTCATTACAAAGTTGTTGAAACAGTGGATGTGCGGTTCGATGAGACAAATGGTTCACAAAGAGAGCAACTGCCAAATGTGCTAGATGAAGTTCCAGCTAGTGAATCAATCAAGCTTATGGGAACTGGAGAGATTATACCTTCTGAAGCTCATCCTGAAGAAGAACTTATCATCTCAGCACCTGATCAACATGAAGACAATGCTCAGCCTGAAGACGTTCCTCCCAACAACAAAACAGATCAGCAAGAGCAAAGTCTTCGCCCTGTACATCCTCGTGTTGCCAATGAAGTGCAGATTGACAGAATAATTGACAGCATCAATGCACCTGGTCCACTCACTCGTTCAAGGGCAACTCAGCTAGCAAATTTCTGTGGGCACTTCGCATTCGTCTCAATATCAGAACCCAAGAAAGTTGAAGAAGCCTTCATGGAACCTGAATGGATTCAAGCTATGCAAGAAGAGCTTCAACAGTTTGAGCTGAATAATGTATGGGAACTGGTTAAGCGTCCTGATCCACGAAAGCACAACATAATAGGAACCAAATTGATATACCGCAACAAACAAGATGAGCATGGTCAAGTTGTCAGAAACAAAGCTCGTCTCGTTGCTCAAGGATATACTCAAGTGGAGGGCATTGACTTCGATGAAACATTTGCTCATGTGGCTAGGCTTGAAGCCATACGCATACTGCTGGCCAATGCAAATCATCATAACATACTTCTATATCAAATGGATGTGAAAAGTGCCTTTCTCAATGGCAAGATTGAAGAAGAAGTGTATGTTGCACAACCTCCTGGCTTTGAAAATCCAAAACATCCTGACATGGTATACAAGCTCAACAAGGCACTGTATGGCCTCAAACAAGCCCCTAGGGCCTGGTATGACACACTCAAATACTTCCTGAAGAGCAAAGGCTTCATACCTGGTTCCCTGGATCCCACTCTTTTCACGAAGACATATGATGGTGAACTGTTTGTGTGCCAAATATATGTGGATGACATTATCTTCGACTGCACCAATCAGAAGTACAGTGAAGAGTTTGGATATATGATGCAAGAGCAATATCAGATGTCCATGATGGGGGAGCTGAAGTTCTTCCTTGGTCTTCAAATATGACAACAACGCAATGGCATCTTCATATCTCAAGAGAAGTATCTCAAAGATTGCCTGAAGAAGTTCGGTATGCAAGACTGCAAAGGCTTCACAACACCAATGCCAGCCAAACATCATCTAGGTCCTGACGACAATGGTAAAGAGTTCGATCAAAAGGTATACCGCTCCATGATTGGTTCTTTGCTTTATTTATGTGCATCTAGGCCAGTTATTATGCTTAGTGTTTGCATGTGTGCTCGATTTCAAGCGGCACCAAAGGAGTCGCATCACTTAGCTGTGAAGCGAATTCTTCGATATTTGGCTCACACCCCAACTCTAGGATTATGGTATCCAAAGGGCTCAGAGTTTGATTTGGTTGGATTTTCGGATGCTGATTATGCTGGTGACAAAGTTGATCGCAAGTCTACTTCAGGCACATGTCACTTTCTGGGACGATCACTTGTATGTTGGTCTTCAAAGAAGCAGAACTGTGTATCTCTCTCCACTGCTGAATCTGAATACATTGCTGCTGGATCTTGCTGCGCTCAGCTTCTGTGGATGAAGCAAACACTCAAGGACTATGGCATTCATCTGAAGCAAGTACCACTTTACTGCGACAACGAAAGCGCCATCAAGATTGCCAACAACCCAGTTCAGCACTCGAAGACAAAGCACATTGAAATTCGTCATCACTTTCTCAGAGATCATGTTGTGAAGGAAGACATTGATATCATACATGTCAACACTGAAGAACAATTGGCAGATATCTTCACCAAGCCCTTGGATGAGAAGAGATTTTGCAAGTTATGGTGTGAGCTAAATATCCTGGAATCCTCAAATGTCCTGTGATCAGGCACACATCCTAACACTTATGCATATTGATGACTTAGATGTGCAACACACAAAGTAAAGTATATCTTCAATCAATGAAGACATACATTCTAGGTGTGAATACATTAATGTGGAATTTGACTTCGGAGCGCCATGATAATTGTGCGCCGTGTCTGGGTCTAATACTTCCTATACGGTGGGTAACGCCACCACCAAACATTCCATTTTGAAGTGTTTCACTCATGGCGTTACCTTGCAATATCTTCACATTTGGTTTGGCTTCGAACTCAACATGTCTTCATGATTATCTTCACTACGTTGATTATATAGATGTATACATACTAGTGTTCTGTCCTCTACAACATTCACTTATAGCTATGTCTTCTTGGTTGAATCTTTTGAACTAAGTGAATGTGATCGGACCCTAATCTCTCTATGCTTTCTATCTCAAATTCTATCTCTCCAAGTCATATGCATTCTATTGAAACTGTCGAATGTCTTCACTGCGTCCTTGTCAGCAGAAGATATAGAGATAACCATAAAGTCCGTTTTTAATGCTCATTCCTCCACATAAAATCCGGAGAAGTAGGAACGACCGCCCGACAATCCAGGCGTGCGTGGGACGTGGAATAAACCCCAAACTTCCGCAAACTGGCCACGCGTTTCTCAGATGCGAATCGCCAGGGGCACCTGTGTAATAGCACAGTGCCGCCCCTGTGCCTATAAATTCACACTTACCGCGGTCATTATCTCCTTCTTCCACCCTCGCACGAACCCTAGCGCCACCGCTAGCTCTCGACGACGCCGGCGACGAAGCGCTTCGCTGCCGCAACCTCTCCGACGCCATCCTCACACCGACGTGGACATCGTTCTCTCCGCCGTCGCCGTAGGTGTCTTCCGTCGCCAAGTTAGGGCATGGAGGACTGAACTGCTCGGCATCATCTCCCACTTCCGTCTAGCAGTTCCAAGTGTGGTAAATAAAACTTCTTTTTACAGCCCCTTTGATCTCATGGTTCTGTCACTTTCTACCATAAGAAGTTTATCTTCACACAAGTTAGATCTCTCAATCTGCATCTCATAAAATGCCTAGTATATTCACTTGTGCTTCATGAAGTAGTTAGATTCCTCACTTGTACTGATCTGTGGGTTCGTACAAATCTGGAACCAACTTCTTATCTATGAGTGAATGTCTTCGCACGATGAGGTCAATGTCTTCTAAACTGATTAATCTTCAAGACCTTTTGAGAATGCATATGACCTCTTCCCCTTCCCTCGCACCTTAATGCTGTCACAGGTACATGTCCATGGGAGAATCCTTCGGTTCTCATAGTCTGCATTCATTTGCAGAATTCCTATAGCATCACATAAACTCTCTTGAAGCAAGTTCCTGTTGGTCCAGCAAAAGAAAGCCTTTGAAGCCTTTGAAAGTCTTGAAGCCTTTCAAGTTAAAGTTTATGGCTTCAGAAGTAGCAGCAAGGAAGGGGGGCAGACAAAGACGTGAAGGAACTTCAAAAGATCTGCCTGAAGACCTGGCAGAAATGTATAAAACAGATCCAGAAGAGAGTTATGGGCTGTGCAAGACCCGAATCCAATGGATTCGACGCTATTGGGCAGAACAGTGGTTCAAATACTGCTTCGTCACTCAGGAGTATGCTGAGAAATGTGCCATCAAGAAACCATGGGGGGACATCATTTACAAGAATCTCATACCCAGGACCAGAGATGAAGCCATTGCTCAAGGCTTCTACCCATGCATGGTCCGAGGACCACAGCCTGACGATGCGCATCCGTCGTCACTCCTCTGGTGTCGTGACGACAATCTGTTCAAGCGCAACTTCCAGTTTGCCCAACAATCAGCGAAGCTGAACAAGAAGAAATTTGGGTTAGACTTCAACCCTGGCCCCTCCGCACCAAGGGCAGATGGCACACGCTACGCAGAACCCAATGTCATCGGTCCGTTTGCCAACCTTGAAGGCCTCATCACCCACATCCTAGTCCAAGGGACTGCCGTGAATGACCCTCTAGCTGACTCTGAGTCTGATGAAGCTCCTGCTGTACCAAAGCCAAAGCAATCAAAGAAGCCAAAAGCTTCAAAGCCGGCCCCTTCCTCAAAAATCTCAAGGGCGAAGCCATTGGCAACTGCACCTCCTGAAGACAGTGTGCAGTCTGAAGACGTATCCCGCGTCTCCAAGCCCCAGAAGGCCAAAGAGCCTCAGCCACACACCGGCAAAGAGCTCACAGCTGCTGCCATCCTGCGCAGCGAAGCCATAGATCTGTCAAGTGATGAAGATCTTGGAGATGACGCTCTAGAGCAGCTCATCAAAAGCAAAGAAGAAGTTGAAATCTTCAACAATTTGCCTCTCTTTGATGTCGCCATCATCCACAATTTCATCGACGAATGGTTTGCCTCACCAGACATCAGCTTCGAAGATCTGCAGCTGCCCGTTGGCCTCAGCGTCGCATTCCAAGGCGCTATTGCTTCAGAACTTGCTATTGCCCAGCGCATAGTTGAACTGAAGCAGAAAATTGATCATGAAAAGGCTCAGTTCAAGAAGCATATGGCCAAGCTCAGCGTGCAAGAAGTGAAGAGCTTCAAGACCATGTTGCATGAACTTAAGGAAAACTTTCTGAAGAAGCGTGCAGAAGCTCAAGGTTCACGCGAGCGGATGAAGTCTCTGGCAGAAAGATGTGTGCAGGCCTACAATGAGGCCGAGAAGCGCAAGGCACTTGGGCGTCCTGGCATCGACCCCAAGATGGCCGCAAAGAAAAAGAAGAAGACTGTTCCAGCTGAACCAGAGGCACCTAGGCAAGAAGCAATTTCAATTGTCTTCCCAACTGCAACGACTGGCTCGAAACCAAAGAGCCGGTCAACAGCTTCAGAGCTCAAGAAGACAAGAACTGTTGAGGCTGAAGCCAGGAAGAGGAAGAGCTTTGAAGCCTCTCCTACCGCCCCCAGCAAGAAGAAGAGAAAGATCAAGAAATCTCGGGCTGCTCCCACAGAGCCCTTGATAGTTGAACCTATTGCTATGGTGCACCCGAACGCAGAACGTCAACTGACGGTTCATGAGCCTGCTTCCATAGAGGCTCCTGAAGCTGAAGACATACCAGCAGCCGACCCCATTGCTGCTGAAGACATTGGTCATCAGGACAATGTACAAGATGATGTAGCCCATCCTCGGCATGAACAAAGTGAGCTCATCAGCATTGGTCGTCCTCTGACGCCAATTGCACAAGACGCGTCATGGGCGGATCGCCCTCAAGAGGAAGAGGACTTTGAGGCCCAGCCCACTCCAACCCCACAAGCATCGTCTGCGTTCCGCAGGCTTTGCAAAGGTCCAAGGCCTCAAGTCTATGCTGAAGACATTCCGGCTGCATCAGCCGAAGAAAATGAATAAGTACCACAAGATCCCACTCCACCGCTACACCAAGAAGCAGTTCTCCAGGAGAACATGCTTGTGACTGACCCTCCAGCTAGTCAAGCGGAGGCTGAAAATGTTGAGGCTGCCACAACAAACACTGAAGCCAATGTGGAGCCCTCCCCACCAAAAGCTTCAGCAGACAGCGAAGCTACTGATCCAGACACTTCTGTTCCTGAGTCTGCTGCAGGTCCTCAATTTGATTACCATGTTGAGCACAAGCCTCATGTCCAGAAGCCAGTCCCAAGGCTGCCAAGGTTCCCAGGTCCTGCATCAGCACCTGGCTCCTTTGACATCAATAGCTTCAAGGTAGACAATACGTTCTTCAACAGCTCCAAGAACCCCTATTCAAGGGAAAGGATTTCATCAGATAGGTTCTGGAGCTATCCTCAGCGCAGCTACTATTCATGCATCCTATACAACCAAGGTCGCATCTTCCCACACAAGCGCCTTGAAGTTGAAGCTATTGCTGGTCTTCCCTGCTTAGAGGAAGCGCTGGATTGCTTCAAGCAAGTGGGGCTGCTGCCGTATATAACTGATGAAGAGCACTGGAATGAAGAGCTTCTATTGCAATTCTATGCCACCCTACACATCAAGGGATACAACAGAGATCCGAAGACTTGGGCCCTGGAGTGGATGACCGGCAATGTCCATCATGAAGCCAATGCATTTGATATCATTGAGCTCACCGGCCTGCCCACTCCTGGCGAATTCTTCGAGGAAGGCTGTCAACTACATGATGAAGCTATTGAGAGCATATTCCAGAGGCCTGAACCCAATATGAGTCAGATGCTCTCAATGATGAAGCCATTGCCCCACGATGCACCCTATCCAACTAAGTTCTTCGTTGAAGACCTTGAGTACCTGCCCAGGACCATATATCACATCATCCGGCGGACTCTCTGGCCCATTAAGGGACACTCTCCACATGCTAAGATTGAGGGTGCAATGAAGACTCTCATATTCTATATCCTTCATGGCAAATGCTTCAACGCACAGGATTTCTTCATACGCCAACTTGCAGCGTCAGGCTCAGATTTATTTGGTTTGAAGTTCTATGCTCCTTGGGTGATGAGGCTGATCAAACTACACTTTGCGATCTCGTATCAGCCCTCAGCCCGAAACCATCGGATCTTCTTGCCAGATGTGGATACCTCTGCCGAAGCTATATATCCTGAGCCTGCCAAGCAACCTATAAGTCTTCAGAATGCAGAACACCAGAGCTTCACTCAAAACGATGAAGGTGTTGAAGCCATCTCCAGGGTGTATCCTTTGGCTGGCACTACACGTGCGCCACACCCTGCTTCAACTGAAGCCACTGATAGTGCAACTGCTTCAAGACCCAAGAAGCGCGCTCGTGTTCTCAATGACCGAGAGCTTCTTGTGGCCCTTCATCAAAACAAGATAGGCATCACGACTGGCTAAAGCATCAGATGAAAAGCCTCTTGGTGGATGTTAATCGTCTTCGAAATCTTGCCACCAAGAATGCCTTCGTCACTCATGAAACATGTCGTCGTACATGGAAAGGGCTCTCAATGATATGTATTGAAGCTGAACTTGAAGAGCATGGCTTCACAGAGCGCTTCAAGTTTGACACCACACCTCCTAGAAGGGCTGTGATGCGAAACACACCATCACTTGAAGACTCTGAGTTTTCTTCATCTGCTGCCACAGTCACTGCCAGAATCATTGATGAAGAAGACGATGCTACATCACCGCCATCTGCTTCAGCACCTCCAAGCTCTTCTGCACCGCCAAACACCTCCAACGACCCTGCTGCTCCTGGGAACGAGTAGACACTCTATGTCTTCAAACCTTTTTGGTCCTCGCTGACAAAAGGGGGAGAAGCATATGAGTTGATAGTCTTCAAGCGGGTCCATATGGGCGGGTGCTTTATGTTTTGCTATATTTTGCTTCGTGCTTACAACTCTCGTTTTTGCGTCATTTGGTTCTTATGAGTTGTAACACTTAAACCAGATGGTCGTCTGCTACTTGTTTGCCACCCTGTTTTGCGAAGATAAATTCTGCAAGTGCGACGATAAATTCCGCACTTATCTCATTCCGCAGACGTCCATTTTCCATTATGCATGTCATTATCTTCATATACTTTCACATGCATAGTGGATTGTCATCATAAGCTGAAGTGGATCTCCACAAGTACAACCTGCCATGTGCATTTGCATTCCAAAAGCAAATTAACTTATATGCACATCTTCAGGCGGAGCCCTTGCAACTTATGAAGACAATTCCTTATCCTTTACAATTTCACAGACTATATTTCCCGTTGAAAACTTCAACTAGTTTGTCATCAATCACCAAAAATGGAGAGATTGTAAGTGCATCTAGTGCCACCCCTAGTTGGTTTTGGAGTATTGACGACAAACCTAGTTGAGCGACTAATGTGTTTATGAGAATTGCAGGATAACACAGGTAGAAGTCCCTCATTGATTCGGTTTTACTACCAGAGATGACCCCTAAAAATGTATGAAGACATTGAAGCCAAAGGTGGTATATGAAGATATTCACATTGAAGACTATGACAAAAGAAGACACGTTATGAAGCCTATGGAGCTCAAAGACTTAGATCTTTCGTAGTTCTTTTTCTTTTGTGTTGAGTCATAGGAACCACCGTACTGTTAAGTGGGGTCCAGGAGAACCAGTCAGAATGACTGAAGTGATGCCTAAACCAAAAACCTATGTCTTCGAGTGAAGACAATGAGAGAGAATCTTGTCCAGAGCCGGACAAGTCAGCTTTGCTTGTAGCCCAAGTAAAGTTGCCATGAGAGTTTGAAATCTGACCGTTGCGACACGTGTCAGTTCCTTAGTGACCCAGGGTCATTTCAGACAAATCAGGTCGGGTTGCCAAGTGGCTATAAATAGCCCACCCCCTACAACCATAAACGGTTGGCTGCTCAGATTTCAGTGCACGGCTTTTGTCGTTTGAGAGCAACCCACCTCGAAGCCTTTGAGAGAAAATTCCTAGCGAGGAGAAAAGCCCTAACCACCCAGAGCCAGAGAACATTGGGCATCACTTAAGTCTTCTTGTCTGTGTGATCTGAAGACTTATTACACTTAAGGACTGTGAATCCTCCAGACGGTTAGGCGTCGCGTTCAGAGCATCCAAGAGACATTGTGGATTGCCAGTGAACGAAGTCTGTGAAGGTTTGGGAGTCTACCTTGAAGACTTACCAGAGTGATTGGGCGAGGACTATGTGACCTTAGCTTAAGGAGAATACGGTGAGGACTTGGTGTCCTGAGCTGCGTGTTCAGGACTGGGTGTCCGGGACTGTGTGTCCTAAGGTTTAAATACCTAGCCGCTCCAACCAGATGTACTGTTGTCACAGCAACTGGAACTGGTCCAACACATCATTGTCTTCAACGAGTCACTGGTTTCATCTTCACTTCCTTTCTCTTACTGTTACTCATTGTGAAGCCATTGCTTGCTTGCTCTATCTTTTGTCTTCACAACATGAATGTATGATCTGTTTGGCTTCATAACTTCTTCCCACCTGATCCTTATTACACTGCAGCTGTTTGTCATTGCGCTTTCACTTTATTGAATACTTGACCATGGCTGGCCTAGTGTAATCTAACTTCCGCTGCATAGTAATAGGCATAATCTTCTCTGTTTGTCTTCATAACTCCCACGTTTTGAAGACTTTCATAAAAATCGCCTATTCACCCCCCCTCTAGTCGATATAACGCACTTTCAAACTTCAAGAAGAATGGCAAGAAAGTTGCTACTCCCTAGAAGAAGCCCAAGTCTAGACCTAAGCCTGAAACTGAGTGCTTCAACTGCAAAGGGACTAGACACTGGAAGCGGAACTGCCCCAAGTATTTGGCGGATAAGGATGGAAAAGTGAACAAAGGTATATTTGATATACATGTTATTGATGTGTACCTTACTAATGCTCGTAGTAGCACCTGGGTATTTGATACTGGTTCTATTGCTCGTATTTGCAACTCGAAATAGGGGCTATGGATTAAACGAAGATTGGCTAAGGACGAGGTGACGATGCGCGTCGGAAATGGTTCCAAGGTCGATGTGATCGCCGTCGGCACGCTACCTCTACATCTACCTCCGGGATTAGTTTTAGACCTGAATAATTGTTATTTGGTGCCAGCGTTAAGCATGGACATTATATCTGGATCTTGTTTGATGTGAGACGGTTATTCATTTAAATCAGAGAATAATGGTTGTTCTATTTATATGAGTAATATCTTTTATGGTCATGCTAAAGGAAATATGCCCTAGAGGCAATAATAAAGTTGTTATTTATATTTCCTTATATCATGCAAATGTTTATTATTCATGCTAGAATTGTATTAACCGGAAACTTAGTACATGTGTGAATACATAGACAAACAGAGTGTCACTAGTATGCCTCTACTTGACTAGCTCGTTGAATCAATGATGGTTATGTTTCTTAACCATAGACATGAGTTGTCATTTGATTAGCGGGATCACAACATTAGAGAATGATGTGATTGACTTGACCCATCCATTAGCTTAGCACGATGATCATTTAGTTTGTTGCTATTGCTTTCTCCATAACTTACACATGTTCCTATGACTATGAGATTATACAACTCACGAATACTGGAGGAACACTTAGTGTGCTATCAAACGTCACAACATAACTGGGTGACTATAAACATGCTCTACAGGTGTCTCCGATGGTGTTTGTTGAGTTGGCATAGATCGAGATTAGGATTTGTCACTCCGAGTATCGGAGAGGTATCTCTGGGCCCTCTCGGTAATGCACATCACTATAAGCCTTGCAAGCAATGTGACTACTTAGTTAGTTGAGGGATGATGCATTATGGAACAAGTAAAGAGACTTGCCGGTAACGAGATTGAACTAGGTATTGAGATATCGACGATCGAATCTCGGGCAAGTAACATACCGATGACAAAGGGAACAACATATGTTGTTATGCGGTTTGACTGATAAAGATCTTCGTAGAATATGTGGGAGACAATATGAACATCTAGGTTTCGCTATTGGTTATTGACCGGAGACGTGTCTCGGTCATGTCTACATAGTTCTCGAACCCGTAGGGTCCGCACGCTTAACATTCGGTGACGATCGGTATTATGAGTTTATGTGTTTTGATGTACCGAAGGTAGTTCGGAGTCCCGGATATGATCATGGAGATGACGAGGAGTCTCAAAATGGTTGAGACATAAACATTGATATATTGGACGACTATATTCGGACACCGGAAGTGTTCTGGGTGATTTCGGAGAAAACCAGAGTGTCAGAGGGTTACCGGAACCCCCGGGGGAAATTGGGCCTACATGGGCCATAGGGAAGAGGGAAGGCAGCCCACAAGGGGCAGTCGTGCCCCCTCCCTATAGGGAGTCGGAATTGGACTAGGGACGCCCCCCCCCTTTCCTTCTCATCTTCCTCTCATTTCCTTCTTTCCCCTTCTCCTCCTAGTAGGACTAGGAAAGGAGGAATCCTACTCCTACTAGGAGGAGGATTCCTCCTCCCTTGGCGCGCCCCTAGGGCCGGTTGGCCTCCCCCCTTGCTCCTTTATATACGGGGGCAGGGGGCACCCTAGAACACACAAGTTGATTGTTTTTAGCCGTGTGTGGTGCCCCCCTCCACCATAATCCACCTCGGTCATATCGCCGTAGTGCTTAGGCGAAGTCCTGCGCCGGTAGCTTCATCATCACCGTCATCACGCCGTTGTGCTGACGAAGCTCTCCCTCGACACTCAGCTGAATCGAGAGTTCGTGGGACGTCACCGAGCTGAACGTGTGTAGATCGCGGAGGTGCCATACTTTCGGTGCTCGGATCAGTCGGATCGTGAAGACGTTCGACTACATCAACCACGTGACATAACGCTTCCGCTTATGGTCTACGAGGGTACGTGGACAACACTCTTCCCTCTCGTTGCTATGCATCACCATGATAGATATTGCGTGTGCGTAGGATATTTTTTGAAATTACTGCGTTCCCCAACAGTGGCATCCGAGCTAGGTCTATGCGTAGATGTTATATGCATGAGTAGAACACAAAGGAGTTGTGGGCGTGGGTATATACATATTGCTTGCCGTCACTAGTTGATTCTTGATTCAGCGGTATTGTTGGATGAAGCGGCTCAGACCGACATTACGCGTACGCTTATGCGAGACTAGTTCTACCGACGTGCTTCGCACATAGGTGGCTGGTCGGTGTCAGTTTCTCCAACTTTAGTTGAATCGGATTCAATGAACAGGGTTCTTTCTAAAGATCAAAAAGCAATCACTATACCGCATTGTGGTTTTTGATGCGTAGGTAAGAACGGTTCTTGCTCAGCCCGTAGCAGCCACATAAAACTTGCAACAACAAAGTAGAGGACGTCTAACTTGTTTTTGCAGGGCATGTTGTGATGTGATATGGTCAAGACATGATGCTAAATTTTATTGTATGATATGATCATTTTTGTAACGGACTTATCGGCAACTGGCAGGAGCCATATGGTTGTCGCTTTATTGTATGAAATGCAATCGCCATGTAATTGCTTTACTTTATCACTAAGCGATAGAGATAGTTGTAGAAGCAATAGTTGGCAAGATGACAATGATGCTTCGATGGAGATCAAGGTGTCAAGCTGGTGATGATGGTGATCATGACGGTGCTTTGGAGATCGAGATCAAAAGCACAAGATGATGATGGCCATATCATATCACTTATATTAATTGCATGTGATGTTTATCCTTTATGCATCTTATTTTGCTTAGTTCGGTGGTAGCATTATAAGATGATCTCTCACTAAATTTCAAGGCATAAGTGTTCTCCCTGAGTATGCACCATTGCTATAGTTCGTCGTGTCGAGACACCGCGTGATGATCGGGTGTGATAAGGTTTACGTTCACATACAATAGGTGCAAGCCAGTTTTGCACACGCGGAATACTCATGTTAAACTTGACGATCCTAGCATATGCAGATATGGCCTCGGAACAGTGAGACCAAAAGGTCAAGCGTGAATCATATAGTAGATATGATCAACATAGTGATGTTCACCACTGAAAACTACTCCATCTCACGTGATGATCGGACATGGTTTAGTTGATATGGATCACGTGATCACTTAGATCATTAGAGGGATGTCTGTCTAAGGGGGAGTTCTTAAGTAATATGATTAATTGAACTTTAATTTATCATGAACTTAGTACCTGATAGTATTTTGCATGTCTATGTTATTGTAGATAGATGGCCCGTGTTGTTGTTCCGTTGAATTTTAATGCGTTCCTAGACAAAGCAAAGTTGAAAGATGATGGTAACAACTACATGAACTGGGTCTGTAACTTGAGGATTATCCTCATTGTTGCACAAAAGAATTACGTCCTCGAAGCACCGCTAGGTGACAAACCCGCTGCAGGAACAATGCCAAATGTTGTGAACACCTGGCAGAGCAAAGCTGATGACTACTGGATAGTTCAGTGTGCCATGCTTTACGGCTTAGAACCGGGACTTCAACGACGTTGTGAACGTCATGGAGCATATGAGATGTTGCAGGAGTTGAAGTTAATATTTGAAGAAAATGCCCGGATTGAGAGATATGAAGTCTCCAATAAGCTCCACAGCTGCAAAATGGAGGAGAATAGTTCTGTCAGTGAACATATACTCAGAATGTCTGGGTACCATAACCACTTGACTCAGCTGGGAGTTAATCTTCCTGATGATAGTGTCACTGACAGAGTTCTTCAATCACTGCCACCAAGCTACAAGAGCTTCATGATGAACTATAATATGCAAGGGATGGATAAGACTATTCCCGAGCTCTTCGCAATGCTAAAGGTTGCGGAGGTAGAAATCAAGAAGGAGCATCAAGTGTTGATGGTCAACAAGACCACTAGTTTCGAGAAAAAGGGTAAAGGGAAGAAGGGGAACGTCAAGAAGAACAGCAAGCCAGTTGCTGCTCAAGTGAAGAAACCCAAGTCTGGACCTAAGCCTGAAACTGAGTGCTTCTACTGCAAAGGGACTGGTCACTGGAAGCGGAACTGCCCCAAGTATTTGGCGGAGAAGAAGGATGGCAAAGTGAAAGGTATATTTGATATACATGTTATTGATGTGTACCTTACTTGTAGTAGCGCCTGGGTATTTGATACTGGTTCTGTTGCTAATATTTGCAACTCGAAATAGGGGCTACAGATTAAGCGAAGATTGGCTAAGGATGAGGTGACGATGCGCGTGGGAAATGCTTCCAAAGTCGATGTGATCGCCGTCGGCACGCTACCTCTACATCTACCTTCAGGATTATTTTTAGACCTAAATAATTGTTATTTGGTGCCAGCGTTGAGCATGAACATTATATCTGGATCTTGTTTAATGCGATACGATTATTCATTTAAATCAGAGAATAATGGTTGTTCTATTTATATGAGTAATATCTTTTATGGTCATGCACCCTTGATGAATGGTATATTTTTACTAAATATTGATAGTAGTGATACACATGTTCATAGTATTGAAGCAAAAAGATGCAAAGTTGATAATGATAGTGCAACTTATTTGTGGCACCGCCATTTGGGTCGGATTGGTGTAAAGCGCATGAAGAAACTCCATTCTGATGGACTTCTAGAATCACTTGATTATGAATCACTTGGTACTTGCGAACCATGCCTCATGGGCAAGATGACTAAAACTCCGTTCTCTGGACCAATGGAGCGAGCAACGGAGTTATTTGAAATCATACATACTAATGTATGTGGTCCAATGAACATTGAGGCTCGCGGCGGATATCGTTATTTTCTTACCTTCACAGATGATTTGAGCAGATATGGGTATATCTACTTAATGAAACATAAGTCTGAAGCATTTGAAAAGTTCAAAGAATTTCAGAGTGAAGTGGAAAATCATCGTAACAAGAAAATCAAGTTTCACAAATCACGCCACCTGGAACACCACAACGTAATGGTGTGTCCGAACGTCGTAACCGCACTTTATTAGATATGGTGCGATCTATGATGTCTCCCACTGATTGACTGCTATCATTTTGGGGTTGTGCTTTAGAGACTGTTGCATTCACGTTAAATAGGGCACCATCAAAATCCGTTGAGATGACACCTTATGAACTGTGGTTTGGCAAGAAACCCAAGTTGTCGTTTCTTAAAGTTTGGGGTTGCGATGCTTATGTGAAAAAGCTTCAACCTGATAAGCTCGAACCCAAATCGAAGAAATGTGTCTTCATAGGATACCCAAAGGAGACTGTTGGGTACACCTTCTATCATAGATCCGAAGGCAAGATATTCGTTGCTAAGAATGGATCCTTTCTAGAGAAGGAGTTTCTCTCGAAAAAAGTGAGTGGGAGGAAAGTAGAACTTGATGAGGTAACTGTACCTTCTCCCTTATTGGAAAGTAGTTCATCACTGAAATCAGTTCCAGTGATTCCTACACTAGTAAGTGAGGAAGCTAATGATGATGATCATGAAACTTCTGATCAAGTTACTACCGAACCTCGTAGGTCAACCAAAGTAAGATCCACACCAGGGTGGTACGGTAATCCTGTTCTGGAAGTCATGTTACTTGACCATGACAAACCTACGAACTATGAGGAAGCGATGATGAGCCCAGATTCCGCAAAATGGCTTGAGGCCATGAAATCTGAGATGGGATCCATGTATGAGAACTAAGTGTGGACTTTGGTTGACTTGCCCGATGATCGGCAAGCCATAGAGAATAAATGGATCTTCAAGAACGAGACTGACGTTGACGGTAATGTTACTGTCTACAAAGCTCGACTTGTTGCAAAAGGTTTTCGACAACTTCAAGGAGTTGACTATGATAAGACCTTCTCACCCGTAGCGATGCTTAAGTCCGTCCGAATCATGTTAGCAATTGCCGCATTTTATGATTATGAAATTTGGCAAATGGATGTCAAAACTGCATTCCTTAATGGATACCTAAAAGAAGAGTTGTATATGATGCAACCAGAAGGTTTTGTCGATCCAAAAGGTGCTAACAAAGTGTGCAAGCTCCAGCGATCCATTTATGGACTGGTGCAAGCCTCTCGGAGTTGGAATATACGCTTTGATAGTGTGATCAAAGCATATGGTTTTATACAGACTTTTGCAGAAGCCTGTATTTACATGAAAGTGAGTGGGAGCTCTGTGGCATTTCTGATATTATATGTAGATGACATATTGTTGATCGGAAATGATACTGAATTTCTGAATAGCATAAAAGGATACTTGAATAACAATTTTTCAATGAAAGACCTCGGTGAAGTTGCTTATATATTGGGCATCAAGATCTATAGAGATAGATCAAGACGCTTGATTGGACTTTCACAAAGCACATACCTTGATAAAGTTTTGAAGAAGTTCAAAATGGATCAAGCAAAGAAAGGGTTCTTGCCTGTGTTACAAGGTGTGAAGTTGAGTCAGACTCAATGCCCGACCACTGCAGAAGATAGAGAGAAAATGAAAGTCATTCCCTATGCCTCAGCCATAGGTTCTATCATGTATGCAATGTTGTGTACCAGACCTGATGTGTGCCTTGCTATTAGTTTAGCAGATAGGTACTGTCGTGGAATTGTCACGGCAGATGTCCTCATGAAAGGACTTAGTCGTGGAGCCATCGCGATGGGTTAGCTTAAAGGGGTTAAAGCAGACAAGGGACGCAAGGAATTATACTGGTTCGGCCCCTTAAGGTGAAGGTAAAAGCCTACGTCCAGTTGTGATGGAATTGCTTGGGTTTTGATGACCAGGGAGCGAATCCACTTTTCCTGGCTCTCGAATTATTGTTTATTGTCCCTAAAACGCCGTCGGGTCGTCCCTTTATATACGTAGGTTGACGCCCGTCGGTTTATAGAATCCTGAGGCCGGCTCGTAAACGTGTCCGGCTCGGTCTCTACTCTTTCTATCTTACAGCACAAGTTTACATATCAATGTTGGTTTATGTCTACAGACCTTAATCCGCCTTTGGGCCCTGGGCCTTCATAAAGCACCACCGTCTTTGTCTTCATGGGCCTCAAATATAATAACTCATTATGGGGATAATCCGGCCTCTCCTGGCTGGTTTATGCCCAGCAGTAATATCCCCAACATTAGACCCCAGATTGATTTGAACTGGTTCATGTCAATCTTCAATGCTTAGGAAAATTTCTTCTTCACCACCTTCACGTAAGTCTCATAAACCACCATGACGTCATCTTCCAGGATCATGATAAACTGCCATGACGTCACCTGTTTATTAAAACCGAAGATACCCTTCATTAATGATCCTCCAACAATTGAGGCAACAATTTTGCTGCATATCCATTTTTTGGGCTCCTCGATTTCCGCGCCTGTCGCTTATCCATTCACCTTATAAATAAGGCCGAGGGGTCCTTTTCATTTTTTTTCCTTCGCGCCCCTTCACATCATCCACTTCCTCGCGTCGCCCGAACGTTGGATCTCTGCCGCCGCCGTCGACCTTCGCATCTGCCCCAACAATGGCAGTTGCATCACCCTGATCATGCCAGAAAGTCGCTCCACTGTTCCTTTGACACTGGTAAGCCTTCTCTCCTTCCACCATAGATCTTATCATTAGGGTTTGTACTCATCGGAGTTCTTCGAAGTTCTAGAGTTGTTCTTCCCTGTTCTTCTAAGTAGCACAAATGGCAAGTTAGATCTGATATTTTCCGGTGCCTTTGTAGTTAGAGCTCCCTTTTATTCATTAGAGCATCCCCTTCATATAGAAAGACTCATCTGACCCTGATGAACTGCTTAAGAACCTGAAGTTTAGGTCTGAGTATATTCTAGTTTTTCTGTCGCACCGCAGATATGAAATTATCATACCAATTTGTGAAACTTGTTTTTCCCTCACTTAGGTATTTTAGGTCTGTACCTTTCATACCAATATAGGCAGTTTAGTTTTTTGCAAAATGATAATCCAGTAGGTGCCATTAGTCCCCTCTTAAACCGCTAGTCGCCTTACCATTTATAACAGCATCTTCCTCCGGTTTAACAACTTTGCATGCTTGAATGCTTTTTCCTTAACCTGCTACGCTTTATGCTTGCTAATCATGAGTCTTAAACCGGCATCAATCTTTTCCAGCTCCTTATTCGAAATGGCCAAACAGTTCTATGCTTGTAACTGGGTCCCTTCCCGGGTTACTGAAGAGCAGCTAGATGGATGCGTCAGAACTGGCGCTTTACCAAAACGAAGCGAAATCCACTAGCGAGTTCCCGGTCCAGAGAATCCTCCTACCCCCAAGGATGGTGAGATAGTGGTATTCGTTGATCATATGAGCCATGGTTTTAAACCGCCCGGGTCCAAGTTTTTCCGTGATGTGCTTGCCAGCTTCCAGATCCACCCTCAAGATATTGGACCTAACTCTGTGTCCAATATCTGCCACTTTCAAGTGTTCTCTGAGGCCTATCTGCAAGAAGAGCCAACCGTTGAATTGTTCGGGGATTTCTTCTACTTGAACCGTCGCACTGAATTTGTAGACGGGCCCAACACCGAACTTGGCGGTGTTTCTATTCAGAAAAGGAAGGATGTCAGCTTCCCTCATGCAAAGCTTCATAGTCATCCTAAAGACTAGAACCAGACTTGGTTCTATTGTAAAGACACTTCCCCTGATGATGAGAACCCTCTACCGGGTTATTGTGCTCACCGGCTTACCAATACACATCCACTTCCACAACGGCTGACTGCCAAGGAACGGTCCACATACGCTCCACAACTCGCCAAGCTCAGAGCCTTTATGGCTAACGGTCTGATAGGAGTTGATTTTGTTCGTTGCTGGATAACTTGGAGTATTTACCGTTAAGCCGCCGCTCCGGTTTAATGTGTCAATACACAGGGGACTTAAAAGATCCTCAACGACACATTGATATTCAGCTAACAGGGGCTGAAGTTACTAAATTTTTTAAGAAGATGTTGGATGAACCGGTGGCTGTCTGCAGCAAAACAGGGCTTAGTCCCTTCTGCATTTCCAATAAACCGCCAGCTGTAAGACTTACCTCACTCCTGCTTGTACTTGATATTCTTATTTGTGTAACATTTTATATCTTCTGTCAATCTTTTAATAGGGTAACGACCCATTCTGGAAGAAGAAACCGCAGGAAAAACCGGCCAAGACCCCTCGACCAAAGACGAAGGTTGTTAAAAGACCTGCGAAGAAAAAGGCAGTTGAACCCATTGGGTTAAACCTTGATGACGACCTTGATGACCCGGACGCAGAGGTAGAACTTGACTCTCTTGGTTCATTTTTCATACACCTCACTGACAATGATCATTATCAGGATGACGCCGAAGGCAGCCAAGCTGATGACGCAGAGGTAATTATCCTTTCCTCCTGTTCAGACCCTCTGCCAACACAAAAAAACCGTCAAGTAGTCCAGAAAGTAAGATTTTCTCACCTCCTAGCTCACTTGGACCCAAACTTTCTTCTGAAGAAGCAGCAACATGAAGCTCGCCGCACAACCCGGCACAGCGGCCAAGTAGTCACTTCGGCCGGTTTACCAAACACGCTGGTTCGAAAACGTCGATCTGAGGTCTCAAACACTTCCGATACTTCTTATCCCAAGGCGGGTTATTTCCGACAGCCTCTTAATCCATCCGATTCAAATTATCAGGGAACGCCTCTTTCATCATCCGGCGAGTCAACGGACACACAACTCCCTCCTCTTAAAACTGTCCCTGGGTAAACACTTTAAACTTACTCCTTTTGACGTTTTATATTTACGTGTTATACTGACCTTTATATATTTTTCTTTCAGAGCTAAGGCCAGACCCAGCAAGAAGGCTCGTGTAGATAAACCGTCTAACGACCATGTGGTTGTTGAACCGGAGAGAACTCCAGAACTAGAAAGAACCAATGTTGATGCCATGCTTGATGATCCACCCTCTCAAGACCATGATTTTGTTGAACCAGCAGAAGTTGATGCACAGGTCATACTGATAAACCGGCAAGCCCGGTCCTAACTGATGATAGACCGTCAAGTCCAGCTAAGGCTGCTGATGAATCGTCAACGCCGGTAAAAGCTGCTGGTGAGAAGGAAGATGATGTTATAATTACTGGTGTTGGCCACACCACCCCTAGCAATCATGTTGCATTATCAAAGCATAGTGCCAAGGAGGAACTCTCTGCTATGGGCAAAGGCAAGTGGATCACAGACTTGTCAAGCTACGCCCACCTCAATGCCTAAGAACTTCATTTTGGTTTCTTAAACCGTCTATACACAAACCGTGACTACGAAGCCGGTTTAATGAGTCTGATGAAGGAGCGATATGAGGTAACTTCATAACTGTTTCTCTTTTATGTCCAAGTTTTTAGTACCAACTCCAATAGCCCCCAAGGGCCGATTTATGATGCCCATCTAAACCAGGACTTTGCAATATCGCAACTCTTCATGCTTATCTTCCAAGGGCCGGTTTATCTTTTAGGATGAACCGGTACTTTTAACTTTGTAATCTTGAAACTTCCGTCAGTGTAGTCCCCAAGGGCTGGTTTATCTTTCCAAGCTGAACCGGGACTTTTAACCAGTGTTACTTTGAGCAAACATACATTAGCCCCCAAGTGCCAAGTGTATAACTTGTTATGTGCTTGGGACTTTCCAAATTTCACTACCACCTCATAATATGTCTTTCTCTTATAGGCTGAACTGAGCAAAAAGGAAGCCCAAACCGCTGACCTTCAAGAAAATATCAAAACCCAGCAAGCAGAGACCTCCAAAGCCAAAGAAGAATTGGCCAGTGCCTTAGCAGCCATGGAGAAGCTGAAGGAAACTTTGAAGAAGGAGCAGGTAGACTGGGGCATAGAGAAAGCCGCTTTACAAAAGAGAGCCGAAGACGCAGAGGCAGCTCTTAAACCGGTGGTCGAAGAGCTGACCAGTTTAAAGCGGCAGATCAATGCCATGACTTCTGTTGTTTTTGGTAAGTACCTCACCTGAAGATTTTCAATATATATTATCTCATCGGTTGCCGGTTTACTGATGCTTGCAATGACACGGGAACTCGCATTACCCATCTGGGCTCTGACATGCGGATGAAGCTGAAGGCTGCCTATACACTGATAGAGTAGTTATATTCCGGAGCTCAATGGGCCATTTGCACCGTTGCGCATAATAAACCGCCTCCAACCTTAATAAAAGAGACCATTGAGAAGCTTTCTATGCTTCCCGCCCGGTTGGACGAACTAAAAAGATCAGCTGCCAGGTCAGGTGCGCTGACCGCGCTAATCCGGGCGAAGGCATGGATACCGGATCTTGAACCGTCAGATATAAGCAGCAGCTACCCTGGCGTGAAGGAGGATGACTCAGAATTTAACAATGATGATCTTCGAAGGTTGACAAGGGAAATGCGCCCCATAGCGAGCAAATTGGCTGATGAAACGGATCTCTCTCATTATCAGACGGTTTATGATTCTGATCAGAAAAGATATCCTGTGCCGACACATGATGTACAAAATCTTATTCCGCCAATCCGTAAGCACACCTATGCCCCTGATGTTGACCCCTCAAACCTTATAAGTGATGAAGTTGTGTTCCAAGCCTTAACTGGAATTGATTGGGCAACCATTGACTTCCAGCCACTGGGTAGAGAGGAGGAAGATGCACCAGCGTAGGACGATCCACAGCCGTCAACTCAGTCTGGTGACGAGTCATAATCTGGAGGCCGGTTTAGCGTTCGGTGCACTGCCACCTTTGCCGAAAACAATTATTCTTTTGGGCATTAAAACGCCTTGTAATAGGCTAGTTGAAAACACTTGGTCTACTATGCCATCGTGCATACTTATTTTGCCTGATACTGTGAATCCACCACGCTTTAGGAGATATTATGTTTCATAACCCGTAGTGGTGTTTATTCAAATTATTCCTGCATGCAATAAGTTTGAAAGTGTCCTAGCGGTTTACCGCTGGACAGGTCATGATGCCCAAATATATAGCCGGGGTTTGCAACCAAGGCTGGCAAAAGATAATCAAATATGAAAATAAATGATACCTATGACATGGAATCACCATGTTGGTTGACCAACATTTGTAGTGATGGCAACAGTCATGAGTACTGATAACTCCTTCCATATTGTGTCGGTTTATGATAAAACCGTACCGGTTTATGACAAACACCGGATTATCCATATG
This sequence comes from Triticum urartu, assembly GCF_056163025.1. Classification (NCBI taxonomy): domain Eukaryota; kingdom Viridiplantae; phylum Streptophyta; class Magnoliopsida; order Poales; family Poaceae; genus Triticum; species Triticum urartu. Next base: position 472,615,975 of record NC_141874.1, read on the forward strand.
TAACACTAGAGACTCATAGTCGAAACCAGACTAGGTTAATAAGCGCCGGATTATGCCTGATCATGTACTGACAACTTGTAGTTGAAAGCTGAGCTGGTTTATCAAAACCATTACAAATCTCATCAAAGGAGGAAAAAACTTGGCAAATAAAAGCATATGAAAACTTGTGGCGAGGCTTTTCACGGGCTTCCAGGCCCCAAACTCGAGGCTTTTCATGGGCTGCCAGGCCGCTGAGTTAAACCATTTTACAAAGCCTTTTAAGATGGACATCAATCTTTAACCAATCGTCGTTTTAACTTTGACAAGTTCAGGGTCTATGAGATTGACTTGTCAAAAGTTCGGCGGGTCATACCAGGTTTACCTGGATGGAGTGGCTTACTTAAAAAGGCAGGCTAACTTGGGGTTTTAGGTGTATACACCAAGCTTCCAAGCCATGGCTTGATAGCCTATTACAAGTGTAGATTATGTGTTCATTGCGAAGCAAAGAATCCCCAAGCAATATTTTGAGCTGTGCTCAGTGGGTGCCTATGTTTGAGTTGTTCTTTTGCAACACTCTCTTTGGCCCCTAAGTAGTTTTCTTTTTGGCTTTGAGCCGATCAAGAGGTGTAGCTATGGTTTGAATACGACCAAGCCCCCAAGTGATTTTTCTGGTGGTCTTGCGCCGATCAAGAGGTGTATCGATGGTTCGAGTACGACCAAGGTAAACCGGACACCGCATTATGAACAGAAGCCCTCGTGTAACCACACATGATATAAGAAAACAACATATACCCCGCTTTAGCTGAGGCTCCGGTTTATTATATTGATCATAATATATACATTGTCATAACTATGTACATAAGAAGAGCCTGTGGCTCAAGTATAGTAAGGCCGAAGATGAGCTATATTCCACGACCATTGGGTCTCCTCCTTCGATTTACGTGATTCTTTATGCTCTCAAAAATCGATAAGGTAGTATGATCCATTGTGCAGATTTTTGCTGACCACAAAAGGTCCTTCCCAAGGTGGGGATAACTTGTGCATATCAGTCTGATCCGAGATGAGCCGGAGTACCAGATCGCCTTCTTGAAAAGTTCTGGTCTTAACCCGGTGGTTGTGATAACGTCACAGATCTTGTTGATAAATCACCGAACGTGCCACCGCAAGATCAAGCTCCTCATCTAACAGGTCCAGTGAATCCTGACGTGCTTTCTCATTATCAGCTTCAACGTAAGTCGCCACACGGGGCGAGTCATGACGGATGTCACTAGGGAGAACCGCCTCTGCTCCGTAAACCATGAAGAAGGGCATGTAACCCGTAGATCTGTTCGGTGTGGTGTTGATACTCCATAACACGGAAGGTAACTCCTCCACCCAATAGCCCGGCGTCCGCTTTAAAGGAACCATAAGCCGGGGTTTGATGCCTCTCAAAATCTCTTGATTGGCTCTCTCTGCTTGACCATTAGATTGGGGGTGAGCCACTGATGATACGTCAAGCCAGATGTGCTCACGTTGACAAAATTCTTCCATAGCACCCTTGGACAGATTAGTACCATTATCAGTTATGATGCTGTGTGGAAAACCAAAACGGAAGATCACCTTTTTGATGAATTGAATCGTCGTGTCCGCATCACACTTACTGACCGGCTCTGCTTCTACCCACTTGGTAAACTTATCAACCGCCACCAGCAGGTGGGTCTTCTTGTCCTTGGACCTCTTAAAGGGCCCGACCATATCCAGCCCCCAAGTTGCAAACGGCCAAGTGATTGGAATCATCCTTAATTCTTGAGCCAGAACATGAGAGCGGCGTGCAAACTTCTGACAACCGTCACACCTCTTTACCAAATCCTCAGCATCAGCATGAGCCGTCAACCAATAAAAACCGTGACGGAAGGCCTTAGCTACCAAGGATTTTGAATCGGCGTGGTGACCACAATATCCTTAGTGGATCTCACGCAAAATCTCACAGCCCTCTTGAGGAGACACACAACGCTGAAACGCCCCTGTTACGCTGCAATGATGCAACTCCCCATTGATAATGGTCATTGACTTGGATCGCCCGATTATCTGTTGGGCCAAAGTTTCATCGTCTGGTAACTCGCCCTGGTTCATGTACGCCAGGTATGGGACTGTACAATCCGGGATAACATGAAGAGACGCCACCAATTGAGCCTCCGGGTCAGGAACAGCCAAATCCTCCTCTGTAGGTATCTTGACGGACGGATTATGTAGCACATCCAGGAAGACATTGGGCGGCACCGGTTTACGTTGAGAGCCTAAGCGACTTAAAGCGTCCGCCGCTTCATTTTTTGTCGGACTATATGGTCAACCTGATAACCCTTGAAATGACCAGCCACTATGTCCACCTCTCGCCGATATGCCGCCATGAGTGGATCCTTTGAATCCCAAGTGCCAGACACCTGTTGAGCCACCAGGTACGAGTCACCAAAGCATTTAACCCGGCTTAAATTCATCTCCTTAGCCATCCGAAGACCATGGAGCAAGGCCTCATATTCAGCTGCATTGATAGTGCAAGGGAACATTAAACGGTGAACATAACAAAACTTATCACCTCGTGGGGAAGTTAATATGACTCCAGCCCCCGAGCCTTCCAATTGTCTGGACCCATCAAAATGAATACTCCAATAAGTGTTATCTGGCTTTTCCTCCGGTGCCTGCAACTCTGTCCAATCATTGATGAAGTCCACAAGTGCTTGGGATTTGATTGTTGTGCAAGGCGTATATTTTAACCCGTGAGGTCCAAGCTCAATAGCCCATTTGGCAATCCGGCCAATTGCTTCTCTATTTTGGATGATATCCCCCAAGGGGGCAGAACTGACCACAGTGATAGGATGACCCAAAAAATATTGCTTGAGCTTCCGGCTCGCCATGAAAACTCCACACACCAGCTTCTGCCAATGTGGGTACCTCTGCTTAGACTCAATAAGCACCTCACTGATATACTAAACCGGCCGTTGAACTGGATACTCCTTTCCAGCCTCCTTGCGCTCCACAAAAATAGCCACGCTAACAGCCCCGGCATTAGCAGCCACATATAACAACAAGGGCTCTTTATCAATGGGAGCAGCAAGGACATGCGGCTCAGCTAGCTTCCGCTTTAGACTCTCAAACGCTTCATTGGCAGCCTCACTCCAAACAAAGTCACCCGTCTTCTTCAGCTTCTGATATAAAGGGATGGCCTTCTCCCCAAGGCGACTGATAAACCGGCTCAAAGCTGCAATCCGGCCTGCCATGCGTTGAACATCATTGATACACTTCGGTTTAGTCAAAGAGGTTATGGCCTTGATTTTCTCCGGATTAGCTTCAATGCCCCTGTTAGACACCAGAAAGCCCAAGAGCTTTCCTGCGGTACACCAAAGACACACTTGGCCGGATTAAGCATCATTTTATAAACCCGGAGGTTATCAAAGGTCTCCTTCAAGTAATCTATCAAGTAATACAGGAGTGGATCACTGGACAGCGGTCAAGAACATCCTGAAATACCTGAAAAGGACTAAGGATATGTTTCTCGTTTACAGAGGTGACAAAGAGCTCGTCGTAAATGGTTACATCGATGCAAGCTTTGACACTGATCCGGATGACTCTAAGTCACAAACCGGATACATATTTCTATTAAATGGTGGAGCTGTCAGTTGGTGCAGTTCCAAGCAGAGCGCTGTGGCGGGATCTACGTGTGAAGCGGAGTACATAGCTGCTTCGGAAGCAGCAAATTAAGGAGTCTGGATGAAAGAGTTCATATCCGATCTAGGTGTCATACCTAGTGCATCGGGTCCAATGAAAATCTTTTGTGACAATACTGGTGCAATTGCCTTGGCAAAGGAATCCAGATTTCACAAGAGAACCAAGCACATGAAGAGATGCTTCAATTCCATCCGCGATCAAGTCAAGGAGGGAGACATAGAAATTTGCAAGATACATATCTATTTGAATATTGAAGACCCGTTGACTAAGCCTCTCTCATGAGCAAAACATGATCAGCACCAAGACTCCATGGGTGTTAGAATCATTACATTGTAATCTAGATTATTGACTCTAGTGCAAGTGGGAGACTGAAGGAAATATGCCCTAGAGGCAATAATAATGTTGTTATTTATATTTCCTTATATCATGATAAATGTTTATTATTCATGCTAGAATTGTATTAACCGAAAACTTAGTACATGTGTGAATACATAGACAAACAGAGTGTCACTAGTATGCCTCTACTTGACTAGCTCGTTGAATCAATGATGGTTATGTTTCCTAACCATAGACATGAGTTGTCATTTGATTAACGGGATCACATCATTAGAGAATGATGTGATTGACTTGACCCATCCATTAGGTTAGCACGATGATCGTTTAGTTTGTTGATATTGCTTTCTCCATAACTTATACATATTCCTATGACTATGAGATTATGCAACTCCTGAATACCGGAGGAACACTTAGTGTGCTATCAAACATCACAACATAACTGGGTGACTATAAAGATTCTCTACAGGTGTCTCCGATGGTGTTTGTTGAGTTGGCATAGATCGAGATTAGGATTTGTCACTCTGAGTATCGGAGAGGTATCTCTGGGCCCTCTCGGTAATGCACATCACTATAAGCCTTGCAAGGAATGTGACTAATGAGTTAGTTGCGGGATGATGCATTACGGAATGAGTAAAGAGACTTGCCGGTAACGAGATTGAACTAGGTATTGAGATACCGACGATCAAATCTCGGGCAAGTAACATACCAATGACAAAGAGAACAACGTATGTTGTTATGCGGTTTAACCGATAAAGATCTTCATAGAATATGTGGGAGCCAATATGAGCATCCAGGTTCCGCTATTGGTTATTAACCGGAGATGTGTCTCGGTCATGTCTACATAGTTCTCGAACCCATAGGGTCTGCATGCTTAACGTTTGGTGACGATCAGTATTACGAGTTTATGTGTTTTTATGTACCAAAGGTAGCTCGGAGTCCCGGATATGATCATGGACATGACGAGGAGTCTCGAAATGGTAGAGACATAAGATTGATATATTGGACGACTATATTCGAGCACCGAAAGTGTTTCGGGTGATTTCAGAGAAAAACGGAGTGCCGGAGGGTTACCGGAACCCCCCGGGGAAAAATTGGGCCTACATGGGCCATAGGGAAGAGGGAAGGCAGCCCACAAGGGGCAGCCACGCCCCCTCCCTATAGGGAGTCTGAATTGGACTAGGGAGGGGGCGCCCCCCCCCCTTTCCTTCTCCTCTTCCTCTCCTTTCCTTCTTTCCTCTTCTCCTAGTAGGACTGGGAAAGGAGGAATCCTACTCCGCCCCTAGGGCCGGCCGGCCTCCCCCCTTGCTCCTTTGTATACGGGGGCAGGGGGCACCCTAGAACACACAATTTGATTGTTTTTAGCCATGTGTGGTGCCCCCCTCCACCATAATCCACCTCGGTCATATCATCATAGTGCTTAGGCGAAGCCCTACGCCGGTAGCTTCATCATCACCATCATCACGCCGCCGTGCTGACGAAGCTCTCCCTCGACACTCAGCTGGATCGAGAGTTCGCAGGACGTCACCGAGCTGAACGTGTGCGGATCGTGGAGGTGCCGTACTTTCGGTGCTAGGATCGGTCGAATCATGAAGACGTTCGACTACATCAACCGCATTGACATAACGCTTCCGCTTACGGTCTACGAGGGTATGTGGACAACACTCTTCCCTCTCGTTGCTATGCATCACTGTCGGTGTCAAAACTGGTGGATCTTGGATAGGGGGTCCCGAACTGTGCGTCTAAGGTCGATGGTAACAGGAGACAGGGGACACAATGTTTTACCCAGGTTTGCGCCCTCTTTATGGAGGTAATACCCTATGTTCTACTTGATTGATCTTGATGAATATGAGTATTACAAGAGTTGATCTACCACGAGATCATAATGGCTAAACCCTAGAGGTCTAGCTTGTATGGCTATGATAATGAATCTCTCCCTCCGGACTAAGTCCTCTAGTTTATATAGACACCGGGAGGATCTAAGGTTACACAAGGTCGGTTACAAAGAAAGGAATCTACATATTTAGTCGCCAAACTTGCCTTCCACGCCAAGGAGAGTCCCATCCGGACATGGGTGTAGTCTTCGGTCTTCGTATTTCACAGCCCATCAGTCCGGCCCATGGCTAATAGGCCGGACGCCCGAGGACCCCTTAGTCCAAGACTCCCTCAGTAGCCCCTGAACCTGGCTTTAATGACAAGGTATCTGGCGCGTAGGCCTATCTTCGGCATTGCTAGGCGGGTTCCTTCTTCCGAACTCCAAAATAGTCTTTGGATGTATCGATGTGTCCGGACCTGTAACACACACACACACGGCACACACAACCGCAGAGAGAATATAATATTACACGTGTCCAATCTACTAACAGCTTTTCGTAACATGACATCACATCTGTCTTGTCATAATTTCGAACCGTTTTTCGTCTACCGCTCCATGTTTCAAGACGCGGTTGCCATTGGCACATCTTGTCAAAGCAGAGATCGTGTCCCTTTATTACGGGATTCTCATCAATGCGGGCATGGGTAACCCACAGCCCTCGGGAGTAGGAGAATTTTAAGGCGAGTGGGGAGGCGTCCCATATTTACTGCTTTTATAAGGAGATAAGAATCCCTTTTCTTCACCCACGCCTTCTCTCTTCCTCTGCCCTTCCATTCTTGAGCTCCAGCGCCCAAGTACTCATCTTCTCCGTCTTGAGCAAGAAATCAACCATGTCTAGATCCGGAGGTCAAGGCAAGTGGGTGGCCTCTCCGTCCAGGAGGAGGACATCGCCAAGCTTCAGGCGGCCGGGTACCTGGCGAAGGGAATCGCCCACCACCTTCCGGCCTAGGGACAAATCATTCCCATGCCTAAGCCCAATGAGAGGGTAGTATTCATCCCTCATTTCCTCCGCGGGTTAGGGTTTCCACTCCACCCCTTCGTCCGCGGTCTGATGTTCTACTACGGGATAGACTTCCATGATCTATCCCCGAACTCCCTCCTCAACATCTCGGCATTCATCGTCGTGTGTGAAGCCTTCCTCCGCATCCAGCCCCACTTCGGGATGTGGCTCAAGGTCTTCAATGTGAAGCCGAAGGTAGTGGATGGCCAGCACGCGGAGTGCGGAGGCGCCATGGTGAGCAAGCTGCCCAATGTCTCCTGGCCGAAAGGCACTTTCGTGGAGACTGTAAAAGAATGGCAGAAGCATTGGTTCTATATCACAGAACCCCACGGCACCACCTGGGCCGCAACTGCCGGATTCAACTCTGGCGCTCCCATGTGACTCACCTCCTGGGTCGAGAAGGGCCCGAACTGGTGTTCGCCAGACGAGCTGACAGCACTGCAAATGCGCATTCAAAGCATGGTGGATAGAGATATCAAACTCGTCGATATAATCCAGGCGATGCTAGTTCGCCATATTCTTCCATGCCAAAGCCGAAGCCGCCCTCTATGGGAGTTCAATCCGAAGAAGCACCATACCCTGAAGAGGCTCTTCGAAACCACTCACGAAGATGCCTGGAGGTTTCTTTTTAAGGGAAACGAAACACCGTCGGCCACAGATTCGGACCACGAGCATGACATCAACCACCTCGCCAACGAGGTATATCATTCTTACTGCATCCCTTACTTGCTTGTTTCAAGGATGATGTCTAAGCTTTTATCATCATCGATTCTACAGGACTGGACGGAGAGGGCGAAGCGGATCCAATGTCCGGCTCCGCTGCCTGAAGAACCAGTCATCCCACATTTAGCGAAGATGATGGTACCGGCGCCCTACAAGGTGCCAGAGAAGAAGGCCACGGGGAAGGCCAAGGGGGTCCGGAGTGGCCCCCGCCGCAAGGGTGCTTCGGACGCAACGTTCGAAGACAAGACTCCTTCCTCCGTCGTCGAAGACGACGACAATGAGGAGGAGGAGGAGGAAAACAACCCTTCCCCTGATGAGGGGAAGAAGAAGAGGGCAGCCTCCACCATTCTGGAGGCGGAGGTGCCCAAGAAGGGGAAAGGCCCGCTCATGGGCAGCTCCGCATGGGACGTTAAAAGCAGTCCAGAACAATGCCCCCGCACCAAGCCGCGGGCCGCATCGTAAGTGCTAAGACTTACATCCACCCGTAAAGTTTCTCCTCCTCATTGTATTGATATGATTGGTTATGTTATTGTAGTCCGGCCCGCAACAGCTCCCCACGATCCTCATCAGGAGGCTCGTTGGATTCCAAGGCGATGGCCAACGATTCACCGCAAGCCGCTCACTCCCCCCAGGCCAAGGACGATGCGGAGGTGCTGTCCTGGAGGACTGTTCCAAGCATGGGAGAGGCTCGGGAGGCGCCAGAAGGCGAAACCCCCGTCACTGGACACCAAGGGGAATCAATCCCCATGGAGACTGGTGGGGAGGGCCGTATTCAGTTCGGCCCTCAACCGGACTCAATTCCGGAGACCGATGCGGCTCCGGAATCCGGCATGCAACCTCCTTCAAAAGAAGGGGGATGCCTATTCCGCCGATGACCCCTATCCAACCATGGGCACCGGATAATCTGCTGGAGGCGCTGTGAGGCGCTTCCATTATGGATGAGCACCGTGTCCTTATGGGCACGGTAATTGAAAGGGTTCAGTCCGCCAAGAGAGGACTAACCGAAGCCTGCAGCAGCCTGCTGATAGGTTTTGAGGTAAGCGACACAGAAAAGAGAAAATCCCAATGTAGATAGTAGCCCCTGATGCTCTGTTCAGTGTTCGGAAAGAAAAAGCCGAACAGGGGATCAAAATAATTTTCACAGGAGACTAACATAAGATGTCTATATGAATAAGTAGGCGTCGTTGTTGGCTGCTGCCGCTCATACTGCGGAGGTCTTCGGCCTGAAGCAGAGCCTGGAGCAGGCCAAAGAAGAGCTCGGCCTCATAAAGAAGTAGCTAGAGGACAGCCAAGGTATGCCGTGACCTGCGCGTGAATTGAGGAAGGATGAATGTTTCGTGCTGACTAAAGTGTCATGAGTTTTATTAGGGGCCACGACTGAGGTGGCGGCCCTCAAGAAGGTGTTAGCCGAGGCCGAGGACAAAGCGGCCAAGGAGTGCGCCGCGTGCGAAAAAACATGAGGCCTGAGTCAGCGAGGTCCAGCAAGAGCTCCAGGACGCCGCCAAGAAGTATGAGTCCTTGGAGCGTGATTCGAAGATGCAAGCGTCCGAACTTGCGAAGGCCCGCCAAAGCGCACAAGAGGCTCGAGCCGAGGCCTAGAGCGCCCTTCAGGAAATCCAGGCGGCCAAGAAGATCGCGGCAGGTAAGGCTTTCATTATGCAAAGCAAGTCTGTGAAGGAAACGTTCCTTTTACTTACCTGAATTTGGAGCTCTCCAGGGGCATTTACGGATTTTCCGCGCAGCGTATCAGATGCTACTGAGTTCTATCGAGCCGAAGAAGGGAGTTCTACGGAGAAGTTGTTCTGGTCTCAATATCTTGGACCAGAACATCCAGTGCCCTTCAGCGACCAGCTGAAATAGCTGGTTGAGCTGCACAAGGCGGCCGGGCTAGCCATAAGGACCTGATAGTCCGACTATGGCCTGTCGCGTCGATACCCAGCAGCTACTTCAGACTTGTGAAGCGGCTTGTTAGTGCCTGCCCACGGCTTGAGGTCATAAAGCGATTGGTCTATATTGAAGGTGCCCGGATGGCCTTTGCCTGTGTCAAGATGCACTGGGCGAAGATGGATGCCAAGAAGCTGATGACCGAGGGGCCGCCTGAGGGCAAGGAGCACCGCCGTCCCGAGTTATATTTTGATGGTGTCCTGGAGGGATCCCGCCTTATGGCAGAGCAATGTGCGAAGGATGTTATACTCCCATGAAAATATTCGTATTATCCTGTCCTATAACATGAATCAACGATGTTGTGTAATATAATGCTTGTTATGTTTTAATTTTTTCCTCCTGTGCGGCCGTGTTGCTTGAAATCTGAGGGTTGGCCAGTCGTCGGCTTCTGCCCCGCGTAGGCAGTACGGGGGTGTTCGGGATGGAATCTAAACAATCTTGATCCAATTATATGGTCCTTGAAGGAGTTGTTTAGCGCAACGAACCAGGCAACCAGACTATGCGGCTTGAACGCCCTCACTTAGCCATAGGAGTTTTATAATAAAAACATGGGCGCACCCCCTAGTATCTGAACTAGAGTGCTATAAGCGTCTGATTGGGAAGTACCGATCCTTCGCGTAATGCGGAAGAAATCTCTAACGATTTGTAACCTCCCAACAGCTGACCGGCTCTCGCCGCATCATGACAGTCAGTTTTCGGCTTTCTCTACTGAGGTGCTCCTTTGGATAAACCAGCGCACAATCACAGTAGTTCTCCCTTTACTACCTTAGCTGATATAGCGGAACGTAAGGTAGCAAGCATAGGAACCGGGCAACCCAACTATTGACTAAAGACATGATTCGGAGCCAATGCATATAATGCTAAATTCGGGGTGCCGAACTATACTTATAAAAAGTGTTTGGACTTTTGTTGCCGTAAGGTGCTATGAAGCCCCTGGCAAACATCAAACGTACCAAAGTGTACGGGTGCTACCTGATAGGGTTATCCACAGGGGAGCTGAAAAAGAGGAAGAAAACAGAAAAGGTACAAAGGTAAAAAGTTGGGGTCCTAAAGCTCCGGCCGCAAACTGTTCTCATTGTATTTAAATTAGTACATCAAGGCACATTGATACAGGTAGTGCTATAAGACACAGGCTATTTGACATGCCGAAACCAAGGGAGAGCTGCATGTGGATCCTGAAAAACAGGTAGAGTTATCGTTAACAGAATCACCTAAAAAGTCCCCATATGTTTGTGTTTCTCGCCGTCTTGGTGTGTTTATCCTTCAAGAGGGCCGATAACCAGTCCACCAGATGGGGCCTGTGGGATTGAGACCTGCAAAGGAAACAAGTAAAAGTGAAAGTATGTGTGTATCCGATGTCGGTTGAGCCGTACTATGGACCACAAGCTAGCTATGCCTCCGTCGATGCCCATGGGATTTTAAGTGCATAGTTATGTACGCGCGGCACGAATGTCGCCACCTTATCGGGACTGAGACGGAGGACGGATTGCTAGTCGAGCTCCTGACGAGCCGAGCTCTCCTAGTGCAGAGTGGTTCGGACCCTCTTAATGGTGTTCGTGGGCTCGGCAGCCAAATTAAGGTTCTGATTGAGAAGGCCGCTCTGTACTTCTGCTGCTAAGGCAATTGTGTGCTCTTCTGTACGGAGGGAGCGTTCCGTATTTCCATTGACCGTTATGACGCCGCGCGGACCAGGCATCTTGAGCTTGAGGTAAGCATAGTGTGGTACTGCGTTGAATCGAGCAAACGCAGTTCGTCCGAGCAGTGCGTGATAGCCGCTGCAGAAGGGGACGATATCGAAGATTAACTCCTCGCTTCGGAAGTTGTCCGGAGATCCGAACACAACCTCTAGTGTGATTGAGCCCGTACAGCGGGCTTCTACACCTGGTATGACTCCTTTGAAGGTAGTCCTGGTGGGCTTGATCCGTGATGGGTTAATGCCCATTTTTCACGCTGTATCCTGACAGAGCAGATTGAGGCTGCTGCCTCCGTCCATAAGGACGCGAGTCAGGTGGAACCCATCAATTATTTGGTCTAGGACCAGTGCGGCTGAACCACCATGACGGATACTAGTCGGATAATCCCGGTGATCAAAAGTGATCGGGCATGACAACCATGGATTAAATTTTGGGGCGACTGGCGCTATCGCATAGACGTCCCTGAGCGCGAGCTTGTGCTCCCTCTTGGGGATGTGGGTAGCGTATATCATGTTCAGTGTTTTGACCTGAGGGGGAAACTTATTTTTTTCCCTGTGTTCGGTTGCCGGGGCTCTTCATCATCATCCTCGCTTTGCGATCCCTTTTCCCTGTTCTCGGCGTTTAATTTGCCCGCCTGTTTAAAAACCCAGCAATCTCGATTTGTATGATTGGGTGATTTGTCCGGGGTGCCATGAATCTGGCACGGACGATCAAGTATGCGGTCCAAGCTGGATGGGCCTGAATTGTTCTTTTGGAACGGCTTCTTCCGCTGACCGGACTTAGAGCCACTGAATCCGGCATTGACCGTTGTATCCTCGGTGGTATCACTGTTGTTTTGACGCTTGTATATGTTGCGTCGAGACTTGTCCTTGTTAATTTTAACTTCAGGGGTGCCGGTGTCGCTTGCATTGTTTTTGCTATGGGCCAACCAACTATCCTCACCCGCACAAAAGCGGTTCATGAGTGCCGTGAGGGCCACCATGGATTTTGGCTTTTCTTGGCCGAGGTGGCGAGCGAGCCATTCGTTGCGGATGCTGTGTTTGAAGGCTGCTAGGGCTTCGGCATCCGGACAATCGATGATTTGGTTCTTTTTAGTTAAGAACCTAGTCCAGAATTTCTTGGCAGACTCTCCAGGTTGTTGAACTATGTGGCTTAAGTCATCGGCGTCTGGTGGCCGGACATATGTACCTTGGAAGTTGTCGAGGAAGGCTTCTTCCAAGTCCTCCCAGCTGCCACTAGAATTTTCAGGCAGGCTGTTTAACCAGTGCCGAGCTAGACCCTTGAGTTTTAAAGGGAGGTATTTGATGGTGTGGAGGTCATCGTCGCGGACCATATGAATGTGGAGAATGAAGTCTTCGATCCACATCGCGGGGTCCGTGGTTCCATCGTATGATTCTATATTCACAGGTTTGAACCCTTCTGGGAATTCATGATCCATGACCTCATCAGTGAGGCAATGAGGGTGTGCGGCACCTCTATATCGGGCTATGTCGCGACGTAGCTCTGATGGAGTCCGTCTGCGGTTTTCAGCCCGCGCATGACTAAGTTTGTCACGTCCGAATAGGTGGCCGTCGTCGCGTGTCGAAGCACGTCCTCGAGATCCGTAGACTGATCTGGTATGTCCTACTATATTGTCCAGGTTCTATCGGAGGTCATATGTATGGCCGTGGGATAATTTACCCCTACCTGTGCGATGAGGCGGGGTGGGCTGGTGTTCGGCGTGAGTTGTCATTTTGTCCCGACCACATGGTGGTCGGTCAGCCGCATTGTACGATGGTGGTATGTATTCTGGCGCCTCCTCGTCAAACTGAGGTAGCAATTTGCGCTTTGGGTAACTTTTGGTTGGGTGCTTGAGGCCGTATTCTTCGGCTGCTAGGACACCGGTCCATTTATCATTGAGCAGATCTTGATTAGCTTGAAGCTGATGTTTCTTCTTTTTCAGGCTCCTTGTAGTGGCTATGAGCTGGCGCTTGAAGCACTCCTGCTCCAGAGGTTCCTCAGGCATGATGAAATCGTCGGTGCCGAGGCTCACCTCATCCTCGGAGAGCGGAGGATAACTTCCGTCCTCTGAGTCTTCGTGCGTGGCCTGTTTACCAAGGCTAACCTGCCCATCTTCCCATTCATCTTTTTTTTAGCTGTTTCAACGGGGTCTTCATTGTCTTCGGCACCTTCTGGAGTATTATCTTCTCCTGTGTCAGCATTGTTGTCTTTACTGCGACGTGACTTAGAGCGGCGCCGCTGACGCTGGCGCTTGGATTGTATTTCGGAAGGTTTATCCTCAGCTGGATCTTCCTTGTCATCGCCGATGTTCTCCTTTGGTGCATCCACCATGTATACATCATATGACGAAGTGGTCGTCCAACGTCCAGTGAACGGTGGGTTCTGGGCCTCTTCTTCTCCGGCATCATCGTCCATACCTTCGATGTCCTCGGAGTCGTAACCAAGTGTGCCGGTTAAATCTTCGACCGTGGCTATAAAGTGGGTGGTGGGTGGGGAGCAAAATTCTCCATCGTTAGCCCCTAGTTCGAACCGGATATAGTTTGGTTGTGAGTCCTCTGCCAAGGACAGATTCTTTAACGAGTTTAGCATGTCGCCCAAAGGCAAGTGCTGGAAGATGTCTGCGGCGCTGAATTCGAAGATCGATAAACAATCAAGTTCGGCGTCCGTGAGCTCACGTGATTTGGAACTTACGGCCGGAAATGAATCCAGAGTTCTGGTGGCACAGGTATCGTGTGAGATCAAGTCTATGTGCGGATCCAATGCCAGGGAATCTGTGGCCTCCGTGGAGGGGTTAAGCTTCCCGTCCTTGGATGGAGCAGCCTGCTCCGGATCTAAGGCCAGAGCGGTTACGGGAGCTGTCTCATGGATGCATCCCGATGACAGATTTAGGTCATGTCCCTCGGGGTGTCCAGGAGTGGTGGCCACAGTCTCGAATCCGGCGAGGATCAAGTCTGCACGGATGTCCGTGACGTAGTTCAAGATCCCAAATATGACTTGATGGCCAGGGGCATAGCTTTCGATCTGCTCTAGATGGCCAAGCGAGTTGGCCCGCAAAGCGAAACCGCCGAACACGAAGATTTGTCCGGGGAGTAAAACTCCCCCTTCGGCAGCATCGTTGTAGATGGTTGAAGGAGCCATCAAACCTCTTGATGACGGCACAGTGGAACTCTCAATGAAAGCACCAATGTCGGTGTCAAAACCGGCGGATCTCAGGTAGGGGGTCCCGAACTGTGCGTCTAAGGTCGATGGTAACAGGAGACAGGGGACACAATGCTTTACCCAGGTTCAGGCCCTCTTTATGGAGGTAATACCCTACGTCCTGCTTGATTGATCTTGATGAATATGAGTATTACAAGAGTTGATCTACCACGAGATCGTAATGGCTAAACCCTAGAGGTCTAGCTTGTATGGCTATGATAATGAATCTCTCCCTCCAGACTAAGTCCTCCGGTTTATATAGACACCGGGAGGATCTAGGGTAACACAAGGTCGGTTACAAAGAAAGGAATCTACATATTTAGTCGCCAAGCTTGCCTTCCACGCCAAAGAGAGTCCCATCCGGACACGGGTGTAGTCTTCGGTCTTCATATCTTCACAGCCCATCAGTCCGGGCCATGGCTAACAGGCCGGACACCCGAGGACCCCTTAGTCCAGGACTCCCTCAATCACCATGATAGATCTTGTGTGTGCGTAGGAATTTTTTTGAAATTACTGCATTCCCCAACACATGCACCCTTGAAGAGTGGTCTATTTTTATTGAATCTCGATCGTGGTGATACACATATTCATAATATTGATGCCAAAAGATGCAAAGTTGATAATGATAGTGCAACATATTTGTGGCACTGCCGTTTAGGTCATATTGGTGTAAAGCGCATGAAGAAACTCCATGCAGATGGACTTTTGGAATCACTTGATTATGAATCATTTGATGCTTGCGAACCATGCCTCATGGGCAAGATGACTAAGACTCCATTCTTCGGAACAATGGAGCGAGCCACTGACTTATTGGAAATAATACATACCAATGTATGCGGTCCAATGAGTGTTGATGCTCGCGGCAGGTATCGTTATTTTCTGACCTTCATAGATGATTTGAGCATATATGGGTATATCTACTTAATGAAACACAAGTCTGAAACTTTTGAAAAGTTCAAAGAATTTCAAAGTGAAGTGGAAAATCATCGTAACAAGAAAATAAAGTTTCTATGATCTGATCGCGAGGAAAATATTTGAGTTACGAGTTTGGTCTTCATTTAAAACAATGTGGAATAGTTTCGCAACTCATGTCACCTGGAACACCATAGCGTAATGGTGTGTCCGAACATTGTAACCGTACTTTATTAGATATGGTGCGATCTATGATGTCTCTTACTGATTTACCACTATCGTTTTGGGGTTATGCATTAGAGATAGTTGCATTCACGTTAAATAGGGCACCATCTAAATCCGTTGAGACGACACTGTATGAACTGTGGTTTTGGAAAGAAACCTAAGCTGTCGTTTCTTAAAGTTTGGGGTTTGTGATGCTTATGTGAAAAAGCTTCAGCCTGATAAGCTCGAACCCAAATCGGAGAAGTGCGTCTTCATAGGATACTCAAAAGAAACTGTTGGGTACACCTTCTATCACAGATCCGAAGGCAAGATATTTATTGCTAAGAATGGATCCTTTCTAGAGAAGGAGTTTCTCTCGAAAGAAGTGAGTGGGAGGAAAGTAGAACTTGATTTGTAATTGTACCTTCTCTTGAATTGGAAAGTAGTTCATCACAAAAAACTATTCCCGTGATGCCTACACCAATTAGTGAGGAAGCTAGATCATGAAACTTCAGATCAAGTTACTACCGAACCTTGTAGGTCAACCAGAGTACATTTCGCACCTGAGTGGTATGGTAATCCTGTTCTGGAAGTCATGTTACTAGACCATGAAGAACCTATGAACTATGAGGAAGCGATGATGAGCCCAAATTCCCCGAAATGGCTTGAGGCCATGAAATCTGAGATGGGATCCATGTATGAGAACAAAGTGTGGACTTTGGTTGACTTGCCCGATGATCAGCAACCCATAGAGAATAAATGGATCTTCATGAAGAAGACTGACGCTGACGGTAATGTTACTTTCTACAAAGCTCGACTTGTTGCGAAAGGTTTTTGACAACTTCAAGGAGTTGACTATGATGAGACCTTCTCACCCGTAGCAATGCTTAAGTCTATCTGAATCATGTTAGCAATTGCCGCATTTTATGATTATGAAATCTGGCAAATGGACGTCAAAATTGCATTCCTTAATGGATTTCTTAAAGGAGAGTTGTATATGATGCAACCAGAAGGTTTTGACGATCCTAAAGGTGCTAACAAAGTGTGCAAGCTCCAGCGATCCATTTATGGACTGGTGCAAGCATCTCGGAGTTGGAATATACGCTTTGATGAAGTGATCAAAGCATATGGTTTCATATAGACTTTTGGAGAAGCTTGTATTTACAAGAAAGTGAGTGGGAGCTCTGTAGCATTTCTAATATTATATGTGGATGACATATTGTTGATTGGAAATGATATAGAATTTCTGGATAGAATAAAAGGATACTTGAATAACAGTTTTTCAATGAAAGACCTCGGTGAAGCTGCTTATATATTGGGCATCAAGATCTATAGAGATAGATCAAGAAGCTTAATTGGACTTTCACAAAGCACATACCTTGATAAAATTTTGAAGAAGTTCAAAATGGATCAGTCAAAGAAAGGGTTCTTGCATGTGCTACAAGGTGTGAAGTTGAGTCAGACTCAATGCCCGACCACTGCAGAAGATGGAGAGAAAATGGAAGTCATTCCCTATGCCTCAGCCATAGGTTCTATCATGTATGCAATGTTGTGTACCAGACCTGATGTGTGCCTCGCTATAAGTTTAGGAGGGAGGTACCAAAGTAATCCAGGAGTGGATCACTGGACAGCGGTCAAGAGCATCCGGAAATACCTGAAAAGGACTAAGGATATGTTTCTCGTTTATGGAGGTGACAAAGAGCTCGTCGTAAATGGTTACGTCGATGCTAGCTTTGACACTGATCCGTATTTATATTGAATGGTGGAGCTGTCAGTTCGTGCAGTTCCAAGTAAAGCGTCGTGGCGGGATCTACGTGTGAAGCGGAGTATATAGCTGCTTCGGAAGCAGCAAATGAAGGAGTCTGGATGAAGGAGTTCATATCCGATGTAGGTGTAATAGCTAGTGCATCGGGTCCAATGAAAATCTTTTATGACAATACTGCAGCAATTGTCTTAGCAAAGGAATCCAGATTTCACAAGAGAATCAAACACATCAAAAGATGCTTCAACTCCATCCGTGAGCAAGTCAAGGAGGGAGACATAGAGATTTCCAAAATACATACGGATCTGAATGTGGCAGGCCCGTTGACTAAGCCTCTTCCACGATCAAAACATGATCAACACCAAGACTCCATGGGTGTTAGAATCATTACAACGTAATCTAGATTATTGACTCTAGTGCAAGTGGAAGACTGAAGGAAATATGCCCTAGAGGCAATAATAAAGTTTTTATTTATATTTCCTTATATCATGATAAATGTTTATTATTCATGCTAGAATCGTATTAACCGGAAACTTGATACATGTGTGAATACATAGACAAAACAAAGTGTCCCTAGCATGCCTCTACTGGACTAGCTCGTTAATCAAAGATGGTTAAGTTTCCTAACCATAGACATGTTTTGTAATTTAATGAACGGGATCATATCATTAGAAGAATGATGTGATGGACAAGACCCATCCGTTAGCTTAGCATAATGATCGTTAAGTTTTATTGCTATTGCTTTCTTCATGACTTATACATATTCCTTTGGCTATGAGATTATGCAACTCCCGAATACCAGAGTAATACCTTGTGAGCTATCAAACATCACAACATAACCGGGTGATCATAAAGATGCTCTACAGGTATCTCCGAAGGTGTTTGTTGGGTTGGCATAGATCGAGATTAGGATTTGTCACTCCAAGTATCAGAGAGGTATCTCTGGGCCCTCTCGGTAATGCACATCATGATAAGCCTTGCCAGAAATGTGACTAATGAGTTAGTTACGGGATGATGCATTACGGAACGAGTAAAGAGACTTGCCGGTAACGAGATTGAACTAGGTATAAAGATACCACGATAGGCAAGTAACATACCGATGACAAAGGAAATGACGTATGTTGTCATTGTAGTTTGACCGATAAAGATCTTCGTAGAATATGTAGGAACTAACATGAGCATCCAGGTTCCGCTGTTGGTTATTGACCGGAGATGTGTCTCAGTCATGTCTACATAGTTCTCGAACCCGTAGGGTCCGCGCGCTTAACGTCCGATGACGATTTGTATTATGAGTCATGTGTTTTGGTGACCGAAGATTGTTTTGAATCCCGGATGAGATCATGGACATGATGAGGAGTCTCGAAATGGTCGAGAGGTAAATATTGATATATTGGATGATGGTATTCAGATACCAGAAGTGTTTCGAAATGTATCGGGTACGTATCGGAGTACCGGGGGGTTACTGAAACCCCTGGGGGAAGATATGGGCCCTATGGGACATAGGAGGGAGGCAAGGCAGCCCACAAGGGTGGCGCCCCCCCTCCCCCCCCCCCCCCCCCACCCAAGGGAGGAGTCTGAATTGCGTAGTTTGGTATTAGCTTCATTATCTGAGATTGTAAAGGAATTTAGCCTCTAATACATATTGGGTCCAAGGTTTTCTTGGAAATACAAATTTTATTTATTGTAACATGGTATTAGAGCCTAAATTCCTTTTGCACCCCATGGCCCATGCATGCTCAACTCGTGCTCTCTATAGATCAATATATGGTCGGTTGTGTGTGAAATTTTTTTGTGAAAATTGATGACTTGGTGATTGATATGGACATGTTCATGAATGGTTTTCTTGAATTTATTTTGATGAATCCATGCATTGCTTTATGTATTAAGGTCAGTATGATGCGTCTTAGTGAACAAACTTTTAGCTACTATTTGAGTGAGATGTACAGTAATACTGATGGATAACTAAGATTAATCTCAGATAATGAAGCTAATACCAAACTATGCATGATACACATTTAAAATTTTAATTTAAATACTAATTCTTTCACAAATACCATAAAAACTTAAGTATGTAAAATATTTGAAATATTTAGAAAATTGTTTGAACTCTAAAGTCTTTTTTGTGAAATTATGAAATATCTGGAGCAAATCAATTAGTTCCCCAATTAGGAGATTTTGTGAATGGCCATAAATATTTGAACTCTAGAAAATCACTCAGAATTGTAAAATCTTGTAACTACCAAAGAATTGAATTTGAATAAATGATAAAAATAATTCAAATCCTATCTTGGATTAACCGATGGTCTTGGTTGCCATCGATTATTTTGACTTAATAAGTTGGTGCTCCGATTAGTGATAGAGAAAAGAGGCCGGAGGAATTAAAAATACTACCAAAATTGAGCTTGCGATCTTGGGTCCATATGTTGAAATTATATTTTTGGAAATTTAGCAAACTGAGATATGTATCATATGTTAGATGTGTATAGTTTCTTTGTATAAGGGGCTTTTCTGCACTTTACCACAAATGTATATGTTCTGGTCCTTGGCCCTCAGTAAAGCTAGTTGCTCATTATCCAACATGGCATCAGATGCTAGGTTAGCCTCTCCCCCGCACGATGCAACTCCGTTCTTGCTTTGTTCCTAATTTCTCTCGTCTTCGGCCATTCCCGGCTCTGTTCCGGTTGCCATCGCTTGTTTTCTGCTCGTCGCTGGCTGTGCTTGCGCTCGCCGAGGTTGTTGCGGCTGAGATCCGGTCTCCTCTCTAGGCTGCCTGCTCCCGCTCCCTTCTCCGCCTGGGCTGTCGCCGCTTCATCTCCGACCGGCCGCCGCCGCCCAGTCTCTGTCCAGCCGCGGCCGCTCCGTCTCCGTCCGGCCGCTGCCACTTCGTCTCCATTCGGCCGCTGCCACTCCATCTCCATTCGGCCGCCGCAATTCCGTCTCCGTCCGCCCGGCCGCCATCATCCTCGTCTGCCAGCCGTCGCTGTCCTTGTCTATCCAGCCAAGGCTCTGGTCACGGTCGACCGTCCCAGGCCCAAGTCCTCGCTCGTTTCCCCTGCATCGATCGAGCCTCTGCTCGATCCAGATTGAGCTGCCTGAGTCCCCTGCTTCGGTTCCTTTTTTGCTCGATCCAAATCGGGTCGGCTGAGTTCGTTGACTTCAAAAAAACAGAGAGAAGCAGAGAAGCAAATCAGCATGTCTTCGTCGGGCTATGTGGCTGTTCCTCGGTGCTCGGTGATCTTTGATGGCACCAATTATGCTGAGTTTGTGGGATTCATGTGTATTCATATGTGCGGGCTTCTCCGGTGGGGCGTTCTCTCTGGCGAGGTCCCCTGTCCGCCATGCCCCGTTGCTCCTGTGGCTCCTACCCCGCCGGTGCCACCTGTTCTGGCTGCTGAGCCTTCTCAAGCTGATCGAGATGCAGCCCAGGCTCTTGATGATGCGGTGGTTGATGCTTATGATCAGAAGGTATCAACCTATTCAGATGCTCTTTCAGTCTACCGTGATGATCTGTTTGCTTACACTCAGTGGTGCAATGATGATGCTCGGGCTGCTGTCGTTCTCACTACGAGTGTGCTCCCTCAGTTTGCTTCAGAGTTCATGGGTCTCGGCACTATTTCAGCGATGTGGTCTTATCTCTGTCAGCGCTATCAGCCATCTGGTGATGCTCTCTACTTATCTGTGGTGCGTCAGGAGAATGCTCTTTAGCAGGGTGACTCTTCTATTGATGAGTTCTACACACGGTGCTCTGCCATCTGGCGCCAGCTTGACTCTCTTCGGAAAGTTGTTTGTGGAGCTTGCCGCTGCTGTCAGACTATGCAGTCTGACTTGGAGTTTCAGCGTGTTCATGAGTTCTTATCTCGCCTCCATTCTGAGTTTGAGCCTCGTCATGCTCACATGCTTGCTCGTGGTCGTGTTCCTATCTCGAGGTGCCTGTCGAGATTCATGCTGAGGAGACCCGCCTTCGCTCTGCTGGGTCGCTTGCTATTCCGTCAGTATTGGCTGCCAGAGCTCCTGTGTCTTCTGCTCGTCTCACCGCTCTGCCGCTCCTGCCGACTCCTTCAGGGGGTGGGTCGCCCTCCTTATGCTGAGAAGGTCACGTCGCGCCGTGACACTTTCTGTGGTTACTGCTCCAGGCCAGGTCACCCAGAGTCTGACTGTCGCCAGAAGAAGCAAGACCAGAGGCGCTCCTCTTCTAGTGGGACTCATGTGCCTCCCTCGACTCCGTCACTCACTGACCAAGACATTCTACGGCTCAAGCGTCTACTTGCTTCCTCTGGCTCCTCATCGACTGGTTCTGCTGCTGCTGTGACTGCATCCGCTTCTCCATCACCGCCGGTATCTACACAGTCAGGTACATCTTCGTGGGTTCTGGATTCTGGAGCTTCCTTTCATATGTCTTCTGATTCTTCAGCGTTGTCTTCTCTTTGATCTCTTGATTCTCCTATTAATGTTCTTACTGCCGATGGCACATCTCTTTCTGTTGCTAGTCGTGGTATTCTTTCCACTCCGTCCTTTTCTATTCCTTGTGTTTCACATGTTCCCCGCCTCACCATGAATCTTTTTTCTGCTACCCAACTTACTGATTCTGGTTGTTGTGTCATTCTTGATACCGACTATTGCTTCATTCAGGATCGTCGCACCAAGGCTTTGGTTGCTGCTGGCCCTCGTCGCCGTGAGTCAGAGGGCCTTTGGGAGGTTGACTGGCTTTGTGTTCCTTCTACTGCCACCACTTCTGCCAGTTCTCATGCTCTTGTCGCCTCCTTGTTTGTGTCCTTCCAGCAGTGGCATCATCGCCTTGGTCACATTTGTGGCTCGCGCTTGCCATCATTAGTGCGTCAAGGCCTCTTATGGTCTGTCTTTGGAGATGTTTCTTTACATTCTAATGGTTGTAGACTTGGCAAACAGATCCAGTTACCTTATCCTACCAGTGAGTTGATATCTCAGCGTCCGTTTGACTTAGTTCATTCCAATGTCTGGGGTCCTGCTCCCTTTGATTCCAAAGGTGGTCATCGCTACTATGTTTTGTTTATTGATGATTTCTCTCGCTACACTTGGCTCTACTTCATGAAATCTCATAGCGAGGTTCTCTCTATATACAAACGATTTGCTGCCATGGTTCACACACAGTTTGCCACTCCTATTCGTACCTTTCCTCCAGCACCTCTCATTCATTCTCATTCACCACCGACACCATCTTCCCCATCCTCCTCCTCCACCTCTCCACCATCATCTCTAGTCCATCGCCCTCTCTCACCATTTCCTCTCCACTATACTCGTCACCCTCGTACTGAGCATGCTTCCCCTGATGCGCCTTCCACCTCTGGTGCACCTCCCTTCACGCCTCCCCCGGTTCATAACCTCCGTGCTCAGCCTCGCCCCATCCTGATCGCTATTCTCCTGATCGGTACGGTCTCTCTGTTATTGCTGAGCCCACTACCTATCGGACTACCATGACTCAGCCTGAAGGGCAGCTTGCAATGGCCAAAGAACTTGCTGCTCTTGAGCGCTCTGGCACATGGGATCTAGTTTCCCTCCCTTTCGGTGTTCGTCGCATCACCTGCAAGTGGGTCTACAAGATTAAGACTCGCTCCGATGGTTCTCTTGAGCGCTACAAAGCTCGTCTTGTGGCCCGTAGTTTTCAGCAGGAGTAGGGACACGATTATGATGAGACATTCGCTCATGTTGCCCACATGACCACTGTCTGCACTCTCCTTGGTGTGGCTTCTGTTCGTCATTGGTCTATCTCTCAACTTGATGTCCAGAACACATTTCTCAATGGCGAGTTGCGTGAGGAAGTGTATATGCAGCCACCACCGGGGTACTATGCTCCTGATGGTATGGTCTGTAGACTTCGCCGCTCCCTCTATGGTCTCAAACAGGCCCCTCGTGCCTGGTTCGAGCGCTTCGCCTCTGTGGTGACTGCCGCTAGCTTCTTGCCCAGTGATCATGATCCGGCGTTGTTTGTTCACACGTCTCCTCGTGGTCGGACTCTTCTCCTTCTCTATGTTGATGACATGATCATCACCGGTGAAGACTTTGACTACATTTCCTTTGTTAAGGCTCGCCTTCGCGATCAATTTCTCATGACTGATCTTGGTCCACTTTGCTATTTTCTTGGGATTGAGATCTCCTCGACCTCTGATGGCTTCTACATCTCCCAGGAAAGATATATTCATGATCTTCTTGCTCGCGCTGCTCTCGGTGATGAGCGCACTGTTGTGACTCCTATGGAGCTCAACGTTCAGTTTCGTGCCTCTGATGGTGACCCTCTTCCTAATCCCACTCACTATCGTCACCTCGTTGGCAGCCTTGTCTATCTTGCTGTTACGCGTCCTGACATTTCCTATCCTATCCACATCCTGAGTCAGTTTGTTTCAGCCCCCACCTCTGTCCACTATAGTCATCTCCTCCGTGTTCTACGATATCTGTGTGGCACGATCTCTCATCGCCTTTTCTTTCCCGGTCCAGCTCTCTTGAGCTCCAGGCCTACTTTGATGCTACCTAGGTCAGTGATCCCTTTGATCGACGCTCGTTGTCTGCTTACCATGTCTTTCTTGGTGGCTCTCTTGTTGCCTGGAAGACAAAGAAACAGACTGCAGTTTCTCGCTCTAGTACCGAGGCTGAGTTGCGAGCCATGGCTATGTTGACCCTGAGGTGATCTGGTTACAATGGTTACTTGAGGATTTTGGTGTGTCTCCTACTACCTCGACTCCCTTACTGTCAGACAGTACCGGTGCTATTAGTATTGCACGTGACCCGGTGAGACATGAGCTCACCAAGCACATCTGTGTGGATGCCCACTTTGTGCGTGCTGCTGTGCAGGATCAGACTCTCTCTCTCTCTCTTCACTATGTGGACTTCTTCACGAAGGCACAAACTCGAGCGCAGTATAGTTTTGTTCTCTCCAAACTCAGTGTTGTTGATCCACCATGAGTTTGAGGGGGGTGTTAGATGTGTATAGTTCCTTTGTATAAGGGGCTTTTCTGCACTTTACCACACATGTATATGTTCTAGCCCTTGGCCCTCAGTAAAGCTAGTTGCTCATTATCCAACATCATACACTTTGTCAAATACAACCACAAATATCTCCGCAATCACGTGTGCCTACCACCATAAGCACGAATGTATTTCCGAGGGAATATGTATTTTTTTCCCTCTCCTTCGGGCAAGCTTTTAACACATGCAAGCTATTCATCCCCGTTTGAAACAAAGGAACTTTACAGGAATTTCATATAAACAGAATCCTATAGAAAAAATTTCCTACGAGTCATTTTGATTGTTGGGTTAGTTCTAAAAATTCCTATATCAAATCTTCCTTTCCTTCATTTTTTGGAAGATTCTAAACATTTGCTCAAACCTCTTGTTTTCGCTTCCTTGGAGAAGTCCAATGCAACATCTTTTTTGTCTCTCCTAAAGAACATTTTGTAGAAAAGAAATTGTGGAGCATCCGAACAACTATGTGTTCTTCCACCCGCAAAAAAAAACTATGTTGTAAAATTCCCGTGTTTTAGATTCCTACAGGAATCTACAAGACATGGTTACAATTTTTTTATTTTTTGCATTTCTATGTTTTCTTGTCTACAAACACGTGGAGCGATAACAAAATAAAGAGAAGATGGGACGTTGAAACGAAGAAGGAAAGAAATAGATAGAAAAGTGGCAACTAAGTGGAGAGAAATCCCAAGCATTTCTAGAATAATTTTGTTGCTATATAACCATTCAATTATAGTCACACATTGTACAAAAAATATGTTGGTGCATATAGAACAAATAATTATCTTTATACTTATTACTATGCAATTCCATTGTTTGCCATCCAAGCATGATTTCGTATTGAAACCTCACCGAGATTCCATGAGCCAATTCAGTTAACACCCAAAGAACCGAATTCGTATTACGTCCATTACAGTTTTCTTTCTGATTTGGTATTCCAAACCAATTCATTACGGAGCCCTCCAATACAGACATGCAAATAAAGCATTAAGGTAATGGTGCATCTCCAACTAAGCTAAGGCAGATCCTACTACTAGCAACCTGTGCCTCCTCTACTCCGCTAGCTAGGACATGGATGAACTAAAAGCACACCTTGATTTCCCAACAGGGATTAAGAAATAAAAACTTTATGTGCATGGCACGCCTTAGCCAATCAATCGCAGAGCTCCAAAAAAGGGGATACTGCTACTGCATACGCTGCTCTGATTGCAGTTATAGTAGGAGTAGTGCCCTGGCCTTGTGATATTCCAAGAATAAGAGGATGCTTGGTCTTGTGCTAGAGGCACTTGATCACACCAAATCAGATGAAGAATATCATCCCCAACTATTCACCTCAGTGAAGAGCCCTGAAGACTGGGTCTACACTCCACTGTTTTACTTTTACCTTGTTAACTTCTTACAGATTACTCAACAATATTGAGAACGCAGTGGATCCAGAACATGCTACCGAAAGAAGAAAGGAGATGAAGAACTCAATTGCAGATGCATAATGTGGGTCTGAACATCAAGGAAAATCCTGAGCTAGCCCAATTGGATGGAAATGATGCTGAGATGATCCCCCCATCATCGCAGCGCCGGCTTGCATGCAGACTCATCAACCCCATCCAGCTCAATTCCTTTGAATGGCACATGAAAAACAGATGACAGCATTTATATCAGCAACACATGCACACATCTCTCTACCTCCGTTTCACTCAAGAGGAGCGGGAGCGGGAGACGACTGAAACGCAGCATGCCATATGGCTTATGGAGGTGGACCCAGCTCCAATCATGTGCACAGGCAAGGACCACCCAAGGGAAAAAGGCAAAGGTTTATTCATTCATCTCTGATCCATGCTGATCACTTGATCAGCAACCAACCAAACAAAGCAATCCATATAGACCAACAGAATGACGCACAAAGGAGTGAAAAGAAGAGGATAGAAACAGTGTTGATTGATGGATGGATAGAGGCGTATCAATTAGGAACACATGGCATGGCCCTGGGCAAATAATGCATGCTCACCGGGAACAAATGGCCGGCTGGCTGCTGCTCCTTCCGTCCACGAAAAGAAGGGAACACATGCGGCATTACGTTCATGTCTGCACATCGAGAAGCCACTAATGCTTTGGGATGGGAGGGGCCATGCGGGATTCAGCAACTGAGCGCCGAGCGCGACAGATGACAGGGGCCTTGGCTGTAAAGGGCATCGCATCGCCTCGCCTTTAGTCTTGTAGCATGCCCTGTCCTCTTCATTAATGCTGGAGTGCGTCACCAGCCATGCTTAGTGAGTGTCTAATGATGTGATGATCCTCTCTATCTCCTTTCCAATCAACTCAACACATCAAGTTTGTGGCTAGGGGTTGACTAATCTTAAAGTTAGGCTCAACAAAATACATGGCATTTTTTTTTGGCAAGTGGACCTATCAATGAAAAGATATGCAATCTTTCAGTACTAAAAAAATGGTAAAGTAGCCGGAATCCATATTTGCTCAAGCTAGAACTGTAGTCTCCTACCTGTAGACTAACAGAGAGACTGATAACACAAGGCACTATGCAAGCAAAGCCATGTTACACACAACTGAATGGCGTATCTGGTGACCCAGTTCCAGCTTCAACTTCTTACTAGGGGTGAGATTGTTGGATAGTACGTACATGATTAATGACCTGAAAGTGTTCTCACAAAAAAATGACCTAAAAGTGTTAGAAACTGAAAATACGCCGAAATTACTTGTTTCAAAAAGGTTTTGGGACTTAGGTAGGTACAGTATTTCATAAGTCCGGAGTCAAAAGATGACTAATTTACTTGCTGCGAGAAATGTCTACAGAAATTACGCCAAAAGAATGATTTGCTATAATGGTAGGGTGACCGTTGAGTCAGATCAGTATCATGTAAAAATAAAACACCCAAATGGCTGCTGGTGAAAACAAGAGGAGCAGAAAAGTTCTGACAGCCAATATGCTGGGCAGCATAATCATTCTGTACTCACTTCAATCAACCCTCTTTTATGCCCTGTTTCCCATTCCAAGGACCGCAATAGTTGAAGCGTCACCAACAAATAACTAGGGGGCATAGCATTCCCATCAGTGTCTCCTCTCCTCAGCCAGGAGCCATTCTTCATGGTTGAACCTGCGAATTTGGATCATAACAATTCGCCAGAGCAGCGGCAGATCAGCGTCAGAAAACAGGTATGCATACGAGAACTGAATGTCAACCAATAAAACTAGGCAAGATTCTAATTTATGTCATAAAAATCAAAATACGTACGCTAGATAATAACTTAGATATAAATCTCCCGTTATTTCAGAATAACCCTTTAGAGAGCTTCTTTCGGTACTGTCTACAGAATAGAGGATTGCACAACACGAGCTTTAGCTAAGCAGAACATTAAAGGGGCGGAAATCGGGTATACAAAATAGATATTAAGTGTTCAACCATGGTCGGAGCATAACCGCTGACAACCACTTATTATAGCACGTTCAAAAATAACCCTATGATTATTGCAAATCATGATGATAGCCCTAGTATTGCCACGAATCATGCTGGGAGAAGCTCTAGCAACTGAACAGAGATTATTGGGTTATCCAGGCTCAACTCCCGAAGAGAAAATGTCCATCCAGGTCCCTGCGGGCAGGATACGGTGTAGCACCAGCGACCACCATTTTTCTTCTTGCAGAAAAAAATACCATATTAGTAACACATTTATTGATTTTTCTTTTGTATCTAGAAGGGAAAAAGAAAAAACCAACAACATGACTCCCATCTTTCGAGCAACACAACACAGCACATCATGGGGGAATTTATTCTGTAGACCCTATTTCAATCATGTGCATAATACATCACCAACAAAGAGCTTTTTAATATGGTCCCAGTTGAGCAAGCAGCAATGGATAGAAGCACATCCACTATTGAGTGGTCAGTAACAGAGTCAGTTTTGGAAGTACATTAATTAGCCACAGCTAGCAATACGAGCAGGGCCGCAGATTATTATGCAGTCGCAGGAATAAACAAATAACTGTTTTCTCAGTTCGAAAGTTGAAAAAAGATCAAACATGGACTTGTAATGGACCTGAAACATCCAGATCTATACATAATGAATATGCTAAACAGCACTTCCAATGACAGATCGATGTCGACCACCTCATTAGACCGAGACATGACTGCAATGTTACCAGATAATAATTTCCGTAAGATGATAATAACCAGCTTTGTTTCCCAGGATATGCATCATCTAGATTCTAGACCATGCTGAAATATCTAAAGCTTCTTTTCTCCTCAGGAGTCAAACTAGTTTAGCTTGAAAGTTCATCGTCAATGTAATATAGCATGCATCTAATATCTAAACACCATATACTAGCTTTATTGATTATAGTCATGTGATTCAATGTGAGTATGAAAACTATTTAGAGGAGCATAGGTAGCATTCAGTGTCTACTATCTGGAACAATTGGTACATGTACTAGTTGCAAAAAATAGAAAACAAAGAGAAAACACTCCAAACAAATAGAGGTTTAACATATGAGAACAGAAAAATACTAAAAGAAGCAAAAATATGCACATCAAATATCCAACAGATTCCCCCAACAAGGATGGATATGTGAAGAAAGATGAAGTAATCTACATAGGTTGCGATGCAACATCACAGGCTAGGCCTGGTGAAAACATGCCAGGTGACACATATAGCCTGAAGGTGCGTCATGACTCATCAGGCTGGCAGCATAAATAGCTTGTTTGACTTATGCTCAATGCAACTGGCCGTGTGATAATGTTAAGTACACAGCTTCATTTGAATGTTAAGTTAGAAGTTTGACCCTAGTCGAGCAAAAGTAATTTGGTAAGATGGTGGAGGCTGGGGAAACAATCATGGAAATTGACACGTAAAGTACCGACATAACGAAGTGTATGCTTCTGCAAATCACACATGAACAATCTAGCAATCAAATTGATAGCAAACAGACATAGATTTTAAACTAATTGCTGTTAATGTGATAATCACAGTGTACGCATTAGCAACGGGCCACAAAACTAATCAGAGATATAGGGACAAGTGCAATGTCCTTAGTTCGTAGTATCAAATGCATGAACGTCACAGCACCATCACTCAGGCCGGGTGCTTGCTGAGTGACGTCCCGGATGGTCAGATTCCGAATGTAATCAGAATGCGTCCGAAACCACCGGACGGGTTTTAGAGGAACACTGAATACAAGACCTCAAAAATGTTGACAAGGGTCACTGTAATGTATTGTATGCTTCTCTGATGGAGATTCTCTATCCACAAGAATGTGGTAACTGGCAATACGACAAAGGAACGGCACATATGGCTAAACAATAACAGCAATATCAACTAACCTAAAGAAGTGCTACACAAGATAGCAATCCATTATTTGGTAACACAGTTCAACAAATAAGGCTTTACTTTATAGCATGGTAAGACTGCATAAGATATCAGACCCATCTACTGCATCAAGGGCATCTCTAGCAGATCCCCAAAAAGTCAGATTTAGGGAGAAAATGTCTGGTTTTGGGGATTAACCCCAGCTAGCAGACCCCTCAAACGGTTATCCCACAAAACTATAGCTTTTGATCCCACAAAAAGCCACTCTCTAGCCTATTTTGCTCAGAACATTACACACACACACACACACAGAGTATTCTCTTGCAGCACATGGATATGGGTCATAAAGCTTTACATAACCAGATGCTAGACTACTACTACTACTATCGATCACTGAGAGAGAAGCTAGATGATCCGCTGATAGACGCATGCGAGAAGCAAATCCAAATCAACGAGAAGCAAGATCAAATCAACGAGATGCAAGCCCAGAGAAAGAAATTTAAGAAGCTTTGCCTTGCACTCGCTGCTGCAATGATTTGGTTCATACTCCCTGGATCAGCAGCAACAGTTCTTGTGGGAGCCATTGCACTGATGATGTTCTTAGTGTAGGCCATTAGCTAGAGAAGCTACTAAGTATGTTCTTACTAATATGTACCCTGGATCAGCAGCAACAGTTCTTAATGTGCAACATTATATTTGATATGTATCCTAGATCAAGTTATGAATTATATATGTTATGAAAATATATGTCCAAATGAAGTTTGTATGCAAACATTTGAAGAAAAAAAGAGCAAAAGAAAATTTGGGGGGGGGGGGGGGGGGGGGTTAAGTTTTGGGGGATCTGCTAGATGAAGAAAAGTTTAATCCCCTAAAAAATAGTTGTTAGAGGATAGGAGATACGATGAGGGATCTGCTAGACATGCCCTAAACAACTAAGCCATGCTTATATTTTTGTTGGCATACACATGCTAGTATGAGAATATACAGCACTAAAACTTCTGACACAAACAAAATAAGATGTAAATCGAAAATGAATAAATAATATGTTACTTAAATATAAATTATTTGACAACCTTAACTTATGATTCCAAATATGAATTCTGCAACATGATGTAGCAGCTTACAGCTAGCAACAGAGGAGCCTTTTTTTTTAAACAGAGGATCTACTTACATAAGAGACCAAAACAAGGAGAAAATGTTTCGGGAGTTAGGTTTACCTGCTCTATGAACACCATTCTCGTGCATTCTGGAACATGCGCAACCAAGGACTCGGACCACCCTTCTCAACCTGCCATTCCTTGGGGTACCATGGGTATTGCCACATCATGAAGGAACGCTCTGGGTGTGGCATCATAGCAAGGTGCCTTCCATTAGGGGAACAAAGGGCCGCGATACCAAGAGGAGAACCATTAGGGTTAAAAGGATAGACTTCGGTGGCATTGTTAGTGTCATCACAATATCTCAGAGGAGCCAGATTAGAGTTAACAACACCAGATAAAACATTTTTATCTGGGAACAAGGCTCTCCCTTCACCATGAGCAGTCCAAATGCCCAAGGTAGAGCCTTCCATGCCTCTGAACATTATAGCAGGAGATTCCCCTATGGCCACACTGGTAAAGCGGCACTCAAAACGGCCAGATTCATTGTGAATGAACCTTGGCTGGGCCATGTCTCCACCTGGACCAAGAGAACCTCCGATACCTGGTCCTGGCACCCAACCGAGAAGGGCCATGAGCTGACAGCCGTTGCACACTCCAAGGCTGAATGTGTCTGGCCTGTTGTAGAACTCCTGGAACTGCTGTATGAGAGGCTGGTTGAACCTGATAGAAGCTGCCCAGCCTTTTGCCGAATCTAGAACGTCAGCATAGCTAAAACCGCCAACAAATGCAATCCCACGGAATTCCACTAGAGAGGCCTTCTGATTCAAGAGGTCTGACATTGAAATGTCCCATGGTTCAAATCCAGCAGCATGGAATGCAGCAGCCATTTCCCTATCACTGTTGCTCCCTTCTTCGCGAATGATGGCAACTTTCGGTTTAGATGACGCAGTCAATTGCTCCTTGTCTGTGAAGTTGGGGGTGAAAGACAGATGCCACAAAGGAGATGTTCGGCTTTTTAAGCCTTCTTTCTCAAGCTTGACACAAGACTTCAGCCGTTGTAGCTCCTCAAGCTGGAAGCTCGTTTCTTCCCACAAATCCCTGAGGTCTGAAACGCTTTCATTCAGGCACATCTCATCATCAACAACCAGCTCTATCTCTGGTGTTGTATTTACTTCTCCTATTACGTTAACAGAGACGCCTGCTGCTTGAAGCTTTTTCTTTACAGCAGCAAGGTCATTTGAGTGAACTTCAATGACAAGACCAAGCTCCTCGGCAAAAAGTGCTTGTAGAAGGCCACTGTCTTTTGAGTCAATGTTGAGGTTAACACCACAGTTGCCAGCAAATGCCATCTCAAGAATAGTAACAATAAGCCCACCATCACTAATGTCATGACCGGCCGAAATAAGACGTTCACCAAGCAATTCCTGAACAGCCTCAAATACTTTCTTCAAGTAAGGAACATCTTCTATGTCTGGGCAGTCATTTCCAATTTGGTCAAACGCTTGTGTGAGAGCAGAACAACCAAGCCGCCGTTTTCCTTTAGCCAGGTCAATATGTAACAAGACACCATCCTTTCCCAGCTTTAAATCTGGAGTGACGGTCAAAGTTATATCAGGACAGGTCACATAAGCACTGATAACAAGATTGCCAGGAGCCTTGACTACCTCACCATCACATTGAGCTGCCATAGAAAGGCTGTCTTTTCCACCATCAATTGCAATACCAAGTTCAATCATGCAGTCAGCCAAAGCAACAGCGGCATCATACATATCTGCTCCTTCTCCATCAAGCTTTGCAGCATACATCCAGTTACCACTTGCTTTGACATCAGCAAGTGATGTAACTTTAGCCCAAACCAGATTGGTCAAGGCCTCCCCAACAGCAAGCCTTGCCATGGCCTTAGGATTAAGTAAACCCTTCATTGGTTGTTCTCCAATGGCGCAAGCACCACCTGTCAGATCTGTGTATGTCTGTGCAATCACAGCGACATCGGCAAGTGGAAGTTGGAGCGGACCAACTGTCTGCTGTTGTGCAACAAGACCTGTCACACACCTGTCAACCTTTGTGGTCAAGAAACGCTTTGAACATACAGAAGGCAGCTTCAATACTCGCTTAAGAATATCCATTAGCGTGACCTCAGGTGCAATATCTAAGGGCTCACCCAATCGAGAAATTCTCTTAAATTCAAACGTCTTCTGAGGCATATCTCCTAAAACCTTTTCAAGCTGAAGATCAACAACGGGGACGGGAGGGGGAAGGTCATTCAACTTGGCATACTCCACGGCAGCACTATCGATCAAAACAATCTTTTCACTGCCATCAATTTCCCCAAGGACAGCCACTGAAACTCTTTCTCTCTCACAAAGTGACTCCAGCAGGCTTCTGCTCTCAGGCTTCACCAACAATGCATCTTGTTCCTGGTATTCAGCACCCCAGATCTCCAACACAGACAATGTATGATCACCAACGACAATTTTACGGATATCAATTTCAGCACCCTTAGGATAGATTATTTCTTTCACAACATTGCAATTTCCACCAGCACCCTGGTCATGAATGCTGATAATTGGGTTCTTCTCTCCCATTTCTACACATGCCCTGACAACACGATACAGTTTCTGTGACATCTCAGCATCTCCGCGCTGCACTGCATTGAAATCAAGCTCTGCGTCATTCTGTCCACTAACCATACTTGAGGCAGCACCACCACCCATACCAATTCTATATGCTGGACCACCAATCTTCACAACTAGCATGCCAATTTCTGGATCCCCCTTATCTATATGTGCATGATCAATCTGGCCTATTGCTCCACTGAACATTATTGGCTTTAACCACTCTCGACGCTCCCCATTTGGCAACCTTGTACCAAAGCTTCTTGTAAATCCCTGAATCATAGGCTCACCAAACTTGTTACCATAGTCAGAAGCACCATCACTGGCATCAATAAGGATCTGCAAAGGAGAAGCTAAGTTCGATGGGTATGAAAAGGATGAATCCTCCCAAGGTGCATAAAATTCTTCCATTCGAAGATTTCCAACACAATAACCAGCAGTGGAAGCAACGACAAAAGAACCTCTTCCAGTGGCATGTGTGTCTCTTATGCGGCCACCTGCACCTGTTTCAGCTCCTGGGTAAGGTGCCACAGCACATGGAAAATTATGGGTTTCTGCTGTGAACAGAATGTCAAGCTCACGCATCATGAGGGATAACGGTGAAGTGGAACCAGGAAGTGATGGACGTAGATGATTTACTGGGTGTCCTTTTATTGCACTTGAGTTGTCCTTGAAACCAATTACAGAGTTATTAGGGTTGGCCTTCAAGGGGCTCTTCACTAACTGGAACAAAGTACTAGCCATGGTCTCTCCATCTATCACAAGCTTTCCGTTGAAAAACCAATGCCTGCTGTGTTCACTATTGGATTGCGCTATATCAAAAAGCTCCACAGTAGTTGGATTGCGCTTGATGTCGTCTCTGAAGAGGTGGGTGTAGTATTTAATATCTTGTTCATCAAAAGCAAGCCCCATTTTCATATTTATTTCCTCCAATGCTTCCCTTCCCCTTTCAATGACTGGTATAACACTGACAGGTTCTGGAACTACATCCGACCAAAATGATGTGAGCTTGCTAGGATAAACACATTCTGTCATTCTGTCATGAACCAAAGCAGCAAAGCTGTTGAGTTGGCTTTCATCAAGTTCTCCACTGCCAGGCTGAAAGTGCAAAAGATATCTTCGAGATCTCTCCAAGCGAGTTACTTCTATTAATGATAGAGCTTTACAAATTGAGACGGCATTGGTTGAGAAAGCAGTTGAAAATGTCATCCGTGGTCCAACCTCAACAAGGACAGAATAAGGGCTGCTACTGATTTCCTCCTCAAGAAAGCTCCTTGTTTGTAAGTTATAAGGTTCATAAGTTTCTGCAAGGAGCCACTGAAGTGTTGCAAGCTTATCAGACGCTAGTGCCTTCTCCAATTCCACATTAAAACATTGCTCAGTCTGTATGTCAATAATATTACAAGAAACTTTTGCCTGAACTTTCTTGAGTAACTCCTCAGTCTCATTGTCTTGAAGTAGTGGTTTACGGTAAAAGTGAATAATCCTTGATCTTGACTCCGCCTCATCAACCGATTCCTCTAGCAATGGGCTAATAACGCCCCTATATACTGAAGCACTAGGAGCATGCCTTGGTCGCTTATTTGGAACAGTACCTCTCTGTTTAGGTAGCCTGCAAAGATGCCGTAGGTCCAAGCAGTGTCGAACCATTCGTGACCTTCTCAACCAAGGATTTCTTGCAGAGATGAAACCAGGACTTTGTTTTACCTAAGCAGAGCATACATATAATATAAGCGAATGAAAAGGTTAAATACAGAAAACAGAAGCATAAGTAAACTAGGTACTAGCCCCTCTGTTGATTTATGTAAGGCACAGTTTGACTTTCTAAACTTGAACTTTGACCATAGATTTCGCATACAATACTTTTTCAAATTTACAGAATCACAGTCGCTGGAAAATGAGGTGGAATACGATAATACGAACCCAACAGTACCACTTTTGTGTAATATAACTCAGGTTGGCATAACTGCTGGTCAAAGAAGGATGATCAAACTGCACCCAATAGAAATCAATTGACAAAGTGATTTAACTGGGTGCATACCATATTACTAGGAAAACACTGAAGGCGCAGCATACTGGCTCCTGTCATTTCACCTGGAGATGCCATATTTCAGGCAATCCTGAGAGATAATAGACACTCCCAAAACCTGTAAAGCATGGAAGAGTAAGTCAGCTATTGAACATAACTCAAAAAAATTTCTAGTAGGTAGTATGAAACTACGTAGATATTATATTTTATATCATCTGCAGGTGGTGAGACCAATAATTTCTCTCATTATATTTTAACTATATATGCTAAAGGCTAGCGTATACGCGTACACATGCCAAGACCAAAATCCTTGCATATGGATACTGTTAACCGGTTCTAACAAGTGCTCAGCAAATTCTCTCCACTGCAGTCATAACAACATCAAAAGATGAGCGGTGCATATCTGTATAAATTACACACCCACGCAATGAACGCACAAATCAGATGACTGGCATTTTGTGCACCGAACAGGAAGCGTTCAGCACAAGGAAAGATTTACTGCTGCGCGTGGCATGAAATCTTATGTTGGGCTATCTTATTTCACGAGCCCAGTGCGCGAGCGCTTAGTGGAACCCCAGAATCTAGCATCACCCCCCGTCAGTTGAAGTGTTGAACTACTACCAGTTTTCTTTTCATACTGGAGGGCGGAGGCTACAGCTGATAGCCCATCACATGGCAAGCAAAACCCACAGCAAGCTGGCCAGATTGGAATATCCATCCCGGAAAAGAAACTTTGTATTAGATTGAAACTGAGAACAAGGCGTCGAGATTGAGAGGCCGACCTGGCTGTATCCTGCAGACCAGCACGTAGTCGGCGGCCGCCGAACTCGCCGCGCCCGCGTCCTTGGCTGCACGCCCTCGCTTCCTTGCCGCCGGGTCTCGCACGAGGCCGCCGCGCCGCACAGTGGCACAGAGCACGAGGACAGCACTAGCGCGAGGACAGCGGCGAGAAGGGTGTCCTCCGCTCGTTTTACCTTTCCTTTTTCCCTCTTCGATTCGATGGAATCGTTTTTCTTTCTCCCCTATCCTGTAGGAATAACTTCCCTTTCGTTTTCTGGGCATATTATTCCGGGTAGCCTTTTTCTTGTTCATAAATAGTTACTCCCTCCTATTCCTAAATATTTGTGCCATTTCAAATGGACTATCACATACGAATGTATATAGACATATTTTAGAGTGTAGATTCATTCATTTTGCTTTGTATGTACTTAATTGTTGAAAATTTTTAAAAAACAAATATTTAGGAATGGAGTGAGTTGATTGTTTACCACAAGTGTCATATGGTATTATTCTGGATAGCCTTTGCTCATGTGACTGAACTAATATGTAGTATCTTTTGTAGCGACTAGTAAATGTATACGTACAATACAGGTTAGTATTGGTGAGAAAATTATTTCTAAGATATCTGTTATGTTAATTGAATGTTTATATTAGATAAGATATAAATTATGCATTAATTATATGATTAACATAGATGTTTATATTAGATAGGATACCGGGTATGCGTTAATTATATAATTAACACAGACATTGATATTTTATATGATATTAATTGCATACTAAACATGTCGAGCGTTAATCACTGGATCAATAGTCGTTGGATTGGCATAGTTTGATGGTGTAGGTTAATTGGATTCTACCTTTTTTTCGGGTTAATTTGATGATGTAGATTAATTAGATTCTACCTCTTTGGGTATTTTTATATTAGTATAGGTACAATCACGTCGGCGTCGTAACTAAGCTAGCCCATCTAGCGGACGTGGTGTGGTGAGTGCTCCCACTGGTATTTTCATTTTTATCCTCTGATTTTATTTTGGTTTTCGAGAAAAACATGAATTTTATTCAAAAAGTTTCAAAGGTATTTTTTCAAAATTTTGAGAACTTTTTGGGAAAAGTGATTTTTTAAAGAAATCCGAACATAATTTAATTTCAATCATTTTTTGATATTCTTGAACGGTTTTTGAAATTTGTGAACATTTTTAAAAACATGAACATGTTTGAAATTTCATGAACATATTTTATTTTTTCAAATGAAAATAAAACCTAAAAATAAAGATAAAACCAAAAATTATAAAGAAAGAAATAAAATGGACCAAAACCTTCTAGACGGTTCACAAAACCAGATTCCCTGTAGATCTAACTGGGTTGGCCCTCTAGTGGGGTGGCGAGGGCAATATTAGAAGAGGACACATTGGATGGCTTGGTGAAAGATGTGTGTTCCAAAAAAATCAAGGAGATATGGGTTTTCAGGATTTACATTGTTTCAACCTTACACTGTTGGCTAAACAAGCGTAGCGTCTTCTTGACAATCATAATTCTTTATGTCCCACTATCTTGAGAGTTAAGTATTTTTCCTCATGGCAACATGATGAATGCAACGTTAAAAAAGAGGTCCTTTTTTACATGGCAAAGCATTATGTCCAACGAGTTGAAAATAGACAAAATATTAACATTTGGAAAGATGCATGCATCCCGAAGTGTGCACATAGGAAAGTCATTACTCCTAAAAGGGCGAACCTTCTGTCAAAAGTATATGATCTTATTGATCAGGTTACTAAGAGCAACTCTTGCAAAAAGGCTCGACCCGCAAAATAACCGTCAAAATGCAAGTCGGCGCGCGGAAAATTCCGCCCCAACAGACCCCGCAAATACGGCTGGCCCGTAAAAAAAATTGAGGGGCGCGGCAAAATCTCGGCCCCAACCCGCGAATACGCGGGTTTCCCCCTCGCACCTGTGGTGCCCCGCATCCCAAAAAAGCAGTTGGCGGGAGGGACATTTCAGCATGCGTCTTTCCCCTTCTCCTTCCGACGTCGCCCGCCTTTGCTTTCGCCCGTCCGCCGCCTGCGATTCTGGCCAAATCTGTGGGCGGAATCACGCCGCGGGGCCGTTCCCCTGTAACACCCACAATGCGGCTATATCTCCCACGTGTCGGGGCACGACTTAGAGGCATAGCCGCATGGTAGGTTTGTCGCAAGAGGGGTAATCTTTACACATCTCATGTACTGAATAAGAAAGGGATAAAGAGTCGGCTTACAATCGCCACTTCACACAATACATAAATAAACCACACATCATCCAAAGTACAACCAAAGGTCCGACTACGGAACCAAAATAAAGAAAGACAACCCCAAATACTAGATCTCCGATCATCCCAACTGGGCTCCACTACTAATCATCAGGAAAGGAAACATAATAGCGACCCAAGTCTTGGTCAAACTCCCACTTGAGTTCGGTAGCGTCCCCTGCACTGGCATCATCGGCACCTGCATCTGTTTTGGAAGTATCCGTGAGTCACAAGGACTCAGCGATCTCACACCTGCGAGATCAAGACTATTTAATCTTAAGGGTAGGAAAGGGTAGTAAGGTGGAGCTGCAGCAAGCACTAGCTTATATGGTGGCTAACATACGCAAATGAGAGCGAGAAGAGAAGCAACGCACGGTCGAGAAGCTATAAGTGATCAAGAAGTGATCCTGAAACTACTTACGTTCAAGCATAACACAAGACCGTGTTCTTTTCCCGGACTCCGCCGAAAAGAGACCATCACGGCTACACACGCGGTTGATTCATTTAAATTAAGTTAAGTGTCAAGTTCTCTACAACCGGATATTAACAAATTCCCATCTGCCACATAACTGTGGGCACGGCTCTCGACAGTTTATACCCTGCAGGGGTGTCCCAACTTAGCCCATCACAAGCTCTCACGGTCAACGAAGGATATACCTTCTCCCGGGAAGACCCGATCAGTCTCGGAATCCCGGTTACAAGACATTTCGACAATGGTAAAATAAGACCAGCAAAGCCACCCGATGTGCCAACAAATCCTGATAGGAGTCGCATGTATCTCGTTCTCAGGGCAAACCAGATGGGCAAGACGTCGGGTTGGCATAGACACTGGTTGCCCAGGGGGCGCCGGACATCGCCCAGTTTGGACCAACACTTAGAGGAGCACTGGCCCGGGGGTTTAAAATAAAGATGACCCTTGAGTCCGCAGAACCCAAGGGAAAAGGATTAGGTAGGCAAATGGTAAAACCAAGGTTGGGCCTTGCTGGAGGAGTTTTATTCAAAGCAAACTGTCAAGGGGTTCCCATAACACCCAACCATGTAAGGAACGCAAAATCAAGGAACATAACACCGGTATGACGGAAACTAGGGCGGCAAGAGTGGAACAAAACACCGGGCATAAGACCGAGCCTTCCATCCTTTACCAAGTATATAGATGCATTAAAGTAAATAAGAGATAATAATGATATCCCAACAATATCCATGTTCCAACATGGAACAAACTTCATCTTCACCTGCAACTAGCAACGCTATAAGAGGGGCTGAGCAGAAGCGGCAACATAGCCAAACAACGGTTTGCTAGGAAAGGTGGGTTAGAGGCTTGACATGGCAATGTGGGAGGCATGATATAGCAAGTGGTAGGTAGCGCGGTTTAGCAATAGAGCGAACAACTAGCAAGCAAAGATAGAAGTGATTTCGAGGGTATGGCCATCTTGCCTGCAAAGTTCTCAGAGTTGCCGAAAGCTTGATCCTCGTAAGCGTACTCAACAAGTTCCTCGGTCACGTACTCGTCTCCCGGCTCTACCCAAAGCAAGAACACAAGCAAATGACCAACAATCAATCACGGTGCAATGCACAAGTAACATGATGCAAAACATGGCATGATATGCGAGATGTGATATGCAATGCATATGCGTGCTCCAGAAGGAAAAGAATGATCAAGGCATCAACTTGGCAAACCATGTGTGCCTCTGGAAAGATGAGATGATTTCGGTTGAAATCGATATAAGGATCATCAGAAATGGATGCACGGTTTGCAAATGGCAAGCAAAACAAGAATGGCACAATTCTGCGATTAACAGCATGATGCCACCTAGAATGCAACAAGAAACTAAGCTACTGCACTCCAACATAGCAATAAAGCACATGGCAGTGATGTACTCAAGATGCTTGACAAAACATGAACACTGAGCTATGGCTAAATCACACAAGAGTATGTTCAAACAAGCATGGCAAAAGTGCAAACGATATCAGCTTCACAGATTTGGTGAAAATACTAACATGCCAGAAATAACATCAGGAAGCCATGTTTAGAGCAAGCAAACAACATACTACAGGAACATATCATAGCAAAAAAGGCATGGCATGAATCTAATAAATGCATAGATCAAAAGTCCCTTACTGATCATCAGCCAAAAAGCCACATAAGATATGATGGCACCCATGTAAACATAGCAAGTTTTATTAACAGTTTCAGACTTAGCAGAAAAGCAGAGCATGGCATAAACAGAATTATGAAGGCATCTTTGCGAGCTCAAACCACTCATCACAAAGCCTTTCATGACAAAACAAGCATACCCACAGCAAGATGAAATGTTCATGAAGCTAACCATGGCAAGAGAAAGTTCATAGCGGGCATGGATCACTAGCAACAACCATGGCAATATTGATTAACATGTTAACATTCTACCAAGAACATTTTATAGCAAAACTAGAGCAAGAATAAGACATGCTAGGGCACTCCATAATTGCAAACAGGGGCATGGATGGATAGAGAATAACCACATGTTCAAAACATCCTTACTGAAGTATCTCACAATAATCATGGATCTCATTGTAGCATCATGTTTACATGGCATCAAAATAACAGCAGGCAAAATACTTTAGCAAAATCCTAAGTCACTGAAAACAACAATATCATGAAGCCTAGTTTGCATGCTTGTGCTAGTCACCACACCACATTGATCAAAAAATGCAAGACAAGCACCTCTGTAAAGATGGCATGACATAGATCAAAACACATGTAGAGCTCATGCTCGTATGAAGCACACATCAAATGTGGCAAAAAAGACAAATCACCATGATATGATAAGTAATAGCAGGAAACATTTTATAGAACTCTTGCATCTCTCACGGTCAACGAAGGATATTCCTTCTCCCAGGAAGACCCGATCAGTCTCGGAATCCCAATTACAAGACATTTAGACAATGGTAAAACAAGACCAGCAAAGCCACCCGATGTGCCGACAAATCCCGATAGGAGTCACACGTATCTCGTTCTCAGGGCACACCGGATGGGCAAGATGTTGGGTTGGCATAGACCCTGGTTGCCCAGGGGGCGCCGGGCATCGCCCAGTTTGGACAAACACTTAGAGGAGCACTGGCCCGGGGGTTTAAAATAAAGATGACCCTTGAGTCCGCGGAACCCAAGGGAAAAGGCTTAGGTAGGCAAATGGTAAAACCAAGGTTGGGCCTTGCTGGAGGAGTTTTATTCAAAGCGGACTGTCAAGGGGTTCCCATAACACCCAACCGCGTAAGGAACACAAAATCAAGGAACATAACAACGGTATGACGAAAACTAGGGCGGCAAGAGTGGAACAAAACACCAGGCATAAGGCCGAGCCTTCCACCCTTTACCAAGTATATAGATGCATTAAAGTAAATAAGAGATAATAATGATATCCCAACAATATCCATGTTCCAACATGGAACAAACTTCATCTTCACCTGCAACTAGCAACGCTATAAGAGGGGCTGAGCAAAAGCGGTAACATAGCCAAACAACGGTTTGCTAGGAAAGGTGGGTTAGAGGCTTGACATGGAAATGTGGGAGGCATGATATAGCAAGTGGTAGGTAGCGCGGCTTAGCAATAGAGCGAACAACTAGCAAGCAAAGATAGAAGTGATTTCGAGGGTATGGTCATCTTGCCTGCAAAGTTCTCAGAGTTGCAAGCGTACTCAACAGGTTCCTCGGTCACGTACTCGTCTCCCGGCTCTACCCAAAGAAAGAACACAAGCAAAGGACCAACAATCAATCATGGTGCAATGCGCAAGCAACATGATGCAAAACATGGCATGATATGCGAGATGTGATATGCAATGCATATGCGTGCTCCGGAAGGAAAAGAATGATCAAGGCATCAACTTGGCAAACCAACTATGCCGCTGGAAAGATGAGATGATTTCGGTTGAAACCGATATAAGGATCACCGGAAACGGATGCACGGTTTGCAAATGGCAAGCAAAACAAGAATTGCACAATTCTACGATTAACAACACGATGCCACCTAGAATGCAACAAGAAACTAAGCTACTGCACTCCAACATAGCAAAAACGCACATGGCAGTGATATACACAAGATGCTTGACAAAACATGAACAGTGAGCTACGGCTAAATCACACAAGAGAAGGTTCAAACAAGCATGGCAAAAGTGCAAAAGATATCAGCTTCACAGACTTGGTGAAAATACTAACATGCCAGAAATAACATCAGGAAGCCATGTTTAGAGCAAGCAAACAATATACTACAGGAACATATCATAGCAAAACAAGGCATGGCATGAATCTAATAAATGCA
Source organism: Triticum urartu (assembly GCF_056163025.1). NCBI lineage: Eukaryota > Viridiplantae > Streptophyta > Magnoliopsida > Poales > Poaceae > Triticum > Triticum urartu. The sequence goes on from NC_141874.1 coordinate 472,658,714, forward strand.
TAGATCAAAAGTCCCTTACTGATCATGAGCCAAAAAGGCACAGAAGATATGATGGCACCCATGTAAACATAGCAAGTTTTATTAACAGTTTCAGACTTAGCAGAAAAACAGAGCATGCCATAAACAGAATTATGAAGGCATCTTTGCGAGCTCAAAACACTCATCAAAAAGCCTTGCATGACAAAACAAGCATACCCACAGCAAGATGACATGTTCATGAAGCTAACCATGGCAAGATCAAGTTCATAGCATGCATGGATCATGAGCAACAACTATGGCAATATTGATTAACATGTTAACATTCTACCAGGAACATTTTATAGCAAAAGTAGAGCAAGAATAAGACATGCTAGGGCACTCCATAATTGCAAACAGGGGCATGGATGGATAGAGCATAACCACATGTTCAAAACATCCTTACTGAAGTATCTCACAATAATCATGGATCTCACTATAGCATCATGTTTACATGGCATCAAAATAACAGCAGGCAAAAGACTTAGCAAAATCCTAAGTCACTGAAAACAGCAATATCACGAAGCCTAGTTTGCATGCTTGTGCTAGTCACCACATTGATAAAAAATGCAAGACAATCACCTATGTAAAGATGGCATGACATAGATCAAAACACATGTAGAGCTCATGCTCGTATGAAGCACACATCAAATGTGGCAAAAATGACAAATCACCATGATATGATAAGTAACAGTAGGAAACATTTTATAGCACTCTTGCATCAATGATTAGGGCATCAAGATGAACTCAAACAAGCATTCCACAATGGAATTAAATGAAGAGCATCTCAAAATGAACATTTTGATATATCATATGCTCGTATGAAGCACACATCAAATGTGGCAAAAATGACAAATCACCATGATATGATAAGTAACAGTAGGAAACATTTTATAGCACTCTTGCATCAATGATTAGGGCATCAAGATGAACTCAAACAAGCATTCCACAATGGAATTAAATGAAGAGCATCTCAAAATGAACATTTTGATATATCATATGCATGAAACGGAGCTACGGTAACCAAGATATGAGGCAATGAACAGGGGCGTAGAATATTGCAGAAAAGGACTTGGAGAAATATACCCCTCGCGAAACGGATCTAGGGTTTGGTGGCATGCGAACCAAGGTTCGCCGGATCTTCATTGGAAATGCTGGGGCGGCGGCCGGAGTTGGAGGGGGAGGCGCTCCGGCGAGGGGGGCACCGAATCTGGCCCGGGACGAGCCAGACGCGGCGGAGGACGGCGGCTCCGGCGGGGCCCTGGTGCGGGACGTCGAGGCGGCGGCGGTGGAGGTCGCCGAGGCGGAGGAGGAGCTCCGGTGGTGGTGGACGGCGATGGCGAGCGTGTGGCGCCGGGCGGTGAGCAGTGGAGGCGCGGCGGCGGCGAACGGGCGCGGGCGGCGGTGGATGGGCCTCAGGGCCCGCTGCAGGCTCGTGGGCCGGCGGCGAAGAGCGGCGGCGGATGCCACGTGTCGCGCCCGGATTGGCGCGGGCGGCGGCGACGTGTCCGGTGGTGGCGGGGCGATTTCTAGGGTTTCGGGACCCGGGATTTCGGAGGAGTGCACCTATTTATAGCTAGGAGGAGGTAGGAGTGTCCAAATGAGGTGTAGTTTTCGCCCACACGATCGTGATCCGACAACGGAGGACATGGAAGTGGTTTAGATGGGTTATTGGGCCGTTTTGGATGGGTGTTGGGCTGCAACACACAAGAGGCCTTTGCGGTTACCCGGTTAACCGTTGGAGTATCAAACGGACTCCAAATGGAACAAAATTTGACAAGCGGTCTACCGGTGGTGTACCAAGGCCACTTGAAAAATCTCGGTCCATTCCGAGAACGTTTAGCACCTGCTCACGAAAAGAGACAAAAGGGGTACGCCGGTGCATGTGGGAGTGTCAGATTGCGAAACAGATAACGGGGAAAATGCTCGGATGCATGAGACGAACACGTATGCAAATGCGATGCACATGATGACATGATATGAAATGCATGACATGAACAAAATGCAAAACGGAGACAAAACCCAACCACGAAGGAAATCTCATAACTTAAAGCTGAAAATGGCAAGAGTCGGAGTTACAAATATGGCAAGTTACATCCGGGGTGTTACACCCCCACCCTCCAACGCCGATACGCTGCACCGACCCCCCCGCCTCCGGGGATCCGGCGAGAAGAGCCGCCTGACGATGACATGTACCTAGGGTAGTGTCAACGGCCTAACCTAGACGCCCTACCCAAGGACACTGCCCCTGGAGTTAAGAACATTCAAAGTACAACAGAAGATACGGACTGAAATCACCTTGGAATGCAATCCACTCGACCAGCTATTCCACTCGGATACCCCAATTCCACTCGACCAAGATATAGTCATTCGACCACATGAAGAAACACTCGGAGTACAGAAGATCTAAAGCCATCCCAGGATGGCAACGGTCAGACGTTCACTCTGTAGTCTTAAAGATCATTTATAGTCCTTTATAGCTAGCGTTACCAGTAACGCCCTGTCTTAATGTACATTGAACCCTGTGTAACTAAGGGCTGGAGAGGTCCGGTGCACTCTATATAAGCCACCCCCCTCCTCGGGCACAAGGGTTCGCACCCCCAGTAACTTTCACACATATCCAGTCGACCAAGCCTCCGGGCACCGAGACGTAGGGCTATTACTTCCTCCGAGAAGGGCTTGAACTCGTAAATCTTGCGTGCACAACCTCGTCGTAGTTAGGACCTTGCCTCCTCCTACGTACCCCATGTTCTTACTGTCAGACTTTCTCCCACGACAGTTGGCGCCCACCATGGGGCAGGTGTCTTAGCAACTTCTGGTGAGGTTGCAGTTTTTCCGATCTCCATGAACATGGTCTCTGGCTGTGGTTTGGCTTTGGGTCGTGAGATCCGTCTCGGCGCGCTCGTTTTTATCGCCGACGACTCCGCCTGGCTCCAGGAGGCCCCACTCGACGTCGAGGCCCTTCTTGTCTGCGGGGCGGCGCACTTTCACGTGAGTGCCTGCAGCATCCTCCTGCGGCAGCCATCGACCCAGTATCAGTCGCTCCCGCGTCATCCACTCTCCCCGCCGTACGCCTTCGCAAGCGATCCGCCAGTCGTGGCTCCAGCGGTGGGAGAGGCATGCGGTGGCTCGACAGACAGCCACCCCTCAAGTTGTGGCAATCGAGCCCAACGAATCTCTCTATGGACCATTTGACCTGTCGACTGGTTCTGCGAAGACTCTTTCTGAGTGCGGAAGCAGCAACCCTACGGCGGAAGTCCTCATGGTCGACACGCCGCGCAGCCCACCTGGGTTCCATCGCGGTGGTGGCGGCGATGGTGGCGACGGCCCGTCGCATGGTCATGACGAATATCATCATGAAGCCCTCACTTTGGAGCAGATGGACGAGCTACATCGTCACAACGTAGAGGCGCTCCACACCCCCATCATTAGGGAGACCTCCAAGGCTCGGGCCTTGGAGGCTGCGCGTCTAGCCACCTTGGCTGAGCGCGCGCGATTGGAGAATCTCCAACATTCACTCGGCGAGCGCGCCCGTCGTCAGATCCCCGAATCCAGTCGACGACATTGACAATTGTTTCCACCTGAACCTCAGGTATATCGTACTCCAATCCAGAATCTTGCAGCTGCAACTCGAATAGCAGAGTCAATTCAGTCGTCCTGTTCAAAAGCTGGTAGAGGTTTGTTGCAGATCCACGCACTGCTCTGAGCGGCAGGTGAACAAAACTCAGCTGTTTCTCAGTCGTGCAACAGGATCCATAGTAGATCTGTGGTTGCGGACACAGTTCAGTCGGCACACAGCCCAAGATCGCCCCCGCGGCATGATAATCGAGGGCACCGCCAAGATCAGTACCTGCATCGAGGCCACGAACAGTATGATCACTGGTATGCCCGCGATGACCACCGTCGAGTGCCTACACCCCCTCCGAGGGGCGGGTCGTACGCGCCCCGTCGGTATGATGACAGGCGCCCATATGGTGATGAGCGGAGGGTTCCAGTCGACCCCAGAGAGCCTGGTTTTGATGCGAGATCCCTTATTGTACAAGGTCTGGTCGACAGGGGCCGGGCACACAGAGAAGGAAAAGACAGAAACCATCGGAGTGGAAGCAGAGTGCATGTTTCTGGGACAGAATGTTTCAGTAGAGCCATCCGTGCTGCAGAGATCCCTCCCAACTTTAGATTGGCAACGGGCGTGAGTAAGTCCACCGGTGAGTTAAAGCCCGACACTTGGTTGGAAGATTACCGAGTGGTAGTGCGGATTGGTGGAGGCAACGATGATGTAGCCATGAAGCACCTCCCCTTGATGCTCGAGGGTTCAGCAAGAGCTTAGTTGAATCAGTTGGCCCCTCGAAGTATTTTCAGTTGGGAAGAATTGGCCTGAGTGTTTATCAAAACATTTGAGGGCACCTACAAGAGGCCTGCCGGACTGACTGAATTGCAGCACTGCGTTCAGAAACAGAATGAGACTTTGAGAGACTTCGTCCAGAGATGGACTACTCTTCATCATACTTTAGAAAATGTATCAGAGCACCAAGCAGTTTGCGCCTTCAAAGAGAGTGTTCGGTACAGAGAGCTCAACCTGAAATTCGGTCGGTCAGGGGACATGTCCCTGGCCCGAATGATGGAAATAGCCACTCAGTATACTAATGGCGAAGAGGAGGACCGACTCCACAGTGGCAAGAAAACAAACCAGTCACCCAAGACATCGGAGAAGGAAATTCCAGTCGGAAGCAGAAGCGCAAGGCTGAAGCTGCGGGTCCTGCTGAAGCTGCAGCTTTGAATCAAGGGAAGTTCAAGGGAAAGCCTAAAGGGCCATGGATCCCAAAAAAAGTGAAAGATCGGGCAAGAAATGATGTTCTTGATTTGTCGTGCCACATACACACCAAAACATATGTAGAGGTAGCGTGCCAACGACGATCACATCAACTTTGGAACCATAAAAGATATTACTCATATAAATAGAACAACCATTATTCTCAGATTTAAATGAATAACCATCTCGCGTCAAACAATATCCAGATATAATGTTCATGCTTAACGCTGGCACCAAATAACAATTATTCAGGTCTAAAACTAATCCCGAAGGTAGATGTAGAGGTAGTGTGCCGACGGCGATCACATCGACTTTGGAACCATTTCCCACGCGCATTGTCATCTCGTCCTTAGCCAATCTTCGCTTAATCCATAGCCCCTGTTTCGAGTTGCAAATATTAGCAACAAAACCAGTATCAAATACCCAGACGCTACTGCGAGCATTAGTAAGGTACACATCAATAACATGTATATCAAATATACCTTTCACTTTGCCATCCTTCTTATCCGCCAAATACTTGGGGCAGTTCCGCTTCTAGTGACCAGTCCCTTTGTAGTAGAAGCACTCAGTCTCAGGCTTAGGTCCAGACTTGGGCTTCTTCACTTGAGCAGCAACTTTCGTGCCATTCTTCTTGAAGTTCCCCTTATTCCCTGTGCCCTTCTTCTTGAAACTGGTGGTCTTGTTGACCATCAACACTTGATGCTCCTTCTTGATTTCTACCTCCGCAGCCTTTAGCATCGTGAAGAGCTCGGGAATCGTCTTATCCATACCTTGCATATTATAGTTCATCATGAAGCTTTTGTAGCTTGGTGGCAGTGATTGAAGAACTCTGTCAATGACTCTATCAACTGGAAGATTAACTCCCGGCTAAGTCAAGTGATTGTGGTACCCAGACATTCTGAGTATATGTTCACTGACAAAACTATTCTCCTCCATCTTGCAGCTATAGAACTTATTGGAGACTTCAAATCTCTCAATCCGGCATTTGCTTGAAATATTAACTTCAACTCCTGGAACATCTCATATGCTCCATGACGTTCAAAACGTTATTGAAGTCCCGGTTCTAAGCCGTAAAGCATGGCACACTGAACTATCGAGTAGTCATCATCTTTGCTCTGCTAGGTGTTCATAACATCTGGGCTTGCTCCTGCAGCGGGTTTGGACCTAGTGGTGCTTCCAGGACGTAATTCTTTTGTGCAGCAATGAGGATAATCCTCAAGTTACGGTCCCAGTCCGTGTAGTTGCTACCATCATCTTTCAACTTAGCTTTCTCTAGGAACGCATTAAAATTCAACGGAACAACAGCACGGGCCATTTATCTACAATAACATAGACATGCAAAATACTATCAGGTACTAAATTCATGATAAACTAAAGTTCAATTAATCATAATACTTAAGAACTCCCACTTAGATAGACATCCCTCTAATCATCTAAGTGATCACGTGATCCATATCAACTAAACCATGTCCGATCATCACGTGAGATGGAGTAGTTTTCAATGGTGAACATCACTATGTTGATCATATCTACTATATGATTCACGCTCGACCTTTCGGTCTCAGTGTTCCGAGGCCATATCTGCATATGCTAGGCTCATCAAGTTTAACCCGAGTATTCTGCTTGTGCAAAACTGGCTTGCACTCATTCTATGTGAACGTAGAGCTTATCACACCCGATCATCACGTGGTGTCTCGGCACGACGAACTGTAGCAACGGTGAATCCTCAGGGAGAACAGTTATACTTTGAAATTTAGTGAGAGATCATCTTATAACGCTATCACCATACTAAGCAAAAATAAGATGCATAAAGGATAAACATCACATGCAATCAATATAAGTGATATGATATGGCCATCATCATCTTGTGCCTTTGATCTCCATCTCCAAAGCACCGTCATGATCACCATCGTCACCGGCTTGACACCTTGATCTCCATCGTAGCATCATTGTCGTCTCGCCAACTATTGCTTCTACGACTATCGCTACCGCTTAGTGATAAAGTAAAGCAATTACATGGCGATTGCATTTCATATAATAAAGGACAACCATATGGCTCCTGCTAGTTGCCGATAATTGTGTTACAAAACATGATCATCTCATACAACAATTTATATAATCACGTCTTGACCATATCACATCACAACATGCCCTGCAAAAACAAGTTAGACGTCCTCTACTTTGTTGTTGCAAGTTTTACATGGCTGCTATGGGCTTAGCAAGAACCATTCTTACCTACACATCAAAAACCACAACGCGGTATAGTGATTGCTTTTTGATATTTAGAAATAACCCTGTTCATTGAATCCGATTCAACTAAAGTTGGAGAAACTGACACCCGCCAGCCACCTGTGTGCAAAGCATGTCAGTAGAACCAGTCTCATGAACGCGGTCATGTAATGTCGGTCTGGGCCGCTTCATCCAACAATACCGCCGAATCAAGAAACTACTAGTGACGACAAGCAATATGTATATACCCACGCCCACAACTCCTTTGTGTTCTACTTGTGCATATAACATCTACGCATAGACCTAGCTCTGATACCACTGTTGGGGAACATAGTATTTCAAAAAAAATTCCTACAATCACGCAAGATCTATCTAGGGATGCATAGCAATGAGATGGGGGAGTATGTCTATGTACCCTCGTAGACTGAAAGCGGAAGCGTTAAGAAACACGGTTGATTTTGTCGAACGTCTTCACGATCCAACCGATCAAGTATCGAACGCACGACACCTCCACGATCTACACACGTTCAGCTCGGTGACGTCCCTCGTACTCTTGATCCAGTTGAGGCCGAGGGAGATTTTCGACAACACGACAGCGTGTTGACGATGATAATGAAGTTACCGGCGCAGGGCTTCGCCTAAGCATTACGACGATATGACTGAGGTGTGTATCTGTGGAGGGGGGCACCGCACACGGCTAAAACAATTGTCAACTTGTGTGTCTATGGGGTGCCCCCCCCGTATATAATGGAGGGGAGGAGGGGGCCGCCCGGCCCTCATGGTGCGCCCCCAAGGGGGGATTCCTACTCCTACTAGGAGTAGGTTTCCCCCCTTTCCTAGTCCTAATAGGAGGCGGAAGGAAGGGGAAGAGGAGAAAAAGGAAAGGGGGTCGCCCCCCCCTCCCAATTCGGATTGAGCTTGGGGGCACGCCCCCACCTCTTGGTCGCCTCCTCTATCTTCCACTAAAGCCCATGTATGCCCATTAAGCCCTCTGGGGGTTCCCGTAACCCCCCGGTTCTCCGGTATATGCCCAAACTCATCCGACACCATTCCGGTGTCCAAACATAACCTTCCAATATATCAATCTTCATGTCTTGACCATTTCAAGACTCCTCGTCATGTCTGTGATCACATCCGGGACTCCAAACTACCTTCGGTACATCAAAACACATAAACTCATAATACTGATTGTCACCGAACATTAAGCGTGCGGACCCTACGGGTTTGAGAACTATTGACGGTGTCCTGGACTAGGGGGTACTCACCACATCGTCTCCCGATCTATTAGATTGGGCCGAGGACCCCCGTGGCCGTATACTCATGGGCCAGTTCGGACGGCTGCCGCATACAAGGAAGATTCCACAAGACTTGGCGATCAAGACAAGGACTTCTCCCCACCGGCGTATTCGGCTAGGACTCTTGTTATCCTAGGCCTCCGGTGCATTATATAAACCGAGGCCAGGCTAGTCGATAGATATACAACATACACATCAACAATCATACCATAGGCTAGCTTCTAGGGTTTAGCCTCTCTGATCTCGTGGTAGATCTACTCTTGTACTACCCATATCATCAATATTAATCAAGCGGGACGTAGGGTTTTACCTCCATCGAGAGGGCCCGAACCTGGGTAAAACTTCGTATCCCCTGCCTCCTGTTACCATCCGGCCTAGACGCATAGTTCGGGACCCCTACCCGAGATCCACCGGTTTTGACACCGACATTGGTGCTTTCATTGAGAGTTCCGTTGTGTGATCGACAAAAGGATCGATGGCTCGCCTGCAGATCAACTGCGACTTCGGCATCTTCATCACCAGCTCGACTGGTCACCTTGGTTCGACCAAGAACTGCGCCCCGTGTTCGGATCACCATGTTCGGACAAGGGCCTTCATCAAACATCAACTCCGATCTCTATCAAGATCTCAGAGGAATCATCCATGGAGCTCGGGGGCTCAACGTCAACATTGCCCTCAAGCGATCGTGCTGTTTTTCTGGACAGCGAACTCGTATCTGCTGCCACCACCTCCTCGAGTATCTCTTTGACGATCTCTTTGGTGGAATTGTGCGGAATTGAGTCTACAAACAACACTGGAAAATTTCGTCGAGTTCCGATGGAGGAATCTCTGGCAATCCACGATATACCGGAGCCCTGTCAAATCTGGACGGGAATTTGGATGAGTTTAGGGCGTGGTGTCCAGCTTCTAGCTCGGACGTCCTTTGGAAGATCCAACCGTTGATCGGCTGCGTAATTCCTATATCTGCCACCTCTCAAAATTTCGGCTCGATCCGACCGTCCAAACTCCGGGAACCTTCCGATTAGTGCATCACTTTTCGGATCTGTTTTCTGCGCGAAAACGAATCCGACCCGAGTTCATCTTTTTTATGAACAGGATTTCAGACAACCCTTTTGAAGGAAGTTTTGTATGGGGTATTGTGTTTTGTTCCCGAACACATCCCACTAACTGTAAGATTTTTTGAACATGATCTTCAACATCATGCTGGTGTCAAACCAGTCTGGCAATATTACTCCACAGCTGCCGACCTGCGCTAGACACGGCGTCACTTTGTTGAGCCGAGCTCAACTCCTTCGGATCATCATCTCGGCAAGCCGAACAAGAGCCCGGCATCGCGAAGGATAAATCATCACCAACATCGCCGCCCCACGGATTACACGGAGCGGGCATACCGGCATCGCCACACGGTCGCTTCATCAAGCCGGCATCGACCACGTCACGACCTGCATCGACAGGGCCGCACTATTGCTTCTTCAAGCTGGTGTCCATCATGCCAACCTACTTCGACTCATCGACTGACATCAAGGCTTCGACATCTCGGCTGGACCGGGGGCTTCGCCATCTCTTCATCAACCTACTCCGGACACTTTGGCGTCACTAGCCGACCAGCTCCGTCACGTTAGCTGGGCCGAGGGCTTTGCCTCGGCGAGTCAACCTTTACCAGTATTGCCATGCCGTCGTTTTATCGCCCATCAAGCAATGGGTGTGCGGAGCGGGTCCCAATTTTAGGAATCACCTTCCTTCGGATTGCTACAACAAATAAACCAGGTGCTATTAATCCCAGTATTTTTTGCTTGTTTGGGTTCATTTTTTCCAAGGAATTATTACTCTGGTTTGTCCGTCATATGTACACAGGTCTATCAAATGGTGGTCGCATTAACGACAGTCGCATGGTGGTTCGGTCAGTTTCCGTACATAGTCCGGCGAACGCCGCACTCGGAGCTCGGACCGACCTGCGAATTCAGGCTTTGCCACGCCTTTACCGCATCACGCCGACGCCCTGCATCGACATTGACTTCGGCGCCAGGCCATATTTCTTTTATTACTCACTTTGCATAAATTATTTATTATGCAACGATTTTTTTTAATTATCATTATTACTATTATCTCCGGTTTGCACTATTTTTTGTGCATAGGAAAATGATCCGGGGACTTCGGCGTCACTTTGCCGGTCTGCATTGATCGTGCTATGTCACCACTTCGGTGTGTCAAGCTCTCCGCTCCGCCACCTCGGGACCGGCTTGAGGGATGGAACCTTGCCCCGCATCAAGCTCAGACCGCGTCATCAATACCGAACACATTAACCAGCTAAGTCGCTTTCATGCTCAAAGCTTTAATTTCTAACTTGTGTTCGGTTCGACCAAGCATTATACTTTTTTGGAAAAAAGTTGCTTCTAAAAAATTTCCTTGTCCAAACTTTGTTTGTGACGCATAAATTCAAATACCCCGTTTACTTGGGGGCTTCCTTTATGAAGCTTTTCCTGTTGCATATGATTATACTTGTACGGCTTTGTTCCTTGTTCGTGTATTATGCCACAATATGCACCATATTGACTTAAGCGATTTGCAAGCTGGGTTGCCTCGCTTCTGTGTTTACCCCTACGTTCCCGATTGTTCGGCTAGGGAGTAAAGGGAGCACCTCTGCGATTGTCACGATCGGATCACCCGAGCCGGACCTCAGACTGGGTGAAGCCGAAAGCTAGCGCTCTTATAGTTATTCAATGATGGTCGGCACACAACGGAACTCATGAGTACAAAAAATCTATTGCACAAGTCTCATAATAACAATGAGCACCGAAGAAAGGTATCGGTGGGGTACTATTTTCTTCGAAGATGCTTCTTACTCTTCGCAGTAATATAGCATAAGTTCCCTGAGCGCGCTTTGTCTGTTACAGCCTTATGGCCTGATTGCCTAGTTATTGGAAACACCGTCGATATTCTCGACCGATGGAGTACATAACACTTTTCGGTCCTCGACCGAAGAGGGAGAAGCTGACGGTCGGTTAAGACGCATTTAAAGTTCGGTTGAACATAGATATGATATAAGTACTTCGGTACATGCAATCATTCTTCTACCCAAGTCACTTGGGGGCTCTTAAGTTTATTTGAGCCGTTTTATAATAAGTGTTCTTCTTCTTAGTCGTTGCAAAGTTTTATTATTATTTATCACTCCTTTTTTCGACGCGAGTGTGCGATCACTAGCCGGGGAGCCTAATTTCTCTGTCAAAGCCGCTAGAGTTTAGTTTGCTAAACTGGCCTAATGAGAAGTACTCCGCCCTCGGGATAGGAGGTTGAAGCCATAGGCTGACCCGCTCGAAGTCTTGAGATAGGATGTGTCATGTTAAAGGACGACAGAAGCACTTCTTTTTCTAAGACCAATTTTCGGATTGGCACCGAACACTTGATCTTGTTCGGACGTCATGTTTTTACTGACGTTTCTTGGTTTCCCAAGCTTTTTGGCACTTTTAAACTATTTGTGCTTTTCCAGCATTAGTCTCGTAGTGCAACGCCGGACACCTTTAGGGATTCGGCAAAAACATTCTCAGATATTGCTATATATGCATCGGTTTCAAATTGTGTCTTCGATCAATAGTTGGGTTGCCCGACTCCTGCACTTGCTTCCTACGTTCCGTTTTGTTAGGCTAGGCGTGCAAAGGGAGAACCACTGCGATTGTGCTTCCAGCTCACATGGTTAAGCACCTTAGTGGAGAAAGCCGAAAACTGACTGTCACAATAAGCGTAAACTGGTCAGCGATCCGATGACTATGATGGGCCATTCATAACATTGGCCGAAGTGTTTACGGCTTGACCTCGACTGTCGCTGAACACTACCGGGGGCTATTAACTGGCCTCCCAAAATAAATCCTCGATATTTTGCTCTTACATTCGAGCTGAGGTTTCATGATCATGCTTAGCATGACAACCCAAAGAAAGGAACCGATAGCGGGACTATTTTCTTTGGAATACATTTCTTCTGTTAAACAGTAATATAACATATCTCTCTGCGTACCTTTGTTTATAAAACCGTGTGGCTAGATTGCCTTGTTTGTCGTAAATCTTTGCCCTCATAAAGGCTTTATAAAGTAGGACAAACACTCCTCGGCTACTGGCCAAGGAGGTGGAAGCCGATGGTCGGTCAACAAAGTTTTGTACAATGCGGATCCGAGCATTAATGATGTAAAGTACTTGGATACATAGAGTCATTACACATAATTTGTGATTTTACTATGGATATTGATCCTTAATTCGGCCACCCGTGCCCGCATTAAGGCTCGGGGGCTACTGGGCTTCGGACTTATTATTTACAAATATTAAAGGGGCACATCGATCCCCTGATCTGGTGTTGCCACCCGACCAGTGTCTCGGGGGCTACTGCATTGCTTGTCCAATGCAGAAAATTTTATGTGTAATATAGTTTCCAAGGAGATTTTGATCCTCAGGTTGGTCGGCCGTACCCAACCTAAGTCTTGAGGACTGAACATGCCGCTTTTGTGTCCCGAAGTATTCTGCCGAGCTAGGACTTGATCCTCAGGCCGATTTTGCAAATCAACCTGAGTCTCAACGGCTACTGGGATCAGCGGTCTTATGTCATCCTTCATGTGCATCTCAGGTTTTAGACCGATACACACCTTGAGGGCTACTGGCTATATATCTCGGCAGAGAATAAATTGCACCAATAAAAAATATTGACAAAAAATCGGCCCATAGTCGGGGTGGTGCACCACCTCGGAAGAAGTCCGGCATAAAGCTCGGGTGCTAGTGGCTGGCTCCATAGAGGGCATTTCCGGCATTAAGCTCGGCTAAACTCCTTCAACCTTTTTGAACCAAGGTGATATGACACCTCGGATATAGTCCGGCATTGGAGCCTGGACACAGTCCGGCATTGGAGCTCGGATATATTTCGGCGTTGGAGCTCGGATATACAGTCCGGCGTTGGAGCTCGGATACATAGTCCAGCGTTGGAGCTCGGATATATTCCGGCGCTAGAGCTGGGAAGCGGTCCGACGTTGGTGCTCGGCTGCAAAAGATACCTCGAATGCAGTCCGGCGTTGGAGCTCGGACGCAAGAGGACCCTGCCTCCCGGGAACAACTTCAAACCCAAGGTGTGGCATAAAAATAAACAAGGCATTGATAAAGGCCGGAAACTTAAAGGGGCTCCTCGGATACCCGATGTGTAAACTCATCGAATGCATTTCGGCGATCCTCAAGATCAAAGATAAAGAAGATTTGTTGAACCAGTTTTCAAGACCGATGACCGAAGATGAAGAACAGTTTGGAAGAATCAAGGAGCGTCCCTAACTTGAAGACTGGTTCAGGGGGCTACTGACGGTGTCCTAGACTAGGGGGTACTCACCACGTCGTCTCCCGATCTATTAGATTGGTCCGAGGACCCCCGTGGCCGTATACTCATGGGCCAGTTCGGACGGCTGCCGCATACAAGGAAGATTCCACAAGACTTGGCGATCAAGACAAGGACTTCTCCCCACCGGCGTATTCGGCTAGGACTCTTGTTATCCTAGGCCTTCGGTGCATTATATAAACCGAGGCCAGGCTAGTCGATAGATATACAACATACACATCAACAATCATACCATAGGCTAGCTTCTAGGGTTTAGCCTCTCTGATCTCGTGGTAGATCTACTCTTGTACTACCCATATCATCAATATTAATCAAGCGGGACGTAGGGTTTTACCTCCATCGAGAGGGCCCGAATCTGGGTAAAACTTCGTATCCCCTGCCTCCTGTTACCATCCGGCCTAGACGCACAGTTCGGGACCCCCTACCCGAGATCCGCCGGTTTTGACACCGACAACTATGTAGACATGACCGAGACTCATCTCCGGTCAATAACCAATAGCGGAACATGGATGCTCATATTGGGTCCTACATATTCTACGAAGATCTTTATCAGTCAAACCGCATAACAACATACGTTGTTCCTTTTGAAGGAAATATGCCCTAGAGGCAATAATAAAGTTATTATTTATTTCCTTATATCATGATAAATTTTTATTATTCATGCTAGAATTGTATTAACCGGAAACATAATACATGTGTGAATACATAGACAAACAGAGTGTCACTAGTATGCCTCTACTTGACTAGCTCGTTAATCAAAGATGGTTATGTTTCCTAACCATGAACAAGGATTTGTTATTTGATTAACGGGATCACATCATTAGGTTAATGATCTGATTGACATGACCCATTCCATTAGCTTAGCACCCGATCGTTTAGTATGTTGCTATTGCTTTCTTCATGACTTATACATGTTCCTATGACTATGAGATTATGCAACTACCGTTTGCCGGAGGAACACTTTCTGTGCTACCAAACGTCACAACGTAAATGGGTGATTATAAAGGTGCTCTACAGGTGTCTCCAAAGGTACATGTTGGGTTGGCGTATTTCGAGATTAGGATTTGTCACTCCGATTGTCGGAGAGGTAGCTCTGGGCCCTCTCGGTAATGCACATCACATAAGCCTTGCAAGCATTGCAACTAATGAGTTAGTTGCGAGATGATGTATTAAGGAACGAGTAAAGAGACTTGCCGGTAACGAGATTGAACTAGGTATTGAGATACCGACGATCAAATCTCGGGCAAGTAACATACCGATGACAAAGGGAACAACATATATTGTTATGCGGTCTGACCGATAAAGATCTTCGTAGAATATGTAGGAGCCAATATGAGCATCCAGGTTCCGCTATTGGTTATTGACCGGAGACGTATCTCGGTCATGTCTACATTGTTCTCGAACCCGCAGGGTCCGCACGCTTAAGGTTTCGATGACAGTTATATTATGAGTTTATGAGTTTTGATGTACCGAAGTTAGTTCGGAGTCCCGGATGTGATCACGGACATGACGAGGAGTCTTGAAATGGTCGAGACATAAAGATTGATATATTGGACGACTTTATTCGGACACCGGAAGTGTTCCAGGTGATTTCGGAGAAAACCGGAGAGCCGGAGGGTTACCGGAACCCCCTCGGGAGAAGTAATGGGCCATATGGGCCTTAGTGGAGAGAGAGGGGCAGCCAAAGGTGGGCCGCGCGCCTCCTCCCCCCTGGTTCGAATTGGACTAGGAGAGGGGGGGCGGCGCCCCCCTTTCCCTCTCCCTCCCCACTTCTTTCCCCCTCCTAGTAGGAGTCCTACTCCTACTATGAGGAGGACTCCTCCTTGGCGCGCCATAGAGGGCCGGCCGGCCTCCTCCCCTTGATCCTTTATATACGGGGGCAGGGGGCACCCCTTGACACACAAGTTGATCCACGTGATCATATTCTTAGCCGTGTGCGGTGCCCCCTTCCACCATAGTCCTTGATAATATTGTAGCGGTGCTTAGGCGAAGCCCTGCGACGGTAGTGCATCAAGATCGTCACCACGCCGTCGTGCTGACGGAACTCTTCCCCGACACTTTGCTGGACCGGAGTCCGGGGATCGTCATCGAGCTGAACGTGTGCTAGAACTCGGAGGTGCCGTAGTTTCGGTGCTTGATCGGTCGGGCCGTGGAGACGTACGACTACATCAACCAAACGCTTCCGTTGTCGATCTACAAGGGTACGTAGATCACACTCTCCCCTCTCGTTGCTATGCATCACCATGATCTTGCGTGTGCGTATGAATTTTTTTGAAATTACTACGTTCCCCAACAGTGGCATCCGAGCCTAGGTTTTATATGTTGATGTTATATGCACGAGTAGAACACAAGTGAGTTGTGGGCGATATAAGTCATACTGCTTACCAGCATGTCATACTTTGGTTCGGCGGTATTGTTGGACGAAGCGGCCCGGACTAACATTACGCGTACGCTTACGCGAGACCGGTTCTCCCGACGTGCTTTGCACATAGGTGGCTTCCGGGTGACAGTTTCTCCAACTTTAGTTGAACCGAGTGTGGCTACGCCCGGTCCTTGCGAAGGTTAAAAAAGCACCAACTTGACAAACTATCGTTGTGGTTTTGATGCATAGGTAAGATTGGTTCTTGCTTAAGCCCGTAGCAGCCACGTAAAACTTGCAACAACAAAGTAGAGGACGTCTAACTTGTTTTTGCAGGGCATGTTGTGATGTGATATGGTCAAGACATGATGCTAAATTTTATTGTATGAGATGATCATGTTTTGTAACCGAGTTATCGGTAACTGGCAGGAGCCATATGGTTGTCACTTTATTGTATGCAATGCAATCGCGCTGTAATGCTTTACTTTATCACTAAGCGGTAGCGATAGTCGTGGAAGCATAAGATTGGCGAGACGACAACGATGCTACGATGGAGATCAAGGTGTCGCGCCGGTGACGATGGTGATCACGACGGTGCTTCGAAGATGGAGATCACAAGCACAAGATGATGATGGCCATATCATATCACTTATATTGATTGCATGTGATGTTTATCTTTTATGCATCTTATCTTGCTTTGATTGACGGTAGCATTATAAGATGATCTCTCACTAATTATCAAGAAGTGTTCTCCCTGAGTATGCACCGTTGCGAAAGTTCTTCGTGCTGAGACACCACGTGATGATCGGGTGTGATAGGCTCTACGTTCAAATACAACGGGTGCAAAATAGTTGCACACGCGGAATACTCAGGTTATACTTGACGAGCCAAGCATATACAGATATGGCCTCGGAACACGGAGACCGAAAGGTCGAGCGTGAATCATATAGTAGATATGATCAACATAGTGATGTTCACCAATGAAACTACTCCATCTCACGTGATGATCGGACATGGTTTAGTTGATTTGGATCACGTAATCACTTAGAGGATTAGAGGGATGTCTATCTAAGTGGGAGTTCTTTAAGTAAATTAATTGAACCTAAATTTATCATGAAACTTAGTACCTAATAGTATCTTGCTTGTTTATGCTTGATTGTAGATAGATGGCTCGTGCTGTTGTTCCGTTGAATTTTAATGCGTTCCTTGAGAAAACAAAGTTGAAAGATGATGGTAGAAATTACACGGATTGGATCCGTAACTTGAGGATTATCCTCATTACTGCACAGAAGAATTACGTCCTGGAAGCACCGCTGGGTGCCAGGCCTGCTGCTGGAGCAACACCAGATGTTATGAACGTCTGGCAGAGCAAAGCTGATGACTACTTGATAGTTCAGTGTGCCATGCTTTACGGCTTAGAATCGGGACTTCAACGACGTTTTGAACGTCATGGAGCATATGAGATGTTTCAGCAGTTGAAGTTAATATTTCAAGCAAATGCCCGGATTGAGAGATATGAAGTCTCCAATAAGTTCTATAGCTGCAAGATGGAGGAGAACAGTTCTGTCAGTGAGCATATACTCAAAATGTCTGGGTATAATAATCACTTGATTCAATTGGGAGTTAATCTTCCAGATGATTGCGTCATTGACAGAATTCTCCAATCACTGCCACCAAGCTACAAGAGCTTCGTGATGAACTATAATATGCAAGGGATGAATAAGACTATTCCCAAGCTCTTTGCAATGCTGAAAGCTGTGGAGGTAGAAATCAAGAAGGAGCATCAAGTGTTGATGGTCAACAAGACCACTAGTTTCAAGAAAAAGGGCAAAGGGAAGAAGAAGGGGAACTTCAAAAAGAACGGCAAGCAAGTTGCTGCTCAAGAGAAGAAACCCAAATCTGGACCTAAGCCTGAAACTGAGTGCTTCTACTGCAAGCAGACTGGTCACTGGAAGCGGAACTGCCCCAAGTATTTGGCGGATAAGAAGGATGGCAAGGTGAACAAAGGTATATGTGATATACATGTTATTGATGTGTACCTTACTAATGCTCGCAGTAGCACCTGGGTATTTGATACTGGTTCTGTTGCTAATATTTGCAACTCGAAACAGGGACTACGGATTAAGCGAAGATTGGCTAAGGACGAGGTGACGATGCGCGTGGGAAACAGTTCCAAAGTCGATGTGATCGCAGTCGGCACACTACCTCTACATCTACCTTCGGGATTAATATTAGACCTAAATAATTGTTATTTGGTGCCAGCGTTAAGCATGAACATTATATTTGGATCTTGTTTGATGCGAGACGGTTATTCATTTAAATCTAAGAATAATGGTTGTTCTATTTATATGAGTAATATCTTTTATGGTCATGCACCCTTAAAGAGTGGTCTATTTTTGTTGAATCTCGATAGTAGTGAAACACATATTCATAGTGTTGAAGCCAAAAGATGCAGAGTTGATAATGATAGTGCAACTTATTTGTGGCACTGCCGTTTAGGTCATATCGGTGTAAGGCGCATGAAGAAACTCCATACTGATGGAATTTTGGAACCACTTGATTATGAATCACTTGGTACTTACGAACCGTGCCTCATGGGCAAGATGACTACAACACCGTTCTCCGGTACTATGGAGAGAGCAACAGATTTGTTGGAAATCATACATACAGATGTATGTGGTCCGGTGAATATTGAGGCTCGTGGCGGATATCGTTATTTTCTCACCTTCACAGATGACTTAAGCAGATATGGGTATATCTACTTAATGAAACATAAGTCTGAAACGTTTGAAAAGTTCAAAGAATTTCAGAGTGAAGTTGAAAATCATCGTAACAAGAAAATAAAGTTTCTACGATCTGATCATGGAGGAGAATATTTGAGTTACGAGTTTGGTGTACATTTGAAACAATGCGGAATAGTTTCGCAACTCACGCCACCCGGAACACCACAGCGCAATGGTGTGTCCGAACATCGTAATCGTACTTTACTAGATATGGTGCGATCTATGATGTCTCTTACTGATTTACCGCTATCGTTTTGGGTTTATGCTTTGGAGACGGCCGCATTCACGTTAAATAGGGCACCATCAAAATCCGTTGAGACGACGCCTTATGAACTATGGTTTGGCAAGAAACCAAAGTTGTTGTTTCTGAAAGTTTGGGGCTGCGATGCTTATGTGAAAAAGCTTCAACCTGATAAGCTCGAACCCAAATCGGAGAAGTGTGTCTTCATAGGATATCCAAAGGAGACTATTGGATACACCTTCTATCACAGATCCGAAGGCAAGACTTTTGTTGCTAAGTTCGGAAACTTTTTGGAGAAGGAGTTTCTCTCGAAAGAAGTGAGTGGGAGGAAAGTAGAACTTGACGAGGTAACTGTACCTGCTCCCTTATTGGAAAGTAGTGCATCACAGAAAACTGTTTCAGTGACACCTACACCAGTCAGTGAGGAAGCTAATGATGATGATCATGAAACTTCAGAACAACATACTACTGAACCTCGTAGATCAACCAGAGTGAGATCCGCGCCAGAGTGGTACGGTAATCCTGTTCTGGAAGTCATGCTACTAGATCATGATGAACCTACGAACTATGAAGAAGCGATGGTGAGCCCAGATTCCGCAAAATGGCTTGAAGCCATGAAATCTGAGATGGGATCCATGTATGAGAACAAAGTATGGACTTTGGTTGACTTGCCCGATGATCGGCAAGCAATTGAGAATAAATGGATCTTCAAGAAGAAGACTGACGCTGACGGTAATATTACTGTCTACAAAGCTCGACTTGTCACAAAAGGTTTTCGGCAAGTTCAAGGAATTGACTACGATGAGACCTTCTCACCTGTAGCGATGCTTAAGTCTGTCCGAATCATGTTAGCAATTGCCGCATTTTATGATTATGAAATTTTGGCAGATGGATGTCAAAACTGCATTCCTGAATGGATTTCTGGAAGAAGAGTTGTATATGATGCAACCAGAAGGTTTTGTCGATCCAAAGGGAGCTAACAAAGTGTGCAAGCTCCAGCGATCCATTTATGGACTGGTGCAAGCCTCTCGGAGTTGGAATAAACGCTTTGATAGTGTGATCAAAGCATTTGGTTTTATACAGACTTTTGGAGAAGCCTGTATTTACAAGAAAGTGAGTGGGAGCTCTGTAGCATTTCTGATATTATATGTGGATGACATATTACTAATTGGAAATGATATAGAATTTCTGGATAGCATAAACGGATACTTGAATAAGAGTTTTTCAATGAAAGACCTCGGTGAAGCTGCTTACATATTAGGCATTAAGATCTATAGAGATAGATCAAGACGCTTAATTGGACTTTCACAAAGCACATACCTTGACAAAGTTTTGAAGAAGTTCAAAATGGATCAAGCAAAGAAAGGGTTCTTGCCTGTGTTACAAGGTGTGAAGTTGAGCAAGACTCAATGCCCGACCACTTCAGAAGATAGAAAGAAAATGAAAGATGTTCCCTATGCTTCAGCCATAGGCTCTATCATGTATGCAATGCTGTGTACCAGACCTGATGTGTGCCTTGCTATAAGTCTAGCGGGGAGGTACCAAAGTGATCCAGGAGTGGATCACTGGACAGCGGTCAAGAACATCCTGAAATACCTGAAAAGTACTAAGGATATGTTTCTCATATATGGAGGTGACAAAGAGCTCATCGTAAAAGGTTACGTTGATGCAAGCTTTGACACTGATCCGGACGATTCTAAATCGCAAACCGGATGCGTTTTTACATTAAACGGTGGAGCTGTCAGTTGGTGCAGTTCTAAACAAAGTGTTGTAGCAGGATCTACATGTGAAGCGGAGTACATAGCTGCTTCGGAAGCAGCAAATGAAGGAGTCTGGATGAAGGAGTTCATATCCGATCTAGGTGTCATACCTAGTGCATCGGGTCCAATGAAAATCTTTTGTGACAATACTGGTGCAATTGCCTTGGCAAAGGAATCCAGATTTCACAAGAGAACCAAGCACATCAAGAGACGCTTCAATTCCATCCGGGATCTAGTCTAGGTGGGAGACATAGAGATTTGCAAGATACATATGGATCTGAATGTTGCAGACCCGTTGACTAAGCCTCTTCCACGAGCAAAACATGATCAGCACCAAGGCTCCATGGGTGTTAGAATCATTACTGTGTAATCTAGATTATTGACTCTAGTGCAAGTGGGAGACTGAAGGAAATATGCCCTAGAGGCAATAATAAAGTTATTATTTATTTCCTTATATCATGATAAATGTTTATTATTCATGCTAGAATTGTATTAACCGGAAACATAATACATGTGTGAATACATAGACAAACAGAGTGTCACTAGTATGCCTCTACTTGACTAGCTCATTAATCAAAGATGGTTATGCTTCCTAACCATGAACAAGGAGTTGTTATTTGATTAACGGGATCACATCATTAGGTGAATGATCTGATTGACATGACCCATTCCATTAGCTTAGCACCCGATCGTTTAGTATGTTGCTATTGCTTTCTTCATGACTTATACATGTTCCTATGACTATGAGATTATGCAACTACCGTTTGCCGGAGGAACACTTTGTGTGCTACCAAACGTCACAACGTAAATGGGTGATTATAAAGGTGCTCTACAGGTGTCTCCAAAGGTACATGTTGGGTTGGCGTATTTCGAGATTAGGATTTGTCACTCCGATTGTCGGAGAGGTATCTCTGGGCCCTCTCGGTAATGCACATCACATAAGCCTTGCAAGCATTGCAACTAATGAGTTAGTTGCGAGATGATGTATTACGGAACGAGTAAAGAGACTTGCCGGTAACGAGATTGAACTAGGTATTGAGATACCGACGATCGAATCTCGAGCAAGTAACATACCGATGACAAAGGGAACAACGTATGTTGTTATGCGGTCTGACCGATAAAGATCTTCGTAGAATATGTAGGAGCCAATATGAGCATCCAGGTTCCGCTATTGGTTATTGACCGGAGACGTGTCTCGGTCATGTCTACATTGTTCTCGAACCCGTAGGGTCCGCACGCTTAAGGTTTCGATGACAGTTATATTATGAGTTTATGAGTTTTGATGTACCGAAGTTAGTTCGGAGTCCCGGATGTGATCACGGACATGACGAGGAGTCTCGAAATGGTCGAGACATAAAGATTGATATATTGGACGGCTTTATTCGGACACGTGAAGTGTTCCGGGTGATTTCGGAGAAAACCGGAGAATCGGAGGGTTACCGGAACCCCCACGGGAGAAGTAATGGGCCACATGGGCCTTAGTAGAGAGAGAGAGAGGGGCAGCCAAAGGTGGGCCGCGCGCCTCCTCCCCCCTGGTCTGAATTGGACTAGGAGAGGGGGGGCGGCGCCCCCCTTTCCCTCTCCCTCCCCACTTCTTTCCCCCTCCTAGTAGGAGTCCTACTCCTACTAGGAGGAGGACTCCTCCTTGGCGCGCCATAGAGGGCCGGCCAGCCTCCTCCCCTTGATCCTTTATATACGGGGGCAGGGGGCACCCCTTGACACACAAGTTGATCCACGTGATCATATTCTTAGCCGTGTGCGGTGCCCCCTTCCACCATAGTCCTCGATAATATTGTAGCGGTGCTTAGGCGAAGCCCTGCGACGGCAGTGCATCAAGATCATCACCACGCCGTCGTGCTGACAGAACTCTTCCCCGACACTTTGCTGGATCGGAGTCCGGGGATCGTCATCGAGCTGAACGTGTTCTAGAACTCGGAGGTGCCGTAGTTTCGGTGCTTGATCGGTCGGGCCGTGGAGACGTACGACTACATCAACCAAACGCTTCCATTGTCGATCTACAAGGGTACGTAGATCACACTCTCCCCTCTCGTTGCTATGCATCACCATGATCTTGTGTGTGCGTAGGAATTTTTTTGAAATTACTATGTTCCCCAACACCTTTGTCATCGGTATGTTACTTGCCCAAGATTTGATCGTCGGTATCATCATACCTAGTTCAATCTCGTTACCGGCAAGTCTCTTTACTTGTTCCGTAATGCAACATCCCGCAACTAACTCATTAGTCACATTGCTTGCAAGGCTTATAGTGATGTGCATTACCGAGAGGGCCCAGAGATACCTCTCCGACAATCGGAGTGACAAATCCTAATTTCAATCTATGCCAACTCAACAAACACCATCGGAGACACCTGTAGAGCATCTTTATAATCACCCAGTTACGTTGTGACGTTTGATAGCACACTAAGTGTTCCTCCGGTATTCGGGAGTTGCATAATCTCATAGTCATAGGAACATGTATAAGTTATGGAGAAAGCAATAACAATAAACTAAACGATCATAATGCTAAGCTAACGAATGGGTCAAGTCAATCACATCATTCTCTAATGATGTGATCCTGTTTATCAAATGACAACTCATGTCTATGGTTTTAGGAAACTTAACCATCTTTGATTAATGAGCTAGTCAAGTAGAGGCATACTAGTGACACTCTGTTTGTCTATGTATTCACACATGTATCCGGTTAATACGATCCTAGAATGAATAATAAACACTTATCATGATATAAGGAAATATAAATAACAACTTTAGTATTGCCTCTAGGGCATATTTCCTTCAGATAGGCCCTTCGCAGAGGGAAGCAGAGGTTGCCATGTGCTTATTTGTTTGTATGCTCAATCCCTTAGTGCAAAACAACATCACGTTATATTGCCCCTGATGGTAGAAACCTTTATTATGCAATCCGTCGCTTTTATTACTTTGCCATCACAAGTTCTTACAACGCTCAATTTTCTCTTACACTAAATGATCTAACACTTTTAGAAGCAATTTTTATTACCTTTTGCACTGATTACAACTTACTTGAAGGATCTTGCACAATCCTTAGGTAGGTATGGTGGACTCTTAAAAATAAGATTTGGGTTTAAGGGGTTTTGGATGCACAAGTAGTATCTCTACTTGGTGCAGAATTTTTGGCTAGCAAAGATGGGGGGCAAGCACCACATGTTTAAAGATCTATGACAATATAACTTCTATGTGAATATGAACAAACATAAATCATTACGTTGTCTTCCTTGTCCAACGTCAACAATTTTGGCATATAATATTTTGATGGGGGCTCACAATCACAAAAGATTTCCATGATAGTTTATCTATATGTGAAAGTTCTCCTCCTTATACTAATTATTCGTGAATTGCTTGTATGACCAATATTGTGATTGTCAAGCCTCAAAAGATTTCACCTCCTAAACCCAATGTGAAGCTACCACTAGGCATAATATGATTTCAACTTCATGACATTCAATTTATTCAACAATTTACTCATAGGATATAAGTGAAGCACAAGAGTAAATGCCATAGAAAAGAGCTTCGTTGATGGGATGTGAATGCCGCTTACTTAGCCTCCCTGGCAATTATTTGAGGACTCTATTTTATTTAAAAACTTTTAGATCTAAGTATCTTAT
This sequence comes from Triticum urartu, assembly GCF_056163025.1. Lineage (NCBI taxonomy): Eukaryota > Viridiplantae > Streptophyta > Magnoliopsida > Poales > Poaceae > Triticum > Triticum urartu. The sequence continues at coordinate 472,683,206 of NC_141874.1, forward strand.
TAAAACAGAAAGAAAAAAATGAAAATAAAATGACATTCTAAGAATAGCACAACTCATGTGAAGAAGCAAAAACTTAGGCTCAACCGATACTAACCGATAATTGTTGAAGAAGAAAGGTGGGGTGCCTACCAGGGCATCCACAAGCTTAGATGCTTGAGACTTCTTGAAATATTATTTTGGTGTGCCTTGGGCATCCCCAAGCTTGAGCTTTTGTGTCTCCTTAATTCCTCTCATATCACGGTTTTCCTAAATCTCAAAAGCTTCATCCACACAATACTCAACAAGAACTCGTGAGATAAGTTAGTACAAACCATTGCAAAAACCTTATCATTCTCTACTGTATCAAATAACTAAAATTATTATTCAACACTGCATTCTAAATGCCTCTGCATATTTAATACTCCCATCCTCAAATAGAATCATTAAACAAGCAAACATATGCAAAGAATGCAAACATAACAGCAATCTGCCAAAACAGTATAGTCTGTAAAGAATGCAAGAGTATCAATACTTCTTAAGCTCCAAAAATTATGAAAAATTACCACACTATAGAAAATTTATCATAGCTCATTTTGAAAAAAAAATTCAACATTTTATCACATTCTGACTTTTCTAGGGAATTTTTGCAACAGCAGTAAACTTTCTGTTTTCAAACAACAACATGTAGACTTGTAAAATAAGCATAGTAAAGGCTATACTTGACATTTTTATTGAAATAAAAAGATGCAAAACATTATTCTAAATAACAGAAAGCAAATCCTAACAAAATAAATTGACGCTCCAAGCAAAACACATATCATGTGACGAATGAAAACATAGCTCCAAGTGAGGTTACCGATAATGTTGGAGACGAAAGAGAGGATGCCTTCCGGGGCATCCCCAAGCTTAGTTGCTTGGGCCTTCCTTGAATATTTCCTTGGGGGTGCCTTGGGCATCCCCAAGCTTAGGTTCTTGTCACTCCTTATTCTCCTCATATCGATATCTCACCCAAAACTTCAAAAACTTCAATCACACAAAACTTAACGGAACTTTGTGAGATAGATTAGTATGATAAAGAGCAAACCATTCCACTTTTGGTACTGCCAAAGACAAGATTCATAATTGTTATCACACAATTCCTACTATATCATATCATTTATACAATTTATATTGAGCAATATAAGCCATAGAAACTAGAAAAAAAAGCAAACTATGCATTGAAAACAGAATTTGTCAAAAACAGAAAAGTCTGTAGTAATCTGTACTCAAACCATACTTCTGCTACTCCAAAAATTCTGAAAATTTAGGAAAACCTTAGAAATTTGTCTATTAATCTTCTGTAAAAAGAATCAGAATTTTATCATGCTTCTGTTGAAAATTAGAATTGTTTTGCTGAGCGCAAAAGTTTCTGTTTTTCAGCAAGATCAAATCAACTATCACCGTAAGCCATCCCAAAGGTCTTACTTGGCACTTTATTGAAACAAAATCAATAAAACATGATTACTACGGGAGCCTAATCATGCGAACACACAAAAACAGTAGGTAAAAGTGTTGGGTTGTCTCCCAACAAGCACTTTTCTTTTATGCCTTTTAAGCTAGGCATGATGATTTGGATGATGCTCGCATAAAAGAGAACTGAAGCATGAAGAGAGCATCATGAAGCATATGACTAGCATATTTAGGTCTAACCCACTTCCTATGCATAGGGATTTTGTGAGCAAACAACTTATGGGAACAAGAATCAACTAGCATAGGAAGGCAAAACAAGTGCAACTTCAAAACAATCAACACATATAGAAGAAACTTGATATTATTGAGATATGTAAGGGCATAAGTTCCTTTCTCATAATAATTTTCAGAGGCATCATGAATGAATTCAACAATATAACCATCAAATACAGCACTATTTTCATGATGCACAAGCATAGAAGATTTATCACTCTTTATAGCATAGATGTCATCATAATAATCATCATAGATAGCAACTTCATTGTCATAATCAGTTGAAACCTCTTCCAAAATAGTGGATGAATCACTAAATAAAGTCATGACCTCTCCAAATCCACTTTCATAAATATTTTAATAAGATTAAACACCCTCCAAAATAGTGGGAAATATTTTGGGAAATGTAATCATCATAAATAGGAGGCATGCTATCATCATAATAAATTTTCTTATTGAAAGTAGAAGGAATCAAAGGATCATATTCATTAAGCAAAGCATCCCCAAGCTTAGGACAAGCATTATTTCCAGCAAATAAATCTTCAAACATATCATACTCATCAAACATAGCATCCCCAAGCTTGTGGTTTTGCATATCATCACAGTCATTTTTATCAATAGCATGAATGGCACCAATAGTATAGCAAACATTATTGTCATATTCTTCCAAGCAAGTGCTAAAAATATTTTCAAGATCATAATTGATATCGTTGTCTTCCCAATCATAATCATCACAACAAGCAATAGGCATAACAAAATCATCATTAATATCATCATCCTCCATCAACATATTTGATTCACTTTCATGGGGCATAATGGTCATGGGAGCAACTTTATTTGGGAGAGATACCTTTTTACCTCTATTCTTTCTTCTTTTCTTCTTCTTCACCACATCATGTGTGGGTTTACTTAATCTTTTCAAGCTTCTTATTGATGGGATTGGTTGGATAGGAAGCTCCTCCTCGTTACTTGATTCATCATAATAAACACTAGGAGGGTTTTGGGAAATATTTTCCCTTTCATTAGTACTCTCTTCATATTCTATTTGTTCTCTTGACTTTAGGTAGTTGGCAATATAAGGATTCTCAATGCAATTGACCGCACAAAACATATAAATTTCTTCTAGATCAAAATCAAGAAATCTCTCGAGGTTAAATTTTGGAATACCCTCAGTTATACGTTTCATTTCTTCATGCCCCAAAAGAAGACTAAGCTCTTTATGATTCTCAAGGGTAATCAAGTTATCACAATTTTGGGACACGATTTGATCATGAAAGAATTTGCATTGGAGATTTTAATGACCATGTTCATTGCAAAGTTTCACAGGGATGGCGAAAAAAATTACATCTTTGAGCACAATAATCTAGCCTCTCTTGCAACCTTTTCATTTCTAAATATTTATGCTTCTTACAAAACCTAGCTTCCCTTTTTGGTGTGCAAAGGCACTCCCAATTTAGTCCGCAAAAAGTGACATGCTTATAAGAAACATTTTTGCCATGACTTGTGCAATCATCATTAGCATTTTGGATATTCAAAGAATTCACACTAACAACATTGCAATCATGCTCATCATTCAAATATTTTGTGCCAAGCATTTTATTGACTTCTTCTAACAATTGAGCACAATTTTCCGAACCATCATTTTCAAGAAAGATATTATAAAGATGATCAATAATATGATGCAACCTAAATTCCATTTTTTGTGTAGTTTTCTTTTATAAACCAAACTAGTGATAAAACAAGAAACTAAAAGATTCAATTGCAAGATCTAAATATATACCTTCAAGCACTCACCTACCCGGCAATGGCGCCAGAAAAGAGCTTGATGTCTACTACGCAACTTTATTCTTGTAGACACGTGTTGGGCCTCCAAGCGCAGAGTTCTGTAGGACAGTAGCAATTTTCCCTCAAGTGGATGACCTAAGGTTTATCAATCCGTGAGAGGTGTAGGATGAAGATGGTCTCTCTCAAACGACCCTGCAACCAAATACAAGAAATCTCTTGTGTCCCCAACACACCCAATACAATGGCAAATTGTATAGGTGCACTAGTTCGGCGAAGAGATGGTGATAAAAGTGTAATATGGATGGTAGAAATATAATTTTATAATATGAATAAATAAAAACAGCAAGGTAGAAAATAGTAAACGGGCTAAAAAACGGTGTTGCAAAGCTTGAAAACAAGGCCTAGGGTCCATACTTTCGCTAGTGCAATCTCCCAGCAGTGCTAACATAGTTGGATCATATAATTATCCCTCAAAGTGCAACAAAGAATCACTCCCGAGTTCCTATTAGCGGAGAACAAAAGATAGAAATTGTTTGTAGGGTGCGAGACCACCTCAAAGCTATTCTTTACGTTCGATCTATTCAAGAGTCGTACTAAAATAACACAAAGCTATTGTTTCCGTTCGATCTATCCTAGAGTTCGTACTAGAATAACACCAAAGAAAATTCATATTCATAATACTCAATTCACACAAAGAACTATAAAGAGACCCCAAAGTTTCCGCCAGAGAAAAGATAATAAAAACGTGCATCAACGCCTATGCATAGATTACCCCAATATCACCGCGGGAATCCGCGAGTTGAATGCCATAACATATATCAAGTGAATCAATAAGATACCCGAATTGTCACCTCAAGTATTCATATCGCAAGACATATATCATGTGTTCTCATCTGAATATTCAATCCGACAAGACAAAACTTCAAAGGGTAAAGATTCAATTCATCACAACAAGAGTATAGAGGGGAGAAACATCATATGATCCAACTATATTAACAAAGCCCATGTTATAGATCATGAGAGAGAGAGAGAGATTAAACACATAGCTATTGGTAAAAACACTCAGCCCCGAGGGTGGACTACTCCCTCCTCATCATGGTGGCCGCCGGGATGATGAAGATGGCCACCGGAGATGATTCCCCCCTCTGGCAGGGTGCCGGAACGGGTCTAGATTGGTTTTCGGTGGCTATGGAGCCCTGCTGTGGTGGAACTTCTTATCTAGGTTAACCCAGAGGGGTTTCGGAATATTTGGGAATTTATAGTGCAAAGAGGGGATGTGGGAGGCCACCGAGGTGGGCACAACCCACCTGGGCGCGCCAGGGGGCCCTGGCGCACCCTAGTGGGTTGTGCCCGAAGAAAATATGCACTAGAGGCAATAATAAAGTTGTTATGTATATTTCCTTATATCATGATAAATGTTTATTATTCATGCTAGAATTGTATTAACCAGAAACTTGATACATGTGTGAATACATAGACAAAACAAAGTGTCCCTAGTATGCCTCTACTTGACTAGCTCGTTAATCAAAGATGGTTAAGTTTCCTAACCATAGACATGTGTTGTCATTTGATGAATGGGATCACATCATTAGAGAATTACGTGGTGGACAAGACCCATCTGTTAGCTTAGCATTATGATCGTTTAGTTTTATTGCTATTGCTTTCTTCATGACTTATACATATTCCTTTGACTATGAGATTATGCAACTCCCGAATATCGGAGGAACACCTTGTGTGCTATCAAACGTCACAACGTAAATGGGTGATTATAAAGGTACTCTACGGGTGTCTCCGAAGGTGTTTGTTGAGTTGGCATAGATCGAGATTAGGATTTGTCACTCTGATTGTCGGAGAGGTATCTCTGGGCCCTCTCGGTAATGCACATCACAATAAGCCTTGCAAGCAATGTGACTAATGAGTTAGTTGCGGGATGATGCATTACGGAACGAGTAAAGAGACTTGCTAGTAACGAGATTGAACTAGGTATTATGATACTGACGATCGAATCTCGGACAAGTAACATACCGATGACACAGGGAATGACGTACATTGTTATGCAGTTTGACCAATAAAGATCTTCGTAGAATATGTAGGAGCTAATATAAGCATCCAGGTTCCGCTATTGGTTATTGACCGGAGATATGTCTCGGTCATGTCTACATAGTTCTCGAACCCGTAGGGTTCGCACGCTTAACGTTCGATGATGATTTGTATTATGAGTTTTGTGTTTTGATGAACCGAAGTTTGATCGGAGTCCCGAATGAGATCACAGACATGGCGAGGAGTCTCGAAATGGTAGAGACATAAAGATTCATATATTGGAAGGCTACATTTGGACACCGGAATGGTTCGGGTCGTTTTAGATAAGTTTCAGAGTACCGGGGGTTACCGGACCCCCCCCCCCGAGAGGTTAATGGGCCACCATGGGCCTTAGTGGAGAAGAGAGAGGGCCGGCCAGAGGTGGTGCACGCCCCCCCTTTCCCAATCCGAATTGGTCAAGGGGAGGGGGCGGCGCCCCCCTCCTTCCTTCTCTTCTCTTCCTCCTTCCCTTCTTCTCCTACTTGGACTAGGAAAGGGGGGACCGAATTCTACTTGGACCGGGAGTCCAAGTAGGACTCCCCCCATGGCGCGCCCCCCTAGGGCCGGCCACCTCTCCTCCCCCCTTTGTATACGTGGGAGGGGGCACCCCAAAGACACACCAAGTCTTCTCTTAGCCATGTGCGGTGCCCCCTCCACAGTTAGACACCTCGGTCATATCGTCGTAGTGCTTAGGAGAAGCCCTGCGCCAGTAACTTCATCATCATCGTCATCACGCCGTCGTGCTGATGGAACTCTCCCTCGGCCTCAACTGGATCAAGAGCTCGAGGGACGTCATCGAGCTGAACGTGTGCTGAACGCGGAGGTGTCGTACGTTCGGTACTTGGATTGGTTGGATCGCGAAGACGCTCGACTACATCAACTAAGTTACTAAATGCTTCCGCTTTTGGTCTACGAGGGTACGTGGACACACTCTCTCCGCTCGTTGCTATGCTTCTCCTAGATAGATCTTGCGTGATCGTAGGAACTTTTTTGAAATACTGCTGTGACGCCCCAAGTATGGAGCTTCAGGTGCCTTCCATGTTTTCTGGGTTTCGTCGTGTGATTTGTTTGGTTCATTGCATCATGTGCATTGCATCATGTCATCATGTCATTTCTTTTCTTACTCAACTAAATAAATTGCATGGATCTTCAGTCCATTTAAACCGAGGGAAATGCACATGGTGATTTCTCTTTAAAACATATCCAAAGTTTCCTACTATTATTAGGGAGCTATATAAAAATATTCCATTAACTCTGGAATCACCATAACACACTTGCAAATTATCCCAATGCTTTTGTTATCTTAATTCTTGGTCTCCAACCTTGCCATATATTCTTTCATCATATTCTGGAGCTCCACCAAATCCGAACATTTTTTGGACCTTCCCAACCCTCACTTCTTATTCAAATCATTTGAATTTAAATCAAATGAGTTTGAATTTAAATCTTTCAATCTTGGCCTTTTCTATTTTCTCGGAACAAGCACATTTTGTTAGTCCGGGAAATTTATCCGCGTGTCCAACTTCTTCCCCTAACCCTCTTTATTTTCTTTCTTTCCTCTGTTTTTTTCTTTCTTTAGAGTGAGTGAGAGAAGAGAGCTCAGCAGCCAGGCCGGCCTGCTTCCCCGCAGTCCATTTGGCCCAAGGCCCAGCCGCGCCTATAACCCTAGCCGCTCACCACGCTCTCTCCCGATCCCCATCTCTCCCCCTCGTTCCTGTGCCGCCGCCACACATCGACGCCAGGGAGAGCGCCCGATCTCCTCTGCCTCCTCCTCTCTCGCTCCCTGCTCGACCTCCTCTCGCCCGATCCATGGCCTCCTCCTCGCCTTGAGAGTCCCGCGCGCCCGATCCCCATGGTTCGCGCCTGCCTCTACGCGGGCGTCGCCTCGCCTCAGCGCCGCCGTCCTCCATGGCCTCGCCCCTGCGCTGTAGGGCGTCGCCTCCGGCCAAATCCAGCCGCCTGTGGCCACTCCTGGAGCATTGGCCACCCACAACTCGCCGGAGAGACTCCTCCTCGCCGCCATGTTGAGCACCGAAGGTCTGGGCGCCAGGGACCTGCAGGCCGCCGAGTCCAACGCCAGCCGGCGCCCCTTTGCTTGATTGCTCCTCTGCCTCATCCCCTGTTGCCCTGTCATGGTTTTGGCTTCGGCAGAGACGCCCATGGCCTGACGCCCGCCGTTGTTGCTTCGTCGCCAGCTTCCTATCCACGAGAGCCGGCGATGCCGGCCACCAGGACACTACGAAACTTGAATCGCCAAGGCCGGACTCGTCAAGTACCCCTTCGGATTCGTCAAGACCCTCATGTACAACTACACCCGATGATGTGACAAGTACCCCGACAACGTGTACATCTACACCGCCAAGACCGGACCGACAAGTACCCCGACATCGCGTGTACCACTACCGTCACCCCGAAGACGTTGGGGTCATCAAGTACCTCTCCAAACGAACGTGAATGACTACCGTTGCAAGAATGGGACCGGAAAGTCCGAAGACCCCAAGTACCACGACATCGATGACATGAACGTCTACGGAACTTGTGCAACGATAAACATGTACCACTACCATCGCCGAGATCGCGAGAACCTCTACCGCCGACCCTAGAGCGTGCGAGAATGGCTACTTCCTCTACTTTGCACCGAACGAGTACTATTCCGCTCGCACGCTTCGAAGGTATAACCCCGAGACGACTGCCCGTGAACGAATGCATGTGTGATGTATGAGATGCTCGTGCTTGCTCCGTGCTCGAATTGTCGGTGCACGTTGCCCCTCTTTTGCCTAGTCACCATCGTCAACTCGTGGGACACCCGGAATCCGGGAGCGCCCCACCATCTTTCGCACGCATCCGCATACTTCTCCTTTGTATCGGTATCTCAATCGAGTTACCGGTATCGTTGTCGTGGCACCCCTTTTGTTTCCGCCACGGTGACAAATGCTTCTTAATGCTCTTGTCAACTCTTAATAAAATTGCATAAACTTGTACATGGCATCCGCATCATGATAACAACAATTAAAATGTTTAAATTGTTGTTGCAATAAATTACTAAGGCATGTGGGGATTTACCGGAAATGTTGTTCGGTGCTTCCGGCCTCATTTAAACTTGACTAGATAGGTAGTTTTACTTTGCTTCACCCTCTTGCCATGTTTTAACAACATTTAATATTGTTGGGTACATAAACAAGATCGAAACTAAATAACTTGAATGTGGTGTTTCGTCAATATGCAACTCGTTGCATATTGAGCTAAACTTAATTTGTAGGATTGTTTTGTGAATTTTGCCATGCCATGTTTCTTTAAACCGGACATGCATCATACTCGGTTGTGCATCATACCATGTTCATGTGTTGGTTGTTTACTATGTTGTGTGCTTCTTTCCGGTGTTTGCTTCTTCGGGTTGATTCCGGTAACGTCGCATTTGTGAGGACCCGTTCGTCTATGTCCGTTTGTCTTCTTCATGGACTCGTTCTTCTTCCTTGCGGGAATTCAGGCAAGATGACCATACCCTCGAAATCACTTCTATCTTTGCATGCTTAGTTGCTCGCTCTTTTGCTATGCCTATGCTACGATACCTACCACTTGCTTATCATGCCTCCCATATTGTTGAACCAAGCCTCTAACCACCTTGTCCTAGCAAACCGTTGATTGGCTATGTTACCGCTTTGCTCAGCCCCTCTTATAGCGTTGTTAGTTGCAGGTGAAGATTGAAGTTTGTTCCTTGTTGGAACATGGAGATGTTGTTCCTTGTTGGAACATGTTTACTTGTTGGGATATCACTATATATCTTATTTAATTAATGCATCTATATACTTGGTAAAGGGTGGAAGGCTCGGCCTTATGCCTGGTGTTTTGTTCCACTCTTGCCACCCTAGTTTCCGTCATATCGGTGTTATGTTCCCGGATTTTGCGTTCCTTACGCGGTTGGGTTATAATGGGAACCCCTTGACAGTTCGCTTTGAATAAAACTCCTCCAGCAAGGCCCAACCTTGGTTTTACCATTTGCCACCTAGCCTTTTTCCCTTGGGAGTCGCGCATCCCGAGGGTCATCTTATTTTAACCCCCACGGACCAGTGCTTGTCTAAGTGTTGGTCCGAACTAGAGTCCTTTGCAGCGCCACCTCGGGGAAACTTGAGGGCTGGTTTTAGTTGTACGGAGCGCTCATCTGGTGTTGCCCTGAGAACGAGATATGTGCAGCTCCTATCAGGATGTCGGCGCATCGGGCGGTCTTGCTGGACTTGTTTTACCATTGTCGAGGATGTCTTGAAGAACCGGGATACCGAGTCTGATCGGAATGTCTCGGGAGGAGGTCTATTCCTTCGTTGACCGTGAGAGCTTGTCATGGGCTATGTTGGGACACCCCTGCAGGGATTTGAACTTTCGAAAGCCGTGCCCGCGGTTATGGGCAGATGGGAATTTGTTAATGTCCGGTTGTAGAAAACCTGAAGTTGACCTTAATTAAAATACATCAACCGCGTGTGTAACCGTGATGGTCTCTTTCCGGCGGAGTCCGGGAAGTGAACACGGTGTTGGAGTTATGCTTGACGTAGGTTGTTTTAGGATCACTTCTTGATCATAGTTTCTCGTTCGTGCTTTGCCTTCTCTTCTCGCTCTCTTTTGCGTATGTTAGCCACCATATATGCTAGTCGCTTGCTGCAGCTCCATCTCATACCTTTACCTTACCCATAAGCTTAAATAGTCTTGATCGCGAGGGCGCGAGATTGCTGAGTCCCCGTGGCTCACAGATACTTCCAAAACCAGTTTGCAGGTGCCGATGAGTCCATGCAGATGACGCAACCAAGCTCAGGAGGAGCTCGATGAATATCTTGTCCTTTATGTTGTTTCGTTTTAGTTGATCTGTAGTGGAGCCCAGTTGGGGTCGATCGGGGACCTTTGTTGCATTTCGGGTTCTTCTTAATTTTGGTTCCGTAGTCGGAGCCTGATTGTATTTGGATGATGTAATGCTTTATTCATGTATTTGTGTGTAGTGGCGATTCTAAGCCAACTATGTATCTTTTTCCCTTATGTATTACATGGGTTGTGTGAAGATTACCTCACTTGCGACATTGCTTTCAATGCGGTTATGCCTCTAAGTCGTGCTTCGACACGTGGGAGATATAGCCGCATCGAGGGCGTTACAAGTTGGTATCAGAGCCTTCCCCGACCTTAGGAGCCCCCAGTGCTTGATCGTTTTTAGCAACCGTTGTTGAGTCTAGAAAAATGTTTTAAGTCATTTAGGAATTATATATCAGAGATTTTAGGAATTCTTTTTACTCCCCAGTCCCTTCATCGCTCTGGTAAGGCATCCTGACGTAGAGTTTTGACTCTTCTCTTCTCAAATTTCACTAAAAAAAATTTAGGATCACGCGGGTATCTTGGAATCGTTCCGATGGTTTTGTGACGAGAACATTGTTCTTGGTGCCTCCTATCATTTAGGCATTGTGGCAGTGTCCCGAGGAGTTGAGCTCTGAGGTGTTGTCGTCACAATTTTATCGTTGCAGTTCTGGAATACCTGAGTTTAGTACGCCGACATCGAAAATCTCTTTTATGCAGTTCGTTGGTGAGATAACCTCGACGCCACCCAGTACTGGGGCGGGAGTTCGGGAGTATCGCCATAACTTGTATAACGGATGCTTTTCGAAGGTTGAGATAGATGATTTCCGAAGGTTTCTTGGTTATGTGTTGAAGGATGGATACAGGTGGATGTAGGATTTGCTAGTTTTGGGTGAGATATTATGCTTCCCCTGTATCCCCAACACCTGATTGCATAACCGGAAAGTTTCGGGAGTTTATAAGTGGGAATTCAAGTAGCTCTTAGGATATCTTTCTGACAGATGTATGATATGAAATTGGTGTTCAACGTCTAGTGGTCCTCCTATTCACGGTTGGTTTTACAGTGGTCTCGTTGTGTCTTAAAGAGTCCTTGGCTATGCCGACTCGGGGACGCTTCGCATGTCATGTGCACTGCCTTGTACATGATGGTGCTGTAGGATCGAGCCCGTGTAGGCCCCACCACGAAAACTTCGGATGAAATCTCTATCATATGTTTGTTTCGGCTTATTCTGCAAGCCAATCCTTTGTTTTGTTTTCAGTTGTGGTATTCGAGTTGCTTCGAAGTCAAATGTTGATTCCATACCTTTCCTAAACGGTGTTCTCATACTCCTATGTGAATACTAATCCTTCTTGATCATCAAGATTGTTTTTGTCAATCCTTTTCACCGGTGTGTTTCTCTTCAAGTGGATCCGATCATTTCAACAACCGCAAGATCAAGTATCAGTTCTTCTCAACGGTGTTTGTTTCATCCGTCTCCAAGTTACCTTTGTTTTCCCGCCCTCCCTCCCTTGTTTTCTTCAAGGACTCAGATTTCTTAATCGAGTATCCATCTTATTTATGTGAAGCCTCTCCATTCTTTTCCTTCAATGTTCTTATCCGGTGATTCTCATGAAGATACTAACGGAGCTTCTAGTTCATCATTCTTCTTTCTTCTCCGGTGGTTTCAAGTCAAGCTTTGTTGATCTTACCCCTTTCCTCATTTCAATGCCTTCTCATACCGGTGCCCCTCATATTCATTCACTTCTCGTTATTCATTTTTTCCGGAGTGCTCAAGATATCTCGAAGATTCATGTTTTCCACTCTGCATTCGTTCAAGATCTTTCGAGGTTGTTATCTCATTCAAGCCTTTTAATTCAACCGGTGCAACCTCTCTTTTAAATCATTTCAACGGTGTTTTCTTTTCAGTGGGCCCTAACCCACAGGTCTATTCCCAGGATCTTACCTGACTCTTCTATTTTCCCGGAGCTATCCTAAATTCTTTTTAAAGTTTGACGTAAGAATGAGTTATCATCAGTCAAATGCCATCTCCTATATCTTTCAAAATTCTTTTAACCGTTGGCTCAACCTTTCTATTCATCATCCCAGAGTGTCTCAACAATTAATGTTGTTGTTTCTCGTCATCATTCTCAACACTTGAAGACCGAAGAAGAGTTTTTACCTCCAAATCTTGTCCGTTCTCTCAGAGACTCGTGATTCTAGCTTGTTGCCATCCTCTCATAATTATTTTCGATTGTGGGAATTCTTTTCACCTATCCGGAGCATTTCATGAGTTGTTTTTCCATTTCTTTTCCCCGAAGGCCATCTTTTCAAATATTATTCATTTCTCCACTTTCAGCTCTCGTTCTCAAATTTTACAGGTGCATCATTCAAGCATATTCTCTAATCAGCTCGTGTTTTCTTCGTTCCCTTGTATCTAAATCCTCTCAAGTATCTTCGTTCTTTTTATAATTCTTCCTGGTGATTCACCCCTTTACTTCGTTCTTTTCCAATTCTTACGGTGGCTACTCAGGATTTTTCTTCCTTGCTATCATATCTATTTATTCGTTGTCAATCCTAACGGTGGTTCGTGCAAGAGTTCTCGTCATTCGTTATCGTATATATTCATTCGTTGTTTCAATCCTACCGGTGGTCCATTAAGTTTGCGCTATATCTATCTAAATCCTTTCTAATGAGAATAAGTCGTATGCAATCCGTTGCTTGTCATCAATTTAAATTGGTGAAGGATAAGCATAATATAATTCTTATTCTTGTTTCATCGAGTAAATTCAATTCCTTATTCCGGAGGCTCATCAAGCTCTCGGTTTTCAATTGTTTCATCTCCTCTTTTCCCGGAGTCCCAACCTTTTCAATTATTTCACCACGGAGATTCATCTAAATCGGTACAAGGATTCACCTTGTGTTTTCAACTTCTGTTTCTTTCCGTTTGATAATTCTTTTGTTTAACGGAGTTCTTCATGAAGGTTCTACATGATGTTTCATGAAGGATTTAATTCCTTCTCGAAGTGTTCTTCAAGATTCTTTTTTGAGGAGTTCAAGCATTCTTCATCTTGCAATTCGGAGTGCAATTCGTTCTACCGTATCATTGGAGGTGGTTTTACATCATTCTTGATAATTTTCCTTCGTGTTTCATGATTCACATGTTGTTAAGCATGAGATATTTTAAATCCATCAACCTCTTCTTTGGAGTTATCTTGGGTTATATTTCACCTAAAACTTTCCCTAAGGATTGTTGCTAATTATGGTGCTTATAAATGATCCAAGTTCTTCTTTTATCCTCCCGGTGAAATGAGTTTCTCGTCTCCTTGTTCATATCAATCCAATCTTTTGTTTCCGTTAGTGGCAGAATTTCACCTCAGTTTTGAGATGTTTTCCTTAAGCCCACATCAAGCTTACTCTTTTCGTTGTTGGTTTCCCAACAACTTCGTTCTAGCATTTGTTGTAAGCGTGCTCTCGTTTTTTCCCTTTGTTCATTCCATTCTTACTTTTGTTCCGGAGGCATGGTGATGTTGTTCTCTTTGACCCATCATCTTGTTTTGTCAAGATCATGTTCTTTCCTTTGCTAGTTCACTCAACCGGAGTGTTGTGTCATCCCTTCAATTTCTTTTCATCTTATCAAGCTTTCTTCTCTTTTCTACCGGAGTTCTCTCCAAATTATATCATTATTATGTCTTCTCTGTCTTGTTTTAACCGGAGTGTTGTGCCATCTGCTCAAGTTCCTTTTCGTCTTATAAAGTGTTGCATCTTGTTTCAATCGGAGTGCTTGCATCTACTTCTTGTCCATTGTAACCTTTTCTTATGTCTTTCAACCCACAAGGTTCCCGTAATGTTCCTCCTTTCTAATGAAGTATTTTCAACCTCGTTCATCGTTGTTGTATTCTTTCTTTCAATTTGTTCAACCTCTCAAGGTTCTTTGGTGTCACTCGTTTGTCAAAGGAGTAACTTAGTTTTACCTCTTCTCTTCATTTTCTGTTTCCCTCCGGTGCCATTCTAGATCTCGGGACGAGATCCTCTCGTAGTGGTGGAGTGTTGTGAGGCCCCAAGTCTGGAGCTTCAGGTGCCTTCCATGTTTTCTGGGTTTCGTCGTGTGATTTGTTTGGTTCATTGCATTCATCATTGCATCATGTGCATTGCATCATGTCATCATGCCATCATGTCATTTCTTTTCTTACTCAACTAAATAAATTGCATGGATCTTCAGTCCATTTAAACCGAGGGAAATGCACATGGTGATTTCTCTTTAAAACATATCCAAAGTCTCCTACTATTATTAGGGAGCTATATAAAAATATTCCATTAACTCTGGAATCACCATAACACACTTGCAAATTATCCCAATGCTTTTGTTATCTTAATTCTTGGTCTCCAACCTTGCCATATATTCTTTCATCATATTCCGGAGCTCCACCAAATCCGAACATTTTTTGGACCTTCCCAACCCTCACTTCTTATTCAAATCATTTGAATTTAAATCAAATGAGTTTGAATTTAAATCTTTCAATCTTGGCCTTTTCTATTTTCTCGAAACAAGCACATTTTGTTAGTCCGGGAAATTTATCCGCGTGTCCAACTTCTTCCCCTAACCCTCTTTATTTTCTTTCTTTCCTCTGTTTTTTTCTTTCTTTAGAGTGACTGAGAGAAGAGAGCTCAGCAGCCAGGCCGGCCCGCTTCCCCGCAGTCCATTTGGCCCAAGGCCCAGCCGCGCCTATAACCCTAGCCGCTCACCAAGCTCTCTCCCGATCCCCATCTCTCCCCCCTCGTTCCTGTGCCGCCGCCACACATCGACGCCAGGGAGAGTGCCCGATCTCCTCTGCCTCCTCCTCTCTCGCTCCCTGCTCGACCTCCTCTCGCCCGATCCATGGCCTCCTCCTCGCCTTGAGAGTCCCGCGCGCCCGATCCCCATGGTTCACGCCTGCCTCTACGCGCGCGTCGCCTCGCCTCAGCGCCGCCGTCCTCCATGGCCACAGCCAGTCGAGCTCGAAGCTCCCGCCGCCACCACCTCGCCCCTGCGCTGTAGGGCGTCGCCTCCGGCCGAATCCAGCCGCATGTGGCCTCTCCTGGAGCATTGGCTGCCCACAACTCGCCGGAGAGACTCCTCCTCGCCGCCATGTTGAGCACCGAAGGTCTGGGCACCAGGGACCTGCAGGCCGCCGAGTCCAACGCCAGCCGGCGCCCCTTTGCTTGATTGCTCCTCTGCCTCATCCCCTGTTGCCCTGTCATGGTTTTGGCTTCGGCAGAGACGCCCATGGCCTGACGCCCGCCGTTGTTGCTTCGTCGCCAGCTTCCTATCCACGAGAGCCGGCGATGCCGGCCACCAGGACACTACGAAACTTGAATCGCCAAGGCCGGACTCGTCAAGTACCCCTTCGGATTCGTCAAGACCCTCATGTACAACTACACCCGATGATGTGACAAGTACCCCGACAACGTGTACATCTACACCGCCAAGACCGGACCGACAAGTACCCCGACATCGCGTGTACCACTACCGTCACCCCGAAGACGTTGGGGGTCATCAAGTACCTCTCCAAACGAACGTGAATGACTACCGTTGCAAGAATGGGACCGGAAAGTCCGAAGACCCCAAGTACCACGACATCGATGACATGAACGTCTACGGAACTTGTACAACGATAAACATGTACCACTACCATCGCCGAGATCGCGAGAACCTCTACCGCCGACCCTAGAGCGTGCGAGAATGGCTACTTCCTCTACTTTGCACCGAACGAGTACTATTCCGCTCGCACGCTTCGAAGGTATAACCCCGAGACGACTGCCCATGAACGAATGCATGTGTGATGTATGAGATGCTCGTGCTTGCTCCGTGCTCGAATTGTCGGTGCACGTTGCCCCTCTTTTGCCTTGTCACCATCGTCAACTCGTGGGACACCCAGAATCCGGGAGCGCCCCACCATCTTTCGCACGCATCCGCATACTTCTCCTTTGTATCGGTATCTCAATCGAGTTACCGGTATCATTGTCGTGGCACCCCTTTTGTTTCCGCCACGGTGGCAAATGCTTCTGAATGCTCTTGTCAACTTTTAATAAAATTGCATAAACTTGTACATGCCATCCGCATCATGATAACAACAATTAAAATGTTTAAATTGTTGTTGCAATAAATTACTAAGGCATGTGGGGATTTACCGGAAATGTTGTTCGGTGCTTCCGGCCTCATTTAAACTTGACTAGATAGGTAGTTTTACTTTGCTTCACCCTCTTGCCATGTTTTAACAAGATTTAATATTGTTGGGTACATAAACAAGATCGAAACTAAATAACTTGAATGTGGTGTTTCGTCAATATGCAACTCGTTGCATATTGAGCTCCACTTAATTTGTAGGATTGTTTTGTGCATTTTGCCATGCCATGTTTCTTTAAACCAGACATGCATCATACTCGGTTGTGCATCATACCATGTTCATGTGTTGGTTGTTTACTATGTTGTGTGCTTCTTTCCGGTGTTTGCTTCTTTGGGTTGATTCCAGTAACGTCGCGTTTGTGAGGACCCGTTCATCTACGTCCGTTTATCTTCTTCATGGACTCATTCTTCTTCCTTGTGGGAATTCAGGCAAGATGACCATACCCTCGAAATCACTTCTATCTTTGCTTGCTTAGTTGCTCGCTCTTTTGCTATGCCTATGCTGCGATACCTACCACTTGCTTATCATGCCTCCCATATTGTTGAACCAAGCCTCTAACCACCTTGTCCTAGCAAACCGTTGATTGGCTATGTTACCGCTTTACTCAGCCCCTCTTATAGTTTTGTTAGTTGCAGGTGAAGATTGAAGTTTGTTCCTTGTTGGAACATGGAGATGTTGTTCCTTGTTGGAACATGTTTACTTGTTGGGATATCACTATATATCTTATTTAATTAATGCATCTATATACTTGGTAAAGGGTGGAAGGCTCGGCCTTATGCCTGGTGTTTTGTTCCACTCTTGCCACCCTAGTTTCCGTCATATCGGTGTTATGTTCCCGGTTTTTGCGTTCCTTACGCGGTTGGGTTATAATGGGAACCCCTTGACAGTTCGCTTTGAATAAAACTCCTCCAGCAAGGCCCAACCTTGGTTTTACCATTCGCCACCTAGCCTTTTTCCCTTGGGAGTCGCGCATCCCGAGGGTCATCTTATTTTAACCCCCCCGGGCCAGTGCTTGTCTAAGTGTTGGTCCAAACTAGAGTCCTTTGCAGCGCCAACTCGGGGAAACTTGAGGGCTGGTTTTAGTTGTACGGAGCGCTCATCCGGTGTTGCCCTGAGAACGAGATATGTGCAGCTCCTATCAGGATGTCAGCGCATCGGGCGGTCTTGCTGGACTTGTTTTACCATTGTCGAGGATGTCTTGAAAAACCGGGATACCGAGTCTGATCGGAATGTCTCGGGAAGAGGTCTATTCCTTCGTTGACCGTGAGAGCTTGTCATGGGCTAAGTTGGGACACCCCTGCAGGGATTTGAACTTTCGAAAGCCGTGCCCGCGGTTATGGGCAGATGGGAATTTGTTAATGTCCGGTTGTAGAAAACCTGAAGTTGACCTTAATTAAAATACATCAACCGCGTGTGTAACCGTGATGGTCTCTTTCCGGCGGAGTCCGGGAAGTGAACACGGTGTTGGAGTTATGCTTGACGTAGGTTGTTTTAGGATCACTTCTTGATCATAGTTTCTCGATCATGCTTTGCCTTCTCTTCTCGCTCTCTTTTGCGTATGTTAGCCACCATATATGCTAGTCGCTTGCTGCAGCTCCACCTCATACCTTTACCTTACCCATAAGCTTAAATAGTCTTGATCGCGAGGGTGCGAGATTGCTGAGTCCCCGTGGCTCACAGATACTTCCAAAACCAGTTTGCAGGTGCCGATGAGTCAGTGCAGATGACGCAACCAAGCTCAGGAGGAGCTCGATGAAGATCTTGTCCTTTATGTTGTTTTGTTCTAGTTGATCTGTAGTGGAGCCCAGTTGGGGTCGATCGGGGACCTTTGTCGCATTTGGGGTTCTTCTTAATTTTGGTTCTGTAGTCGGAGCCTGATTGTATTTGGATGATGTAATGCTTTATTCATGTATTTGTGTGTAGTGGCGATTGTAAGCCAACTATGTATCTTTTTCCCTTATGTATTACATGGGTTGTGTGAAGATTACCTCACTTGCGACATTTCTTTCAATGCGGTTATGCCTCTAAGTCGTGCTTCGACACGTGGGAGATATAGCCGCATCGAGGGTGTTACAACTGCGTTCCCCAACAGTTCTCCCCTCGGGTCACTCCCCATGTGCATCTCTGGTCCAAAAAAATCTCCGTAAAGTTTCGCGGTGTTTAGACTCCGTTTGATATTGATTTCCTGTGATGTAAAAAAACAAGCAAAAAAATAGCAACTGGCACTGGGCACTGGGTCAATAGGTTAGTCCCAAAAAATCATATAAAGTTTCTATAAAATGATTGTAAAACACCCAAGAATGATAAAATAACAGCATGAATACTTCATAATAGATACGTTGGAGACGTATCAAGACGCGATCCCGTACTCGCTTAAGTTACAAAACTACTCCAAGTGGAGAGCGATCCTCCCACTCGGGGGCTTAGCCGCGATCCCGTACTCGACTAAGTTACAAAAAACACTCCGAGTGGAGAGAAATCCTCCCACTTGGGAACTTAGACGCGATCCCGTACTCGCCTAAGTTACAAAACTACTCCGAGCGGAGAGCAATCCTCCCACTCGGGAGCTTAGCCGCGATCCCGTACTCGCCTAAGTTACAAAACTACTCTGAGTGGAGAGCAATCCTCCCACTTGGGGGCTTAGCCGCGATCCCCTACTCACCTAAGTTACAAAAAATACTCCAAGTGGAGAGCAATCCTCCCACTCAGGGACTTAGCCGCGATCCCGTACTTGCCTAAGTTACAAAAACCACTCTGAGTGGAGAGCAATCCTCCTACTCGGGGGCTTAGCCGTGATCCCGTACTCGCCTAAGTTACAAAATATACTTTTGGTGGTGAACTACCTTCTCACTCGGAGGCTGGGCCACGCACCTTGAGCTGCGCCACAAGTACAATGACTGGCTGCTCTCGGAGTTACGCCACAAGTACAAGGACTGGCTGCTCTCGAAGCTGCGCCACAAGTACAATGTCTGGTTGCACTTGGAGCTATGCCATAAATACAACGACTGGTACTCTCGGAGCTGCACCACAAGTACAACGTCAACTCCGAGTGGAGAACGACCCTTCCACTCGGAGTTTCAGTTGTGATTCCCAATTCGCTCGAGTCAAGAAAATCGAAGGTGATAAAGACAAAGCAACTGCATTCAAAAGAAAAACCAAGTTCGGATAAATCCATGAAGGTTCAGAACCACCGGCAGAAGTACTTGGGCGTCAATCCCGAAAGAGTTTTAACGATTACAGGATCACTCGGCATCCCGAGGCAAATTAAATCAAGTTATCAAGTTTTCACTCGGCAGGAGTAGGACTTGCTGGCTCGACGAAACTGTCAAGGTCGATACCATCCGCAATGCGATTTGCAGCGTCCATGAAGGTCTCCATGAAGGACTGGAATTTAAGATTCTTGGTGTTGGCAACCTTCAGAGCCGCCAACTTCTCTTCTCTGACCTCCTTGCAATGGACCCGGACCAGCGACAGAGCCGCGTCGGCACCGCAACGAGCAGATGACTTCTTCCATGCCTGCATTCGTTCAGGGACGCCGTTGAGTCGAGTCATCAGTGACTCGAGGTCATTATAGAATGTCGCACCAGGCCAGAGCTCCGTGTCGATCCGCGACACCACTACCTTCAGTCGGCCAAGGTAGTCCAAAACACTGGCAAGACGAGATTCTAGTCGCAGTACATTCATAGCAGCTTCGTCCTTGATGGGAGAGTTGATGGGGTCTAAGCTTGTCTCTATCCGCCCGATTTCTTCCTCAAATTTCAGACAGAATTCTATGCAAACAAAAGCGGTGTCGAAATGACACAGGCACAACAGAAAAGTTCTTTGCAGTCGGTCGAATAAAGAGAGGTACCTTAAAGCATGAGGAACATTTTCTTGGCAAGACCTCCCAGATAAGTCTCCAGCTCGTCCCTCTTCAGAGTGAGATCGCCGACTCTGTCTGTCAGGGCCACCTTCTCGTCCTTCAGCTGCATGACTTCCTTCTTGGCTTCATCGACAACGGTTTTCAACTTGGCGTTCTCTTCTTCTAACTTGCCGACTGAAGCCAACTTCTTGTCGGCGAGTTCAGTTTTCTCCCGCGCCATCTTCTGTGTTGCTGCGAGGTCAAGGTCCTTCTGCTCCAGAGCCTGCTTCATTTTTTCTAAAGAAATAACATTCTTCAGACGAGCTTGGAGTTGACGATTTTCACTACGCACATCTGCTCAAGTGGAGTCACTCAGTTTAAAGGTTGAAATAGAAGATGACAAGACTAATAGTCGACAGAATTGTTACCTCCCATAATGGCTGCTTCGTCTTGGGCCTTCTTCAAATTCTCCTTGGACAGCTCCAGATCGAGGTTGAGTTGAATTTGTTTCCTCTCCAATTCAGAAAATTGGGCCCCAAGCTAGCAAGATTTCTGCAGTCAACGAACAAGACACGTCAGTCGACAGAAACAAAGATCGGTTGCTTCCGAGCGATAAGATGCAAGTTCGAGTTATTACGATAAAAAGAGTTCTAAGACTACTGCCGAATCAAACATTCAATAGAAGTCTCGGGTACTACACCCAGTGGATGCACTGCGTGTGCCCCCACTGGTTCGATTTCCCACTCGCCATGGCCCGTCCAGCCCGAGTGGAAGGAGTAAAACAACAACAAACATTTGTTCTCAGACCACCGCCGACTACACATAGTCGACCGCGGTCTCGGGGACTACACCCAGTGGGTGCACTTAGTGTGCCCCCACTGACTCGAAGTTCACTCGGCGTGATCCGTCCAAGACCGAGTGAATGTACTACAAACAAGCAAGTTTTAAGGCTCCCGTAGTGAAATAACACTTTAGAAAGACCCCCGCCGAATCTAACATTCGACGGTGGTCTCGGGGACTACACCCAGTGGGTGCACTCAGTGTGCCCCCACTGGTCAAAGTGTTCACTCGACACAACTTGGTCGATTCAACTGAAAAAGCTACAAAGCAAAAGAAGACACCCAGTGGGTGAACAGATGCAAGGTGCAAATTCATGATGGATGCACATAAGGTTTGAAAACGCTCATCCACGGACATCTTACAAATAGTAAAGCAGCAGTTTTCAACTACCATATCCTAACAGAGCAAAGATCAAGCTGAAAGACAGTTGGAGATCAATCATACTTACCTGGACATTAGTTTGAAGGTCAGAGATGGCATCATAGGCAGCCTTGCTGGCCTCGTACACCACCTTCATTCGTTCCATCATTAGGCCTGCTTGGCGTATGGCTTCCTTAGCAGCGCCTACCTGGTCCTCCAGCACATTGATACGTCTCCAACGTATCTAAAGTTTTTTATTGTTCCATGCTATTATATTATCCATCTAGGATGTTTTATATGCATTTATATGCTATTTTATATGATTTTTGGGACTAAACTATTAACCTAGAGCCCAGTGCCAGTTCCTGTTTTTCCCTTGTTTTTGAGTATCGCAGAAAAGGAAAACCAAACGGAGTCCAATTGACCTGAAACTTGACGGAGCTTATTTTTAGACCAGAATAAGGCCATGGAGTAAAAGAGTTGGGCCAGAAGAGTCTCAGGCTTCCCACGAGGGTGGGGGCGCGCCCAACCCCCTGGGCGCGCCTCCCTGCCTCGTGGACAGCCCGGAGACCCCCCTGACTTGTTCTCGACGCCAAAACCTCTTATATATACATAAACTTCCAGAAAGAAACCTAGATCGGGGAGTTCCACCGCCAGAAGCCTCCGTAGCCACCGAAAACCAATCTAGACCCGTTCCGGCACCCCGCCGGAGGGGGGGAATCCCTCTCCGATGGCCATCTTCATCATCCCGGCGCTCTCCATGACGAGGAGGGAGTAGTTCACCCTCGGGGCTGAGGGTATGTACCAGTAGCTATGTGTTTGACCTCTCTCTCTCTCGTGTTCTTGATTCGGAACGATCTTGATGTATCGCGAGCTTTGCTATTATAGTTGGATCTTATGATGTTTCTCCCCCTCTAGTCACTTGTGATGGATTGAGTTTTCCCTTTGAAGTTATCTTATTGGATTGAGTCTTTAAGGATTTGAGAACACTTGATGTATGTCTTGCATGTGCTTATCTGTGGAGACAATAGGATATCACGTGATCCACTTGATGTATGTTTTGGTGATCAACTTGCGAGTTCCGTGACCTCGTGAACTTATGCATAGGGGTTAGCACACGTTTTCGTCTTGAATCTCCGGTAGAAACTTTGGGGCACTCTTTGAAGTTCTTTGTGTTGGTTGAATAGATGAATCTGAGATTTTTTGATGCATATCATATAATTATACCCACGGATACTTGAGGTGACATTGAAGTATCTAGGTGACATTAGGGTTTTGGTTGATTTGTGTCTTAAGGTGTTATTCTAGTACGAACTCTTGAATAGATCGATCAGAAAGAATAACTTTGAGGTGGTTTCGTACCCTACAATAATCTCTTAGTTTGTTCTCCGCTATTAGTGACTTTGGAGTGACTCTTTGTGGAATGTTGAGGGATTGTTATATGATCCAATTATGTTATTATTGTTGAGAGAACTTGCACTAGTGATAGTATGAACCCTAGGCCTTGTTTCCTAGCATTGCAATACCGTTTGTGCTCACTTTTACCACTTGCTACCTTGCTATTTTTATATTTTCATATTACCAAAACCTATATCTACCATCCATATTGCACTTGTATCACCATCTCTTCACCGAACTAGTGCACCTATACAATTTACCATTGTATTGGGTGTGTTGGGGACACAAGAGACTCTTTGCTATTTGGTTGCAGGGTTGTTTGAGAGAAACCATCTTCATCCTACGCCTCCCACAGATTGATAAACCTTAGGTCATCTACTTTAGGGAAATTTGCTACTGTCCTACAAACCTCTACACTTGGAGGCCCAACAAGGTCTTCAAGAAGAAGGTTGTGTAGTAGACATCAGACATTATGGGTAACAAAGAGCGGAGTTGGTGGAACAGACGAGGCAGCCAGGGGATCTGAAGCATGGAGTTGCACAGTCGGAGCAAGGACTTGAGCAGTCAACGCCGAAGGTTGATCAGTCGACACAGGATCAGCAGAAGAAACAAAAGTCCGAATTGGATCTCCGGATCGCTAAACGACTGGTTCTGGCGCTGGAGTCGAGTGAGACACTTTGCTAGCAGGCACCCTCCTGCTCGAAGTCCTGCCCCTTCTTCCTGTGTTCTTCTGTGGCACGTCTTCATGGTTGTCGTCGTCGTCTGGAAGTTCAATAACATTTGGTGGCGCTACAACACCCTCGACCATAATAGTTTAGTCGACCGATAGGACAATTGACAAAGTGGGGGCATGGTTGTGGAGTTGTACCTACTCGAGAAGTGGCCGCATCTGCAGTCTCCTCGTCATCTTGCTCCTTGTCGATATTTATGGACGTCCCAGAAGTAGCAGCACTGAAAGGGTCCAAAACTCACTGGATCAGGCAAGCGGATGAGTCGACAAAAACATAGAAGACAAAGAGAAGAAATAAACATTTACGCAGAAGCAACAGGGACATCCACCTTGATCTTGGGCAAGGCCTTCCAAGGTTTTGATGGGGCGACCTTGGGCTGTTTTGCATCCTTCTCCGACGGCTCTGGAGTCAAGGTCAGAGGGCACTTCGGGACTTTCCCACTCGGTGGAACAGCTTCGCCACGTCCGCTCATTGGATCCTGCGACTGCTTGGAGTGTCATTCAGAACAGGGTGGCGAGTCGACCTCCTCGTTACTACCAGAGTCCTCGTCACCTTCCTCGCTGCCTTCTTCGCTGTCGTCTGCATACTGGTGATCCTCTTCTTCGTCGTCACTTGAGACTCCTTCTAGGTATTGCTATCCATTCAACATCGACTACAACTTGGTGAAAACCTACAAGACACAAATTCCAAGTATCAGTCAGATTCCAGAACAATCGCAGATCGAAAGAAGAAAACACTCGGTAAATTAAGCTCAACCTCATCGGGGGCATTGTCAGCATTGAACGACCGGATTCTTCTAGACCCCCTGGGGTGTTGGGGAACGTAGTAATTTCAAAAAAATTCCTACGCACACGCAAGATCATGGTGATGCATAGCAACGAGAGGGGAGAGTGTTGTCTACGTACCCTCATAGACCGGAAGCGGAAGCGTTAGCACAACGCGGTTGATGTAGTCGTACGTCTTCATGATCCGACCGATCAAGTACCGAACGCACGGCACCTCCGAGTTCTGCACACGTTCAACTCGATGACGTCCCTCGAACTCTGATCCAGCCGAGCTTTGAGGGAGAGTTCCGTCAGCACGACGGCGTGGTGACAATGACGATGTTCTACCGACGCAGGGCTTCGCCTAAGCACCGCTACGATATGACCGAGGTGGATTATGGTGGAGGGGGGCACCGCACACGGCTAAGAGATCAAGAGATCAATTGTTGTGTCTTTGGGGTGCCCCCTGCCCCCGTATATAAAGGAGTGGAGGAGGGGGAGGGCCGGCCCTCTCTATGGCTCGCCCTAGGGGAGTCCTACTCCCACCGAGAGTAGGATTCCCCCTTTCCTAGTAGAACTAGGAGCCCTTCCAAGTAGTAGGAGTAGGAGGGAAGGAAAGGGAAGGGAAAAGGAGAAGGAAGGAAGGGGGCGCCCCCCTCCCTAGTCCAATTCGGACCAGACCATGGGGAGGGGTGCGGCCACCCTTTGAGGCCTTTCTCTCCTTTCCCGTATGGCCCAATACGAATTCCCCTAACTCCTCGGTACTCCCGAAAATACCCGAATCACTCGGAACCCTTCCGATGTCCGAATATAGTCGTCCAATATATCGATCTTTACGTCTCGACCATTTCAAGACTCCTGTCATGTCCCTGATCTCATCTGGGACTCCGAACTCCTTCAGTACATCAAAACACATAAACTCATAATATAACCGTCATCGAACTTTAAGCGTGCGGACCCTATGGGTTCGAGAACTATGTAGGCATGACCGAGACATGTCTCCGGTCAATAACCAATAGCGGAACCAGGATGCTCATATTTGCTCCCACATATTCTACGAAGATCTTTATCGGTCAGACCGCATAACTACATACGTTGTTCCCTTTGTCATCGGTATGTTACTTGCCCGAGATTCGATCGTCGGTATCTCAATACCTAGTTCAATCTCGTTACCGGCAAGTCTCTTTACTCGTTCCGTAATACATCATCCCGCAACTAACTCATTAGTTGCAATACTTGCAAGGCTTATAGTGATGTGCATTACCGAGTGGGCCCAGAGATACCTCTCCGACAATCGGAGTGACAAATCCTAATCTCGAAATACGCCAACCCAACAAGTACCTTCGGAGACACCTGTAGAGCACCTTTATAAACACCCAATTACGTTGTGACGTTTGGTAGCACACAAAGTGTTCCTCCGGTAAACGGGAGTTGCATAATCTCATAGTCATAGGAACATGTATAAGTCATGAAGAAAGCAATAGCAATAAACTAAATGATCAAGTGCTATGCTAACGGAATGGGTCAAGTCAATCACATCATTCTCCTAATGATGTGATCCCGTTAATCAAATGACAACTCTTTGTCTATGGCTAGGAAACATAACCATCTTTAATCAACGAGCTAGTCAAGTAGAGGCATACTAGTGACACTCTGTTTGTCTATGTATTCACACATGTATCATGTTTCCGGTTAATACAATTCTAGCATGAATAATAAACATTTATCATGATATAAGGAAATAAATAATAACTTTATTATTGCCTCTAGGGCATATTTCCTTCATGGGGTTGTCCTTGTTGCCTGTGATGCTCCTGAGCCACTGGGCCACCATATTCTCATCAACTTCCTCAGGATGAATTCGAGCAACGTCTCCTGGACCTGAGTACATCCACATGGGGTGGTCTCGGGCCTGCAGAGGCTGGATGCGTCGACTGAGGAATACCTCCAACAGATCCATGCCAGTCACTCCACCATTAACTAGTGCAATGACTGCGTCGACTAGCATACGCACCTCCCCTTTCTCCTCTTTCGTTACTACAAGAGAACGAGGAGTGCGGAGTCTCTCCTGAGAGAAAAGAGGAAGACCAGTCGACTGTCCAGGAGTTGGAACGTCTTTGCAGTAGAACCAAGTCGACTGCCACCCTCTAACGGACTCGGGAAGGTCATAGGGGGGAAAGTGCTCCTACCCCTCATCTGGATTCCTTAACCCCCACATATCTGGATCGCGTGTGTCCTTTCGTCAGTCGGGTTGGCCTTCTTTGCCGACTGAGATCGACAAGTGAAGATATGTTTGAACAAACCCCAATGCGGCTGGCACCCGAGGAAGTTCTCACACATCGAAACGAATGCGGCGAGATATGAGATGGTGTTGGGAGGAAAATGATGGATCTGGGCACCGAAGAAATTTAGAAAACCTCGGAAAAACGGATGCGTAGGCAGAGAGAAACCGCGGACAGCATGGGTGGTGCGGAGGGCACACTCACCCTCTTGCGTCTGAGGCTCGGGTTCCTTCCCCGGCAACCTCCAGGACCCGTGAGCAATCAAGACCTCATCGGTGAGATCCTCCAATTCCTCTTGCTGGACGGTTGAGCGGATCCAGTCCCCCTGGATCCAACCGAGAGGCAGGCCGGAGCGAGATGACGTCCCTCGATCCATCTTCTTGCCCTTCGCCGTTGTTGTCACCTTCTTCACACGCTCCAGGGTCACGGTCTTGTCCTTCCCCATGGTGGCAGAGACGTCGAGAGCAGAGGAGGACGAGGTGGAGAAGCAGAGGAGAGGAGAACCGAATGAGAGACACTGTACACTGCATCGGCTCGGGCGCTATTTATGGGACCGCTTCCGAGTGACTGACCTGTAGGCCCGGGCGATCTTATCACATCCCGCAGCAGGCACTTGCCTGATACGTGGCAGAAAAGGTGGTGCGAAGATCGAGGCATCCCTGTCTTTTCACTCCATTTACTGCGGCACGCCCCGTCCCCCGCGCTTCTCCAAATTTTCGAATCCCATGAGATCCGAGAACCGCAAAACAACAAATCACGCAGAAGATTTCGTGCTCTGGTCCCCTCGAAGATATCCAACACAATTCACTCGACGACCTCTCGATCAAGGCGACTGATACAGGGTTAAATTTCTAGTCTGATCTCCGGACCTCGATAGAATGCCTCCGAAGCATAGAATCGAGTCGGGACCAATTTCAACCCTTCTCCACTCGGACCTCAATCCATTCGGGGGCTAATGACGATGACATGTACCTAGGGTAGGGTCATAGGCCTGACCTAGATGCCCTACCCAAGGACACTGCCCTGGAGTTAAGAACATTCAAAGTACAACAGAAGATACCGACTGAAATCACCTTGGAGTGCAATCCACTCGACCAACTATTCCACTCGGATACCCCAATTCCACTCGACCAAGATATAGTCATTCGACCACATGAAGAAACACTCGGAGTACAAAAGATCTAAAGCCATCCCAGGATGGCAACGGTTATACGTTCACTCTGTAGTCTTAAAGATCATTTATAGTCCTTTATAGCTAGCGTTACCAGTAACGCCCTGTCTTAATGTACATTGAACCATGTGTAACTGAGGGCTGGAGAGGTTCGACGCACTCTATATAAGCCACCCCCTCCTCGGGCACAAGGGTTCGCACCCCTGTAACTTTCACGCATATCTAGTCGACCAAGCCTCCGGGCACCGAGACGTAGGGCTATTACTTCCTCCGAGAAGGGCCTGAACTCGTAAATCTTGCATGCACAACCTCACCGTAGTTAGGACCTTGCCTCCTCCTACGCACCCTCCTGTTCTTACTGTCAGACTTGCTCCCACAACACCGCCCCTCGTCGTTGTCGCCGCCGAGGATCGACCGCTGTCGAGCCCGCCCCTCGTCGCCGCCCGGGATCACCCGCCACACGAGCCGCCGGTTAGTGTTTGTTTTGTGATATTTGCGATCGGTATGCATAGTTGATTGACGCGCCATGTTGTTCTTATCCATGTAGATGGAATTGAGCCCATGTGAGAAGTTTTTGCTCTCCAATTCGGATGACTCGGATGTTGAGACCATGCTTGCGACCTTTCTGCAGCAGACATTAGTAATGACACTTGCTGTGAAGGAGCACGAAGAGGAGAACTGGAAGAGGCGACGAGGATCGACCGTCGGGCATCTTTGCATTCCTCGGAATCGCCATCTTGGGAACGAGATGTTGATGCAAGACTACTTCGTGGAGAATCCAACATATCCACCGCACCTCTTCCGGAGAAGGTACCGAATGCATCGATCCCTCTTTGTAAAAATTGTTCAAGCTTGCGAGGCAAATTGCTGGTATTTTACTCAAAGAAGAAATGTTGCGGGCTTAAAGGGATTTAGTGCATATCAAAAAATCTCCGCAGCTATGCGGGTGATTGCATATGGCGTTCCGGCTGACTATGCCGATGAGTACCTTCGCATTGGTGAAGATACTACAATTGAGTCAGTACATAGATTTGCAAAAGTGATCATCCATGTCTTTGGTCCTTAGTATCTTTGGGACCCAACGAGGATGACACAAAGAAATTGGCATCCGAGGATTTATGGATTTGGCATTGCTTCTTTGGTATGCCGGGCACTCTCAATGATATGAATGTGTTGCAATGGTCTCATTTGTTTGCTAGTCTTGCTAGTGGTGATGCTCTTGCTTGCAACTACACTATTAATGGGCATGAATACACAAAAGGGTACTATCTTCCAGATGGTATATACCCTCCTTGGTGCACCTTTGTCAAGAGCATCAAAGATCCCAAAACTAGAAAATATTGTGAATTTGCAAGGGTGCAAGAGGCAGCCCGAAAAGACATTGAAAGAGCATTCGGGGTAATGCAATCTAGGTTTGCCATTGTTCGTGGTCCTGGTCGTTTTTGGGATAAGAGAACCTTGAAAAATATCATGACATGTTGTGTTATCCTTCACAATATGATTCTTGAAGATGAGAGAGGAATGAACTTGGAATTCTTCTATGACAATGTGGGTAGCCGTGTCAAACCAGCTAGAGACCCTAACCGCATTAGACCTTTTCTTCAGACATACAAGGAGATTGAAAATGCAAACACACACTTTCAACTTCAGGAGGATCTCACTGAGCACCATTGGCAAAGGGCTGGACAGTAACTCATTTTTGTATTCATTTGTATTTGTATTCATGACAAGTTTTGTATTACATTGTTTAAGTTTGCTTCAGTGATTTGAATAATTATTTGTAATGTGGATGATTGTTGTATTATGTTGGTATTGAATAATTATTTAGTTTGCTTCCGTTTGTTGTATTATGTTGGATTTGATATTTGCGGGCCGATGGGATGCGGGATGCAGCGGCGCAAGAGCAGACCCCGTAAAGCCGACCCGTAAAAAAGCATATTCCGCGAATATACTTTTATATGGGTCCGTTTGGGGGGACTGCATCCGCGGCCGTACGCGCCGGCCTGCAAAGGCCGTTTTTCACGAACTGCAAACGCATTTTGCGAGCCGGCGGGATGCGGGGTCTGCTAGAGATGCTCTAACTCTTGGGATGAAAACTTGGTGAAACAAACACTATGGCCAAATGACACTCAACGAGTCCTCACGATTCCCCTTCCTATGCATAACATGTTGGATTTCATCGCTTGAAGTTACACAAAAAATGGGTTGTTCAGTGTTCGCTTAGCTTATTTGGCGGAACGAAACAAACAACATGGGAGGAAATTGCAATATAGTAATGGTATGGGGCGAATCATATCTTGTCCGGCGAAGGTAAAAAATTATTTGGCGTACGCTACATTAAACAGCCCCGTGTCGTGTTACGCTTGCTAATAGGCACATGAAAGTTTTGCCCACATGTCCATCCTGTTCAAATGAGTCGGAAGATACAAATCACGTGTTGTTTCCTAGTCAAAAAGCATAGGACGTTTGGAATAAATTGGGTTTGCACGAGGTGATTAACAAAGCTTGTGTCATATTGATCGTGCGAGGTAGTCCTTGAATTCTTACTCGTTATGCCATATCCGGATTTACCTAATCTGGGTATCAGAATGTTCATCAATTGATTGCCATAATCACTTGGTACTTATGATGGGATAGACATAAGCTGATTCATGAAGAAAACTCTCAAAATGCAATCTAAACGCCTATGGAGGTTCGTGCTATAACAACAAATTTTGTCAATGCTCAATCCCCTAGTGCTACGAGTAAAGAAGGGGGTGGAGCAGACCTCCTACAGGTTTTGTCAAGTTAAATGTGGACGTCTCTTTTGATCATGATCTGCTTAGGGGAACAGCCGGCGCCGTACTCAGAGATGACAAAGAAAAAATCGTTGTTGGTGGAAATTGGAAAATCGATTGGTGTGTTGACGTTCTGATAGCTAAAGTGTTGGTTCTAAGATTTGGCCTATCTCTTGCACAAAAAGTGGGATGCAATCGTTCTGTTATAAATTCGGATAAAAGTCATTGTTACAATGAAGAATGAAGGACGGTGTGCAGGAGCAGCAGCCGGCGGTGGGAGATTTTGATGACTGCTATTTTTTGGCTTGTGATTTTTTCCTTACTAGTTTTTAACATTGTAACAGGGAAACGAATAAGATTGCCCATAAACTTGCTAGGTTAGGAAATTTTCAGTGACAAAAGATTGGTTTGAGGAGCCCTTGGATGAGATTGCATCTCTCCTTATAGACGATGTAACCTTTATTTGCAATTAATAAAAATTTGTTATTGTTCAAAAAGAAAATTGGGTCGGCCCTCTCATGAGCCGCTTCATGCGGAAGGTTGGCACCTTGTCGCATACTGTCAAATAGGAATTGCCCGCTCGGCCGTCACTACCAGTTCAGAACAGGACTAGAGGGGTGGAATGGGCCCGAGTGATAATACACTTGCTGCTCGCACCTAAAGTTCTCGGTTCACAATGAGAGAATACATTGCACTAGGTCAAAGGATTAGATTATTATCTGATACGTATGTTTGGTTCAACCAAAGGGAAGATGACAGGTAGCTTGCGGCCTTGTTGAAGATACTGAAGGAGGGACGGCTTGCAGCGGAGAAAAGGGAGCACCAATTAAACAAAGAAGGGAGATTGCCGACGCTCCTGTTCACGACGATCAAAGATAGATCTAGTCCTCAGCTGAGTAAAGGAAGTGGGTCAAGCCTAGCGTTGTTATTCAATACCTATCGACACATACCATTTTGGATTTTGAGAAGCACCGTTTACTATAGATTGGAACTGAAACCGGCCCAACCCAAACAAAACAATGTAACTTACTCATGAGCCGGTGTAATCGGAAGGCAGCGAAAAAACGCGGAACCAAACACATCGTCATATTATTCCTGAAATGTATTCAGATACTACAAACTGAACAGTGAAGCAAATGGGCAATGATACTATCTTAAACCCATTCTCATGTTGACATTACAAATCAGTAGAGCAAAAACAAATGTGACCAAAATAATGATGAAAGTAGCCTTAAATGTCAGCCAAACGCAAAGAGATACGCTAAAATCTGATATAAAAGCAACAGTGTGGCAGAACATTGTCATTGGTGTGAAGAAGCAATAAAATGACAGCATAGAAGCATGGAGAAGTATACAGAAAGCAGAAATTAGCATTAACACAAAAATGAGGTCGACAACATCTGTATAGGTGATAACAGTTTCTCTGATATAGTCAGCCTACCTCTTATTTTGAACAGACAAAAAGCTCAAACCCAATATATTAGTTAGATACGGCACAAACACCAATTTCTAGCCACAAGGTATCGTAGCACTCATAAATGATTGCATAACTAGAGTCGGGAGTTAAACTCTACGCTGTGTTCACTTATTTGCATCACTGATTCAGGTGCCAAACTAAGGTGACTAACATGTTTGTGGGATTGTGGCACACTACTGTCATCTGCTCCCTCCGTCCCAAACTGTAAGATCATCTTTGACAATATCGTAGTATCAAAAATGATCTTACAGTTTGGGACGGAGGGAGTAGATGACAAGTTTATGGTTTATCATTAATGTCACACAACTGACTACAAAAACATCAATACTGTATGGTTTCATGCCCTTGCAGGCTTGCACAACTGCCTTTTGCAAGAACATACCTCGCAATGTCCTTGCCCATGCATGTTCTACCTTTCTAAATTAGCAATATGACCACTTTTTTTATAGACAACTAAAAACGCAAGTTCTATGAGATAAATCCCCTAGGGATCTAAAATAACTGAAACTAAGGGAAATACTTGGTATGTGTAAAAGGCGATGCCCAGTATGGAGCATCAAACAGATCTGCTTTTCTTTTATCCAATCATGAACCATTCTAACTTCCTAACCAAGTTAGCAATACAATGATAGCTATCATCGCTAGGAATTGTAGTACTCAAGATGAGTTACAGAGCACTCAGGGTAACAGGAGAACAGATACTTCAACCATGCTTAAAAGGGCACAACTAGCTGAACAGTATTAAGGTTGAATAGACAGTAAGAGAAAAAAAACTTAGCCTTGCATGACCTAAAGGGTGCAACTAGCTGAACAATCTAGGTTGAATCAACATTAAAAGAAAAGGCAAAGGACAATCTGCAACACATCAAACAAATAAGAAAGCATGACAGTAAAAATGCACTGTTAGGATAACCACAGCACACTGCATACCCTGGCTTGGTCCTATACGTACACGCCAGAAGATGCAACATTGTTCCCTGGCCAATTAAAGGCTCACCCCAACAAAACAATATATATGCTTGAACCTTTTCAGAAATGCTCAGATATGACCTCAAGAATGTAACAGGGTGAATATAAATGATATGTATACCTAACTGGACAAGGTTAAGTCCAACGGTTCCAGAAGAAAAATGGTATGCATCAAACAAGGACAGCATAAGGCCCTCCAAGCTGTGAATGTGCGAAATCAGGACAACGTTATCCAATTGCAATTGCAAGCGAGGCTACAGCTATGTCTACCTGATACAAAAAATTCCAACATAAAAGGCACAATCCACATGCACATCCAAGTCCAAGTACACAGCATGAATAGATCTAGTTATCTCAGTAAGCAAGACCAAGGTTGCGGAAACATAATCCAGAAGCACCAGCAGTGATACTTGTTTACTCGATAAAAACACTTAAATTAGGTCATACCTCGAAATTAAACGCTCATGATGCATAAATAAGGTACCTAAAGGCCTAAACTGGATGCAATCGCAGAAATGTACTTCCACAAGGGAACAGTTCATAGAAACATTTCTGTGCATCACAAGCGCGAGACGAAGGCGAGTTAGTCCAGCTGCGACCCTAATCGCTCTCCTCCCCGTCGCCGCTCTCCTCCCCGGGAGCCATGTCGACGTCTGCGTCCTCATCGTCCTCGTCATCCTCCCCTGCCTCCTCTGGTGGCACCAGGTACGCCCCAGGCTGTGCTGGGGCGCAGCGGCGGGTCCGAGAGGGCAGGATGTTGTTGAGGTCGACCTCGGAGAGGGGATCCTCGCATAAGCCGTCGCTCTCGTCGCCATCTCCCTCGACCTCCTCGTCATCCTCCTCATCGTCGCTTTCCTCGTCGCCTTCTTCCTCCTCATCGACCACCATCTTGCCCTTCCCCTTGTCCGCGACCCGGGCCTTGACCTCGGCGGCCGCTTCCTCGTCGGCGCCGGGGCGGGCGGCCTTGGCGGGTGGGTCGAGGGGAGAGATCTCGGAGCCGGTGTCCGTCTTACGCTTGGCCGGGGATGGGGAGGGTTCGGTGGCCGCAGGCTGGGACTGGCCGTCGGCGGTCGCCATCGTGGAGGCGGGACGGGAGAGGGAGAGGGAGAGGGAGAGCTAGGGTTTAAGGATGGGGGAAGGGTGCGAGAGAAATGGAGAGGAGAGAGCGTGGCGTAAAACCGTGGCCCGGGTGCCGCCGTGTCGGAAAGGGGCGACGCCAGAGAGAGATGGGCCTGTCATGGGTGGTTATTGCTTCTGAGCCGGTAACATATTGTGGGCTTACAACGTATTGTTGGGCCTAGACAAGGTTTTTATTTCTCCGGTACAACTTTCTTTTCGAGCTCTGAGTATTTTCTTTTTTTAGAGATCAATTGTGTACCGTATTTTTATAGAAAGGGAGAAATAGTTTTTTTTTGTGATGGACATACGGTGTTTTATTCCAAACTCACAGAATTACAATCCTTAGCAACAAGTTCAGAAATAAAAGGAGGGCATTGGTTAAGCCAGCACGCAGTGCTATCCCCAGATCTACCATAATTTGCTAAGCAATGTGCAACTTTGTTTTGATCACGAGAAACTTTAATACGAACAAACACCCTATTCTCCAGTAAACCTTTGATTTCTGCCAAGAGATGACCATATGCTGATCTGTCCAGTGAATCATTAGATAGTGCTGACAAAGCTGCCAAACAATCAGATTGTAGCTGAACTGGTCGATTCGACCGTTGAATTGCGAGACTTACTCCTTCCATAATCGCATGTAACTCCGCTTCCAGCGCCTCATTACAGTGATAAATGCGTCGGTAAGCTGCAAAAATAACACCACCCTTGTCATCACGTAAAACCATACCTGATCTTGCAGCTCCGTCTTCCACACAATAAGAACCATCAACAGAGAGAGCTACCCAGCCCGGCGGAGGAGCCGGCCAAGGAAGGCATGGCGATGATGAACGAGTTTTTCCAATCACTGGTTCCATCAAGATTGGAGCTTTACCTTTGATCACCTCTTCCATACCCATACAGCCTAATTGTAGCAAAGAGTTAAGATAGGTGCATAGATAATCACAAAGACACCTCCGTCGGTGAAATAGATTTGGCATGCATGACTTCATTACGTAAATGACAAACCCTCCAGAGCACCATAATGATCATGTCCCGGACATTGCTCTGCTGACCAGCAAGCAAGTGAAGAAACCATTCATCACCCGTACATGCAATACATACCTGTTTGGCAATGGCCAACGGTCCTTCATTGTGTCCCATAAGCTTGCCGCGTTGGGACAGACTAGTAAAGTATGAAATGACGATTTATCTTCTCGCCCACACATTCCGCATGTTGCCCTTGTACCAATATGACGTCGATTCCTCTCTAAGTTAGTTGCTAGTATACCAGTAATTACCTTTCATGCAAAAACTTTCATCTTAGGAGGAACCAAGGCACGCCATACAATATTCCACATACCACGTTCACCACCAGGACATGTGTTGCTTGCTCCTTGCGAGAAACGGTCCATGTGCTCACCCATAGCTAAATGATAGGCGCTCCTAACTGTGAAAGATCCCGACTTCTCAAAAGGCCAAGCAATAAAATCTTCCCGCTGTCTTGGAAACGAACGAATTTTCAAACTAGCTTCAATATCAACATGATAGAAAAATTGTTCCAATAAATTTACCTTCCATGCACCATTAGCATCCAGAAAATCAACAACTTTATTTAGACGACAATTTCTTTTAGGGGAAATAGGTGTAAAAGGCATACCCCTAGGAATCCATGGATCTCGCCAAGTTCGAATAAGATTACCATTGCCGACTCGCCAGATCATACCTTTTTTCACCAAGTTCAATCCATGTTCGATACCCTTCCAAACTGCTGACGAGTTACTCGGAAAAATTGTATCCAGTAGATTCCTATTTGGATAATATTTAGCCCGTAGTAGTCTTGCACAAAGCGATTCAGGTGCAACAAGGAGTCGCCAGGCTTGTTTAGCAAGCAAAGCTTGATTAAACGCCCTCATATCCCTGAACCCCATCCCTCCCTTGGATTTAGGTAGAACCAATTTATCCCATGCCATCCAAGCCATCTTTTTCTTACCATTTTGCACGCCCCACCAGTAATTTCTCATCAACTTGGACAAATGATCACATACTGAGAAAGGAAGTTTGAAAACACTCATTATATAGGTGGGGATAGCCTGGGCTACAGATTTGATCAAAACTTCTTTACTCGCCGAAGATGAGTATCTTTCACTCCAATCCACAAGTCTCTTGCTCATACGTGACTGTAAGAATTCGAACCTCCCTTTATGCATTCGCCCGTCTAACATAGGGAGACCCAAATATTTTGCATCAAAAACTTCCCGAGTCACACCAAGAAACCTTTTGATCTCCATAGAAACCGTATCAGGGCATGAAGATGCGAACATCATCATCGATACACCCACACCCACACTCTAATAGGCTACTCTCTCACAAAACGATGTAAACATCCCACTTCGTTAAGGGCAAACCTCCAATCTCTAAGACCATCCATAATCTGGATAGTGAGTTTCAAAGCGCATGTAGAGCATTTGGTAGCAAATAGTAATATGTAATGATGAGTTCCCCTTTCCCTAGAGCAGAGCTAGCATTGGTTAAAACCTAGACTTACTATTGAGTATTATGATTATTAGGAAAGATAGGATAGCATATGTATCGATATATACACATAAGGCTCAAGCAATAAACATCGATTCCACCAATCCAACGCGATTGTCGCGTGACCGACCTGATATTCGTTTGTGCATGCCTCTGCGGCTTCCATGAAGATCATCATCGAGTATGAGCGCCCCTCCACCGATCAAGCAACGGGTTGCCGTTGTGTCGCCTCATTGGGCCGTAGCGTCGCCGCCCCATGTTTCTCCCTGCCGACAACACCGACGCGTGCCTTCGTCCATGATGTGTCCCCGGACCTAGCAAGCCTGGTGTGACACATCGTTAACATCGACTTCGTCCGTCTACGCATGTCTAGTTCTGGCAACACCTACGCATGCCCTCGTACATGACGTGTCCCTCGTCTTGGCAAACCTGGTGTGACGCCTCGTCAACACTGTCTACTTCCGGGTGCACCACTACCTCGACATCACTGCGCCCATGACTAACACGACGCCTCCTTGCGCCCGCGGCTCCACGAAGACTTCCTCGACACCGCCCACCCCGACTCGACATAGACCATGGCATCCCTCGCACGGGTACCTCGACAACGGCTAGACCACCCTATGCTCTCGGCTACATCGACATCGGCACAAAGGGCTACCTCCTTGCTTGAGCAACCTCGTCGATTTTCACTCAAACCATAACTTCCGTGATGCATCGACCATTACAACTGTGGGGCGATGTCCGTCGACTTACGTTTGGATTCTTTTCCAGTCTCACTGTCTTCGTTGCTAACGATCTGACTGCAGGGGATGTTTATTATTATGATTATTAGGGAAGATAGGATAGCGTAGGATCTTATCCTATCTTTGTCTTGTACTCCAAATTGGTCAATATACTCTTATATGCCCACGAGGCTCAAGCAATAAACATAAACATTGATTTCACCAATCCCTCACTATCCCTTCTAACATCTACCTTTTGTTTTTATTTTTCTTCTTTTACTTCTCTGCTTTGTACATACTATTGACATCTGAAAATTTACCATGAACAATTTCTCTACGTCGGTTTTGTGAACCGTTAAGGTTTGGGAAACTGCTTGACATCCAATACGGGTGTGGCTATCTCATATATATAAGGGTACACGAAGTGTACAAATACAATATACAAGGTATACACAGAAGCTACGTATAAAACATTATCTAACACCCTCCCTCAATCTTAATTGTGGCCTGAAGTACAAAGCAAGTTAAGATTGCGCCTACAACCTTCAAACTGAGGTTGTGGAAGTGGCTTCGTGAAGATGTCAGCAAGTTGATTTTTGGAGGAGATGAATTTGATATGAAGAAGCTTCTGTGCAACGCGTTCCCTCACAAAGTGATAGTCAACTTCGATGTGCTTGGTACGAGCATAAAAACTGGATTAGATGAAACATACACCGCACCAATATTATCACACCAAAGAACCGGTGGCTGCTCTTGAGAGACTCCCAACTCTCTCAATAGACACTGTACCCAAATGAGCTCAGCCATGGCATTTGGCAACCGCCTTGTACACTGCTTCAGTGCTACTTCGAGATACTGTGGCCTGCTTGCGCGCACTCCAAGCGATCAAGTTGCGACCAAAGAAGACAGCTTAGCCCCCGGTTGATCGCCGGTCATCCAGGCTCCCAGCCCAATCTGCATCAGAAAACACCGAGAGAGCACTCGAGGAGGTAGACCGAAGATGCAAGCCATAGGA
Source organism: Triticum urartu (assembly GCF_056163025.1). Lineage (NCBI taxonomy): Eukaryota > Viridiplantae > Streptophyta > Magnoliopsida > Poales > Poaceae > Triticum > Triticum urartu. The sequence continues at coordinate 472,721,722 of NC_141874.1, forward strand.
GACAGTATGAGAGAGATAACGCAGTATACGCTTCACAACTGACTAGTGTGAAGTCTCGGGAGCATGAAGATGCTGCTACACACGATTTACCACATAGGAGATGTCCGGTCATGTGATAGTCAAGTACTGCAAGCCACCAACAATACTGCGATACTCCGTAGCATCATCTAAAGGAAGCAAGGCACCATCTAAGGCTGATAACCGATCAGTCGCAGACATAGGGGTGGTAGCATGCTTGCATTGCAACATACCAGCACATCGCAGCAAGTCCAAGGAATACTTATGCTGAGTGAGAGTCAGGCTAGCAGGGGACCATGAAACCTCCAGACCAAGGAAGTAATGGAGAGCACCCAGATCCTTGACAGGAAAATGACCACTCAGAGCAGATAGTAGACGATCAACGGCAGTCACTGAGCAACTGATAAGAATAATGTCATCAACATAAACCAGCAGGTACATAGTAACCTCAGGACGATGAAACATGAACAAAGACGTGTCAGCAGTGGATGAAGCAAATCCAAGACGTCAAAGAACCGAACCAAGTCGAGCATGCCATGCACGAGGAGCCTGCTTAAATCCATAAAGCGCCTTAACAAGACGACACAAATGATGTTGACGAGCAGGATCAACAAAACTTGGAGGTTGCCGCATGTAGACCTCTTCCTCCAAGATCCCATGGAGAAAAGCATTCTAAACATCAAGCTGACGCAGAGACCACCCTTTGGCAATAGCCAAGGACGGAAGCAGACAAATGGTGATAGGTTTAACAACTAGACTGAATGTATCCTCATAATCAAGACCATATCATTGTTTAAACCCTTTGGCCACCAACCGTGCCTTGTATCGCTCAATAGAACCATCAGCATGCTTCTTTACCTTAAATACCCACTTGGAGTCAATGATGTTGACACCAGACACAGGAGGAACCAAGCGCCAAGTATCATTCCTTTGTAGTGCCTGAAACTCCTGCTCCATGGCACTGCGCCAATGAGGAATTCGAAGAGCCGCCTGAAAATGTTGAGGCTCAGCAGTGGGGTCAGCATATGTCTATGCCATACATGCTGCAATCCACGCAACCATGCCGCCAGTGCGCTCCTTCGGCCGAACAATACTGCTCTGACTGCGCGTACGAGGATGCAAAATAGCGGGAGGTGGCGGCGGAGGCGGGGTCGATGAAGATGGCGATGACGATGTAGATCGCTCCCCAGACGCAGAACCAGTCGTGCCAGGCGAGCGGCCTGGCGAGGAAGGCGTGGACGCTGTCTCGGCCAACGCGTGGCCAGCCCCATGCTGGAACGAGGTGGCAGGGCCCAGCTCGGCCAACCCCGTCGGCAAGCCAAGTGACGGAGGGTGTCACGAGTGGGCTCGGCGGGCGTCCGAGGGGACGCGGGCGGCTGCTCATCCAGAAGCTCGAGGCGTGCTCTGCGCCCAGTACGAGCACCATGGTTAGGTAGCGACAAGGGGGTATATGCAGCATAAACAAATTGACCAGGCAAAGGTAAGACAGATTTCTCAGGTGCAGTGGGAGTGGTGGAGGTGACTGGAAGTGTAGAAAAAGGAAAAACATTCTTATCAAACACCACATCACGTGAGATGTAGACACAGTTAGAGGGGACATGAAGACACTTGTACACTTTATGAAGAGAACTATAACCAAGAAACACACATTGTTTAGACTGAAACTCCAACTTGCGTTGGTTATATGGACGAAGATATGGCCAACACACACACCCCAAAACCTTGAGAAACGTATAATCAGGAACTTCATTCAGTAAGAGCTCAAGTGGTGTTTTCATATGACGGAGTCGTGTAGGGAGTCTGTTAATGAGAAAGCATGCAGTGGAAAACGCATCACTCCAAAACCGGAAAGGAACGGAGGCATGGGCAAGCAAAGCAAGACCAGTCTCAACTATATGTCGATGCTTATGCTCAGCTACACCGTTTTGCTGATGTGTATGAGGACAAGACACACGATGTGTAATTCCAAGCTTATTAAAGAATGCATTGACGTTGTGATACTCCCCCCCCCCAATCGGATTGCACATGAATGATTTTATGACTGAGCAGACACTCAATATGCGCTTGGAATTGAAAAAAACATTAAACACATCAGACTTGCATTTAAGAAGATAAAGCCAAGTGAACTGACTATAAGCATCAATGAAACTGACATAGTAATTATGACCACTAATAGAGGTTTGGGCATGGCCCCGTACATCCGAAAACATAAGTTCAAGCGGTTTATTGACTACACGACTTGACTCAGAAAAAGGAAGCTGATGACTCTTGACTTGCTGACAGGCATCACAAATTGCATCAACCAGTTTATTGGACACGACTGGAAGCTCGTGACAATGAAGTACATGGCGAATGATGGGAGTGCCAGGATGACCAAGGCGCGCATGCCAATGTGATGGAGACACATGAACACCATTGAAAGCACTAGGAGATGGTGGCACGTCAAGTGCATAGAGACCATTACTGCGCAGTCGACCTCTAAGGAGTACGTCCCTCATGTCCCGATCCTTAACAAAAAATGAAAAAGGATGAAATTCAGCAAGAACATTATTATCACGAGTAAGTTTAGGAACTGAAAGCAAACTATGTGAAACAGAGGGAACACAAAGGACATTAAGAGGACGTAATTGTTTGGATTGAAGGGTAAGAAGTGATGCCTGACCAATATGTGAGATGTGCATACCTTCCCCATTAGGGGTGAGAACCTGATCGTGTCCATGGTATGGCTCCTGTGTAGAGAGCTTGCCCATCTCACTCGTCGGGTGATTGGTAGCTCCTGTATCCATGTACCAAGATGCATCAACTGGATAGGAAGGAGTATGTCCCTGCTCATGACTCGCTAGGGCAGCCTACTTCTCATTACCCTTGCCATTGTTCCTGATCCCCAAGAAATCCTGCTTGAAGTGACGATGACAATGGGAGGCAAAGTGGCAGGGGACCTGAGCACCACACGAAGGGTAGCAAGCACGGACTCGACCTCCCGTGGAGGTAGTGTAGTGGTGTTCCATGAATTAGGCGCGATCGGCGGAGGTTTGCCACCAGCTTGGAGGGCTTGCCCTTCCCACACGTTGCAGCGTTGGCGGAAGGGAAACTCGGCGTAGAGCGGCAAGCCTAGATGCGCTATTCCGTGGCAAGAATGCGCGCATACAACTCACGCGGCTGGATGGGAGTGTCACGACCATTGATATTCTCCACCAAGTTGTTATAGTCGTCACCCAGTCCATTGAGCACATAAGAGGTGAACTCCTCCGGACCAAGAGCCTTACCAATGGAAGCAAGTGTGTCTGCCATACCTGTCACCTTGTTGAAGTAGGACCAAGAGCCTTACCAATGGAAGCAAGTGTGTCTGCCATACCTGTCACCTTGTTGAAGTAGTCAGTGACGGTGAGGTCATTAAGCTTCACCTCCCAAAACGTAGTGCGAATAGCATGAGCACGTGCCTGTTATGAAGCAAAACTGGTATGAAGGGCCGTCTACATATCCCGAGACGTAGCGGCAAAGATGACTAGTAAAACTGGTATGAAGGGCCGTCTACGTATCCCGAGACGTAGCGGCAAAGATGACTAGTGACGAGACTCCCTCCGTGAGAGAGGACTGGATAGCAAAGATGATGGCATGATTTTGAGCCACCCACGCATGATGCCCCGGATGATACGGCGAAGGGCATGGTAGAGTACCATCAACAAAGCCCCCCAAGTAGCGACTGTGAAGAAGCGGCATCACCTGTGCACGCTACGACAGGTATCTGTCGTGAAGTTTCACCGGGATGAGGTGCGCGAAGTAGAACGGTGCAGCAGCGGCGACATGATCCGGCAGAGGCGGCGCATAGTACCCTGATGCGGACCACCACTAGGCGTCGGCGAGATGTGAACGAGCTCCGTTGAAGGAGCCACAGTCGGCGAAGGATACTGTGCTGGTGAAGCACCATAGTATGGCACGATCTGAGGAGCCGACTAGTACCCGCCGTAGATGCTGGTGAAGTGTTGTAGGGCACCGCAGCAGTCGCGGCTGCGTTGTAGGAAGACGCATCGTGTGGGGCTGGGTTAGCTGCCGCATAGGGCACAGATGACCCAGGCGCGGGCGCTGCACCGTACGTAGCCGGGGGCCATGCGCCATAGGAAGCCGCTGGCCACACGCCGTAGGCAGCTGCGGGCGACGCAGGAGATGGCACCGTGGGCGCGGCGTAGGGCTCCGCGGTTGTATCCGCGATCGGCACAGAGGCATTGCTGAAGACCAGCGGTGGCAGAGCAGAACCGGACTGGACGACGCCGACCAGAGGAAACAGCGGCCGTGAGGCCAGGAACGTAGAGGCCGGGCGGCGGCGGCGGCTGGGGCGGCGGAGTCCGGAACAGATGCCATCAGGGCTAGCTAGTTACGCTAGCGATCGGACCAGGCTGTTAGAGAATATATATACATAGCTTCTATATATATCATGTACTATATTGTATTTGTACACTACGTGTACCCTTATATATGAGATAGCCACACTTATATTGGGTGTCGAGTAGTTTACCACAAACATAACGTTTTACATGGTACCAACTTAGGGTTACGATCCTTTCCTTCCGCACTGCTATTCCGTTCTCATCGATGGCTTCGGTCACAACCGCCGCCGCCTCGATCTCCGTTGCATCGGCCGCCGACCCAGCCGCCGCCGCTCAGACTGCCCCGGCCAGTCCGTTTTTGTCCTCTCGCCTGCTCGTCTCCCTGGCCAGAGCATCCATGGCTACGGCCGATCTCGCTGCCTAGCCGCCGGCGGGCTGCTATGGCACCATCCGACCTACGACGCATCGGATCAACCCCATGAGCGCTCCCAGGTGGGGATCCTAGTCGCTCTACAACGTGCTCCGAACCGACGTCCAGCACCTTGCATCGGGTGGACTCCCGCGTCAGCTGAGCCACGTCTCGTATCAAGCATCTGCATCAGGCGGCCTCCCGCATGAGATGAGCCACGTCCAGCGCCTTGCATCGGGCGAACACCTGCATCACTCGGGTGCAGTCCCAAATCTGCATCTGGTCTATGGCCACATCCGGCAGCAAGGTAACGACCACATCCCGCAGCAGGGCCTCGGCGGCGTCCAGCAGCACTTGTTAGCGGGCCCTACTGATGGCGGTGTCCCGCATCCGCAGCAGCCACCGTCGGTTAGCTCCTACAGTGCTGCCCTGGCCAGTACGTGGCCGGCTTCGTCTACGCTATAGCCGCCCTACATCCCCGCTATCCCATTGGCCTACGCCTACCCGCCAGCCTCGGTGACCACGTCTCCTTATGGCGCGCCCACTTCGTACGGAGCACCCTACGGCGGACCATCGACGGAGCTGGTGGCTTCGTCCATGGTACCGAGTGGTCCTTCACCCTCGGGCTTTTATGCGCCGCTGTCACTTTCAGATCATGTTGTCTCTAATGCACTATTCTACTTTGCGCATCTCATCCCAGTGAAGTTGACAACGGACAACTATCTGTCATGGCGTGCTCAGGTCTTGCCGCTTCTCCGCAGTCGCTACTTGTGTTGGGAAACGTAGCATGCAATTTCAAAAAAATCCTACACTCACGCAAGATCTATCTAGGAGATGCATAGCAACGAGAAGGGGAGAGTGTGTCCATGTACCCTCGTAGATCGAAAGCGGAAGTGTTTGACAACGCGGTTGATGTAGTCGAACTTCTTCTCTTCTGACCGATCAAGCACCGAAGGTACAACACCTCCGAGTTCTGCACACGTTCAGCTCGATGACGTCCCTCGAACTCTTGATCAAGCAAAGTGTCGAGGGAGAGTTTTGTCAGCACGACGGTGTGGTGACGGTGATGGTGAAGTGATTCACGCAGGGCTTCGCCTAAGCACTACGACAATATGACCGGAGGCGTAAACTGTGGAGGGGGGCACCGCACACAGCTAGGAATCAATGTTGTGTGTTCTACCGGTGCCCCCCACATATATATAGGTTGGAGGGGAGGAGAGGCAGCCAAGGGGGCGCCCAAGTAGGAGGTATCGTACTTGGGCCCTTAGTCCAATTCGGCCTTCCCCCTTTCCTTTTACCGGAAGGGGAAAAGGGAAGAGAGGGGGGAGGAAGGAAAGGGGGGCGAACCCCCACCTCCTTCTCCTATTCGGCCACCTTCCTTAGGGGGGCGCACCACCCCTTGTGGGCTGGTGTGCTTCCCTCCCATGGCCCATAATGCCCATTATTCCCTCGGGGGGGGGGGGGGGGGGTCCGGTAACCCCCCCGGTACTCGGATATGTACCCGGTATGCCCCGAAACACTTCCGGTGTCCGAATATCATCGTCCTATATATGAATATTTACCTCTCGACCATTTTGAGACTCCTCGTCATGTCCGTGATATCATCCAGGATTCCGAACAAAATTCGGTCACCAAATCACATAACTCATATAATACAAAATCGTCATCGTACGTTAAGCGTACAGACCCTGCGGGTTCGAGAACTATGTAGACATAACCGAGACACCTCTCCGGTCAATAACCAACAGCGGAACCTGTATGCTCATATTGGTTCCCACATATTTTACGAAGATATTTATTAGTCGTACCATAATGACAACATATGATATTCCCTTTGTCATCGGTATGTTACTTGCCCGAGATTCGATCATCGATACCTTCATACCTAGTTCAATCTTGTTACCGGCAAGTCTCTTTACTCGTTATGTAATGCATCATCCCGCAACTAACTTATTGGTCACATTGCTTGCAAGGCTTATTATGACATGCATTACCGAGAGGGCCCAGAGATACCTCTCCGATACTCGGAGTGACAAATCCTAATCTCGATCTATGCCAACCCAACAAATACCTTCGGAGATACCTGTAGAGCATCTTTATAATCACCCAGTTACGTTGTGATGTTTGATAGCACACAAGGTATTCCTCCTGTATCCGGGAGTTGCATAATCTCATAGTCAAAGGAATATGTATATGTCATGAAGAAAGCAATAGCAATAAAACTTAACGATCATTATGCTAAGCTAACAGATGGGTCTTGTCCATCACATCATTCTCCTAATGATGTGATCCCGTTCATCAATTGACAACACATGTCTATGGCTAGAAAACTTAATCATCTTTGATCAACGAGCTAGTCTAGTAGAGGCTTACTAGGGACACTGTGTTTTGTCTATGTATCCACACATGTATGAAGTTTCCGGTTAATACAATTCTAGCATGAATAATAAACATTTATCATGATATAAGGAAATATAAATAACAACTTTATTATTGCCTCTAGGGCATATTTCCTCCAGTCTCCCACTTGCACTAGAGTCAACAATCTAGATTACATTGTAATGATTCTAACACCCATGGAGTCTTGGTGCTGATCATGTTTTGCTCATGGAAGATGCTTAGTCAACGGGCCTGCCACATTCAGATCTGTGTGTATTTTGCAAATCTCTATGTCTCCCTCCTTGACTTGATCACTGATGGAGTTGAAGCATCTCTTGATGTGCTTGGTTCTCTTGTGAAATCTGGATTCCTTCGACAAGGCAATTGCTCCAGTATTGTCACAAAATATTTTCATTTGGACCCGATGCACTAGGTATTACACCTAGATCGGATATGAACTCCTTCATCCAGACTCCTTCATTCACTGCTTCCGAAGCAGCTATGTACTCCGCTTCACACGTAGATCTCGCCACGACGCTTTGCTTGGAACTGCACCAACTGACAGATCCACCATTCAATATAAGTACGTATCCGGTTTGTGATTTAGAGTCATCCGGATCAGTGTTAAAGCTAGCATTGACGTAACCATTTACGATGAGCTCTTTGTCACCTCCATAAATGAGAAACATATCCGTAGTCCTTTTCATGTACTTCAGGATGTTCTTGACCGTTGTCCAGTGATCCACTCCTAGATTACTTTGGTACCTCCCTGCTAGACTTATATATAGCAAGGCACACATCAGGTCTGATACACAGCATAGCATACATGATAGAACCTATGGCTGAGACATAGGGAATGACTTTCATTTTCTCTCTATCTTCTGTAGTGGTCGGGCATTGAGTCTGACTCAACTTCACACCTTGTAACACAGGCAAGAACCCTTTCTTTGACTGATCCATTTTGAACTTCTTCAAAACTTTATCAAGGTATGTGCTTTGTGAAAGTCCAATTAAGCGTCTTGATCTATCTCTATAGATCTTGATGCTCAATATATAAGTAGCTTCACTGAGGTCTTTCATTGAAAAATTCTTATTCAAGTGTCCTTTTATGCTATCCAGAAATTCCATATCATTTCCAGTCAACAATATGTCATCCACATATAATATTAGAAATGCTACAGAGCTCCCACTCACTTTCTTGTAAATACAGGCTTCTTCGAAAGTCTGTATAAAACCATATGCTTTGATCGCACTATCAAAGCGTATATTCCAACTTCAAGATGCTTGCACCGATCCATAAATGGATCGCTGGAGCTTGCACACTTTGTTAGCACCTTTAGGATCGACACAACCTTCTGGTTGCATCATATACATCTCTTCTTTGAGAAATCCATTAAGGAATGCAGTTTTGGCGTCCATTTGCCAGATTTCATAATCATAAAATGCGGCAATTGCTAACATGATCTGGACAGACTTAAACATCGCTACGGGTGAGAAAGTCTCATCATAGTCAACTCCTTGAACTTGTCGAAAACCTTTCGCAACAAGTTGAGCTTTGTAGACAGTAACATTACCATCAGCGTCAATTGACACGTGTCCAACATATCTATAATTTTTGATTGTTCCATGCTATTATATTATCTGTTTTGGATGTTTTATATGCATTAATATGCTATTTTATATGATTTTTGGGACTAACCTATTAACCTAGAGCCCAGTGTCAGTTTCTGTTTTTTCCTTGTATTAGAGTTTCGCAAAAAAGGAATACCAAACGGAGTCCAAACGGAATAAAAATTTCGCAATGATTTTTCTTGGACCAGAAGACACCCAGGAGACTTGGAGTGCAAGTTAGAAGAGCCACGAGGCGGCCACAAGGGTGGAGGGCGCGCCCCCCAACCATGTGGGCCCCTCGGTGGCCTCCTGACCTAGATCTTCCTCTTATATATACTCTTATACCCCAAAAGCTTCCAGGGGAGCCACGAAACCACTTTTCCACCGCTGCAACCTTCTGTACCCGTGAGATTGGGGCCTTTTTCGGCATCCTGCCGGAGGGGTATTCGATCACGGAGGGCTTCTACATCAACACCGTTGCCTCTCTGATGAAGCGTGAGTAGTTTACCACAGACCTACGGGTCCATAGCTAGTAGCTAGATGGCTTTTTCTCTCTCTTTGATTCTCAATACAAAGTTCTCCTTGATGTTCTTGGAGATCTATTTGATGTAATACTCTTTTGCGGTGTGTTTGCCGATGAATTGTGGATTTATGATCAGCTTATCTATGAATATTATTTGAATCTCCTCTGAATTCTTTTATGCATGATTTGATATCTTTGCAAGTCTCTTCGAACTATCGATTTGGTTTGGCCAACTAGATTGGTTTTTCTTGCAATGGGAGAAGTGCTTAGCTTTGGGTTCAATCTTGCGGTGTCCTTTGCTAGTGACAGTAGCGGCAGCAAGGCATGCATTGTATTGTTGCCATCGAGGATAACAAGATGGGGTTTTCATCATATTGCTTGAGTTAATCCTGCTACATCATGTCATCTTACTTAATGCGTTACTCTGTTCTTATGAACTTAATACTCTAGATGCAGGCAGGTGTCGGTCGATTTGTCAGGTAATAGTAGTAGATGCAGAATCGTTTCGGTCTACTTGACACGGACGTGATGCCTATATTCATGATCATTGCCTTAGATATCATCATAACTTTGCGCTTTTCTATCAATTGCTCGGCAGCAATTTTTCCACCCATTGTAATATTTTCTATCTTGAGAGAAGCCTCTAGTGAAACCTATGGCCCCCAGGTCTATTTTCCATCATATAAGTTTCTGATCTACAATTCTAGTTTCCTGTTTACTTTCTTTTGCAATCTTTTACTTTCCGTTCCATAAACCGAAAATACAAAAAATATTACTTTACCATTTATGATCTCACTTTGCGAATAATCATGAAGGGATTGACAACCGCTTTGTCGCGTTGTTGCAAGTTGGTGTCTGTTTGTGCAGGCATTCGGTGGCTTGTCGTGTTGTCTCCTACTGGATTGGTACCTTGGTTCTCAAAACTAAGGGAAATACTTACGCTACCTTGCTGCATCACCCTTTTCTCTTCAAGGAAAAAACCAATGCAAGCTCAAGAGGTAGCAAGAAGGATTTCTAGCGCCGTTGCCAGGTAGATCTATGCCAAGCCAAGACATACCAAGTACCCATCATAAACTCTCATCCCTCGCATTGCATTATTCGCCATTCGCCTCTTGTTTTCCTCTCCCCCACTTCTAAAATGATTTTTGAAAAGATTTGCCTTTTCTTCACCCCTCTTCCGTTCGTCTTTTCTTTCGCTATGGCCGACTCTAGAAGGGCTAAGGGTTTCTCCCAAGTTTTAATGCTTTGGATAGCCCTCTGTCCTTTCTAAGCTCATAAATAATGATGCTATGGAAAGACTTACCGGGGTTGTTAAGGAAGATTGCAATAATTTTGATGAAGATGATCCCGGAAAATTTCGCTATTTGCTTGATGAATCTTTGAAAGATGCTTGGGATAGGTTGTTGAGGATTCCAGCTAGCTATGTGCCCCAATATCAGATTGGGATATATTTGAAAATCTTTTATTTAGGCTTACCTCCTTCTTTTAAGCAAGTTTTGGATTCTATATTTGAGAATGGTTTTCTTGAAGGGGATGCCATCGGCACTTATGAGAAGATGAAAACCATATTTGGGCACCCCAAGGGAGAAAATGTTGAATCAACTGCTATTATGTGCTTTTATCAAAATGAAATAATCAAAGAGATGAAGGCTAGTTTAGATGCAAATTTTCGTAATGTGCTCAATATTTCTTCTAGTATTAATGGCCATGTACTTTCACAAAATAGAAAGATAAATGCCATGGATAAGAAATTATCTCTTTGTTTCCCAAAAGGGAGGGACGATAATACTTAGATCTATTCGTGTTTTTATGCCTAGCTAGGGGCGTTAAACAATAGCGCTTGTTGGGAGGCAACCCAATTTTATTTTTGTTCTTGCTTTTTAGGTCCTGTTTTGCAATAAATTTTTCATCTAGCCTCTGGTTAGATGATTTTTTGTGTTTTAGTTAGTGTTTATGCCAAGTAAGACCTTTTGGATAGCATATGGTGACAGTTGATTTGATCCTGCTGAAAATAAGAAACTTTTGCGCCAGGAGATTAGTTTTCGTTTTTTTCATAAGCGCGATAAAATACTGATTCTTTTTTAAGAGGATTCATAAACAAATTTTATACGACTTCTTAATTTATAAGGATTTTTGGATTTACAAAAGTATTTGAAATATCCAGATGTATACAGATTCTTTTGTTTTTGACATATTCTGTTTTTCGCGTGTTGTTTGCTTATTTTGATGCACCTATGGCTAGTATCGGGGGGTATGAACCATGAAAAATGGGAATACCGTAGATATTACACCAATATAAATAAAGAATGAGTTCACAATAGTACCAAAAGTGGTGGTTTATTTTCTTATACTAACGGAGCTTACGAGATTTTTTGTTGGAGTTTTGTGTTGTGAAGTTTTCAAGTTTTGGGTAAGGATTTGATGGACTATGGAATAAGGAGTGGCAAGAGCCTAAGCTTGGGGATGCCCAAGGGACCCCAAGTTAATATTAAAGGATGTCAAAAATCCTAAGCTTGGGGATGCCCCGGGAAGGCATCCCCTCTTTCGTCTTTATCTATCGGCAATTTTATTTAAGGCTATATTTTTATTCACCACATGATATGTGTTTTTCTTGGAGCGTCTTGTATGATTTGAGTCTTTTCTTTTTAGTTTGCCACAATCATCCTTGCTGTACACACCTTTTGGGAGAGACATGCATGAATCGTGATTTATTAGAATACTCTATGTGCTTCACTTATATCTTTTGAGATAGGCAATTTTGCTCTAGTGCTTCACTTATGTATTTTTATAGCACGACGGTGGTTTTATTTTATTGAAATTTATGAACTCTCGTACTTCACTTATATTATTTTGAGAGTCTTTAGAACAGCATGGTAATTTTCTTTGGTTATAAAATTAGTCCTAATATGATAGGCATCCAAGAGGGATTAATATGCACTTTCATATAGAGTGCATTGAATACTATGAGAAGTTTGATTCCTTATGATTGTTTTGAGATATGAATATGGTGATATTAGAGTCATGCTAGTAAGTAGTTGTGAATTTGAGAAATACTCGTGTTAAGGTTTGTGATCCCCGTAGCATGCATGTATGGTGAACCGTTATGTAACGAAGTTGGAGCATGAGATTTTTTTTATTGTCTTCCTTATGAGTGTCGGTCGGGGACGAGCGATGGTCTTTTCCTACCAATCTATCCCCCTAGGAGCATGCGCGCAGTACTTTGTTTCGATGACTAATAGATTTTTGCAATAAGTATGTGAGTTCTTTATGACTAATGTTGAGTCCATGGATTATACGCACTCTCACCTTTCTGCCATTGCTAGCCTCTCTAGTACCGCACAACTTTCGCCGGTACCATAAACCCACCACATATCCTTCCTCAAAACAGCCACATACCTACCTATTATGGCATTTCCATAGCCATTCCGAGATATATTGCCATGCAACTTTCCACCATTCCGTTTATTATGACATACATCATCATTGTCATATTGCTTTGCATGATCATGTAGTTGACATCGTATTTGTGGCAAAGCCACCATTCATCATTTTTTATACATGTCGCTCTTGATTCATTGCACATCCCGGTACACCGCCGGAGGCATTCACATAGAGTAATATTTTTGTTCTAGTATCGAGTTGTAATTCTTGAGTTGTAAGTAAATAGAAGTGTGATGATTTTCATTATTAGAGCATTGTCCCATGTGAGGAAATAAAGAAAGGCCAAAAAAAGAGAAGGCCCCAAAAAATAAAAAAATGAGAGGAAAAGAGAGAAGGGACAATGTTACTATCCTTTTTGCCACACTTGTGCTTCAAAGTAGCACCATGATCTTCATGATAGAGAGTCTCCTATGTTATCACTTTCATGTACTAGTGGGGATTTTTTTCATTATAGAACTTCGCTTGTATATTCCAACGATGGGCTTCCTCAAACGCCCTAAGTCTTCATGAGCAAGCAAGTTGGATGCACACCCACTTAGTTTTCTTTTTGATATTTCATAAACTTATAGCTCTAGTGCATCCATTGCATGGCAATCCTACTCACTCACAATGATATCTATTGATGGGCATCTCCATAGCCCGTTGATATGCCTAGTTGTTGTGAGACTATCTCCTTCTTTTTGTCTTCTCCACAACCACCGTCTATTCCACCTATAGTGCTATGTCCATGGATCACGCTCATGTATAGCGTGAAAGTTGAAAAGGTTTGAGAACATCAAAAGTATGAAATAATTGTTTGGATTGTCATCAGGGTTGTGCATGATTTGAAAATTTTGTGTGATGAAGCTGGAGCATAGCCAGACTATATGATTTTGTAGGGATAAGCTTTCTTTGGCCATGTTATTTTGAGAAGACATAATTATTTTGTTAGTATGCTTGAAGTATTATTGTTTTTATGTCAATATTAAACTTTTGTTTTGAATCTTACGGATCTAAACCTTCATGCCACAATAAAGAGAATTACATGGATAAATATGTTAGGTAGCATTCCACATCAAAAATTTTGTTTTTACCATTTACCTACACGAGGACGAGCAGGAATTAAGCTTGGGGATGCTTGATATGTCTCCAACGTATCTATAATTTTTAATTGTTCCATGCTATTATATTATCCGTTTTGGATGTTTTATATGCATTAATATGCTATTTTATATGATTTTTGGGACTAACCTATTAACCTAGAGCCCGGTGCCAGTTTCTGTTTTTTCCTTGTTTTAGAGTTTCGCGAAAAAGGAATACCAAACGGAGTCCAAACGGAATAAAACTTTTGTGATGATTTTTCTTGGACCAGAAGACACCCAGGAGACACGGAGTGCAAGTCAGAAGAGCCACGAGGCGGCCATGAGGGTGGAGGGCGCGCCCAGGGGGTGGGCCGCCCCCAACCTTGTGGGCCCCTCGGTGGCCTCCTGACCTAGATCCTCGTCCTATATGTACTCTTATACCTCAAAAACTTCCAGGGGAGCCACAAAACCACTTTTCCACCGCCACAACCTTTTGTAGCCATGAGATTCCATCTTGGGGCCTTTTCTGGCATCCTGCCGGAGGGGGATTCGATCACGGAGGGCTTCTACATCAACACAATTGCCTCTCCGATGAAGCGTGAGTAGTTTACCACATACCCACAGGTCCATAGCTAGTAGCTAGATGGCTTTTTCTCTTTCTTTGATTCTCAATACAAAGTTCTCCTCGATGTTCTTGGAGATCTATTTGATGTAATACTCTTTTGCGGTGTGTTTGCCAAGATCCGATGAATTGTGGATTTATGATCAACTTATCTATGAATATTATTTGAATCTCCTTTGAATTCTTTTATGCATGATTTGATATCTTTGCAAGTCTCTTCGAACTATCGATTTGGTTTGGCCAACTAGATTGGTTTTTATTGCAATGGGAGAAGTGCTTAGCTTTGGGTTCAATCTTGCGGTGTCCTTTGCTAGTGACAGTAGGGGCAGCAAGGCACGTATTGTATTGTTGCCATCGAGGATAACAAGATGGGGTTGTCATCATATTTCTTGAGTTAATCCCGCTACATCATGTCATCTTACTTAATGTGTTACTCTGTTCTTATGAACTTAATACTCTAGATGCAGGCAGGAGTAGGTCGATGTGTGGAGTAATAGTAGTAGATGCAAAATCGTTTCGGTCTACTTGACACGGACGTGATGCCTATATTCATGATCATTGCCTTAGATATCGTCATAACTTTGCGCTTTTCTATCAATTGTTCGGTAGTAATTTGTTCACCCACTGTAATATTTTCTATCTTGAGAGAAGCCTCTAGTGAAACCTATGGCCCCTGGGTCTATTTTCCATCATATAAGTTTCCAATCTACAATTCTAGTTTCCTGTTTGCTTTCTTTTGCAATCTTTTACTTTCCGTTTCATAAACCAAAAATACTAAAACTATTACTTTACTGTTTATTCATCTCTATCAGATCTCACTTTGCGAATAACCGTGAAGGGATTGACAACCCCTTTGTTGCGTTTTTTGCAAGTTGGTGTTTGTTTGTGCATGTATTCGGTGGCTTGTCGCATTGTCTCCTACTGGATTGATACCTTGGTTCTCAAAACTGAGGGAAATACTTACGCTACTTTGCTGCATCACCCTTTCCTCTTCAAGGGAAAAACCAGCGCAAGCTCAAGAGGTAGCATCAGTCTTCTTCTTGAAGATCCATTTATTCTTTATGGCTTGCCGATCATCAAGCAAGTCAACCAAAGTCCACACTTTGTTCTCATACATGGATCCTATCTTAGATTTCATGGCCTCAAGCCATTTATCAGAATCTGGGCTCATCATCGCTTCCTCATAGGTCGTAGGTTCGTCATGGTCTAGTAACATGACTTCTAGAACAGGATTACCATACCACTCAGGTGTGGAACGTGCTCTGGTTAACCTACGAGGTTCAGTAGTAACTTGATCTGAAGTTTCATGATCATTATCATTATCTTCCTCTCTAGTTGGTGTAGGCATCACTGGAACTAATTTCTGTGATGATCTACTTTCCAATTCGAGAGAAGGTACAATTACCTCATCAGGTTCTACTTTCCTCCCACTCACTTCTTTCGATGGAAACTCTTTCTATAGAAAGGATCCATTCTTAGCAACGAATGTCTTGCCTTCGGATCTGTGATAGAAGGTGTACCCAATAGTTTCTTTTGGGTATCCTATGAAGACGCATTTCTCCGATTTGGGTTCGAGCTTATCAGGCTGAAGCTTTTTCACATAAGCATCGCAACCGCAAACTTTAAGAAACGATAGCTTAGGTTTCTTGCCAAACCACAGTTCATACGGTGTCGTCTCAACGGATTTAGATGGTGCCCTATTTAAAGTGAATGCAGCTATCTCTAATGCATAACCCCAAAATGGTAGCGGTAAATCGGTAAGGGACATCATAAATCGCACCATATCTAATAAAGTACAGTTACGCTGTTTGGACACACCATTATGTTGTGGTGTTCGAGGTGGCGTGAGATTTGAAACTATTCCACATTGTACTAAATGAAGGCCAAACTGGTAACTCAAATATTCGTCTCCGCGATCAGATCGTAGAAACTTTATTTTCTTGTTACGATGATTCTCCACTTCACTCTGAAATTCTTTAAACTTTTCAAATGTTTCAGACTTGTGTTACATTAAGTAGATATACCCATATCTGCTCAAATCATCTGTGAAGGTCAGAAAATAACGATACCCGCCGCGAGCGTCAACACTCATCGGACCGCATACATCGGTATGTATTATTTCCAATAAGTCAGTGGCTCGCTCCATTGTTCCGAAGAATGGAGTTTTAGTCATCTTGCCCATGAGGCATGGTTCGCAAGCATCAAATGATTCGTAATGAAGTGATTCCAAAAGTCCATCCGCATGGAGTTTCTTCATGCGCTTGACACCAATATGACCTAAACGGCAGTGCCACAAATGTGTTGCACTATCATTATCAACTTTGCATCTTTTGGCATCAATATTATGAATATATGTATCACCATGATCGAGATTCAATAAAAATAGACCACTCTTCAAGGGTGCATGACCATAAAAGATATTACTCATATAAATAGAACAACCGTTATTCTCTGATTTAAATGAATAACCGTCTCACATGAAATAATATCCAAATATAATGTTCATGCTCAACGCTGGCACCAAATAACAATTATTCAGGTCTAGAACTAATCCCGAAGGTTGATGTAGTGGTAGCGTGCCGAAGGCGATCATATCGACCTTGGAACCATTCCCGACGCACATCGGCACCTCGTCCTTAGCCAATCTTCATTTAATACGTGGCCCATGTTTCGAGTTGCAAATATGAGCAACAAAACTAGTATCAAATACCGAGGCGCTACTACAAGCATTAGTAAGGTACACATCAATAACATGTATATCAAATATACCTTTGTTCACTTTGCCATCCTTCTTATCCGCCAAATACTTGGGGCAGTTCCGCTTCTAGTGACCAGTCCCTTTGCAGTAGAAGCACTCACTTTCAGGCTTGGGTCCATACTTGGGCTTCTTTCTGGGAGTGAAAACTTGCTTGCCATTCTTCTTGATTTCTACCATCAACACTTGATGCTGTTTCTTGATTTCTACCTCCGCAGCTTTGAGCATAGCGAAGAGCTCGGGAATTTCCTTATCCATCCCTTGCATATTATATTTCATCACGAAGCCCTTGTAGCTTGGTGGTAGTGATTGAAGAACTCTGTCAATAACACTATCATCCGGAAAATTAACTCCCAGCTGAGTCAAGTGGTTATGATACCTGATACGTCCATTTTGCATCATGTTTTGTTACTGTTATTTATGATGTTTTTATCCATAATAATGCTTTTTGGAGTAATTCTAATGCCTTTTCTCTCATAATATGCAAGGTATACACAAAAGAGGGAGAATTTCGGCAGCTGGAAATTTGGACCTGGAAAAGCTACGTCAGGCACCTATTCTTCACAACTCCAAACAAGCTGAAACTTCACAGAGATTTTTTATCAATTATATGATGAATATTGGAGCAAATAACTACCAGAGAGGGCCTACCAGGTGGGCAGAACCCACCTGGGCACACCAAGGAGCCCAGGCGCACCCTGGTGGGTTGTGCTCACCCAGGCCCACCTCCAGTGCCCATCTTCTGGTATAGAAGTCATTTTGACATAGCAAAAATA
This sequence comes from Triticum urartu, assembly GCF_056163025.1. Classification (NCBI taxonomy): domain Eukaryota; kingdom Viridiplantae; phylum Streptophyta; class Magnoliopsida; order Poales; family Poaceae; genus Triticum; species Triticum urartu. The sequence continues at coordinate 472,739,642 of NC_141874.1, forward strand.
AGGAGAGGACTTTCGGGACAGAGCGCCACCGTCTCGAGGCGGAACTTGAGTAGGAGCACTTTTGCCCTTCGGTGGAGCGATTTCGCCGGGGGAACTTCCCTTCTAGAGGGGGAAATCATCGTCATCATCATCACCAACAACTCTCCCATCTTGGGGAGGACAATCTCCATGAACATCTTCAACAACACCATCTCATCTCAAACCCTAGTTCATCTCTTGTGTTCAATCTTGTTACCAGAACTATAGATTGGTGCTTGTGGGTGACTAGTAGTGTTGATTACATCTTGTAGTTGATTACTATATCGTTTATTTGGTGGAAGATTATATGTTTAGATCCAATATTCTATTTAATACCCCTCTGATCTTGAGCATTATTATCGTTTGTGAGTAGTTACTTTTGTTCTTGAGGTCACGTGAGAAATCATGTTGCAAGTAATCATGTGAACTTGATACGTGTTCGATATTTTGATAGTATGTATGTTGTGATTCCTTAGTGGTGTCATGTGAACGTCGACTACATGACACTTCACCATATTTGGGCCTAAGGGAATGCATTGTGGAGTAGCAATTAGATGATGGGTTGCGAGAGTGACAGAAGATTAAACCCCAGTTTATGTGCTATTCCGTAAGGGACCGATTGGATCCAAAAGTTTAATGCTATGGTTAGAATTTATTCTTAATACTTTTATCATAGTTGCAGATGCTTGTGGGAGGGTTAATCATAAGTAGGAGGTTTGTTCAAGTAAGAACAACACCTAAGCACCGGTCCACCCACATATCAAATTATCAAAGTAGCGAACACAAATCGAACCAACATGGTGAAAGTGACTAGATGAAATTCCTGTGTACCCTCAAGAACGCTTTGCTTATCATAAGAGACCGTTTTGGCCTGTCCTTTGCCTCAAAAGGATTGGGCTACCTTGCTGCACTTTCGTTACTACTATCATTACTTGCTCGTTACAAATTACCTTGCTATCAAACTACTCTGCTACTTATAATTTCAGCACTTGTAGACATTACCTTGCTGAAAACCACTGGTCATTTCCTTCTTCTCCTTGTTGGGTTCGACACTCTTACTTATCGAAAAGAGCTACAATTGATCCCCTATACTTGTGGGTCCAGATTTGGGCTTCTTCCCGGGAGTGGCAACTTGCTTGCCATTCTTCTTGAAGTTCCCCTTCTTTCCCCTGCCCTTTTTCTTGAAACTAGTGGTCTTGTTAACCATCAACACCTGATGCTCCTTCTTGATTTCTACCTTCGCAGCTTTGAGCATAGCGAAGAGCTCGAGAATTGTCTTATCCATCCCTTGCATACTATAGTTCATCATGAAGCCTTTGTAGCTTGGTGGTAGTGATTGAAGAACTCTGTCAATAACACTATCATCTGGAAGATTAACTCCTAGCTGAGTCAAGTGATTATGATACCCAGACATTTTGAGTATGTGTTCACTGACATAATTGTTCTCCTCCATCTTGCAGCTATAGAACTTGTTGGAGACTTCATATCTCTCAACTCATGCATTTGCTTGAAATATTAACTTCAATTCCTGGAACATCTCATATGGTCCATGACGTTCAAAACGTCTTTGAAGTCCCGATTCTAAGCCATAGAGCATGGCACACTAAACTATAGAGTAGTCATCAGACCGCACGTGCCAAACGTTCAAAGCGTCTATATTAGCGGGAGGGGGCTTGTCACCTAGCGGTGCATCAAGGACATAATTCTTCTGTGCAACAATGAGGATAATCCTCAAGTTACGGACCCAGTCCGTGTAGTTGCTACCATCATCTTTCAACTTAGCTTTCTCTAGGAACGAAAAATTCAAGGGAACGGTAGCAGGGGCCATTGATCTGCAACATAGATATGCAAAAACTATTCGGACTAAGTTCATGATAAATTAAGTTCAATTAATCATATTACTTAAGAACTCCCACTTAGATAGACATTCCTCGACTCATCTAAATGATCACATGATCCATATCAACTAAACCATGTCCGATCATCACGTGATAGGGAGTAGTTTTCAATGGTGAACATCTCTATGTTGATCATATCTACTATATGATTCACGTTCGACCTTTTGTTCTCCAGTGTTCCGAGGCCTTGTCTGTACATGCTAGGCTCGTCAAGTTTAACTCAAGTATTCTGCATGTGCAAAATTGTCTTGCACCAGTTGTATGTGAACGTAGAGCTTATCACACCCGATCATCACGTGGTGTCTCAGCACGACGAACTGTCGCAACGGTGCATACTCAGGGAGAACACTTATACCTTGAAATTTTAGTAAGGGATCATCTTATAATGCTACCGCTGTACTAAGCAAAATAAGATGCATAATGAAGGAAATATGCCCTAGAGGCAATAATAAAGTTATTATTTATTTCCTTATATCATGATAAATGTTTATTATTCATGCTAGAATTGTATTAACCGGAAACATAATACATGTGTGAATACATAGACAAACAGTATGCCACTAGTATGCCTCTACTTGACTAGCTCGTTGAATCAAAGATGGTTAAGTTTCCTAACCATAGACATGAGTTTTCATTTGATTAATGGGGTCACATCATTAGAGAATGATGTGATTGACTTGACCCATTCCGTTAGCATAGCACTTGATCGTTTAGTTTTTTGCTATTGCTTTCTTCATGACTTATACATGTTCCTATGACTATGAGATTATGCAACTCCCGTTTACCGGAGGAACACTTTGTGTGCTACCAAATGTCACAACGTAACTGGGTGATTATAAAGGTGCTCTACAGGTGTCTCCGAAGGTACTTGTTGGGTTGGCGTATTTCGAGATTAGGATTTGTCACTCCGATTGTCGGAGAGGTATCTCTGGGCCAACTCGGTAATGCACATCACTATAAGCCTTGCAAGCATTGCAACTAATGAGTTAGTTGTGGGATGATGTGTTACGGAACGAGTAAAGAGACTTGCTGGTAACGAGATTGAACTAGGTATTGAGATACCAACGATCGAATCTCGGGCAAGTAACATACCGATGACAAAGGGAACAACGTATGTTGTTATGTGGTTTGACCGATAAAGATCTTCGTAGAATATGTAGGAGCCAATATGAGCATCCATGTTCCGCTATTGGTTATTGACCGGAGACGTTTCTCGGTCATGTCTACATAGTTCTTGAACCCGTAGGGTCCGCACGCTTAAAGTTCGATGATGGTTATATTATGAGTTTATGTGTTTTGATGTACCGAAGGAGTTTGGGGTCCCGATGAGATCGGGGACATGACGAGGAGTCTCGAAATGGTCGAGATGTAAAGATCGATATATTGGACGACTATATTCGGACATCGGAAAGGTTCCGAGTGATTCGGGTATTTTCGGGAGTACCGGGGAGTTACGGGAATTCGTATTGGGCCTTAATGGGCCATACGGGAAAGGAGAGAAAGGCCTCAAAGGGTGGCCGCACCCCTCCCCATGGGCTGGTCTGAATTGGACTAGGAAGGGGGGGCGCCCCCTTCCTTCCTTCTCCTTTTCCCTTCTCTTTCCTTCCCTCCTACTCCTACTACTTGGAAGGGCTCCTAGTTTTACTAGGAAAGAGGGAATCCTACTCCCGGTGGGAGTAGGACTCCCCTAGGGCACGCCATAGAGAGGGCCGGCCCTCCCCCTCCTCCACTCCTTTATATACGGGCGCAGGGGGCACCCCAAAGACACAACAATTGATCTCTTGATCTCTTAGCCGTGTGTGGTGCCCCCCTCCACCATAATCCACCTCGATCATATCGTAGCGGTGCTTAGGCGAAGCCCTGCGTCGGTAGAACATCATCATCGTCACCACGCCGTCGTGCTGACGAAACTCTCCCTCAACACTCGGCTGGATCAGAGTTCGAGGGACGTCATCAAGTTGAACGTGTGCAGAACTCGGAGGTGCCGTGCGTTCGGTACTTGATCGGTCGGATCGTGAAGACGTACGACTACATCAACCGCGTTGTGCTAACGCTTCCGCTTTCGGTCTACGAGGGTACGTGGACAACACTCTCCCCTCTCGTTGCTATGCATCACCATGATCTTGCGTGTGTGTAGGAAAATTTTGAAATTACTACGTTCCCCAACACATAAAAGATAAACATCACATGCAATCAAAATATGTGACATGATATGGCCATCATCATCTTGTTCCTTTGATCTCCATCTCCAAAGCACCGTTATGATCTCCATCATCACCGGCTTGACACCTTGATCTCCATCGTAGCGTCGTGGTCGTCTCATCAACTATTGCTTCTACAACTATCACTAACGCATAGTGATAAAGTAAAGCAATTACATGGCGTTTGTCGGTGTTCTAGAACCGTGGGTGCCTAGATTTGCCTGCCCGCGGCCCGAGAGCGTGGCTCCACCAATGGCCTGGTACAGCCGATCTTCAGCAATAGCAACTCAAGACCCTCGCGTGGGGCCAAGCCTCACGAGGAAGACGGCACGAAGACCTCCTTGGGGGCAGCCTCACTAGGTTAGCTACCGAGGAGCGGAGATATCTATGCAAGGGGCACCTCGCGAGGTCCGTGTGACGTGAGGCATGATGGCCAAGGCCAGGCGGGCACCAGCGGGCGCAGTGTACTAGTTTCCTCTTTGGTGCTAAGGAGGCAAGCACAGGCGCGGGGTCCCGAGGAATCAGGCAAAGGTTTCCATACCGGTGCAACAAGACCAAGATCAGCAGGACGGCAGGACGGAGGTCATTACGGAGCCCACAATAGCATCACCACCAGAGCCTTTGGCAGGTGAAGACCACGTTTTGTCAGGATAGCTTGTACTAGTTGTCCCCCTTCAAACTTGGCCGTTGTGGGATCCCTTCCCGCCTAACATTTGGGAAGAGGACCAAGGCCACTATAAATAGGACTTAGCCACCACCATAGAGGAGGAGGGATCAGATCCATCCCACCCGAACGAGCTCACCAGTTCGTGTAGCTCAAGAACACCTCACCTCCCGAGGCTGTTCATCCATTGTACTAGTTCATCCTCAGCCCCTCGAGGCAATCCACCCACGGACTGGAATAGGGTATTACACCGCAAGGTGGCCCGAACCAGTATAAAACCTGGTGTCTCTTGTTCTTTGGGTCCGTCGAGCTAGGCTGTGGAATCATTGAGCGAGCGAGCGAGCGAGGAAGAGAGTGTTGTTCGTGCGCACCCCAGAGTTCGAACCTTGCAAGGGTTTGCCAGAACCTGTAATCCGACATTTGGTGCGCCATGTAGGGGTGCGCTGAAGCCTTTCTTCCATCGATCGATGCACCACTGCTCCACCGCGTCCATGGCTGACGCTCGTCGGGCCCGTGCTGAGCGTGGGCCGCCCTTGCCGCCCATGTTGCCCAGACGGCGCCCGTTGGCGGACCTCCCCGCCGCTCTCCATCACCCGCTGCCAACGCCGCCACCGGGCCGGCGGGAAACGAGCAGCAACCTTCGTCGCTGCACCCCTCCGTGCGGAGGGATGGACGCACTGCCACCCCATCAATGACTCCGGCCGGCTCGTCGTCCCATGCTCGCCGCGGACCCGCGGATGCGCAGGTCGCCTGCTTATGGTGCACGAGCTCCCGCGTTACCGCCCCATGGATGACCTCTACGAGGACTGGCTAGACCGCATTGCCGAGCTCGTCAGCACCACTGGGGGCTCTCCTGCACCGTCCCTTTCCCTGCCTCGTCTGCCCCCTGCTGCGGGTGGCGTAGCCCATGGAGCACCTTCGCCACCTCCACATCAAGATGTTGCCCTCGTACCAAGACGTGTGGCCCTGCGGCGCGACCAACCGTGCAGGGCGCCCGCGCATGAAGAAGGAAGCTGCCGGGAAATCCCGCGGCCATAAGAAGATGCTCCTGCACTCCCAGCACCACCACGTCAAGACCGTGCGCCGCCTGTAGTGGCGACGTGTGTGTACCAGGACCAGGCTCCACCTCCACGACGGGCTCCAGTGACCACGGTGGGTTGCCGCGCCTTCACCCCCGAGCTGTGCAGCGTTATCTGGACGGGCAAGTTCAAGCCCGACCTGCCTCCGCGCTATGACGACACCCCCGACCCTGCTGAGTTCTTGCAGCTCTACGAGTTGACCATCGAGGTGGCTAGTGGCGACGAGAAAGTTATGGAGAACTGGTTTCCCATGGCTCTCAAAGACGGCACGCGCTCGTGGCTCTTGAACTTGCCCGTGGGATCGATCTCCTCCTGGGGAGAGATGCGCAAGCGCTTCGTCGCCAACTTCCAAGGCACTCGCGATCGCCCGCCTGCCAGTGGTGACTTGCGGCGCATCAAGCAGCAGCCAGGGGAGACCCTGCAGAAGTACATCCAGCATTTCAATAGCGTTTGCCTCAAGATCCCCAAGGTGATGGACGAGGCCCTCATCTCAGCGTTCTCTGATGGCGTCCTGATGTCAAGATGAAGGAGGAGCTCACCATACACGAGGACCTATGCACAGCTCTGTAGATGTTCAACATGGCGACCAAGTGCGCGAGAGCTAAGGAGGGACGCCTTTCCCTCCTCGAGCTTCCAGCTGCCGACCCAGAAGACAAGAAGGCCAAGACCAAGGACGTGAAGCGCAAGGGGGCTGCCGTGCTCGCGGCGGAGCCAGAGATGAAGCGCGGCTACGACCACCCCGAGTCGTCCAAGACCAATCGCCCGTTCTGTGCCTTCCACAATGTGCACAGCCACAACACCAACGACCGTTAAGAGCTCAGGGCCATCCGCGGCGGGCCCTTTGGTCAACGCCCCGAGCGCAATGACTGAGGCTACGGCCGCGGAGGAGGCCTAAGTGGAGGACGCAGGGACGACCGCGGGCCCCGCCAAGAGTGGCGCAACCGGCCTCGCGAGGATCGCTAGCAGGACCAGCCTCGCGAGGGCACCTCGAGGGACCAACCTCGGGAGGACCGCCCTGATGACCCACAAGTATAGGGGATCTATCGTAGTCCTTTCGATAAGTAAGAGTGTCGAACCCAACGAGGAGCAGAAGGAAATGATAAGCGGTTTTCAGCAAGGTATTCTCTGCAAGTACTGAAATAAGTGGTAACAGATAGTTTTGTGATAAGATAGATTGTAACGAGCAACAAGTAACAAAAGTAAATAAATTGCAGCAAGGTGGCCCAATCCTTTTGTAGCAAAGGACAAGCCAGAACAAACTCTTATAATAGGAAAAGCACTCCCGAGGACACATGGGAATATCGTAAAGCTAGTTTTCATCACGTTCATATGATTCGCGTTCGATACTTTGATAATTTGATATGTGGGTGGACCGGTGCTTGGGTGCTGTTCTTACTTGAACAAGCATCCCACTTATGATTAACCTCTATTGCAAGCATCCGCAACTACAACAAAAGTATTAAGGTAAACCTAACCATAGCATGAAACATATGGATCCAAATCAGGCCCTTACGAAGCAACACATAAACTAGGGTTTAAGCTTCTGTCACTCTAGCAACCCATCATCTACTTATTACTTCCCAATGCCTTCCTCTAGGCCCAAATAATGGTGAAGTGTTATGTAGTCGACGTTCACATAACACCACTAGAGGCTAGACAACATACATCTTATCAAAATATCAAACGAATACCAAATTCACATGACTACTCATAGCAAGACTTCTCCCTTGTCCTCAGGAACGAACGTAATGACTCACAAAGCATATTCATGTTCATAATCAGAGGGGTAATAATATGCATATAGGATCTGAACATATGATCTTCCACCAATTAAACCAACTAGCATCAACTACAAGGAGTAATCAACACTACTAGCAACCTACTAGCACCAATCTCGGACTTTGAAACACGAATTGGATGCAAGAGATGAACTAGGGTTTGGAGATGAGATGGTGCTCGTGAAGATGTTGATGGAGATTGCCCTCTCCCGATGAGAGGAGCGTTGGTGATGAGGATGGTGATGATTTCCTCCTCCGGGAGGGAAGTATCCCCGGCAGAACAGCTCTCTCGGAGCTCTAGATTGGATCCGCCAAGGTTCCACCTCGTGGCGGCTGAGTCTCGTTCCGAAAAGTTCCCCGTTATTTTTTTGTCATCGAAAGACCTCATATAGGAGAAGATGGGCATCAGAGAGCCACCAGGGGCCCCCAAGGTAGGGGGCGCGCCCTAGGGGGCGCCCCACCCTCGTGAGAAGGGTGTGGGCCCCCTGGCCTTCATCTTTGGCATGGATTTTTCTTTATTTCTTTTAAGACGTTCCGTGAAGTTTCAAGACTTTTGGAGTTGCGCAGAATAGGTCTCTAATATTTGCTCCTTTTCCAGACTAGAATTCCAGCTGCCAGCATTCTCCCTCCTTGTGTAAACCTTGTAAAATAAGAGAGAATAGCCATAAGTATTGTGACATAAAGTGAAATAATAGTCCATAATGCGATAAATATCGATATAAAAGCATGATGCAAAATGGACGTATCAACTCCCCCAAGCTTAGACCTCGCTTGTCCTCAAGAGAAAAGCCGATAACAATAAATATGTCCTCATGTTTAGAGGTAGAGGCGTCGATAAAAATAAAATACGAACATGAAGGCATCATGATTATTCTCATAACAACAACATATATAGATTTTGTCATATGATTACTTATATTCAAGTGATGATCTATTCACAATGCAAAAGTATAAATCATAAACCTTATTGGGCTCTGACAAACTATAATCTCAGTCATTGAAGCAATTGCAATTTATCATAACATCGGAAAGAGTCTATGTCAGAGCTAAAAAGCAAGTCCACATACTCAACTATCATTTAGTCCTCCATAATTGCCAACACTCACGCGATACTTGTGGTTACGGAGTTTTAATCGGACACAGAGAAAGATAGGGGCTTATAGTTTTGCCCCACAACCTTTTACCTCAAGGGTAATGTCAACAATAATGGTTCATGCTCCCCTACATCCAATTATATATATATATATATATCATGTTCTTTCCAACATGCTGCTGAGCTTGCCAAAGGATAAAATGAAAAAGAAAAGGTGAAGATCACCATGACTCTTGCATAAGGTAGAAGATAATAATAAAGGATAGGCCCTTCGCAGAGGGAAGCAGAGGTTGCCATGCACTTTTATGGTTGGATATATAAAATCTCAATGCGAAAGAACGTCACTTTATATTGCCCCTTGTGATATGAACCTTTATTATGCAGTCCGTCGCTTTTATTACTTCCACATGACAAGATCGTATAAAGCTTATTTCTCCCACACCAATCAATCATACATATTTAGAGCAATTTTTATTGCTTTGTACTGATGACAACTTACTTGAAGGATCTTACTCAATCCATAGGTAGATATGGTGGACTCTCATGGCAAAACTGGTTTAAGGATATTTGGAAGCACAAGTAGTATTTCTACTTGGTTCTTAGAATTTGGCTAGCATGAGGGGGAAAGTCAAGCAAGCTCAACAAGTTAGAGGATCCATGACAACATACTTTATCTCAGATATAAGAAAGACATAACTCATTACATTGTCTTCCTTGTCCAACATCAACTCTTTAGCATGTCATATTTTAATGAGTGCTCCCAATCATAGAAAATGTCAATGATAATATATCTATATGTGAAAACCTCTCTTTCCTTATTACTTCCTATTAATTGCAACAATGACCAAATCTATGTCTGCCAACTCCCAACAACTTTTAATCATCATACACTTTCTATGTGAATTCATTACTCTCAATAAGATCAATATGAACTTTTTGTTTCTTTTTATTCTTTTTTTCTCTTTTCTTTTATTCACCCAAGATCATGGCAACATAATCAAGCCCTTGACTCAACACTAATCTTTATTATATAGCTCACGGACTCGATTACATAGAGAGATCATAAAGCAAAACTCAAAACTAGATCATGCCATAAACTTTATTCTACTAGATCAAGATACTACTAATAGGATCGAACTAAGGAAAACGGTAAAGATAAGAGTTGTGATTGTGATACGATACCGGGGCACCTCCCCCAAGCTTGGCAGTTGCCAAGGGGAGTGCCCATACCCATGCGATTATGTCTCCTTGGTTGGTGAAGAAGGTGGTGGTGATGTCGGCTTAGTTGATGGCTTAGTCTTCTCCCTTAATTTGCGCTTGAGGATGGCATTTTGATCCCTCAGATCATCAATTTCCCACTCCAGGGTTAATATATTTTTGCATAGGTCCTGCTTATTTTCCTGCAAGAGACGAAAAGGGATAAACTCGAACTTGGGTTTCTTTACCCTATCAGGGAGACTTGACTTTTTGAACTCCACGTGCATGTCCCCAGGTTGAGGTAATGGTGCTTCATCTTCATCTGAGCTCGTCTCCTCCTTCCCCTTTGGTTCATAGTCCTCTTCTTCCTCCGTGATCCATCCATTATGTTCCACATCTCCATAGACCTTTGGATTTGCTAAGTAATCATCCACATAGCTTTCTCCTTCCGAATCCGGGGAAGACATGTTGATTTAATCTGCAACAGGACAACCCGAAACAAAGACAAGAGATTTTTGCGTGATACGGGAGTCAAAAACTTTGGGAGAATATATAATGAATTTTTTACCGACCAAAATACGTAACGTGCAAGAAAACGGAGTCCGGAAGGCACACGAGGTGCTCACGAGGTAGGGGGCGCGCCCAGGGGGGTAGGGCGCGCCCACCACCCTCGTCGGGCCCTCGTGTCCTTCCCGGACTGCTACTGATTTTTCTATTTTTCTAAATAATCCAAAACTGTAACATCCCAAATTTTCAATTTGGAATGTTATACATTAGATCATCAATGCATATCATATTTTATTTTGCTTTTGGTTTTGATCCTAGAAATCCTAAGCAACTCAAGGACCCACGGAGAGAGTTGGGGATTTCGTTATTTTCATATTTGAGTTTTCTCAAAAATTGAGAATAGGATCATTTGATTTTTATTTATTTTATCATCAATTATTTCTATTACAAAATTATGAGAGAGGGAATAAAATGACTTTCCCAAAATAAAGAAATATTGAGGATTTAATAAAGAAATCAAATAAGATTTTATTTCGGAGTTTTTCGATATTTTATTTGAATTTAGGAAAAATATGCGTTTTTAAAAATTGCATTTAGGCCCCAATAAATGTTCACTTTGTCCAGCTTGATTTTAGAAGTCGAGGAAAATTTATTTTGGGATTTTTGGGTCCGTTTAGTATTTCTTTTTATTTTTCTTCTGCGCGTAATTATTTAAAAAAAACGCACACCGACCTAACCGGGCCGTGTCCGCCTGGGACTCTGGCCCGGCAGGCTTTATAAGCCGGGGCAGCCCACCCGAGCCAAACCCTAGCCCCGCCCCGCACCCGACGCCGCCGCCCGCGCCGCCCCGCCGCCGCCGCTCGCGCCGCCGCCTCGCCGCCGCCGCCGCTCGGGCCGCCGCCTCGCCGCCGCCGCTCGCGCCGCCGCCGCCGCCTTGCCGCACACCGCCCGAGGTTCGCCTCGATTTTCGTGCCCGGTTTTTCTCGAAAAACCGATCGGTTTTTCCGTCGGTTTTTCATCTTTTTTTAGGTTCCGTTTTTTTATTAGATCGGTTTTATTTTCGGTTTAGTCTAAATAACGAGCGTTCGCCCGTTCGTTCATTTTAACGAACGTATTCATCGTTTAGATCCGGTTAACGAACGTTTGTTCGTTAATCTGTTTGTCGTTTTTCTTTTTCTCGGATTTTTCCGCGATTATTTTCTGATCGTGATTTCTGACCCGATTTTCGTTTTACTATAACTTTTCGCTCGTTTATCGGAATCGGGCGATTCAAGCGCCTGGAGTTTCGTCTCGAAACCCTCAATCCGTTTAACCAACTTAAACAAGTTTTTGCCACTGTAAAAATTGACTTAGATCCAGATTAGTAGAACAAAGTTGTTTTCTTTCGCCGTTTGACTTTCGTTGCTTCGTTCTATTTGATTCTTTTTGCAAACCGGAGTTCTTAAGTTGAACTTTCTGGTTAGTTCTCTTATTTGACTTTTACCTGTGCATTAGATGAGTACTTATTGTATGTTTGTTTGTTTGTCTGCGATAGAATACCCGGAGTGCGCCGCCTGTTACTTCGAATCTCTAGGTTTCGCGGATCATCAGCAAGGCAAGTAACACTTTGATCATACCTCCTACTACCTAGTTTTATTGCATTAGATCAATCCTTTCACATTGCATGATTAGGATCTAATTAAATTGTGGGATGAGAAGTAGTTGAGGTAGTACCTATTACCTGTTTATTATCAAACCTTTGGGAGTTACTTCTACGTTTGCTTACCATTGCTATGCTATGCTAGTAGACGCGGATTGGGTGAGTGATATCCATGACAGATGTGAGTATTGTTAATTAATGGTTTATCTAAGGTGGCAACTTAAACACACATCTGGGTGGATTGAGGTACCCGGGTATTCGAGGATTGCCTGTTTTCTTTTGGACCGCCACCCAGGCTCAAAGGGATCATGAGATTATTCATGCTAGAAACTTCCATGTGCAGCCACAAGCTATTATGGGCTCTAGCATAGTTGACTAAGTCGTGTGAACTCTTACAGTGGTAGACTAGCAGATGTAGGGGATGTAGGTGGTACGGTCTACCCGATCGTAAGGTGCTAGCACTTCTGAAAGACTATGTCTCGGTCATCCGTTTCTCAAACACCATGTAGTGCGAGATATCCAACGGAGGAGATCGAGTCTTGTGGGGAAAAGTGCGCAAACCTCTGCAGAGTGTATAAACTAATCATGGTTAGCCGTGTCCCCGGTTATCGACATCTTGAGTATCTAGTACCTGGATTATCATGTGAATCTCAGCATGTTACTATAAAATTAAGTTTGATGGGTTTGTTTAATGATGTTTAATTGGGATTGAGAATGCTGTCAACCATTCTCAATGTTTAACAACCACCATGATAGTTAAATAAATTTATTCCTTTGCAGTAGGGAAAAATTGGCTTTTCGTAAAACTGTAACCATAGAGCTTTCCATCAGCCAAATATGCATATAGAATAGCTGTTTCATTCCATTACTCTCTATGTGTTACCTTGCCAGCATATTCCATGTGCTGACCCGTTTTCGGGCTGCAACGTTAATGTTGCATACTTTTCAGACGATGATTAAGGAGTTTTAGGTCGTGGTCCTATACTCAGTGATGCCGTTGGAGTTGATGGACTCACTTATCTTCCAAGCCTTCCGCTGTTATCGTTATTAGATGGCCTTAAGCCATATTTATTGTAATAAGTTCTCTTTTGAGACACTCGATGTAATAAGTGTGTGATTGCTACTCTGTTACAAATCCTTCAAAGTACTGTGTGGTGTCAGCATTACTGATCCAGGGATGACACCGGAGCACAGAGATTGGACCGTTTGAGATCTGGTCGCTACAGAGATGGTATCAGAGCACACGCTGACTGTAGGACACGACCACTAAGCTAAAGACCTAGATCACTACTCACTCTCTTCTCTTCTGACTTCTCATCTTTTCTACTCTTTAGGATGGCAGATGCAAGGAACAAGTTCACACAACCAGATGAAGATACACCCTTTGGACGCCACTTGAAGGAAGTCACTAGATACCTGAACATAGGAGTACCAAGCTTCACGGGAACCTACAACGCCACTTTACCTGAAGAAGAGCGCTGGATGATTCAAGTTCAAGTTCCAGGAAGGACGTTCATGCCAGTCACTGAGCCCATAGAGTTTTCTTTTGATGCACCAACTTGGAGTCTAGGAAAGAGCATGGCAGCCCACATCACCATGGGACGCATTGGAGAAATCTACCGAAGGATCTCAAGGATACTATCTACCAGATTTGTGGACGCCGCGATGAGCACTGGGAGATGATCAGCGCCAGGAAGGATAGATCAGTTGCAGCTTTTATCCAGGAGTTAAACCAGCACATTCGACGACAGGAGAACCAGATGTGCGCCGACATGATAGACCTAAAGAAGGCAAGGACAAGAATCAAGGAACTGGAGGAAGAACTCAAGGCTACACGTGAAGATTATGAAGAAGAAATTGAAGTATTAGTGGACAAGAATGCCGACCTAACAATGAAGATCGGGATATTCATGGGAGGCCCTACACCAGTAGATGAAGACGAAGAACCCAAGGAGATTCGCCCGGAAGACTACATCATCATCGACGACACCGACTCGGATCCAGATGATAGCGATGATGACTATGTTGATGGAGCCGGAGCAGATATCATGGAGTCTGCAACCGAAGAATATTTCTAGTAGACCACCTCATCAGTAGTAGTAGTCCACCATGTAAATATTATAGTCCGAGCACTTTTGCGATAGTTAGATCGATTGTATGCCCTTGTTTGATTGAATGAATGAAGTGAATTGTTTGCTTTTGCCTCATGTGCATATGGGTAGTGTTTTCTCTTTAGACCCCCTCTATTCTTAAATCTCATCTTTTCTAAACCCTCAGATGCCTCCGAGACGTGACCCCGGATTTACCTTTCCACCGGAGCTCACTCAGTTGATCCAGCAGCAGAACACATTGATGCAGTTGCTAGTCCAAAATCAGAATCAGGGGAACAACAACAACAACAACCCACCACCACCACCACCACCACCTGTTGATCATTTAGCCCGTTTTCTTAGGCTGAATCCGCCGGTGTTTTCCAGTAGCATCGAGCCAATAGTAGCAGATGATTGGCTCTGCAAGACAGCTAGAGAGTTGACCACAGCAGGATGCACGGATGCGGAGAAGGTGAAGTTTGCCGCACATCAGCTTGAAGGACCCGCAGCATCATGGTGGGAGAATTTCACAGCCACTTTCCCTATCGATACTATCACATGGGACCAGTTTCAGCAGGCTTTTCGAACTGCCCATGTTTCAGCAGGAGCTATGGCCTTGAAGAAGCGAGAGTTTCGCAACTTGCGCCAAGGAGGACGGACAGTTGGCCAGTATGTGGAGGACTTTAGTAAATTAGCATGTTATGCCCCAGATGATGTTGCTACGGATGCAGCTAAGCAGGAGAAGTTTCTGGAAGGACTGAATGATGAGTTGAGCATGCAGTTGATGGTAGCAACCTTCAAAAACTACCAGGAGTTGGTAGATCGTGCTCTTATGATTGAAGGGAAGCAACAGCAAATTGAAAATCACAAGAGGAAGTATGCACAAGGAAAGTACAATTCAGGAGCTCAGCAGAAGCCACGATTTACCCCTAGACCGGGAGGACATTTTCAGCATACCCATGGAGGAGGTAGCTCGCACAATCACAATGGCCCCAAGAATGGTAATGGGAATGGAGGAAGCAACGGCCAGAACCGCACCAACCCATCAACCCCAGCCAAGAAAGACCCGAGCCAAGTCACTTGCTTTAAGTGCCAGAAGACCGGACATTATGCCAATGAATGTCCTGAATTACAAAATGGAAATAGCAATGGAAGCTCTGGGAAGAAGCCGAACCCTTTCAACAGGGGACAGGTGAACCACGTTAGAGTGGAGGAGGTTGAAGAGCAGCCGGATGCAGTAATCGGTAAGTTTTTTGTTAAGTCATTTATTGCACTCGTTCTTTTCGATACTGGTGCATCGCATTCATACATATCAAGGGGATTTGTGGATAAGTATAAACTGTCAACCCAAGCCCTTAGGTCACCCATGTTAGTAACCTCGCCTGGAGCAGAATATATGGCTAGTCTATGGTGTGATCGGTTACCATTAAGGATTGGTAACTATGTTTTTCCCTCAGACCTAATAGTATTGGAATCCCAAGGATTGGATGTGATATTAGGCATGGATTGGTTATCAAAGTATGAAGGGAATATTGAATGTGCTAGTAAGTCAATTTTGCTTACCACCCCAGAAGGGAGAAGGATCAAGTATGTATCCCGACATGTGCCAAAGAGGACTCAAGTAAATTGCTTAATAGGAGTTGTGCAGGAGGAAGTACCAGTGGTAAAGGAATTCCCTGATGTATTTCCAGAGGAGTTGCCAGGCATGCCACCGGATAGAGATATTGAGTTTTTGATTGAGCTATTGCCAGGCACAGGGCCAATATCGAAGAGACCATACAGGATGCCTGCAAAGGATTTGGTGGAAATTAAGAAGCAAATTAAGGAGTTACTGGATAAAGGTTATATTCGCCCAAGTTCTTCACCTTGGGGATCTCCAGTACTTCTAGTGGAGAAGAAGGATGGATCGTTAAGGATGGTTGTCGATTACCGAGGATTGAATGAAGTAACAATCAAGAACAAGTACCCACTACCAATGATCAATGATCTGTTTGATCGATTGCAAGGAGCTAAGGTATTTTCCAAGATCGATCTGCGATCAGGATACCACCAGTTGAAGATTCGGGAACATGATATACCCAAGACGGCTTTTACCACCAGGTATGGGCCGTACGAGTATACCGTTATGTCATTTGGTCTGACTAGCACCTGCATATTTTATGAACATGATGAACAAAGTGTTTATGGAGTTCTTGGATAAGTTTGTCGTAGTGTTCATTGATGATATCCTGGTTTACTCAAAGAATGAAGAGGATCATAAGGAACATTTGCGTTTGGTTCTTGGAAAGCTCAGGGAACATCAACTATATGCCAAGTTTAGCAAATGTGAGTTTTGGTTGAAGGAAGTAGGATTCCTCGGACACGTTATATCCGGAGAAGGAATAGCAGTTGACCCCACAAAGGTTATCACCGTGACCAATTGGGAAGCACCAACAACAGTTGGAGAGATCCGGAGTTTTCTTGGACTCGCAGGATACTTCCGGAGATTTATTGAGAATTTCTCAAAGATTGCGAAGCCTATGACGGAGTTGTTGAAGTAGGATACCAAGTTCATATGGACGGAGGAATGTGAGGCTAGTTTCCAGGAGTTGAAGAAACGTTTGGTTACTTCACCAGTGTTGATTTTGCCAGACCAGACCAAGGATTATGAGGTGTATTGCGACGCTTCACGTCGAGGACTTGGAGCAGTGCTTATGCAAGAAGGGAGAGTTGTTTCATATGCCTCACGACAACTTAAGCCTCATGAGTTGAATTATGCTACGCATGATTTGGAGTTAGCAGCCGTAGTGCATGCACTGAAGACTTGGAGACTTTTTCTGATTGGAATCCATTGTGAGGTGTATACGGATCATAAGAGTTTGAAGTATATTTTCACACAGAAGGAGTTGAATCTCAGACAAAGGAGATGGTTGGAGCTCATCAAGGATTATGATATGAAATTGCATTATCACCCCGGAAAGGCTAATGTAGTAGCCGACGCATTAAGCCGTAAGAGTCATGTCAACACCCTAATGACGGGAGAATTACCAAGGGAGTTAGTCGAAAATCTTCGAGAGTTATGTTTAGAAATAGTCCCAAGAGGCTATGTAGCAGCATTGGAGATTCAGTCTACATTGATGGATAAAATCAGAGAAGCCCAAAGGACTGACAAGGAGATTTCTTCTATTAAGGAGAAACTTAGCAAGGGAAAGGCTAAGGGATTTTGTGAGGACGAGCACGATACCTTATGGTTTGAAGACCGTGTCTATGTACCAAATGATCCGGAGATTAGAAAGCTAATTCTGCAAGAGGCCCATGATTCACCATATTCGATTCACCCAGGAAATACCAAGATGTATTTGGATTTGAAGGATATTTTCTGGTGGACCGGAATGAAGAAGGATATTGCGGAGTACGTAGCAGTTTGTGATGTATGTCAGAGAGTGAAGGCAGAGCATCAGAAGCCAGCAGGATTGCTACAACCATTGCCGATACCTGAATGGAAGTGGGATAAGCTAGGCATGGATTTTATTACAGGATTGCCCAGAACACGTTCAGGCTATGACTCGATATGGGTTGTAGTCGATCGTTTGACAAAGGTAGCTCATTTCATTCCAGTGAAGACTACCTATACCAGTGCAAAGTTGGCAAAGATATACATGACCAGGATCATATGTCTGCATGGAGTTCCAAGGAGTATTGTATCAGATAAAGGAACCCAGTCTACCTCAAAGTTCTGGAAGCAGTTGCACGAAACTTTGGGAACCAGGCTAGAATTTAGTACAGCTTTTCATCCACAGACAGATGGACAGACCGAGAGAGTCAATCAGATTTTGGAGGATATGCTGAGAGCTTGTGCGCTAGATTACGGATCTAGTTGGGACGACAATTTGCCATATGCAGATTTCTCTTACAACAACAGTTATCAAGCCAGTTTGAAGATGGCCCCTTTCGAAGCCTTGTACGGAAGAAGGTGCAGGACACCGTTGTCGTGGGATGAAGTTGGAGACCGCTAGTTGTTTGGACCTGACTTGATTAAGGAGTCTGAACAGAAGGTGAAATTGATTCACGATAGGCTCAAGATAGCCTAGTCCAGATAGAAGAGTTATGCAGATTCTAAACGCAAGGAGACAGTTTACGAAGTTGGAGATAGAGCTTATCTTCGAGTATCACCACTTCGGGGAACAAAGCGCTTTGGTGTTAAAGGAAAGTTAGCGCCACAATTTGTAGGACCATACCGAGTATTGGAACGTATGGGAGAAGTGGCCTACAAGTTGGAATTGCCCGAAGGATTGTCAGGAGTTCATGATGTGTTCCACGTTTCTCAGTTGAAGAAGTGCCAGGCGGAGATGGCTGACATACCGTTGAGGGATACAGTGCCATTGGAAGCAATTCAGTTGGATTACAATTTGACCTATGAGGAGAAACCAGTTAAGATTCTCGAGTTTGCCAGCCGAGTCACTCGCAGCAAGGTTATCAAGTTTTGTAAGGTTCAGTGGAGCCACCACACGGAGGACGAAGCCACCTAGGAACGAGAGGAAGATTTGCTCAAGGACCACCCTCACCTATTTTCTAGCCAACCCGAATCTCGAGGGCGAGATTCATCTTAAGGGGGGTAGGTTTGTAACATCCCAAATTTTCAATTTGGATTGTTATACATTAGATCATCAATGCATATCATATTTTATTTTGCTTTTGGTTTTGATCCTAGAAATCCTAAGCAACTCAAGGACCCACGGAGAGAGTTGGGGATTTCGTTATTTTCATATTTGAATTTTCTCAAAAATTGAGAATAGGATCATTTGATTTTTATTTATTTTATCATCAATTATTTCTATTACAAAATTATGAGAGAGGGAATAAAATGACTTTCCCAAAATAAAGAAATACTGAGGATTTAATAAAGAAATCAAATAAGATTTTATTTCGGAGTTTTTCGATATTTTATTTGAATTTAGGAAAAATATGCATTTTTCAAAATTGCATTTAGGCCCCAAATAAATGTTCACTTTGTCCGGCTTGATTTTAGAAGTCGGGGAAAATTTATTTCGGGATTTTTGGACTCCGTTTAGTATTTCTTTTTATTTTTCTTCTACGCGTAATTATTTTTAAAAAACGCGCACCGAACTAACCGGGCCGTGTCCGCCTGGGACTCTGGCCCGACGGGCTTTATAAGCCGGGGCAGCCCACCCGAGCCAAACCCTAGCCCCGCCCCGCACCCGACGCCGCCGCCTGCGCCGCCCCGCGCCGCCGCCGCTCGCGCCGCCGCCGCCGACGCCGACGCTGCCGCCGCCGCCGACGCCGACGCCGCCGTCTCGCCGCACGCCGCCCAAGGTTCGCCTCGATTTCCGTGCCCCAGTTTTTCTCGAAAACCGATCGGTTTTTTGTCGGTTTTTTTAGGTTCCGTTTTTTTATTAGATCGGTTTTATTTTCGCTTTAGTCTAAATAACGAGCGTTCGCCCGTTCGTTCGTTTTAACGAACATATTCGTCGTTTAGATCCGATTAACGAACGTTCGTTCGTTAATCCATTCGTCGTTTTTCTTTTTGTCGGATTTTTCCGCGATTATTTTCTGATCGTGATTTCTGACCCGATTTTTGTTTTAGTATAACTTTTCGCTCGTTTATCGGAATCAGGCGATTCAAGCGCCTGGAGTTTCGTCTCGAAACCCTCAATCCGTTTAACCAACTTAAACAAGTTTTTGCCACTGTAAAAATTGCCTTAGATCCAGATTAGTAGAACGAAGTTGTTTTCTTTCGCCGTTTGACTTTCGTTGCTTCGTTCGATTTGATTCTTTTTGCATACCGGAGTCCTTAAGTTGAACTTTCTGGTTAGTTCTCTTATTTGACTTTTACCTGTGCATTAGATGAGTACTTATTGTATGTTTGTTTGTTTTCGTACGATAGAATACCCGGAGTGCGCCGCGTGTTACTTCGAATCTCTAGGTTTCGCGGATCATCAGCAAGGCAAGTAACACTTTGATCATACCTCCTACTACCCAGTTTTATTGCATTAGATCAATCCTTTCACATTGCATGATTAGGATCTAATTAAATTGTGGGATGGGAAGTAGTTGAGGTAGTACCTATTACCTGTTTATTATCAAACCTTTGGGAGTTACTTCTACGTTTGCTTACCATTGCTATGCTATGCTAGTAGACGCGGATTGGGTGAGTGATATCCATGACAGATGTGAGTATTGTTAATTAATGGTTTATCTAAGGTGGCAACTTAAACACACATCTGGGTGGATTGAGGTACCTGGGTATTCCAGGATTGCCTGTTTTCTTTTGGACTGCCACCCAGGCTCAAAGGGATCATGAGATTATTCATGCTAGAAACTTCCGTGTGCAGCCACAAGCTATTATGGGCTCTAGCATAGTTGACTAAGTCGTGCGAACTCTTACAGTGGTAGACTAGCAGATGTAGGGGATGTAGGTGGTACGGTCTACCCGATCGTAAGGTGCTAGCACTTCTGAAAGACTATGTCTCGGTCATCCGTTTCTCAAACACCATGTAGTGCGAGATATCCAACGGAGGAGATTGAGTCTTGTGGGGAAAAGTGCGCAAACCTCTGCAGAGTGTATAAACTAATCATGGTTAGCCGTGTCCCCGGTTTTGGACATCTTGAGTATCTAGTACCTGGATTATCATGTGAATCTCAACATGTTACTATAAAATTAAGTTTGATGGGTTTGTTTAATGATGTTTAATTGGGATTGAGAATGCTGTCAACCATTCTCAATGTTTAACCACCACCATGATAGTTAAATAAATTTATTCCTTTGCAGTAGGGAAAAATTGGCTTTTCGTAAAACTGTAACCATAGAGCTTTCCACCAGCCAAATATGCATATAGAATAGCTGTTTCATTCCATTACTCTCTATGTGTTACCTTGCCAGCATATTCCATGTGCTGACCCATTTTCGGGCTGCAACGTTAATGTTGCATACTTTTTAGATGACGATTAAGGAGTTTTAGGTCGTGGTTCTATACTCAGTGATGCCGTTGGAGTTGATAGACTCACTTATCTTCCAAGCCTTCCGCTGTTATCGTTATTAGATGGCCTTAAGCCATATTTATTGTAATAAGTTCTCTTTTGAGACACTCGATGTAATAAGTGTGTGATTGCTACTCTGTTACAAAACCTTCAAAGTACTGTGTGGTGTCAGCATTACTGATCCAGGGATGACACCGGAGCACAGAGATTGGACCATTTGAGGTCTGGTCGCTACAAAAACGGAGAAATATTGCCTTAAAAATTGTTTTTGAGTCGGTTTACTTACTGTACCACATACCTATTCCTTTTCGGAGTCTGAAACGTTCCGGAAAGTGTCTCTTATGTATTCCTCCGGGGTTACGGTTTCAATAATATTGGTTTCAACATTTATGGGATTACCTGAGATATAATGTTTAATTCTTTGACCGTTTACCACCTTTGGATTTGTGCCCTCGAAGTTGTTGATTTTTATGGCATCGGAACGATAGACCTCTTCGATAACATAGGGGCCTTCCAATTTAGAGAGAAGTTTCCCTGCAAAAAATTTTAAACGAGAGTTGTATAGCAATACATAATCACCTACATTAAACTCACGCTTTTGTATCCTTTTTTCATGCCATCTTTTAACTTTTTCTTTAAACAACTTGGCATTTTCATGAGCTTGGGTTCTCCATTCATCAAGTGAGCTAATATCAAATAACCTCTTTTCACCGGCAAGTTTAAAATCATAATTAAGTTCTTTAATAGCCCAATATGCCTTATGTTCTAGTTCGAGAGGTAAGTGACATGCTTTTCCATAAACCATTTTATACGGAGACATACCCATAGGATTTTTATATGCAGTTCTATAAGCCCATAACGCATCATCAAGTTTCTTAGACCAATTCTTTCTAGACCTATCAACAGTCTTTTGCAAAATTAATTTGAGCTCTCTATTGCTCAACTCTACTTGACCACTAGACTGTGGGTGATAAGGAGATGCAATTCTATGATTAACATCATATTTAGCAAGCATTTTACGGAAAGCACCATGAATAAAGTGTGAACCACCATCAGTCATTAAATATCTAGGGACTCCAAACCTCAGGAAAATAACTTCTTTAAGCATTTTAATAGAAGTGTTATGATCAGCACTACTAGTTGGAATAGCTTCTACCCACTTAGTAACGTAATCAACAGCAACTAAAATATGTGTGTATCCATTAGAGGCAGGAAAAGGTCCCATATAATCAAAGCCCCAAACATCAAACGGTTCAATAACAAGTGAATAATTCATAGGCATTTCTTGATGTCTACTAATATTACCAATTCTTTGACATTCATCACAAGACAAGACAAACTTACGGACATCCTTAAAGAGAGTAGGCCAATAAAAACCAGATTGCAATACCTTATGTGCAGTTCTATCTCCAGCGTGGTGTCCTCCATAAGATTCGGAATGAGACTTGCATAGGATCTGTTCCTGTTCATGCTCAGGTACACAACGTCTAATAACACCATCTACTCCTTCCTTATAAAGATGTGGGTCATCCCAAAAGTAATGTCTTAAATCATAGAAGAACTTTTTCTTTTGCTGGTATGTGAAGCTAGGTGGTATAAATTTAGCAACAATATAATTAGCATAATCAGCATACCATGGAGTACTACGAGAAGTACTTATAACATTTAATTGTTCATCAGGAAAGTTATCATTAATAGGTAGTGGGTCATCAAGAATATTTTCTAACCTAGACAGGTTGTCTGCAACGGGGTTCTCAGCTCCCTTTCTATCAACAATATGCAAATCAAATTCTTGTAGCAAGAGAACCCATCTAATAAGTCTAGGTTTAGCATCTTTCTTTTCCATAAGATATTTAATAGCAACATGATCTATTTGAATAGTTACTTTAGAATCAACAATATAAGATCTGAACTTATCACAAGCAAATACAACTGTTAAGAGTTCTTTTTAGTAGTAGCATAATTTCTTTGAGCATTGTCTAGAGTCTTACTAGCATAATGAATAACATTTAATTTCTTATCAACTCTTTGCCCTAGAACAGCACCTACAGCATAATCATTAGCATCACACATAATTTCAAAGGGTAAGTTCCAATCAGGTGGCTGAACAACAGGTGCAGAGCCTAATGCTTTCTGAAGTATTTCAAATGCTTCTACACACTCATCATCAAAGACAAATGGTATATCTTTTTGCAATAAATTAGTCAGAGGCCAAGAATTTTTTGAGAAGTCCTTAATGAACCTCCTATAAAATCCAGCGTGAGCAAGGAAACTTCTTATACCCTTGATGTCCTTGGGACACGACATCTTTTCAATAGCATCAACCTTGGCTTTATCAACTTCAATACCTCTTTTAGAAACTTTGTGCCCCAAGAAAATACCTTCATTAACCATAAAGTGGCACTTTTCCCAATTCAAGAGAAGATTAGTTTCTTCACATCTCTGCAAAACTCGATCAATATTACTCAAGCAATCATCAAAAGAGGAACCATAGATGGAAAAGTCGTCCATGAAAACCTCACAAATCTTTTCACAAAAGTCAGAGAATATAGCCATCATGCATCTTTGAAAGGTAGCAGGTGCATTACATAAACCAAAAGGCATACGTCTATAAGCAAAAGTACCAAAAAGGCATGTAAAAGTAGTCTTTGATTGATCTCTAGCCGACACAGGTATTTGAGAGAAACCGGAATAACCATCTAGAAAGCAATAGTGTGTATGTTTGCATAATCTTTCTAGCATTTGATCAATAAAAGGTAAGGGGTAATGATCTTTCTTAGTAGCTTTATTTAATTTGTGGAAATCAATTACCATCCTATAACGTATGATAATTCTTTGTGGAATCAATTCGTCTTTATCATTAGGAACAACAGTAATACCTCCCTTCTTAGGGACACAATGGACAGGACTTACCCACTCACTATCAGCAACGGGATAGATTATACCTGCCTCCAGAAGCTTTAGTATTTCTTTTCTTACCACTTCTTTCATTTTAGGATTCAGA
This sequence comes from Triticum urartu, assembly GCF_056163025.1. Taxonomy (NCBI): domain Eukaryota; kingdom Viridiplantae; phylum Streptophyta; class Magnoliopsida; order Poales; family Poaceae; genus Triticum; species Triticum urartu. Next base: position 472,763,788 of record NC_141874.1, read on the forward strand.
CGTCGTTGAGGATCACGAACTGGTTTGGCATCTGCTTCCAAATTTATTTTATGTTGACATAGAGTGTGACTAATGCCCTTAAGATCATCAAGAGTATATCCAATAGCAGCACGATGCTTCTTCAGAGTTTTCAATAATCTTCCTTCTTCATGCTCTGAAAGGTTAGCACTAATAATAACAGGATATATCTTCTTTTCATCAAGATAAGCATATTTAAGATTATCAGGCAAAGGTTTGAGCTCAAACACGGGATCACCCTTGGGTGGAGGAGGATCCCCTAAAATTTCAACAGGCAAGTTGTGATGCAGAATAGGTTCCTGTTTAAAGAATACTTCATCTATTTCCCTTCTTTCTTTCATGAACATATCATTTTCATGGTCTAGCAAATAGTGTTCTAAAGGATCACTAGGAGGTACGACAATAGAAGCAAGACCAATAATTTCATCCTTACTAGGTAATTCTTCCTCACGATGTTGTTTACTAAATTTAGAGAAATTAAACTCATGAACCATATCATCCAAACCAACAGTAACAATATTCTTAGTGCAGTCTATGGTAGCATTGACAATATTTAAGAAGGGTCTACCAAATATAATTGGACAAAAGCTATCTTGCGGAGAAGTAAGAACAAGAAAATCAGCAGGATATTTAGTTTTCCCACACAAGACTTCAACATCTCTAACAATTCCAATTGGTGCAATAGTATCTCTATTAGCAAGTTTAATAGTAACATCAATATCTTCTAACTCAACAGGTGCAATTTCATTCTTAATTTCTTCGTATAAAGTATGCGGTATAACACTAGCACTTGCACCCATATCACATAAGCCATGATAACAATGATCTCCTATTTTAACAGAAATAACAGGCACGCCTACCACAGGTCTATGTTTATCTTCAGCACAAGGTTTAGCAATTCTAGCAGTTTCACCTTCGAACTGAATAACATGCCCATCAATATTATCAGACAAGAGATCTTTAACAATAGCAATATTAGGTTCTACTTTAACTTGCTCAGGAGGTGTATAAGTTCTAATATTGCTTTTACGAACAACAGTTGAAGCTTTAGCATGATCCTTTATTCTAACAGGGAAAGGTGGTTTCTCAATATAAGAAGTAGGAACAATAGGATCATTATAAGTGACAGTCTTTTCTTCAACTTTAATAGGTGCAGCTACTTTTACTTCTATGGGGGGACGTCAAATGTAATTGATGCTTATATTCTAAATATGACAAGCAAGAAACCTACTATTGCCGTAAACAAAAACCCAAACATTAATGATATTTAAAACACTTCTCCTTAGGGAGATCAACATAAGTAGCAAAAGATTCACAGAAAGAAGCTACTATCTCAGAGTCAAGTCCATATTTAGTGCTAAACTTATAGAAAATATCGGTGTCCATAAAAGATTTAACACAATCAAACTTAGGTGTCATACCTGACTCCTTACCTTCGTTGAGGTCCCAATATTCAGAGTTGCGTTTATTTCTATCCAATAAATTCCATCTGAATTCAATAGTCTTCATCATAAAAAAGCCAGCACAAGAAGTATCGAGCATGGTGCGATTGTTATCAGAAAGCCGAGCATAAAAACTTCGCATAATTATTTCTCTTGAGAGCTCATGATTGGGGCATGAATATAACATTGATTTAAGCCTCCCCCAAGCTTGAGCGATGCTTTCACCTTCACGAGGCCAGAAATTATATATATAATTGCGATCACGATGAACAAGATGCATAGGGTAATACTTTTGATGAAATTCCAGCTTCAATATTTTATAGTCCCATGATCTCATATCATCACATAGCCTATACCATATCAATGCGTCTCCTTCAAAGATAAAGGGAAGACCTTCTTCTTAGCAACATCATTGGGTATACCTGCAAGCTTAAATAATCCACAAACTTCATCCACATATATTAAGTGCTCATCAGGATGCTTTGTTCCATCTCCTGTAAAAGGATTAGCTAGCAGTTTTTCTATCATACCCGAAGGATACTCATAAGGAATTTCATTTTCAATAGGTTCAGTAGGTTGAGGAGCAACTCTTTGCTCTACTGGACAGGGTGAAGATACCCCGAACAAGCCCCTCAGAGAATTACTGTCCATAGTAACAAGTGACAGTAAATTTCAGCACACTATATAAATTTTTCCTTACCAAATTCCACCTACCAAAGGCACTACACTCCCCGACAACGGCGCCAGAAAAGAGTCTTGATGACCCACAAGTATAGGGGATCTATCGTAGTCCTTCGATAAGTAAGAGTGTCGAACCCAACGAGGAGCAGAAGGAAATGATAAGCGGTTTTAAGCAAGGTATTCTCTGCAAGTACTGAAATAAGTGGTAACAGATAGTTTTGTGATAAGATAGATTGTAACGAGAAACAAGTAACAAAAGTAAATAAAGTGCAGCAAGGTGGCCCAATCGTTTTGTAGCAAAGGACAAGCCAGAACAAACTCTTATAATAGGAAAAGCGCTCCCGAGGACACATGGGAATATCGTCAAGCTAGTTTTCATCACGTTCATATGATTCGTGTTCGATACTTTGATAATTTGATATGTGGGTGGACTGGTGCTTGGGTGCTATTCTTACTTGAACAAGCATCCCACTTATGATTAACCTCTATTGCAAGCATCCGCAACTACAACAAAAGTATTAAGGTAAACCTAACCATAGCATGAAACATATGGATCCAAATCAGCCCCTTATGAAGCAACACATAAACTAGGGTTTAAGCTTCTGTCACTCTAGCAACCCATCATCTACTTATTACTTCCCAATGCCTTCCTCTAGGCCCAAATAATGGTGAAGTGTTATGTAGTCGACGTTCACATAACACCACTAGAGGCTAGACAACATACATCTTATCAAAATATCAAACGAATACCAAATTCACATGACTACTCATAGCAAGACTTCTCCCTTGTCCTCAGGAATGAACGTAATTACTCACAAAGCATATTCATGTTCATAATTAGAGGGGTAATAATATGCATATAGGATCTGAACATATGATCTTCCACCAATTAAACCAACTAGCATCAACTACAAGGAGTAATCAACACTACTAGCAACCTACTAGCACCAATCCCGGACTTTGAGACAAGAATTGGATGCAAGAGATGAACTAGGGTTTGGAGATGAGATGGTGTTGGTGAAGATGTTGATGGAGATTGCCCTCTCCCGATGAGAGGAGCGTTGGTGATGACGATGGTGATGATTTCCCCCTCTGGGAGGGAAGTATCCCCGGCAGAACAGCTCTGCCGGAGCTCTAGATTGGATCCGCCAAGGTTTCGCCTCGTGGCGGCTGAGTCTCGTCCCGAAAAGTTCCCCCTTATTTTTTCTCATTGAAAGACCTCATATAGGAGAAGATGGGCATCGGAGAGCCACCAAGGGGCCCACAAGGTAGGGGGGCGCACCCTAGGGGGGGGGGCGCCCCCCACCCTCGTGAGAAGGGTGTGGGCCCCCTGGCCTTCATCTTTGGCATGGATTTTTCTTTATTTCTTTTAAGACGTTCCGTGAAGTTTCAGGACTTCTGGAGTTGCGCAGAATAAGTCTCTAATATTTGCTCCTTTTCCAGACCAGAATTCCAGCTGCCGACATTCTCCCTCCTTGTGTAAACCTTGTAAAATAAGAGAGAATAGCCATAAGTATTGTGACATAAAGTGAAATAACAGTCCATAATGCGATAAATATCGATATAAAAGCATGATGCAAAATGGACGTATCACGCCCTCAGGGCAACGCTGGCCTCCCTCCGCTGCCGCCACCACCAAGGAGGAACGACGACCACCACCAGGACAAGGGGGCTTCCAGGAGGCTCGCGCCATCGCCTGCATTTGTGGGTGGTGCTTAGGCCCTAGCCTCTTAGCGCATCTTCAAGCAGTTTGCTCGCGAGGTGATCGCGGCCTTCCGCAGGCTCGAGGCCACGCGCCCGCTCAGGTGGCCCGAACCAGTATAAACCCTGGTGTCTCTTGTTCTTTGGGTCCGTCGAGCTAGGCCGTGGAATCGTTGAGCGAGCGAGCGAGGAAGAGAGTGTTCTTCGTGCGCACCCCAGAGTTCGAACCTCACAAGGCTTTGCCGGAACCCGTAATCCGACATTGGAATGCTTCACCGCACGCTTCCCTCATGAGGGCACAAGGCATGGAGTGCCTGGTGCTCAGGAGTTCATCACCAAGGCGACCGAGGAGCTTCAAGAGGCGAGAACCATGCGCGGCGATCGCCGCCCACCACCTGGTGCAGCTCCTTGCCCTGGCAAGGACGACGAGCTGCGCATCTGCGTAACATCCTAGGGCTCAAATGGACGGCATCCCAAGAGCGTTTCTGGCCTTCACGCGTTGGTCAGTGCGAGGGTCCACCTCACAGCTATGTTCGCATGCCATTCGGCCTGCCAAACATGGCTTTCACCTTCCAGCGCCACCCGCGGAGCGCTCTGGCGGCTTAGGAGGTCAGGCATCACACAGTCCTGGCAGAGATGGCGAGGGTTCTTCATGAGTTTCCTGGGCCCCCAAAGCCTCCCGAGGCTCTGGACCCAGGCGACTCGTGAGGAGCAACATCTTCAACATGCATCCCTAGCTGCTTCAACATCCCTTCAACAACGGTGCCAGGTGACTCTTTCCGATTCATTCAGTTGGGGGCGCCCCTCGGGCAGCATTATCCCCAAGTCACACGAGCTTGTCCCTGTGACATGTATCCTTTTGCATCTCTAGCTTACTCTGTTGGGGGCGCCCCTTGGGCTGCATCATCCCCAGGCCACATGGGTCCATCCCTACGGCATGTATCGTCCTTGCATTTATCTGAACTAGCTTACCTCCTTCCATGAGTTACCTTATGATTATCGCCTACCTGGTCATTGTTGGGGATCATTGCAGAAATTACATTTTTTTACGCATCACCAAGATCAATCTATGGAGTTTACTAGCAATGTGAGGGGAGTGCATCTTCATACCTTTGAAGATTGCGATGCGGAAGTGTTGCAAGAACACGGTCGGTGGAGTCATACACGAAGCAATTCAGATCGCGGCCGATTCCGATCTAAGCACCGAACAACGGTGCCTCCGCGTTCAACACACGTGCATCCCGATGACGTATCCCGCGCCTTGATCCAGCAAGGAGAGAGGGAGAGGTTGGGGAAGACTCCGTCCAGCAGCAGCACGACGGCGTGGTGGTGATGGAGGAGCGTGGCACTCCAGCAGGGCTTCGCCAAGCACTGCGAGAGATGAGGAGGGAGAGGGGTAGGGCTGCGCCAGGAGAAGGGGTGCGGTTGCCCTCCCACCCCACTATTTATAGGGGGGAGGGGAGAGGGGCCGGCCCCCTAGATCCATCTAGAGGGGGGCGGCCCCTCGGGGGGGGGGGGGCAGCGGCCCCCTTAGGGTTTCCAACTAGGGGGGGTGGCGCCCGCCCCCCCGGGGGGCAGCGGCTGATGAAGGAGTGTACCTAGGGTAGGGTAGGGTCATAGACCTGACCTAGACATCCTCCCCTAGGACATCACCCTAAAGCCAGGATCATTTGAAGGGTACCATCATCCACTCGACCAGAGACATTCCACTCGGAAGAATCAATGTCACTCGACCGTCGCAGAAGTCACTCGACGAACAGAAGAGCTAAAGCCACTCTGCATGAGCAACGGTCGAGCATTTACTTATAGGCTTAATTGTCATTTATAGCACTTTAGTGCGGGCGTTACCAGTAACATTCTCTCTTTAATGTACCTTAAACCCTCTGTGACGTGGGCTGGCTGGGGTCCTGGTGCACTCTATATAAGCCACCCCCTCCACATGCACAAGGGTTCGCACGCCCTGTAACTCACACGCATATAATCCAGTCGACCGCCTCCGGGATCCGAGACGTAGGGCTGTTACTTCCTCCGAGAAGGGCCCGAACTCGTAAACCTCGCGTGTACAACTCCTCCATAGCTAGGATCTTGCCTCTACATCCCTACCCCCCCTATTCTACTGTCAGACTTAGAACCACGACAGTTGGCGCCCACCGTGGGGCAGGTGTCCTAGCGACTTGTTGGAGAAGTTGCAATTTTTCCGATCCCCATCAACATGGTTTCGGGTGGAGGTTTGGCCGAGGGCCGCGAGATCCGTCTCGGTGTTCTCGTATTCGTCGCCGACGACTCCGCTTGGCTCCAAGAAGCGCCACTTGACGTCGAGGCGCTCCCCGTCCGTAGGGCAACGCACTTTCGCGCGTGCGTCTGTGTCGTCCTCCTACGACAGCCATCGACTCAGTATCGGTCGGCTCCTGTGCTTTCCTCCTTCCCTGCAGCCCGCCGGAGCAAGCGTTCCGGTCGATCGAGGCTTCAGCGGTGGGTGAGGCATGCGGTGGCTCGCCAGTCGGCCACCCCCCAAGTCGCAGCAATCGAGCCCGACGAAACTCTCTACGGCCTGTTCGACAGGCTCCGTAGAGACTGCATCCGAGTGCGACAGCAGCGACCCCGCGGCGGAAGTTTTGATGGTCAATGGACCATGCAGTCCTCCTGGCTTCACTCGTGAAGATGGAGGCGATGGGGGCGGTGACCCGTCGCGTGTTCACGAAGAGTACCGCCCCGAACCCCTCTCTTCGTAGCGGAGGGAAGAACTTCGCCGTCGGAACATGGATGTGCTTCACACTCCTATCGTTGGAGAAACCCTAGAGGCCCAGGCCTTAGAAGAGGCGCGCCTAGCCAACTTGGCTGAGTGCACTCGACTGGAGAACCTCCAGTGCCCACTCGACGAGCGTGCTCGGCAGCGTATCCCCGAGTCCTGTCGACGCCAGCTTTTTCCACCTCCGACTCAGGTATACCGAACTCCAATCCAGAATCTTGCAGCTGCGGCCCGAATAGGGGAGTCAATCCAACCTTCCCAGTCAGAGGCTGGTCGAGGTTTGGTGCAGATCCGGGCTTTGCTCCGAGCAGCGGGAGAGCAGAATACAACAGTATCTCAGTCGCGGAATAGGATCCATAGCAGATCCGTGGTTGCAGACACAGTCCAGTCGGCTCACAGCCCGAGGTCGCCCCCGAGGCGTGATGGACGTGGAGACCGGCGAGATCAGTATAGAAACCGCGAGAAGTATGATCACTAACTCGATCACGATGATCGTCGTCGAGTGCCCACGCGTCCCCCAAGGAGTGGGTCATACGTGCCTTGGCAGCATGATGACAGACGTCCTCACAGTGGTGGGCGAAGGATTCCAGTCGACCCCAGGGAACCGGGCTTTGACGCGAGATATATTCTCGTTCAGGGCCTAGTCGATAGAAACAGAGCTCACAGAGAAGACCGCGACAGGGATTTTCCAACCAGCAGCAGAGTGCATGTCTCAGGTCCAGAGTGCTTCAGTAGAGCCATAAGGGCTATGATGATTCCTCCCAACTTCAGGTTGGCGACTGGAGTCAGTAAGTTCACTGGTGAGTCCAAGGCTGACACTTGGCTTGAGGATTATCGAGTGGCTGTACAGATTGGTGGTGGCAACGATGAAGTGGCCATGAAGCACCTTCCTTTGATGTTAGATGGCTCGGCCATAGCGTGGCTAAATCAGTTGGCGCCTGGTAGTATTTATATTTGGGATGATCTTGCCCGAGTGTTTGTCAGAACATTTGAAGGTACTTGCAAACGGCCGACAGGGCTGACAGAATTACAGTGTTGCGTTCAGAAACCGAATGAAACTTTGAGGGATTATATCCAGAGATGGATCAGGCTGCACCACACAGTTGAGAATGTGTCAGATCACCAAGCAATTTGTGCCTTCAAAGAAGACGTTAGGTATCGGGAGTTGAATCTGAAGCTCGGTCGGACAGGAGATATGACTCTGACTCGGATGATGGAGATTGCCACCAAGTACGCCGATGGTGAAGAAGAAGACCGACTCCGGAGTGGCAAGCGCAAAACAGTCGCCCACGAAACCGGAGGACGGAACTCCAGTCGGAAGCAGAAGCACAAAGCCGAGCCAGCTGCTCCTGGAGAAGCCTTAGCCGTGACTCAGGGAAAGTTCAAAGGGAAATCCAAAGGATCATGGAATCCCAATAAAGTAAAAGATCAAGATGGAAATGATGTGCTAGATTTACCATGCCACATTCACACCAAGAAAGATGAAGAGGGTAATTTCATTTATCCAAAGCATACCACTCGACAATGTCGACTCCTAATCCAGCAATTCCGAGAGAAATAGCCCAAGGAAAAGGAGAAGGAAGCGGACAAAGTCAAGGATGAGGAAGAGGGCGATGATGGTTACCCCCACGTCAATTCCACTCTGATGATTTTCGCTGATGTTGAGAGTAAGAGTTGACTGAAAGTCATCAACAGAGAAGTGAACATGGTCGCCCCAGTGACACCCAATTATTTGAAGTGGTCTCAGACTGCCATTACATTCGACCAGTCCGATCACCCAACGCATATAGCCACCCCTGGGAGGCAAGCGCTGGTGGTCGACCCAGTAGTCGAAGGCACTCGATTGACTAAGGTTCTGATGGATGGTGGCAGTGGTCTGAATATACTGTATGCAGATACGTTGAAAGGAATGGGCATTCCGATGTCCAGACTCAGTGAAAGCAACATGAGTTTCCATGGAGTTATTCCTAGCAAGAAGGCCGCGTCACTCGGCCAGATCGCCCTTGATGTAGTTTTCGGTGATTCCAAGAATTTCCGCAAAGAAAAGTTGACATTTGAAGTTGTGGACTTTCAGAGTGTTTATCATGCTATTCTAGGCAGGCCAGCTTATGCACGTTTTATGGCTCCACCATGTTACGTGTACCTCAAATTGAAGATGCCTGGTACTAAAGGGGTGATCACTATCACTGGCAATCGAAAGAAGGCAGAAGAATGCTTCCAGAAGGGCTCAAAGATCGCCGATGCATAGATGGCAGTAGTGGAATTGTAGGAGTATAAAAAAATGCAGATCCGACTGATTTGTTGCGAGCTAAGAAGCCTTCCACAGATTCAGCATTCCAGTCGTCTGGTGAAATGAAGCCGATTCACATTCACCCGACGGATCCCAATGCTGCTCCGACTCACATTTCAACAACACTCGACTCCAAATAGGAAGAAGCGCTCATCTAGTTCCTCCGTGAGAACTAGGACATCTTCGCAAGGAAACCTTCTGACATGCCAGGTGTTCCCAGGGGACTGGCCGAGCATTGTTTGTGAGTCGATCCAAAAGTGAAACCAGTCAAAGAACATCTTCGATGGTCCGCCGTACAGAAGAGAAAGGCAATCGGTGAAGAAGTGGCTCGACTTCTAGCAGCTGAGTTTATCTGAGAGATTTACCACTCCGAGTGGTTAGCGAATGTTGTCATGGTCCCACAGAAGGACGACTCACTTTTCATGTGCATTGACTTCAAACATATCAATCGGGCCTGCCCGAAAGATCACTTTCCTCTCCCTCGCATCGACCAAATAGTCGACTCGACTGCGGGGTGTGAGCGTTTGTCCTTTTTGGATGCTTATTCCGGGTATCATCAGATCCGTCTATATGGACCCGACGAGATAAAAACAGCTTTCATCACCCCATTTGGGTGCTTCTGTTATGTCACTATGCCATTCGGTTTGAAGAATGCTGGAGCCACATTCATGCGGATGATTCAGAAGTGCTTGCTCACTCAGATCAGTCGGAATGTGGAAGCATACATGGATGACATTGTGGTCAAGTCACGTAAAGGTTCCGACCAACTGGCTGACCTTCCTGAAACATTTTCCAACCTTAGAAGGTATGATATCAGGCTTAATCAATCAAAGTGCACGTTTGGAGTTCCAGGCGGAAAATTACTCGGTTTTCTTGTTTCCGAACGAGGGATCGACCCTAACCCAGAGAAAGTGGGTGCCATACTCCGGATGAAACGCCCTGTGCATGTGCATGGTGTCCAGAAGCTTACTGGTTGTTTGGCCGCCCTAAGTCGATTCATTTCTCACCTTGGTGAAAAGGCATTGCCTCTTTACCGACTGATGAAGAAGTCAGATAAGTTCGAGTGGACTCCCGAAGCTGATGAAGCATTTGCAGAGCTTAAAGCCCTGCTTTCCACCCAGCCGGTGCTTGCTGCTCCAATCAGCAAAGAGCCTTTACTGCTTTACATTGCAGCCACTGGACAAGTCGTCAGTACAGTACTTACGGTCGAGCGGGAAGAAGAAGGAAAAGCCTACAAAGTTCAGCGCCCAGTATACTACGTTTCTGAAGTTTTGACTCCGTCAAAGCAAAGATATCCACATCATCAGAAGCTTGTTTAAGGGATTTATATGACCATGAAGAAGGTTGCACATTACTTCTCTGATCACTCCATTACAGTCATCAGCGACGCTCCATTATCAGAGATTCTGAACAACAAAGATGCAACTGGTTGAGTGGCAAAGTGGGCGATTGAACTCCTTCCCTTAGATATCATGTTCGAGGCAAAGAAAGCTATCAAGTCCCAAGCAATAGCGGATTTCCTCGCCGAGTGGATCGAATAACAACTGCCGACTCAAGTTCACTCGGAGCATTAGACCATGTTCTTTGATGGTTCCAAGATGCTGAATGGTTCCGGTGCTGGGGTGGTACTGGTATCCCCCCGAGGAGACAAGCTCAGATATGTCCTCCAGATTCACTTTGATTCCTCTAATAACGAAGCAGAATATGAAGCACTCTTGTATGGGTTGCGTATGGCCATCTCACTCGGTGTCCGTCGCCTCATGGTCTATGGCGACTCAGATTTGGTAGTCAATCAAGTGATGAAGGAGTGGGACATCAGAAGCCCAGCCATGACTGGTTACTGCAACGCGGTGAGGAAGTTGGAAAAGAAGTTTGAGGGGTTAGAGCTCCATCATATACCCCGACTAAAAAATCAAGCAACAGATGATTTAGCAAAGATAGGCTCCAAGAGAGAAGCTATTCCCAGTAATGTGTTCCTGGAACATATTCATGCACCTTTAGTTCAAGAAGATCCCTTCGCTGAAGAGCCCCCGCAGCCTAAGAGTACCACAGATCTGACCGAAGTCGAGGTCCCAGCCGTGGTTGACTTGATCATGGAGGTGTTGGTCATCACTCCCGACTGGACAGTGCCATACATTGCATATATCCTTAGGAAAGAGCTCCTAGAGGATGAAGAAGAGGCTCGACAGATCGTCCGTCGATCCAAGGCCTTTACTATAATAAGAGGACAACTGTTCAGAGAAAGTGCAACTAGGGTCAGCCAGAAATGCATAACGCCAGAAGAAGGTCGAGTGATCCTCCACGACATCCATTTGGGGACCTGTGGTCACCATGCGTCCTCTAGGACCATTGTGGCTAAAGCATACAGAGCTGGAATTTATTGGCCACGAGCAAATGAAATGGCGAAAGATATAGTTGATAGATGTGAAGGCTGCTAGTTCTACTCTAATGTTGAGTCCATGGATTATACGCACTCTCACCCTTCCACCTTTTCTAGCCTCTCTAATACTGCGCACCTTTTCGCCGGTATCATACACCCACCATATACCTTCCTCAAAATAGCCACCATACCGACCTATTATGGCATTTCCATAGCCATTCCGAGATATATTGCCATGCAACTTTCCACCGTTCCGTTATTATGACACGCTTCATCATTGTCATATTGCTTGCATGATCATGTAGTTGACATTGTATTTGTGGCAAAGCCACCGTTCATAATTCTTTCATACATGTCACTCATGCATCATTGCACAACCCGGTACACCGCCGGAGGCATTCATATAGAGTCATATCTTGTCGTAAGTATTGAGTTGTAATTCTTGAGTTGTAAGAAAATAAAAGTGTGATGATCATCATTATTAGAGCATTGTCCCAGTGAGGAAAGGATGATGGAGACCATGATTCCCCCACAAATCGGGATGAGACTCCGGACGAAAATAAAAAAATAAAAAAAGAGGCCAAAGAAGCCCAAATAAAAAAAGAAAGAGAAAAGAGGCCATAAAAAAAGAAAAGGCCCCAAAAAATAAAAAATGAGAGAAAAAGAGAGAAGGGGCAATGCTACTATCCTTTTACCACACTTGTGCTTCAAAGTAGCACCATGATCTTCATGATAGAGAGTCTCCTATGTTGTCACTTTCATATACTAGTGGGAATCTTTCATTATAGAACTTGGCTTGTATATTCCAATGATGGGCTTCCTCAAAATGCCCTAGGTCTTCGTGAGCAAGCAAGTTGGATGCACACCCACTTAGTTTCTTTTGAGCTTTCATAAATTTATAGCTCTAGTGCATCCGTTGCATGGCAATCCCTACTCACTCACATTGATATCTATTAATGGGCATCTCCATAGCCCGTTTATATGCCTAGTTGATGTGAGACTATCTTCTCCCTTTTTGTCTTCTCCACAACCACCATTCTATTCCACCTATAGTGCTATGTCCATGGCTCACGCTCATGTATTGCGTGAAGATTGAAAAAGTTTGAGAACATCAAAAGTATGAAACAATTGCTTGGCTTGTCATCGGGGTTGTCCATGATTTAAATATTTTGTGTGGTGAAGATGGAGCATAGCCATACTATATGATTTTGTAGGGATAGCTTTCTTTGGCCATGTTATTTTGAGAAGACATAATTGCTTAGTTAGTATGCTTGAAGTATTATTATTTTTATGTCAATATGAACTTTTGTCTTGAATCTTATGGATCTAAATATTCATGCCACAATTAAGAAGAATCACATTGAAATTATGCCAAGTAGCACTCCGCATCAAAAATTCTGTTTTTATCATTTACCTACTCGAGGACGAGCAGGAATTAAGCTTGGGGATGCTTGATATGTCTCTAACGTATCTATAATTTTTTCTTGCTCCATGATATATTATCTACTATTTTGGGCAATATTGGGCTTTATTATCCGCTTTTATATTATTTTTGGGACTAACCTATTAACAGGAGGCTCAGCCCAGATTTGCTGTTTTATGCCTATTTCAGTGTTTTGAAGAAAAGGAATATCAGACGGAGTCGAAACGGAACGAAATGAACTGGAGAAGTTATTTTTGGAAGGAAACACACCTGATGGCTTGGACCCCACGTCAAGGAAGGAACGAGGTGCTCACGAGGGTGGGGGGCGCCCCCCTAGGGCGCGCCCCCTGTCTCGTGGGGCCCTCGTGGCTCCCCTGACGTGGTTCTTCCGCCTATATAACTCCATATACCCTAAAACTTCTAGAATGCAAGATAGATCGGGAGTTCCGCCGCCAGAAGCCTCCGTAGCCACCAAAAGTCAATCGGGACCCTGTTCCGGCACCCTGCCGGAGGGGGGGGCCTCACCGGTGGCCATCTTCATCATCCCGGCGCTCTCCATGACGAGGAGGGAGTAGTTCTCCCTCGAGGCTGAGGGTATGTACCAGTAGCTATGTGTTTGATCTCTCTCTCTCTCTCTCGTGTTCTTGATTTGGCACGATCTTGATGTATCGCGAGCTTTGATATTATAGTTGGATCTTATGTTTCTCCTCCCCCTCTTCTCTCTTGTAATGAATTGAGTTTCCCCTTTGAAGTAATCTTATTGGATTGAGTCTTTAAAGACTTGAGAACAGTTGATGTATGTCTTGCCGTGGATATCTGTGGTGACAATGGGATACCACGTGCCACTTGATGTATGTTAAGGTGATCAACTTGCGGGTTTCGTGACATTGGGAACCTATGCATAGGGGTTGGCACACGTTTTCGTCGTGATTCTCCGATAGAAACTTTGGGGCACTCTTTGAGGTCCTTTGTGTTGGTTGAATAGATGAATCTGAGATTGTGTGATGCATATCGTATAATCATACCCACGGATACTTGAGGTGACATTGGAGTATCTAGGTGACATTAGGGTTTTGGTTGAATTGTATCTTAAGGTGTTATTCTAGTACGAACTCTAGGGCTGTTTGTGACACTTATAGGAATAGCCCAACAGATTGATTGGAAAAAATAACTTTGAGGTGGTTTCGTACCCTACCATAATCTCTTCGTTTGTTCTCCACTATTAGTGACTTTGGAGTGACTCTTTGTTGCATGTTGAGGGATAGTTTTATGATCCAATTATGTTAGTATTGTTGAGAGGACTTACACTAGTGAAAGTATGAACCCTAGGCCTTATTTCCTAGCATTGCAATACCGTTTACGCTCACTTTTATCACTTGCTACCTTGCTGTTTTTATTATTTCAGCTTACAAAAACTATTATCTACTATCCATATTGCACTTGTATCACCATCTCTTCGCCGAACTAGTGCACCTATACAATTTACCATTGTATTGGGTGTGTTGGGGACACAAAAGACTCTTTGTTATTTGGTTGCAGGGTTGCTTGAGAGAGACCATATTCATCCTACGCCTCCTACGGATTGATAAACCTTAGGTCATCCACTTGAGGGAAATTTGCTACTGTCCTACAAACCTCTGCACTTGGAGGCCCAACAACGTCTACAAGAAGAAGGTTGTGTAGTAGACATCAAGCTCTTTTCTGGCGCCGTTGCCGGGGAGGTTAGCGCTTGAAGGTATATCTTTAGATCTTGCAATCAAGTCTTTTAGTTTCTTGTTTTATCACTAGTTTAGTTTATAAAAGAAAACTATAAAAAAATGGAATTGAGTTTGTCTCATACGCTTCACCTTTTTAATATCTTTCGTGAGTATGATGGAAATGATAATTGTGCTCAAGTGCTAGAAGAAGAAATCTATAAAATGTTTGGCACTAAATATTTGAATGATGAGCATTATTGCAATGTTGTTAGTATGAATTCCTTGAATATCCATGATGCTAATGATATGCAAAGCCACAAGCTTGGGGAAGCTATGTTTGATGAAGATGATATTTTTTGTCCCCCAAGTTTTGATGAGCAAATTTATTATGATGAAAGCATGCCTCCTATCTATGATGATTATTGTGATGAGACGTATGCTTTAAAGAATAATAATAACAATGAACCTTGTCATCTTGATCTTAAATTTCAATCACATGATAGTTATTTTGTTGAGTTTGCTCCCACTATTATTCATGAGAAGAATCTTGCTTATGTGGAGAGTAGTAAATTTTCTATGCTTGTAGATCATGAAAGAATGCTTTAGGTGCAGATTATATTGCTGAATTCATTCATGATTCTACTGAAAATTATTATGAGGGAGGAACATATGCTTGTAGGAATTGCAATAATATCAAGTTTCCTCTCTATGTGCTTAAAATTTTGAAGTTATGCTTGTTTTGCCCTCCTATGCTAGTTTATTATTGTTTCCATAAGTTGTTCGCTCACAAAATCCCTATGCATAGGAAGTGGGTTAGACTTAAATGTGCTAGTCATATTCTTCATGATGCTCTCTTTATGTTTCAATTCTTATCTTTTATGTGAGCATCATTGAAATCATCATGCCTAGCTAGGGGCATTAAACGATAGCGCTTGTTGGGAGGCAACCCAACTTTATTTTTGTTCCTTGCTTTGTGCTCCTCTTTTTAGATGTGGTTTTATGATTTTAATTAGTGTTTGTGCCAAGTAGAACCTTTGGGAAGACTTGGGGAAAGTCTTTGCGATCATGCTCTAAAAAACAGAAACTTTAGGGCTCACGAGATTGCTGCCATTTTTATTTGGAGAGTGATATTTAGTTAATTATTTTTGAAGATGATTAATAGATAAATTCCTCAGGTCCAGCAATTTATTTGAGAATTTTATGAGTTCCAGAAGTATATGTGTGATAGCCTGGCTTATTAGGGATGATAGACTACTCATATCAATAAGGAATTCCTTCTTTTCCGGGAGCCCATACGGACAGAACTCCAAAGTTAAGCGTGCTCAGCTTGGAGTAGTGTCAGGATGGGTGACCGACCGGGAAGTTGCTCCCGGGTGCGCATGAGTGAGGACAAAGTGCGCAAAAAAGACTAGTATTGATCTGTGGGGCCAGTCTAGATCCCGCCAGGAGTAACGACCACCGGCGGGTGTGTTTGGGGCGTTACAAGTTGGTATCAGAGCCGACCCTCGCGGTTACACGGATGGTTGCGGACAGGTGTGTGGTCATGTTGTTCATGACGTTTGTGACCCATCGTGGCACCCGGCATGGCACATGTACCGGACTGGATGCACAGACGTATGTGCCAAGAGGAAACGTTCCTGTGGCCCGACGAGGACGTCGGTTCCTCTGAGTGGGGGTGTATGTGATAGCCTGGCTTATTAGGGATGATAGACTACTCATACCAATAAGGAATTCCTTCTTTTCCTGGAGCCCATACGGACAGAACTCCGAAGTTAAGCGTGCTCAGCTTGGAGTAGTGTCAGGATGGGTGACTGACCGGGAAGTTGCTCCTGGGTGCGCATGAGTGAGGACAAAGTGCGCAAAAAAGACTAGTATTGATCTGTGGGGCCAGTCTAGATCCCACCAGGAGTAACGACCACCGGCGGGTGTGTCCGGGGCGTTACAATATGTTTGATCCAGATTACTACAGACTGTTCTGTTTTTGGTAGATTCTGTTTTTCATGTGTTGTTTACTTATTTTGATGAATCTATGGCCAGTAAAATAGTTTATAAACCATAGAGAAGTTGGAATACAGTAGGTTTAACACCAATATAAGTAAAGAATGAGTTCATTACAGTACCTTGAAGTGGTGATTTAGTTTCTTATACTAACGGAGCTTACGAGTTTTCTGTGAAGTTTTGTGTTGTGAAGTTTTCAAGTTTTGGGTAAGGATTCGATGGACTATGGAATGAGGAGTGGCAAGAGCCTAAGCTTGGGGATTCCCAAGGCACCCCAAGGTAATATTCAAGGACAACCAAGAGCCTAAGCTTGGGGATGCCCCGGAAGGCATCCCCTCTTTCGTCTTCGTTCATCGGTAACTTTACTTGGAGCTATATTTTATTCGCCACATGATACGTGTTTTGCTTGGAGCATCAATTTATTTTGTTAGGATTTGCTTTCTATTATTTAGAGCAATGTTTTGCATCTTTTATTTCAATAAAATTGGCATTGATAGCCTTTACTCTGCCTATTTTAGAAGTCCACATGTTGCTGTTTGAAAACAGAAAGTTTACCGCTGTTGCAATAATTCCCTAGAAAAGTAAGAATGTAATAAAATGTTGAAACCTTTTGTATATTAAGCTCTGATAAATTTACTACAGTGGGAATTTTCTTTCATAATTTTTGGAGCTAGGGAAGTATGGATGTTGCAGCATTCTTTACAAACTATCCTGTTTAGGCAGATTGCTGTTATGTTTGCATTGTTTGCATATGTTTGCTTCTTTAATGATTCTATTTGAGGATATGACTATTAAATATGCAGAGGCATTTAGTATGCAATGTTGAATAATAATTTTAGGGATTTGCTACAGTAGAGTATGATAAGGTTTTTGCAATGGTTTATACTAACTTATCTCACGAGTCCTTGTTGAGTTTTGTGTGGATGAAGCTTTTGAGATTTAGGGAGACCGTGATATGAGAGGAATTAAGGAGACACAAAAGCTCAAGCTTGGGGATGCCCAAGGCACCCCAAGATAATATTTCAAGAAGTCTCAAGCATCTAAGCTTGGCGATGCCCCGGTTGGCATCCCACCTTTCTTCTTCAACAACTATCGTTTTTTTTGGTTGATCCTAAGTTTTTGCTTCTTCACATGATGTTTGCTATTCTTAGAATTTCATTTTCTTTTGCTTTGCTTGCTGTTTGAATAAAATACCAAGATCTGAAATTATTAAATGTTAGAGAGTCTTCACATAGTTGCATAATTATTCAACTACTCATTGATCTTCACTTATATCTTTCGGAGTAGTTTGTCATTTGCTCTAGTGCTTCACTTATATCTTATAGAGCATGGTCGTAGTTTTATTTTGAAGAAATAGATGAACTCTCATGCCTCACTTAGATTATTTTGAGAGTCTTAAATAGCGTTGTAATTTGCTTAAAATCCTAATATGCTAGGTATTCATGAATAATAAAATTCTCTTTTGAGTGTGTTGAATACTAAGAGAAGTTTGATACTTGATAATTGTTTTGAGATATGAGGATGGTAATATTAGAGTCATGCTAGTTGAGTAGTTGTGAATTTGAGAAATACTTGTGTTGAAGTTTGTGATTCCCGTAGCATGCACGTATGGTGAACCGTTATGTGATGAAGTCGGAGCATGATTTATTTATTGATTGTCCTCCTTATGAGTGGCGGTCGGGGACGAGCGATGGTCTTTTCCTACTAATCCATCCCCCTAGGAGCATGCGCGTAGTACTTTGCTTCGATAACTAATAGATTTTTGCAATAAGTATGTGAATTCATTATGACTAATGTTGAGTCCATGGATTATACACACTCTCACCCTTTCACCATTGCTAGCCTCTCTAGTACCGTGCACCTTTCGCCGGTATCATACACCCACCATATACCTTCCTCAAAACGGCCACCATACCTACCTATTATGGCATTTCCATAGCCATTCCGAGATATATTGCCATGCAACTTTCCACCGTTCTGTTATTATGACACGCTTCATCATTGTCATATTGCTTGCATGATCATGTAGTTGACATTGTATTTGTGGCAAAGCCACCGTTCATAATTCTTTCATACATGTCACTCATGCATCATTGCAAAACCCGGTACACCGCCGGAGGCATTCATATAGAGTCATATCTTGTCCTAAGTATCGAGTTGTAATTCTTGAGTTGTAAGAAAATAAAAGTGTGATGATCATCATTATTAGAGCATTGTCCCAGTGAGGAAAGGATGATGGAGACCATGATTCCCCCACAAGTCAGGATGAGACTCCGGACGAAAATAAAAAAATAAAAAAAGAGGCCAAAGAAGCCCAAATAAAAAAAGAAAGAGAAAAGAGGCCATAAAAAAAGAGAAGCCCCAAAAGAAATAAAAAAATGAGAGAAAAAGAGAGAAGGGGCAATGCTACTATCCTTTTACCACACTTGTGCTTCAAAATAGCACCATGATCTTCATGATAGAGAGTCTCCTATTGTAACGCCCCGGACACACCCGCCGGTGGTCGTTACTCCTGGCGGGATCTAGACTGGCCCCACAGATCAATACTAGTCTTTTCTGCGCACTTTGTCCTCACTCATGCGCACCCGGGAGCAACTTCCCGGTCGGTCACCCATCCTGACACTACTCCAAGCTGAGCACACTTAACTTTGGAGTTCTGTCCGAATGGGCTACCGGAAAAGAAGGAATTCCTTTTTGATATGAGTAGTCTATCATCTCTAATAAGCCAGGCCATCACATACACCCCCACTCAGAGGAACCGACGTCCTTGTCGGGCCACAGGAACGTTCCCTCTTGGCACAAACGTCTGTGCTTCCAGTCTGGTACATGTGCCATGCCGGGTGCCATGATGGGTCACAAACGTCATGAAAAACATGACCACGCACCTGTCCGCAACCATCCGTGTAACCGTGAGGGTCGGCTCTGATACCAACTTGTAACGCCCCAGACACACCCGCCGGTGGTCGTTACTCCTGGCGGGATCTAGAATGGCCCCACAGATCAATACTAGTCTTTTCTGCGCACTTTGTCCTCACTCATGCGCACCCGGGAGCAACTTCCCGGTCGGTCACCCATCCTGACACTACTCCGAGCTGAGCACGCTTAACTTTGGAGTTCTGTCCGAATGGGCTACTGGAAAAGAAGGAATTCCTTATTGATATGAGTAGTCTATCATCCCTAA
Organism: Triticum urartu; assembly: GCF_056163025.1. Lineage (NCBI taxonomy): Eukaryota > Viridiplantae > Streptophyta > Magnoliopsida > Poales > Poaceae > Triticum > Triticum urartu. The sequence continues at coordinate 472,783,348 of NC_141874.1, forward strand.
TAAGCCAGGCCATCACACCTATGTTGTCACTTTCATATACTAGTGGGAATCTTTCATTATAGAACTTGGCTTGTATATTCCAATGATGGGCTTCCTCAAAATGCCCTAGGTCTTCGTGAGCAAGCAAGTTGGATGCACACCCACTTAGTTTCTTTTGATCTTTCATAAATTTATAGCTCTAGTGCATCCGTTGCATGGCAATCCCTACTCACTCACATTGATATCTATTGATGGGCATCTCCATAGCCCGTTGATACGCCTAGTTGATGTGAGACTATCTTCTCCCTTTTTGTCTTCTCCAAAACCACCATTCTATTCCACCTATAGTGCTATGTCCATGGCTCACGCTCATGTATTGCGTGAAGATTGAAAAAGTTTGAGAACATCAAAAGTATGAAACAATTGCTTGGCTTGTCATTGGGGTTGTGCATGGTTTAAATATTTTGTGTGGTGAAGATGGAGCATAGCCAGACTATATGATTTTGTAGGGATAGCTTTCTTTGGCCATGTTATTTTGAGAAGACATAATTGCTTAGTTAGTATCCTTGAAGTGTTATTATTTTTATGTCAATATGAACTTTTGTCTTGAATCTTATGGATCTGAATATTCATGCCTCAATTAAGAAGAATCACATTGAAATTATGCCAAGTAGCACTCCGCATCAAAAATTCTGTTTTTATCATTTACCTACTCGAGGACGAGCAGGAACTAAGCTTGGGGATGCTTGATATGTCTCTAACGTATCTATAATTTTTGATTGCTCCATGCTATATTATCTACTGTTTTGGGCAATATTGGCCTTTATTATCCACTTTTATATTATTTTTGGGACTAACCTATTAACCGGAGGCCCAACCCAGATTTGCTGTTTTATGCCTATTTCAGTGTTTTGAAGAAAAGGAATATCAGACGGAGTCGAAACGGAACGAAATCAACTGGAGAAGTTATTTCTGGAAGGAAACACACCTGATGGACTTGGACCCCGCGTCAAGGAAGGAACGAGGTGCTCACGAGGGTGGGGGGTGCGCCCCCTGTCTCGTGGGCCCCTCGTGGCTCCCCTGACGTGCTTCTTCCGCCTATATAACTCCATATACACTAAAACTTCCAGAACGCAAGATAGATCGGGAGTTCCGCCGCCAGAAGCCTCCGTAGCCATCAAAAGTCAATCGGGACCCTGTTCCGGCACCCTGCCGGAGGGGGGGGGGAACCCTCACCAGTGGCCATCTTCATCATCCCAGCGCTCTCCATGACGAGGAGGGAGTAGTTCTCCCTCGGGGCTGAGGGTATGTACCAGTAGCTATGTGTTTGATCTCTCTCTCTCTCCCTCTCTCTCTCTCTTTCTCTCGTGTTCTTGATTTGGCACGATCTTGATGTATCGCGAGCTTTGCTATTATAGTTGGATCTTATGTTTCTCCTCCCCCTCTTCTGTCTTGTAATGAATTGAGTTTCCCCTTTGAAGTAATCTTATCGGATTGAGTCTTTAAAGACTTGAGAACACTTGATGTATGTCTTGCCGTGGATATCTGTGGTGACAATGGGATACCACGTGCCACTTGATGTATGTTAAGGTGATCAACTTGCGAGTTCCTTGACATTGGGAACCTATGCATAGGGGTTGGCACACGTTTTCGTCGTGATTCTCCGGTAGAAACTTTGGGGCACTCTTTGAGGTCCTTTGTGTTGGTTGAATAGATGAATCTGAGATTGTGTGATGCATATCGTATAATCATACCCATGGATACTTGAGGTGACATTGGAGTATCTAGGTGACATTAGGGTTTTGGTTGAGTTGTATCTTAAGGTGTTATTCTAGTACGAACTCTAGGGCTATTTGTGACACTTACAGGAATAGCCCAATGGATTGATTGGAAAGAATAACTTTGAGGTGGTTTTGTACCCTACCATAATCTCTTCGTTTGTTCTCCTCTATTAGTGACTTTGGAGTGACTCTTTGTTGCATGTTGAGGGATAGTTTTATGATCCAATTATGTTAGTATTGTTGAGAGGACTTACACTAGTGAAAGTATGAACCCTAGGCCTTATTTCCTAGCATTGCAATACCGTTTACACTCACTTTTATCACTTGCTACCTTGCTGTTTTTATTATTTCAGATTACAAAAACTATTATCTACTATCCATATTGCACTTGTATCACCATCTCTTCGCCGAACTAGTGCACCTATACAATTTACCATTGTATTGGGTGTGTTGGGGACACAAGAGACTCTTTGTTATTTGGTTGCAGGGTTGCTTGAGAGAGACCATCTTCATCCTACGCCTCCTACAGATTGATAAACCTTAGGTCATCCACTTGAGGGAAATTTGCTAATGTCCTACAAACCTCTGCACTTGGAGGCCCAATAACGTCTACAAGAAGAAGGTTGTGTAGTAGACATCAGTCCACTGAAGACTGGTAGGAGTGGCTACACTCACGTGCTTGTAGCAGTCGACAAGTTTACCAAATGGATCGAAGCCAAGCCTATTAAGAATCTTGAAGCTAGTACTGTTGTTAGATTCATCATAGAGTTGACGTTCAGGTATGGGGTTCCGCACAGCATCATCACTGACAATGGATCGAATTTCAATTCTGACGAGTTCAGAACCTTCTACACCTCACAAGGCACACGAGTCGACTATGCTTCAGTCACCCATTCCCAGTCGAATGGACAAGCAGAAAGAGCAAATGGCCTGATTCTCAAAGGACTAAAACCCTGACTGATGCGAGACCTCAAGCACGCAGCGGGCACCTGGGTTGATGAACTTCCATCAGTTCTTTGGGGATTGAGGACAACTCCCAATCGGTCAACTGGCCGAACTCCATTCTTCTTGGTCTATGGAGCTGAAACTGTTCTACCGAGTGACTTGCTTCATAATGCACCACGAGTGGAGCTCTTCTCTGAAGATGAAGCAGAACAAGCTCAGCAAGACGCAGTTGACCTCCTAGATGAGGAAAGAGAGATGGCCTTGATCCGGTCGACCATTTATCAGCAAGACTTGCGTCGATTCCACGCTAGGCACGTGAAGGGTCGAGCCTTTCAAGAAGGTGACTTGGTTCTTCGAGTGGATTAGCAGAAACCATACAAGCTCGCCCCAGCTTGGGAAGGTCCCTTCATTGTCACCAGAGTGCTCCACAATGGAGCATACCACCTTTACAGTGTCGAGCATAAGAAGGACGAGCCACGGGCTTGGAATGCGGAGCTGCTCCGCCCCTTTTATACTTAAGTACTCGTTCAAATAAAATGTAAGAAGAAATACCTTTGTAATTTGTTTATCAAAGACAAGAGCTTTACAGTCCTCTTGAATGATTGTTGTTGCTTTTATTTGCGTCTGAAATCCCCCAGTGTGTGACTTAGCTGCAGATCTGTTTCGCCTAAGTTCAAAAGAAAATCCTACCAAGTGGTGAGCAAGCCTCTCACTCGGGGGCTTAGCTGCGAATCCGTTTTGCCTAAGTTTGTAAAATCCTACCGAGTGGTGAGAAAGCCTCTCACTAGGGGGCTTAGCTGCAGTCCAGTACTCGCCTAAGTTTGTAAAATCCTACCGAGTGGTGAGCAAGCCTCTCACTCGGGGGCTCAGCTGCAGTCCAGTACTCGCCTAAGTTTGTAAAATCCTACGGAGTGGTGAGCATGCCTCTCACTCGGGGGCTTAGCTGCAGTCCAGTACTCGCCTAAGTTTGTAAAATCCTACCGAGTGGTGAGCAACCCTCCCACTCGGGGGCTTAGCTGCAGTCCAGTACTCGCCTAAGTTTGTAAAATCCTGCCGAGTGGTGAGCAAGCCTCTCACTCGGAGGCTTTGATGCGAATCCGTTTCGCCTAAGTTTGTAAAATCCTACCGAGTGGTGAGCAACCCTCCCACTCGGGGGCTTAGCTGTAGTCCAGTACTCGCCTAAGTTTAATAAATCCTATCGAGTGGTGAGCAACCCTCCCACTCGGGGGCTTAGCTGTAGTCCAATACTCGCCTAAGTTTGTAAAATCCTATCGAGTGGTGAGCAACCCTCCCACTCGGGGGCTTAGCTGCAGTCCAGTGCTCGCCTAAGTTTGTAAAATCCTATCGAGTGGTGAGCAACCCTCCCACTCGAGGGCTTAGCTGTAGTCCAGTACTCGCCTAAGTTTGTAAAATCCTACCGAGTGGTGAGCAACCCTCCCACTCGGGGGCTTATCTGCAGTCCAGTACTCGCCTAAGTTTGTAAAATCCTACCGAGTGGTGAGCAACCCTCTCACTCGGAGGCTTAGCTGAAGTCCAGTACTCGCCTAAGTTTGTAAAATCCTACCGAGTGGTGAGCAACCCTCTCACTCGGGAGCTTAGCTGCAGTCTAGTACTCACCTAAGTTTGTAAAATCCTACCGAGTGGTGAGCAACCCTCTCACTCGGGAGATTAGCTGCAGTCCAGTACTCGCCTAAGTTTGTAAAATCCTACTGAGTGGTGAGCAACCCTCTCACTCGGGGGCTTAGCTGCAGTCCAGTACTCGCCTAAGTTTAAAAAATCCTACCGAGTGGTGAGCAACCCTCCCACTCGGAGGCTTAGCTGCAGTCCAGTACTCGCCTAAGGTTTAAAGTCTGTCCCTATCCGCAAGGACGACGAGGTGCAGGTCGACCGCGGCCTTCTTCTCCGAGCTACACCACAGGTACAACGTACGCTCCATCCCCATCCGCAAGGACGACGAGGTGCAGGTCGACCGCAGCCTTCTTCTCCGAGCTATGCCACAAGTACAACGTACGCTCCATCCCCATCCGCAAGGACGACGAGGTGCATGTCGACCGCGGCCTTCTTCTCCGAGCTACGCCACAAATACAACATGCGCCCCATCCCTGTCCGCAGGGACGACGAGGCGCAAGTCGATCGAACTCTCCACTCCAGGGCTACATCCCAAAGAGCAAATTCCATGCGAAGGCAAATACAAACATATTCAGAAATAAACCAAGTTCAGTTTGATCCTAAAAATTATAGGCGACGGATCAAAAGTATTCGAGCATCAAGCTCGAAGGAGTTTAATGGTTACAGCAACCACTCGGCATCCCGAGGCAAATTTAAGGCAAGTTTAAATCTCAAAGTTTGTTCATTCGGCAGGAGGAGGGCTGGCAGGTTCAACGAATTCGTCCAAGTTGATTCCATCTGCAATCCGAGTGGCGGCAGCTATGAAAGTCTCCATAAAGGACTGGAAATTGTGTCCTTTGGTGTTAGCGACCTTGATCGCCGCCAGCTTATCTTGGCGGGCTTCCTTGCAGTGGAATCTTACCAAGGACAACGCCACATCAGCACCACACCGGGCAGAGGACTTCTTCCATTCTTGCACTCGTCCAGGGACCTCGTTGAGCCGAGTCATCAGAGATTCGAGGTCATTTTGAAGCGTCGCCCTTGGCCAGAGTGATGAGTCGATCCGTGAAACTGCCACCTTCAGACGAGCGAGGTAACTTGTGACACTGGCGACACGAGATTCCAGTCGAAGCACATTCATGGCAGCCTCGTCGCCGACTGGAGAAACGATAGGGTCTAAACCCGTCTCGATCCGTCCAGTTTCCTCGTCAAAGTTTTGGCAGAATTCTGCAGTCAAAGAGTTAATGAGTCGACTGGACAGGACTAACCTGCAAGCAGTAAAGCAGCTGGGTTAAAAGGAGTACCTTCCAGCATAAGAAAGAGCTTCTTGGCGAGAGTCCTCAAATAAGCTTCCACGTCATTTCTCTTACGAGCCATGGATTCCAGCTTCTCATTCAGAGCCATCTTATCCTTCTTCAGATGAGTTACCTCTCGGTTGGATTCAGTGAGAGAGGACTTCAGCTTGCTTACTTCCACTTCCAGCACTCCGACCGAAGCCAGCTTCTGGTCAGCAAGGGTAGTCTTATCTTGAGCCTCCTTCTGCGCAGCTGCAAGGTCCAAGTCCTTCTTCTCCAGAGCCAACCTCATTTTCTCTGCAAAATAAGCAATCGGATCAAACAAGAGATCGAAGAAATATTTTAAAGGACGATCGACGTGAGCAGTCGACAGGCAGTTACCTTCCATACTAGCAGCTTCAGCTTGAGCTTTCTTCAATTTTTGTTGGGCCAGCTCCAAGTCAAGGTTGACTTGCCTCTGCTTCTCCTCAAATTCGGCGAACTTGGAAATGAGAGTACAAGATTTCTGCAGAAGGTAAAAGACATACCAATCGACAAGATCAAAGATTATTTACTTCCGAGTGAATAAAACTTAAAAGTTTACTCAGACCCCAGCCGACTGCCCGCAGTCGACCGCGGTCTCGGGGACTACACCCAACGGGTGCACTTGGCGTGCCCCCACTAATTCAGACCCCACTCGACCAGTCCGCCCGGGTCGAGTAAAAAAAGAGAAGAAAGAGAGAAGAACTATTCAGACCCCGGCCGACTGCCAGCAGTCGACCGCGGTCTCGGGGACTACACCCAGCGGGTGCACTTGACGTGCCCCCACTAGTTCAGATCCCACTCGACCGGTCTGCCCGGGTCGAGTGGAAGAAAGGAAAGTGAAAAGTACTCAGACCCCAGTCGACTGCCCGCAGTCGACTGCGGTCTCGGGGACTACACCTAGTGGGTGCACTTAGCGTGCCCCCACCGGTTCAGATCCCATTCGCCCAGGCCGAGTGGAAGAGCGCAAATACTAAAGACAACAAAACACCCAGTGGGTGTACAGATTCGACGCAAACAATAAGAGATTGTATGAAAGAAAATATTTCAGGTAGCATATCCAAATAGAACAAGGTCAGTCGAAAGCCAACTTACCTGGACATTGGCCCGAAGAGCCACGCTGGCATCGTAAGCAGCCCGGCTGTTGTCGTGCACCATCTTCATCCGCTCCATCATCACACTAGCCTGATGGATAGCCTCCGCAGCGGCGTCCAACTGGCTTTCCCGAACATGATAGTTGGTGAAGAAAGGAGCAGACGGCCCAGATGCGGTAGCTTGGAGCTCCGAGGCATGGGGTTGGACGGCTGAAGGAAACACTGGTACAATCGACGGTGCAGGGCGCTCACTCGACAATGGGACAACAAAAGTTACAGAGGCCCCACCTACATCTTTAGGTTGTTGGACAGTTGGTTCCGTCATCAGTCCGAGCTGAGATTTCTTGCCAGCCGCTACTTTTTTGTTCTTCCTGGGCGTCGGGGCCACATCTTCATCATCATCCGGAAGCTCGATAACGTTGGGTGGGGCTGCAAATAAATCAGTCGACCCCTAGTGAATCGCCAGAATTTAATTGACCAAATAATCAAGAACAAGATCACGAGAATTGTACATGGGTTGGAGGTAACCACGTCTTCCATTTCCTGGTCTCGGTATTGGCGGGAAGAAGTTCCAGAGGTAGCAGCACTGCAAATGTCAGCATTCAGTCAGTTATGTTCTATTTCTCGAGTCGACCAAAAGATCAGGTCAGATGGTTACCCAGAGATGGTGGGAATGGTCACTTTGATTCTGGGCAAAGCCTTCGGCGGTTTGGAGGATGTGACCTTCAATGGTTTTGGTGCTGGAGGCGGCGCGGTCTTGAGCTGTTTCGATACCTTCTCAGTCAGCACCGGAGAAGACGTCCGAGGGCGCTTTGAAGACTGCCCAGTCGGTGCGGCCACCAGGTCAGGGGTGCTTGCCGGGTCGTGAGCGTGCTTGGATCTCCTTTCTTTGCGAGGAGGCGAGTCGACCTCTTCTTCGTCACTCGGGTCGTCGCTCTCCTCGTCCTCCTCTGCATCCGAGTGCCACTCGCCGCTCTCGCCCCCGCTCGCCTCTCCCTCGACATTTTGCTCCTGCACTCCATTGGGCATTGAGTACATATCAACAAGAGCCTGAAAGACAAGGAATAAAAGAAAGACAGTCGACCGTCAACAAGAGGCTACATAGTAAAACAAGAAGACACTCGACAATGCAGAATCTTACCTATTCCGGCTGGCGTGAATGGTCGAATGGAACCACCCTCCTAGACCCTCGGGATTATCCTTGTTGCCGGTAATACCTCTCAGCCACTGCTCCACCGTGTCCTCACTTACATCCTCCGGGTGGATCCGAGTGGAATCCTCGAGTCCCGACTACATTCACATCAGATGGTCTCGAGCTTGGAGTGGTTGGATGCATCGACTGAGGAAGACCTCCAACAGGTCCATACCGGTCACTCCGTCGCGAACAAGTTGGACAACCCGCTCGACCAACACCTTCACCTGCGCCTTCTCCTCCGAGATCACTCTCAAGGTGGAGGGCTTCTCCACTCGAGCCATGGAAAACGGGGGAAGTCCAGTCGACTGGCCCGGGGTTGGCTGGTCCTTGCAGTAGAACCAGGTCGACTGCCAACCCCGAACCGAGTCGGGAAGGATCATAGTTGGGAAAGTGCTTTTGTTCCTCATCTGAATTCCAAGACCTCCGCACATCTGTATCACGTGCGTCCTCTCATCACTCGGGTTGGCCTTCTTGACCGTCTGAGAGCGACATGTGAATATATGCTTGAAGAGACCCCAGTGTGGTCGACAACCCAAGAAGTTCTCGCACATAGACACGAAAGCGGCAAGGTACACGATGGTGTTTGGAGAAAAGTGGTGGAGTTGAGCCCCAAAGAAGTTCAAGAAACCACGAAAGAAAGGGTGGGAAGGCAAAGAAAACCCGCGGTCGACATGGGTGGCAAGGAGAACGCACTCACCCTCCTGCGGCTGTGGCTCAGTCTCATTCCCCGGGAGCCGCGCCGATTCATGGGGGATCAGTCCCCCCTCAACCAGGTCGTCGATGTCATCTTGACTGATTGTCAAGCGAATCCAGTCGCCCTGGATCTAGCCAGGCGGCAGGCCGGACCTCGATGAAGATCCGCCCCGGCTGGTCTTCTTCCCTTTCGCCTTCGCCGTCGCTTTCTTCGCACGCTCCAACGCCACCGTCTTCTCCTTCCCCATGGCAGCGAATCGAGTTCGAGCGGGGCGACAATGCCGAGAGCAGAAGCAGGCGCAGCGGAGAAATCTGAGGAGGAGGAAGAAGAATGGGGGCGCACTGTTCAAAAGCCCTTGTCCGGCGCCTTATATAAGGTCACTTCCGAGTGACTGACTTGTGGGCCCGGACGATCTTATCAAATCCCGCAACAGTCGCGCGCGCGATATGTGGCAAAAAAGGTGGCATGGAGATCGAGGCGGCCTGCCTAATCCGTCCCGATTACTGCAGCCTCCTCCGCCCAGCGCGCTTCCCAAAACTCGAATCCCATGAAATCCGCAGACGGAAGAACAACCCATCAGACGGAAGATTTTTCCCATATCAACACTCGAAACTTAACAATGAAAGTTCACTCGACAAAACCAAGAATGGATCAAGGCAACTGAACAAGCAGTTGAAGCCATCACGAATGTTCATTCAACCTCTGGGCGAGACATTCTCAAAGCACAAAAGCCGAATCGGAGAGATTATCAACTCCTTCTTCACTCGAACCCTGAACCATTCGGGGGCTAATGATGAAGGAGTGTACCTAGGGTAGGGTCATAGACCCGACCTAGACATCCTCCCCTAGGACATCACCCTAAAGCCAGGATCATTCGAAGGGTACCATTATCCACTCGACCAGAGACATTACACTCAGAAGAATCAATGTCACTCGACCATCGCAGAAGTCACTCGACGGACAGAAGAGCTAAAGCCACTCTGCATGAGCAACGATCGAGCATTTACTTCTAGGCTTAATTGTCATTTATAGCACTTTAGTGCGGGCGTTACTAGTAATGTTCTCTCTTCAATGTACCTTAAACACTCTGTGACGTGGGCTGGCTGGGGTCCTTGCGCACTCTATATAAGCCACCCCCTCCATAGGCACAAGGGTTTGCACCCCCTGTAACTCACACACATATAATCCAGTAGACCGCCTCCGGGCTCCGAGACGTAGGGCTGTTACTTCCTCCGAGAAGGGCCCGAAGTCGTAAACCTCGCGTGTACAACTCCTCCATAGCTAGGATCTTGCCTCTACATCCCTACCCCCCTATTCTACTGTCAGACTTAGAACCACGACGGCCCCCTAGGGTTTCCAACCCTAGGCGCCTTGGGCCCTTGGGGGGCGCACCATCCCACTAAGGGGATGGTTCCCACCCAACTACAGCCCATTAGGTCCTTCGGGTCAGGTGGACCCCCGGAACCCCTTCGGTGGTCCCGGTACAATACCGATAAACCCCGAAACCTTTCCGGTGACTGAAACTGGACTTCCCATATATAAATCTTTACCTCCGGACCATTCTGGAACTCCTCGTGACGTCCGGGATCTCATCCGAGACTCCAAACAACATTCGGTAACCACGTACATCTATTCCCTATAACCCTAGCGTCATCGAACCTTAAGTGTGCAGACCCTACGGGTTCGGGAGGCATGCAGACATGACTGAGACATCTCCCCGGCCAATAGCCAATAGCGGGATCTGGATACCCATGTTGGCTCCCACATGCTCCACGATGATCTCATCGGATGAACAATGATGTCAAGGATTCAATCAATCCTGTATACGATTCCCTTTGTCTACCAGTATAGCACTTGCCCGAGATTCGATCGTCGGTATACCGATACCTTGTTCAATCTCGTTACGGCAAATCTCTTTACTTGTTCCATAACACATCATCCCATGATCAACTCCTTGATCACATGAGCTCATTATGATGATGTCCTACGAGTGGGCCCAGAGATACCTCTCCGTCATACCGAGTGACAAATCCCAGTCTCGATTCGTGCCAACCCAACAGATACTTTCGGGGATACCCACGGTGTACCTTTATAGCCACCCAGTTATGTTGTGACGTTTGGCACACCCAAAGTACTCCTACGGTATCTGGGAATTGCACAATCTCATGGTCTAAGGAAAAAGATACTTGACATTAGAAAAGCTTTAGCAGACAAACTACATGATCTTGTGCTATGCTTAGGATTGGGTCTTGTCCATCACACATTCTCCTAATTATGTGATCCCATTATCAATGAAATCCAATGTCCATGGTTAGGAAATCGTAACCATCTATTGATCAACGAGCCAGTCAACTAGAGGCTCACTAGGGACATGTTGTGGTCTATGTATTCACACATGTATTAAGATTTCCGGATAACACAATTATAGCATGAACAATAGACAATTATCATGAACAAGGAAATATAATAATAACCATTTTATTATTGCCTCTAGGGCATATTTCCAATAGTCTCCCACTTGCACTAGACTCAATAACCTAGTTACATTGTGATGAATCAAACACCCATAGAGTTTTGGTGTTGATCATGTTTTGCACGTGGAAGAGGTTTAGTCAACGGATCTGCGACATTCAGGTCCGTATGCACTTTACAAATCTCTATGTCTCCATATTGAACATTTTCATGAATGGAGTTGATGCGATGCTTGATATGCATGGTCTTCTTGTGGAACCTGGGCTCCTTGGCAAGGGCAATAGCTCCAGTGTTGTCACAGAAGAGAGTCATCGGGCCCGACGCATTGGGAATAACTCCTAGGTCGGTAATGAACTCCTTCATCTAGATTGCTTCATGTGCTGCCTCGAGGCTGCCATGTACTCCGCTTCACATGTAGATCCCGCCACGACACTTTGCTTGCAACTGCACCAGCTGACTGCCCCACCATTCAAAATATACACGTATCCGGTTTGTGACTTGGAGTCATCCAGATCTGTGTCGAAACTAGCATCGACGTAACCCTTTACGACGAGCTCTTCGTCACCTCCATAAACGAGAAACATATCCTTAGTCCTTTTCAGGTACTTCAGGATATTGTTGACCGCTGTCCAGTGTTCCATGCCGGGATTACTTTGGTACCTTCCTACCAAACTTACGCCAAGGTTTACATCAGGTCTGGTACACAGCATGGCATACATAATAAACCCTATGGCCGAGGCATAGGGGATGACACTCATCTTTTCTCTATCTTCTGCCATGGTCGGGCATTGAGCCATGCTCAATCTCACACCTTGCAATACAGGCAAGAATCCCTTCTTGGACTGATCCATATTGAACTTCTTCAATATCTTGTCAAGGTACGTGCTTTGTGAAAGACCAATGAGGCGTCTCGATCTATCTCTATAGATCTTGATGCCTAGTGTAACATCCCAAATTTTCAATTTGGAATGTTATACATTAGGTCATCATGCATATCATATTTTATTTTGCTTTTGGTTTTGATCCTAGAAAATCCTAAGCAACTCAAGGACCCACGGAGAGAGTTGGGGATTTCGTTATTTACATATTTGAGTTTTCTCAAATTATGTAAACAGGATCATTTGATTTTATTTATTTTATCATCAATAATTTCTATTACAAAAATATGAGAGAGGGAATAAAATGACTTTCCAAAAATATAGAAATATTGAGGATTTAATAAAAAATCAAATAAGTTTTATTTCGGTATTTTTAATTGAATTTAGGAAAAATGCACGTTTTTCAAAGTTGTAGTTTGGGCCCAGATAAATGTTCACCTTATCGGGCTTGATTTTAGAAACCCGGCAAAATTTATTTCGTGATTTTTGGAGTCCGTTTAGTATTTCTTTTTATTTTCTTCCGAGCGGAATTATTTAAAAAAAAACCCGGAACCGACTACGGGCCGTACTCGGCCAGGACTCCCTGGCCGGGGCCTTTATAAGGCGCCCGAGGCCCGAGCTGAGAGAGAGCCCAGCCGCCGCCGCCTAACCCTAGCCCCGCCCCAGCCGCCGTCGCCGCCGCCGGAGTTGCGCGCCGCCCGAGGTTCGCCGCTGCCTCGTTTTCCGTGCTGTTTAAAAAAAAATTCTGTTCGTCGTTTTTCTTTTTTGTCGGATTTTTCGTGGTTATTTTCTGATCGTGATTTCTGATCCGATTTTCGTTTTAGTATAACTTTTCGCTCGTTTATCGGAATCAGGCGATTCAAGCGCCCGGAGTTTCGTCTCAAAACCCTCTTTCCGAATAATCAACTTAAACATGTTTTTGCTACTGTAAAATTTTCCCTAGATCCAGATTACTAGAACGAAGTTGTTTTCTTTCGCCGTTTGATTTCTTTTGCTTCGTTTGATTTGATTCTTTTTGCAAACCAGGGTTCTTAAGTTGAACTTTCTGGTTAGATCTTCTATTTGAGTTTTACCTTGCATTAGATGAGTACTTATTGTATGCTTGTTGTTTGTCTGCGATAGAATACCCGGAGTGCGCCGCCTGTTACTTCGAATCTCTAGGTTACGCGGATCATCAGCAAGGCAAGTAAAACTTTGATCATACCTTTTCTACAACCCAGTTTTATTGCATTAGATCAATCCTCACACACTGCATGATTAGGATCTAATTAAATTGTGGGATGGGAAGTAGATGAGGTAGTACCTATTACCTGTTTATTATCAAACCTTTGGGAGTTACTTCTACGTTTGCTCATTATGCCATGCTATGCTAGTAGACGTGGATTGGGTGAGTGATATCCATGACAGATGAGAGATTGATAATTAAGGGTTTATCTAAGGTGGCAACCTAACACACATCTGGGTGGATTGAGGCACTTGGGGTTTCCAGGACTTGCCTGTTTTTATTTGGACCGCCACCCAGGCCCAAAGGGATCATGAGATTATTCATACTAGAAACTTCCGTGTGCAGCCACAAGCCATTATGGGCTCTGGCATAGTTGACTAAGTTGTGCGAACTCTTACAGGGTAGACTAGCAGATGTAGGGGAAAGTAGGTGTACCGGTCTATCCGTCGTAAGGTGCTAGCGCTTCTGAAAGACTGTGTCTCAGTCATCCGTCTTCTCAAACACCCTGTAGTGCGAGAAACCAAACGGAGGTGATCGAGTCTTGTGGGGAAAAGTGCGCAAACCTCTGCAGAGTGTAACAAACTAATCATGGTTAGCCGTGTCCCCGGTTATGGACATCTTGAGTATCTAGTACCTGGATTATCATGTGAATCTCAACATGTTACTCTAAATTAATTTTGTGGGGTTTTAATGATGTTACTTAATTGGGATTGAGAATGCTGTCAACCATTCTCAATGTTTAACAACCACCATGATAGTAATTAATTTTATTCCTTTGAAGTAGGGAAAAATTGGCTTTACGCAAAAACTGTAACCATAGAGCTTTCCACCAGCCACATATGCATATAGTATAGCTGTTGCATTCCATTACTCTCTATGTGTTACCTTGCCAGCATATTCCATGTGCTGACCCATTTTCGGGCTGCAACATTAATGTTGCAGACTTTTTAGACGACGATTGAGGAGTTTTAGGTCGTGGTTCTATACTCAGTGATGCCGTTGGAGTTGATGGACTCACTTATCTTCCAAGCCTTCCGTTGTTATCGTTATTAGATGGCCTTAAGCCATATTTATTGTAATAAGTTCTCTTTTGAGACACTCGATGTAATAAGTGTGTGATTGCTACTCTACTATAAATCCTCCGAGTACTGTGTGGTGTCAGCATTACTGATCCAGGGATGACACCGGAGCACAGAGATCAGACTGTTTGAGGTCTGGTCGCTACAGAGATGGTATCAGAGCACACGTTGACTGTAGGACACGACCACTAAGCTAAAGACCTAGATCACTACTCACTCTCTTCTCTTCTGACTTCTCATCTTTTCTACTCTTTAGGTTGGCAGATGCAAGGAACAAGTTCACACAACCAGATGAAGATACACCCTTTGGACGCCACTTGAAGGAAGTCACTAGATACCTAAACATAGGAGTACCAAGCTTCACGGGAACCTACAACGCCACTTTACCTGAAGAAGAGCGCTGGATGATTCAAGTTGAAGTTCCAGGAAGGACGTTCATGCCAGTCACTGAGCCCATAGAGTTTTCTTTTGATGCACCAACTTGGAGTCTAGGAAAGAGCATGGCAGCCCACATCGCCATGGGACGCATTGGAGAAATCTACCGAAGGATCTCAAGGATACTATCTACCAGATTTGTGGACGCCGAGATGAACACTGGGAGATGATCAGCACCAGGAAAGATAGATCAATTGCAGCTTTTATCCAGGAGTTAAACCAGCACATTCGACGACAGAAGAATCAGATGTGCGCCAACATGATAGATCTGAAGAAGGCTAAGACTAGAATCAAGGAACTAGAGGAAGAAATCAAGGCTACACGCAAAGATTATGAAGAACAAATTGAAGTATTGGTGGAGAAGAATGATGATCTGATTAAGAAGATTGGAATATTTATGGGAGGCCCGACACCAGTAGATGAAGACGAAGAACCCAAGGAGATTAGTCCGGACGACTACATCATCATTGACGGCACTGACTCGGAGCAAGATAGTAGCGATGATGACTATGTGGATGAAGCAGGAGCCGATATCATGGAGCCTACAACCGTAGAATATTTCTAGTAGACCACCTCATCAGTAGTAGTAGTCCACCATGTAAATATAGTAGTCCGAGCACTTTGCGATAGTTAGATCGATTGTATGCCTTTGTTTGATTGAATGAAGTGAATTGTGTGCTTTTGCCTCATGTGCATATGGGTAGTGTTTTCTCTTTAGACCCCCTCTATTCTTATATCTCATCTTTTCTAAACCCTCAGATGCCTCCGAGACGTGACCCCGGATTTGCCTTTCCGCCGGAGCTCACCCAGTTGATCTAGCAGCAGAACACCTTGATGCAGTTGCTAGTTCAGAATCAGAATCAAGGGAACAACAACAACAACCCACCACCACCACCACCTGTTAACCACTTAGCCCGTTTTCTTAGGCTGAATCCGCCAGTGTTTTCTAGTAGCACCGAGCCGATGGTAGCAGATGACCGGCTCCGCAAGATAGCTAGGGAGTTGACCACAGCAGGATGCGCAGATGCGGAGAAGGTGAAGTTTGCCGCACATCAGTTAGAAGGACCCACAGCATCTTGGTGGGAGAATTTCACAGCCACCTTCCCAGTCGACACTGTCACATGGGACCAGTTTCAGCAGGCTTTTCGTACTGCCCATGTTTCAGCAGGAGCAATGGCCATGAAGAAGCGTGAGTTTCGTAACTTGCGCCAAGGAGGACGGGCAGTTGGCCAGTATGTGGAGGAGTTTAGTAAGCTAGCACGTTATGCCCCAGATGACGTTGCTACAGATGCAGCTAAGCAGGAGAAATTCCAGGAAGGACTGAATGATGAGTTGAGTATGCAGTTGATGGTAGCCACCTTCAACAACTACCAGGAGTTGGTAGATCGTGCTCTTATGATTGAAGGGAAGCAACAGCAAATTGAGAACCGCAAGAGGAAGTATGGACAAGGAAAGTATAATTCAGGAGCTCAGCAGAAGCCTCGTTTTACCCCTAGACCGGGAGGACAATTTCAGCATACCCATGCAGTAGGTAGCTCACACAATCACAATGGCATCAAGAATGGTAATGGGAATGGAGGAAGCAATGGCCAGAACCGCAGCACCCCATCAACCCCAGCCAAGCAGGACTTGAGCCACGTCACTTGCTATAAGTGTTCGAAGCCAGGACATTATGCAAATGACTGTCCTGAAGGACAAAACGGCAATGGAAGCTCTGGAAAGAAGCCGAACCCTTTCAACAGGGGACAGGTGAACCACGTTAATGTGGAGGAGGTTGAAGCTCAGCCCGATGTAGTAATAGGTAAGTTTTTGGTTAAGTCATTTACTGCACTCGTTCTTTTTGATACTGGTGCATCGCATTCATACATTGCAAGGAGATTTGTGGAAAAGTATAGCCTGCCCACTAGGATTCTTAAAACACCTATGCTAGTAAGCTCACCAGGAGCGGAGTACATGGCCAGTCAAGGATGTTTTCAAGTGCCATTAAGTATAGGAAGGCATGTTTTCCCAACGGATTTAATTATTTTGGAATCCCAAGGTCTGGATGTGATTCTTGGTATGGATTGGCTGTCGATGTATGGAGGAAACATCGATTGCGCCAGTAAGACAATTTTGCTCACAACGCCAGAAGGAAGACGGATCAAGTATGCATCCCGACATGCGCCAAACAGGACACAAGTAAATTCCTTATCAGGAGTTGTGCAGGAGGAAGTACCAGTGGTAAAGGATTTTCCTGATGTATTTCCCGAAGAGTTGCCAGGCATGCCACCGGATAGAGACATTGAGTTTTTGATTGAGCTTTTTCCAGGCACTGGGCCAATATCGAAGAGACCATATAGGATGCCAGCAAAAGATTTGGTGGAAATTAAGAAGCAGATTAAGGAGTTACTGGATAAGGGATATATTCGCCCAAGTTCTTCGCCTTGGGGATCACCAATACTTCTAGTGGAGAAGAAGGATGGATCGTTAAGGATGGTTGTTGACTATCGAGGATTGAACGAAGTAACAATCAAGAACAAGTACCCGCTACCAATGATCAATGATCTGTTTGATCGATTGCAAGGAGCTAAAGTGTTTTCCAAGATCGATTTGCGATCAGGATACCATCAGTTGAAGATTCGAGAACAGGATATACCTAAGACAGCTTTTACCACCAGATATGGACTGTATGAGTATACCGTTATGTCATTTGGACTGACTAACGCGCCTGCCTATTTTATGAACATGATGAACAAAGTGTTTATGGAGTTTTTGGATAAGTTCGTCGTAGTGTTCATTGATGATATCCTGGTATATTCGAAGAATGAAGAGGAGCATAAGGAGCATTTGCGTTTGGTACTTGGAAAGCTCAGAGAACACCAATTATACGCCAAGTTTAGCAAATGTGAATTTTGGTTGAAGGAAGTAGGATTCCTCGGACACGTTATATCTGGAGAAGGTATAGCAGTAGATCCCGCTAAAGTTGAAACCGTGACCAAGTGGGAAGCCCCAACTACCGTTGGAGAGATCCGGAGTTTTCTTGGACTCGCAGGATACTACCGGAGATTTATTGAGAATTTCTCAAAGATCGCGAAACCTATGACGGAGTTGCTGAAGAAGGATACCAAGTTCAAATGGACTGAGGAGTGTGAGGCTAGTTTCCAGGAGTTGAAGAAACGCTTGGTTACCTCACCAGTGTTGATTTTGCCAGATCAAACCAAGGATTATGAGGTGTATTGCGACGCTTCACGTCGAGGACTTGGAGCAGTGCTTATGCAGGAAGGAAGAGTTGTTTCGTATGCTTCACGACAACTGAAGCCCCACGAATTGAATTATGCCACGCATGATTTGGAGTTAGCAGCCATAGTGCATGCATTGAAGACATGGAGACATTTCCTCATTGGAAATCATTGTGAGGTGTACACGGATCATAAGAGTTTAAAGTACATTTTCACGCAGAAGGAGTTGAACCTCAGACAAAGGAGATGGTTGGAGCTCATCAAGGATTATGATATGAGATTGCATTACCATCCCGGAAAAGCTAATGTAGTAGCTGATGCATTAAGCCGCAAGAGCCATGTCAATACGTTAATGACGGGAGAAATACCCAAGGAGTTAGCAGAAAATTTTCATGAACTATGTTTGGAAATAGTTCCGAGAGGCTATGTAGCAGTATTGGAGATTCAGTCAACATTGATGGACAGAATCAGAAAAGCTCAGAAATCTGACAAGGAGATTGCTTCCGTAAAGGAGAAGATTAAAGAAGGAAAAGCTAAAGGATTTCATGAGGATGAGCACGACACCCTATGGTTTGAAGACCGTGTTTATATACCCAATGACCCGGAAATCAGAAAGTTGATTTTGCAAGAGGCACATGATTCACCATATTCGGTTCACCCAGGAAATACCAAGATGTATTTGGATTTGAAGGATATTTTCTGGTGGACCGGAATGAAAAAGGATATTGCGGAGTATGTAGCAGTTTGTGACGTATGTCAGAGAGTAAAGGCAGAGCATCAGAAGCCAGCAGGATTGTTGCAACCATTGCCGATACCCGAATGGAAGTGGGATAAGCTAGGCATGGATTTTATCACGGGATTACCAAGGACTCGTTCAGGCTATGACTCAATTTGGGTTGTAGTTGATCGATTGATGAAGGTAGCTCATTTCATCCCAGTAAAGACCACTTACACCAGTGCTAAGTTGGCAAAGATATACATGACCAGGATCGTATGTTTGCATGGAGTTCCGAGGAGCATCGTATCAGATAGAGGAACCCACTTTACCTCAAAGTTCTGGAAGCAGTTGCATGAGACTTTGGGTACTAGGCTAGAATTTAGTACAGCTTTTCACCCGCAGACAGATGGACAGACCGAGAGAGTCAATCAGATTTTGGAGGATATGCTGAGAGCTTGTGCGCTAGATTATGGATCTAGTTGGGACAATAATTTGCCATATGCAGAGTTCTCTTACAATAATAGCTATCAGACCAGTTTGAAGATGGCACCTTTCAAAGTTTTGTACGGAAGGAGGTGCAGGACACCGTTGTCATGGGACGAAGTTGGAGACCGTCAGTTTTTTGGACCAGATCTGATTAAAGAGTCTGAACAGAAGGTGAAGTTGATTCGCGATAGGCTCAAGGTAGCCCAGTCCAGGCAGAAGAGCTACGCAGATTCTAAACGCAAGGAGACAGTTTACGAAGTTGGAGACAGAGTTTATCTTCGAGTATCCCCACTTCGAGGGATTAAGCGCTTTGGAGTTAAGGGGAAGTTAGCGCCACGATTTGTAGGACCATATCGAGTTTTGGAGCGTATGGGAGAAGTGGCCTACAAGTTGGAATTGCCAGAAGGATTGGCAGGAGTGCATGATGTGTTCCACGTTTCTCAGTTGAAGAAGTGTCACGCGGAGATGGCTGACATACCCTTGAGAGACACAGTGCCATGAGAGGCAATTCAGTTGGATAACAATTTGACCTATGAGGAGAAACCAGTCAAGATCCTCGAGTTTGCCAGTCGAGTTACTCGCAGCAAGGTTATCAAGTTTTCCAAAGTTCAGTGGAGCCACCATACGGAGAATGAAGCCACCTGGGAGCGAGAGGAAGATTTGCTCAAAGACCACCCTCACCTATTTTCTAGCCAACCCGAATCTCGAGGGCGAGATTCATCTTAAGTGGGGTAGGTTTGTAACATCCCAAATTTTCAATTTGGAATGTTATACATTAGATCATCATGCATATCATATTTTATTTTGCTTTTGGTTTTGATCCTAGAAAAATCCTAAGCAACTCAAGGACCCACGGAGAGAGTTGGGGATTTCGTTATTTACATATTTGAGTTTTCTCAAATTATGTAAACAGGATCATTTGATTTTATTTATTTTATCATCAATTATTTCTATTACAAAAATATGAGAGAGGGAATAAAATGACTTTCCCAAAATATAGAAATATTGAGGATTTAATAAAAAAATCAAATAAGTTTTATTTCGGAGTTTTTCGGTATTTTTATTTGAAATTAGGAAAAATGCGCGTTTTTCAAAGTTTTAGTTTGGGCCCAGATAAATGTTCACTTTATCGGGCTTGATTTTAGAAACCCGGCAAAATTTATTTCGTGATTTTTGGAGTCCGTTTAGTATTTCTTTTTATTTTTCTTCCGAGCGGAATTATTTTTTTTAAAAAAAAACCCAGAACCGACTACGGGCCATACTCGGCCAGGACTCCCTGGCCGGGGCCTTTATAAGGCGCCCGAGGCCCGAGCCGAGAGAGAGCCCAGCCGCCGCCGCCTAACCCTAGCCCCGCCCCAGCCGCCGCCGCCGCCCGCCGCCGCCGCCGCCGGAGTTGCGCGCTGCCCGAGGTTCCCCGCCGCCTTGTTTTCCGTGCTGTTTAAAAAAATAAATTTCTGTTCGTCGTTTTTCTTTTTCGTCGGATTTTTCGCGGTTATTTTCTGATCGCGATTTCTGATCCGATTTTCGTTTTAGTATAACTTTTCGCTCGTTTATCGGAATCAGGCGATTCAAGCGCCTGGAGTTTCGTCTCGAAACCCTCTTTCCGAGTAATCAACTTAAACATGTTTTTGCTACTGTAAAATTTGCCCTAGATCCAGATTACTAGAACGAAGTTGTTTTCTTTCGCCATTTGATTTCTTTTGCTTCGTTCGATTTGATTCTTTTTGCAAACCAGGGTTCTTAAGTTGAACTTTCTGGTTAGATCTTCTATTTGATTTTTACCTGTGCATTAGATGAGTACTTATTGTATGCTTGTTGTTTGTCTGCGATAGAATACCCGGAGTGCGCCGCCTGTTACTTCGAATCTCTAGGTTACGCGGATCATCAGCAAGGCAAGTAAAACTTTGATCATACCTTTTCTACAACCTAGTTTTATTGCATTAGATCAATCCTCACACACTACATGATTAGGATCTAATTAAATTATGGGATGGGAAGTAGATGAGCTAGTACCTATTACCTGTTTATTATCAAACCTTTGGGAGTTACTTCTACGTTTGCTCATTATGCCATGCTATGCTAGTAGACGTGGATTGGGTGAGTGATATCCATGACAGATGAGAGATTGATAATTAAGGGTTTATCTAAGGTGGCAACCTAACACACATCTGGGTGGATTGAGGCACCTGGGGTTTCCAGGACTTGCCTGTTTTTATTTGGACCGCCACCCAGGCCCAAAGGGATCATGAGATTATTCATACTAGAAACTTCCGTGTGCAGCCACAAGCCATTATGGGCTCTGGCATAGTTGACTAAGTTGTGCGAACTCTTACAGGGTAGACTAGCAGATGTAGGGGAAAGTAGGTGTACCGGTCTATCCGTCGTAAGGTGCTAGCGCTTCTGAAAGACTGTGTCTCGGTCATCCGTCTTCTCAAACACCCTGTAGTGCGAGAAACCAAACGGAGGCGATCGAGTCTTGTGGGGAAAAGTGCGCAAACCTCTGCAGAGTGTACCAAACTAATCATGGTTAGCCGTGCCCCGGTTATGGACATCTTGAGTATCTAGTACCTGGATTATCATGTGAATCTCAACATGTTACTCTAAATTAATTTTGTGGGGTTTTAATGATGTTACTTAATTGGGATTGAGAATGCTGTCAACCATTCTCAATGTTTAACAACCACCATGATAGTAATTAATTTTATTCCTTTGAAGTAGGGAAAAATTGGCTTTACGCAAAAACTGTAACCATAGAGCTTTCCACCAGCCACATATGCATATAGTATAGCTGTTGCATTCCATTACTCTCTATGTGTTACCTTGCCAGCATATTCCATGTGCTGACCCGTTTTCGGGCTGCAACGTTAATGTTGCAGACTTTTCAGATGACGATTGAGGAGTTTTAGGTCGTGGTTCTATACTCAGTGATGCCGTTGGAGTTGATGGACTCACTTATCTTCCAAGCCTTCCGCTGTTATCGTTATTAGATGGCCTTAAGCCATATTTATTGTAATAAGTTCTCTTTTGAGACACTCGATGTAATAAGTGTGTGATTGCTACTCTGCTATAAATCCTCCGAGTACTGTGTGGTGTCAGCATTACTGATCTAGGGATGACACCGGAGCACAGAGATCAGACTGTTTGAGGTCTGGTCGCTACACCTAATATGTAAGCAGCTTCTCCAAGGTCCTTCATTGAAAAACACTTATTCAAGTAGGCCTTTATGCTTTCCAAGAGTTTTATATCATTTCCCATCAATAGTATGTCATCCACATATAATATGAGAAATGCTACAGAGCTCCCACTCACTTTCTTGTAAACACAGACTTCTCCATAAATCTGCGTAAACCCAAACGCTTTGATCATCTCATCAAAACGAATGTTCCAACTCCGAGATGCTTGCACCAGCCCATAGACCGAGCATTGGAGCTTGCATACCTTGTCAGCATTCTTAGGATCGACAAAACCTTCTGGCTGCATCATATACAATTCTTCCTTAAGGAAACCATTAAGGAATGCCGTTTTGACGGCCATTTGCCATATCTCATAATCATAGAATGCGACAATTGCTAACATGATTCAGACAGACTTCAGCTTCGCTACGAGTGAGAAGGTCTCATCATAGTCAACCCCTTGAACTTGTCGATAACCCTTAGCAACAAGCCGAGCCTTATAGATGGTTACATTACCATCCGTGTCTTTCTTCTTCTTAAAGATCCATTTATTTTCTATGGCTCACCGATCATCGGGCAAGTCAGTCAAAGTGCATACTTCGTTTTCATACATGGATCCTATCTCGGATTTCATGGCTTCAAGCCATTTGTCAAAATCCGGGCCCGCCATCGCTTCTTCATAGTTCGAAGGTTCACCTTGTCTAACAACATGATTTCCAGGACAGGGTTGTCGTACCACTCTGGTGCGGAACGTGTCCTTATGGACCTACGATGTTCAGTAGCAACTTGATCTGAAGTTTCATGATCATCATCATTAACTTCCTCTCTAGTCGGTGCAGGCACCACAGAAACATTTTCTTGAGCTGCGCTACTCTCCGGTTCAAGAGGCAATACTTCATCAAGTTCTACTTTCCTCCCACTTACTTCTTTCGAGAGAAACTCTTTCTCTAGAAAGGATCCATTCTTGGCAACAAAGATCTTGCCTTCGGATCTGAGGTAGAAGGTATACCCAATAGTTTCCTTAGGGTATCCTATGAAGACGCATTTTTCCGATTTGGGTTCGAGCTTTTCAGGTTGAAGTTTCTTGACATAAGCATCGCATCCCCAAACTTTCAAAAACAACGGCTTAGGTTTCTTCCTAAACCATAATTCATATGATGTCGTCTCAACGGATTTCGACGGAGCCCTATTTAAAGTGAATGCGGCAGTCTCTAAAGCATAACCCCAAAATGATAGCGGTAGGTTGGTAAGAGACATCGTGGATCGCACCATATCCAATAGAGTGCAATTTCGACGTTCGGACACACCATTACGCTGAGGTGTTCCAGGCGGCATGAGTTGTGAAACAATTCCACATTTCCTTAAGTGCGTGCCAAATTCGTGACTCAAATATTCTCCCCCACGATCTGATTGTAAGAACTTGATTTTCCTGTCACGTTGATTCTCAACCTCACTCTGAAATTCATTAAACTTTTCGAAGGTCTCAGACTTGTGTTTCATTAAGTAGACATACCCATATCTACTTAAGTCATCAGTGAGAGTGAGAACATAACGATAACCACCGCGAGCCTCAACGCTCATTAGACTGCACACATCAGTATGTATGATTTCCAATAAGTTGGTTGCTCGCTCCATTGTTTCGGAGAACAGAGTCTTGGTAATTTTGCCCATGAGGCATGGTTCACACGTGTCAAATGATTCATAATCAAGAGACTCCAAAAGTCCATCTGCATGGAGTTTCTTCATGCGTTTGACACCAATGTGACCAAGGCGGCAGTGCCACAAGTATGTGGGACTATCATTATCAACCTTACATCTTTTGGCATTCACACTATGAATATGTGTAACATCACGTTTGAGATTCAATAAGAATAAACCATTGACCAGTGGGGCATGACCATAAAACATATCTCTCATATAAATAGAACAACCATTATTCTCACATTTAAATGAGTAGCCATGTCGCATTAAACGAGATCCAGATACAATGTTCATGCTTAAAGCTGGTACTAAATAACAATTATTGAGGTTTAGAACTAATCCTGTAGGTAAATGTAGAGGTAGCGTGCCGACGGTGATCACATCGACCTTGGAACCATTCCCGACGCGCATCGTCACCTCATCCTTCGCCAGTCTCCGCTTATTCCACAGCTCCTGTTTTGAGTTACAAATATGAGCAACCGCACCGGTATCAAATACCCAGGAGCTACTACGAGTGCTGGTTAGGTACACATCAATAACATGTATATCACATATACCTTTGGTATTGCTGGCCTTCTTATCCGCTAAGTACTTGGGGCAGTTCCGCTTCCAGTGATTGTTTCCCTTGCAATAAAAGCACTCAGTCTCAGGCCTGGGTCCATGCTTTGGATTCTTCCCGGCAACTGGCTTACCGGGCGCGGCAACTCCCTTGCCATCCTTCTTGAAGTTCTTCTTACCCCTGCCTTTCTTGAACTTTGTGGTTTTATTCACCATCAACACTTGATGTTCCTTTTTGATCTCCACCTCCGCTAATTTCAGCATTGAATATACCTCAGGAATGGTCTTTTCCATCCCCTACATATTGCAGTTCATCACAAAGCTCTTGTAGCTAGGTGGGAGCGACTGAAGGATTGTGTCAATGACCGCATCATCTGGGAGATTAACTCCCAGCTGAGATAAGCGGTTGTGTAACCCAGACATTTTGAGTATGTGCTCGCTGACAGAACTATTCTCCTCCATCTTACAACTATAGAACTTGTCGGAGACTTCATATCTCTCAACCTGGGCATGAGCTTGGAAAACCATTTTCTGCTCTTCGAACATCTCATATGCTCCGTGCTACTCAAAACGCTTTTGGAGCCCCGGTTCTAAGCTGTAAAGCATGCCGCACTGAACCAGGGAGTAATCATCACTACGCGACTGCCAGGCGTTCATAACGTCTTGAGTTGCTGGGAAAACAGGTGCATCACCTAGCGGTACTTCAAGGACATATGCTTTCTTGGCAGCTATGAAGATAATCCTCAGGTTACGGACCCATTCTGTGTAGTTGCTACCATCGTCTTTCAACTTGGTTTTCTCTAGGAATGCGTTGAAGTTGAGGGCAACATTAGCGTGGGCCATTTGATCTACAAGACATATTGCAAAGTTTTAGACTATGCTCATGATAATTAAGTTCATCTAATAAAATTATTTAATGAACTCCCACTCAGATAGACATCCCTCTAGTCATCTAAGTGATACGTGATCCGAGTCAACTAGGCCGTGTCCGATCATCACGTGAGATGGACTAGTCATCATCGGTGAACATCTTCATGTTGATCGTATCTTCTATACGACTCATGTTCGACCTTTCGGTCTTCCGTGTTCTGAGGCCATGTCTGTACATGCTAGGCTCGTCAAGTCAACCTAAGTGTATTATGTGTGTAAATCTAGCTTAGACCCGTTGTATGCGAACGTTAGAACCTATCACACCCGATCATCACGTGGTGCTTCGAAACAACGGACCTTAGCAATGGTGCACAGTTAGGGGGAACACAATTCTTGATATTTTAATGAGAGATCATCATATTTATGCTACTGTCGTTCTAAGCAAATAAGATGTAAAAACATGATAAACATCACATGCAATCAAATAGTGACATGATATGGCCAATATCATTTTGCTCCTTTTGATCTCCATCTTCGGGGCGCCATGATCATCATCGTCACCGGCATGACACCATGATCTCCATCATCATGATCTCCATCATCGTGTCTTCATGAAGTTGTCTCGCCAACTATTACTTCTACTACTATAGCTAATGGTTAGCAATAAAGTAAAGTAATTACATGGCGTTTTCATTGACACGCAGGTCATACAATAAATTAAGACAACTCCTATGGCTCCTGCCGGTTGTCATACTCATCGACATGTAAGTCGTGATTCCTATTACAAGAACATGATTAATCTCATACATCACATATATCATTCATCACATCCTTTTGGCCATATCACATCACACGGCATATGCTGCAAGAACAAGTTAGACATCCTCTAATTGTTGTTGCAAATTTTTACGTGGCTGCTATAGGTTTCTAGCAAGAATGTTTCTTACCTACGCCAAAACCACAACGTGATATGCTTATTTATATTTACCCTTAATAAGGACCCTTTTCATCGAATCCGATCCGACTAAAGTGGGAGAGACATACACCCGCTAGCCACCTTATGCAACTAGTGCATGTCAGTCGGTGGAACCTGTCTCACGTAAGCGTACGTGTAAGGTCGGTCCGGGCCGCTTAATCCCACGATGTCGCCGAATCAAGATAATACTAGTAACGGCAAGTAAATTGGCAAAATCGACGCCCACAACAATTTGTGTTCTACTCGTGCATAGAAACTACGCATAGACCTAGCTCATGATGCCACTGCTGGGGATCGTTGCAGAAATTAAAAAAATTTACGCATCACCAAGATCAATCTATGGAGTTTACTAGCAACGAGAGGGGAGTGCATCTTCATACCTTTGAGGATCATGATGCGGAAGCGTTGGAAGAACGTGGTCGGTTGAGTCGTACACGAAGCGATTCAGATCGCGGCCGATTCTGATCTAAGCACCAAACAACGATGCCTCCGCGTTCAACACACATGCAGCCCGGTGACGTCTCCCGCGCCTTGATCCAGCAAGGAGAGAGGGTGAAGTTGGGGAAGACTCCGTCCAGTAGCAGCACGACAGCGTCGTGGTGGTCGAGGAGCGTGGCACTCCAGCAGGGCTTCGCCAAGCACCGCGAGAGATAAGGAGGGAGAGGGGTAGGGCTGCGCCAGGAGAAGGGGTACGGTTTCCCTCCCACCCCCCACTATTTATAGGGGGAAGGGGAGAGGGGGCCGGCCCCCTAGATCCATCTAGAGGGGGGGCGGCGGCCCCTCGGGGGGGGGGGGCAGCGGCCCCCTTAGGGTTTCCAACTAGGGAGGGGCGCCCGCCCCCTAGGGTTTCCAACCCTAGGCGCCTTGGGCCCTTGGGGGGGGGGCGCACCAGCCCACTAAGGGGCTGGTTCCCACCCAACTACAGCCCATTAGGTCCTTCGGGGCAGGTGGACCCTCCTGATGGACCCCCGGAACCCCTTCGGTGGTCCCAGTACAATACTGATAAACCCCGAAACCTTTCCGGTGACTGAAACTGGACTTCCCATATATAAATCTTTACCTCCGGACCATTCCGAAACTCCTCGTGACGTCCGGGATTTCATCCGAGACTCCGAACAACATTCGGTAACCACGTACATCTATTCCCTATAACCCTAGCATCATCGAACCTTAAGTGTGCAGACCCTACGGGTTCGGGAGGCATGCAGACATGACTGAGACATTTCTCCTACCAATAGCCAACAGCGGGATCTGGATACCCATATTGGCTCCCACATGCTCCACGATGATCTCATCGGATGAACCACGATGTCAAGCATTCAATCAATCCCGTATACGATTCCCTTTGTCTACCGGTATAGCACTTGCCCGAGATTCGATCGTCGGTATACCGATACCTTGTTCAATCTCGTTATGGCAAATCTCTTTACTCGTTCCGTAATACATCATCCCGTGATCAACTCCTTGATCACACTGAGCTCATTATGATGATGTCCTACCGAGTGGGCCCAAAGATACCTCTCCGTCATACGGAGTGACAAATCCCAGTCTCGATTCGTGCCAACCCAACAGATACTTTTGGGGATACCCGCAGTGTACGTTTATAGCCACCCAGTTACGTTGTGACGTTTGGCACACCCAAAGTACTCCTACGGTATCCAGGAGTTGCACAATCTCATGGTTTAAGGGAAAAGATACTTGATATTAGAAAAGCTTTAGCAGACGAACTACACTATCTTGTGCTATGCTTAGGATTGGGTCTTGTCCATCACATCATTCTCCTAATGATGTGATCCCGTTATTAATGACATCAAATGTCCATGGTTAGGAAACCGTAACCATCTATTGATCAACGAGCTAGTCAACTAGAGGCTCACTAGGGACATGTTGTGCTCTATGTATTCACACATGTATTACAATTTCCGGATAACACAATTATAGCATGAACAATAGACAATTATCACGAACAAGGAAATATAATAATAACCATTTTATTATTGCCTCTAGGGCATATTTCCAAGAGTCATTACTGATACGTCTCCGTCGTATCTACTTTTCCAAACACTTTTGCCCTTGTTTTGGACTCTAACTTGCATGACTCGAATGGAACTAACACGGACTGACGCTGTTTTCAGCAGGATTGCCATGGTGTTATTTATGTGTAGAAACAAAAGTTCTCAGAATGACCTGAAACTCCACGGAGCGTCTTTTTGGAAATATTAAAAAATACTAGCAAAAGATCAAGACTAGGGGGCCCACACCCTAGCCACGAGGGTGGGGGCGCCTGCCCCCCTGGGCGTGCCCCTACCTCGTGGGCCCCCTGGAGCTCCTCCGACCTCAACTCCAACTCTATATATTTGCTGTCGGGGAGAAAAAAAATCAGAGATAAGGATTCATCGCGTTTTACGATACGGAGCTGCCACCAAGCCCTAAAACTTCTCGAGAGGGCTGATCTGGAGTCCGTTCGGGGCTCCAGAGAGGGGAATTCGTCGCCATCGTCATCATCAACCTTCATCCATCACCAATTTCATGATTCTCACCGCCGTGCGTGAGTAATTCCATCGTAGGCTTGCTGGACGGTGATAGGTTGGATGCTATTTATCATGTAATCGAGTTAGTTTTGTTAGGGTTTGATCCCTAGTATCCACTATGTTCTGAGATTGATGTTGCTATGACTTTGCTATGCTTTATGCTTGTCACTAGGGCCCGAGTGCCATGATTTCAGATCTGAACCTATTATGTTTTCATCAATATATGAGAGTTCTTGATCCTATCTTGCAAGTCTATAGTCACCTACTATGTGTTATGATCCAGCAACCCTGAAGTGACAATAATCAGGACCACTCCCGGTGATGACCGTAGTTTGAGGAGTTCATGTATTCACTATGTGTTAATGCTTTGGTCCGGTACTCTATTAAAAGGAGGCCTTAATACCCCTTAGTTTCCATTAGGACCCCGCTGCCACGGGAGGGTAGGACAAAAGATGCCATGCCAGTTCTTTTCCATAAGCACGTATGACTATATTCAGAATACATGCCTACATTACATTGATGAATTGGAGCTAGTTCTGTGTCACCCTATGTTAGGACTGTTACATGATGAACCGTGATACGTCTCCAACGTATCTATAATTTTTGATTGCTCCATGCTATATTATCTACTGTTTTGGACTATATTGGGCTTTATGTTCCACTTTTGTATTATTTTTGGGACTAACCTATTAACCGGAAGCCCAGCCCAGAATTGCTGTTTTTTGCCTATTTTAGTGTTTCGAAGAAACGGAATATCAAACGGAGTCCAAACAGAATGAAATCTTCGGGAACGTGATTTTCTTACCGAACGTGATCCAGGAGACTTGGACCCTACGCCAAGGCATCAAAGAGGCGGTCACGAGGGTGGGGGCGCGCCCCCCTAGGGTGCGCCCCCCTGCCTCGTGGGCCCCTCGAAGCTCCACCGACGTACTCCTTCCTCCTATATATACCTACATACCCCCAAAAGATCAGAACGGGAGCCAAAAACCTAATTCCACCGCCGCAACTTTTTGTATCCACGAGATCCCATCTTGGGGCCTGTTCCGGAGCTCCGCCGGAGAGGGCCGTCATCACGGAGGGCTTCTACATCATCATAGCCTCTCCGATGAAGTGTGAGTAGTTTACCTCAGACCTTTGGGTCCATAGTTAGTAGCTAGATGGCTTCTTCTCTCTTTTTGGATCTCAATACAAAGTTCTCCCCCTCTCTTGTGGAGATCTATTCGATGTAATCTTCTTTTTGTGGTGTGTTTGTTGAGACCGATGAATTGTGGGTTTATGATCAAGTCTATCTATGAATAATATTTGAATCTTCTCCGAATTCTTTTATGTATGATTGGTTATCTTTGCAAGTCTCTTCGAATTATCCGTTTGGTTTGGCCAACTAGATTGGTAGTTCTTGCCATGGGAGAAGTGCTTAGCTTTGGGTTCGATCTTGCGGTGTCCTTTCCCAGTGACAGAAGGGGAAGCAAGGCACGTATTGCATCGTTGCCATCGAGGATAACAAGGTGCGGTTTATTTCATATTGCATGAATTTATCTCTCTACATCATGTCATCTTGCTTAAGGCGTTACTCTGTTTTTAACTTAATACTCTAGATGCATGTTGGATAGCGGTCGATGAGTGGAGTTATAGTAGTAGATGCGAAATCGTTTCGGTCTACTTGTCACGGACGTGATGCCTATATACATGATCATGCCTAGATATTCTCATAACTATGCTCAATTCTGTCAATTTCTCAACAGTAATTTGTTCACCCACCGTAGAATACTTATGCTCTTGAGAGAAGCCACTAGTGAAACCTATGGCCCCCGGGTCTATTCTCATCATATCAATCTCCATCACTTTAATCTTGCTTTGCTTTTTTACTTTGCTTTTACTTTTTATTTTGCATCTTTGTACCAAAATACCAAAAATATTATATCTATGAGATCTCACTCTCGTAAGTGACCGTGAAGGGATTGACAACCCCTAATCGCGTTGGTTGCGAGTAGCTATCGTTTTGTGCAGGTAGGAGGGACTTGAGTGTGGCCTCCTACTGGATTTATACTTTGGTTCTCAAAAACTGAGGGAAATACTTACACTACTCTGCTGCATCATCCCTTCCTCTTCGGGGAAAACCAACGCAAGCTCAAGACGTAGCAAGAAGGATTTCTGGTGCCGTTGCTGGGGAGTCTACGCAAAAAGTCAACATACCAAGTACCCATCACAATCCCTATCTCTGCATTACATTATTTGCCATTTGCCTCTCGTTTTCCTCTCCCCCACTTCACCCTTGCCGTTTTATTCGCCCTCTCTCTCTATCATCCCTCTCTTTTCCACTTGCCTTTTTGTTTGCTCGTGTGTTAGATTGCTTGTTTGTCGTGATGGCTCAAGATACTACCAAATTGTGTGACTTCACCAATACCAATAATAATGATTTCCTTAGCACTCCGATTGCTCCTCTTGCCAATACTAAATCTTGTGAAAATAAATACTGCTTTGTTGAATCTTGTTATGAAAGATCAATTCGCCGGCCTTCCTAGTGAAGATGCCGCTACTCATCTGAATAGTTTCGTTGATTTATGTGATATGCAAAAGAAAAAAGATGTCGATAATGATGTCGTTAAATTGAAGCTATTTCCTTTTTCGCTTAGAGATCGTGCTAAAGCTTGGTTTTCGTCTTTGCCTAAGAATAGTATTGATTCTTGGAACAAGTGCAAAGATGCTTTTATCTCTAAGTATTTCCCTCCCGCTAAGATCATCTCTCTTAGAAACGATATTATGAATTTTAAGCAACTTGATCATGAACATGTTGCACAAGCTTGGTAGAGAATGAAATTAATGATACGTAATTGCCCTACTCATGGTTTGAATTTGTGGATGATTATACAAAATTTTTATGCCGGATTGAATTTTGCTTCTAGAAATCTTTTAGATTCGGCCGCGGGAGGCACTTTTATGGATATCACTTTAGGAGATGCTACTAAATTCCTAGATAATATTATGGTTAATTATGCTCAATGGCATACTGAAAGATCTTCTAATAAAAAAGTGCATGCGATAGAAGAAATCAATGTGTTGAGTGGAAAGATGGATGAACTTATGAAATTATTTGCTACTAAGAGTGCTTCTTCTAATCCTAATGATATGCCTTTGTCTACTTTGATTGAGAATAACAATGAATCTACGGATGTGAATTTTGTTGGTAGGAATAATTTTGGTAACAAAGCTTATAGAGGGAATTTTAATCCTAGGCCATATCCTAGTAATCCTTCTAATAATTATGGAAATTCCTACAATAACTCTTATGGAAATTATAATAAGATGCCCTCTGAATTTGAGAATAGTGTTAAAGAGTTTATGACTTCACAAAAGAATTTTAATGCTTTGCTTGAAGAGAAATTGCTTAAAGTTGATGATTTGGCTAGGAACGTTGATAGAATTTATCTTGAGGTTGATTCTTTAAAGTTTAGATCTATTCCTCCTAAGCATGATATCAATGAGTCTCTCAAAGCCATGAGAATTTCCATTGACGAGTGCAAGGAAAGAACCGCTAGGATGCGTGCTTCCAAAGATGCCTTTATTAAAGCGTGTTCTTCCAATTCCTATGAAAATCAAGATGAAGATCTAAAAGTTATTGATGTGTCTCCTATTAAATCTTTGTTTTGCAATATGAATCTTGATGAAACTGAATATGATCTTCCTTTACCTAGAAGGCGTTCTAAAAATTCGGAGTATTTAGATCTTTATGATGAAATTGATGAAAGTGGGATTGAAAGAAATAAAAATCTAGATGTTACTAAACCCACTATATTGGATTTCAAGGAATTTAATTATGAAAGTTGCTCTTTAATTGATTGTATTTCCTTGTTGCAATCCGTGCTAAATTCTCCACATGCTTATAGTCAAAATAAAGCCTTCATCGAACATATTGTTGATGCCTTGATGCAATCTTATGAAGAAAAACTTGAGTTGAAAGTTTCTATCCCTAGAAAAATCTATGATGAGTGGGAACCAACTATTAAAATTAAAATTAAAGATCATGAGTTTTATGCTTTGTGTGATTTGGGTGCTAGTGTCTCCACTATCCCCAAAACTTTGTGTGATTTGCTAGATTTCCGTGATTTTGATGATTGCTCTCTAAACTTGCATCTTGCGGATTCTACTATTAAGAAACCTATGGGAAGGATTAATGATGTTCTTATTGTTGCAAATAGGAATTATGTGCCCATAGACTTAATTGTTCTTGATACAGATTGCAATCCTTCTTGCCCTATTATTCTTGGTAGACCTTTCCTTAGAACGGTTGGTGCGATTATTGATATGAAGGAAGGGAATATTAGATTTCAATTTCCATTAAAAAAGGGCATGGAACACTTTCCAAGAAAGAAACTAAAATTGCCATATGAAACTATCATGAGAGCCACTTATGGATTGCCTACGAAAGATGGCAATACCTAGATCTATCCTCGCTTTTATGCCTAGCTAGGGGCGTTAAACGATAGCGCTTGTTGGGAGGCAACCCAATTTTATTTTTATTCCTTGATTTTTTTTCTCCTGATTAGTAATAAGTAAATTATTTGGCCTCTTTCTTGGTTGTGTTTTTTTGTGTTTAATTAGTATTTGTGCCAAGTAGGACCGTTGGGAAGACTTGGGGAAAGTCTTGTTGAACTTGCTGTAAAAAAACAGAAACTTTAGCGCTCACGAGAACTGCTGTCATTTTTATTTGAAGAGTGATATTTAGTTAATTCTTTTTGCAGATGATTAATATATACATTCCTCACGTCCAGCAATTTATTTTAGAATTTTTGGGGTTCCAGATCTTGCGCTAGATACAGATTACTACAGACTGTTCTGTTTTTGACAGATTCTGTTTTTTCGTGTGTTGTTTGCTTATTTTGATGAATCTATGGCTAGTAAAATAGTTTATAATCCATAGAGAAGTTGGAATACAGTAGGTTTAACACCCATATAAATAAATAATGAGTTCATTACAGTACCTTGAAGTGGTCTTTTGTTTTCTTTCGCTAACGGAGCTCACGAGTTTTCTACTTTAAGTTTTGTGTTGTGAAGTTTTCAAGTTTTGGGTGAATTCTTTTGATGGATCATGGACCAAGGAGTGGCAAGAGCCTAAGCTTGGGTATGCCTATGGAGCCCCAAAGATAATCCAAGGACACCAAAAATTCAAAGCTTGGGGATGCCCCGGAAGGCATCCCCTCTTTCGTCCACTTCCATCGGTAATTTACTTGGAGCTATATTTTTATTCACCAACATGATATGTGTTTTGCTTGGAGCGTCTTGTATTATTTGTGTCTTAGTATGCAACAATCATCCTTTCTGTACACACCTTTTGAGAGAGCCATACATGAATTAAAATTTGATAGAATACTCTATGTGCTTCACTTATATCTTTTGAGCTATGTAATTTTGCTCTATGTGCTTCACTTAGATCTTTTATAGCACGGTGGTGGATTTGTTTTAAAGAAACTATTGATCTCTCATGCTTCACTTAAATTATTTTGAGAGTATCTTAATAGCATGGTAATTTTCTTAATAATAATATGCTTGGTATTCAAGATTTGTGAAACTTTCTTTTGAGTGTGTTGAATACTAAGAAAAGATTGAAGTCATGCTAGTTGAGTAATTTTGAATTTAAAGAATACTTGCGTTAAAGTTTGTGATTCCCGTAGCATGCACGTATGGTGAACCCTTATGTGATGAAGTCGGAGCATGATTTATTTATTGATTGTCTTCCTTATGAGTGGCGGTCGGGGACGAGCGATGGTCTTTTCCTACCAATCTATCCCCCTAGGAGCATGCGCGTAATACTTTGCTTTGATAACTTCTAGATTTTTGCAATAAGTATATGAGTTCTTTATGACTAATGTTGAGTCCATGGATTATACGCACTCTCACCCTTCCACCTTTGCTAGCCTCTCTAATACCGCACACTTTTCGCCGGTATCATACACCTACCATATACCTTCCTCAAAACAGCCACCATACCTACCTATTATGGCATTTCCATAGCCATTCCGAGATATATTGCCATGCAACTTTCCACCGTTCCGTTCATGACACATTCATCATTGTCATATTGCATATCCCGGTACACCGCCGAAGGCATTCATATAGAGTCATATTTTGTTCTAAGTATTGAGTTGTAATTGTTGAGTTGTAAGAAAAATAAAAGTGTGATGATCATCATTATTAGAGCATTGTCCCAGTGAGGAAAGAATGATGGAGACTATGATTCCCCCATAAGTCGGGATGAGACTCCGGACGAAAAAAAAGAGGCCAAAGAAGCCCAAATAAAAAAGAGGCCATAAAAAAAGAGAAAAGGCCCAAATAAAAAAATATAAAAAATATAAAAAGAGAGAAAAAAGAGAGAAGGGACAATGTTACTATCCTCTTACCACACTTGTGCTTCAAAGTAGCACCATGATCTTCATAGTAGAGAGTCTCTCATGTTATCACTTTCATATACTAGTGGGAATCTTTCATTATAGAACTTGGCTTGTATATTCAATGATGGGCTTCCTCAAATTGCCCTAGGTCTTCATGAGCAAGCAAGTTGGATGCACACCCACTTAGTTTATTTTTGAGCTTTCATATTGTTGGAAATATGCCCTAGAGGCAATAATAAATTAGTTATTATTATTATATTTCATTGTTCATGATAATCGTTTATTATCCATGCTAGAATTGTATTGATAGGAAACTCAGATACATGTGTGGATACATAGACAACACCATGTCCCTAGTAAGCCTCTAGTTGACTAGCTCGTTGATCAATAGATGGTTACGGTTTCCTGACCATGGACATTGGATGTCGTTGATAACGGGATCACATCATTAGGAGAATGATGTGATGGACAAGACCCAATCCTAAGCCTAGCACAAGATCGTGTAGTTCGTATGATAAAGCTTTTCTAATGTCAAGTATCATTTCCTTAGACCATGAGATTGTGCAACTCCCGAATACCGTAGGAGTGCTTTGGGTGTGCCAAACGTCACAACGTAACAGGGTGGCTATAAAGGTTCACTACGGGTATCTTCGAAAGTGTCTGTTGGGTTGGCATGAATCGAGACTGGGATTTGTCACTCCATGTAACGGAGAGGTATCTCTGGGCCCACTCGGTAGGACATCATCATAATGTGCACAATGTGACCAAGGAGTTGATCACAGGATGATGTGTTACAGAACGAGTAAAGAGACTTGCCGGTAACGAGATTGAACAAGGTATCAGGATACCGACGATCGAATCTCGGGCAAGTATCGTACCAATAGACAAAGGGAATTGTATACGGGATTGATTGAATCCTTGACATCGTGGTTCATCCGATGAGATCATCCTGGCACATGTAGGAGCCAACATGGGTATCCAGATCCCGCTGTTGGTTATTGACCGGAGAGTTGTCTCGGCCATGTCTGCATGACTCCCGAGCTCGTAGGGTCTACACACTTAAGGTTCGATGACGCTAAGATCCCGGACGTCACGAGGAGTTCTGGAATATTCCGAAGGTAAAGGTTGATATATAGGAAGTATGGTTTTGGCCACCGGAAGTGTTCCAGGCATCACCGGTAGTGTATCGGGACCACCGGAGGGGTCCAGGGGTCCACCGGGAGGGGCCACGGGCCCCGGAGGCATACATGGGCCAATAGTGGGAAGGGACAAGCCCCTAGGTGGGCTGGGGCGCCTCCCACCAAGGCCCAGGGCGCCTCCAAGAGGGGAGGGGGGCAAACCCTAGGGCAGATGGGCCCTAAGGCCCACCCCAGGTGCGCCTCCCCCTCTCCCCCTTGTGGCAGCTACCCTAGATGGGATCTAGGGCTGCCGCACCCCTTGGGGTGGGAACCCTAGGTGGGGGCGCAGCCCTCCCTCTCCCCCTATATATAGTGGAGACAAAGGGGCAACCCAACACACGATTCGATCTCCCTGTTGGCGCAGCCCTACCCCTCTCCCTCCTCGTCTCTCGTCGTGCTTGGTGAAGATCTGCTGGAGTCTCGCGCTCCTCCACCACCACCACGCTGTCGTGCTGCCGCTGGACGGAGTCTTCCCCAACCTCTCCTTCTCGTCTTGCTGGATCAAGGCGTAGGAGACGTCACCGGGCTACACGTGTGTTGAACGCGGAGGCGCCGTTGTTCGGCGCTTAGATCAGAATCAACCGTGATCTGAATCGCTACGAGTACGACTCCTTCATCCGCGTTCTTGTAACGCTTCCGCTTAGCGATCTACAAGGGTATGTAGATGCACTCTCCTTCCCCTCGTTGCTAGATTACTCCATAGATTGATCTTGGTGATGCGTAGAAAATTTTAAATTTCTGCTACGATCCCCAACAGTGGCATCATGAGCTAGGTCTATGTGTAGTTTCTATGCACAAGTAGAACACAAGTTGTTGTGGGCTTCGATTTTGTCAATTTACTTGCCGTTACTAGTCTTATCTTGATTCGGTGGCATCGTGGGATGAAGCGGCCCGGACCGACCTTACACGTACTCTTACGTGAGACTGGTTCCACCGACTGACATGCACTAGTTGCATAAGTTGGCTAGCGGGTGTCTGTCTCTCCCACTTTAGTCGGATCGGATTCGATGAAAAGGGTCCTTATGAAGGGTAAATAGAAATTGGCATATCACGTTGTGGTTTTAGCGTAGGTAAGAAACGTTCTTGCTAGAAACCTATAGCAGCCACGTAAAAACTTGCAACAACAATTAGAGGACGTCTAACTTGTGTTTGCAGCATATGCCTTGTGATGTGATATGGCCAAAAGGATGTGATGAATGATATATGTGATGTATGAGATTGATCATGTTCTTGTAATAGGAATCACGACTTACATGTCGATGAGTATGACAACTGGCAGGAGCCATAGGAGTTGTCTTAATTTATTTATGACCTACGTGTCAACATAAACGTCATGTAATTACTTTACTTTATTGCTAAAGTGTTAGCCATAGTAGTAGAAGTAATAGATGACGAGACAACTTCAAGAAGACATGATGATGGAGATCATGGTGTCATGTCGGTGACAACGATGATCATGGAGCCCCAAAGATGGAGATCATAAGGAGCAAAATGATATTGGCCATATCATGTCACTATTTGATTGCATGTGATTTTTATCATGTTTTACATCTTATTTGCTTAGAACGACGGTAGCTTAAATAAGATGATCCCTCACTAAAATTTCAAGAAAAGTGTTCCCCTAACTGTGCACCGTTGTGAAGGTTCATTGTTTCAAAGCACCACGTGATGATCGGGTGTGATAGATTCTAACGTCTGAATACAACGGGTGTTGACGAGCCTAGCATGTACAAACATGGCCTCGAAACACATGCGAAACATTTAGGTTGGCTTGACGAGCCTAGCATGTACATACATGGCCTCGAAACACGGAAGACCGAAAGGTCGAACATGAGTCGTATAGAAGATACGATCAACATGAGATGTTCACCGTTGATGACTAGTCCGTCTCACGTGATGATCGGACACGGCCTAGTCAATTCGGATCATGTTTCACTTAGATGACTAGAGGGATGTCTATCTGAGTGGGAGTTCATTAAATAATTTGATTAGATGAACTTAATTATCATGAACATAGTCTAAATTGTCTTTGCAAATATGTTGTAGATAAATAGCTCACGTTGTTGCTCCCTATTTCAATACGTTCCTAGAGAAAGACCAGGTTGAAACATATTGTAAGCAATGATGCGGACTGGGTCCGTAGTCCGAGGAGTGTCCTCACTGCTACACAGAAGGCTTATGTCTTTGAAGCACCGCTCGATGTGCAAACCCCTACAACGTCGTCTGTGGATGTTGTGAACACCTGACAGACACATCCTGATGACTACTTGATAGTTTAGTGCACCATACTTCATGGCTTAGAATCGGGATTCCAATGATGTTTTTGAACGCCATAAGACATATGAGATGTTCCAAGAGCTGAAATTGGGATTTCAGGCTCATGCCCATGTTGAGAGGTATGAGACCTCTGACAAGTTCTTTTGCCAACAAGATGGAGGAGAATAGCTCAGCTAGTGAGCATGTGCTCAGAATGTCTGGGTGCTACAATCACTTAAATCAAGTGGGAGTTAAACTTCCAGATAAGATAGTGATTGATAGAGTTCTCTAGCCACTATCACTAAGCCACTAGATCTTCGTGATGAACTATGACATGCAAGGGATGGAGTTAATCCCGGAGCTGTTCGCGGTGCTTAAGACCGCAAAAGGTAGAAATCAAGAAGGAGCATCAAGTGTTGATGGTTTAACAAGACCAGTGGTTTCAAAAAGGGCAAGGGCTAGAAGGGAAACTTCATGGATGGCAAACCAGTTGCCACTCCAGTGAAGGAACCCAAGGTTGAACCCAAACCCGAGTCTAAGTGCTTCTATTGTAAGGGGAACGGTTACTGGTTGCGGAATTACCCCAAATGCATGGTAGATAAGATGGCTGTCAACTTCAACAAAGTATATACGTGTTATTAATGTGTACCTCACTAGTAATCCTGGTAGCACCTGAGTATTGGATACCGGTTCAGTTGCTATTATTGGTGACTTGAAGCAAAAGCTACGAACTAAACGGAGACTGCTAAGGGCGAGGTGATGATGTGTGTTGGAAGTGTTTCCAAAGTTGATGAGGTCACCATCGCACGCTCCATCTGCCTTCGGGATTAGTATTGAACCTAGATAAATGTTATCAGGTGTCTACATTGAGCATGAATATGATTAGATTATGTTAATTGCAATATGGTTATTCATTTAAGTTAGAGAATACTGGTTATTCTGTTTACATGAATAATACCTTTCATGGTCATGCACCCGATGTGAATGGTTCATTGAATCTCGGTCGTGGTAATACACATGTTCACGCCAAAAGATGTAGAGTTAATAATGATAGTACCACTTTCTTGTGGCACTGCCGCTTAGGTCATATTGGCGTAAGATGCATGAAGAAACTCCATGTCGATGGATGTTTGGAGTCACTTGATTTTGAATCGCTTGACACATGCGAGCCATGCCTCATGGGAAGGATGACTAAGACCCCATTTTCAGATACAATGAAAACGGGCAAGTGACTTGTTGGAAATCATACATGCTGATGCGTGTGATCCAATGAGAATTGAAGCGTGCGGTGGATATCGCTATTTTCTCATCTTCACTGACGATTTGGGTAGATATAGATATATTTACATGAAGCACAAGTCTGAAACATTTGAAAAGTTCAAGCGATTTCAGAGTGAAGTTAAGAATCATCATAACAAGAAGATCATGTTCCTACGATCTGATCAAAGGGGATTTTCTGAGTTATGAGTTTGGCAATCACTTAAGACATTGTGGAATTGTTTCGCAGTTGAAGCCACCTAGAACACCACAGCGTAATGGTGTGTCTGGACGTCGTAATCGAACCTTATGAGATATGGTGTGATCTATGATGTCTCTTACCGATCTACCGCTATTATTTTGAGGTTATGCATTAGAGACAGCTGCATTCACTTTAGATAGGACACCATATAAGTCCGTTGAGATGACGTCGTATGAACATTGGTTTGGCAAGAAACCAAAGTTGTCGTTTGTTAATGTTTGGGGCTGCGATGCTTAAGGCTTCAGCCGGAGAAGCTCGAACCCAAAGCGGACAAACACATCTTCATAGGATACCCAAAGGTTACAGTTGGGTATACCTTCTATCTCAGATCCGAGGGAAAATTGTTTGTCTCTAAGAACGGGTCCTTTCACGAGAAGGAGTTTCTCTTGAAAGAATTGAGTGGGAGGAAGATAGAACTTGATGAGGTTGTCGAACCTTTATTTCAACCAGAGAGTGATGCAACACAACAAGATGTTTTCTGTGGCGCCTATGTCTGATGAAGTGGAAGTTAATGATAGTGATCATGAAGCTTTGGATCAAGTTGCTATCGAACCTCATAGGTCGACAAGGATATGTACTACTCCTGAGTGGTACGGTAATCCTGTCTTAGATATCATGTTGTTAGACAACAATGAACCTACGAGCTATGGAGAAGCGATGGTGGGCCCGTATTCCGACAAATGGTTAGAAGCCATGAAATCCGAGATAGGATCCATGTATCAGAACAAAGTATGGACTTTGGTGGACTTGCCCGATGATCGGCAAGCCATTGAGATAAATGGATCTTTAAGAAGAATACAGACGTGGGCGGTAATGTTACCGTCTATGAAGCTCGACTTGTGGGAAAGAGTCTTTTCACAAGTTCAAGGACTTGATTACGATGAGAATTTCTCACCCGTAACGATGCTTAAGTCCGTCGGAATCATGTTAGCATTAGCTGTATTTTTCGATTATGAAATCTGACAGATGGATGTCAAAACAAGTTTTCTTACCAGTTTTCGTAAGAAAAGTTGTATGTGATACAATAAAAGGTTTTGTCGATCCTAAGGATGCTAAAAAGGTATGCTGGCTCCAGCAATCCTTCTATGGACTAGAGCAAGCGTCTCGGAGTCGGAATATGTGCTTTGGTGGAGTGATCAAAGCTTTTAGGTTTATACAATGTTTGCTAGAAACTTGTATTTACAAGAAAGTGAGTGGGAGCACTACAACATTTCTGATAAGTATATGTGGATGACATATTGTTGATCCGAAATAATGTAGAATTTCTGGAAAGCATAAACGGTTGTTTGAAGAGTGTTTTTCAAAGGAAGACCTAGATAAAGCTGCTTACATACTGGGCATCAAGATCTATAGAGATAGATCAAAACGCTTGATGATACTTTCAAAGAACACACACCTTGACATGTTTTTGAAGGAGTTCAAAATAGATCAGTTAAAGAAGGGGTTCTTGCCTGAGTTGTAAGGTGTGAAGTTGAGTAAGACTCAAAGATTGACCATGGCAGAAGAAAGAGGAAGGACGAAGGTCGTCCCCTATGCTTTTTTCATAGGCTCTATACGGTAAGCCATGCTGAGTACTGCACCAGATGTGTGCCTTGCCACATGTCTGGCAAGAGGGTACAAAGGTGATCTAGGAGTAGATCACCAGATAGCGGTCAAAATGATCCTTAGAGGAATAAGGAAATGTTTCTCGGATATGGAGGTGATGAAGAGTTTGACGTAAAGAGTTACGTCGATGCAAGCTTAACACCTATCCGGATAGCTCTGAGTAGAGATACTGGATACGTATAATGGAGCAACAATTTGGAATAGCTCCAAGTGGAACGTGGTAGCGGCATCTATGATATGACATAAAGTTTGCGAAATACATAGGGATCTGAATATGGCAGACCCGTTGACTACAACCTCTCTCACAAGCATAACATGATCAAACCCAGAACTCATTGAGTGTTAATCACATAGTGATGTGAACTAGATTATTGAGTCTAGTAAACTCTTTGGATGTTGGTCACATGGC
Organism: Triticum urartu; assembly: GCF_056163025.1. Lineage (NCBI taxonomy): Eukaryota > Viridiplantae > Streptophyta > Magnoliopsida > Poales > Poaceae > Triticum > Triticum urartu. The sequence goes on from NC_141874.1 coordinate 472,825,633, forward strand.
GATGTGACCTGTGAGTGTTAATCACATGGCGATGTGAACTAGATTATTGACTCTAGTGCAAGTGGGAGACTGTTGGAAATATGCCCTAGAGGCAATAATAAATTAGTTATTATTATTATATTTCATTGTTCATGATAATCGTTTATTATCCATGCTAGAATTGTATTGATAGGAAACTCAGATACATGTGTGGATACATAGACAACACCATGTCCCTAGTAAGCCTCTAGTTGACTAGCTCGTTGATCAATAGATGGTTACGGTTTCCTGACCATGGACATTGGATGTCGTTGATAACGGGATCACATCCTTAGGAGAATGGTGTGATGGACAAGACCCAATCCTAAGCCTAGCACAAGATCGTGTAGTTCGTATGATAAAGCTTTTCTAATGTCAAGTATCATTTCCTTAGACCATGAGATTGTGCAACTCCCGGATACCGTAGGACTGCTTTGGGTGTGCCAAACGTCACAACGTAACTGGGTGGCTATAAAGGTTCACTACGGGTATCTCCGAAAGTGTCTGTTGGGTTGGCACGAATAGAGACTGGGATATGTCACTTCGTGTAACGGGGAGGTATCTCTGGGCCCACTCGGTAGGACATCATCATAATGTGCACAATGTGGCCAAGGAGTTGATCATGGGATGATGTGTTACGGAATGAGTAAAGAGACTTGCCGGTAACGAGATTGAACAAGGTATCGGGATACCGACGATCGAATCTCGGGCAAGTATCGTACCGATAGACAAAGGGAATTGTATACGGGATTGATTGAATCCTTGACATCGTGGTTCATCCGATAAGGTCATCGTGGAACATGTAGGAGCCAACATGGGTATCCAGATCCCGCTGTTGGTTATTGACCAGAGAGTTGTCTCGGCCATGTCTGCATGACTCCCGAGCCCGTAGGGTCTACACACTTAAGGTTCGATGATGCTAGGGTTATAGGGAAAGTATGTACGCGGTTACCGAATGTTGTTAGGAGTCCCGGATGAGATCCCAGACGTTACGAGGAGTTCCAGAATGGTCCAGAGGTAAAGATTGATATATGGGAAGTATGGTTTTGGCCACCGGAAGTGTACCGGGCATCACCGGTAGTGTACCGGGACCACCGGAGGGGTCCAGGGGTCCACCGGGAGGGGCCACGGGCCCCGGAGGCATACATGGGCCAATAGTGGGAAGGGACCAGCCCCTAGGTGGGCTGGGGCGCCTCCCACCAAGGCCCAAGGTGCCTCCAAGAGGGGAGGGGGGCATACCCTAGGGCAGATGGGCCCTAAGGCCCACCCCAGGTGCGCCTCCCCCTCTCCCCCATTGTGGCCGCCACCCTAGATGGGATCTAGGGCTGCCGCAACCCTTGGGGTGGGAACCCTAGGTGGGGGCGCAGCCCTCCCTCTCCCCCTATATATAGTGGAGGCAAAGGGGCAGCCCAACACACGATTCGATCTCCCTGTTGGCGCAGCCCTACCCCTCTCCCTCCTCGTCTCTCATAGTGCTTGGCGAAGCCCTGCTGGTGTCCCACGCTCCTCCACCACCACCACGCCGTCGTGCTGCCGCTGGACGGAGTCTTCCCCAACCTCTCCTTCTCCTCTTGCTGGATCAAGGCATAGGAGACGTCACCGGGCTGCACGTGTGTTGAACGCGGAGGCGCCGTTGTTCGGCGCTTAGATCGGAATCAACCGCGATCTGAATCGCTACGAGTACGACTCCTTCATCCGTGTTCTTGTAACGCTTCCGCTTAGCAATCTACAAGGGTATGTAGATGCACTCTCCTTCCCCGCATTGCTAGATTACTCCATAGATTGATCTTGGTGATGCGTAGAAAATTTTAAATTTCTGCTACGATCCCCAACACATGTACTTATGCTCAACAACAATTTGTTCACCCACCATAGAATACTTATGCTCTTGAGAGAAGCCACTAGTGAAACCTATGGCCCCCGGGTCTATTCTCATCATATCAATCTCCATCACTTTAATCTTGCTTTGCCTTTTACTTTGCTTTTACTTTTTATTTTGCATCTTTATACCAAAAATACCAAAAATATTATATCTATCAGATCTCACTCTCGTAAGTGACCATGAAGGGATTGACAACCCCTAATCGCGTTGGTTGCGAGTAGCTATCGTTTTGTGCAGGTACGAGGGACTTGAGCGTGGCCTCCTACTGGATTGATACCTTGGTTCTCAAAAACTGAGGGAAATACTTACACTACTCTGCTGCATCACCCCTTCCTCTTCAGGGAAAACCAACGCAAGCTTAAGACGTAGCAAACCGCATCCGACATAATTCTCTATCACCGATCCATTGCCTACGAGCTTCCATATATTGTTCTTCGCTTATTTACTTTTCCGTTGCTATGGTTACAACCACTACAAAAAACCAAAAACATTACTTTTGCTATCATTACCTTTTGCTACCGTTACCACTACTATCATATTACTTTGCTACTAAACACTTCGCTGCAGATATTAAGTTTCCAGGTGTGGTTGAATTGACAACTCAGCTGCTAATACTTGAGAATATTCTTTGGCTCCCCTTGTGTCGAATCAATAAATTTGGGTTGAATACTCTACCCTCGAAAACTGTTGCGATCCCCTATACTTGTGGGTTATCAAGACTATTTTCTGGCGCCGTTGCTGGGGAGCATAGCTCTATTCTTTGAGTCACTTGGGATTTATATCTGCTTATCATTATGAAGAACTTGAGAGATCCAAAAACCAAGATTTATCCCTCAACTACGAGGGGAGGTAAGGAATTGCCATCTAGCTCTGCACTTGATTCACCTTCTATTTTGAGTAAGCTTGTGACACCTAAACCTGCTTCTGCTATTCGTTCTGATATGTCGCATGTTATTGATGATGCCACTTCTACTATGCATGATACTTATGATGAAACTACTTCTATGCTTGATACTACTGTGCCACTTGGTGAATTTCTTGATGAACAACTTGCTAGGGTTAGAGACAATGAAATTATTGAAATTGCTAATATTGATGAAAGTGATGATGAAGACTCTCCCCCTAATAAATATGAATTGCCTGTTGTTCCCGAGGGTTATGTTCTGGATGAAGAATCTGCTAGAGCTATTCTTGCTTGCAATGATAGATATGATCTAAAGAGGTTATTAGCTAAATGGAAGCAGCAATCTCTTAATGCTAGAATGAAACCTGACCCTGCTTTTGCTACTTCACCTATCTATGTTACTAATAAGGATTATGAATTCTCTGTTGATCCTGATATAGTTACTTTGGTTGAATCTGATCCTTTTTATGGCTATGAATCTGAAACTGTTGTGGCACATCTTACTAAATTAAATGATATAGCCACCCTGTTCACTAATGATGAGAGAACTCGCTACTTTTATATCCTTCAAATATTTCCGGTCTCATTAAAGGGTGATGCTAAGATATGGTTTAATTATCGGGATCCTGGTTGTGTGTGTAGTCCCCAGGATATGATTTATTACTTCTCTGCTAAATATTTCCCTGCTCATAAGAAACAAGCTGCTTTGAGGGATATATATAATTTTGTGCAAATTGAAGAAGAGAGTCTCCCACAAGCTTGGGGGAGGCTTCTCAAGTTACTTAATGCTTTGCCTGATCATCCTCTTAAGAAAAATGAAATACTTGATATCTTTTATAATGGACTAACCGATGCTTCCAGAGATTACCTGGATATTTGCGCTAGTTTTGTTTTCAAGGAAAGAACACCGGATGAAGCTGAAATTCTATTGAATAATATGTTGACAAATGAAAATAATTGGACACTTCCTGAGCCAGCCCCTGAGCCTATTCCTAAACCAACTCCAAAGAAAAGAGGTGTTCTATTTCTCAGTCCTGAAGATATGCAAGAGGCAAAGAAATCTATGAAAGAAAAAGGTATTAAAGCTGAAGATGTTAAGAATTTACCTCCTATTGAAGAAATACACGGTCTTAATTTACCGCCTGCTGAAGAAACATATGATCTTCATCCATTACCTATTGAAGAAATACATGGTCTTGATAACCCGACACAGGTAGTGAAGGTAAACTCTCTCTATAGATATGATAAAGCTGAAATCCCTCTTACTAAGTTTGCTAGACAATGCTTAGATGAGTTTGATAATTTTATGGTGAAGCAAGAAGATTTTAATGCTTATTTTGGTAGACAATTGAAATACAATTCAAATATGCTTGAACACTTGGGTGATTATATGGCTAATGTCAACGGTGAACTTAAACTTATTAGTAAACATGCTTCCATGGTTACCACTCAAGTAGAACAAGTACTTAAGGCTCAAAATGATTTGCTCAATGAATTGAATAGTAAGAATAATGATTATGATGTTAGAGTGGCTACTAGAACTGGTAGAATGACTCAGGAACCTCTGTATCTTGAAGGCCACCCTAAGAGAATTGAGCAAGATTCTCAGAGAAATAATATAGATGCACCTAGTCCTTCTAAAAGGAAGAAAAATAAAAATGATAGGACTTTGCATGCTTCTAGTGAACCTATTGCTGAAACACCTGAGAATCCAAATGATATTTCTATTTCTAATGCTGAAACACAATCTGGTAATGAACCTAAAACTAGTGATAATGTTAATGATAATGTTCATGATGATGCTCAACCTAGTAATGATAATGATATAAAAATTGAGCCTGCTGTTGATCTTGATAACCCACAATCAAAGAATCAACGTTATGATAAGGAAGACTTTGTTGCTAGGAAACACGGAAAGGAAAGAGAGCCTTGGGTTCAGAAACCCATGCCTTTTCATCCCAAACCATCCAAGAAAAAGGATGATGAGGATTTTGAGCGCTTTGCTGAAATGATTAGACCTATCTTTTTGCGTATGCGATTAACTGATATGCTTAAAATGAATCCTTATGCTAAGTACATGAAAGAAATTGTCACTAATAAAAGAAAGATACTGGAAGCTAAAATTTCCATCATGCTTGCTAATTATACTTTTAGGGGTGGAATACCAAAGAAACTTGGGGATCCAGGAGTACCCACTATACCATGCTCCATTAAAAGAAACTATGTTAAAACTGCTTTATGTGATCTTGGAGCCGGTGTTAGTGTTATGCCTCTCTCTTTATATCGTAGACTTGATTTGAATAAGTTGACACCTACTGAAATATCTTTGCAAATGGCTGATAAATCAACTGCTATACCTGTCGGTATTTGTGAGGATGTGCATGTTGTAGTTGCAAACGTCACTATTTTAACGGACTTTGTTATTCTTGATATTCCTGAGGACGATAGTATGTCTATTATCCTTGGAAGACCCTTTTTCAATACTGCAGAGGCTGTTATTGATTGCAACAAAGGCAATGTCACTTTTCATGTTAATGGTAATGAGCATACGGTACACTTCCCGAGAAAACAACCTCAAGTCCACAGTATTAATTCCATTGGAAAAATTCCATCGATTATTTTTGGAGGTTTTGAATTTCCTCTTCCTACTGTCAAGAAGAAATATGATATTCTTATTGTTGGGGATGTGCATATCCCCGTTGAGGTAACCTAGTGTTATTCAAAAATTCTCCGGTTCCATGTTATTCGGAATGAGTTTGTTAACAAGACTTGATCAACCTTGTTAATGGATTCCTTTTGATGATCATGAGATGGATGAATTTAGAAAACACAACTCTCTGTATCATCTTTTTACTTTCTGTTATTTATATTAAACAAAATAAAAATAGTATTTTCTGTCTGTTATTTGAATTATCCGTGCAATATAAAAATACCACGAAAATAAAAGTTCTCCAAATGCCCTGAAATTTAAATATGAATTTTCTGGAATATTTGAGAATACTTGGCACTGAGAACACAGCACGGGGGCATCCACCTGGCCATGAGGGTGGAGGGCGCGCCCTACCCCCTGGGCGCGCCCCCTGCCTCGTGGGCCCATGGTGGCCCTCCTCCACTTATTCCTGCACCCACACACTCCTTCTTCCTCCCACAAACACGATTATCTAGTTCAAACCCGAGTCCAAGCTCATTTTGCTGCCCCCTATTTATTTAGATTATAAGAGTATGGTGGAACATGATTTTATTGTTAAGAATAGGGAAGGGGAGCTTAAATACAAATTGTTCTTTGATAAACATCATCCTGAGACTATTACCATGCCTGCTCCTTCCTTGTTTGATTTATCTGCAGGCAAGTACCTTGTTCCGTTAGAGGCTATTCACGCCTACCAGAACCCTACATCAGCCACAGAGCCAGAGTCGGAACCACAAGTTGATCCTCCATGACAGTCTAATTACCAGTGGGATCCGGAGATGATTGCCAACCAGTGGCAATCAGAGTCTTCTTCTTCGCAGTATGACCCCAACTATTACTATGGATATCTGTCAGGCCAGCCGTGGCCATAGACCAACTTAGGCCAAAAGCCTAAGCTTGGGGGAGTACGTATTTCTCACCGACATTACATTCATGTTCACACACTCATTGCTAGATGTCGGTGCTCATACTTTTTCATTGTATCATCCATGCTAGTTTATTTCCTTTTTATGCTTTCTTCTTGTGTGTTTAATAAACCTTAAGAAAAACAAAAAAAATAGTTGTAGCTTTTAGCTAGTTTTCATTTCCATGCTTGTAGTAGTAATTAAAAAGAAAACCCAAAAAGATTTCCTGTTATTCTTTTTGCTTGTTGGGAGTTTTCCCATGTAAATAGTTTTATTTTTTTTCTTTTCTTTGGGGGTCGATAGGAGAAGACCATAATTAATTTGTTGAAGTGGCTCTTATATGCATCATTGTTGATCTGACAAAAGAGCCCATATTGCATTGTCTTCTCCTATTTATTGAATGCTCGCAGATTCCAGCTTAGTTCAATGCATGTGCACTCTTAATATTATTCACATCGTTCGGTCGTGCAAGTGAAAGGTAATTATGACGATATATGATGGACTGAGTGAGATGAGAAAAGCTGGTATGAACTCGACCTCTCTTGTTTTTGTAAATATGCTTAGTTCATCGTTCCTGATTCAGCCTATTATGAATAAACATGTTTGCAATGACAATTAGAGATTATAGTTGCTTATGCCATGCTTAATTAGCTAGGCGCTTATAATGGTTTACCTTGCGTTCCAACATGCTATTAAAATGGTTGTGATGTGGTATGATAGGGTGGTATCCTCTTTTGAACGATTCGAGTGTCTTGACTTGGCACATTTTCACACATGTAGTTGAAACAAAACCAACATGGCCTCTACGATATTTATGTTCATGGTGCATTATATCCTACTCATGCTTGCATTTGTTGGGGAACGTAGTAATTTCAAAAAATTTCCTACGCACATGCAAGATCATGGTGATGCATAGCAACGAGAGGGGAGAGTGTTGTCCACGTACCCTCGTAGACCGAAAGCGGAAGCGTTAGCACAACGCAGTTGATGTAGTCGTACGTCGTCACGATCCGACCGATCCAAGTATCGAACGCACGGCACCTCCGAGTTCAGCACACGTTTAACTCGCTAACGTCCCTCGAGCTCTGATCTAGCCGAGTGTTGAGGGAGAGTTTCGTCAGCACGACGGCGTGATGACGGTGATGATGTTCTACCGACGCAGGGCTTCGCCTAAGCACCGCTACGATATGACCGAGGTGGAATATGGTGGAAGGGGGCACCACACACACCTAAGGAACGATCACGAAGATCAACTTGTGTGTCATGGGGTGCCCCCCTGCCCCCGTATATAAAGGAGGGAGGGGGGAGGTGCGGCCGGCCCCTAGGGGTGCGCCTGGAGGAGTCCTACTCCCACCGGGAGTAGGACTCCCCCCTCTTGCCTTGTTGGAGAAGGAAAGGGGAAGGGGGGAGAGGAAAGGGGGGCGCCGCCCCCCCCCCCACTTCCTTGTCCTATTCGGACTAGGGGGGGAGGCGGGCGTGGCCTGCCCTGGCCGGCCCACCTCTTCTCCCTTAGGGCCCATGTAGGCCCATTAACCCCCGGGGGGGTTCCGATAACCCCCCGGTACTCCGGTAAAATCCCGATTTCACCCGGAACGATTCCGATATCCAAATATAGGCTTCCAATATATCAATCTTTATGTCTCGACCATTTCGAGACTCCTCGTCATGTCCGTGATGACATCCGGGACTCCGAACAACCTTCGGTACATCAAAACACAAAAACTCTAATTACGATCGTCACCGAACATTAAGCGTGCGGACCCTACGGGTTCGAGAACTATGTAGACATGACCGAGACATGTCTCCGGTCAATAACCAATAGCGGAACCTGGATGCTCATATTGGTTCCTACATATTCTACGAAGATCTTTATCGGTCAAACCGCATAACAACATACGTTGTTCCCTTTGTCATCGGTATGTTACTTGCCCGAGATTCGACCGTCCGTATCCCAATACCTAGTTCAATCTCGTTACCGGCAAGTCTCTTTACTCGTTCTGTAATACATCATTTCGCAACTAACTCATTAGTTGCAATGCTTGCAAGGCTTAAGTGATGTGCATTACCGAGAGGGCCCAGAGATACCTCTCTGACAATCGGAGTGACAAATCCTAATCTCGAAATACGCCAACCCAACAAGTAACTTCGGAGATACCTGTAGAGCACCTTTATAATCACCCAGTTACGTTGTGACGTTTGGTAGCACACAAAGTGTTCCTCTGGTAAACGGGAGTTGCATAATCTCATAGTCATAGGAACATGTATAAGTCATGAAGAAAGCAATAGCAACAAACTAAACGATCAAGTGCTATGCTAACGGAATGGGTCAAGTCAATCACATCATTCTCCTAATGATGTGATCCCGTTAATCAAATGACAACTCATGTCTATGGTTAGGAAACATAACCATCTTTGATCAATGAGCTAGTCAAGTAGAGGCATACTAGTGACACTCTGTTTGTCTATGTATTCACACATGTATTATGTTTCCGGTTAATACAATTCTAGCATGAATAATAAACATTTATCATGATATAAGGAAATAAATAATAACTTTATTATTGCCTCTAGGGCATATTTCCTTCAGTCTCCCACTTGCACTAGAGTCAATAATCTAGTTCACATCGCCATGTGATTTAATACCAATAGTTCACATCACCATGTGATTAACACCCATAGTTCACATCAACATGTGACCAACACCCAAAGGGTTTACTAGAGTCAATAATCTTGTTCACATCGCTATGTGATTAACACCCAAAGAGTACTGAGGTGTGATCATGTTTTGCTTGTGAGAGAAGTTTAGTCAACGGGTCTGCCACATTCAGATCCGTAAGTATTTTGCAAATTTCTATGTCAACAATGCTCTGCACACAGCTACTCTAGCTAATTGCTCCCACTTTCAATATGTATCCAGATTGAGATTTAGAGTCATCTGGATCAGTGTCAAAATTTGCATCGACGTAACCCTTTACGATGAACCTTTTGTCACTTCCATAATCGAGAAACATATCCTTATTCCACTAAGGATAATTTTGACCAATGTCCAGTAATCTACTCCTAGATCACTATTGTACTCCTTTGCCAAACTCAGGGCAGGGTATACAATAGGTCTGGTACACAGCATGGCATACTTTATAGAACCTATGGCTGAGGCATAGGGAATGACTTCCATTCTCTCTCTATCTTCTGCCATTGTCGGGTTTTGAGTCTTACTCAACTTCACACGATGTAACACATGCAAGAACTCCTTCTTTGACTATTCCATTTTGATCTACTTCAAAAACTTGTCAAGGTATGTACTCATTGAAAAACTTATCAAGCGTCTTGATCTATCTCTATAGATCTTGATGCTCAATATGTAAGCAGCTTCACCGAGGTCTTTCTTTGAAAAAACTCCTTTCAAACATTCCTTTATGCTTTGCAGAATAATTCTACATCATCTCTGATCAACAATATGTCATACATATACTTATCAGAGATGCTGTAGTGCTCCCACTCACTTTCTTGTAAATACAGGCTTCACCGCAAGTCTGTATAAAACTATATGCTTTGATCAACTTATCAAAGCGTATATTCCAACTCCGAGATGCTTGCACCAGTCCATAGATGGATCACTGGAGCTTGCATATTTTATTAGTACCTTTAGAATCGACAAAACCTTCAGGTTGCATCATATACAACTCTTCTTTAATAAATCCTATTAAGGAATGCAGTTTTGTTTATCCATTTGCCAGATTTCATAAAATGCGGCAATAGCTAACATGATTCGGACAGACTTAAGCATAGATACGAGTGAGAAATTCTCATCGTGGTCAACACCTTGAACTTGTCGAAAACCTTTTTGCGACAATTCTAGCTTTGTAGATAGTAACACTACTATCAGCGTCCGTCTTCCTCTTGAAGATCCATTTTATCTCAATGGCTCGCCGATCTTTGGGCAAGTCAATCAAAGTCCATACTTTATTCTCATGCATGGATCTCATCTCAGATTTCATGGCCTCAAGCCATTTCGCGGAATCTGGGCTCATCATCGCTTCCTCATAGTTCGTAGGCTCGTCATGGTCAAGTAACATGACCTCCAGAACAGGATTACCGTACCACTCTGGTGTGGATCTCACTCTGGTTTACCTACGAGGTTCGGTAGTAACTTGATCTGAAGTTACATGATCATCATCATTAGCTTCCTCACTAATCGGTGTAGTAGTCATAGAAACAGATTTCTGTGATGAACTACTTTCCAATAAGGGAGCAGGTACAGTTACCTCATCAAGTTCTACTTTCCTCCCACTCACTTCTTTCGAGAGAAACTCCTTCTCTAGAAAGGATCCATTCTCAGCAATGAATAACTTGCCTTTGGATCTGTGATAGAAGGTGTACCCAACATTTTCTTTTGGGTATCCTATGAAGATTTACTTCTCTGATTTGGGTTCGAGCTTATCATGTTGAAACTTTTTCACATAAGCATTGCAGTCCCAAACTTTAAGAAACGACAGCTTAGGTTTCTCGCCAAACCACAGTTCATACGGTGTCGTCTCAACGGATTTAGATGGTGCCCTTTTTAACGTGAATGTAGCTGTCTCTAATGCATAACCCCAAAACGATAGTGGTAGATCGGTAAGAGACATCATAGATCGCACTATATCTAATAAAGTAAGGTTATGACGTTCGGACACACCATTACACTATGGTGTTCTAGGTGGCATGAGTAGTGAAACTATTTCACATTGTTTTAACTGAAGGCCAAACTCGTAACTCAAATATTTTACTTCTGCGATCATAACATAGAAACTTTTATTTTTGTTACGATGATTCTCCACATCACTTTGAAATTCTTTGAACTTTTCAAATATTTCAGACTTGTGTTTCATCAAGTAGATATACTCATATCTGCTCAAATCATCTGTGAAGATCAGAAAATAATGATACCTGCCACGAGCCTCAATATTCATCGGACCACATACATCAGTATGTATGATTTCCAACAAATCTGTTGCTCGCTCCATTGTTCCGGAGAATGGAGTCTTAGTCATCTTGCCCATGAGGCATGGTTCGCAAGCATCAACTAATTCATAATCAAGTGATTCCAAAAACCCATCATCATGGATTTTCTTCATGCGCTTTACACCAATATGACCTAAATGGCAGTGCCACAAATAAGTTGCACTATCATTATTAATTTGATAAAGGTATGTACTCATTGAAAAACTTATCAAGCGCATGAAGAAAATCCATGATGATGGGTTTTTGGAATCACTTGATTATGAATTAGTTGATGCTTGCGAACCATGCCTCATGGGCAAGATGACTAAGACTCCATTCTCCGGAACAATGGAGCGAGCAACAGATTTGTTGGAAATCATACATACTGATGTATGTGGTCCGATGAATATTGAGGCTCGTGGCAGGTATCATTATTTTCTGATCTTCACAGATGATTTGAGCAGATATGAGTATATCTACTTGATGAAACACAAGTCTGAAATATTTGAAAAGTTCAAAGAATTTCAAAGTGATGTGGAGAATCATCGTAACAAAAATAAAAGTTTCTACGTTATGATCGCAGAAGTAAAATATTTGAGTTACGAGTTTGGCCTTCAGTTAAAACAATGTGAAATAGTTTCACTACTCATGCCACCTAGAACACCATAGTGTAATGGTGTGTCCGAACGTCATAACCGTACTTTATTAGATATAGTGCGATCTATGATGTCTCTTACCGATCTACCACTATCGTTTTGGGGTTATGCATTAGAGACAGCTACATTCACGTTAAAAAGGGCACCATCTAAATCCGTTGAGACGACACCGTATGAACTGTGGTTTCGCGAGAAACCTAAGCTGTCGTTTCTTAAAGTTTGGGACTGCAATGCTTATGTGAAAAAGTTTCAACATGATAAGCTCGAACCCAAATAGGAGAAGTAAATCTTCATAGGATACCCAAAAGAAAATGTTGGGTACACCTTCTATCACAGATCCAAAGGCAAGTTATTCATTGCTGAGAATGGATCCTTTCTAGAGAAGGAGTTTCTCTCGAAAGAAGTGAGTGGGAGGAAAGTAGAACTTGATGAGGTAACTGTACCTGCTCCCTTATTGGAAAGTAGTTCATCACAGAAATCTGTTTCTATGACTACTACACCGATTAGTGAGGAAGCTAATGATGATGATCATGTAACTTCAGATCAAGTTACTACCGAACCTCGTAGGTAAACCAGAGTGAGATCCACACCAGAGTGGTACGGTAATCCTGTTCTGGAGGTCATGTTACTTGACCATGACGAGCCTACGAACTATGAGGAAGCGATGATGAGCCCAGATTCCGCGAAATGGCTTGAGGCCATGAAATCTGAGATGAGATCCATGCATGAGAATAAAGTATGGACTTTGATTGACTTGCCCAATGATCGGTGAGCCATTGAGATAAAATGGATCTTCAAGAGGAAGACGGACGCTGATAGTAGTGTTACTATCTACAAAGCTAGAATTGTCGCAAAAAGTTTTTCGACAAGTTCAAGGTGTTGACTACGATGAGAGTTTCTCACTCGTATTTATGCTTAAGTCTGTCCGAATCATGTTAGCAATTGCCGCATTTTATGTAATCTGGCAGATGGATAAACAAAACTGCATTCCTTAATGGATTTATTAAATAAGAGTTGTATATGATGTAACCGGAAGGTTTTGTCAATCCTAAAGGTACTAACAAAATATGCAAGCTCCAGCGATCCATCTATGGACTGGTGCAAGCATCTCGGAGTTGGAATATACGCTTTGATAAGTTGATCAAAGCATATAATTTTATACAGACTTGCGGTGAAGCCTGTATTTACAAGAAAGTGAGTGGGAGCACTACAGCATTTCTGATAAGTATATGTGAAAGAGATATTGTTGATCGGAGATAATGTAGAATTATTCTGCAAAGCATAAAGGAATATTTGAAAGGAGTTTTTCAAAGAAAGACCTCGGTGAAGCTGCTTACATATTGAGCATCAAGATCTATAGAGATAGATCAAGATGCTTGATAAGTTTTTCAATGAGTACATACCTTGACAAGATTTTGAAGTAGTTCAAAATGGAACAGTCAAAGAAGTTCTTGCCTGTGTTACATGGTGTGAAGTTGAGTAAGACTAAAAACCCAACCACGGCAGAAGATAGAGAGAGAATGAAAGTCATTCCCTATGCCTTAGCCATAGGTTCTATAAAGTATGCCATGCTGTGTACCAGACCTATTGTATACACTGCCCTGAGTTTGGCAAGGGAGTACAATAGTGATCTAGGAGTAGATCACTGGACATTGGTCAAAATTATCCTTAGTGGAATAAGGATATGTTTCTCGATTATGGAGGTGACAAAAGGTTCGTCGTAAAGGGTTACGTCGATGCAAGTTTTGACACTAATCCACATGACTCTAAGTCTCAATCTGGATACATATTGAAAGTGGGAGCAATTAGCTAGAATAGCTCCATGCAGAGCATTGTTGACATAGAAATTTGCAAAATACTTACGGATCTGAATGTGGCAGACCCGTTGACTAAACTTCTCTCACAAGCAAAACATGATCACACCTCAGTACTCTTTGGGTGTTAATCGCATAGCGACGTGAACTAGATTATTGACTCTAGTAAACCCTTTGGGTGTTGGTCACATGTCGATGTGAACTATGGGTGTTAATCACATGGTGATGTGAACTATTGATGTTAAATCACATGGCGATCTGAACTAGATTATTGACTCTAGTGCAAGTGGGAGACTGAAGGAAATATGCCCTAGAGGCAATAATAAAGCTATTATTTATTTCCTTATATCATGATAAATGTTTATTATTCATGCTAGAATTGTATTAACCGGAAACATAATACATGTGTGAATACATAGACAAACAGAGTGTCACTAGTATGCCTCTACTTGACTAGCTCGTTGATCAAAGATGGTTATGTTTGCTAACCATAGACATGAGTTGTCATTTGATTAACGGGATCACATCATTAGGAGAATGATGTGATTGACTTGACCCATTCTGTTAGCATAGCACTTGATCGTTTAGTTTGTTGCTATTGCTTTCTTCATGACTTATACATGTTCCTATGACTATGAGATTATGCAACTCCCATTTACCGGAGGAACACTTTGTGTGCTACCAAACGTCACAACGTAACTGGGTGATTATAAAGGTGCTCTACAGGTGTCTTTGAAGGTACTTGTTGGGTTGGCGTATTTCAAGATTAGGATTTGTCACTCCGATTGTCGGAGAGGTATCTCTGGGCCCTCTCGATAATGCACATCACTTAAGCCTTGCAAGCATTGCAACTAATGAGTTAGTTGCAGGATGATGTATTACGGAACGAGTAAAGAGACTTGCCGGTAACGAGATTGAACTAGGTATTGAGATACTGACGATCGAATCTCGGGCAAGCAACATACAGATGACAAAGGGAACAACGTATGTTGTTATGCGGTCTGACCGATAAAGATCTTCGTAGAATATGTGGGAGCCAATATGAGCATCCAGGTTCCGCTATTGGTTATTGACCGAAGACGTGTCTCGGTCATGTATACATTGTTCTCGAACCCGTAGGGTCCACACGCTTAAGGTTTCGATGACAGTTGTATTATGAGTTTATGAGTTTTGATGTACCGAAGGATTTCGGAGTCCTGTATGAGATCGGGGACATGACGAGGAGTCTCGAAATGGTGGAGACGTAAAGATCGATATATTGGACGACTATATTAGGACATCGGAAAGGTTCCGAGTGATTCGGGTATTTTTCGGAGTACCGGAGAGTTACGGGAATACATATTGGGCCTTATTGGGCCATACGGGAAAGAAGGAAAAGGGCCTCAAGGGTGGCCGCACCCCTCCCCTTGGTCTGGTCCGAATTGGACTAGGGAAGGGGGCCGCCCCCTTCCTTCCTTCTCCTTTTCCCTTCCTCTTTTCCTATTCCATATGGGAGGTGGAATCCTACTAGGACTAGGGAGTCCTAGCAGGACTCCACACTTGGCGCGCCCCCTCCTAGGGCCGGCCTCCTCCTCCCTTGCTCCTTTATATATGGGTGCAGGGGGGGCACCCCAAAGACACAACAATTGATCATTGATCTCTTAGCCGTGTGCGGTGCCCCCCTCCACCATAATCCTTGATAATATTGTAACAGTGCTTAGGCGAAGCCCTGCAATGGTAGAACATCAAGATCATCATCACACCGTCATGCTGACGGAACTCTTCCCCGACACTTTGCTGGATCGGAGTCCGGGGATCATCATCGAGCTGAACGTGTGCTAGAACTCGGAGGTGTCGTAGTTTCGTTGCTTGATCGGTCGGGCCGTGAAGACGTACGACTACATCAACCGCGTTGTGCTAACGCTTCCACTTCTGGTCTACGAGGGTACGTAGACAACACTCTCCCCTCTTGTTGCTATGCATCACCATGATCTTGCGTGTGCGTAGGAATTTTTTTTGAAATTACTACATTCCCCAACAGTTGCCTAATCACCCCCCCCCCTCTAGTCAACCATATCGATCCTTTCAATTGGTATCAGAGCCTCGTCTCTTTATTAAGTACTTTACCGTGCAAAGAGTATGGTTGATACCGTAGACGGTGTGGAGGAACACTCCGGTGTGAATCCGATCTCGTCTACGGGCGATGGGGGAACCTCGGTCTCTCGTGAGGAGTTCAATGTGGCCTTAGAGACATTGAAGACCTCCATGACGACCGAGGTTGAAAGCATGTTTACTAAATTTCTTGAGGGGCTTAAACTATCCACCGCACTGTTGAAAGTGGGTGACCCCACCGACAAGGTGACGGATGCTATCCCCGACAAGGGGGAAGCTAGTAGTGAAAAGGCTCCTTCTTCTAGTGGTAAAAATGGCACCGACATCTTTGCTCATGTGGAACCACCACTTGTTTATGGTGGACCGGTTCCTTCTACTCATTTGAATCATGCCGGTCCCCCCCCCTAAGATTGTGAAAAATGAGGACCTTGATTCCTGGGTTTACCGCTTTAAACGTCATTTAAATCATGTGAACACTAACGTTTGGAGAATCATTGAAGAAGGTTTCTATCCGCATGATCCAAGCAACTTCACTCCTCGAGAAGCCGCGGATAATCAATTCAATGAGAATGCTCTCTTCATCATTCAAGATGCAATTCCACCCGAAGACCTACCTCATCTTCGTCCCTTCGCCTTGGCCAAAGATGCATGGCATTGTGTTGTCTCTCTCTATCGGGGAAGCGCAAGCATTCAACGCTCCAACTATGAAGTGGTGCAAGATGAGGCCGATGAGTTTGCTATGAAAGAAGATGAAGAACCTCGTGAGCTTTATCAGAGAGTAACCAAACTCGCGGTATCACTACGAGATCACGGGAGCAAGGACACGGATGACAATTGGATCAAGTGCAAATTCTTCAAGGCAATGATGCCCTACCACAAGGCCATGTCCTCCATCATTCGTCAAAGACCGGACTTCCACACTTTGACCTCAAGCGAAGTGTTGGATGAGTTTGTGGCCATGAACATCTTGGACAAGACCGTCGACAATGCGGTGCTCCGTTCTCAACGGGCAAAGAAGCCTAACCTTGCATTGAAGGCCAAGCTCACCGTTGAAGAAGAAGAGGAGGAAGAAGAGGAGAGCAACCCCGAAGATACGAAGTATGCGTATCATGAACACATGGCACTTGCTTCAAGGAAATTTTGGAGCAAGAAAAACTCGAGGCCAAACTTTAGCAAAAACAACTCAAGTGGCACGAAGAGCAAGCAACATGTAAGGACTTGCTACAACTGCGGCAACATGAGTCATTTTGTTGCGGAGTGCCCGTATGAGAAGAGGGAAGACAATGGTGGCAAGCTCATCCGAAAGGACAAGGCCAAGTTGTTCCCCAACAAGAGCAACTTCACCAAGAAGACTCCTCCCAAGGCATTGGTGGTACAAGAAGAGTACAATGAGGATGATGACGATGATGAAGGTGATGAGTCGGTTGCCATGGCCTCTGTTGCCATTGCAACGACTTCACGGGTGTCTCTCTTCGACTCACCCAATGAGAGCATCACCGCCAAGTGCCTCATGGCTAAAGCCACCAACAAGGTAACCCCCAACATCAAAACTACCAACAATAATCATCCTTCTCCGACGGATAGCATTACTGAACTTGAGGGAGCTAATGTGGAGGCTAATGATTTTGAGGCCTTTATGGGCAAACTCAAGGGAAAATCCAAGAAGCACTTTTTTGCTCTCTTGGAACAACTTGGTGAAGCCAATGACATGATCGAGGCTCACGAAGACACCATCACTAAGATGGAAGGGCATAGTCGTGACTATGCCGATGAGATTTTGGATCTTTCCAATGCTCTTGAGGAAGAGTGTGGTCTTCGTTTGGCTCTTGAGGAGTCACACAACATTGATCATGCTAAGTTAAAGAAAGATTATAATCATGTCCTCATAGTATCTCATGTGCTAAACTCCGAGAAGGCCGAACTTGAGGTTGATCTTGCTAGACTCAAAGAGGAGTTTGATCTACTTGACAAGGCTCACAAGGTCTTGAAGGGTGCTCATGCTAGCCTCAAGGAGTCTCATGATCAACTTCAAGTAAAGCTAACCAAGGAAAAAGCCACTTTCCCTCGTATGATGTTAATTGATATTGCAAATGCTACTAACCTGTGTTGTGAGCATGTGCATCTCGTTGATGAGAACGCTAAGCTAATGGGGCAACTTGAGAGAGGTCTTGCGACTTGCATACAAGGCAAGAAGAACCTCAACGATCTCTTGATCAACCAAAAGGGAGTTGTGGCCAAGGAAGGGGTTGGGTACGTGCCCGACTCCAAGAACAAGAAGAAGAATGACAAGACCAAACGACCTCCTCCTATCATGCAAACCTTTGTGAAGGAGGGAGAGAGTGCCTCTGAGGAGAAGAAGAAGAACAATGCAAAGGGTGGCAATGTCAAGAAGGGCAATGTCACCCCTCCCAACAAATCCGGCGATTTTAATCCTTCTTATGTGTTATGACGTGCTAGTGATGGGCATGTTTATGCCAAATTTGTTGGTTCTCTTCATGAATACATTGAATGGTATATTTGGGTTCCAAAGACCCTTGTTACTAACATCAAAGGACCCATTACAAAATGGGTACCTAAAACCAAGCATTGATCTCTTGTAGGTGTTTACTTCCGGTGGGGGATCATGGTTGCTCGATAGCGGAGCTACAAATCATATGACCGGAAGCAAGGACTTGATGGTGGACATGCACAAGGTTCCATCTATGCCCACCAATGTCGAGTGGGGTGACGCCTCATCTTCTAAGGTATTGGGACTTGGCAAGGTGGTCATCTCTCATGATCTCACGATAGGGAAGGTCATGCTTGTTGAGTCCCTTGCATACAATTTACTTTCCGTTCGTCAACTTGCAATCATGGGCTTTGCCACTTTCTTCGATATCGATACCGAGGCCCTCTTGTGGAGCAAGACTCTTAAAGTAGCCTTTGTTGGGCATGTCGAGAATGGTCTATATGTGATTAAATTTTCGGAGCGACACACTAAGACCGCGACGTGCCTAATGGCTAAAGTTGATGTGGAATGGCTTTGGCATCACCGTTTAGCCCATGTCAATATGAGATCTTTGCAAAGTCTCCTCAAGGGGGACCATGTCCGTGGACTAACGAATGTTAGTTTTGCTAAAGATCGTGCTTGCAGTGCTTGTATCAAAGGAAAGCTACATGAGAAGGCTCACCCTCCCACGACTATCATTTATTCAAAGAGGCCTTTGGAGCTCCTTCACATGGATCTCTTTGGGACTCCATCCTTCGATAGTCTTGGAGGTAGGAAGTATTGCTTGGTGATTGTGGATGACTACTCAAGGTACACGTGGGTGTATTTCTTCAAGAGGAAGAGCGAGACCCAACAAACCGTCATTGACTTTGCAAATGAAGCACAATGTCAACACAATGCAAAGATCTCGACAATAAGAAGTGACAACGGCACCGAGTTCAAGAACTACACCTTGGATGAGTTTCTTAGTGATGAGGGAATCAAGCATCAATATTCCGCACGCTACACCCCTCAACAAAACGGTGTTGCGGAGAGGAAGAACCGGACATTGATGGATGCGGCAAGGACCATGATGGCGGAGTTCAAGTCTCCGTACAACTTTTGGGCCGAAGCCATCAACACCGCGTGTCATGCATCCAATCGGCTCTACCTCCGCAAGGGCTTAAACAAGACTCCATATGAGATACTCACCGGTAACAAGCCCAACCTCAAGTACTTCCGGGTATTCGGGTGTAAGTGTTTCATTCTCAAGAAAGGTGTTCGGTTGTCTAAATTTGAGGCTAGAGCTTATGAGGGCATATTTGTTGGTTATGCTACAAACTCTCATGCTTACTGTGTCCTCAATAAATCCACGGGACTTATTGAGGAGACGTGTAATGTGGAGTTTCATGAGAATAATGGCTCCCAAGTGGAGCAAAGTGGAACTTGTGATGTAGGTGATGAAATTCCTCCCCAAGCCATAAGAAGAATGGGTGTTGGCTTTATCCTACCCATTGAGGAACCCCTTGTGGCCGAAGGAGAAGGACAAAGCTCCACTCAAGTGGAGCCATCACCAACCCAAGGCCCACACGCTTCCGAAGAACAACATGAAGGCCCTCATCCTCAAGAACATGACCAAGGGCAAGATCACGCTCAAGACGGTGTTGACACATCAAGTGATGCCCAAGGTCAAGTTCTCTCCTCCGAGCAAGTTCAAGAACAAGAACAAGCCCAAGACGACGCTCAAGATGATCAAGTGACCACTCCTCGTCTCACCCTCGAGGAGGAATTAGAGCGTCGTGCCGCCAAGGTTGCTTCCAAGCTCTCCACCAAGGATCATCTCATGACGAATGTGCTTGGAAGCTTAAGAAAGGGGGTAAGCACTCGTAGACAATTAGCAAATTATTGTGAGCATCACACATTTGTCTCTTGTGTGGAACCCCACAAGGTCTATGAGGCGCTAGAAGATCCGTATTGGCTCAATGCCATGCATGAAGAACTCAACAACTTTGAGCGCAACAAAGTGTGGAGATTGGTGCCAAGACCGACCGAGAATCACAATGTCATAGGAACCAAGTGGATATTTAAGAACAAGAAAGATGCCCATGGGATTATCATTCGCAACAAGGCTCGTTTGGTAGCACAAGGCTACTCCCAAGTCGAGGGTATCAACTATGGTGAAACCTTTGCTCTCGTTGCTCGTCTTGAATCCATTCGCATGTTGATTGCATATGCTTCTCATCATAACTTTAAGTTACAACAAATGGATGTGAAGAGTGCTTTTCTTAATGGTCCTATTAATGAATTGTTTTATGTCAAGCAACCCCCCGGGTTCGAGGATCCCTACTTTCCCGATCATGTGTATCAACTCGATAAGTCACTCTATGGCCTTAAACAAGCCCCACGTGCATGGTATGACCACCTTACCGAGTTGTTACAAGACCGTGGTTTTGAAGTTGGGCTAATCGACCCCACTCTTTTTACTAAGAAGGTCAAAGGCGAGTTGTTTGTGTGCCAATTATATGTTGATGATATTATCTTTGGTTCTCCTAACAAAGCTTTCAATGAGGAATTTGCCGCTCTCATGACCTCAAAGTTCGAGATGTCCTCCATGGGAGAGTTGAAGTTATTTCTAGGGTTCGAAGTGAAGCAACGAAGATAAGGAACCTTCATCAATCAATCCAAATACACTCAAGACATGCTCAAGAGATTCAAGCTAAGTGATGTCAAGCTGGCTTCCACTCCAATGCCCACCAAGTGCCAACTTGACTTAGATCCCAATGGTAAAGTGGTGGATCAAAAGGTATATCGTTCCATGATTAGATCCTTGCTTTAACTTTGTGCATCTAGACCGGACATCATGTTGAGTGTGGGAATTTGTGCGCGGTTTCAAGCCGCACCTAAGGAAAGTCACTATGTGGCGGTCAAATGAATCTTTCGATATTTGGCTCATACCCCAAACTTTGGCTTATGGTACCCAAGAGGATCAAACTTCAAGCTTGTAGGGTACTCGGATTCCGATTGGGCGGGAGACAAAGTGGATAGGAAGTCCACTTCCGGAGGGTGCCAATTCCTTGGTTGCTCTTTGGTAAGTTGGTCTTCCAAAAAGCAAAGTTGTGTGTCTCTCTCGTCCACCGAGGCGGAGTATGTTGCAGCCGGTAGTTGTTGTGCACAACTCCTATGGATGAGGCAAACTTTAAAGGATTACGGTGTCACTTGTGACAAAGTGCCTCTTTGGTGTGACAATGAAAGTGCCATCAAGATCTCTCTCAACCCGGTGCAACACTTCAAGAAGAAGCATATTGAGATTCAGTATCACTTCATCTGGGATCACATTAGGCGAGGAGAGATCGAGCTCAACTATGTCAACACTCATGACAACCTTGCAGATATTTTCACGAAGCCCTTGGATGAAGCAAGATTTCGCGAGTTAAGGCATGAGCTAAATATCATTGATTCGAGCAATGTGGCTTGAACCCTTGCACACCCCACCACGCTCAATTTGCTGTCTAGTTTAGGTGTAGGCATGGACATAGGGGGAGTGTTGTTCTCTCAATGAACTCTCCCTCCCCCCATTATGCATAAATTGATCAAGTCTTTCACTTTAGCCATTGTTTGATGGTAGTTGTGTTTCAAAGAAGAGTTTTGGTCATGGGCTCAAGGTTAAAATCTTCGCGGCACCATACCTCTTGACTCAAACATAGGTGGCCTCGGCCACCGCCCTCTCTTGAAGAGGTGTGTCTTGGCCGTTTGCTGGTGTGCTCTCTTTTCTTGCTGTTTTGTTTTTCCTCGAGCTAAGCCGTGTTGTTTGGTTGCCGTGGCGTACTGGGCGGTACTACTGCCCCCAGCGCGGTACTACCGCTGAGGGACGGGACGAGGGGGTTATATCGGGGCAGGGGGAGGTTTCTTCTCCCCCATACCCATTCGCTTCGCCCTCTCTTTCCTCTTCCTCTCTCCAGCCTCCTCTCGCCGCGGGAGGGCTCCGGCGGATCTCCGTCTCCGGGGCATCCCTCTCCGTTTCCTTCGGTGGAGTCGATCCCCACCTCGTTCTCTTGCCATGGATGCCGGTATTGCCCCCGTTTCTTCTCTCCTATTGTCTCATTTTTCAAATCTTGTTCTTAGGGGCAATGTGAAGGAAATATGCCCTAGAGTCAATAATAAAGTTATTATTTATTTCCTTATTTCATGATAAATGTTTATTATTCATGCTAGAATTGTATTAACCGGAAACATAATACATGTGTCAATACATAGACAAACAGAGTGTCACTAGTATGCCTCTACTTGACTGGCTCGTTAATCAAAGATGGTTTTTCTTCCTAAACATAGACAAAGAGTTGTTATTTGATTAACGGGATCACATCATTAGGAGAATGATGTGATTGACTTGACCCATTCTGTAAGCTTAGCACTCGATCGTTTAGTATGTTGCTATTGCTTTCTTCATGACTTATACATGTTCCTATGACTATGAGATTATGCAACTCCCATTTACCGGAGGAACACTTTGTGTGCTACCAAACGTCACAACATAACTGGGTGATTATAAAGGAGCTCTACAGGTGTCTCCAAAGGTACATGTTGGGTTGGCGTATTTCAAGATTAGGATTTGTCACTCCGATTGTCGGAGAGGTATCTCTGGGCCCTCTTGGTAATGCACATCACCTAAGCCTTGCAAACATTGCAACTAATGAGTTAGTTGCCAGATGATGTATTACGAAACGAGTAAAGAGACTTGCCGGTAATGAGATTGAACTAGGTATTGAGATACTGACGATCGAATCTCGGGCAAGTAACATACCGATGACAAAGGGAACAACGTATGTTGTTCTGCGGTCTGACCGATAAAGACCTTCGTAGAATATGTAGGAGCCAATATGAGCATCCAGGTTCCGCTATTGGTTATTGACCGGAGACGTATCTCGGTCATGTCTACATTGTTCTCGAACCCATAGGGTCCGCACGCTTAAGGTTTCGATGACAGTTATATTATGAGTTTATGAGTTTTGATGTACCGAAGGAGTTCGGAGTCCCGGATGAGATCGGGGACATGACGAGGAGTCTCGAAATGGTCAATACGTAAAGATCAATATATTGGACGACTATATTCGGACATCGGAAAGGTTCCGAGTGGTTCGGGTATTTTTTGGAGTACCGGGGAGTTACGGGAATACGGGAGAAGAAGTATATGGGCCTTATTGGGCTTTAGGGGAGAGGGAGAGGCAGGCCGCGCGCCCCCCAAGGCCTAGTCCGAATTGGACTAGGGGGAGGGGTTGCGCCCCCTCCTTCCTTCTCTTCCCTCTTCCCCTTCCTTGTCTCCTACTCCTACTACATGGAAGGACTCCTAGTTGGACTAGGAAACGGGGAATCCTACTCCCGGTGGGAGTAGGACTCCCCTAGGGCGCGCCATAGAGAGGGCCGGCCCTCCCCTCCTCCACTCCTTTATATACGGGGGCAGGGGGCACCCCATAGACACACAAGTTGATCCACGTGATCATATTCTTCGCCGTGTGCAGTGCCCCCTTCCACCATAATCCTCGATAATATTGTAGCGGTGCTTAGGCGAAGCCCTGCGACGGTAGTACATCAAGATCGTCACCACGCCGTCGTGCTGACGGAACTCTTCCCCGACACTTTGCTGGATCGGAGTCCGGGGATCGTCATCGAGCTGAACATTTCTAAAACTCGGAGGTGCCGTAGTTTCGGTGCTTGATCGGTCGGGCCGTGAAGACGTACGACTACATCAACCGCGTTGTGCTAACGCTTCCGCTGTCGGTCTACAAGGGTACGTAGATCACACTCTGCCCTCTCGTTGCTATGCTTCACCATGATCTTGCGTGTGCCTAGGAAATTTTTGAAATTACTACGTTCCCCAACAGTGGCATCCGAGCCTAGGTTTTATGTGTTGATGTTATATGCACGAGTAGAACACAAGTGAGTTGTGGGCGATATAAGTTATACTGCTTACCAGCATGTCATACTTCGGTTCGGCGGTATTGTTGGACGAAGCGGCCTGGACCGACATTACGCGTACGCTTACGTGAGACCAGTTCTCCCGACGTGCTTTGCACAAAGGTGGCTAGCGGGTGACAGTTTCTCCAACTTAAGTTGAACCGAGTGTGGCTACGCCCGGTCCTTGCGAAGGTTAAAACAGCACCAACTTGAAAAACTATCGTTGTGGTTTTGATGCGTAGGTAAGATTGGTTCTTGCTTAAGCCCATAGCAGCCATGTAAAACTTGCAACAACAAAGTAGAGGACGTCTAACTTGTTTTTGCAGGGCATGTTGTGATGTGATATGGTCAAGACATGATGCTGAATTTTATTGTATGAGATGATCATGTTTTGTAACCAAGTTATCAGCAACTGGTAGGAGCCATATGGTTGTCGCTTTATTGTATGCAATGCAATTGCGCTCTAATGCTTTACTTTATCACTAAACGGTAGCGATAGTCGTGGAAGCATAAGATTGGCGAGACGACAACGATGCTACGATGGTGATCAAGGTGTCGCGCCGGTGACGATGGTGATCACGACGGTGCTTCGAAGATGGAGATCACAAGCACAAGATGATGATGGCCATATCATATCACTTATATTGATTGCATGTGATGTTTATCTTTTATGCATCTTATCTTGCTTTGATTGACGGTAGCATTTTAAGATGATCTCTCACTAATTATCAAGAAGTGTTCTCCCTGAGTATGCACCGTTGCGAAAGTTCTTCATGCTGAGACACCACGTGATGATCGGGTGTGATAGGCTCTACGTTCAAATACAACGGGTGCAAAACAGTTGCACACGCGGAATACTCAGGTTATACTTGACGAGCCAAGCATATACAGATATGGCCTCGGAACACGGAGACCGAAAGGTCGAGCGTGAATCATATAGTACATATGATCAACATAGTGATGTTCACCAATGAAACTGCTCCATCTCACGTGATGATCGGACATGGTTTAGTTGATTTGGATCACGTGATCACTTAGAGGATTAGAGGGATGTCTATCTAAGTGGGAGTTCTTAAGTAATATGATTAATTGAACTTAAATTTATTATGAACTTAGTCCTGGTAGTATTTTGCAAATTATGTTGTAGATCAATAGCTCGCGTTGTTGCTTTCAAATGTTTATTTTGATATGTTCCTAGAGAAAATTGTCTTGAAAGATATTAGTAGCAATGATGCGGATTGGATCCGTTATCTGAGGTTTATCCTCATTGCTGCACAGAAGAATTATGTCCTTGATGCACCGCTAGGTCACAGACCTATTGCAGGAGCAGATGCAGACGTTATGAACGTTTGGCTAGCTTAATATGATGACTACTTGATAGTTTAGTGCACCATGCTTAATGGCTTAGAATCGGGACTTCAAAGACGTTTTGAATGTCATGGACCATATGAGATGTTCCAGGAGTTGAAGTTAATATTTCAAGCAAATACCCGAGTTGAGAGATATGAAGTATCCAACAAGTTCTATAGCTAAAAGATGGAGGAGAATCGCTCAACTAGTGAGCATGTGCTCAGATTGTCTGGGTACTACAATCGCTTGAATCAAGTGGGAGTTAATCTTCCAGATAAGATAGTGATTGACCGAATTCTCTAGTCACCATCACCAAGTTAGTAGAACTTCGTGATGAACTATAATATGCAAGGGATAACGGAAACAACTCCCAAGCTCTTCGTGATGCTGAAATCAACGAAGGTAGAAATCAAGAAAAACATCAAGTGTTGATGGTTTACAAGACCACTAGTTTCAAGAAAAGGGCAAAGGGAAGAAGGGGAACTTCAAGAAGAACGGCAAGCAAGTTACTGCTCAAGTAAAGAAGCCCAAGTCTGATCCTAAGCCTGAGACTAAGTGCTTCTACTGCAAAGGGACTGGTCACTGGAAGTGGAACTGCCCCAAGTATTTGGTGGATAAGAAGGATGGCAAGGTAAACAAAGGTATATTGGATATACGTGTTATTGATGTGTACTTTACTAGTGTTTATAGCAACCCCTCGGCATTTGATACTGGTTCAGTTGCTAAGAGTAGTAACTCAAAACGGGAGTTACAGAATAAACAGAAACTAGTAAAGGGTGAGGTGACGATGTGTGTTGGAAGTAGTTCCAAGAATTATATGATCATCATCGCACACTCCCGAAACTTTCGGGATTAGTGTTGAAACTAAATAAGTATTATTTGGTGTTTGCATTGAGCATGAATTTGATTTGATCATGTTTATTGCAATACGGTTATTCATTAAAGTCAGAGAATAATTGTTGTTCTGTTTACATGAATAAAACCTTCGATGGTCATACACCCAATGAAAATAGTTCGTTGGATCTCGATCGTAGTGTTACACATATTCATAATATTGAAGCCAAAAATGCAAAGTTAATAATGATAGTGCAACTTATTTGTGGCACTGCCGTTTAGGTCATATCGGTGTAAAGCGCATGAAGAAACTCCATACTGATGGGCTTTTGGAAACACTTGATTATGAATCAGTTGATGCTTGCGAACCATGCCTCATGGGCAAGATGACTAAGACTCCATTTTTTGGAACAATGGAGCGAGCAACAGATTTGTTGGAAATCATACATACTGATGTATGTGGTCCGATGAATATTGAGGCTCATGACACGTATCATTATTTTCTGACCTTCACAGATGATTTAAGCAGATATGAGTATATCTACTTGATGAAACATAAGTCTGAAAAGTTCAAAGTATTTTAGAGTGAAGTGGAAAATCATCGTGACAAGAAAATAAAGTTTCTACGATCTGATCGCAGAGACGAATATTTGAGTTACGAGTTTGGTCTTCAATTAAAACAATGTGGAATAGTTTCACAAACTCATGCCACCTGGAACACCGCAACATAATGGTGTGTCCGAACGTCATAACCGTACTTTATTGGATATAGTACAATCTATGATGTTTCTTACCGATTTACTAATATCGTTTTGGGATCATGCATTAGAGACAGCTGCATTCACGAAAAAAAGGGGCACCATCTAAATCCTTTGAGACGACACTGCATGAACTGTGGTTTAGCAAGAAACCAAAGTTGTCGTTTCTTAAAGTTTGGGGTTGCAATGCTTATAAGAAAAAGTTTCATCCTGATAAGCTCAAACCCAAATCGGAGAAATGTGTCTTCATAGGATACCCAAAGAAGACAGTTGGGTACACCTTCTATCATAGATCCGAAGGCAAGAAATTTGTTGCTAAGAATGGATCCTTTCTAGAGAAGGAGTTTCTCTCGAAAGAAGTGAGTGGGAGGAAAGTAGAACTTGATGAGGTAACTGTACCTGCTCCCTTATTGGAAAGTAGTTCATCACAGAAAACGGTTTCTGTGACACCTACACCAATTAGTGAGGAAGTTAATGATGATGATCATGAAACTTCAGATCAAGTTATTAATGAACCTCGTAGATCAACCAGAGTAAGATTCGCACCAGAGTGGTACGGTAATCCTGTTCTGGAAATCATGCTACTAGATCATGATGAACCTACGAACTACGAAGAAGCGATGGTGAGCCCAGATTCCGCAAAATGGCTTGAAGCCATGAAATCTGAGATGGGATCCATGTATGAAAACAAAGTATGGACTTTGGTTGACTTGCCCGATGATCGGCAAGCAATTGAAAATAAATGGATCTTCAAGAGGAAGACGGACGCTGGTAGTAGTGTTACTATCTACAAAGCTAGAATTGTCGCAAAAAGGTTTTCGACAAGTTCAAGGTGTTGACTACGATGAGAGTTTCTCACTCGTATCTATGCTTAAGTCTGTCTGAATCATGTTAGCAATTGCCGCATTTTATGAAATCTGGCAAATAGATAAACAAAGTTGCGTTCCTTAATGGATTTCTTAAAGAAGAGTTGTATATGATGCAACCAGAAGGTTTTGTCAATCCTAAAAATGTTAACAAAATATGCAATCTCCAGCGATCCATCTGTGGACTGGTGCAAGCATCTCGGAGTTAGAATATGCGCTTTGATGAGATGATCAAAGTATATAGTTTTATACAGACTTGTGGTGAAGCCTGTATTTACAAGAAAGTGAGTGGGAGCACTACAACATTTCTGACAAGTATATGTGAATGACATATTATTGATCGGAAATAATGTAGAATTATTCTGCAAAGCATAAAGGAGTGTTTAAAAGAAGTTTTTCAAAGAAAGACATCGGCGAAGCTGCTTACATATTAAGCATCAAGATCTATAGAGATAGATCAAGACGCTTGATAAGTTTTTTCAATGAGTACATACCTTGACAATATTTTGAAGTAGTTCAAAATGGAACAGTCAAAGAAAAGAGTTCTTGGCTGTGTTACAAGGTGTGAAATTGAGTAAGACTCAAAGCCCGACCACGGCAGAAGATAGAAAGAGAATGAAAGTCATTCCCTATGCCTCAACCATAGGTTCTATAAAGTATGCCATGCTGTGTACCAGATCTATTGTATACCCTACACTGTGTTAAGCAAGGGAGTACAATAGTGACCTAGGAGTAGATCACTGGACAACGGTCAAAATTATCCTTAGTGGAATAAGGATATGTTTCTCGATTATGGAGGTGACAAAAGGTTCGTCGTAGATGACTCTTAGTCTCAATCTGGATGCATATTGAAAGTGGGAGCAATTAGCTAGAGTAGCTCCGTGCAGAGCATTGTTGACATAGAAATTTGCAAAATACATACGGATCTAAATATGGCAGACCCGTTGACTAAACTTCTCTCACAGGTAAAACATGATCACACCTTAGTACTCTTTGGGTGTTAATCACATAGCGATGTGAACTAGATTATTGACTCTAGTAAACCCTTTGAGTGTTGGTCACATAATGATGTGAACTATTGGTGTTAAATCACATGGCAATGTGAACTAGATTATTGACTCTAGTGCAAGTGGGAGACTGAAGGAAATATGCCCTAGAGGTAATAATAAAGTTATTATTTATTTCCTTATTTCATGATAAATGTTTATTATTCATGCTAGAATTGTATTAACCGGAAACATAATACATGTGTGAATACATAGATAAACAGAGTGTCACTAGTATGCCTCTACTTGACTAGCTCGTTAATCAAAGATGGTTATGTTTCCTAACCATAGACAAAGAGTTGTTATTTGATTAACGGGATCACATCATTAGGAGAATGATGTGATTGACTTGACCCATTCCGTTAGCTTAGCACTCGATCATTTAGTATGTTGCTATTGCTTTCTTCATGACTTATACATGTTCCTATGACTATGAGATTATGCAACTCCCGTTTACCGGAGGAACACTTTGTGTGCTACCAAACGTCACAACGTAACTGGGTGATTATAAAGGAGCTCTACAGGTGTCTCCAAAGGTACATGTTGGGTTGGCGTATTTCGAGATTAGGATTTGTCACTCCGATTGTCGGAGAGGTATCTCTGGGCCCTCTCGGTAGTGCACATCACCTAAGCCTTGCAAGCATTGCAACTAATGAGTTAGTTGCGAGATGATGTATTACGAAACGAGTAAAGAGACTTGCCGGTAACGAGATTGAACTAGGTATTGAGATACCGACGATCGAATCTCGGGCAAGTAACATACCGATGACAAAGGAAACAATGTATGTTGTTATGCGGTCTGACCGATAAAGATCTTCGTAGAATATGTAGGAGCCAATATGAGCATCCAGGTTCCGCTATTGGTTATTGACCGGAGACGTGTCTCGGTCATGTCTACATTGTTCTCGAACCCGTAGGGTCCGCACGCTTAAGGTTTCGATGACAGTTATATTATGAGTTTATGAGTTTTGATGTACCGAAGGAGTTCGGAGTCTCAGATGAGATCGGGGACATGACGAGGAGTCTCGAAATGGTCGAGACGTATAGATCGATATATTGGACGACTATATTCGGACATCGGAAAGGTTCCGAGTGGTTCGGGTATTTTTCGGAGTACCGGGGAGTTACGGGAATACGGGAGAAGAAGTATATGGGCCTTATTGGGCTTTAGGGGAGAGGGAGAGGCAGGCCGCGCGCCCCCCAAGGCCTAGTCCGAATTGGACTAGGGGGAGGGGCTGCGTCCCCTCCTTCCTTCTCTTCCCTCTTCCCCTTCCTTGTCTCTTACTCCTACTACATGGAAGGACTCCTAGTTGGACTAGGAAAGGGAGAATCCTACTCCCGGTGGGAGTAGGACTCCCCTAGGGCGCGCCATAGAGAGGGTCGGCCCTCCCCTCCTCCACTCCTTTATATACAGGGGCAGGGGGCACCCCATAGACACACAAGTTGATCCACGTGATCATATTCTTCGCCGTGTGCGGTGCCCCCTTCCACCATAATCATCGATAATGTTGTAGCGGTGCTTAGGCGAAGCCCTGCGACGGTAGTACATCAAGATCGTCACCACGCCGTCGTGCTGACGGAACTCTTCCCCGACACTTTGCTGGATCGGAGTCCGGGGATCGTCATCGAGCTGAACGTGTGCTAAAACTCGGAGGTGCCGTAGTTTCGGTGCTTGATCGGTCGGGCCGTGAAGACATACGACTACATCAACCGCGTTGTGCTAACGCTTCCACTGTCGGTCTACAAGGGTACGTAGATCACACTCTCCCCTCTCGTTGCTATGCATCACCATGATCTTGCGTGTGCATAGGAAATTTTTGAAATTACTACGTTCCCCAACACAATGGTAGTTGGATCTCCAGATTTTTGGCTAAATCTAGGCTTAAGTAGGTTGGAGAAGGCAACTAGACTATCTTGATTAGAGTTTGGTAGGAATATTTTTGAATTTGGCAGGCCGGAAGTGCCGGATCTGACCACGGTAGCAAGAAACTGTTGTTTCCCCGTCTCGAGCGGTACTACCGCTCTCTTTGGAGCGGTACTACCGCGATCATGTCACGGTACTACCGCTGCCTGCCAAGCTCCATCATATTCCTGCCTTTTCTTTGATCCTTTTGTTGTGTTTGTTGGCTTATGCTCGTTCTTTCTGGTTGGTTTGCGTGTTCTTGTGTTTGGCTCCAGGTGATGAACATCCTAAGCATCAAGCTCGCCGTATCAATCCCAGGCGTGCAACATCAAAACGCTACCGCACCTCTGAGCCAGCCGGTGGTTCCTCTAGCACCCAACCGCCTCCAGCAAGTGCATCCGCAAGTGTTCCTCCACCTCCTCAGCACTCAAAGAGATTCGCCAACAAGCCAAAGGGGAAGACTGTGACTGAGATGACCAACAAGGAGTTTTGGG
This sequence comes from Triticum urartu, assembly GCF_056163025.1. Lineage (NCBI taxonomy): Eukaryota > Viridiplantae > Streptophyta > Magnoliopsida > Poales > Poaceae > Triticum > Triticum urartu. The sequence continues at coordinate 472,857,245 of NC_141874.1, forward strand.
AAAGGCGTCGCCACAATCCCTATGAGGTGGACCAAGAACCCACTTTGGTCAACCGCCCGTTCTGGAACCGTTTTCAGTTTGCCATCTATTTTGATGTGATCAAGGCCAAGAAGAATCTCTTTGTTGATGTTCGCTCCATTGACACTGATGCTATGGAGAAGGACCCGGAGTACTTTGGCGAAGCCCTTCAGATGTGCACTCAGCTGAACATTCTCAGGATCATGCAATTCAATAAGGATTTCGATGCAGATTTGGTGGCTCAATTCTTTGCCACCGTTCATCTTGGGACGGATGTCGACAGAACTCTGACATGGATGACCAATGGCAAGCTTCTTTCCGTCAAGTGGAAGGCTTTCATGGAGTACTTGATGTGGTGGATCACGGGCTTGAGACTCCAGTCGGTTTCCGCCCTCACCGCAATGCTATGTCCACCCATAAGCAAGCCCTTTGGCCCTACTGCACTGTGAAAGTTCACCCAGTGACTGAGAAGAAAACCTATGAGCTGTCTCCGTATCTGGACATTCTTCATCGCATCTTCCGTGAGACTCTCTTCCCTTAGATCGGGAATCTGGATATGGTCCACTCTTACCTCGTGGACATGCTCCTTTTCTGTCAGCATGAGAAGGAAGCAAACAATGGAGAGAGCCTGGATATTTCTCATGTCATATGGTCTGAACTTCTCTCTGCCGTGTCTGAGCGCAAGTGCCCGATATATGGTCCATTCATCATGAGGCTCATTGAGAGGGCCTGGGCACAGATCTATCCCCGAGTGTTGCTGGAAACTGGAGACTTGGTTTCCCATGAGATCAAGCGTCTGAGGAAGAAGGACAATTGGGTCACCCCAGCACCTCAATCCGGGGGGTCCGTCTGCTGCTGCTGCCATGGAGACCGAGGGTGGGGCAGCCATTGATGATCACGAGGAGGATATTGGGCCCTCTAGTGCTGAACCCTCATGGGCGAAGAAGCTTAAACACAAGTTGAAGAAGCTTTTCTGCATGGAGTCTCATGGTCAGTACATGACTCATGTGGCGGAGAAGCATGCCAGGGTGCGCCACAAGGAGCTCATGCATCAGATGGGAGCGAAAGTTGCCAGTGGATCTGAGGGTCAGATCACTGAAGAGGAGGAGTGGATTCATCAGCATTGCCCTTGGACCGACTCCGACGCCGAGCAGTTTTCGACCAACGACGGAGATGCAGACGATCACGCTGAGATATGATGTTCGAGATCCTCAGCTTGCCATTACCTGGAGTCGTAGCATCGCTCTTTTCCCTTTTTGGTGTCTCGCTGCCAAAGGGGGAGAGAGTGTAGGGATTTGTGTTGCCAAGCTTTGAGTTTGTCGTCTTGTCGTCTTGTGTTTTCTTGTGTGTTCTCTCGGTGTCTTTGTTTGGTTTGGTTTGGTGCCCATGAGACCTAAGTTCTAGACATATGGTGTGAGACATATGCTCCCTATCGCTACCTTATTACTTATGTCTATTTAGTACTATAGTATATTATGAGTTGCATGCTTGTCCTATTATATACTCTTCTCTCATATATCTTGTGCTTAGGTTTGTTGGACTATAAAATATAGGGGGAGTGTTGGTCCGGATGTGTGTGTCTTGCTTTCCGTTTGCTCCTCTTTCTAGGAGCACACATTCTGGGGGAGCCCGTCTATATTTTGTAGTTCTTAGTTTTCGTACATCTATATCTTTTCCTTGTGCAAATCCCTAGTTGTCATCAATCCACCAAAAAGGGGGAGATTGTTACGGCATATCTCTCTCAAGGTAGTTTTGGTGATTGATGACAACATGTTTGCGGACTAATCATGTTCTTTGAGTAGTTCAAAGATTCATCCCTGGAACGAGACGTTTTCTTCCCTTCAGAGTGTCTTTCAAGAATGTGTACCTCTTTCGTTTCTCTCTCAGTGGAATCAACACGTACACATCAGCTTCTCACCCCCCGAGCTTTTCCATTCCATTGAAGAGATCTCTCCTCTTTTCTTTGTCCTATCTGGGTCCCAGCGGTAGTACCGCGCAACCCAGTGGTAGTACCGCTGAGGAGCCACAAGCGGCAGTACCGCTCCACAGCGGTAGTACCGCCCGTGACTCCACAGCAGTAGTACCGCTGGGGTGCCTGGCACCACCGCCTCGTCCTCAGCCTCTTTGGAGAGATCCTCTCTCTCTTCTGTGTCCCAGCGGTAGTACCGCACTACCAGCAGTAGTACGGCCGAAGGGTCACAAGTGGCAGTTCCGCTCCGCAGCGGTAGTACCGCCCGTGACCCCACTGTCGTAGTACCGCTGGGCTGTCTGGCTCCTACCGCCTCGACTCGATGGCTCTTTTTCTCGTGTCGGGTTTTGCGGCACTAGTTGCGGTTCTAGAGGCGGTAGTACCGTTTCGGGAGCAGTAGTACCGCCCTTACCACCGCGGTAGTACCGCGTTGGGTCCTATTCCCTACTAGTCTTCTCTGCGCGGCAGTGCCGCTGGCTGGTGCGGCAGTACCGCTGACCTAGCGGTAGTACCGCCCCCTCTTAGCGGTAGTACCGCCCTGTGCGGGGCTGGTTGGTGGGGGCAATGGTTGGATTGTTGCCCCCACTATAAAAGGGGGTCCCCTTCTTCCCTTTGACCCACCTCTTCCCCCTCAAGCTCCATTAATGCTCCAAGCTCCATTTTTGCCCGATCTATCTCTCTAGCCAATCAAACTTGTTGATTTGCTCGGGAGTGGTTGAGAAGGCCCCGATCTACACTTCCACCAAGGGATTTTCGTTTCCCCCACTCATCCCTAGCGGATCTTGTTACTCTTGGGTGTTTGAGCACCCTAGACGGTTGAGGTCACCATAGAGCCATAGTCCATTGTGGTGAAGCTTCGTGGTTTTGTTGGGAGCCTCCGATTAAGTTGTGGAGATTGCCCCAACCTTGTTTGTAAAGGTTCGGTCGCCGCCTTCAAGGGCACCAATAGTGGAATCACGGCATCTCGCATTGTGTGAGGGCGTGAGGAGAATACGGTGGCCCTAGTGGCTTCTTGGGGAGCATTGTGCCTCCACACCGCTCTAACGGAGACGTACTTCCCCTCAAAAGGAAGGAACTTCGGTAACACATCCTAGTCTTCACCGGATCCACTCTTGGTTATCTCTTACCTTTACTTGTGCAAGCTCTTTAGTGTTACTTCTCTTGCTTGCTTGTATGCTTGTTGTTATTGCATCATATAGGTTGCTCACCTAGTTGCACATCTAGACAACCTACTTTGATGCAAAGTTTAATTTTATAAAGAAAAGTTAAAAATTGGTAGTTGCCTATTCACCCCCCCCCCCTCTAGTCAACCATATCGATCCTTTCAAATACAATTCTAGCATGAATAATAAACATTTATCATGATATAAGGAAATAAATAATAACTTTATTATTGCCTCTAGGGCATATTTCCTTCAGCATTCGGTGTCAATTAATTTTAATGCATGTTCATGACTGTTGTCGCTCTCTAGCTGGTCGCTTCTCAGTCTCTTTCTAGCCTTCACCTGTACTAAGCAGGAATACTGCTTGTGGATCCAACTCCATAAAATGCAAAGTTATTCCATATGAGTCCACCATACCTACTATATACGGTATCTACCTGCCGTTCCAAGTAAATTTGTATGTGCCAAACTCTAAACCTTCCAATAAATATCCTATTTTGTATGCTCGAATAGCTCATGTATCAACTAGGGTTGTCCGTATCTTCCATGTTAGGCGGGTTATTCTCAAGAGGAGTGGACTCCGCTCCTCACTCACGAGAAAATGGCTGGTCACCGGGATGCCCAGCCCCATGCTTTATGCAAATCAAATCAAAATAATTGCAAACAATACTCCCCCTGGGACTCTTGTTAGTTGGAGGCACTCGTTGTTTCGAGCAAGCTATGGATTGATGCTTGTTGGTGGAGGGGGAGTATAAACTTTACCATTTTGTTTGGGAACCGCCTATAATGTGTGTAGCGTGGAAGATATCGCCATCTCTTGGTTGTTATGTTGAAAATGAAAGTATACCACTCAAAATATTATTCACCTCTATTTCAAAACCGAGCTCTGGCACCTCTACAAATCCCTGATCCCCTCTGCGAAGGGCCTATCTATTTACTTTTATGTTGAGTCATCATCCTCTTATTAAAAAGCACTAGCTGGAGAGCACAACCGTCATTTGCATTCATTACTGTTAGTTTACATTGAGTATGACTTGACTAGATCTCTTTTACCATGAATTATAATGTCTAGTCAGTCCTTGATCTTTACAGGTGCTCTGCATTTATGATTTACGGTCTCAGAAAGGGCTAGCGAGATACCATCATGTTATATCATATTATGATTTTTTTGAGAAAGTGTTGTCATCCGAGATTTATTATTATTGCTCGCTACTTGATTATGCCATTGATATGAGTAAACGTGAGACCTAAGCGTTATTGTGAATATGGTTAGTTCATAATCTTTGCTGAAAACTTGAATGCTGGCTTTACATATTTACAACAACAAGAGCAAACAGAGTTTGTAAAAAATTATCTTTATCACTTTCAGTTTGTCAACTGAATTGCTTGAGGACAAGCAAAGGTTTAAGCTTGGGGGAGTTGATACATCTCCGTTGTATCTACTTTTCCAAACACTTTTGCCCTTGTTTTGGACTCTAACTTGCATGATTTGAATGGAACTAACCCGGACTGACGCTGTTTTCAGTAGAATTGCCATGGTGTTATTTATGTGCAGAAACAGAAGTTCTCGGAATGACCTGAAACTCCACGGAGCGTCTTTTTGGAAATAATAAAAAATACTGGCCAAAGATCAAGACCAGGGGCCCACACCCTAGCCACGAGGGTGGGGGCGTGCCTGCCCCCCTGGGCGCGCCCCCTACCTCGTGGGCCCCCTGGAGCTCCTCCGACCTCAACTCCAACTCTATATATTTGCTTTCGGGGAGAAAAAAAATCAGAGAGAAGGATTCATCGCGTTTTAAGATACGGAGCCGCCGCCAAGCCCTAAAACCCCTTGGGAGGGCTGATCTGGAGTCCGTTCGGGGCTCCGGAGTGGGGAATCTATCGCCATCGTCATCATCAACCTTCCTCCATCACCAATTTCATGATGCTCACCGCCGTGCATGAGTAATTCCATTGTAGGCTTGCTGGACGGTGATGGGTTGGATGAGATTTATCATGTAATCGAGTTAGTTTTGTTAGGGTTTGATCCCTAGTATCCACTATGTTCTGAGATTGATGCTGCTATGACTTTGCTATGCTTTATGCTTGTCACTAGGGCCCGAGTGCCATGATTTCAGATCTGAACCTATTATGTTTTCATCAATATATGAGAGTTCTTGATCCTATCTTGCAAGTCTATAGTCACCTACTATGTGTTATGATCCGGCAACCCTGAAGTGACAATAATCAGGACCACTCCCGGTGATGACTGTAGTTTGAGGAGTTCATGTATTCACTATGTGTTAATGCTTTGGCCCGGTACTCTATTAAAAGGATGCCTTAATATCCCTTAGTTTCCATTAGGACCCCGCTGCCACGGGAGGGTAGGACAAAAGATGTCATGCAAGTTCTTTTCCATAAGCACGTATGACTATATTCGGAATACATGCCTACATTACATTGATGAATTGGAGCTAGTTCTGTGTCACCCTATATTATGACTGTTACATGATGAACCGCATCCGGCATAACTCTCTATCACCGATCCATTGCCTACGAGCTTCCCATATATTGTTCTTCGCTTATTTACTTTTTTGTTGCTATTGTTACAACCACTACAAAATACCAAAAACATTACTTTTGCTACCATTACCTTTTGCTAACGTTACCACTACTATCATATTACTTTGCTACTAAACACTTTGCTGCAGATATTAAGTTTCCAGGTGTGGTTGAATTGACAACTCACCTGCTAATACTTGAGAATATTCTTTGGCTCCCCTTGTGTTGAATCAATAAATTTGGGTTGAATACTCTACCCTCGAAAACTGTTGCGATCCCCTATACTTGTGTGTTATCAATTACCCATCGCGGCCTCCCGCGTTGCTGATCGGTCACCTGCTCATCCCGCAACGGGGGTTTCACATGCTGGCACGGCGCTTGTGCTCGGGTCCGTCCCTGCAACGCTGATAAACCTATGCGATCGAGCTCTGGCTCGCGGCCCGCCCCACGCACGTCACCTCACCAGATCCACGGTGCCCTCATCTTCTCATGGAAAGATCTATGGCAGGACAACAAACGCGGTTATGAGTTTTATTCTCCCCTTGCACTAACCCGCAGGAATCTACGGGGCGCGGTTATGGGTGGCCTCGCCGCCCGCCCTCCTTTTGCGTGATTCGCTTGCGCATTAAAGGGGGGCTCCTGAGCATCGCGCCTCAGGAGCTCCTACTAACTCTCCAGCCCTCACCCCCTGGCCTTGACGACGGCATCGCGACCTGGCATACCAGCAGCGGCTGAGCTTGCTCAAGGGTCGAGACCCGAGGATGCAGAGCACTTAGATAAGCAAGGAAGGGGGAGCCGGCGTGAGCCTCACCCAATAACACCGCCGCTGAAGCGCAAACCGGACGCCGTACAAGGAACTACCTCGGCTTGGCAAGATAAGTCACATATTCGCATTAACATGACGTCGCAATTGGAATTTTCAATTCGGGCACCCTTGCTCCGACAATGCCGCCTTCCTTTTCTGCCTTCAGGACGCTGCTTGCACGCCAAAGGGGACCTCTTGAGCATCACGCCTCAGGAGCTCTTACCGGACCTCGGGCCGCTCACCTCCTGGCCTTGACCACGGCATCGCGACCTGGCATACCAGTGACGGCCGAAGCCTTCCTGGGGACTAGGACCTGCTGACGCTAAGCTACCGCGAGGACAAAAAGGGGAATAGTGCCAAAGCGACACGTGCAACCACAAGTCTTATAGAAGGAACGATAAACACTGGAGCAAAAGCATTACAATTTCTTTACACGCCCCCACGGGGTTCGTCTCGATTCCTCGCAGGGAACAAAAGAAGGAAAACTTCAAGGGTCCTAGCTACGGGTGTCACCACCGACGCCATCATCAACAGTGGGCCACGAGGGGCCGACGCCGACCCCATCCAGATCATTGACGACGACGAGCTGACGCTGCTACTTCGCTCCGGGCACGACGGGAGCTCGGTGGCACATAGCTGTCGTCGCTCGTCTCCGGAGACTTGACAAGCTCGGGAGATTCGCTGGACTCCCACGAGCCATCGCTGCTACTGGAGGAACTGCTAGTAGGCTCGGGGGCGGGCTCGACGCCCGCTGTCGCGCCATCCTGGCGGCCCCCTGCAGGGCAGCACTCCAGGCGGTGGCCTTCCTCGTCGAAGACTTTGAAGAACATCCTGGAGGCGCCGTTGTATTCAAAGTGGATGGCGAGGGCCCCCTCCGTGCAGCAAGCGCGGGCGACCTCGCCCCATCCACGAGTCATGAAGATATTTCCTGGGGAGATGACCTCGACCTCCACCCCTCTTGTCGGGGTGCTGCACTCGGCGTGCTGCAACCACAGCTTGAGCGGTCCTCTCGGCGGCATCTCTTCGGCGAAGAACTGAGGAAACTTGATCCACGTGCATGATGGCATCGTTGCCCATATCACGAACTCCCGCGAGGAGCCCTTGGCATGAGTTCGTGGATCTGCGGCTCGTGCCACCATGACCAAGACGCGAGCGGCACGGGGCGCTGCCTCCTCCTCCGGAGCCTTGCACATGGGCGTAGAAGGGTAGCGGGTAGCCAGGAGGAGGCCGCTCGTACCAAGGCCTCGTCACCTCCTGCCTCATGACGACATCGCGGGAGCGGACAGACCTCTTCTTCAGCGGGAGTGGCCCCTGCTCTTCGCGGGGGGGTCCCTTTCTCAGCGACGGAGAATCTCCTTATCGGGCCATGAGTGTCACGGCAAGACAGAGAGACGAGGAGGAGGAGGAAGAAGAAGCAGGCGGCATGGACAAGGAGATGAGCAATGGGGGATCCTCCCCTCTCTTCATTTATAGCCAGAGGAGGCCAACCACCGGCCTGCAAGATCGCGGGTAATGATGGTTTTCTTCTGCATGCAGCAGGGTCTTGTCAAGTCGAACGGTGTAACATCCCAAATTTTCAATTTGGAATGTTATGCATTAGATCGTCATTGCATATCATATTTTATTGCATTTTGGCGTGATCCTAGAAATTCTACACAACTCAAGGACCTACGGAGAGAGTTGGGGATTTCATTATTTTCATATTCGCGTTTTCGCGAATTTTGAAAAGAGGATCGTTCGATTTTAATTATTTTTTCTTCGAATATTTCTTTTATGAAAATAAAAGAGAGAGGATAAAATGACTTCCTCAAAATAGATAAATATGGAAGATTTAATATTAAAATCAAATAAGATTTTTGTTAGGAGTTTTATCGTTATTTTATTTGAATTAGGAAAAAAGGCGTTTTTTCCAAAATTGCATTTTAGGCCCAAATAAATGTTCACCTTGTCCGGCTTATTTTTAGAGGAGGGGGAAATTTTATTTCGGAATTTTTGGAGTTTGTTTAGTATTTTTTTCTTTCTTTTTCCGTGCGTCGGAATTATTTAAAAAAAATCAAACCGACTTGGGCCGACGTGGGCAACCCAGACCCCGCCCCGCCCAGCTTTTATAAGCCGCCACCCCACCGCAGCCCACCCCAGCTCGCGCCACCGAAATCCTAGCCACCTCGAGCCCGCCACCGCCGCCGCTGCCGCCGCCGCGCCACCTCGCCGGAGTTCGCCGGAGTTGCCGCGTATTTTTTTCGTTTGGTTTTTTAGGTAAACCCTAGATCTGTTTTTTTATTAGATCCAGCTCGGTTTATTTCCGGTTTAGTTATTTAGCGAACGCCCGTTTTTACGTTTGTTTTAACGAATGGTTTTCACCATTTAGCCGTAGACAGCGAACGTTCGTTCGTTAGCCTGTTCGTCAGTTTTTCTTTTCTCGGATTTTCCGCGATTATTTTTCGATCGCGGTTTCTGATCCGATTTTCGTTTTAGTATAACTTTTTCGCTCGTTTATCAGAATCAGTCGATTCACGTGCCTAGAGTTTCGTCTCGAAACCCTCTTTCCGTTTAATCAACTTAAACAAGTTTTTTCTACTGTAAAATTTGACTTTAGTACAGATTAGTAAACGAAGCTTGTTTGTTTCGCAGTTTGAGTTTCGTTGCTCCGTTTGATTTGATTTTTTTTGCAAACCAAGTTCTTAAGTTGAACTTTCTGGTTAGACTTCTTATTTGAGTTTTACCCGTGCCTTTGCTTGATTTTTTATTGAATGCTTGTTTGATTGCGATACAGTACCTGGAGTGCGAAGCGTGCTACATCGAGTCTCTAGGTTTCACGGATCATCAGCAAGGCAAGTAACACTTTGATCATACCTCATTACTACCTAGTTTTTATTACATTAGATCAACCCTCAAACAATTGCATGGTTAGGATATGAATAAATTGTGGGTTGGGAAGTAGATGAGGTAGTACCTATTCACCTGTTTCATTATCAAACCCTGGGAGTTACTTCTATGTTATGCTTATATTGCCATGCTATGCTCGTAGACGTGGATTGGGTTTGAGTGTATTCCATGACAGATTGTGAGATTGTTTACTTAATGGTTCAACTTAAGGTGGCAACTTTAATACACATCTGGGTGGATTGAGGCACCTGGGGAACCCAGTGATTGCCTGTATTTTTGGAAATCCCGGGGTACCGTGTGATTTTCCTATGGACTGCCACACAGGCTCAAAGGGATCATAAGATTATTCATGCTGGAAACTTCTGTGTGCATCCACATGCCATTATGGGCTCTGGCATAGTTGATTAAGTCGTGTGAACTCTTATAGTGGTAGACTAGCAGATGTAGGGGATGTAGGTGTACCGGTCTACCCATCGTAAGGTGCTAACGCTTCTGAAAGACTGTGTCTCAGTCATCTGTTTCTCAAACACCTTGTAGTGCGAGAAATCCAACGAAGGAGATCGAGTCTTGTGGGGAAAAGTGCACAAACCTCTGCAGAGTGTACAAACTAATCATGGTTAGCCGTGTCCCCGGTTATGAACATCTTGAGTATCTAGTTCTTGGATTATCATGTGGATCTCATCACTCTAAATTAATTTTGTTGGGTTAATCATTACTTTACATTGGGATTGAGAGGGGGGTTACCTTCTCAATGTTTTCAACCAACTTTGTAGTTAAATAAAATATATTCCTTTGCATTAGGGAAAAATTGGCTTTTCGCAAAACCTATTAACCATACAGCCTCCACCAGCCATATATGCATGTAGTGATAGCTTTACATTGTTCATTACTCTCTTATGTTACAATTTCCAGCATATTCCATGTGCTGACCCGTTTCGGGCTGCAACGTATCATGTTGCAGACTTTTCAAACGATGAGTAAGGAGCCTTAGGTCGTGGTCTTTCACTCAGTGATGCCGTTGGAGTTGATGGACTCACTTTATCTTCCAAGCCTTCCGCTATTATCATATTAGATGGCCTTAAGCCATATATATTGTAATAAGTTCTCTTTTGAGACATTCGATGTAACAAGTGTGTGATTGCTACTCTGTTATAAATCCTCAAGTGTTGTGTGTGTCAGCATTACCGATCCAGGGATGACACTGATGCACAGAGATCAGACTGTTTGAGGTCTGGTCACTACAAACGGTTGCCGAGGCAGCATGGGGAAGCGGAGACGCCCACGTCCCATTAATTGCCATGCGTCAATCGAGGCTGCAGGCGGTTGGGGCCTGCGGTGCTCCACACTTGCCCTTTGGCTTTGCCTCGAAGCCAAGTCTGAGCGCGCCTTTGGCTCGGGGGCTACAGTCGGCGTTCTAGGACCGAGGGTGCCCAGACTTGCTTGCCTGTGGCTCAAGAGCGTGGCTCCACCAACGGCCTGGTACGGCCCATCTTTAGCAGCAGCAACTCAAGACCCTCACGAGGGGTCGAGCCTTGCGAGGCAGACGGCACCAAGACCTCCCTGGTGGTAGCCTCACTAGGTTGGCTCCTGAGGAGCGGAGATATCTATGCAAGGGGCACCTCGCGAGGTCCGCGTGACGTGAGCCATGACGACCAAGGCCAGGCGGGCGCACCAGTTTCCTCTTTGGTTCTAAGGAGGCAAGCACAGGCTCGGGGTCACGAGGAATTAGGAAAAGGTTTCCATATCAGTGCAACAAGACCAAGACCAGCAGGACGACGGGACGGAGGTCATTAAGTAGCCCACAACAGCATCACCACCAGAGCCTTTGGCAGACGAAGACCACCTTTTGTCAGGATAGCTTGTACTAGTTGTCCCCCTTCAAACTTGGATGTTGTGGGATCCCTTCCCGCCTAACATTTGGGAAGAGGACCAAGGCCACTATAAATAGGACTTGGCCACCACCATAGAGGAGGGATCAGATCCATTCCACCCGAACGAGCTCACTAGTTCGTCTAGCTCAAGAACACCTCACCTCCCGAGGTTGTTCATCCATTGTACTAGTTCATCGTCAGCCCCTCAAGACAATCCACCCATGAACTGGAGTAGGGTATTACACCGCAAGGTGGCCCGAACCAGTATAAACCCTGGTGTCTCTTATTCTTTGGGTCTGTCAAGCTAGGCCGTGGAATCGTTGAGCGAGCGAGCGAGGATGAGAGTGTTCTTCGTGCGCACCCCAGAGTTCGAACCTCACAAGGTTTTGCCGGAACCCGTAATCCGATAACGTTTGCATTTCATATAATAAAGCGATAACCATAAGGCTCCTGCCAGTTGCCGATAACTTTTAAAAAACATGATCATCTCATATAATAACGTATATCACATCATGTCTTGACCATATCACATCACAACATGCCCTGCAAAAACGAATTAGACGTCCTCTACTTTGTTGTTGCAAGTTTTACGTGGCTGCTACGGGCTACTAGTAAGAACCGTTCTTACCTACGCATCAAAACCACAATAGTGATTTATCAAGTTTGTTGTTTTAACCTTCAACAAGGACCGACTGCAGTCAAATTCGATTCAACTAAAGTTGGAGAAACAGACACCTTCTAACCACCTTTATGCAAAACTAGTTGCATGTCTGTCGGTGGAACCGGTCTCATGAACATGGTCATGTAAGGTTGGTCCGGGCCGCTTCATCCAACAATACTGCCGAATCAAAATAAGACGTTGGTGGTAAGCAGTATGATGATCACTGCCCACAACTCTTTGTGTTCTACTCGTGCATATCATCTACGCATAGACCTGGCTCTGATGCCACCGTTGGGAAACGTAGCATGCAATTTCAAAAAAAATCCTACACTCACGCGAGATCTATCTAGGAGATGCATAGCAACGAGAGGGGAGAGTCTGTCCATGTACCCTCGTAGACTGAAAGCAGAAGCGTTTGACAACGCGGTTGATGTAGTCGAACTTCTTCTTGTTCCGACCGATCAAGCACCGAACGTGCGGCACCTATGAGTTCTGCGGACTCTCATCTCAATGACGTCCCTCGAACTCTTGATCCAGCAAAGTGTCAAGGGAGAGTTTCGTCAGCACGACGGCGTGGTGACGATGATGGTGAAGTGATCCACGCAGGGCTTCGCCTAAGCACTACGACAATATGACCGGGGGCGTAAACTTTGGAGGGGGGTACCGCATATGGCTAGGAAAAAAGTTTGTTTGTTTTAACGGTATATATATATACATAAACACTATTCTGATCACGAAATCAGAATAATATTCTAATCACAACATGAACTTCTCGAGTAACGCGCCTGACCTTCCCTGAGTACTAGGTTGAACTTGAGCTAAAAGGTGTCCAAACGGGGCTTACGATATACCGATGGAAAGCTATGGACACCAGTATCATGACCCAAGTTGAATTTTTGGCAAAATGTAAACGGTTTAAGAGCAGTTTTGAAAATCATTTTTTCCTCATACAAAAAACATGAATGTATTTTCGATCGAATTTCTAAACCGGTTATCAGAATGAGGCAAATAATATGGAGTTGGAAAGCCGCTCCAAAACCGCTCCTTCCACATGTTGAAAGTTTTCTGTAATTCCCTATGGATAAAGAGTAATTTGGAAAATCGTAGAATTTCGCAAACGGAACACCTGAGTTCGTATTTTCGATGCCATTTCTAAACGGCTAATCCAATTGAGGAAAATAATATTGTGTTGGAAAGCTTATGAAAATGCGCAACTTTTTCATGCTAAAAGTGTTTTCTAATTTTGAACGGTTTAAAAGTAATTTAGAAAACGATACAAGTTCCACCGAGTTCGTATTTTCAAGCTAATTTTTCAATTGTACGTCTGAATGCAGAAAATGATATGTAGCTGGAAATCTTGAACAAATGCGAAAAAAATTTGTATATATTGTTTCTCCCAATTCCTTGCGGTTTAAAGTCAATTTTGAAAATGGCTAAAAACGTATTTTCCCCGTAATTTCTACAAACTTTGTCGGAATGAGGCAAATAATATACCGCTGAAAAGCTACGGAAAATGTGAAACTTTTCCATGTTGATGTTTTTCTCTGATTCCTGGCGGTTTTCAAGTCATTTCGAAAATGGCAGGATCATTCGTTCTGCCATTATCGCGAAACAGATTCTTCGAAAATGCACCGCGTGAAGAACTTGAACTTCTCAGCATTGTCTAGTTGAACTTCACTCTGTTTTCGGCGTGCTTTTGTTTGCTCGCAGATGTCCATCCACCACTCGTAGTTCTCCATCCACTCTCCGGAATTTAGCGGGTGATATACCGATGGAAAGCTGCTATAAACACGCAACTTTCCCGTGTTGACCATTTTTTCATACTCGCGGTGGTTTTAGAAGTTTTTTCGTCTGAAATTCATTCAGCGTAGTAGTTGAACTTCCTGCTGTTTTGACATTGAACTTCTGTGATGTATTTTCGTTTGTAATTTCCTCATAGATTCGTCAATGTCACACAAATGATATTCCTTTTGTACAAACCTCTGTCACAATAAATTTTTCAACTTTCTCCAACCGAGGACTTGAACTTACACAAATGATATTTCTACCGTGAAGTAAATTAGAAAATGACGAGATCATGATTTCTGCCTTCATCGCGAATGGAAATGCACTGCGTGAATTAGTTGAACTTCTCGGGCATCTCTGTTTGAACTTTGCATTGTTTTTGACGTGCTGTTTTTCCACTGCGTGAAGTAGTTGAACTTCTAGGACATGTCTGTTTGAACTTCACTTTGTTTTTGACGTGCTATTTTTTAATGTGCTGTTTCTTGCACTGCGTGAAGTAGTTGAACTTCTGGGGCAAGTCTATTTGAACTTCACTATGTTTCACTTTATTGAATTTTTTTTCTTATATGAAATACACACCATGTAGTACGTGAACTTTCGTTGTTATCACTTTGAACTTCTCTCTGATTTGAGAGAATTATTTTAAAACACAAAAAATAACATATTTTTTATGTATTTTGGACATCTAAATACACGGTGAACCTCTCTCACAAGAATTTTTTAAACTTTTCCTCGCCGAGCACTTGAACTTCTAGCAACCATTTTTTCCGTTTATGAGTTGTTTTTAAAAGTGCAAAAAATGTCATTGTGTTTTTTATTTTTTGAACAAGTAAATCCTAGGTTTTAATAAACCCCGAACTTCTCTGTTTTTTCAATTTGAACTTCACCTTTTTATATTTTTATAGTAAAGAATTGTATTTGATTTTTATACGGAAAAAATCAAACATAGAAATATGAGGTGAACCTCTCTCGCAAGAATTTTTGAACTTCCCTGGACAGAGCACTTGAACATCTTTCAACAAACCTTTTATGCTTTTATTTTTCTATGTTTTTATTCTCACCTGAAATGCATTCCTTGCACTACTTGAACTTCTCATTGTTTTCACTATGAACTTCTGTCGCAATTTTGTGTGTACGTCGAATTACACGCAATTGAAAGTCGGACGCCATTTTCTTGCCATTTTAAAACATGTAATTGCAGGTCGGACGTCCCGCAATATAAAATTCTGAACCGTGCATGGAGGTGCACGTGAACTTCTTACAACAAATGTAAGTTTTTTATATACTTCAAACTTCTCTGTTATTTTAGTTTCAACTTCTTAGTCGTATTTTTAGAAAGGGAATATGTTTTTAAATAAGCATCAAACCTTTTTTTGTAAATTGCACTTCATAGTTTTATTTTTCTTAGAAACGGTAATAATTTGAGTTTTCCGTATACATCGAGCCACTCCTTTATTTTAATGTGAACTTCATCATTTTTTTCTTTAGTAACAAGGAAAAATCCGAGTTTTTTTTATAAATATCGAACTTCTTGATTTTTGTAATTTGGACTTCTTGGTTTATTTCTTTTAGTAACGGAAAAATCCTAGGTTTTAAAAAAAATATTCAATCAGTTCTTTAATTAAATTTTAACTAGAGTTTTTTTATTTAGAAATCATGAATTTTTTATGAATTTTGAACTGCTCTATTTTTAAAATTTGAACTTCTAGTTTTTTATTTTTAAACTTCTTATTTTTCATTCTTTAATAATAAGGAAAATATGGATTTTGTATAAACATCGAGCTGCTCCTTTTTTAATTTGGACTTTTTGGGCCTTTTCAATTATTTATTTTAACAAAGAACCACTCATATTTATTTATTTGAGCTTTAGTGAAAACTCAATTCTTGTTTAGACATGTGATTTTTTTTGTATCATTGTAGTTTTTCAGTTTTTTAGTAGCAATTGCAAAAGTTTTTAATATCTAGAGAGTTCAAACAGTGGCAATTGCGAACGTTTTACAGTTTGGTTACATGTGGTTTTTTTGTATCATTGTAGTTTGGAAAAACATAGACACATACAGGCGAGAGAATTATGTGTGCACAAACTAGATATCAATACACAAACTCTCTAGGGAGTAATACAGAACTCTCACGGAAGTGAGACACGAACTACTTTTGTACATAGTCTTTTTTCTTGTATTACTCCCTAGAGAATACGATGTTCGTCCTTCAGTTAACATACTTTACCTTCTCGAACACAACATTTTGACCTTTGCATAAACAAAAAATTAGAAGTCAATTATTTTTGCACAGTAATAAAATATTTTTTCTATATCCATTTTTGGAGATGATATCTTCATTCACCTTTTGCTGTTGACACTGAAGAACACAACAAACAATGAGTAGGACGGGAGAGATGGACATCGGGACTTGTGTTCTACATGAATTTCTAAAGATTTTTGAACTCGTTTGATGTTTCAAACAAACGTCGTTTTCTTTTTGTTTTTTTAAGAGACCGTGCTGCAAAACTACGCCAAAAACAATCACAAAATGCATTCAGTTTTTTTGTTCGATCACACACATGAACACCTGAAGAGCAAGATTACAAAATACAGAAAATAAATTCCATGCATTTCTTCTTCTTTTTCTATTCGGGATTGCACCAAGCAAAGTACATGTGTCTGCTATGAACAAACCACCTCACCAAATCAACAAGGTTCATATGAATTTCAGATAGAGAGAGGGAGAGATGGAATGGATGGTTGTTGAATTTATATGTGCAGCCGTGAGGAAGTGTAGAGGAGCAGTCTGCGGCAAAAGCTGGGCGCAGTCCATGGCGACCACAGTGCCCGCGGAGGTCATCCCTAGCCCAGTCCAACCAGGATCTGTTGCTAATTGACCACCCCCACTGCCTGGATATGATGCGAGCGAGCTGAAATTTATGAAAACATAATTCTCAAGTGCCCTTGAAAGTTACGAACTCATTTTTGTTCCCTTCATGTATTACTTCCAATTCAGCTCAAAGATATATAATATTACTCTCTACTACAAAAAATCTGAACCAATGCAAGACTGGTATAAGGATAACATTTTTCTACAAATTGATCATTCCATCCATCGTTATATATTTTAACATATGAGTAAGTACTAGAGCATATTTATGTGTACTTATTCTGAATTCATTTTTCAGTGCTATTTACTACAGTCATTTTATGTGTACTTAACAAAATGGTGTAAGTGTTCAGGGTGAGAGGAGCCAAGTTGCCAAGGTCACAGCCTCTCTGAAGTAAGTATGTCTGTAGCCAAAATTTACAAGGAAGAAAGCAACTTTCTGAATGTACTAAAAAAATACTCTCTGAACTTTAATCCCCGGCCACTTCGAACTTCAGCCACGTCCAGCACCCTAGAGAGACGCACGCCACACCCAGCCATCATCGGCCATCGCATGCCCGTTGGGGTGAAGCTGCTGCATGGCGCACTCCATCTGTAGCTTCAATAGCTGAAAAGGAAACTGCGTGGGAGGAAAATAAGCACCATGAGCTAGCTAAAACAGAGGTGAAGAAGTAGCAACAAATGCAGCAGATGAGAGGCCCAAAGAGCTTTGTGTGGAGGCGGTGTATGGACATGTAGGGGCGACTAGGGCGGGAATGGATGCCAGCCACGCCGGCGAGGAATGAACATGAAGATGATTGGTGCTTCATACGAGGTGCAGACTATCAAGCTCGTCCCCATCTCTCATTTTCTCTCCACACTCTCAACATAGAAAAAGATGGTTGATGCTCCCTCCATCTTGGGGAAATTACTACAGAGAAGAAAAACTGAAGATTTTGTTGCTGGTGCTTCATACGAATGAAACCACCTACTCCTTGAATTACTTCATCAGCAGGGGAACACATCGGACATCAACTGCATCCGTGCTCATCCTTTTTTCTATATTTTGGTGACGTTCAACTTTTGCCTGCAGATTTGTAGTAGCCTAGCAGGTCAAGCATTCAACAACCATCTTGCTGAAATAAAATGGGTGAAAATGACAAAAGGGTGGAAAATCAAATGTACGTTGTGGAGGCGATAAACGCTGCAGTAATTTCCCCAAGCTGCAACTGCGGTACCTCCAGGGGCTGCGTACCTGAACGGCCGGAGGTAGCAGCGATGAACACCCTTGGTGTTGTGGCCGTGGAGCCCCATCGGGAGGAGGCTGCAAGGCGGCGATGGAGCCTGGGCAGGGCCAACCTACTCAGCGCCAGGGGTGGTTGGTGTGGGCGGGCCGCGGCCGCGGCGGTGCGCGGGCGGTGGCGCTTTGGTAGTGGTGGTATTCGGCGGCGCGTAGAGATCCACAGCGGGGGCGGCGCGATGGGATCCAGGGCCGGCGACGGCGAGCGGCGGCACGACGGGATCCAGGTCCGGTGACGGTGGGCAGTGGCACGACGGGATCCAGGGTGGCGTCGGCGCGTGGGGATCGAGCGTGAATCGAGGCCGGAGTGGATCGTGGGCGTAGCGTCGGGGTGGTGGTGGGCTTTTTTTCATCGGGGCACACTGGTTCGGGAACACCTAGTCGGGCCCTTATAGGGCCGGCTGTGATCAGAATAACTATTCTGATCCCAGGATCAGGATAGCGTTACTCTCTCTCTATATATATATATATAAATATAGGTTGGAGGGGAGGAGAGGCAGCCAAGGTGCTCCCAAGTAGGAGGAATCCTACTTGGGCCCCTAGTCCAATTCGGCCTCCCCCTTTCCTTTTACCGGAAGGGGAAAAGGGAAGAGAGGGGGAGGAAGGAAAGGGGGGCCGAACCCCCACCTCCTTCTCCTATTCGGCCTCCTTCCTTAGGGGGGCACACCACCCCTTGTGGGCTGGTGTGCTTCCCTCCTATTGTCCATAAGGCCCATTATTCCCTCGAGGGGTTCCGGTAACCCCCTCGGTACTCCGATATGTACCCAGTATGCCCCGAAACACTTCCGGTGCATGAATATCATCGTCCTATATATGAATCTTTACCTCTCGACCATTTCGAGACTCCTCGTCATGTTCGTGATCTCATCTGGGAATCTGAACAACATTCGGTCACCAAATCACATAACTCATATAATACAAAATCGTCATCGAACGTTAAGTGTGCAGACCCTACGGGTTCGAGAACTATGTAGACATGACCGAGACACCTCTCCAGTAAATAACCAACAATGGAACCTGGATGCTCATATTGGTTCCCACATATTCTACGAAGATCTTTATCGGTCGTATCGTAATGACAACATACGTTATTCCCTTTGTCATCGGTATGTTACTTGCTCGAGATTCGATCATCGGTATCTTCATACCTAGTTCAATCTCATTACCGGCAAGTCTATTTACTCGTTCTGTAATGCATCACCCCACAACTAACTCATTAGTCATATTGCTTGGAAGTCTTATTATGATGTGCATTACCGAAAGGGCCCAGAGATACCTCTCCGATACTCGGAGTGACAAATCCTAATCTTGATCTATGCCAACCCAACAAATACCTTTGGAGATATCTGTAGAGCATCTTTATAATCACCCAGTTATGTTGTGACGTTTGATAGCACACAAGGTATTCCTCCGGTATCCGGGAGTTGCATAATCTCATAGTCAAAGAAATATGTATATGTCACGAAGAAGGGAATAGCAATAAAACTTAACTATCATTATGCTAAGCTAACAGATAGTTCTTGTCCATCACATAATTCTCCTAATGATGTGATCCCGTTCATCAAATGACAACACATGTATATGGCTAGGAAACTTAACCATCTTTGATTAACGAGCTAGTCTAGTAGAGGCTTACTAGGGACACAGTGTTTTGTCTATGTATCCACACATGTATCAAGTTTACGGATAATATAATTCTAGCATGAATAATAAACATTTATCATGATATATGGAAATATAAATAACAACTTTATTATTGCCTCTAGGGCATATTTCCTTCAACTTGGAGGGTTTTGTTGATGGCTCTCTGCCGTGTCCACTGTCGTACCATCCGTGGCATCATGCGTGGGTGGCTCGGGATCATGCCATTCTCTCTGCCATCCAGTCCTCTCTTACAGAGGGGATCTCGTCACTGGTCATCTTCGCTGCTACATTTCGGGACGCGTGGACAACTCTTCATACCAGTTTTGCTTCGCAGTCTCAGGCGCGGGCTCACGCCATCCGCACTGTGATATGTCTCTGTCGTATCTATAGTTTTTGATTGTTCCATGCCAATATTATACAACTTTCATATACTTTTGGCAACTTTTTATACTATTCTTGGGACTAACATATTGATCCAGTGCCTAGTGCCAGTTCCTGCTGCATGTTTTTTGTTTCATAGAAAACCCATATCAAACGGAGTCCAAACAGGATAAAAACTGATGGAGATTTTTTTTGAATATATGTGAATTTTGGGAAGTGAAATCAACGCAAGACGATGCTCGAGGGGCCCACGAGGCAGGGGGCGCGCCCTTGACCCTCGTGGACACCCCGTAAGGCAGTTGGTGCCCCTCTTTCGCCGCAATAAAGCTAATATCCGGATAAAAATCGTGTTCAAATTTCAATCCCATTTTCCATTTCAGTTGGAAAATGCAGTCGGATGTTTGGGGGACTATAAGTGATCAAGGGGTGGTAACTCATATTACAGGATCGGGGTTACAGATCTCCAGGAATATAAGAAACGGTGAAAGGCCAGATTTGGGAGCGCGGAAACAGAGAGAGACAGAGACACAGATTCAATCTCGGAGGGGCTCTCGCCCCTCCCATGCCATGGAGACCAAGGACCAGAGGGGAAACCCTTCTCCCATCTAGGGAGAAGGTTAAGGAAGAAGAAGAAGAAGAAGGGGGCTCTCTCCCCCTCTCTCCCGATGGCACCGGAACGCCGCCGGGGCCATCATCCTGACAATGATCTACACCAACAACTTCACTGCCGTCATCACTAACTCTTCCCCCCTCTATGCAGCGGTGTAACCCCTCTTTTACCCGCTATAATCTGTACTTAATACATGGTCATCAACGCTATATATTATTTCCCAATGATGTATGGCTATCCTATGATGTTTGAGTAGATCCGTTTTGTCCTATGGGTTAATTGATGATTGTGATTAGTTTGAGTTGCATGTTTTATTATTGGTGTTGTCCTATTGTGCTCTCCGTGTCACGCAAGCGTGAGGGATCCCCGATGTAGGGTTTGTAATATGTTCATGATTTTCTTATGGTGGGAGGCGTGAGTGACAGAAGCACAGACCCGAGTAAGTAGGTTGTTTGCGTATGGGAATAAAGAGGACTTGATACTTTAATGCTATGGTTGGGTTTTACCTTAATGATCTTTAGTAGTTGCGGATGCTTGCTAGAGTTCCAATCATAAGTGCATATGATCCAAGAAGAGAAAGTGTGTTAGCTTATGTCTCGCCCTCAAATAAAATTGCAATAATGATTACCGGTCTAGTTATCGATTGCCTAGGGATAAATAACTTTCTTGTGTGACAACAAGCTCTCTACTAAAACTAACTTAGTTGTGTCTTCATCTAAACAGCCCCAACTTTTTATTTACGCGCTCTTTATTATCTTGCAAACCTATCCAACAACACCTACAAAGTACTTCTAGTTTCATACATGTTCTAGGTAAAGTGAACGTTAAGCGTGCGTAGAGTTGTATCGGTGGTCGATAGAACTTGAGGGAATATTTGTTCTACCTTTAGCTCCTCGTTGGGTTCGACACTCTTACTTATCGAAAGAGGCTCCAATTGATCCCCTATACTTGTGGGTTATCACACTGCGCTTGGGGAGGTGAAGCTTGATACGTCTCCATCGTATCTATAGTTTTTGATTGTTTCAAGCCAATATTATACAAATTTTAGATACTTTGGCAACTTTTTATATGATTTATTGGACTAACCTATTGATCTAGTGCCCAGTGTTAGTTCCTGTTTTCTGCATGTTTTTTGTATCACAGAGTATCCATATCAAACGAAGTCCAAATGCAATAAAATTTCACGGAGAATAATTTTGGAATATATGTGATTTTGGGGAGTTGGAATCACCGCAAACGGAGGCCCCAGGTGAGCACAACCCACCAGGGCACGGTCCTAGAGCCAAGCGTGGCGTGGTGGGTTGTGCTCACCTCGTACGTCGGTTGGGGCTCTACTTCAGGCATAAGGAAGCTTATATCCGGGGGAAATCATGTTAAAATCTCAGTGCAATCGGATTTACGGATCTCCGGGAATATAAGAAACAGTTTTCTGCCAAAACTGGGGAACGCGAAACAGAAGAGAACAGAGAGGGAGATCCAATCTCGGAGGGGCTCCTGCCCCTCCGCCGCCATGGAGGCCATGGACCAGAGGGTTAACTCTCCTCCCATCTAGGGGGAGGCCAAGGAAGAAGAATAAGAATAAGAAGGAGGGGGGCTCTCTCCCCCTCTCTCCCGGTGGCGCCGGAGTGCCGCCGGGCAACGATCGGGACGACGATCTACATCAACAATCTTGCTACCGTCAACACCAACTTTCTCCCCCTCTATGTAGCGGTGTAACACCTCTTCTCCCCGTTGTAATCTCTACATAAACATGGTGCTCAACTCCATACATTATTTCCTAATGATCTATGGTTATCCTATGATGTTTGAGTACATCCGTTTTGTCCTAATGATCTTGGTTGGTATGATTGTATATTTTATTTATGGTGATGTGCTACGGTGCCCTCCGTCTCGAGCAAACATGAGGGCCCCCCCGCTGTAGGGTGTTGCAATATGTTCATGATTTGCTTATGGTGGGTTGCAAGAGTGACAGAAACTTAAACCGGGTAGGTGGGTTATGGTGTATGGGAGTAAAGAGGACTTGATACTTGATGCTATGGTTGGGTTTCATGACCTTAATGATATTTAGTAGCTGCGGATGCTTGCTAGAGTTCCAATCATAAGTGCATATGATCCAAGTAGAGAAAGTAGGTCAGCTCATGCCTCTCCCTCATATAAAATTACAAGAATGATTACCGGTACTTGTTATCGATTGCCTAGGGGCAAATAACTTTCTTGTTGACACAAACCATTTTACTAAACACCTAAGTTTTATTATCTTGCAAAGTACTTCTCGTTTTATTCTTGCAAAGTAGTTCTAGCATCACACCTACAAAATAGTTTCGTACTTGTTTCCGATAAAGCAAACGTCAAGTGTGCATAGAGTTGTATCAGTGGTCGATAGAACTTCAGGGAATATTCATTCTGCCTTTAGCTCCTCGTTGGGTTCAACACTCTTATTTATCAAAGAAGGCTAAAAACGATCCCCTATACTTGTGGGTTATCAAGACCTTTTTCTGGCGCCGTTGCCAGGGAGCAATAGCGTGGGGTGAATATTCTCGTGTGTGCTTGTTTGCTTTATCACTAAGTAGTTTTTATTTCCTGTTCTAAGTTGTTCTCTATCTTTAGTTATGGATATGGAACATGAAACACCCAATAAATTAGTGGTACTTGCTACTCATGGAGATGGGGAACCTCCTAAAACCCTTGATGCTCATTATGTGAAAAATATTATGCACTACTTTGATAGTCCTGAGAAAACCCCATTCAACTTTATAATGGGATTATCGCTTGACTCAAAAGGTAAAACTTTTATGGGATCAAATTGAAATGTTGCAATGGTATGCTTCGAATCTATGCTTGAGATATGATTATACATGTTGCTCTAAGATTGAGGTTCCACACCTTCCCTATTCATGCGAATTTAATGATAATGAAACTTGGCTTCTTATGCTAGAGGTATATATGATTACTATGATGTGGAACAAATAGAAGAATTTGTTGCTTTTAAGGGTGCTTATGAAATTGAATCTTTGTTTGAAAAGTTTGAAGATTTTGATGATTCAGTTTATAGACCTGAAAATTTTGCCATCCTTCAATATTGCTATGATAATTATAAATTCAATTCCGATATTGATGAATTTATTGAGAGAGTCTCCGCTGTCCAAGAAGAGACTAATATTTTGCAGGAGTCTATGGAAGAAGGAATTTACGAAACTATGAGCTCATTGGATGAAAAAGATGATGAGGAGAGCGAAGAACAAATGGAGGAAGAGTGGATTGATCACCCGTGCCCACCTTGTAATGAGATTAACTCTTCAACTCATACATTATTTAATGACCCTTCGTTCTTACCGGAGGATGAATGTTATGATAATTGCTATGATCCCATTGATTCTTTTGAAATATCCCTTCTTGATGAAATTGATGCTTGCTATGCTTGTGGCCAAGATGCCAATACGAATTATGCTTATGGATATGAACTTGCCATAGTTCCTTATGTTAATAATGACATTGTTGCTATTTCACCCACACATGATAGTCCTATTATCTTTTTGAATTCTCCCAACTACACTATATCGGAGAAGTTTGCTCTTGTTAAGGATAGATGGGTTGCCTTTTACTATTTCAAATGATAGTTTTGATGAACATAATATGCATGTGCTTGCTGCTCCTACTTGCAATTATTATGAGATATGAACTACATCTCCACCTCTTTATGTTTCCAACATGAAAAAATTGCAAGAACCTGCTTATGCTATGTAATTGGCCTTTACTTGATGTGCATGAATTGTTCTTGTATGACATGCCGATGCATAGGAAGAGAGTTAGACTTCGTCATTACATGATATATGTTGCTTTGTGCTCACTACTAAATGCCAAATCATTGTTAATAAAAATTGGCTTTGATATACCTTGGGATCCGGGTGGATTCATTACTTGAGCACTTTATGCCTAGCTTAATGGCTTTAAAGAAAGCGCTGCCAGGGAGACAACCTGGAATTTTAGAGAGTCATTTATTTATGTTGAGTGGTTTTGTAAAGTTTTAAAAACAAAAAATATAGAGGGAAACTTAAAACTTCACAAAAAGAAAAACGAAAGTGAGAGAGACGAGCATTGTGAAAGTGGGGAACGTCCTTGAAATTTGTTCATGCCCATGGAAACTTTATGAATCTTGAATTGCAGAAAATTTTCAACAAAAATAATTATCCCCTTGTACAATTCCATTGTATTATAAAAATAATGTGCCAAGATTTGCCTTTAGGATGTTTAAATTGCTTTTTGGTTTGTGCGGTGCAAAACAGAAACTTTGGCTGTAGTGCTCGATTTTACATTTTTACTGGAACATCAAACAGTTCTGAAACTTTTTGCACTGTCTCTATATACAAAATGTTTATTTTTTTCCTATTTTTTCAGAATTTTTTGAGTTACATAAGTATGGTGGATGTTCAAATCTTACAGATTGTCCTGTTTTCACAGATTGCTGTTATAGCTTCATTATTTGCGTATGTTTGAATTCTGTTGAAACCTCCTTGACTTGGGACAAAGAATTGTGATAGCATACAGTGGGTAATGTTTTTTATAATTATACAATAATGTTACAGCATTTCATGATGGGATTTCATTGCCATATTCACTAACCCCGCCACTAAAAGTTCGGTTGAGTTTTGTGTGGATGAAGTGATCAAAGATCGAGGAGGTCTCGATGCAAGGAGAAGGAGGAGAGGCAAGAGCTCAAGCTTGGGGATGCCCAAGGCACCCCAAGTAAATATTCAAGGAGACTCAAGCGTCTAAGCTTGGGGATGCCCCGGAAGGCATCCCATCTTTCTTCAATAGGTATCGGTATGTTTTCGGGATCGTTTCGTTCATGTGATATGTGCAAATCTTGGAGCGTCTTTTGCATTTAGTTTTCATTTTTCTTTTATGCACCATGCTGGTATGAGATAGTCCATGGTTGATTTATAGAAAGCTCATTGCACTTCACCTATATCTTTTGAGTGTGGCTTTATAGAATGCTTCATGTGCTTCACTTTTATCACTTGAAGTTTGGATTGCCTGCTTCTCTTCACATAGAAAACCGTTATTTGGAGAATGCTCTTTTGCTTCACATATAATTATTAGAGCATGGTCTTTTGTAGAAAGAATTAAACCCTCATGTTCACTTAGATCTATTTAGAGAGTCAAAAGGAATTGGTCATTTGCATGGTTAGTCATAAAATCCTACATGAAACTTATGGATCACTGAATATGATATGTTTGATTCCTTGCAATAGTTTTGCGATATAGAGATGGAATATGTGTGATGTACTAGTAAACGATTGTGGTTAGTAAGAATATTGGTGTTAAGGTTTGTGATTCCCGAAGCACGCACGTATAGTCACTCGTTATGCTATGATGTTGGAGCATGATTTATTATTGATTGTCTTCCTTATGAGTGGCGGTCGGAGACGAGTGATGGTCTTTTCCTACAAATCTATCCCCCTAGGGGCATGCGTAGTAGTACTTTGCTTCGAGGGCTAATAAACTTTTGCAATAAGTATATGAGTTCTTTATGACTAATGTGAGTCCATGGATTATACGCACTCTTACCTTTTTGCAATTTGCTAGCCTCTATGGTACTGTGCATTGCCCTTTCTCACATCGAGACGTGGTGCAAACTTCGCAGGTGCATCCAAACCCCATGATATGATATGCTCTATCACACATAAGCCTTATTATATCTTCCTCAAAATAGCCACCATACCTACCTATTATGGCTTTTCCATGGCCATTCCGAGATATATTGCCATGCAACTTCCACCACTTCCCTTTGATGACTTGAGCATTCATTGTCATATTGCTTTGCATGATCATATAGCTGACATAGTAGTTGTGGCTCAGCTACCGTTCATCATTTTTCATACATGTTATGCTAGATCATTGCACATCCTGGTACATTGCCAGAGGCATTCATATAGAGTCATACTTTGTCATAGATATCGAGTTGTAATTTTTATTTCTTTTGAGTTATAAGTAAATAGAAGTGTGATGATCATCATTATTCATTTTTAGATCAGTGCCCCAGTGAGGAAAGGATGATGGAGACTATGATTCCTCCACAAGTCAGGATGAGACTCCGGACAATGAGAGAAAAAGAAAAAGGAAAAAAAGAAAAAAATAATAATAAACAAAGAGAGAAGGGGCATTGTTAGTATCCTTTACCACACTTGTGCTTCAAAGTAGCACCATGTTTTTCATATGGAGAGTCTCCTATGTTGTCACTTTCATATACTAGTGGGAATTTTTCATTATAGGATTAGATGCACACCCACTTAGTTTTCATATTGAGCTTTCATACACTTATAGCTCTTAGTGCATCCGTTGCATGTCAATCCCTACTCCTCGCATTGATATCAATTGATGGGCATCTCCATAGCCCGTTGGCTAGCCGCGTCGATGTGAGACTTTCTTATTTTTTGTCTTTTTTATATTTACCCCTATCATCATACTCTATTCCACCCGTAGTGATATATCCATGGCTTGCGCTCATGTATTTCATGAGGGTTGAAAAAAGATGAAGCGCGTCAAAAAGTATGAACGAATTGCTCAGCTTGTCATCAGGGTTGTGCATGATAAATACTTTGTGTTAAGAAGGCTGAGCATGACAAGACTATATGATTTTGTAGGGATAGCTTTCTTTAGCGTTGATATTTTGAAAGACATGATTGTTTGTTGGGATACCTGAGTATTGATGTCTTTATGTCAAATTATAGACTACTGCTTTGAATCACTTATGTCTTAATATTCATGCCATGATTAGATATATGATCAAGTTTATGCTAGGTAGCATTCCACATAAAAAATTACCTTTTTTATCATTTACCTGCTCGAGGACAAGCAGGAATTAAGCTTGGGGATGCTGATACGTCTCCGTCGTATCTATAATTTTTTATTGTCTCATGCCAATATTATACAACTTTTACATACTTTTGGCAACTTTTTATATGATTTATTGGACTAACCTATTGATCCAGTGCCCAGTGCCAGTTCCTGTTTTCTGCATGTTTTTTGTATCGCGGAATATCCATATCAAACGAAGTCCAAATGCAATAAAATTTCATAGAGAATTATTTTGGAATATATGTTATTTTTGGGAGTTGGAATAACAACAAACGGAGGCCCGAGGTGAGCACAACCCACTAGGGTGCGGTCCCGGAGCCAGGCGTGGTGTGGTGGGTTGTGATCACCTCGTACGTCGGTTGGGGCTCTACTTCGGGTGCAAGGAAGCTTATATCCAGGAAAAAAATCATGTTAAAATCTCAGCGCAATCGTAGTTACGTATCTCCTAGAATATAAGAAATGGTTTTTGGTTAGATTTGGGGAACGCAAAACGGAAGGGAACAGAGAGGGAGATCCAATCTCGGAGGGGCTCCTGCCCCTCCGCCGCCACGGAGGCCATCGACCAGAGGGGGGACTCTCCTCCCATCTAGGGGGGGAGGCCAAGGAAGAAGAATAATAAGGAGGGGGCCTCTCTCCCCCTCTCTCCCGGTGGCGCCGGAGTGCCGCCAGGGCAACGATCGGGACGGCGATCTACATCAACAATCTTGCTACCGTCAACACCAACTTTCTCCCCCTCTATGCAGCGGTGTAACACCTCTTCTCCCCGCTGTAATCTCTACTTAATCATGGTGCTCAACTCCATACATTATTTCCTATTGATCTATGGTTATCCTATGATGTTTGAGTACATCCGTTTTGTCCTATGGGTTAATCGTGATCTTGGTTGGTATGATTGTATATTTTATTTATGGTGCTATCCTACGGTGCCCTCCGTCTTCCGCAAATGTGAGGGGGCCCCGATATAGGGTGTTGCAATATGTTCATGATTTGCTTATGGTGGGTTGCGAGAGTGACAGAAACTTCAACCCGAGTAGGTGGGTTATGGCGTATGGGAGTAAAGAGGACTTGATACTTAATGCTATGGTTGGGTTTCACAACCTTAATGATCTTTAGTAGTTGCGGATGCTTGCTAGAGTTCCAATCATAAGTGCATATGATCCAAGTAGAGAAAGTATGTTAGCTCATGCCTCTCACTCATATAAAATTATAAGAATGATTACCGGTACTTGTTATCGATTGCCTAGGGACAAATAACTTTCTTGTTGACACAAACCCTTTTACTAAACACCTAACTTTTATTATCTTGCAAAGTACTTCTCGTTTTATTCTTGCAAAGTAGTTCTAGCATCACACCTACAAAATAGTTTCATACTTGTTTCCGGTAAAGCAAACGTCAAGTGTGCGTAGAGTTGTATCGGTGGTCGATAGAACTTGAGGGGATATTTGTTCTGCCTTTAGCTCCTCGTTGGGTTCAACACTCTTATTTATCGAAGAAGGCTACAAACAATCCCCTATACTTGTGGGTTATCGATGTTGGGGATCGTTGCAGAAATTAAAAAATTTCTAAGCATCACCAAGATCAATCTATGGAGAGACTAGCAATGATAGAGAGGGGAGTGCATCTTCATACCCTTGAAGATCGCGATGCGGAAGCGTTACAAGAACGCGGATGATGGAGTCGTACTCGTAGCGATTCAGATCGCGGTTGATTCCGATCTAAGCGCCAAACAACGGCGCCTCCGCGTTCAACACACGTACAACCCGGGGACGTCTCCTCCTTCTTGATCCAGCAACGGGAGAGGAGAAGTTGAGGGAGAGCTCCAGTAGAATGACGGCGTGGTGGTGGAGCTTGCAGTTCTCCGGCAGGGCTTCACCAAGCACTACGGAGGAGGAGGAGGTGTTGGGGAGGGAGAGGGCTGCGCCAGGGGAAGGGGTCCGGCTCCCATGCGCCTCCCCACTATATATAGGGGTGGAGGAGGCTGGTTTCTTGCCCTCCAAGTCCATTGGGGCATTGGAAAAGGTGGGGGAAAGAAATCCCATCATTTCCCTTCCCCACCGATTGTCATCCCCCCCCCCCTTTTTAGGGATCTTGATCTTATCCCTTCGGGATATGATCGTATTCCTTCTAAGGGGGGATCTTGGTGCGCCTTGACCAGGGGTGTGGGGCCTTGCCCCCACTACCCACGTTCATGTGGGTCCCCCCATGCAGGTGGGCCCCACTCCAAAACCTTCTAGAACCTTCCCGGTACAATATTAAAAAATCCCGAACATTTTCCGGTGGCCAAAATAGGACTTCCCATATATAAATCTTTACCTCCGGACCATTCCGGAACTCCTCGTGATGTCCAGGATCTCATCCAGGACTGCGAACAACATTCGGTAACTGCACACTAATTCCCATAACAACTCTAGTGTCACCGAACCTTAAGTGTGTAGACCCTACGGGTTCAGGAATCATGCAGACATGACCGAGACAGCTCTCTGGCCAATAACCAATATCGGGATCTGGATACCCATGTTGGCTCCCACATGTTCCACGATGATCTCATCGGATGAACCACGATGTCGGGGATTCAATCAATCATGTATACAATTCCCTTTGTCAATCGGTACGTTACTTGCCCGAGATTCGATCGTCGGTATCCCAATACCTCGTTCAATCTCGTTACCGGCAAGTCACTTTTACTCGTTCCGTAACACATCATCTCGTGATCAACTCTTTGGTCACATTGAGATCATTATGATGATGTCCTACCGAGTGGGCCCAGAGATACCTCTCCATCACACGGAGTGACAAATCCCAGTCTCGATTCGTGCCAACCCAACAGACACTTTTGGAGATACCCACAGTGTGCCTTTATAGCCACCCAGTTACGTTGTGACATTTGGCACACCCAAAGCATTCCTACGGTATCCGGGAGTTGCACAATCTCATGGTCTAAGGAAATGATACTTGACATTAGAAAAGCTTTAGCAGACGAACTACACGATCTTGTGATATGCTTAGGATTGGGTCTTGTCCATCACTTCATCCTCCTAATGATGTGATCCCATTATCAACGACATCCAATGTCCATGGTCAGGAAACCATAACCATCTATTGATCAACGAGATAGTCAACTAGAGGCTTACTAGGGACATATTGTGGTCTACGTATTCACACATGTATTACGGTCTCCGATTAATACAATTATAGCATGAACAATAGAAAATTATCATGAACAAGGAAATATAATAATAACCATTTTATTATTGCCTCTAGGGCATATTTCCAACAGTCTCCCACTTGCACTAGAGTCAATAATCTAGTTCACATCACTATGTGATTGTAATGAATCCAACACCCATGGGGTTTGATCATATCTCGCTTGTGAGAGAGGTTATTAGTCAACGGGTCTGAACCTTTCAGATCCGTGTGTGCTTTACAAATCTCTATGTCATCTTGTAGATGCAGCTGCCATGTGCTACTTGGAGCTATTCCAAATAACTGCTCTACTATACGAATCCGGTTTACTACTCAGAGTCATCCGGATTAGTGTCAAAGTTTGCATCGACGTAACCCTTTACGACGAACTCTTTTACCACCTCCATAATCGAGAAAATTCTTTAGGCCACTAGTTACTAAGGATAAGTTTGACCGATGTGATGTGATCCATTCCTGGATCACTCTTGTACCCCTTGATTGACTCATGGCAAGGCACACTTCAGGTGCCGTACACAGCATAGCATACTGTAGAGCCTACGTCTAAAGCACAGGGGATGACCTTCGTCCTTTCTCTTCTGCCGTGGTCAGATCTTGAGTCTCACTCAATGCTCACACCTTATAACACAGCTAAGAACTCCTTCTTTGCTGATCTTATTTGAACTCCTTCAAAATCTTGTCATGGTATGTATTCATTTGAAAGTACTATTAAGCGTTTTTTTATCTATCCTTATAGATCTTGATCCTCAATGTCCAAGTAGCTTAACCCAGGTTTTCCATTGAAAAACACTTTTCAAATAACCCTATATGCTTTCCAGAAATTCTACATCATTTCTGATCAACAATATGTCAACAACATATACTCATCAGAAATTCTATAGTGCTCCCACTCACTTGTTTGGAAATACAAGTTTCTCATAAACTTTGTATAAACCCAAAATCTTTGATCATCTCATCAAAGCGTATATTCCAACTCCGAGATGCTTACTCCAGTCCTTAGAAGGATTGCTGGAGCTTTGCATACTTGTTAGCATCTTTTAGTATTGACAAAAACCTTCTGGTTGTATCACATACAACCTTTCCTCAAGAAAATTGTCGAGAAAACAATGTTTTGACATCCTATCTGCAAGATTTCATAAATAATGCAGTGACTGCTAATACAATTCCAACAGACTCTTAGCATCGCTACGAGTGAGAAAGTCTCACCGCAGTCAACTCCTTGAACTTGTCGGAAAACATCTTAACGACAAGTCGAGCTTTCTTAATGGTGATACTTACCATCATTGTCTATCTTCCTTTTAAAATCCATCTGTACCCAATAGCCTTACGACCATCAAGTAGTTCTTCCAAAGTCTATACTTTGTTTTCACACATGGATCCTCTCGAATTTTATGGCCTCGAGCCATTTGTTGAAATCCGGGCCCACCATCGTTTCTCCATAGCTCGTAGGTTCATTGTTGTCTAGCAACATGACCTCCAAGACAGGATTACGTACCACTCTGAAATAGTACGCATCCTTGTCAACCTATGAGCTTTGGTAGTGACTTGATCCGAAGTTTCATGATCACTATCATCAGCTTCCACTTCAATTGGTGTAGGCGCTACAGGAACAACTTCATGTGCCCTGCTACACACTGGTTGAACTGACGGTTCAATAACCTCATCAAGTCTCCACCATCCTCCCACCCAATTCTTTCGAGAGAAACTTTTCCTTGAGAAAGGACTCGTTTCTAGAAACCATCACTTTTGCTTCCGGATCCGAAATAGGAGGTATACCCAACTGTTTTCGGTGTCCTATGAAAATGCATTTATCCGCTTTGGGTTCGAGCTTATCAGGCTAAAACCTTTTCACATAAGCGTCGCAGCCCCAAACTTTTAAGAAATGACAGCTTAGGTTTCTCTAAACCATAGTTCATATGGTGTCATCTCAACGGAATTATGTGGTGCCCTATTTAAAGTGAATGTGGTTGTCTCTAATGCCTAGCCCATAAACGATAGTGGTAGTTCGATAAGATACATCATGGTTTGCACCACATCCAATAGGGTGCAGCTATGATGTTCGGACACACCATCACACTATGGTGTTCTAGGCGGCATTAGTTGTGAAACAATTTCCACAATGTCTTAGTTGTGTACCAAACACGTAACTCAGATATTCATCTCTATGATCATATAATAGACATTTTATCCTCTTGTCACGACGATCTTCAACTTCACTCTGAAATTACTTGAACCTTTCAATAATTTAGACTTGTGTTTCATCAAGTAAATATACTTAGAATCTACTCAAATCATCTGTGAAGTAAGAGCATAACGATATTCACTGCGTGCCTCAGCACTCATTGGATTGCACACATCAAATGTATTACTTCCAACAAGTTGCTCTCTTGTTTCATCTCACTGAAAACGAGGCCTTTCAGTCATCTTGCCCATGTGGTATGATTAGCATGTCTCAAGTGATTCAAAATCAAGTGAGTCCAAACGATCCATCTGCATGGAGTTTCTTCATGCGTATAAACCAATAGACATGGTTCGCATGTCTCAAACTTTTCAAAAAATGAGTGAGTCCAAAGATCCATCAACATGGAGCTTCTTCATGTGTTTTATACCAATATGACTCAAATGGCAGTGTCACAAGTATGTGGTACTATCATTACTATCTTATATCTTTTGGCATGAACATGTGTATCACTACGATCGAGATTCAATGAACCATTCATTTTAGGTGCAAGACCATTGAAGGTATTATTCAAATAAATAGAGTAACCATTATTCTCCTTAAATGAATAGCCATATTGCTATAAACATAATCCAATCATGTCTATGCTCAACACAAACACCAAATAACAATTATTTAGGTTTAACACCAATCTCGATGGTAGAGGGAGCATGCGATGCTTGATCACATCAACCTTGGAAACACTTCCAACACATATCGGCATCTCACCTTCAGCTAGTCTCCGTTTATTCCGTAGCTTTTTATTTCGAGTTACTACCACTTAGCAACCCAACCGATATTTAATACCCTGGTGCTACTAGGAGTACTAGTAAAGTACACATTATAATGTATATCCAATATACTTCTATCGGCCTTGCCAGCCTTCTCATCTACCAAGTACCTAGGGTAGTTCTGCTTCAGTGACCGTTCCCCTCATTTCAGAAGCACTTAGTCTCGGGTTTGGGTTCAACCTTGGGTTTCTTCATGAGAGCAGCAACTGATTTGCCGTTTCATGAAGTATCCTTTCTTTCCCTTATCCTTCTTGAAACTAGTGGTTTTACTAACCATCAACAATTGATGCTCCTATTTGATTTCTACTTTTGCGGTGTCGCGAATAGCTCAAGGATCATCATATCTATCCCTGATATGTTATAGTTCATCACGAAGCTCTAGTAGCGTGGTGGCAGTGACTTTGGAGAACCATCACTATCTCATCTGGAAGATTAACTCCCACTCGATTCAAGCGATTGTAGTACTCATACAATCTGAGCACATGCTCAACGATTGAGTTTTTCTCCTTAGTTTGCAGGCTTAAGAAACATGTCAGAGGTCTCATACCTCTTTACGTGGGCACTAGCCTGAAATCCCAATTTCAGTCCTTGGAACATCTCATATGTTCTGCGATGTTTCAAAAACGTCTTTGGTGCCTCAATTCTAAACCATTTATCATTACGCGCCGAACTATCATGTAGTCATCAAAACGTGTATGTCAGATGTTCGCAACATCCACAACCGACGCTCGAGGTTCAGCACACTGAGCGGTGCATTAAGGACATAATCCTTCTGCACAGCAATGAGGACAATCCTCAGTTTACGGACCCAGTCCGCATAATTGCTACTGTCAACTCTCAACTAAATTTCTCTAGGAATAAATCTAAAACAGTAGAACCAAAGCGTGAGCTACAACATAATTTGCAAAGACCTTTTGACTATGTTCATGATAATTAAGTTCATACAATCAAATTATTTAATGAACTCCCACTCAGATAGACATCCCTCTAGTCATCTAAGTGATACATGATCCGAGTCAACTAGGCCATGTCCAATCATCACGTGAGACGGACTAGTCATCATCGGTGAACATCTTCATGTTGATCGTATCCACTATACGGCTCATGTTCGACCTTTCGGTCTCCTATGTTCCGAGGCCATGTCTGTACATGCTAGGCTCGTCAAGTCAACCTAAGTGTTTTGCATGTGTAAATCTGGCTTACACCTATTGTATGCGAACGTTAGAATCTATCACACCCGATCATCACGTGGTGCTTCGAAACAACGAACTTTCGCAGCGGTGCATAGTTAGGGGGAACACTTTCTTGAAATTTTATGAGGGATCATCTTATTTATGGTACCGTCGTTCTAAGCAAATAAGATGTAAAAACATGATAAACATCACATGCAATCAAATAGTGACATGATATGGACAATATCATTTTGCTCCTTTTGATCTCCATCTTCGGGGCGCCATGATCATCATCGTCACCGGCATGACACCATGATCTCCATCATCGTGTCTTCATGAAGTTGTCTCACCAACTATTACTTCTACTACTATGGCTAACGGTTAGCAATAAAGTAAAGTAATTACATGGCGTTTTCTTTGACACGCAGGTCATATAACAAATTAAGACAACTCCTATGACTCCTGCCGGTTGTCATACTCATCGACATGCAAGTCGTGATTCCTATTACAAGAACATGATCAATCTCATACATCACATATATCATTCATCACATCCTTTTGGCCATATCACATCACACGGCATATGCTGCAAGAACAAGTTAGACGTCCTCTAATTGTTGTTGCAAGTTTTTACGTTGCTGCTATAGGTTTCTAGCAAGAACATTTCTTACCTACGCCAAAACCACAACGTGATATGCCAATTTCTATTTACCCTTCATAAGGACCCTATTCATCGAATCCGATCCGACTAAAGTGGGAGAGACAGACACCCGCTAGCCACCTTATGCAACTAGTGCATGTCAGTTGGTGGAACCTGTCTCACGAAAGCGTACGTGTAAGGTCGGTCCAGGCCGCTTCATCCCACGATGCCGCCGAATCAAGATAAGACTAGTAACGGCAAGTAAATTGACAAAATCGACGCACACAACAACTTGTGTTCTACTCGTGCATAGAAACTACGCATAGACCTAGCTCATGATGCCACTGTTGGGGATCATTGCAGAAATTAAAAAAATTCTACGCATCACCAACATCAATCTATGGAGAGACTAGCAATGAGAGAGAGGGGAGTGCATCTTCGTACCCTTGAAGATCACAATGCGGAAGTGTTACAAGAACGCGGATGAAGGAGTCGTACTCGTAGCGATTCAGATCGCGGTTGATTCCGATCTAAGCACCGAAAAACGGTGCCTCCGCGTTCAACACACGTACAGCCCGAGGACGTCTCCTCCTTCTTGATCCAACAAGAGGAGAGGAGAAGTTGAGTGAGAACTCTGGCAGCACGACGACATGGTGGTGGAGCTTGCAGTTCTCCGGCAGGGCTTCACCAAGCACTACGGAGGAGGAGGAGGAGGAGGTGTTGGGGAGGGAGAGGGCTGCGCCAGGGGAAGGGGTCCGGCTCCCATGCGCCTCCCCACTATATATAGGGGTGGAGGGTGCTGGTTTCTTGCCCTCCAAGTCCATTGGGGCGTTGGCAAAGGTGGGGGAAAGAAATCCCATCATTTCCCTTCCCCACCGATTGTTATCCCCTTTTTTAGGGATCTGATCTTATCCCTTCGGGATATGATCTTATTCCTTCTAAGGAGGGATCTTGGTGCGCCTTGACCAGGGGTGTGGGGCCTTGCCCCCACTATCCACGTTCATGTGTGTCCCCCATGCATGTGGGCCCCACTCCAGAACCTTCTAGAACCTTCCCGGTACAATACCGAAAAATCCCAAACATTTTCCGGTGGCCAAAATAGGACTTCCCATATATAAATTTTTGCCTCCGGACCATTCCGGAACTCCTCTTGACGTCCGGGATCTCATCCGGGACTCCGAACAACATTCGGTAACTGCACACTAATTCCCATAACAACTCTAGCATCACCGAACCTTAAGTGTGTAGACCCTACGGGTTCGGGAATCATGCAGACATGACCGAGACAGCTCTCTTGCCAATAACCAACAGCGGGATCTGGATACCCATGTTGGCTCCCACATGTTCCACGATGATCTCATCGGATGAACCACGATGTCGGGGATTCAATCAATCATGTATACAATTCCCTTTGTCAATCGGTACGTTACTTGTCCGAGATTCGATCGTCGGTATCCCAATACCTAGTTCAATCTCGTTACCGGCAAGTCACTTTTACTCGTTCCGTAACACATCATCCCGTGATAAACTCTTTGGTCACATTGAGCTCATTATGATGATGTCCTACCGAGTGGCCCAGAGATACCTCTCCATCACACGGAGTGACAAATCCCAGTCTCGATTCGTGCCAACCCAACAGACACTTTTGGAGATACCCGTAGTGTGCCTTTATAGCCACCCAATTACGTTGTGACGTTTGGCACACCCAAAGTATTCCTACGGTATCCGGGAGTTGCACAATCTCATGGTCTAAGGAAATGATACTTGACATTAGAAAAGCTTTAGCAGACGAACTACACGATCTTGTGCTATGCTTAGGATTAGGTCTTGTCCATCACATCATTCTCCTAATGATGTGATCCCATTATCAACGACATCCAATGTCCATGTTCAGGAAACCGTAACCATCTATTAATCAACGAGCTAGTCAACTAGAGGCTTACTAGGGACATATTGTGGTCTACGTATTCACACATGTATTACGGTCTCCGGTTAATACAATTATAGCATGAACAATAGACAATTATCATGAACAAGGAAATATAATAATAACCATTTTATTATTGCCTCTAGGGCATATTTCCAACAATCGAAGCTTCATGATCTCACCGTCACCGACTACTTCAACAAACGGGTATGGCTGACACACTTGCCTCCATTGGCAAGGTGCTTGGTCCGAAGGAGTTCACCTCCTATGTGCTCAACGTACCGAGTGACGACTATGATAATTTGGTGGAGAATATCAATGGTCGTGACACTCCCATCGAGCCGCGTGAGTTGTACGCGCGTCTCCTCGCTACGGAGCAGCGCATCCTGGCTCGCCGCTCTACGTCGAGTTTCTCTTCCACCAATGCTGCAATGTGTGGGAAGGGCAAGCCCTACAAGCCACCAACTGTGGCAAACCTCCGCCGACCGAGCAGCCGCCCGTGTCCCCTTGGATGTTCGCCGAGCCCGCTCGCGACGTCTCTCCGTCACCTGGCCTGCCGATGGGGCTGGCCGAGCCTGGCACTACAGGGCTTCCCGACGCGCTGGCCGAGCTAGCGCCCTCGCTTGGGTCAGCGTCCTCGCCCTAGGTGGCGTCCCCGCTTGCATCAGCCAAGCGGGTGTCCACTCCTTCCTCGCTCGACCGGTTGACTGGTGTGACCGATTCTGCGTCTGGGGAGCAGTCTGTGTCGTCATCATCATCTTCATCGACCCCGTCTCCACCGCCACCTCCGTTGACTGCCGTTGTTCTGCATCCTCGTACGTGTAGTCAGAGTGGTATTGTTTGCTCGAAGGGGCGCACTGACGGCATGGTTGCGTGGATTGCAGCTTTGTATGGTACAGACAGATGTTGATCCCACTGCTGAGCCTCGGCATTTTCAGGCGGCTCTTCGGATTCCTCATTGGCGCAATGCCATGGAGTAGGAGTTTCAGGCACTTCAGAGGAATGATACTTGGCACTTGGTTCCTCCTGTGTCTGGTGTTAACATCATTGACTCCAAGTGGGTGTTTAAGGTAAAGAAGCATGTCGATGGATCTATTGAGCGGTACAAGGCACGGTTGGTGGCTAAGGGGTTTAAACAACGGCATGGTCTTGATTATGAGGATACATCCAGTCCAGTTGTCAAACCTACCACCATTCATCTGCTTCTGTCCTTAGTTGTTGCCAAAGGGTGGTCTCTGCGTCAGCTTAATGTTCAGAATACTTTTCTCCATGGGATCTTGGAGGAAGAGGTCTACATGTGGCAACCTCCAGGTTTTGTTGATCCTGCTCATCTGCATAATTTGTGTTGTCTTGTTAAGGCGCTTTACGGACTTAAGCAGGCTCCCCGTGCATGGCATGCCCGACTTGGCTCGGTTCTTCGACGTCTTGGATTTGCTCCGTCCACTACCGACACATCTCTGTTCGTGTTCCATCGTCCTGAGGTTACTATGTACCTGCTGGTTTATGTTGATGACATTATTCTTATAAGCTCCTCAGTGACTGCTGCTGATCGTATGCTGTCTGCTCCGAGTGGTCATTTTGCTATCAAGGATCTGGGTGCTCTCCATTACTTCCTTGGTCTGGAGGTTTCACGGTCTCCTGTTGGCCTGACTCTCACTCAACATAAGTATTTCTTGGACTTTTTGCGACATGCTGGTATGTTGCAATGCAAGCATGCTACCACCCCTATGTCTGCGACTGATCGGTTATCAGCCTTAGATGGTGCCTTGCTTCCTTCAGATGATGCTACAGAGTACCACAGTGTTGTTGGTGGGTTGCAGTACTTGACTATCACACGGCCGGACATCTCCTATGCGGTAAACCATGTGTGCCAGTATCTTCATGCTCCTCGGACTTCACACTGGTCAGCTATGAAGCGCATACTGTGTTATCTCTCTCATACTGTCTTCGATGGTTTGCATCTTCGGTGTACCTCCTTGAGTGCTCTCTCGGCGTTCTCTGATGCTGATTGGGCTGGGAGCCTGGATGACCGGCGATCAACGGGGGACTATGCTGTCTTTTTTGGTCGCAACTTGATCTCCTGGAGTGCGCGCAAGAAGGCCACAGTCTCTCGGAGTAGCACTGAAGCAGAGTATAAGATTGTTGCCAATGCCACAGCTGAGCTCATTTGGGTACAGTTTCTCTTGAGAGAGTTGGGAGTCTCTCAAGAGCAGCCACCGGTTCTTTGCTATGATAATACTGGTGCGACGTATCTTTCATCTAATCTAGTTTTTCATGTTCGTACCAAGCACATCGAAGTTGACTATCACTTTGTGAGGGAACGTGTTGCATAGAAACTTCTTCATATCAAGTTCATCTCCTTCAAAGATCAACTTGCTAACATCTTCACAAAACCACTTCCGCAACCTCAGTTTGAAGGTTGTACGCGCAATCTTAACTTGCTCTGTACTTCAGATCATAGTTAAGATTGAGGAAGGGTGTTAGACAATATATATACGTAACTTCTGCATATATCTTGTACATTGTATTTCTGCACTATATGTACCCTTATATATATGAGATAGCCACGCCTATATTGGACGTCGAGCAGTTTCCCACAAACATAATGTTTTACACAGGCTAGCTAGCTAGGAATTGGAACAAGCTAGCTAGCTTAGCTAACGATGTGGAGTGTGCGGGGCTTGCAGGAGGGTCGGACGGAGCGGCACGGTGAGCGGCGGGGGCGGAGCGGCTAGGTAGAGATTGTAGTTTTTTTAGGCTGATACCATGTGAAACGTTAAGGTTTGGGAAACTGCTCGATACCTAATATGGATGTGGCTATCTTTTTTTAAAACATCAGTATAGACACAAGCGTTCATATATATGCGCATACACTCATCCCTATGAACGCACACATGCACACCCTATCCTTATGAGCATTTTCGAAAGACTAAGCCGACATATCATCTTGAGATTTAGGAAGTCACCGTAGGCGCCTCGTCGTCGACGGGAACGTCTTCTTCCACTGAATGCGCATCGCCGAAAATCCTGAAATAAATCCAGGAATAAATGCGAGCACCAGGACCCTGATGGGCTGGGGATATCACAGCCCCTCTAACCATCCAACCACAGGTTGGTTCGCGGTGTGGCTATCTCTTATATATATAGGCGACTAATAAGCGTCGGCACGCCGGCCTAATAGTTCCGCCGGTCCAGTTTCAGCCGTTTGATTAAGTCGCTTGCAGCCGTACGATTGATGCAGTTGTCTTCTCACGAGTGCGTACAAAAAAATCCCCCTGCCTCTCATTGCTCCCTTCGCCTTGCCGGGACACACGCTCTCCGATTGCCGCACCTCGCCGGCCGTCCTCGTCATCGGTGCGCCCTCGCCGGATGTCCTCGTCGCCGGCAGCCGCACACTCGCCGCCACCGCCGGTCGCCGCTTGCACTTGTCGCTGGCTTCAGGCATGCAACAGCTGTGGCTGCGGTTGCAACTCCGATAGCGTAGGTTGCAGCTCCGGCGGCGGCAGGCCCGTCACTCGCCGTCGGCACTCACCACCGGCACGCTCGCCATCGTAAAAAATTGCAAACAAAAAAGGCGTGTTGGTTCCAACAAAACTGAAGAACGGTTGTAGAAGAAAAATATGCTGGTTCGAGCAAAAATGCAAGATGATTTTAACAAAAATAATGGATGTTTATTCTAGCAAAACCAAAACAGTAGTAACAAAAAGAAATCATGCTTGCAACAAAAAAGGAAAATGGTTCCAGCAAAAACTATGAATCATCGCCGCAGGGTCGTAGCAAAAAAATCACCACTTCCAGCAAAAAAATGCTGGTTCCAGCAATGATGCATCGCGGCCGTGGCCGTCGCAACACGGTTGTCGCCGGTTCCAGCATTTGTTTTGCCGGTTGCACCTCCACCGGCCTATGGTTGTAGCTCTGCCGAAGTACGGTTGCAGCTCTGCCACGCTAGTGTAGCAGCATCTCTGCCGGCGAATCACATCGGTGGTTGGCGGTGGCCGCTCGCTTGTAGCCCGTCGTCGCCTCCCCAAAAACAGGCGGCTCCACTGCAGCGCTGCTTGCAACACCCCCGCCCGCCGTCCCCTACCCAGAAAAAGAGGGCATCAGCAGCAAGTGTGGTCGCAGTATTCGAGGGCGATGGCGCGCGCACCATGGCGACGAGCTCACCTGGGTGACCCATGGTGACGCTAGCAGCGCAACTCCCCCTTTGCAGCAGCTCTGAAGGGTGTCGCACGAGCGCTCTCAATAGCCCTCTGTAGCATGGGGGTAGGGGAGGGAGGAGTAGAGAGAGGAAGGAGATGAGCAAGGTCGTGGCTGCCGCTCCCATGGCTGGCGATGGAAAAGGAAAGGAGAAAGAGAGATGCAAGGGGGAGATAAGGATGGGAGGGTGCTGGGCGGTGTTAGGACCCACAAAACGAGTGGCCAGGGGCGTTTCTATCGTACAGCGCAGGAACGACCGGCCCGAGCGTTCTGCCGGCGCGCCGCACACAAACATTACCCATATATAGAGCTCCTTTACGGTGATTGGGAAAGTACTGGCAGTACTTTCGAGTACTTACCCCTCCGATTTTTATTGGCCGTCCGATCTGGTGGGGGATTAAAAATGAATTAACTTAATTAGTTTAATCAGAGAAGGGCATAATGGTCCAGGGTAAAATATTCTGTTTTGAACCGATCACGTCCACGACGTCTAGATCCAGTCCTCGTTCTCATCAAGTTCTCGTTCCGGTCCTCTTCCTTCTGTCCGACGAGCCCGGCGAGAGGAACCAACACCGTCGGTGGCGGCGTCCTCGTCCTCCACCTCATCCCATTCACTATAAACGACGTGCTCGGCTTCAGGAAGAAGATTAAGGCGCGACATCTGCGGCGGCACTATAGGAACTCGCCCCCGCCGATCACATCGCTTCCGGGCT
Source organism: Triticum urartu (assembly GCF_056163025.1). Taxonomy (NCBI): domain Eukaryota; kingdom Viridiplantae; phylum Streptophyta; class Magnoliopsida; order Poales; family Poaceae; genus Triticum; species Triticum urartu. The sequence goes on from NC_141874.1 coordinate 472,899,447, forward strand.
TGCATCCTAAGGTATGAATCGCCCGAATCTCAAATCCTCCCTGTTTGATTGGCCCGTTGGAAGTGACTATTGGCAAAAACTCCAACTTCCTCGTAGATGGATCTATACTCTGCGGTTGGCCCCTCGGTTAGGCCGCCAGGAGATCCGGGTACGGACTAGAACAACGAATGGAAAGCTTCATCGTGGCATAGTTTCTCTTGAGCTAATCGCATCATGTTTGTTTAAGTAAGATGTTGACGTTTGAGATGAGATATACTAAAGGAAGATGAGATACTGGTTCCATAGTTCACTTAATTTAGTTTATTAAAGTCATCATCACTTTAGGTTTGCATAGCGCATGAAATATAGTTTAAAGGAAGATGAGATACTACTTGTTGGACGTTGATGATTGGTTTCCCTCACATGTCAAACCAGCAAAGTCTTTTCCATGCACTTGTCTTTGCCTATGAGCTATTTTACACCTGCAACATTGATAAACAGAAAGATGTTGATGATTGGTTTCCCTCACATGTCATATGCAGGAAGACATGGCGTATGCAAGTGATGAGAGTATGTTCGAGTATGTAAATGTTGTCAGCAAGATGTTTGATAGTGAGGCTGAAGGCTATGAATTCTACAACAAATATGCTCTTGAAAAAGGTTTTAGTGTGAGGAAAAGCTACGTTGAGTGGGATGGATCCAACAAATACATAATTTTAAGGAAAATTGTGTGTAGTCGTCAAGGGTTTCGCGAAGATAAGCACATGAAAAGAAAGATGGAAGATAGAAAAAGGAGGCCACGAAGTTTAACTCGTGTTGGGTGTAATGCTAAATTGGTCATTACGAGACAGGAGGAAACCGGTCGGTGGTTTGTCAAGGATTTCATCGATGAGCACAGCCATCCTCTAGCCCCACGGGATCTTTCTTGTCTGCTGCGTTTGCACAGACGAATTAGCGATGAGCAGAAAGCGGACATTGCGGACATGGAAAAATGTGGGATCCGCAAATACCGTATTATGGATATTTGTGCTTTCAATACGGTGGATTTGATAAGGTTGGATGCATAAAGAGGGACGTTTATAATTTCTGCCATGCTAATAAGCAGGAGACAATCAGTGCCGGTGATGCTAAAACGGTGATCATGCACATGATGGCGAGGCGAGAGCAAGATGTGGATTTTTTCTTCAAGTACTTGGTAGACGAGCATGGCCATCTGAAGGGACTGTTCTGGGCTGATAGTCAATCGCGACTTGATTACGAGGCTTTCGGAGACGTCATTGTTTGATAGCACATACAGAACCAACAAATACAATCTGCCATTCGTGCCTTTTGTCGGGTTGAATCACCACCGCAGCACTGTTATATTTGGCTGTGGTATAATTTCTCATGAAACAAGCCAGGCATACGAGTGGATGTTGCGGACCTTTTCTGATTGCATGGCACAGAAGCATCCGATATCTGTGATCACAGATGGGGACCTTGCAATGCAGAGAGCAATAAGGGTGGTCTGGCCAGACTCAAACCATAGACTATGTATATGGCACATTCAGCAGAACATTGTACGCCATCTGCATGATGACGACGTAAAGGAGGAATTCAGATCTTTCATTTATGATACTTCTTCCATTGAAGAGCATGAGATAAAATGGATACAATTCTTACAACGGAATAAAGTAACCAGTGAGGAGTCTTGGCTGCATCAGATGTATCAGATGAGAAAGTTGTGGTGTGCTCCATATCTTGAGGGGCGTTGTTTCCTAGGATTGAGCAGCAATCAAAGGAGTGAGAGCTTGAACTCTGTGCTACATACACATCTTGAGGGTAAGATGTCGTTGTTTGAAATGCTAGAGCACTATGAGCGTTGCCTTGCGTCGCGACGGATTAACGAAGCTCTCCATGACGTCAAAGCCTTGCAGTCCGTTCCATTTACAGAGGAAAATGCTTCATCGCTTGAGAAACACGCCGCAACAGTTTTCACACCTAGTGTCTTTAAGATGGTCTTATGGAGCATAGATGCTGTCAGCAAATGTCAGATTAGAGAGATACTAGATGGATCAGAAGATTCCACTTATGTTGTGTCCAAGCAGGAAAGAATGGATAAAAAGTTTGGAGTGCGCATTGAAGAGCAAGGAGGTCTTTTGCACAGGGTGAGTTGTTCTTGCCGTAAGCTGGAATGCGCAGGCACACCATGTTCCCACATATTTTTACATATTGGGGATTTTAAAACAAACAATTCTGCCCGGTTGTTGCGTTCCCACTAGGTGGACTATGAATGCAAAATGTGCATACGCACCTACCAGAAAAAACCAGATGTATGACTATTCGGTAAGCCTGCAGAGGTACCGTGAGTTGCGGAATTGTAGTCACGCCGCAAGTTTCCAGGCATGCCACTCTGATGAGGACTATCACCGTCTAAAGATGCTTTTGCAAGCACAACATCATGGCAAGCAATCAAGTTTTGAACAAGCTGACAGCAAGGAGTCAACTAATGCTCAGCATAACAGCATTAGGTTTGGCCCGTTGATGCCGCACTCGCAGAAAGTTGATAAGGTTCTGGATCCCGTGCATGTGCCAGGACGAGGTGCACCGAAGAAAAGGCTGCAGGCAAAGACAAAGAAGTCAAGATCACAGAATATCTGTGGCTATTGCAAGAAACCAGGTCACAATCGACGTAAATGCGGTAAATTGCTAGAGGTACGAAATATGTTCATATTTTTTTTACATGTGTTTTACTCATAATTGATGTCCATGTGATTTATTGTATTCTTCTGTGTAGGATCTCGAGGCTGAACTGTGATATCTACATACAGCATGAACCGACGATGAGCCAGAGAAAGCCGTGTGCCATTCAGCTTTGTGTGACGTGGTCTTTACATTCTATTTCATTGTGACAGTAATTTAGTGAAGTGCGGTTGTACTGCCATGTTACTGTATTAGTTCGACATCTTTCGTTTCAATTTTCTGTGTGTATCATTTGATGTCCAACTTTAAGAATGATGATGTATTTCGACAAATTGGGCACTATGATTCTTCACCCTTACTATGGTTGTCATGCATATTCATAATCATCATGCATATTCTTCATTTACAGAGCAATAATGACTGACGTATTTTTTAAATAAGCGGGGCCCACTGGGGTGTGCTTGGAAATCTTTGAAAAACCTCCATGCACGTTCATCTTCGCTGCATGCAAATCGGGCGGCAGCCGCTGTGCCAGTAGCTGTCAAGGCCTTGATGAATCACTATTCACATGCAGGTCCCTGACTCTTGCATGCAGGTCCCCGACTCTTGCATGCAGGTCCCCGACTCTTGCATGCAGGTCCCCTTGAGGCATAGACCGATGTTTTCAGCAGTCAGTCTAGAGGGCATTATAAATTCAAAAAAACTCAAAAAAATACAAAAACTTGGAAACCTAGTTTTGTTTGTGGAAGAGATCATGTGTGCCAAAACTGAGGTGATTTGGAGGTGGTCGAAAAAATGCCCGCATTCCCGGAGGGACCATTTGGTCCAACTTAAGCCAGTTTTTGAAAAAACGTGAATTTTTCCACCACCTCCAAATCACCCAAATTTTCTTGTACATGGTCACCCACATGTGCAAAACATGTGTATGCAAGAAAATTTTGAAAAAAATTATTTTACAATGCCCCCTTGAGGCATAGACCGATGTTTTCAGCAGTCGGTCTAGAGGGCATTATAAATTCAAAAAAATTCAAAAAAAATAAAAAAAAACTTGGAAACCTAGTTTTGTTTGTGGAAGAGATCATGTGTGCCAAAACTGAGGTGATTTGGAGGTGGTCGAAAAAATGTCTGCATTCCCGGAGGGACCATTTGGTCTTAACTTAAGCCAGTTTTTGAAAAAAACGTGAATTTTTCCACCACCTCCAAATCACCCAAATTTTCTTGTACATGGTCACCCACATGTGCAAAACATGTGTATGCAAGAAAATTTTGAAAAAAATTATTTTACAATGCCCCCTTGAGGCATAGACCGATATTTTCAGCAGTCAGTCTAGAGGGCATTATAAATTCAACAAAAATCAAAAACTTGGAAACCTAGTTTTGTTTGTGGAAGAGATCATGTGTGCCAAAACTGAGGTGATTTGGAGGTGGTCGAAAAAATGCACATTTCTGATATTTTCACAGGTTACAAAATATATTATTGGACAGAATATAGACAGCACCACACAGCAACAGCACATTCATCCAATACAATAGAAGATAGCTCTCCGAATACAATTCATCATATTAGTCTCCGAATTGAAAAGACCGAACAAAGATAGAACATTACAAGTCTCGAGACCGCGAGTAGCGAGTTTGTCTTCACATTACAAGTCGATATCGATCATCTAAACTATCATCACATAGAAGAGAGTTGCGGTCATCACGATGAGCATCATCGCGATGAAACTGGTCTTCATCCGGTTCCTCCAACGCTCCCTCCTCTCTCCCGCTAGATAGCGGGCGTATCTAGATTCCGCCTCCGCCCTAGTGGTGTACCCTTTGTAACTGTTACCGCTGAAACGGTGAACCTGTCTCCGACACTCCTCCCAGTCGTTGTAGACTCCGGGAACCTTACCCTTGTACACGACATACGACGGCATCTCTATGCACAAGCCAAACAACAGACAATACATAAGCAATAAATAAGTATGCAACAAAAGGATCGGAAGAGAAAAGCAAGACATTAATAGCACAATTCATGGTCCTAGTAATAAATAGCATCGATTACATCTAAGTTGAACGACTATCCAAACCAAAGAGACATACAATTCATTAAAGTTTAATTACAACATGAGCCAATCAATGTTTCAGAACTACACATAGCATCACTACTTTCGACTCGACTCATGGGACCGGAGCGTGGATGAAGCCGCCGTCTGTCCGGATGGTCATGAAATCGCGGGCGTTGTCAGCCTGCATTTGTAGCGTTGTGTCTATCTCACTGCACAGAACACGGAATGTTAGAAGAAATAAAGAACGATCGATGGATGCATTTTTTGCTGTTTTGGCTGATGTTGTTTTGGTGCTGTTTTCGTGCCATTTAGGATGGCTGTAGTGACTTTTTGGTGCCATTTTTTATCTCTTAATATGGTTGCAGTGAGAGCAAAATATGGCTGTTATTTTTTTTGTTTTGTTTCAGAAACAGGACAAACCAAAGGGCCCACGTCTCCCCTCCAGATTTTTCGAGGGCCAAAGGGCAGGACGTTTGAGTTTTCAAGGCAACTCCCCACGTCTCCCCTCCACTGGCAACTCCCCACGACTCCCCTCCACTGGCAACTCCCCACGACGCAGGGAACTCCCCTCCTATTCCATTGCCGCTCAATCTACCTCCCTCTGCCTCCCTCCTCATTCCATTGCCGCTCCATCTTCCTCCCTCTGCCTCCCTCTGCCTCCACCATCAAGCAACTCCCCTCTGCCTCCACCATCGCTGGCCAGGAGGGCAATGGCAGAGGAATCGTGGAGCAACTCCCCTTCGTCTGCCAAGAGAATGGCGGAGGCATCATGGAGCAACTCCCCTCCGTCTGCCAAGCGTCACCAAGGTGAGGCGTCTGGCAAGGAGCCGCTGGTGGTCGACGACGACGTTCCGGTCCCCGGGCAGAAGCAGGACTACACCGTGCCACTCATGGTTGATATCCACCTGAAGAAGGAGAAGCTGGATGTCGTATGCACCAGCAATCCAGACGAAGCCGACAAGAGGATCCGCGAGATCAGGAGGAGGCTCGGCGGCATGCTTTCTTGGTTGATCGGCATTGATGTCGAGTATACGAGGGAAGATGAACCTCCGCAAAAGGCTGCAGTTCTACAGTTATGCGTGGAGGATCTCGTCCTGGTATACCACATCACCGCGGCAACCAAATGGTAAAAACATCCAGTTCTGAAGTTTCTGAAGTTCTGACGTTTCTATCTAATTAGTAGTTTCTGAAGTTTCTGAAGTAGACGCAATAGTTCTGTAGTTCTAAAGTAGATGCAATACTAGTTCTGAAGTTCTGAAGTTTCTGTCTAATTAGTAGTTTCTGTAGTTCCTGAAGTTTCTGAAGTTTCTGAAGTAGATGCAATAGTTGTGAAGTTCTGAAGTAGATGCAATACTAGTTCTGAAGTTCTGAAGTTTCTGTCTAATTAGTAGTTTCTGAAGTTTCTCAAGTAGATGCAATAGTTCTGAAGTTTCTAAAGTTTCTCGAGTAGATGCAATAGTTCTGAAGTTCTGAAGTAGATGCAATACTAGTTTTGAAGTTCTGGAGTAGATGCAATACTAGTTCTGAATTTTATATCTAATTAGTAGTTTCTGAAGTTTTTGAAGTAGATGAATTTGATGCACCAGATTAATTTGATGCAGGCCCAAGGAACTTCGCCCGCTCCTGCAGGAGAAGAAGCTGTACACCTTTGTTGGCCTCTCCATTGGAGGTGACAAGGAGAAGCTGAAATTGTCTGGTTTGGAGATCAACCCCGACAAGTACGTCGACATGCAGCGCAAATGGAGAGTTCCAAACAATGGAAAGAAGTGGCAGGCTTTGGCTGAGTTTGCAGCCAGCCTCATCCACCCATCGTACAAGGAAATGAAGCAGAAGATCAACAAGGAATTGGACCACAAACTATGGGGGGACAGCCCACTGCCAAACAACCTCATCGAGTACGCAGCGAAAGATGCGTACGTCACCTACGAGGCATGGAAGAAAATTGAAATCATCAAAGAAGGTTTGGAGTGCTGGCAAGAGGCGGAGGATCATTGGGATAACCCCTACTACTGGGGATATTGAGTTGTTTGTGCTATTATGTGTCTCAGTTTGCAGTTATGTGGTTGAACAAGTTTGCTTTTGTAATGCTGAACAAGTTAGCTTTTGTTATGTTGAACAAGTTTGCTTTTGTAATGATGAACAAGTTTGCTTTTGTTATGTAGTTATGTGATTGTTATGATGCTGGTGCAGAACACTTATGGTTGTGATGTGATGCAAAATCCTTCAACTTTTGGTGATCATTTAGTTCAAGTTTTGGTCAGATCATACAGAATGTTGTCTAGAAGTTTTTGTGATCATTTAGTAGTTTTTTTATACAGAAGCCTTTCACTATAACTGAAAAAGCTGAAGTTGTCAGCATGAAGAATCACACAACATAACACCTACATTATGATGATACACAATCAACTGCAGACCTGAATGCATCCAATTCGGCCTTTCCCAAGCAGTGATGGTAACTGAAAGTATAACAACTAAAAACGCAGCTCTACTGTATGTGTCCAATAGTGCCATCATAACAGAACTTTGAAAAGTCCTATATTATACAGTAGCAAGCATCACAAGTTTCAGATGGTTTTCTAGCAAGTATTTTCCAGAAAAGTGGATTGGTGGCACAAAATTGCTACACTCAGTCGATCTACCTAGCATTATCAGCATGGATACCATTGAGACGTGAATAGAAACTGGGGTACCTACGCTGTCCTGCGGTGGTTGAGGAGATGGATCCGGCCGATCCTGTTCGGGGGGGCGCGGGGGCGGCGGGGGTGGAGTCGCCGACGGCGTGCAGGGGCGGCGGACAGAGGGGGACGAGTGGGGGATCTGGCGATGGAGGGAGGGAGGCCACAGTGCGAGGGGAATAGGTGGAGTGCGGGGAGGGTTCTAATGGCCTACTTCTGATGGGCCTAATTCGGATGGGCCTAATTCGGATGGGCTGTCTCGTTGTCTGCGCCTGAGGCATGCATGCATGGGAATGGCGGCGACGTGGGTTTGCATGCGCGGGTGGCGGACGTGAACTTTATCTATCCGAAATATGTTATGATTTCTACCCGAAAACAAGCTCGCGTGCGACGCGCTCCCGTGCGACGCACGCCTCTCGCGTGATACGCGATTCCGGTGCGACTGCGTGCCAAGTTTTATAGATGGAAACTTCTTTAGACACAATGCCATCTCAAAAACAACTCAGAAACAACTGTATGATTGATCATAAAACACATGCATTGTTGTTCAAAGAACTGTCTCATGAATAAATTGTACCATAATTGCGAACATAGTGTGAAACAGAAAACAAAATGTTTGTTTGCAACTAAATAATCCTGGTTTGAAGCTTAAACTGGTTGAAAAACAATTGAGCCTACTCCATATTGTCTTCTGCACTGCCAAAATCCAGTGACCTCTTGCGTTGCGTCGTTGGCGACGACCCATGTGCTTCAATCTTTTTCTCTTTAACATCAATGTAACCATACAACTTAAGTTGTTCTTGGTCTTTCTCTGCCAACTCTCTAGCAAGACCCTCCATTTCTTGGATTCTCACTTCCTGTAGAAAACCATAGGAATTGTATTAGGAAGAACTCAAAAAAGACGTAGCCATAAACTAGATGCATGTAACATGTAAAATTTGAACCTCGGAATCAATGTCATCCTCGGGAAAATAACCCGTAGTTCTATTGTACACAATGTACAGGTGACATGTCTTGCTTCCATTCAGATCAGAAAGCATTTTTTGTACATCATCTGGTCCTGCAATCAAGAACATTCCTTCTGGCAGCTTCCACGCAGACCCGGGTAAGAAGTAGTACAGTTCTGCTCCCAGTTTGCAACCAAAAGTATCTCTCATTTCACTCATAATGAGATCGTAGGTCACTTTGGCGGGTTCAAAAATTCTGACTTCTGCCGGGTGTTCATCAAAGTATGCTCTCGGGACATGTGACATCTGATCATCCCTACTAACAAAAAATTCCATGACCAGCACCTAGTATCTCACATCAGAGTTAATACATTCAATGAGTAAAGGGGCAAACATAATGTGCATAGCAACATTGCGGCGTTGTTACCTGCTTTTGTGGAATGTATCCTTCATGTGGAGTGACTGGGGATTGTGCCATCTCAAACCTTCTCACCTTGTTATGTGGAATGTATCCTTCATGTGGTGTGACTGGGGACTCTGCCATCACAGGTTTCTTATCCTGCGTATGAAACGTCGATAGTGGGTTTACACACAAGTTTTGAAAGGTCATACCATATCTTGGGTATGCATCGTTGTGAGGTACTTACAAGGGGAGAATTGACGATATGTTGTTGGGATGGACTGATGTGGCATTGAACGGGTGACTCTATCGCAATGTCTCGAGTGAATGGCGACTGTGTCGTCTCATGATGCTTAGCCTACATACAATCGCCGACATAAGGTTGCCACAAATTGAAGATGTTTGTATCATAGAATACGTAGGTCCTTAATATATGGAATCGGTGCGAGATACTTACAAGGGGAGAATAATTGAAGACATGTTGTCGGGGTGGCCGTGAGATCGCACGGTCTTCTAACATATGTCCTTCCAAGCGGACCTTCTCCAGCATGGCCTTATAATCGATGTCCGACCGCTCCTGTACCAGCTTACTGTCCATATCCGCACGTGCCTGCAACACATGGGCATCCATCCTGACTCGCTCTGTCTGTATAATACTGTCCACAAGCTTCCGGTCCTTCTGCAACGTTTGATGCATTTCCTTGTAGCCTAAGACAAACTTTTTTCCATGTACTCACAGTCCCTCTTATACTTTTCTTCAATCTCAAGACGCATCTTCGCCATCTTACGGGAAAACTCCTCACGCTCCTCCTTTATCATCCTGTCCACGTATGAACGTTCTTTTTTCAGTTTCTTATCTACCTCAGCGCGATCCTTTTGCACCTTCAAGTCGATCTCCCGACGCGCTTCATGCAAAGAATTGTCGTACTCCGCACGGATGTTACCATGGTCCCTACAGCAACACATATACCCATAGTATGAAAACTGTATCCACACCCTCATCCAACTAATTCGAAACAATATGACCGTGAAAAAATATTCATAATCAGTTCGTACGATCAACTAGTACAAACTATCAATCAAAAAGCTCTTGCATGACATCTTGTACTCGAATCACACCAGAACTACTCAACTATGGCAAAAGCTGGATTTTCTAATCTCTTCGGAAATTACTTGTTGGTCGAATCAATGGAAAAAATAATGAGCACTGCAATCGAAGATGAGAGAAGCCGTGGAGGAGACCTTTTTAATCCGGCGCCGGCATGGTCGCTTGAGAAGCGATGGCGCGATCCCGGCGATGGCTATGTGAGGAGAAACAAGGTAGATGGGGGTGGTTAGGATAGGGTAGATATGCGGTAGAATGGGAAGGTATATATCCGTGATTGTAGGGTTAATTAGTTATTTTGAAGTAATGCGCTTCGATGCAAGTTTTTTTTAACGAGCGCGATCTTTCCGGGGCTTCGAAAACATGTGCACTGACCACGGGTCGAACCACATATCACACAAGCCCGAGCCATCGCCGTGCCCGTGCCAACCCGCCGCCCACCATTCTAACTTATTGTTCTCTAAAAAAGGAAGAGCAATAAATTCAGTCCAACAATTTCCAGATATAATTGTCAACCCATTTTCGTTCGTAATTACGAGATATGTTTGGCGCAATTAGTGGCTAACTGGGTTCTTTTTTTTTAGGAATAGTGGCAACTTGGTTTGATACATGCCAAACGTTACGTTCAGATTAGTTGCATTATTTCGTTCATTTTTTACCAAAAAAATCTATACAAAGTGTTAATTGGACAATGTGAACAATGTGGCACGAAGGTTGTCGGCCCAGCCACTGGATGGAACGGATGGTACATGTACACGCAAGTACGATCTCTGACACGCGCATTTCGGGTCCCTGTACATGTACATGTAAACCAACCCAACATTGATCCGGTTCAGTGGATGCATGCATGCTCTATGTGGCACGAAGTATGTCGGCCGAGCCAGTCGGCGGACCAGATCGATGCTACAGGAGGGACTCCATTGTAGACCAACGCTCCATCAATGTCCGGTGTGTGTGCTACGTCCACCGTAAGACAAACATAGTTCCGTCAACCCTAAAACCCTTAAACCCTAAACCCTGATAACCCTAACCCCCCCTCCCACTAAACCGTAAAAACATTCAAATTTTTGCCCCACATGGAAAGCATTATGCATGCATTCTCTATGTGGTCATGGGATGCCATGAAAGATTTTTGGGATTATACACGCAAGTACGATCTCTGACACGCACATTTCCGGCCTAGCATGTTAACACCCCAAAAGCACTAGCTAGGTTCCTCACCTGTATGAAACCAACCAAACATCGATCCGGTCCAGTGGATGGATGCATGCTCTATGTGGCACGAAGTTTGTCGACCGAGCCAGTCAATGGACCGGATTGATGGTACCGGAAGGAATTCATTGTAGACCAACGCTCCATCAATGTCCGGTGTGTGTGCTACGTCCACCGTAAGACAAACATAGTTCCGTCAACCCTAAAACCCTTAAACCCTGATAACCCTAAACCCCCCCCCCTCCCACTAAACCGTAAAAACATTCAAATTTTTGCCCCACATGGAAACCATTATGCATGCATTCTCTATGTGGTCATGGGATGCCATGAAAGATTTTTGGGATTATACACGCAAGTACGATCTCTGACACATGCATTTCCGGCCTAGCATGTCAACACCCCGAAAGCACTAGCTGGGTTCCTCACCTGTATGAAACCAACCAAACATCGATCCGGTCCAGTGGATGGATGCATGCTCTATGTGGCACGAAGTTTGTCGGCCGAGCCAGTCAACGGACCGGATCGATGGTACCGGAGGGAATTCATTGTAGACCAACGCTCCATCAATGTCCGGTGTGTGTGATACGTCCACCGTAAGACAAACATAGTTCCGTCAACCCTAAAACCCTTAAACCCTAAACCCTGATAACCCTACCCCCCCCCCACTAAACCATAAAAACATTCAAATTTTTGCCCCACATGGAAACCATTATGCATGCATTCTCTATGGGGTCATGGGATGCCATGAAAAAAGTTTAGGATTATACATGCAAGTACGATCTCTGACACGCGCATTTCCGGCCTAGCATGTCAACACCCCGAAAGCACTAGCTGCTTTCCTCACCTGTATGAAACCAACCCAACATTGATCCGGTCCAGTGGATGGATGCATGCTCTATGTGGCACGAAGTTTGTCGGCCGAGCCATTCAACGGATTGGATCGATGCTACCGGAGGGAATCCATTGTAGACCAACGCTCCACCAATGTCCGGTGCGTGTGCTACGTCCACCGTAAGACAAACATAGTTCCGTCAACCCTAAAACCCTTAAACCCTAAACCCTGATAACCCTAAACCCCCCCCCCCCCCACTAAACCGTAAAAACATTCAAAATTTTGCCCAACATGGAAACCATTATGCATTCATTCTCTATGTGGTCATGGGATGCCATTAAGAAAGTTTGGGATCATTAGTACATATACATGCAAGTACGTTCTCTGACACAAGCGCATTTCCGGGCTTGCATGTAAACAGTCAACCCTAAACCCTGATAACCCTAACCCCTGATAACCCTAAACCCCTAAACCCCTAAACCCTAATAACCCTAAACCCCTCACATAACTCACGCGGCCCACCCCTCCCTAAATCCCGGGATTACAGCTCCGCATTCTAACCACCCGGGCCGTCCGCACCTCCCACGACCGCTGCAAGATCAGATCGGAGACGCCAGTCGCCCATGGAATACAGGAGTCGGCGGCCAGCACTCGCCGCCCACCGCCAACGTGATCTGAGGGCTCGGACGTCAGTGTTCTTCTCGTCGCCTCCTCCTCGCGTGAACGCGTCGTTTTTCCTTTGCGCCGTCGACCGCGCTATACCGGCACTTATAGTTTCCAACGCACTAACCGCCGCCAGCTACTCGGTGGCACCATCTCCGAGATAAGGTATTAGCTGATCGTAACTCTTTATAATCATTGTCCGACGATGCTTTAGTTGTTGAACCCTCATAGGTTTTGCACCCAAATAGGTTCTGTGCTTAAACCCATAAGTGGATCATATGTTAAATGACCCAGTTAATTTTGTTAAAATTAATTCTCTGCTAATTTTGTTATACATTTTCCAATTTTGTTCAGATTAATTGAGCATGATTTTATCATTGCATGCGAGGCAGCAATGTCAGTATCAGATATGAACCTTAATAATGGAGAAAAGCCCATCTCCGAAATTACCGATGCGGTAAGTAATTTACTATTTGTGTACAATCGTTTCGTACACATAATTCATGTGTACTCAGTAATATTTAATGGCATGTAACAGGAACTCGCCGAAAAGCATGGTCATATGAAGTTAGTATGCTCACAGACAAGGTTCGGAAAAACCATGAAACTGTTGTCACAAGACCACAAAAAGTACATCATATTAGAAACCAGTCTTGGCGATCTAACCCAGATGCATGAAGTGACTCTACAGCGCATAATGTTGGTCAGACTAGCCAAGAGCATAGATATGGACACGCAATCCATTACCATCGGTAAAACGCCAATTCCTATAACAAAAGAGGACGTGCAAGGTATATTTGGCATTCCGATAGAAGGGGAGGATATAGAGCCACATCTGGAAATGCAAACCGACACAGAATTGTTTACCGCCTATGCAAAAAATGGGCAAATTTTGATTTCTGACCTTGAAACGGCGATCTGAGCTTCCAAAGCCCCAGACGGCGATTTCCTGAGGCGGTTCGTTCTGTACGCAATTGGTACTATTTTAGCACCAACAGCACAACATTATGTGGGCTCGAAATTTCTCAACCTTGTTACAGATCTTGAAAACCTTCGGAAATTTAACTGGGGATGTTTCACACTTAATCACTTCTTCAAGTCCGTTCACAAGTTTAGAAATCGAGATCACGTAAATCTGTTTAACCCACTTTTTCATTAATGTATCCCTGCCATGAACATTTTCTTGTATTTGGGTTCATTACCCCACTTATTTCATTAATGTATCTCTTGTGAAACTTATGCTCATCTAGTTAACAAGACAAACCCCAATGCCATGAAAAAAAACCAGAGTATCTGCTGGAATCAGAATGTGAATCAGATTTAAAAATCCACATCCAACATGAAGATCTATGCTAGATCCCTACAATCCTACATACGTAGAACTAGCACGCCCAAGTGAAATTGATGCTCATCTAGTTTACAAGAAAAACCCCAATGTCATGAAAAAAACAGAGCAAAAAACAGAGTACTACCTCAGATAGCTCGTCGATGGCATCCTCGTCGAAGTCGCTGCCCTTCCTGCTATCTAGGTCGAACTCCTTTATGGCGTTCTCCTCCATGAGCTCTTCGATTTCGTCATGCACCTTCCGCTTATGCCTTCTCATCTCCTCCTCCTCCAGATCTTCCCCAACCTTGTGCTCGCCGACGGGTGCCTCGACGGCTGCGATGGCAGCGGGAGCAGGCACAACGGTCGCTGCACCGCCAGCTTCCGCCGCTACGGCGGACTCAGCCGCTGCACCCACGGCTACAGCCACGGCAGCAGACTGCTGTGCTCCGATGGTTGCCTCCGGCTCGTCCGCCGCATCTTCACGCCCGCGCTTCATCGTCGGTCAAAGACAGGAGGAGGGAGGCGTAGGAAGGGAGGAGGGTGGTGAGGAAGGAGGAGAGGGTGGTGAGGTGGTGACGAAGGAAGAGAGGGTGGGGAGAAGACGAGGGTTTTCTACCCGATTTGGGGAAGAAATGCACTGCTCCTGCCTCTTGGAGTTACCGAGAAGCCGCGGGTGCCGATTTGACTTGACACACCCACCCGGCCGTCCCCATTCCACGTGGGGACGTGGCGGTCGTGCACGCGGTCCTGCACCTCCTGCGGTTTGCCATCAATTGCTATCGGTCTCACAAGTGGGTCCCCTTGTCATCCACACACCCGAGCCACCACATGTACCACATTTTTCTTTCTTCCCGTCTCGACCACTCCACATTTTTCTTTCTCCCCTTCTCGACCAGCGCCGCCGCCATCGCCGCCATCTCTCGACGACCCCTCTCTTCGCTGCTGGTGCGCGGCTGCCGCCAACTCCGGCAAGTACGTGAGATCTCCCCTCTTCTTCCCTTCCCCAACCGCGTCTCCCTACGGAGGCGGATTTGAGCCGATTGGTTTGGCCTGAAACTTAGTTTTTGGATTGGATCTTGATTTGGTTTCTATGGTTTGAGGCCAAATCAATCAATTAGTTTGAGCCACCACTACCACCTACTACTGCTTCAAATCCAAGAGCCGCTGTTGCTGGCCGGAGCTCGTCGCCTCTCTCGAGCTTTGACGCCATGTCTGATCTAGATTCATGACGTGCCCTCGCGTATGGCTTTGTCCATGGTTTGAACCTTTGGATTCAATCCAAAAGTTGAAAACGGTTTGGACTGGGTTGGATGACGAGCATGTATAGTTCGGTTTGGTCTAGATTCTAAATGAAAATATCTGGATTGGTTTGGTTTTGATGTGTGTTGTGGATTGGACTGGTTTTAGTTTGGATTGCCGAACTATTCCCAGGTTTAGATGAGACGGGCATTGCCATTGTCATTGGCATTGCTTTATTACGTAGATGATAGAAAATAGATTGATTGGCCATTGCCAGTATAGGTTATCACTATGATTTATTATATGTATGATCTTTGTATTGTACTATGTACAATTCAACTTAGAGTTCAACACGTTCTGTGTAGAATGGAGGAAGCACAATGTGGACGCTGCAACTCACGGTGCCGGACCAGCCTTTCTACTGCCACGCTGTTCGGCATCTACTTCCAGCCTTCT
Source organism: Triticum urartu (assembly GCF_056163025.1). Classification (NCBI taxonomy): domain Eukaryota; kingdom Viridiplantae; phylum Streptophyta; class Magnoliopsida; order Poales; family Poaceae; genus Triticum; species Triticum urartu. The sequence goes on from NC_141874.1 coordinate 472,915,015, forward strand.
TTTGTTTTTGCAGCGGTAACAATTTATATGAACCTTCTGACAGTACATTCTTTTTGTTTTTTTGCTATTTCCACTAATGTATTGTGTGTGTTATTTGTTTTTATCTTACATAGATCGTACCATGCAATGTGAGATTGGCATTCAATGAGCTCGTCGCAGACACCGTGACCTTCGATGCTCTTGGGGGCCCATACACTATGCAGGTCGAGAAGGGGCGAAAGATAACCCAGATAGGAGGAGATGATTGGGATCGTTTCATCGCCCGCAACCGTCTTAGTGGGGGTGAATTGATCAGCTTCTCCTTCAGAAAAGATAGGCCCAGGATTTCTGTTATCTATCTAAATTTGATTCCGGATAGTGAGGATGAAATTCATGAGGAGGAAGATGGTGCTGAGTCAGATGATGACGATTCTGATGATGATGAGAACCCACTTGTTGAATACCTGTATGCCCAAGGACTCAGACTGGGCGACGAGGAAATCGGCAACCTCTGGGACATGCTTCCGCTACGTGAAGACTACCTAGGGAAGCCATTCGTGACCCGCCTCACAAGGACGAATGTTAAACGGCATATCATGGTATGTTACTTAGTGTGGTAATTACATGATATACATGCTTAGTTAGTGTAGTAGTTCATATGATATGCATGTTGTAGTACTGTGATGAGAGGCCTAGTTTAGAATTCATTTAGTGAAGAATTTTATGACATGCATGTAGTGTAGTAATATGCGATGATATGCTTAGTGTACGCAGTAATCTAATGATATGCCTAATTACTGTAGTAATTTGATGCTTGGCGTATAGTGTACTGATGTGATGATATATATGCTCAGTGTTGAATCCAATGATATATGTGTCTTCAAGTGTATGCTTTGTTGATAATTGCATGTGACATGATCATATATCATGTGAACTGTTTTGCTATTTCCACTAATGTATATGATCATGTCAACTGTTTTCAGAAATTACCTAAGAGGTTACTTGATAGCTGTGGCATCGACCCGGACAAAGAAGGCATGGCTGCTGGACTACGCCTTACCAGAACGGGCTCCATCACCAGCTGTGCCTATGTAGTGGACACAGACGGTCGCACTGTCTTGAGCAGGGCAGGGTGGAAGAAGTTCCTTCGTGCCAAGAATCTTCGGGTAGGACAGGCCATCCTACTCACTGTTGCGAACACCCGTCGCCATGACTTGAGGATGATGATCACCATCCACCTCATTTAGAACTGCGGTGGGCCATGTATCAATCTGAAATGAACTTGTTATGTTAGCTCTTGTTTGCGAGTACTTGTCGTGTATTACCGTACCTATATCTACTCATATCTAGGTACTATTGCTTGTGATGGATTGCAACTATTATTAACTGGTACCTAATGCTCTACTAGCTATGATTATTCCACTGTGTGATGTTTTATAGGCTGTAGTGTGACATGGTAACTGTTATATATGGTAGAGGCTTGCCTCTAAGACCTTGTACAATGCAAGGTGCTTAGGGATGTGCTTCCACTGTGTGATGTTTTGTACGTGTCAGGTTGTAGTATGAAATGCTAACTGTTCTATATGGTAGTGGCTGGTCTCTAATTGGACCGACATGTTGAACTAGTATCAATGGTAGAGGCGTTTCGTTATGCGCCACATCCAATAGTTCACATAATTAATTATCCAAAGATTAAGGTATGAAACCCTTGGTCATACATAGCAACATTTCGTTCCTACAAATTAAGGTACTTCCACATTCAAACTAACTAATACTACAAATTCGAAGGAACTACTTAATACATTAACAGCACATAGGGAAGTAGCACTGGTCCAATGGCTTGAGAAATGACGAACAAAAACTGAAAGAAGAAGGATCAGCCAGTAGCAGCACCATCAGCCTCCCAGCCTCACAACTTCAGCCAACCTGGTGAACTCCAGGTTTTTTCCTGCAAAACGCACATGTGATGTTGAAGGCAAGAAAATAAATATGCCAGGGGTCTTGTCATGGCATCTAATCGCACGGAATGCTAGTACAAATGATGGAGAACAAAACATCCAACATGAGCAAATTCATAGGAGTTCTAGATCCATGGATACCATCAAGAAAAAATGCTCAGTTTTAATTCAGACACAAGACTAGGTGAAAACATGCATATTTCATATCAGCAACATTGATATGGCATCTTTGCAAGCTTGGGTCAGTGACTTGTCTTGTGTTTCATGGCATGACAATAATTTTAACAATAAATAGACATGAAATTGACCCAAACTCATGTACAAAGTTAGGCCATATGATGCATGGATTAATTCACACATAAATGACAAAATGCCAACTTTGTATAGAATTTGTAGTACTGAAATATTTCAGTGTGTACCGGTGTGTACTGAAACTGCAGTAGTGAAATAATTCAGTGTGCATCGGTGTGTACTGAAATTGTAGTAACGAAATATTTCAATGCCTACCGGTGTGTACCGAAATATTTCAGTGTCTACCACCACTACAACATTACAAATTTTGCCTAGGGCAGTACCGAAATATTTCAATGCCTACCGGTGTGTACCGAAATATTTCAATGTCCACCACTACAACATTACAAATTTTGCCTAGGGCAGTAACGAAATATTTCAGTACCTACCGGTGTGTACCGAAATATTTCAGTGTCTACCACTACAACATTACTAATTTTTCCTAGGGTTCATATGATGCCTAGGGTTCACATACATCATAATCCATCCTCCAAATCCATGTACTCAAATGTTCATGCAATTCATTGAGATTAAAATGCCATCTAGCCTTCCCTCTCTGAACTATTATGATCAGTATCACCACGATGTAAGCACGAGCAGTAAAAAGATGAGGAGTGGGGAAGCTTACTCTAAACATAGCTACCGCCGCCGTTCAGACGAGGAGAGCGGCGAGGGAAGCGTGGAGAACGGCGGGGAAGCGAGGTCGCGACCATTGTCCTCCTCATCTTGCGCTTCGAAGTCTCCGGTGACTCGGTTGGAGGCTGCACAATCTGCAACGGCACCTCGTGCACGGTGGGTTCCTGATCAAGTGGATGCTCTACCCTGGATCTGAACGCCCACCACCTCCGCCTGGTCCACTCGCTGGACGAATTGGCCTGCTCCATCGCCCAGAGGAGGATCTCGATCTTCTGAATCGGTTGCGCGGGCTGGGGGAAAAGCTTTGCCCTCTCCTTCTTCGTCAAATTCTTGAGAGTGGCCATTGCCGTCCAGCTCATCTGCCTTGTGTTGTCAAATCAAGAACGGATCTCTCTCAACCTGGCCAACTTGACCTGGTCGCCGCCGGCGATCTGCACGAAGTCGGTGTTCTCGCCGCCGGCCATCAGCTCGATCTGCCGTGGAAGAGGGGGTGGGGGTGGGTGGGGGGGTTGCCTGAGTGGAGCGAAGTTGCAGCGGCAAGAAGGAGGAGATGACTGCGGTGGACATGGAGGAGAGGGAGGAGATGGCCGCCGATGAGTAATTATGGAATGTGTAGCACCATGGCGGCGGTTATTCATTCGACGAGAGGGGCGGCGCGTGCAAATTTTCCTAGGACTAAACTGCCCCTAGATTAAAACGCGTCCCCACCTTGTCACGAGTACCGGCCCCACTCGTTTTAGTACTTTCGCGTACTTTCATCGGAGTACTACCCAGTACTTCGTATTTGTCTGCCGTTAGATCGACATCAACGAACGGTTCTAAAAAAGCCCAACCACTCTAAAACTTGTAATATATATACATAAGGGTACACGAAGTGTACAAATACAATATACAAGGTATACACAGGAAAAAGAAAGAAAGAAACACAGCACAAACCAAAACCAAACTTGTGAACCCACATGACCTAAATATAGCAGCCATATACTGGATGCACGCGTCAAGCTGGATCTAGAGAATCACGAAGGTTACACCATATCCACATGCGTTTTTCCTTTGCCGCCCCCCCCCCCCCCCCCCCCCCCCCTTCTCATTTCCTGCGAACAGCAGGATGCGAGGATCACATGTTAAATGCACCGAAACAAGCCCAAAGGCACAGCAGGAGCGGTGCAGAAGAAACACTGAATCGGCCACACTACTCCTGGACCTGGTAAAAGGGAAAGAAAGGGACTCGTCCATCCATGCCCGTGGACCAGAGCAGCCCGCGGCGCACGCTGTCGGCTCAAACCGGGCACCGGCGTGGGAAGTTGCTCCGCCAGGAAGCAACCGAATGAATTTCCGCTCGTGGCTTAATTTTCATTTCCTTTGCGTCCCCATCAGCCGCGTGCCCCGTTCACTTCACACGCCTCTTCCGACGCAGGCCGTAGAGTCCGCGTGTGCCCATTCCCACTCGTCTCGAGCTGTTGGAGTGGTTGGCACCACACGCGGCGCCCGATTAGTGGAGGTTCCATCTCATTATTTCCTTCAACCACCTAGTAAATCAAATTGGTTAGTGGTGCCGACGGAGACGGAGGGTGGGTCGGTCGCTTTCTCGCCGATCGCCATCTTTTCGCGCGTTCCGACCTGCGCTGCCGAGCAATGAGACTTAATTTGAGAGACGCGCGGCGACGACGACATGGGTCGTGAGCTCATGCAGCGGTAGCTCCACACCGGCGACCAGTAGCCCGCAGCTCTCGTTTTTTTCTATATATATTAGGCCTCGCGCTCCCGATCGAACGTAACAACTCCGCTCATTGCCCATAGGCCATAGCCACGCCAGACGAGCGCCTCCATACCCCCTCTACTCTACGTGCTCGAGCTTGGGATCGAGCATGTCGTCGAGAGCGCCGCCGGTGGAGCTCGACTTCCTCGGCCTCCGCGCCGCTGCCCCCAGCGAACAACACGGCAAGAGCACCGGCTCCTCCTCCGCCTTGTCGTCCATCCGAGGTCCGAAACTCCGAATGTCAGATTATTCTAGTTTATCCCTGCCTCTTGTGTGTCTGTGTATGCGCGCGCGAATGCTGACTGGAACTGCATGGATGCGTGCGGGCAGGGATGGAGACGAGCGCTATAGCGAGGATAGACCCCCAGCTGCTGCGCCGTGTCGTCGTCGCCCGCTCGCCGGCGACCACGGAAGAGCCGCCAGCGGCTCCCAGTCCCATGACGGTCTTCTACAACGGCTCCGTTGCCATCTTCGATGTCTCCCACCACAAGGTGATTATCAATCTCCGCGCCTGTAGCTTCATTTGCATATTACTCTTCTCTTCGTTAGACTCTCAACTTCGACCCTCACTAATTAACTTTGACCATAAGGTGATGCCTATAACTTTTTTTAACTAGATGATACTCGATGCGTTGCTGTCAGGATTGGTTGTAATATTTTTTGATGAAATTTGAATGAAAATCAATATAGATATAATATATTGTATGTGCTTGTTATGTAGTTGTAGATATATATACAACATAAGTAGCATTTCCCATGCATGTTAAGAGAGATATAAGTAGCCTGATTGGTGAGGTGATGTGTGGTGGGTTAAGATGTGTGCGTGTTGAGTGAGAATATACATATCATTTCTCATGCATGTTAAAAATAATAATTAGTGAGATGATGAGGTGGCATATGTGTATGTTAAGAGAACTGAGACAGTAGGGATTAACTATTTAGGTCACCTATAATTGCAGTGTGAAAAATGGGTAATTTTAAAACACCTTCACTGCAGATTTTAGTGAGTTGAAGTGGGAATCAGATGGTTGTCTTGAATACCACTTACATTTGACTGCAAAAACATTTTATGTTTAGGAATAGAGGTAGTATCATACAAGATAGTTTGTTACTAGTATATTTAGATGCATACATTCGGTACGCATGTAAACTGTTCAAAACAATAATTGTTGTTGTCAGATGTACCTTAAAGCACTTAGTCCGATGTCAGATTTCCAAAAATGAACTTACATATTTCTTTTGATTAGAGAGAATTAAGGTATGCATATAAAAGTAAGCAGATGCAGGAGATGTATATTATCAAATTCATATACTAATGTTGCCTTCGACATCTTACCAAATATTTTGACAGGCAGAGGCTATAATGCAGATGGCGAGGGACGTAAAGATGGCAGAAAGGCGTGACCTTGGCAACAATACGCCTGTTGGAAATTCAAGCAAAGGTTTGTTTAAATAAAGGTCCCGATAACTGCCACACGTGCGGTGTATCGGATAGTTGTGCCACACGCCTCGTGTGACATGAACAGCAACCAGCCCACACACCTACGTGTGGGCAAAACAACTAATGCCCACACACATCTTTTTTCCCTTCTGAACCCTCTCATACGCGTGTGTGTGGACGAAGTTGATAACGCCCACACGCCCGTATGTCAGGCCTCATACCCTTCTGGTCCCGCACGCGACGCGTGATGCCCACCGCGCGCCCGCAGTTGCCATGGTCCAGACCCTCGTCCATGTTCGTTTATCTGCAGTTGTCATGTCGCTGAACTACGGTTGCCATGTCGGACAACTGCAGTTGCCATGGTTGCTCAACTGCAGTTACCATGTATGGTCTGATCTAATGTAGTTGCCATGATTTCATAACTTTAGAAGTTGCCACATACTAACACTAGGCAGTTGAGAGAGTTGCCATGTGCTCACAAGCATGCTAGGGCAGTTGCCATCTAAAAAGGAAGAGTTGCCATCTGCTTACGTGCACGTTAGGGCAGTTGCCATGTACGTGCACGTTGGGGCAGTTGCCATGTACCATGCAAAAACACATGGCAACTCGGTAAAAAGCAGTTGCCATCTGCTTACATGCACACTAGGCAGTTGCCGTGTACCCTGCAAAAACACATGGCAACTCGGGTAAAAAAAGAGTTGTCACCTGCTTATAAAGCACACTAGAGGCAGTTGCCATGTGCGCTGCAAAAACACATGGCAACTAGCAGCTTACGTGTGGGAGAGGAGACGGGCGTGTGGGCGAGATGGCAAATGCCCACACACCAGCTCTTGTGCGTGACTGGAAACTGGTGTGTGGGTGAACTGCTAAACGCACACACACCGGCCCCTCCGTGTGGTAAAATGAATGTGTGGGCGAACTATGTCACACACCACACACACGCCTTGTCCTACGTGGCACAAAAAATCAGCTAGATTATGTCAAGATTCATGCATATAGTACTGAAAAGTGATGGATGCGTGTGGTCTGAGATGGTCAACGCCCACACGTATAGGCGTTAATATTTCCGTTAAATAATAACTCATCATGAGCAAACAAAAAATTGTAATAAGTAAAAAAGAAAAAGAGTTCGTTGGACACTTGATAAAGTCGTTGCTTACAATTCTAATATTCATGTTTGCAGACATACCACTGGCAAGAACAAAATCGTTGCAGCAGTTCCTCGTGAAGCGTAAAGAGAGGTAAATAAATACAACTGTATATATTGGAATTATGTTTTGGCCAAATAATATCAATTTGTCGATGGAACAAAACCATAAGTTAAAAGTAATACTCTCTTCATTCCTAAATATAAGTCTTTGTAGAGATTCCACTAAGTGAACTACATACGGAACAAAATGAATGAATCTACACTTAAAATGCATCTATATACATCTGTATGTGGTTTATGGTGAAATCTCTATAAAGACTTATATTTCCTCCATTCTACAATGTAGTGCTTCCTCTATCCCGTGCTTCAACTTTGACCGTAAATTTAACTGCCAAGACCGATTGCGGCGGGAGCAAAAATTATATTAATGAATTCGTATTCAAATGAAGTTTACAATTATATAATTTTTTCTCCCGTCGCAGTTGGTCTCGTTGGTTAAATTTATAGTCAAAGTTGGACCTCGGAAAGCGCGGGCGTACTATATTTTAGAATGGAGGGAGTATTTAGGAACGGAGGAAGTAGTAGTTTCTTGTTTTTGAAAGCAAAAGAAAAAACTATGGCATATATTTTTTTCGTAGTACGTGCAATTGACGTTGATATTTATTAGAGAGAAAAAATGATACTGATATTAGGTAGGATATCAGGACTAGTTGCTCTCTTTGAACATTCCACGTGGAGAGAGAAAAATGTTGAAACCGTGTGGGTCCTTGAACGATCTTGATGGATCGGAGACCACGTTTTTGGTGCGATCGACAGCGGTCGTAATGAACCTAGCAGCATGCGCATACATAGTTGACTGACGGTGACATCTGTATCGACATCGACGACCGATTTGATGGACCGACACCTACCAAATCAAACACCACGATTGATCTGCTCACCCAAATCGAGCAAAGCAGGATTTGGTGGAACAACCAACTCCCGTGTCGCTCGGGAGGGGCGACCCGGGAGATCCCAATCTGTGCCGCCAGGCCTCCCTCCTCACCGGAGCAACCGTCGCCGTCGTCGCCGCCGGCGTTTGCCGCGGTGGCGGCGGGCTTGCCTTCTTGGACGCGGAGCTCCCTCCCAGCAGCCGTCTCCTTCCTACTTGATGACTTGTTCCGCATGGCGTGACGAACAGCATATCCTTTCCTGTTGCTTGGATGCAATCGACCGGAAACTGCATGGCGACGTCGAGGCCGCTCAGCGGGAGGATGCTCAAGGACGAGTGACCTCCGGATGGACATATGGCCTGCAGTGGGTATCACGGGCCCGCATACGTGGGCTGTCTCCGGCATCGAGCTCCAGATCGAATCAGAATCTCGAGCAGTGGGTGAAGGCAAGGGCCGGGCGGCTGAACTGAATGTCCTCATGGATCTAGTTCCTCCCATGACGCTTCGCCAGCTGCCGCCGTGGGCTGCTTCCCGTCGTTGCCGGACGAGCTCTTGGGCCACTGAATCACGCCCTGCTCGTCTTTATTCCAGACCGACGCCACCAGCTCCGTCTCCTCGATGCATCCTCTCCTCGCCGGTCGTCGCTGCAAGTGTGCCGCTGAGCAAAGCCCTTGTGGTGGCTGGCAGTGGGGCGACGATTTGGAGTTGATCTCGGCGATGACCACTTTGGTTGCACATCAGGAGGTGGTATGGTAATGGTGGGTCTGTGGCACAGAGGAGGCTTGCCGGATGCGGCGGCGTATGCACGGCTTCTCGTCGGATTGTATGACCTCAGTTGTAATTGCGGTGGCCACCGAAAGTCTAGTCTTCAGATCCGGTGGTTCACTTTCAACAGGAGATGCAAACTATGGACAACAGTTTGACGCAGAGGAATGGTTGTGCAACGGCGGCGTTTTCATCGCATGTGGTTGTTGGGATCGCGGAAAAGTGATGGGGACAACACTTCTGACATCCATGGTGGTGCTACTCGAGCACCCGGTCTCGAGTTCCGGGGTGAAAACCTAGGGCTGACCCAAGTTGGTTATACCTGGCAATGGCGACGTTTTTACATCGTTACCTTGTCGAAGGCATTGTTCGGATATACTCAGACTGATTCTTCAGGGTGAAAATCTAGATTCTGACCTTGATTGGTTGAATCCGGTGACGGCGGCGAAGGCGTTGCTGTTGAAGAACCACGGAGTCCGTGTGGTGACATGAGATAGTTGGTGCGGATATGATCATTGTTATAGTTTGCCAATTGCTGATCTGATCGCTTTAATCTTTCTTTCTTTTTTTTCCTCGCCTACACATAGCTTTGATCATATATGATTTTGCTATTTGTTGGTGTGTGTTTTATGCGCGTGTGTTGGTGTTGGCTGTGTGCATCTTAGTTATGCAGAGGCCGGATACGTGCTCATTGTGTTTGTATCCACTTGATACTTCATTTTGAGTTAATAAAATCCATCCTTTATCGAAAAATGTATGCATGCACGCAGTATCATCTTTGCCTTCTTCTGCTCAGAACAAGTCAAAAGCTGTAGTATTACGTACGACTCCAAATCTTTTGGGTTGTACGTATACGTGTTGACCTAGCTAATTCGCCACCTAACTCATCATGCGTGCGGTTGTTTAAACGTGCAGGTTGACCCGCATGGGTCCGTACCATCCCGGCGCCACCACCGTCAGCGGCAACTCTCTTGGTGTGAAGAAGGAAGCGGAAGCAGCCTAGCTAGCTTCTGGGCTTAACTGATTAGCTTGATGTTCATTTTGTACTCTTGGTTATTGATTATAGATAGTTGTTCCGATGATTATCAGTGTATATTCATGTGTGTGGAAATGGAACCACGAGTAGTAGCACTAGTATAGACACGTGCAATAGAATTTGGTGGCGGTGGCTTAAGTTTGGTCAATGCGCTCTTTTTTACAGATGATTAATTTTGCATGCACTCATGCAAATGTATGTATGTATATGTATGTAACACTGTTTTATATAAGGGGTAGATCATTTGTATCGTTATACTCGCAAAAAAAAAGATCATTTGTATCAATATAACTGTTCTGCCATATACCATTTCTTCAGGGGTTGCAACCCTCTACGGCCGTTCAGCGATATCCTCTACTTGTCTTTTTTTGTTTGCAGGGTTAAAGGAATTTCATTGCTCAACCTGAAGGAAGTTTCTCCAAATAAAGTTGGGTACATTAGCAAGTTAAGCTCGGTTGCGTCCTCGCTTAAAGAGGTGATGAAAGTATTAAAACAATGGAGCATGGTGAAATTTGGAATTGTTTTAAAGAAGATAGAGTCACTGCGTAATAACCTCGCCGAGTTACAGCTAGCAGGTGCGGACCGGGCACATATTCGCACTAAAATGAATCAGCTTGATGAGTTGTTATACAGAGAGGAAATGCTTTGGCTTCAACGCTCTCGTATTACTTGGTTGAAGGAGGAAGAAAGAAACACCAAATATCTGCACCGACGTGCAGTCTGGCGTGCCCGCCGCAACCATATCCAACGTTTGTTGAAGGAGGACGGCTCGTGGAGCAATGTCCCAAGTGACATGGAGAGAATGGCCAACTCTTATTTCAAGGAGATCTTCACAATGGACCCAACACTTACTCCGGATGTGGTCCTGGATTGTATCACGCCGCGGGTTACAACCGCAATGAACGATTCACTTTGCAAGCCTTATACGGATGAGGAGATATCTAATGCCCTGTTCCCGATTGGTCCCTTGAAGGCCCCGGGCTGTGATGGTTTCCCGGCTCGTTTCTATTAGCGGAATTGGACGGTTCTTAAAACTAAGATCATTGATGCGGTTCAGGACTTTTTTATCACGGGGATTATGCCCGATGGTGTTAATGATACGGCAATTGTTCTCATCCCTTAAGTTCCTCATCCAAAGGAACTAAAGGATTCGCCCAATCAGCTTGTGTAATGTGGTATACAAGATTGTTTCCAAGTGCATGGTGAACAGGTTGAGGCCCCTCCTCACGGACCTCATTTCTGAAAACCAAAGTGCATTCATTTCAGGGAGACTTATATCGGATAATTCTATCATTGCTTTCGAATGTATTCATCATATTCAGTCGATTAAGCATAATTCACCAAGCTTATGTGCCTACAAGCTGGACTTATCAAAAGCCTATGATCGTGTTGATTGGGAATTCTTGGAGAAGGCACTGGCCAAATGGGGTTTTTCTCAGCAATGGGTTTCTCGCGTAATGGCTTGTGTCACTTCGGTGAAATATTCAGTGGAGTTCAATGGAAAGTTGTTGGAGCCTTTCTTCCCCTCGAGGGGGCTCCGCCAAGGTGACCCGTTATCCCCCTTTCTCTTTCTCTTCGTAGCTGACGCTCTATCTTCCTTGATCAAGAAAGCTATGGGGGAGGAGGGCCTCAAAGGGGTGAAAAATTACAGAACCGCCCCGGAAATATCTCATCTTATTTTTGCGGATGATTCACTATTGTTCTTCCATGCGACAGAACAACAAGCAGGTTTGGTTAAAGGTTTGTTGAACACTTGATTAACCCGTCGAAGTTCTCCATTCTTTTACTGATAATTGCTTACCCATTATGGTTCAAGAGGTGAAAAGTATATTGGAAATCACCCAGGAGGTATTTGAACCCAAATATTTGGGTCTTCCAATTCCAGAAGGGAGAATGCACAAAGGAAATTTTGAAACAATTCAAGAGCGTCTAAGGAAGAAACTAACAGATTGGAGTGAACAATACACCTCATCAGGTAATAAGGAGATCCTTATTAAATCGATTTCTCAAGCTATTCCAGCTTATGTCATGAGTGTGTTTAAACTGCTAGCATCAATGTGTGATGAGCTAACACGTATGATCCGTCAGTATTGGTGGGGAGTTGAGAATGGGAAGAAGATGGCTTGGATGAGCTGGGACAAGTTGAGACTCCCAAAGTCCATGGGTGGCATGGGTTTTAGGGATATGAGTGCCTTTAACCAGGCCTTGCTAGCCAAACAAGCTTGGAGATTATTGGACACGCCGGACAACCTGTGTGCTCGCCTTTTAAAAGCTAAGTATTATCCTACAGGGCATTTGTTGGATACGGTCTTTCCGGCTACGGGATCCGCGGTTTGGAAAGGTATATTGCATGGTTTGGAACTTGTTCGGAGGGGGGTCATCTGGCGCATGGGTAATGGTACTTCTATCCGTAGTTGGAGGGACCCGTGGATCCCGTGACCCTTCTCCCTATGGACGATCTCCCCGAAGGGTTCTTGCCGCTTCAACCGTGTGTCAGATTTCTTGGATGATAAGGGTGCATGGAGAGTGAATCGCCTAAATGCAGCCTTCTGGCCTTTGGACGTTGATCATATTCTGAAAATCAGAACCTCTCCACGACAATGCGGTGATTTTATGTCTTGGTTTCTGGAGAAGCACAGAATGTTTACAGTAAAAAGCACATACAAGCTAGCTACCCAGGAGCATAATTTGATCCATGCTGCAGGGAGTTCTAGCACACATCCGGATGGTAATCGCACCTTATGGCACACCATGTGGAAAGCACATGTGCCTCAGAAAATGAAGATCACTGCTTGGAGAGTGGTGACAGGAACGCTGGCGACGCAGCAATGCAAGAGGAAAAGACACATCTCTACACGGGCAACTTACCCTCTTTGTGGATTGGAGGAGGAGAGCACATTCCATGCGATGGTTTCTTGCCCGCAGGCACGTACTCTCTGGGTAAATATGAGAGCTAAGTGGCCACTCCCGGGGGATGATTTCCTCATTGATTCTGGAAACGAATGGCTTATGCACTTACTTACCAAATGCTCTGTGGAAGTCCAGTCCATGCTGATCATGTTAATATGGCGAATTTGGCAGCTACGCAATGACAAGTTCCATGGGAAGGAGGTTCCTCCGGTTCTTGCCTCAGTCGAGTTTCTAGATAGCTACTATAAATCAATCATACTTGCGGGGAAGTATTCAGAGAATGAAATTTTGAAGGGAAAGATGTCTACCTCGCCCATTGATATACCTTTGCAGAAGACGCTAAGCCCTCCAGCACCTTGGCCAGCCCCGGCATTGGGTACGGTGGCCCTCTCTATCGATGGGTCTTTCCAGATAGCAGATGGCTCGGCGGCCGCTGGGATGGTTCTCAGGAACAACGAGGGATCTATTCTTTTTGCAGCGTTGTAGGATCGAAAGTATGTCTAGAGGGGGGTGATTAGACTACTTGACCAAATAAAAACTTAACATTTTCCCAATTTTAGTTCTTGGCAGATTTTAGCTATTGTAGGACAAGTCAAGCAATTATCACACAATTCAAGCAAGCATGCAAAGAGTATATTGGCAGCAGAAAGTAAAGCATGCAACTTGCAAGAATGTAAAGGGAAGGGTTTGGAGAATTCAAACGCAATTGGAGACACGGATGTTTTTCCTGTGGTTCGGATAGGTGGTGCTATCCTACATCCACGTTGATGGAGACTTCAACCCACGAAGGGTAACGGTTACGCGAGTCCACGGAGGGCTCCACCCACAAAGGGTAACGCTTGCGCGAGTCCACGGAGGGCTCCATCCACGAAGGGTCCACAAAGAAGCAACCACCCACAAAGGGTCCACGAAGAAGCAACCTTGTCTATCCCACCATGGCCATCGCCCACGAAGGACTTGCCTCACTAGCGGTAGATCTTCACGAAGTAGGCGATCTCCTTACCCTTACAAACTTCTTGGTTCAACTCCACAATCTTGTCAGAGGCTCCCAAGTGACACCTAGCCAATCTAGGAGACACCACTCTCCAAGAAGTAACAAATGGTGTGTTGCTCTTGTGCTTCAAATGATAGTCTCCCCAACACTCAACTCTCTCTCATAGGATTTGGACTTTGTGGAAAGAAGATTTGAGTGAAAAGCAACTTGGGGAAGGCTAGAGATCAAGATTCATATGATAGGAATGGAATATCTTGGTCTCAACACATGAGTAGGTGGTTCTCTCTCAGAACATATGAGTTGGAATTGTGTATGTGTTCTGATGGCTCTCTCCACGAATGAAGAGGAGGTGGAGGGGTATATATAGCCTCCACACAAAATCCAACCGTTACACACAGTTTTCCAATCTCGGTGGGACCGAATCAACAAACTCGGTCGGACCGAAAAGGTAAACCTAGTGACCGTTAGAGATTTTCGGTGGGACTGACATGCAACTCGGTAGGATCGATATGGTTAGGGTTTGGGCATAACGTAATCTCGGTGAGACCGATTACACAAACTCGGTGAGACCGAATTTGGTAATTAGCTAACCAGAGAGTTGGTCAGGCAAACTCGGTGGGACCGATTTGCTCTTTCGGTGAGACCGAAAAGTTACAAAAAGGAAACACTGAATTTACATTGCAATCTCGGTGGGACCGATTCACTCTTTCGATGAGACCGAAAAGTTACGAAAGGGAAACAGAGAGTTTGCAATCCCATCTCGGTGAGACCGAGATCCCTATCGGTAGAACCGAATTGCTAGGGTTTGGCAGTGGCTTATGACAAGTGAAACTCGGTGGCGCCGGATAGAAAGAATCGGTAGGACCGAGTTTGGCTTAGGGTTTAGGTCATATGTGGATATGGGAAAGTAGTTGAGGGTTTTAGAGCATATCACTAAGCACATAAAGCAAGAGGCTCATTAAGCAACACCTCATCCCTCCTTGATAGTATTGGCTTTTTCTAAAGACTCAATGTGATCTTGGATCACTAAAATATAAAATAAAGAGTTTTGAGCTTTTGAGCTTGAGCCAATTCTTTGTCCTTAGCATTTTGAGGGTTCCACTTTCACATCCATGCCATGCCAATCATTGAGCTTTTCTGAAATAATCATCTTGGAATAGCATTAGCTCAATGAGCTATATGTTGTTATGAATTACCAAAACCACCTAGGGATAGTTGCACTTTCATTCTCCCCCTTTTTGGTAATTGATGACAACATATAGATCAAAGCTTCGACAAATGATAATAAGCATGAAATATATCGTCGCTTTGAGAAGTATGTGATAAGTAAGAGCTCCCCCTAAATTTGTGCATATTTAAAATTTGCTTTGGACTGCAAATGCACAAGGAGTTAGAGTCATGGGTTACTCTTCCATGTCACATACATCTTGGTGAAGCGCTTAAAAATGATAAGAATGAAATACATGCACTCATCACCAAGAATAGTGAATGATCACATAAGATAGATAAGATAATAGCATTAAGCAAACATTAAGTGTATCTTATGATCAAACACATGATCATCAATGTCTCACAGATAATGACGTAGTATCTCAAGCACTCAAAAGCAAACAAAGTTCGAAAAACCACCAAATAAAGCAAGAGAGAGAAAAAAGCAACACTCTCTCTCGAAGCCTATGATCTATACATTTTTCTCCCCCTTTGGCAACAAGTTACCAAAAAGTTCCTAGAAAATGCATAGTGCTAGATCGACTCTCAGGCTTGATCTTCAGGTGGTGGTGGAGTCCGGAGCACTCCAAGGACGAAGCCTTCTGTAGACGCTGAAGTAGACGCTGGAGTTGGAGCTGAAGTAGACGCTGGAGCAGGTTGGGCTGGTGCTACGGCTGGAGCTGAGGCAGTTGCTCTTGTGTCAGGAACTGGCACTGCAGACGACCTCGGACCTCGTGGCACTCTGGCAAAGCCATCAGTGGTTGTCTTCTCTTTCCTCTCCTGCATATCATCTTGGAGCTGCTCCACTGCAGTCTGAATCTTTGTCACCTTGACATCCAAGTCATAGAACTTTTGTTCCATGATTCTCTCTAGGCTTGCCTGGTTCTGAGTTAGGGTGGCTAGTCCTTTCTCAATCCGCAGGGTGGATGCAATCAGGTAACCAAGTTGCTCTTGTTTGGTTTTCAAGAAATACTCAGATGCCTCCTCTTGAGTTGGCATCTTGGCAGCTTTCTCCTTCCTTGCCTTCTCCTTCTTTGCTTGTGCTTGTGCAGACGATGGTTCATTCTCAGTCATCACAACTTGATTGTCCTCAAAATCTGGATGGATGGGCAGGTGTTCCTTGTCCAACAAGTATATGCCCATGCCCATCTTCGAGTTAATCAGCTCCTGAATTTGTGGGGCATACCCACAGCTCCTTTTCTGATCTGCTGCAGTCCTCTTGATAGTTTCTACTATGAGGCTCATGACCTTGAATTTCTGAGGTACATCAAATACATGAAGCAAATTGATTGCATGGCCTCTGATCATCTTGTGATCACCTGACTTGGGCAACAAGGTGTGCCTCAAAATCCAATTAATAGTTGGCAGCCCTGACAGAAGATAATGCACTGAGCCAAATTTGAAAGTTTCAAGAGCTTCATTTGAAATTTTCTTGTACATATTGGACATAGAGTTGTGGTCCATCTTCTTCTTGGCATAGATATCCAAGTCATCCTCATGCTCCTCTGGGGCATTGATGAGCTTTGCCCATTCCTCAACAGTTGATTGGTACCTTGTACCTTCAGACATCCATGTGATCTTTCCATCTGGGTAGAAATGTGTTGTGGAGTAGAATTGCATGATGAGCTCCTCGTTCCACTTTGTGAGCTTCTGCCCAACAAAGTCTGCAACTCCACAAGCACTAAAGATGTCAATCACACCAGGATAGTGTTCCTCATTTTCCTTCATGTAGGTCCAGTCGACCCATCTCATGTCACAAACAATGGGCTTCTTATCAAGCAAAACTGTCTCATAGAAATCTTGTTGTTCCTTGGTGTGAAACCTGTAATCCACAGCAGTCCTTCTCCTTGAAGCATACGGATCTGCTTCTCTCCACTTCCTCAGCCCTGAGTCTCTCCTCAGCTTCATATCCTCAGCCACAGGATGAGCATCGTTGTGGTCTAGGATCTTGGGCTTGAGTTTTCTGAGTACTTGCTCTTCGTCATCTTCTTCTGCAGCTTCAGGCACTGGGGCCTTGTTCTTCTCAGTTGCAGGTATGCTCCTTGTATTTCTCTTTGGTGCAGACTTGGGCTTGGAGGCAGCTTTGGGTGCTTCTTTGGGCTTAGATGTGGCAGCCCCTGATCTTATAGCATCACCCATAAGCTTGGGTGCCTTAGGTGCTGGTGCAGCAACCTCTTCTTCTTCCTTTTCTTCCATGACGGAAGCCTTTCCAAGCACTCTGGCTACGGTCTTCTTGACCCTTTCCTTCCTCTTCTTGCCTTCAGCAGCAACTGGCTCTTTGGGAGTGGGATTTTCAGGAATCTGAGTTGAAGATCTGGCCTTTGGCATAGGCTGCCTACCTGCTGGCCTTTTGACTTTCAGGCCTGGCTTTGTGCCCTGTGCTGGCTCAACTCTCTTTGATGTGGCTTCCTCTTCCTCTGCCACATAATCTTCATCCTCAGAATCTGAAGTTCTCTTCTTCCTCTGTCTGGTGGTAGCTTTTGGTAGATTGCTAGGAGTACTTCTGCTGCCATCATCTGAAGAGCTGGAGGGACTAGTGCCCTCACTCATCTGCACTTGCTGTTCTGACATGTTCTGGCTGTCACTCTGATCAGACATGTTGCAAACTCTGACTGCTGACCCTATGAATAGGTTATAGATGAGATAGAGTGGATGAGCATCACAAAATGCAGAGATTTTTGCAAAAGAATGATCCAAAAACTTAGTTTTAGTTTTCCACTGAAATCATCTCGGATCTACCGATTTTTAAACTCGGTGATACCGAAGCAGTTTTGGAACCTAAACTAGTGAACTCGGTTGGACCGAGTCACAGTTCGGTGGCACCGAGACTGCTAGGGTTTCACAAAGTTCCAAAATCGGTCACACCGATAAGTAATTCTCGGTCAGACCGAGTCTCACTTGTGCAATGGCATAAGCCAAATTGGTGGGACTGAGTTTTTCAACTCGGTGGGTGCGAGATGGTTTCGGCGGAAACCTAACCCTAAAATTTTCGAATCAAACCTAATCTACGAGCGCATTGACTGGATAGGAGTGTTTCAATCGTGGCAAGAATCATGATGATCACAATGTGCTAGGAATCGGATTGGAGAATAGCACAAAGATCGAGTCCATACCCTAGTTCGGCGGAGACTCGCTACGGCGGCAACGGCGGGGTAGAATTCCGTTGACGGCGATGGAGACCAGCGACTGGAGGCGGCTGGCGGCGAGGAGACGATCCGGAGACCAAATTGGCAGAGCAGGCTATCGCGCGGGCGAAGGGGTTCGGAGAAATTTCCAAATTTTTGCCCGTGACTATATATAGCCCGACCCTGTCGGTGTGACCGAGTGGAACAACTCGGTGGCACCGAGATTCATAACTGCAAGCAGTTACTGAAACTCGGTGTGACCGAAAGGTTCAAATCGGTTGCACCGAGATCGAAAACCTAGATCAACTTAATGATCTCGGTAGGACCAAAAGTGGGGTATCGGTCAGACCGAGAATCATAAAGAGGTTTTGGAAGTTTAAGTCTATGACGAATCGGGGACTCCGAGCGCTCCTCACACAGAGTGGTTCGAATCTGACTTGATCAAATTTTGTGATGTAGCATGAATAGAGTTTGAGACGAGAAAAGCATAGATAGCTAGAGGAGGTTCTTAGGCATTCTTGTCCATCCACTTGGCAAAAGGAAATAAAACCAAACAATCAAAACAACAAGTGGATGTCCTCGAATGAGTAAAATATGCAACCAGCATGCTCACACAATAAGATGGCAAATGAAATATGTGACAAGGCATGCACAACCAATTCTAGCATCTATCAAGCAATTTGCGATGACAAGGTCATCTATATATGAGTATATTGACTTAGGAGTCAAGTGAGAACACTTGATCATAGGTCATACTCATCGTTTAAGCTCAAGTGGGGTTACCACTTTTACATAAAGCATTGTTGTGTTCACATCTTTAGAGTTGCTTTAGCTCAAGTCTTAGAGTAAAGCTCCCCCTAGATGTGATATCCCCCCTTAGAGGGATGAACTAACCTCGGGTTTTGTCGATGATGACTTCATGTAGATGTTGAAGATGTGGACGCTCAATGTTGATGTAGACCACTTGGAGCTATCCATTTGAGTGAATTGCACTTTCAGTACCTACATGGGTTAGTCCCACAAGGAACAAACAAGGATATCCATAGACATAGAGTGATGCACACACAAGATGATGTCCATGAAAACTTTTAGGTTACCTTGTCCCTTGTCTTACCAACAAGAGGGTTTGTGACTCCTTGAACTAGTGCAAGATGTGGAAGTTGATTGCACTTGTTCTTGCCAAAATGATAAGAGTGAAGTATGTTGGCGGAGTCACCCTCAAGAACTCTCTAGTTCTTCTTCTTTTGGATCCACACCATCTTGATGGGAATCCTTGGAGTTGTAGTCGTACTTGATGAAGTGGAACTTGAAGTAGTCTTGGGAATCCACTTGACTAAGGTCTTAGGAGCTTCTTCAAATGCATCAATTTCCTCTTGAAGCTTGTCCTTGCCTTTTTGCTTGTAGTCTTGTGGTGGAAGATCATCTTGAGCTTGTGTCCCCTTGAAAGAAGTATCATACTCCTCTTGTTGAGGAACAAACTTTGTCTTGGGGTATTGATCTTCCTCCCACTCAACTCCATTGGCATTGAACTTTTGTTCAAAACCAACACCTTGATTCTTCCGGTGCATTCCTTGCTTGCGCACAATTTCCTCGAATTGCTTACTCCCGGCAAGGCTTTTGTACACTCCTTTCTCTATAATTCCCTTCAATAAGCTATTTTCTTGCTCAAGTGTAACTTGGCTAAGAGAATCATTAGTGGAATCAAGAGAACTACTAGAAGCAACAATATTGGATTTAGCATGATCATTGTTACTGCTAGAGGAAGAATATTTCTTGTTCTTGTTACTAGACTTGACTTGAGGCATGTAAGTGGATAAGAGTAAACGCTTGGCAATGTAAGAAGAACTTTTCTTGCGGAGATCATCATTGATTGCTTTTAAGAACTCATGCTCTTGCTCAAGATTGAGCTTTTCAAAGCGTAATTTCTCATGAGCTCTTAAAAGTTCTCGATGATCTTCGAAGATAGTTTCATGAGCTAACTTAAGAGTGTTTAGTTCTTTAGTTAGAGCCTCAATCTTCTCCTTATCATTGTCATTCATTTTATCTTGATTAGCATTATTAATTGACGTTTCATCATAGTATTCATCACTAGAGTTGTCAACAAGCAAATCATCACCTAACAAGTCATCTTCATCACTATTGAAATCAACATACTCGGGGTGTGTTACCTTAGGACCTTTGGCCATGAAGCATCTTCCAATTCCTTCATTTGGTGAGTCAAATATGTCGTAGGAGTTGGTTGACACAAGTGCTAGACCGGCAACACCTTCATCTTGAGTATCTTCGGAGTCGGAGTGATAACTTCTCTCGGAGTGGCTGTCGGAGTCGGAGCCGGATACCCATTCACCAACATGAGCTTGATGTCTTTGTTTTGTGTAGCTCCTTGATGATTTTTCCTTCCTTTCCGAATCCTTGCTTCTCCGTGAGTATCTTCGTTCATAACGATCATCTCTACTCCTTCTCTCTCTTGGTGGTGATTCTTTGCTTCTTCTTTTTGAGAATCTTCTCTTCTCTTGTAGGGAGCCGTACACTCATTGGAATAGTGTCCGGGTCTTCCACAACTGTAGCAGTTTCGCTCTTGACTAGAAGATCTTTTGTCATTGTAGGACCTTGACTTGAACCTTCTATCTTTGCTTCTACTCTTGTAGAACTTGTTGAAGTTCTTCACCATTAAGCTCAATTCTTCATTGAAGTTTTGTTTCTCACTTGATGATGTAGGGGCTTCACATGAGGCTTTGTAGGCACCACTTGATTTGTTGTGAAGTTCCTCTTTATCCTTAAGTGACATCTCATGAGCAACAATTCTTCCAATCACCTCCGTTGGCTTGAGATCTTTGTAATTGGGCATCATTTGGATCAATGTGCACACGGTATCATATTTTCCATCCAAGGCTCTTAGAATCTTCTTGATGATGAATCTATCGGTCATCTCTTCACTTCCTAAGCCGGCAATCTCTTTTGTGATGAGAGCAAGCCTAGAGTACATTTCAGCGACACCTTCACCATCCTTCATTTTGAACTTGTCAAGTTGACTTTGAAACACACCCAACTTGGATTCCTTGACGGAGTCGGTACCTTCGTGCATATCAATCAAAGTGTCCCAAATTTCCTTTGCATTCTCAAGACGGCTGATTTTGTTGAATTCTTCGGGGCACAGTCCGTTGAAGAGAATATCACAAGCTTGAGCATTGTATTGCAACATCTTCAACTCATCCGCGGTAGCTTCACGGTTTGGTTCTTTCCCATCAAAGAAGTCACCTTGCAAACCAACACACACAATAGCCCAAACGGCGGGGTTATGTCCAAGAATATGCATTTTCATTTTATGCTTCCAACTAGCAAAGTTAGTACCATCAAAGTAAGGACCTCTACGGTGATAATTTCCCTCGCTAGACGCCATACTCTCCTAGGTTGTGAAACCAAGGCTATGACCACCAAAAGCTATGGAGATCAAAGCAAATGGAGACCAAGGCTCTGATACCACTTGTAGGATCGAAAGTATGTCTAGAAGGGGGTGATTAGACTACTTGACCAAATAAAAACTTAACCTTTTCCCAATTTTAGTTCTTGGCAGATTTTAGCTATTGTAGGACAAGTCAAGCAATCATCACACAATTCAAGCAAGCATGCAAAGAGTATATTGGCAGCGGAAAGTAAAGCATGCACTTGCAAGAATGTAAAGGGAAGGGTTTGGAGAATTCAAACGCAATTGGAGACACGGATGTTTTTCCCGTGGTTCGGATAGGTGGTGCTATCCTACATCCACGTTGATGGAGACTTCAACCCACGAAGGGTAACGGTTGCGCGAGTCCACGGAGGGCTCCACCCACAAAGGGTAACGGTTGCGCGAGTCCACGGAGGGCTCCACCCACGAAGGGTCCACGAAGAAGCAACCACCCACAAAGGGTCCACGAAGAAGCAACCTTGTCTATCCCACCATGGTCATCACCCACGAAGGACTTGCCTCACTAGCGGTAGATCTTCACGAAGTAGGCGATCTCCTTGCCCTTACAAACTCCTTGGTTCAACTCCACAATCTTGTCGGAGGCTCCCAAGTGACACCTAGCCAATCTAGGAGACACCACTCTCCAAGAAGTAACAAATGGTGTGTTGCTCTTGTGCTTCAAATGATAGTCTCCCCAACACTCAGCTCTCTCTCATAGGATTTGGACTTTGTGGAAAGAAGATTTGAGTGGAAAGCAACTTGGGGAAGGCTAGAGATCAAGATTCATATGGTAGGAATGGAATATCTTGGTCTCAACACATGAGTAGGTGGTTCTCTCTCAGAACATATGAGTTGGAATTGTGTATGTGTTCTGATGGCTCTCTCCACGAATGAAGAGGAGTTGGAGGGGTATATATAGCCTCCACACAAAATCCAACCGTTACACACAGTTTTCCAATCTCGGTGGGACCGAATCAACAAACTCGGTCGGACCGAAAAGGTAAACCTAGTGACCGTTAGAGATTTTCGGTGGGACTGACATGCAGCTTGGTAGGACCGATATGGTTAGGGTTTGGGCATAACGTAATCTCGGTGAGACCGATTAAACAAACTCGGTGAGACCGAATTTGGTAATTAGCTAACCAGAGAGTTGGTCAGGCAAACTCGGTGGGACCGATTTGCTCTTTCAGTGAGACCGAAAAGTTACAAAAAGGAAACACTGAATTTACATTGCAATCTCGGTGGGACCGATTCGCTCTTTCGGTGAGACCAAAAAGTTACGAAAGGGAAACAGAGAGTTTGCAATCCCATCTCGGTGAGACCGAGATCCCTATCGGTAGAACCGAATTGCTAGGGTTTGGCAGTGGCTTATGACAAGTGAAACTCGGTGGCGCCGGATAGAAAGAATCGGTAGGACCGAGTTTGGCTTAGGGTTTAGGTCATATGTGGATATGGGAAAGTAGTTGAGGGTTTTAGAGCATATAACTAAGCACATAAAGCAAGAGGCTCATTAAGCAACACCTCATCCCTCCTTGATAGTATTGGCTTTTCCTAAAGACTCAATGTGATCTTGGATCACTAAAATATAAAATGAAGAGTCTTGAGCTTTTGAGCTTGAGCCAATCCTTTGTCCTTAGCATTTTGAGGGTTCCACTTTCACATCCATGCCATGCCAATCATTGAGCTTTGCTGAAATAATCATCTTGGAATAGCATTAGCTCAATGAGCTATATGTTGTTATGAATTACCAAAACCACCTAGGGATAGTTGCACTTTCAAGCGTACAGGTTCATTTTCCACTGCAATGACTCGCTGGAAGCAGAACTACATGCGATAATGCAGGGTATGGCACTGGCAATTTAACATTCAAACCTTCCGGTGGTTTTGCATTCGGATTCTTCGGAGGCCTTGTCTAGCATGTCTAATGCTGCTTTGGTTCATTCGGCTTATGGCCATTTAGTCCTGGAGATCAAGGATCTTCTTGGTAGTAGGGAGTTTGTTCCTCAATAAATTAGTCATACTCGGAATAGAGTTGTCGGTCGGTTGGCAAATTATAGCCGATCTGAGCGTGCCACCGCCGTGTGGCTTGGCTCGGTACCACCTTGTATTGAGGATTTTTGGCCTCTCGACTGTAACTCTATGAACTTGCAATAAAAACTCCCTTTACTCTCGCAAAAAAAAGTAAGGCCAGATTTTAGCCAAACTACCGCCCTAGCTTCTACACAACTAAAAGTCGCCAACTTGTGACTGATAGCATTTTGACACCTACTAATATGAGCAATAGAACAATCTTGTTTCTCACCGAGAAGCGGCTTCACTTCATTTATCATCATCACATGCAGCGACCTATCCTCCAATGGTGCCCGAATCGAGCCCACGGCAACCAGACCTCTACTTGTCTTTTGTTAGAGCATCTCCAACCGCGCCCCAATAGCCCCCCCCCCCCCAGACAATTTTTTACACCGGTGTAAGGACATATTTATCCCTCAGTGTTTTGGTGATTGATGACAACGCATTTGCAGACTAATCGTGTGCCATGAGTATTCCAGACACTTCTTTGCTAGGCACAAGACGATTGGGTGCCCCTCGAAGACTAACGAAGACGGCGTCTTTTCTATGTTTCTTTTTGGTGGATTTGAGTCGTAGGAAAACCGTACTATTAAGAGGGGGTCCGCGTTGGAAAGGTTTGGGTGGAATCATCACGTACACGTCTCCTTCTTATCCCCTCCTTCTTCCTTGGAGCTTCCTCCGTTTTCTTGCCTCCCTTGTCTGGCTGCCGTTGTTGGTTGCGGTAGTACTGCTCCCAGGTCAACGGTAGTACCGTAGGCATCCGCGGTAGTACCGCAGGTGCCCACGGTAGTACCGCTCCCCTGGAGCCACACTACCGCTGCCCACCAGGCTAGTGCCGCCCCTTTGCGGTAGTAGGAGCGGATGTAATTTTTTACATCCGCACCTACCGCGGTAGTACCGTTTTCGCCGAGCGGTAGTACCATGCTATGCAGTCAGGCAGTAGTACCGCCCCTCGGCAGTACTACTGTGTCGGGTTTTTGCTACTTCCTTTTCTTTGTGGAAGTAGGCACGGAAGTTTCCCTTCTCCCCTGGCTGGGATTTTTGCCTCGCGGTAGTACCGCATGGGGGGCACGGTAGTACCGCGCATGCGGAAGTACCGCCCCCAGCTTCTGTGCGTCTGTTTATCGGTTCTGTGCTGGGGTTGCGCCAGTACCGTGGGTCGGTACGGTAGTACCGCACAGCCGTGCGGTAGTACCGCTTGGTTGCAAGCAGTAGTACCGCGCGGCCTTGCGGTAGTACCGCTGGCCAGGCGCGGTAGTACCGCTGGCCGCGGGCTGGTTGGTGGGTAACAGTTGGATCTTTTCCACACACTATATAAGGGGTCCCCTTCTTCCCTGTTGACTTACCTCTTCCACCACTAAGCTCCATTATTGCTCCAAGCTCCATTTTCACCCGATCTCACTCCCTAGCCAACCAAACTTGTTGATTTGCTTGGGAGTGGTTGAGAAGGCCCCGATCTACACTTCCACCAAGAGATATTTGATTCCCCCACTAATCCCTTGCGGATCTTGTTACTCTTGGGTGTTTGAGCATCCTAGACGGTTGAGGTCACCGCGAAGCCATAGTCCATTGTGGTGAAGCTTTGTGGTGTTGTTGGGAGCCTCCAATTGAGTTGTGGAGATTGCCCCAACCTCGTTTGTAAGGGTTCGGTCGCCGCCTCCAAAGGCACCAATAGTGGAATCACGGCATCTCGCATTGTGTGAGGGCGTGAGGAGATTACGGTGGCCCTAGTGGCTTCTTGGGGAGCATTGTGCCTCCACACCGCTCCAACGGAGACGTACTTCCTCTCAAAGGGAAGGAACTTCGGCAACACATCCTCGTCTTCACCGTCTCCACTCTTGGTTATCTCGTGCCTTTACTTGTGGAAGCTTATTTGTTTCATATATCTTGCTTGCTTGTGTTCCTATCTGTGTTGCATCATATAGGTTGCTCACCTAGTTGCATATCTAGACAACCTACTTTGATGCAAAGTTTAAATTGCTAAAGAAAAGCTAAAAATTGTTAGTTTCCTATTCACCCCCCTAGTCAACCATATCGATCCTTTCAATTGGTATCAGAGCCTCGTCTCTTTATTAAGGACTTTATCGTCCAAAGAGTATGGTTGATACCGTAGACGGTGTGGAGGAACACTCCGGTGTGAATCTGATCTCGTCTACGGGCGATGGGGGAACCTCGGTCTCTCGTGAGGAGTTCAATGTGGCCTTGGAGACATTGGAAACCTCCATGATGACCGAAGTTGAAAGCATGTTTACAAAATTTCTTGAGGGGCTTAAACTATCCACCGCACCGTTGAAAGTGGGTGACCCCGCCAACAAGGTGACGGATGCTATCCCCGACAAGGGGGGAGCTAGTAGTGAAAAGGCTCCTTCTTCTAGTGGTAAGAATGGCACCGGCATCTTTGCCCATGTGGAACCACCACTTGTTTATGGTGGACCGGTTCCTTCCACTCATTTGAATCATGCCGGTCCTCCCCCTAAGATTGTGAAAAATGAGGACTTTGATTCTTGGGTTTACCGCTTTAAACGTCATTTAAATCATGTGAACACTAACCTTTGGAGAATCATTGAAGAAGGTTTTTATCCGCATGATCCAAGCAACTTCACTCCTCGAGAAGCCGCGGATAATCAATTCAATGAGAATGCTCTCTTCATCATTCAAGATGCAATTCCACCCGAAGACCTACCTCATCTTCGTCCCTTCGCCTTGGCCAAAGATGCATGGCATTGTGTTGTCTCTCTCTACCGGGGAAGCGCAAGCATTCAACGCTCCAATTATGAAGTGGTACAAGATGAGGCCGATGCCGATGAGTTTGCAATGAAAGAAGATGAAGAACCTCGTGAGCTTTATCGGAGAGTAACCAAACTTGCGGTCTCACTACGAGATCATGGGAGCAAGGACACGGATGACAATTGGACCAAGCGCAAATTCCTCAAGGAAATGATGCCCTATCACAAGGCCATGTCCTCCGTCATTCGTCAAAGACCAGACTTCCACACTTTGACCTCAAGAGAAGTGTTGGATGAGTTTGTGGCCATGAACATTTTGGACAAGACCGCCGACAATGCGGTGCTTCGTTCTCAACGGGCAAAGAAGCCTAACCTTGCATTGAAGGCCAAGCTCACCGTGGAAGAGGAAGAAGAGGAGAGCAACCCTGAAGATACGAAGTATGCATATCATGAACACATGGCACTTGCTTCAAGGCAATTTTGGAGCAAGAAAAACTCGAGGCCAAACTTTAGCAAAAGCAACTCGAGTGGCACAAGGGGCAAGCAACGTGTAAGGACTTGCTACAATTGCGGCAGCGTGAGTCATTTCGTTGCGGAATGCCCGTATGAGAAGAGGGAAGACAATGGTGGCAAGCTCATCCGAAAGGACAAGGCCAAGTCGTTCCCCAACAAGAATAACTTCACCAAGAAGACTCCTCCCAAGGCTTTGGTTGTGCAAGAAGAGTACAATGAGGATGATGACGATGATGAAGATGGTGAGTCTGTTGCCATGGCCTCCGCTGCCATTGCAACAACGTCACGGGTGTCTCTCTTTGACTCACCCAATGAGAGCATCACCGCCAAGTGCCTCATGGCTAAAGCCACCAACAAGGTAACCTCCAACATCAAAACTACCATCATTAATCATCCTTCCCCGACAGATAGCATTAATGAACTTGAGGGAGCTAATGTGGAGGCTAACGAGTTTGAGGCCTTTATGGGCAAACTCAAGGGAAAATCCAAGAAGCACTTTGTTGCTCTCTTGGAACAACTTGGTGAAGCCAATGACATGATCGAGGCTCACGAAGACACCATCTCTAAGATGGAAGGGCATAGTCATGACTATGCCGATGAGATTTTGGATCTTTCCAATGCTCTTGAGGAAGAGCGTGGTCTTCGTTTGGCTCTTGAGGAGTCACACAACGTTGATCATGCTAAGTTAAAGAAAGATTATGATCATGTCCTCATTGTTTCTCGTGTGCTAAATTCCGAGAAGGCCAAACTCGGGGTTGATCTTGCTAGACTCAAAGAGGAGTTTGATATACTTGACAAGGCCCACAAGGCCTTGAAGGGTATTCATGCTAGTCTCAAGGAGTCTCATGATCAACTCCAAGTGAAGCTAACTAAGGAGAAAGCAACTTTTCCTCATATGGTTCTAATTGATAATGCAAATGCTACTAACCCGTGTTGTGAGCATATACATCTTGTTGAGGAAAATGCTAAGTTGAAGGAGCAACTTGAGAGAGGTCTTGCGACTTGCATACAAGGCAAGAAGAACCTCAATGATCTCTTGATCAACCAAAAGGGAGGTGTGGCCAAGGAAGGGGTTGGGTACGTGCCCGACTCCAAGAACAAGAAGAAGAATGACAAGACCAAACGACCTCCTCCCCTCATGCAAACCTTTGTGAGGGAGGGAGAGAGTGCCCTTGAGGAGAAGAAGAAGAACAATGTCAAGAAGGGCAATGTCACCCCTCTTAACAAAGCTGGCGATTTTAACCCTTCTTATGTGTTATGCCGTGCTAGTGATGGGCATGTTTATGCCAAATTTGTTGGTTCTCTTCATGAGTACATTGAATGGTCGATTTGGGTTCCTAAGACCCTTGTTACTAACATCAAAGGACCCATTACAAAATGGGTACCTAAAACCAAGCATTGATCTCTTGTAGGTGTTTGCTTCCGGTGGTGGATCATGGTTGCTCGATAGCGGAGCTACAAATCATATGACCGGAAGCAAGGACTTGGTGGTGGACGTGCACAAAGTTCCATCTATGCCCACCAATGTCGAGTGGGGTGACGCCCCATCTTCTAAGGTATTGGGACTTGGCAAGGTGGTCATCTCTAATGATCTCACGATCGAGAAGGTCATGCTTGTTGAGTCCCTTGCATACAATTTACTTTCCATTCGTCAACTTGCTATCATGGGCTTTGCCACTTTCTTTGATATCGATATCGTGGCCCTCTTGTGGAGCAAGACTCTTAAAGTAGTTTTTGTTGGGCATGTCGAGAATGGTCTCTATGTGATTAACTTTTCAGAGCGACCCACTAAGACCGCGACATGCCTAATGGCTAAAGTTGATGTGGGATGGCTTTGGCATCGCCGTTTAGCCCATGTCAATATGAGATCTTTGCAAAGTCTCCTCAAGGGGGACCATGTCCGTGGAGTAACGAATGTTAGTTTTGCTAAAGATCGTGCTTGCAGTGCCTGTATCGATGGAAAGCTACATGAGAAGGCTCACCCTCCCACGACTATCATTTATTCAAAGAGGCCTTTGGAGCTCCTTCACATGGATCTCTTTGGGCCTCCATCCTTCGATAGTCTTGGAGGTAGGAAGTATTGCTTGGTGATTGTGGATGACTACTCAAGGTACACGTGGGTGTATTTCTTCAAGAGGAAGAGCGAGACCCAACAAACAGTCATTGACTTTTCAAATGAAGCACAACGTCAACACAATGCAAAGATCTTGACAATAAGAAGTGACAACGGCACCGAGTTCAAGAACTACACCTTGGATGAGTTTCTTAGTGATGAGGGAATCAAGCATCAATATTCCGCACCCTACACCCCTCAACAAAACGGTGTTGCGGAGAGGAAGAACCGGACGCTGATGGATGCGGCAAGGACCATGATGGCGGAGTTCAAGTCTCCGTACAACTTTTGGGCCGAAGCCATCAACACCGCGTGTCATGCATCAAATCGGCTCTACCTCCGCAAGGGCTTGAACAAGACTCCATATGAGATACTCACCAGTAACAAGCCCAACCTCAAGTACTTCCGGGTATTCGGGTGTAAGTGTTTCATTCTCAAGAAAGGTGTTCGGTTGTCTAAATTTGAGGCTAGAGCTTATGAGGGCGTATTTGTTGGCTATGCTACAAACTCTCATGCTTACCGTGTCCTCAATAAATCCACGGGACTTATTGAGGAGACGTGTAACGTGGAGTTTGATGAGAATAACGGCTCCCAAGTGGAGCAAAGTGGCACTTGTGATGTAGGTGATGAAATTCCTCCCCAAGCCATAAGAAGAATGGGTGTTGGCTTTATCCTACCCATTGAGGAACCCCTTGTAGCCGAAGGAGAAGGACAAAGCTCCACTCAAGTGGAGCCATCACCAACCCAAGGCCCACACGCTTCCGAAGAACAACATGAAGACCCTCATCCTCAAGAACATGACCAAGGGTAAGACCACGCTCAAGACAGTGTTGACACATCAAGTGATGCCCAAGGTCAAGTTCTCTCATCCTCTGAGCAAGTTCAAGAACAAGAACAATCCCAAGACGACGCTCAAGATGATCAAGTGACCACTCCTCGTCTCACCCCCGAGGAGGAATTAGAGTGTCGTGCCGCCAAGGTTTCTTCCAAGCTCTCCACCAAGGATTATCTCATGACGAATGTGCTTGGAAGCTTAAGAAAAGGGGTAAGCACTCGTAGACAATTAGCAAATTATTGTGAGCATCACGCATTTGTCTCTTGTGTGGAACCCCACAAGGTCTATGAGGCGCTAGAAGATCCGGATTGGCTCAATGCCATGCATGAAGAACTCAACAACTTTGAGCGCAACAAAGTGTGGAGATTGGTGCCAAGACCGACCGGGAATCACAATGTCATAGGAACCAAGTGGATATTTAAGAACAAGCAAGATGGCCATGGGATCATCATTCGCAACAAGGCTCATTTGGTAGCACAAGGCTACTCCCGAGTCGAGGGTATCGACTACGGTGAAACCTTTGCTCTCGTTGCTCGTCTTGAATCCATTCGCATGTTGATTGCATATGCTTCTCATCACAACTTTAAGTTACAACAAATGGATGTGAAGAGTGCTTTTCTTAATGGTCCTATTAATGAATTGGTTTACGTCAAGCAACCCCCCGGGTTCGAGGATCCCTACTTTCCCGATCATGTGTATCAACTCGATAAGGCACTCTATGGCCTTAAACAAGCCCCACGTGCGTGGTATGACCACCTTACCGAGTTGTTACAAGACCGTGGTTTTGAAGTTGGGCTAATCGACCCCACTCTTTTTACTAAGAAGGTCAAAGGGGAGTTGTTTGTGTGCCAATTATATGTTGATGATATTATCTTTGGTTCTCCTAACAAAGCTTTCAATGAGGAATTTGCCGCTCTTATGACCTCAAAGTTCGAGATGTCCTCCATGGGAGAGTTGAAGTTCTTTCTAGGGTTCGAAGTGAAGCAAAGAAGAGAAGGAACCTTCATCAATCAATCCAAATACACTCAAGACATGCTCAAGAGATTCAAGCTAAGTGACGTCAAGCCGGCTTCCACTCCAATGCCCACCAAGTGCCAACTTGACTTAGATCCCAATGGTAAAGTGGTGGATCAAAAGGTATATCGTTCCATGATTGGATCCTTGCTTTACCTTTGTGCATCTAGACCGGACATCATGTTGAGTGTGGGAATTTGTGCACGGTTTCAAGCCACACCTAAGGAAAGTCACTATGTGGCGGTCAAACAAATATTTCGATATTTGGCTCATACCCCAAACTTTGGCTTATGGTACCCAAGAGGATCAAACTTCAAGCTTGTAGGGTACTCGGATTCCGATTGGGCGGGAGACAAAGTGGATAGGAAGTCCACTTTCGGAGGGTGCCAATTCCTTGGTTGCTCTTTGGTAAGTTGGTCTTCCAAAAAGCAAAGTTGTGTGTCTCTCTCATCCACTGAGGCGGAGTATGTTGCCGCCGGTAGTTGTTGTGCTCAACTCCTATGGATGAGGCAAACTTTAAAGGATTACGGTGTCACTTGTGACAAAGTGCCTCTTTGGTGTGACAATGAAAGTGCCATCAAGATCTCTCTCAACCCGGTGCAACACTTCAAGATGAAGCATATTGAGATCCGGTATCACTTCATCCGGGATCACATTAGGCAAGGAGAGATCGAGTTCAACTACGTCAACACTCATGATAACCTTGCAGATATCTTCACGAAGCCCTTGGATGAAGTAAGATTTCGCGAGTTAAGGCATGAGCTAAATATCATCGATTCGAGCAATGTTGCTTGAACCCTTGCACACCCCACCATACTCAACGTGTTGTCCTATTTAGATGTAGGCATGGACATAGGGGGAGTGATGTTCTCTCAATGAACTCTCCCTCCCCCCATTATGCATAAATCAATCAAGTCTTTCACATTAGCCATGTTTGATGGTACTTGTGCTTCAAAGACGAGTTTTGGTCATGGACCCAAGGATAATTCTTCGCGGTGCCATACCAATTGACTCAAACATAGGTGGCTACGGCCACCGCCCTCTCGTTTGGAGAGGTGGTGTCTCGTGGTTGGTTCGTTTGTTGTGTGCCTTTCTGGTTTTGTGTGTTGCGTGGTCTTGTGGTGTCGTGTTGGCTCGGAGTGTTTTGTGCAAAGATCCAGTTTTTCGTGTGCTCGAAACATGCATCTTCTTGAGCTCACGGTACTACTGCGTCTGGCCGCGGTACTACCGCTTTGGGAGGCACGGTACTACCGCGCCACAACACGGTACTACCGCTCTGGTGCGATACTTCGGAAGTACCGCGCCGGGCGGTACTACCGTGTCTGGGCACGGTACTACCGCGCCGTCGAGGGCGCGTGGGGGTTATGACTCGGGCAGGGGAGTTCCAACTCCCCATACCCATTCTTTTGTCTCTCTCTCAAGAACGGCGCCAGAGGCCCTCGCCGGATCTTGTCTCCGGCCACTCTCCTCGGATTCCGACCGGTGGGATCGTTCCCCACCACTTCCTCTTGCCATGGACCAAGGTTTTTCCACAAATCCCTCTTTTTCTTGGTTGTTCTCTTGCTTCTAGGTTTTTGGGGAGAAACTTGTCGTTCTTGAGATTTTAGGCCAAATCTGTGCAAGAGTAGGATGTAGGAGAGTCGTGATGCGTAGGAAACATACTTGATATGCTGTCTTGTGGTAGCTTTGTCCAACCGTAGTACCACCGTGGTTTCGCGGGCTTTTTTCAGATTTGAACCTATTCAGATCTGACGCGGTGCGGTACTACCGTGCCTAATGTGTGGTACTACCGCTCTGCAGACGCGGTACTACCGCGCCAACCGCGGCGCTAAGGTCGTACTACCGCTCCTACATCCGGTACTATCGTGATCTTGCACGGTACTACCGCGTCTAAGAGCCGTACTACTATCTTAGCTCCGCAGCACTTGGCAGTACTACCGTAGGGATCAAATCTCTCTCTAGGCATTTATCATGTGTGCTTTCTGCTTGTTTCACTTGCGTTGTTGTGGTCTTTGCATTAATCTCTCTTGGCTGTTGTGGGTGTTTTTGCGTTCTGTGTCTCAGGTGGTGGCTCTCGCTGTTCCAATCCCAGTCGTGACACTGGCTCCAAGCGTCTGCGCAACCCCCAAGATGAAGCCCCAGAGGGCTCCAATGCCCCCAAGCGTAATGTCAAGACCACTGCCAGCAAGCAAAAGGAACCTGCTAAGGGCATGGACGAGATTTCTGTCACTGAGTATGTCGAACGCCAGAGGGTCAATCCCTATGTGACTCCTCGGGCTATGCTCAAAGGCACTGAGATGTTATGGAACAAGCAACAGGTTCTCATCTATCTGGATGTAATCAAGAGCAAGCAGAATACATTCGTGGAGGTCAAGTGGATAGACATGCATCACATGCGGAAGGACAAGTTTCGTGACTATTTTGGAGAGGCTCTGGACTTGGTGGAGCAGTTTGCTATTGAGCCGGTGATCTCTTTTCACCATGACTATAACCCTGAGCTCATCTGTCAGTTCTTTGCCTCAGTGTACTTTCATCCCGGGGAGGAGCGGAGGATGACCTGGATGACCAATGGCCGTCAGATGTCTGCTACATGGAAAGAGTTCATGGATCTGCTGCACATTCCTGATGACGGGCTTCACACCCCCGTTGGTGTTCGCCCCCATGCCAACTCTGAGTCTGCCAACAAGAACCTGCTTCAGCCCTTCCTTGTTGAGAAGGTACTCCCCAATGGCAAGTCATCTTGGGTGTTAAACTCCTTTCTAGATATCATGCATCGCATCTTCCGCAACACTCTGTTCCCATGCATTGGCGACAAGGCAAGGTACATGCATATCTAGTGGACATGTTGCTCTTGTGTGCAGAGGCACGTTCTTCTCAGACTCAGCCACTTGATGTCTCACACATCATGTGGTGTGAGCTTCAGTTTGCGGTGTTCACTCGTAAGGTACCTATCTATGGACCGTACCTGTTTCTGCTGCTCTCCACCACTTGGGAGAAGATGTACCCGGGTGATGAGTTCCTTACTCCAGACTGGATTCGCCATGAGTCCATCAGCCTCCGCGTCAAGCCCAACTGGGCCAACACCACTACCCGTGCTGAGGCCTCTTCTGCTAGGAGGGCTGCTGGTGAGGGGGAGGCTGCTGTTGCTGAGAATGTTGCTGAGGACCGTGCTGCTAGGTCCACCACTTCTTCCTCTGAGCCGTCATGGGCCAAGAAGCTAAAGGACAAGATGAAGACTCTCTTCTACATGCAGGCGAAGGGACAGTACAGGGCTCACGTGGCAGACAAGGAGAGTCGCCGCCGTGACAAGAAGGTTATGAGGCTCTTTGGAGAGGATGTGTCTGGCGGGTCTGAGGACGTCATCACACCTGAGGCTGCCTGGATGTCCAAGCAAGGATACAAGTGGACCAGTTCATAGGATGACCTCGAGGAGACTATCCCCGCCGCTGAGTCTGACGAGGAGCACGAGGAGCAGTGGGACGACTTCTCTGCCTGAGCCACCCCGTGTGTGTAGGTGTCCTCTCTGCCTTTTTGGCATCTCGATGCCAAAGGGGGAGAGAGTGTAGGGATTTGCGTTGTGTCGTGCTTGGTGTGTTTGTTTGCTTTGTCGTTTGGACCTCGTTTTCCTCGTTTGCTTTTATTTGGTTTGTGCCTTCGAGACCTATCCTACATATGGTGTAAGACATATGCACTCTATCTATCTTAGTTAACTTATGTTTGTACTATCTTGTCTAGTGATAGATATGCATTGTCTCTATAATATAGGGGGAGCTATGTTCCTAGTATTCGTGTGCCATGCAGTCCATAGCACTCATCTAGGTGGCACACATCTAGGGGGAGCCCGTCTATATTATAGAGAGGATGGGTTTGCATTTACTTAATAGTATTTTCTTTGTGCAAATCCCGTTTTGTCATCAATCCACCAAAAAGGGGGAGATTGTAAGGACATAACTATCCCTAAGTGTTTTAGTGATTGATGAAAACGCATTTGCGGACTAATCGTGTGCCATGAGTATTCCAGACACTTCTTTGCTAGGCACAAGACGATTGGGTGCCCCTCGAAGACTGACGAAGACGGCGTCTTTTCTACGTTTCTTTTTGGTGGATTTGAGTCGTAGGAAAGCCGTACTATTAAGAGGGGGTCCGCATTGGAAAGGTTTGGGTGGAATCATCACGTACACGTCTCCTTCTTATCCCCTCCTTATTCCTTGGAGCTTCCTCCGTTTTCTTGCCTCCCTTGTCTGGCTGCCGTTGTTGGTTGCGGTAATACTGCTCCCAGG
This sequence comes from Triticum urartu, assembly GCF_056163025.1. NCBI lineage: Eukaryota > Viridiplantae > Streptophyta > Magnoliopsida > Poales > Poaceae > Triticum > Triticum urartu. The sequence continues at coordinate 472,950,196 of NC_141874.1, forward strand.
TCAACGGTAGTACCGTAGGCATCCGCGGTAGTACCGCGCGGTGGCGCGGTAGTACCGCAGGTGCCCACGGTAGTACCGCTCCCCTGGAGCCGCACTACCGCTGCCCACCAGGCTAGTGCCGCCCCTTTGCGGTTGTAGGAGCGGATGTAATTTTTTACATCCACACCTACCGCGATAGTACCGTTTTCGCCGAGCGGTAGTACCGTGCTATGCAGTCAGGCAGTAGTACCGCCCCTCGGCAGTACTACTGTGTCGGGTTTTTGCTACTTTCGTTTCTTTGCGAAAGTAGGCACGGAAGTTTCCCTTCTCCCCTAGCTGGGATTTTTGCCTCGCGGTAGTACCGCATGGGGGCCGCGTTAGTACCGCACGTGCGGAAGTACCGCCCCCAGCTTCTGTGCGTTTGTTTATCGGTTCTGTGCTGGGGTTGCGCCAGTACCGTGGGTCGGTACGGTAGTACCACACAGCCATGCGGTAGTACCGCTTGGTTGCAAGCAGTAGTACCGCGCGGCCTTGCGGTAGTACCGCTGGCCGCGGGCTGGTTGGTGGGTAACGGTTGGATCTTTTCCACACACTATATAAGGGGTCCCCTTCTTCCCCGTTGACTTACCTCTTCCACCACTAAGCTCCATTATTGCTCCAAGCTCCATTTTCGCCCGATCTCACTCCCTAGCCAACCAGACTTGTTGATTTGCTCGGGAGTGGTTGAGAAGGCCCCGATCTACACTTCCACCAAGAGATATTTGATTCCCCCACTAATCCCTTGCGGATCTTGTTACTCTTGGGTGTTTGAGCATCCTAGACGGTTGAGGTCACCGCGAAGCCATAGTCCATTGTGGTGAAGCTTCGTGGTGTCGTTGGGAGCCTCCAATTAAGTTGTGGAGATTACCCCAACCTCGTTTGTAAAGGTTCGGTCGTCGCCTCCAAGGGCACCAATAGTGGAATCACGGTATCTCGCATTGTGTGAGGGCGTGAGGAGATTACGGTGGCCCTAGTGGCTTCTTGGGGAGCATTGTGCCTCCACACCGCTCCAACGGAGACGTACTTCCTCTCAAAGGGAAGGAACTTCGGCAACACATCCTCGTCTTCACCGTCTCCACTCTTGGTTATCTCGTGCCTTTACTTGTGGAAGCTTATTTGTTTCATATATCTTGCTTGCTTGTGTTCCTATCCGTGTTGCATCATATAGGTTGCTCACCTAGTTGCATATCTAGACAACCTACTTTGATGCAAAGTTTAAATTGCTAAAGAAAGGCTAAAATTGTTAGTTGCCTATTCACCCCCCCCCCCTCTAGTCAACCATATCGATCCTTTCAATCGGCGTCCAAAAATCGGCCCAGCCGCGCCCCAGGAGCCTGCTTTTCGCCAGTTTGGCCCGAAACTGGCGCCGGCTGACCCAGGCCAAACCCGGCGTGCTGGGGGGCGCCCGGGGGCACTGGGGCAAGCGATTTTGGCACAAACTAACTACGGGCCCGCCGAGTCAGCGACACTTGCCTTGTCGTCCTCACAACGCCTCGGTTTCCCGCAGAAAATCAATGCCAAGGCTGCCGCCGGTCAGCTGATACGTCTCCAACATATCTATAATTTTTTATTGTTCCATGCTATATTATATTCTGTTTTGGACATTATTGGGCTTTATTATACACTTTTATATTTTTGGGGGACTAACCTATTAACCGGAGGCCCAGCCCAGAATTGTTGTTTTTCGACTATTTTAGGGTTTCGCAGAAAAAGAATATCAAACGAAGTCCAAACGGAATGAAACCTTTGGGACCGTTTTTTTCGGAACGAACATGGTCTAGAGGACTTGGACCCTACGTCAAGCAATCAATGAGGAAGGCACGAGGTAGGGGGCACGCCTATCCCCCTAGGCGCGCCCTCCACCCTCATGGGCCCCCTGTTGCTCCACCGACGTACTCCTTCCTCCTATATATACCTACGTACCCCCAAACTACTAGAGACGGAGCCAAAACCTTAATTCCACCGTCGTAACTTTCTGTATCCACGAGATCCCATCTTGGGGCCTTTTCCGGAGCACCGCCAGAGGGGGCACCGATCACGGAGGGCTTCTACATCAACACCATAGCCTCTCCGATGAAGTGTGAGTAGTTTACTTCAGACCTACGGGTCCATAGTTATTAGCTGGATGGCTTCTTCTCTCTTTTTGGATCTCAATACAAAGTTCTCCCCCTCTCTTGTGGAGATCTATTCGATGTAATCTTCTTTTGCGGTGTGTTTGTTGAGACCGATGAATTGTGGGTTTATGATCAAGTTTATCTATGAACAATATTTGAATCTTCTCTGAATTCTTTTATGTATGATTGGTTATCTTTGCAAGTCTCTTCGAATTATCAGTTTGGTTTGGCCTACCAGATTGATCTTTCTTGCAATGGGAGAAGTGTTTAGCTTTTGGTTCAATCTTGCGGTGTCCTTTCCCAGTGACAGTAGGGGCAGCAAGGCACGTATTGTATTGTTGCCATCGAGGATAACAAGATGGGGTTTATATCATATTGCATGAGTTTATCCCTCTACATCATGTCATCTTGCTTAAAGTGTTACTCTGTTCTCTTGAACTTAATACTCTAGATGCATGCTGGATAGCGGTCGATGTGTGGAGTAATAGTAGTAGATGCAGGCAGGAGTCGGTCTACTTGTCTCGGACGTGATGCCTATATACATGATCATACCTATATATTCTCATAACTATGCTCAATTCTGTCAATTGCTCAACAGTAATTTGTTCACCCACCGTAAATACTTATGCTCTTGAGAGAAGCCACTAGTGAAACCTATGGCCCCCGGGTCTATCTTCCATCATATTAATCTTCCAATACTTAGTTATTTCTTTTGCCATTTTTTTTACTTTGCATCTTTTATTTCTCTTTATCATAAAAATACCAAAAATATTATCTTATCATATCTATCAGATCTCACTCTCATAAGTGACCGTGTAGGGATTGACAACCCCTTATCGCGTTGGTTGCGAGGATTTATTTGTTTGTGTAGGTGTGAGGGACTTGTGCGTGGCCTCCTACTGGATTGATACCTTGGTTCTCAACAACTGAGGAAAATACTTACGCTACTTTGTTGCATCACCCTTTCCTCTTCAAGGGAAAACCAACGCAAGTGCTCAAGAGGTATCATCAGCCTTCCATTGATTCCTCACGGGCAGCGCGGCGACGCCCCCCTCCCGCCATGCGTACACACGGCGCCCAGCCCCGGTCGCTATAAAGCAACGCCTTCCCCAAGCCTGTGGCCACACGCCGCCCACAGCCGCCGAGCTCTGCCTCTCTCTCCCCGGGCGCAGCCGCCGCCGACGCTCCTCCCCCTCTCTCCCCGTGCCCAACCGCGACGATGGGCGAGCGGTTCCCCGACGATGGGGTAGTGGCCAATGGCTTCGGCCGCCGCTCCTTGCACGAGTGGGAAGCCCACTTGCTGTTCGAGGCCAACATCCCGACGCCTCCCGACATGCACGCGCCGGGGCAGTGGAAGCTCAGCGCCGGTGGCGTCCCCCCCCCTCCCCCGCTGTCCGACGTCATCGTGCGCGCCGACTACTTCGCCAACAAGGTCGACCGCATGCGGGCGTCGCTGACGGAGGAGCAACGGGCCCTCCCACAGTACGCCGCCGGCAACCATGAGGCATGGGCGGCGTACTTCTAGCACCGGCAGGCGCAGCGGCTGGCCTCCACCAACAAGGCACCGGTGGTGCGGGGGACGAAGAACAGCGAGGGCCGCCGCCTGTGGTGAGGCGCCCCCGGCCGCACTCTCCACGCCTTCCTCCAGCACCTCGAGGGCGGCAACAACCCGTCGTTGACTTATCCTGCCGCCCCGCCACACCAATGGATGCCGAGGAGGATGGCATCCTCTTCCTCCTTCTCCCGCTCCTCCTCCGGGTCGCCGGCAATGTTCAGCGTCAAGGCCGAGCCCGCGGGGACGCCGCTCGGCCGGCGCACTCGCAGCGCCGACATCGTCATCAACGAGGGCGGGCGCGCCTCCTCCTCGGCTCCTCCCCGCTTCGTCAAGCCGAAGACAGAACCAGGGCTCGCCGCCGCCGTGAAGACGGAGCCCGGGCTCGCCTCCATGAAGACAGAGCCAGGGCTCGCTGCCGTGAAGACGGAGCTGGAGCTCTCCGACGTGGCGGCCTTGAAGTGGGCGTGCGAAGACTGGGTGCGGATGGAGCTGGAGCGCCAGTGCCGCGCCCTAGAGCAAATCGTCGCTCGGCGTCGTGGCCGCGATGAGGGAGGCGTCGTCATTCTCGACGACGACAGCAACGAGGACGCGCCGCCACCCGTCCGCCAGGGCGACCCCGGGCAGGAGGCCAGCAGGGGCGGCAGCGTGAAGGAGGAGAAGGACGACGACGACAACGGCGATGGCAGCCACTTCGCTACGCTCAGCGCGTTCTTCGGCCTGTAGTTGCGGCCTTTTTTTGTAAGTATTTTACTTTGCTATGTAAAAATCTATTTAAGTCACCTAAGTAATGCCATGTTTGCCGAATTTTAACTGAATCTTTGTCCCGTTTGCCGAATTTTAACCGAATTTCTTTAAAAAAAATTAAAAACACCTTCTAGGGACGATCCTGAAGCCGGCGGTTGGGAACCCAAAAACCCCCACATCAATTTTTAAATTGGTTCGTCTCCAGATAGCGATTTTAAGCCTCCTGGAGGCCCCACGGTTGGAGATGCTCTTAACTATAAAGAACGAACGAACGAGGTATGTACTATCTCATATATTGAGTCCTAGAGTCTGGAGGTGCCTACACAAGCAAACGCGGCGGGCCGGCAAAGCTACCATGCTGTTTCGCGGAACAAGCAAATAAGCGCGCGCCACACGAGGTGGTTTTGTCCATTGATCACGTGAACTATTCCACGTGGAAGACAGAAGTGAGTGGGTGGGGTACGGTACGGTGGACTTGACCATCGCGTTCTGAGCAAAACGTACTTACCTACTCCCCCTGTAAATAGTGATTTAAAACGTGCCTCATCGATGGTCTTTCATACACAAGTCAGACGGGTGATCGATCAATACTGTAGTACTCCCTCTCTCTGTAAAGAAATAGTGAAATAAACAATTTTATATTTCTTTTATATATATATATATTTCTTTAAAAAGGGAGTACCAGACTAGCTTTTGACACGCAGCTGCAGGAGAAAATATCCCATGGTAAAATACTCGGCCAAAAATCACACCCAGAAGCAAAAATCGTCGCGTTATGAAAAATATGGAATTGCAACACCGTCCGACATCATAGAAACAGAAACTATTATTGCACTAGCAATTTTTTGCAACTATTCCATGCAGTCTGGGCGTTAGTGTGCAGGGGATACCCATAATAGAATAACAGCGTACCAGAAAGTAATTTGAAATGAGATCCACAGCTTTTCCAACAGATAAGAAAGAAACATTGACTCGGGATAATCTGGGAAGAAACAGTTGCACCCAGAAAAACCGAGCAGTTGCTAAATCGGGACCAACTTAAGTGTACACCATAGGCCACGATGATTAACAACACATCATGGTCATGGAAGCTGAGTTTAACCCCATCCGACCCAGCAAATAACATCTGCTGCTCTCCTTGATTCGACACGGCAGGTCAAGTTTGGGAAGCTCCACAAGCTTCTATTGCAAGCCATCGGAGCATAAGCTCTCGGCAGCACAAGTCTCTTTAGGAATCCCAGAATTGATCGTTCATCTTCTAGAGCTGTCATCTTCTTTCTCCAGGTTCGGGGGGTATATCGTGTCAAAGACAACCAGCGTGAAGAGATTTCTTACTTCAGCAGGTGTACCATTTGCTAAATTGTGATAATCGATATTTCCATCGCTTTTTGGTTCGTAACCAATCTCCTTTTTTCCATGTTGAACACGCTCAATTAATTTGAGAACCTTCAAGTATGCTTGTAGTGGGATAAATACCTAAACCGGAATATGTACCAAGATGGCATAAATCAGCATCAGTACATGGAGCATTACAATTGTCACCATCTAGAATAGATAAAATACAGTAGCATGGCTGCAGTTCATCTCTACCAGTGCTGGCAATGTTGTGCGTGTAAAGAGGTAAAGAACTAGGAAATCTTAGGATGCATGCGTTAGTTCAGGAGCGGCTATTCCTGGCTAAGTGACTACTCCTACCTGTTAAAATACCATGCTTTATAGGCCATAGTTAATATTGTTACTGATAATATGAGAGTTCTCTTAGACCAGAGAGATGTTCTCCCGTGCTTGAGAGATAGTCCCTCCGTCCTAAAATAACTGTTTTTGATTTAGTACAACTTTAGGCACGGAGGGAGTACTTAGATACACCACTACCCAGAAAGATATCAGCATTAGTTGAAGTTATTTGAAAAAGGCTTTGGGCCAGCCTCAGGCTTACCCTTACAGAGTTGGACAGACTGGGGCCTGGCGTTTCAGGCCTGTCCCAAAGCACAATATTTCAACAGGTCTACTTGCAAGCAGCAAATAACTAAACTAAATATGGAGGGCAGAAGAATTTACACTTACAAGATCTGAGGACGGTGCTTGAGGGATTTTCGCCATAGCATTTGCAACATAATACTCGTCAGTCATTTCAGTTAATGCCTGCCTCATTGAGATAGCAAGGTCTTTTACTTCAGCTAATAACCCTTTTTTGCCCCGCATCCGTGGTTCCAAGAGCTCTGCAAACCCAGCATCATGTTGACGGTTGATTGATTGTCCAATATCCACTGCCAGTGGCAGATCACCTCCAAGGTATACAGCAAGTGCAAAAGTAGCCACCACCAAAGGATCCCGTGGTTTGCGCACCAATGCCTCATGGAACGCTAAAATGCTTATCCTGTAGAAACAACAATCAAATAGAATGTCATCTTAGCAAGTAGTACTGAATCCCACGGATAACATTAAGAGTCTGGAAGGATGTATACTTCTTAGAATTAGAGGTGTGGAATCTGTATAAACTGATGAGTTGTACAGAAATAACAAGTTGAATCATTCAACTCTTACCATAAACTATTATGGCATGGCCTGTTAGGTGCAAGAAAACTATCCAGCTTAGAAAATAGGACCTGCGCGCACAAGATGGTAAACTTAATAGACAAATCTAGCAACTAAAGCCAAATTAAAAAAATATCCATAGCAATGCCACCACAACATGGAATTGCCTCCCAAACAGAAGGAACGCCACAATCTCAACTTAGAAATATTTTGCAACCAATCTATTATATTGGGGACCAGCTCTTTTGGCCGATTGTGAAAAACATATTTAGACCCTAACTAGCTAGGATTGTCAAAACATATGGGTTCAAGATTCTGGGAGAATCTGGGGGAAGGTCTGATTCTCAAGATTCTAGGAGAATCGACCAAAAGAACTGGGCTCCAATATAATAGGTATGAGTTATGTTTGATTCAATTGAACTAGAGCATCCAAAAAAATGGACTCAAATGACTGGGAAAATAAGTTCGAACCTATAATCTCTACTATTAAAGGAGGATCGAACGTCGTGATGGTTCGACCTCCCCTGCGCTCGTACGTAAGTTCTCCCGATCCCTCGCTACCGATTCCCGTGTCCGTCCTCCTCCCCTCGCGCAAAAAAAAAATCTTCGCATGAAAAAAGAAAAACGACCGCACACAAAATCAAACCAAGACCCACGCGTGCAGTTACCCCACCCACGACTCCCACCACCGCCACCATCGCGTCGATCCAATCACCTCGCCTTCGTCCTCGTTCCCCTCGCCCAACCCCTCGCTCCTCCCAATCACATATCTCTCCTGATGAGAAAAATTGTCACCGCCGTCCCTTGTCTTACCTCAGATCTTCCCTCAGAGGTCGATCTCGGTACTCCTCCACCACGCGCCCGCCTCCTCCCACGACTGTGGCCTGGCTTCTCCTCCTCCTCGCTCACAATCCACGTGCCCACCGCGCTGGCATAGGCGCCGACGCAGGTGACTCAGGCGCCCACCCTCCTAGCACTCGGGCACCGCCCACGCATAGACGCTGGCGTCAACCGTGCCATCGAGGTCAAGGAGTCCCTCGACCCAACCCTTGCCTGCGTCGGTTGCTCCGCCCGTCTCGATGGGATCGGTTACTCGGTCTCGAGCATCGGGCTCATCTCCGGCGAGTACGGCGTCGGTGCGGACGCTGCGGTGGACAGCGAAAGTACGGGCTAATTGCTAGCTCGTCCGAGTCTTCAGTCCACGCCATCCTGCCGCCTCTCTCTGCTGCACCGGCGCCCACCGCGCACTCCGCATGTTCTTCGACAAAGGCAAGGATAAACACTGAATGTCAGTTTGTCACCCCTCCAGAAGCAAGGTTGTCATCCCCTCTATCTCTCATATTTTTTTTACATCCTTGATTCCTTGTCACAGTGCTGCTCTGTGTTGCTACTGTTGTATGAATGAAGTGACATGCTGTTGTTGTATGAATAAAAATGAGCTGCTGCCTTTTTAATAAAACTAACTTGTTTGCAGATTCTTGTATGGGCAGAAGAAAGATAGAACATGTTGGCTTCCCTGTTTTTTTTCTATCTACAAGCCTATATATGTGCCTTGCCATCAGAAACAAAATGAGTAATAGGGGTTGGGGAGAATGCACATTCTGTAGTTAGCTAAAGAACTAGCTTAAGGGATAGCAAATCAATCATGTTTATGAGTTCTGAACTGCAGGTTGTAATTTAGATGACGTTTGTTATAACTCTGCTGCACATTTTTAGAACTAGACAGAGGGAAAGGGAGAGCTGCTAGCTAATACTTGAGATTCAAGGTTAATATCTGAATGAAGCAGTTTCTGCCCCCACAGACCCTTCAAACAAATCTGTACCGTGCCAGGTATGAGGGAATATTGTTGTGATATATAAAAATACTTGAGATGTTTCTGGGTGAAGCCGTAGCTACCAACTATGCTTCAATTTTTTTTACTGCTTCATTCATTATTCTTTTCAGTGAACTATAATCAATCATGGTGATAAACTCATCATCTTCCCGTTGAGTACCCTGCTGGTCTGATAAAATATGAGCTGGGGAAATAGAGATGACAAATGCTATCACATTGCAAAATCGTTCTACTCCTAGATTATTTACATATTATACTATTATATTCAATACAAGCTTTATGAGCATTTTAAATTACTTAATTTAGGCCTTGTATTTCTTGTAGGATATATTAACTCCGCCTATGTTGTCTCAACATAGCCGGTCCCAAGCCCGGGTAAAGGAGGAGGGTTGTGATAGGCTTGGCGAGCCAACGTAAAAACTCAGCCACTCTTATGGAGATGAAACCCATAGAAGGAGAAGATGTCTTAAGCTTTGCTCTAGCCTACAACATGATTGTAGCTAACACCCTCTTTAGAAAGAGAGAATCACATCTGGTGACTTTTAGTAGTGGCCAACACTCTAGCCAGATTGATTTCATCCTCTCGAGAAGAGAACATAGGCGTGCGTGCCTAGACTGTAAGGTGATACCTGGAGAGAGTGTTGTACCCCAGCATAAGCTGGTGGTTGCTGACTTCCGCTTTCGGATTCGTGTAGATAAGCGTGCCAAAGTCGCTAGAACGAAGTGGTGGAAGTTCAAGGGGGAGGTAGCTCTAGCATTCAAGGAGAGGGTCATTAAGGAGGGCCCTTGGGAGGAAGGAGGAGATGCGAACAATGTGTGGACGAAGATGGCGACTTGCATTCGTAAGGTGGCCTCGAAGGAGCTTGGAGTGTCCAGGGGAAGGAGAAGCGAAGATAAGGATACCTGGTGGTGGAATGATGATGTCCAGAAGGCGATTAAAGAGAAGAAAGATTGCTTCAAACGCCTATACCTGGATAGGAGTGCAGACAACATAGAGAAGTACAAGATGGCGAAGAAGGCCGCAAAGCGAGCTGTTGGTGAAGCAAGGGGTCGGGCATATGAGGACCTCTACCAACGGTTAGGCACGAAGGAAGGTGAAAGGGACATCTATAAGATGGCCAAGATCCAAGAGAGGAAGACGAGGGATATTGGCCAAGTCAAATGCATCAAGGACGGGGCAGGCCAACTCTTGGTGAAGGACGAGGAGATTAAGCATAGATGGCGGGAGTACTTCGACAAGCTGTTCAATGGGGAGAATGAGAGTTCTACCATTGAACTGGACGACTCCTTTGATGAGACCAGCATGCGTTTTGTGCGGCGAATCCAGGAGTCTGAGGTCAAGGAGGCTTTAAAAAGGATGAAAGGGGGCAAGGCGATGGGCCCTGATTGTATCCCCATTGAGGTGTGGAAAGGTCTCGGGGACATAGCGATAGTATGGCTAACCAAGCTTTTCAACCTCATTTTTCGGGCAAACAAGATGCCAGAAGAATGGAGACGGAGTATATTAGTACCAATCTTCAAGAACAAGGGGGATGTTCAGAGTTGTACTAATTACCGTGGAATTAAGCTGATGAGCCATACAATGAAGCTATGGGAGAGAGTCATTGAGCACCGCTTAAGAAGAATGACAAGCGTGACCAAAAATCAGTTTGGTTTCATGCCTGGGAGGTCGACCATGGAAGCCATTTTCTTGGTACGACAACTTATGGAGAGATATAGGGAGCAAAAGAAGGACTTGCATATGGTGTTCATTGACTTGGAGAAGGCCTATGATAAGATACCGCGGAATGTCATGTGGTGGGCCTTGGAGAAACACAAAGTCCCAGCAAAGTACATTACCCTCATCAAGGACATGTACGATAATGTTGTGACAAGTGTTCAAACAAGTGATGTCGACACTGATGACTTCCCGATTAAGATAGGACTGCATCAGGGGTCAGCTTTGAGCCCTTATCTTTTTGCATTGGTGATGGATGAGGTCACAAGGGATATACAAGGAGATATCCCATGGTGTATGCTCTTTGCGGATGATGTGGTGCTAGTTGACGATAGTCAGACGGGGGTAAATAGGAAGTTAGAGTTATGGAGACAAACCTTGGAATCGAAAGGGTTTAGGCTTAGTAGAACTAAAACCGAGTACATGATGTGCGGTTTCAGTACTACTAGGTGTAAGGAGGAGGTTAGCCTTGATGGCCAGGTGGTACCTCAGAAGGACACCTTTCGGTATTTGGGGTCAATGCTGCAGGAGGATGGGGGTATTGATGAAGATGTGAACCATCGAATCAAAGCCGGATGGATGAAGTGGCGCCAAGCTTCTGGCATTCTCTATGACAAGAGAGTGCCACAAAAGCTAAAAGGCAAGTTCTACGGGACGGCGGTTCGACCCGCAATGTTGTATGGCGCTGAGTGTTGGCCGACTAAAAGGCGACATGTTCAACAGTTAGGTGTGGCGGAGATGCGTATGTTGAGATGGATGTGTGGCCACACGAGGAAGGATCGAGTCCGGAATGATGATATACGAGATAGAGTTGGGGTAGCACCAATTGAAGAGAAGCTTGTCCAACATCGTCTGAGATGGTTTGGGCATATTCAGCGCAGGCCTCCAGAAGCTCCGGTGCATAGTGGACGGCTAAAGCGTGCGGAGAATGTCAAGAGAGGGCGGGGTAGACCGAATTTGACATGGGAGGAGTCCGTTAAGAGAGACCTGAAGGATTGGAGTATCACCAAAGAGCTAGCTATGGACAGTGGTGCGTGGAAGCTTGCTATCCATTTGACAGAGCCATGAGTTGGTTGCGAGATCTTATGGGTTTCACCTCTAGCCTACCCCAACTTGTTTGGGACTAAAGGCTTTGTTGTTGTTGTTGTTGTTATTTCTTGTAGGATATATTGTTATCATTTCCAGTTCGCCGATGATTGTTGTCTTTCTTGAGATTTAACAGCTTGTTTCTTGTAGGATATATTACTCTGAAATATCGCTAGCCATTGCCATGCTTCTGCAACACTTCAACCAATTGTTGATTATTGCCAATATTGGGAGGATCACTTAGTTGTACAGTTTGTTGCACAATTTTATGGTAAAAGTGTAAAACAATTATAATGTTACCATCAGAGTAATCAGTTTTATCTTGATTGTGGAGGTCGTCCTTTTCTGTAGAAGAGTCTCTACTGTATTCACCTTTTGCAGCTAAAAATAGCATTATGGCTTTTATGATTGACATTACAGACTCTTATCTTTAGTGCTTTTGGACTTTGGAGTAATCTTGTGGCGTATCAGCAGTGTTCAACTCACTTGTGTTCTTAAAACTCCTAACTGAGATACATATGAAGTTATTATCATGTTTGCACATACTCCCTCCGTCCCAAAATTCTTGTCTTAGATTTATCTACATACGGATGTATCTAGTCACAGTTTAGTGTTAGATACATCCGTATCTAGACAAATTTAAGACAAGAATTTTGGGACAGAGGGAGCACATACCTAACTGAGATTATCCTGATATAGTAGTTTTCTTTCCTTCCAAGTTAGTTCTATGAGTTTTTGTCTGCACTAAAATATCTTAGGTCTACAATTGTTTTTTTGTTTTGTTTTTGTGAGAGTATCTATCATTATTTTAGTTATTGCATGTTCAGGAATCAAAACTATCTTCGGTGGTCACATCCTTGCTGGGACCTACGGTGAGAAACTGAATGTTGGGGTCTATGATAGCCAAGCACCAACATGGTCATGCAGGAGTTGCCTTCTGGGGCCTTGCTCATCTACCAGAGCTTGTTGTCAGCTTAGTCTTCATTGGGACGCCAATATCTGTTTTGAATTTCTTCATGGATAATAACTTGGAGGCCCCAATGGCACTTATATCGATGATTTCCTTTGTTGGCGAGATGATGATGCACTGGAGATAGATGAGGTTGTATAAAACGAGGAGCTCCTGATGGTGATATGATTGCTGATCTGAATGATCATGTATCATGTTAGTTTGTTCTTAGAGATTCCATGTGCCTATTCTAATGCTTCTTTGTTTTGACTTGTAAGTATCTTGACATATAAAGCCAACAAAGGCATGTGAGGAGCACAGTACTGCTAATATTTCTTTTTTTCTTTTTTTCTTCCCTTTGATGGTGATCTGCAGGCATACAGAAGGTAAGGTGTCACCTTAAACGGAAGCGAAGCACAAGGTCATATTTATCACAATATGAAAATAAGCCACGTACCACGTACAAACTATTCAAAAATAATAATCAGGACTCTTGCTTTGTGGATTACAAGATGATTTTACAACTATCTCTGTGTGCCGAAAAAACTATCTTTATGCCTAAACTTATTGTTATGTGGCAATGTACAAGCATTGTTTCTGGAGGCCAATATCCCTCGAGCTATACGACATTTGAGCAACAGCATGTTACACCAATATCTCTCATGGATTAGGCTCTTTCAGTGAGGGGTTGTTAGGGCTATGGAAGGGCAATTCTATGACCATATGGTCAAACGATGAAGGAGAGCAAGGGGGTGATCACGTGTTCATGATGGCGGCGAGAAAACTCGTGAGGTTGGATCTGTGTAGGCGGCAAGTGAGGATGGTGAGCAACAAGTAAATTTGATGTCCGTGGCAACGCACGGGCACTCAACTAAAATAAGTTCGAACCTATAATTGCATTAATTGCACAATCATTCACTTAATTTTTATCAGATAGTTTCCTTTACATCTCCTTGCTGAATCAACTCCTTCATTAGAGCCTGCATTCTCGCACGTGGAGCACCCTCAATACCCTTTTTTGAGTTGCATATACGTCACGACATACATATTGTGTAAAACATGCATTGCACGTACACAATTGCTAGTAGAACTTAAAACATTGGCAAACATTTAGTAACTTATTAGTAATCTGAGTAAATTGCCCCAGTGCCACCAAAGTCTGTTCGCTCCGGAGTACAACTCACACATTACCTTTATCCAAGTTTGACTGATGGCCCACTTTTGTTAGTGAATGCACTGGGCAAAATTTGTTTTTTTTTCTAGATATACCCAAAGGAACCTTGAATCATCTCTCCCATAAACACTAATCATGCTCCCTTGGCATAGGCGTCAGTGCCTTAAGCACCTGTGCTCCGTCTGCATGTGCCTGATAGTCAAGGGCTCACACCCTTGACAGCTTGAGGGACTATAATGTATTACAATCCCATTGGATAAGGCCTAGGAGCTGAGGAGCGAGGCTTATGTGGCTAAGGTTGGCGTCGAGAATGCCCCTGCGTACATGTTGGTAGGATGACTATGGGAGGGAGGAGGATGGCACGAATAGGTGACGGCAAATATTACTTTTCTTAACCTATCAGCCTTAGTTCATAGTGGTGTTTTGGGAAGAAGTGAGATGTGAGTGCTGTTTTGAGAATTGCAAAAATCGTAGTGGGTACAGAGTAAGTTTCTCTATCAATTAAGTAGATGAAAATTAAAATGTTACTTGACTACAATCTCAAGGACCCAAACTTTATGAGTCCTCTATTAATTAAGTAAAAATGAAAAAAAAACAATGTTATTTGAGTATTCTCAAGGGCCCAAACTTTTATCAGTGAGATGTACATTTAAAAAAATGGAACTTACCAGCAACATGTTAGTCCCATTATCCTTCCTCTTAAAAAGAGTTGAAGAAAAATATGCAGCCTGTATAGCTCAACGAAATAGTTCAGCTAAAATTACCACAACAAACACCACTATATTTTGAGATATCAACCATAGCTATACCTGAAAGGGCAATAAATGTTCAAGAAGACCAAATCGCCAAAGCAACCTTAAAGAAGCTTCAGCTGAACCATAAGCAAGCATATAGTTAACCTCCATGAGTAATCTTCCCTACAAGAAGGAATCAATAAGAGACAGGCACCTGAGCTCCGTTCTTGCTTATTCAATGCATATGAGAAGACAAACATTCACAAAATATAAGCACATTGTGCATACAGGACCAAACCTTGTCAAGTCTTGCCACAGAACAGGCAAGATTTCTCACATAATAAGCTGTTTCTTTGGGAAAGCTGAATCCTAATCGAGCTGCAATTCTGATTGCACGTAGAATACGAGCTGTTAATTACAGATTGCACATTAATGCCAAATTCACAGAAAGGCAAAAATAAAATAAAAAGGAAATCCAAAAAAACAAATTTGAAGTGATACTGACCACAATCCTCATGGAACGAAGTGGCGGCGGGAATAACAGTACGAACCTGTTGAAAGGGAAAAAGGATATCATAACAAATAAATGAAATGAT
The DNA here is from genome assembly GCF_056163025.1 of Triticum urartu. Lineage (NCBI taxonomy): Eukaryota > Viridiplantae > Streptophyta > Magnoliopsida > Poales > Poaceae > Triticum > Triticum urartu. The sequence continues at coordinate 472,965,253 of NC_141874.1, forward strand.
TCATGTTGAACACAAGCAAAGATGATGCAACTACAACAATTATCAATACAGCAGACCTTAGCTTTCTTAATATCTTCAATGCCTCCCAGGTAGTCGTAGATCTTTTCTGAATATGGATTGAACATTAATCTGCACACATTTAACATCAGCAAATATGCATACCACAGCTTGCAGTATGGAAACCAGTTATCATGTAAAGGAACACCAACCCATTAATAGTGAAGTCCCTCCCTTGGCAGTTTTTCCAGCGTAAATAATCGTTCTTGCTACAATGTGGGCTCTTTGAAGTGGGCATTTGATTGCCAGTTGACCCTCGAACGTAAGTATTAAAACTTGACACCTGCCAGGGAGGATAAGAAATGTTCAGTAGGCAGCACATGTGGCGTGAAAGGAAATCTAATTCAATTACACTCAGTATTGAGTTGGCAGCATATGCGGTGTGAAAGGAAATCTAATTCAACAACCCCCCTCTTAAAGTGTGAAAATTCTGATGATCCAGCCAAGTAAGCATGAATGTGTACGAACCTCAACAATGGAATTATTGTCATGTACATGAACTATGGGAAACCGCCTTCCTACTATAACAGCTGATCCTACAAAGGTGTCTTTCACCTGCAAGAGTTCAAAATAGCATCCTTTGTTGGTAAGGTCAACAAAATTGCTTTTGCATCTCAAATAGAATACAAATTTGTTGACGACTTGCAATGCAACATAACTGCAAAATATGACACATGCAAACATAGAATTAGAAGTGAAATTATACATAGTTTTTATTTATACCTTTCACTTATCACGGATAGACTGAAGGTATCTCTTATTTCAGATAAGGAAAAACTGCATGCATCTAATATCAAGCAAATACACTAATTATGTCTGTTGCAGTTGATTTTGACAAAACTAGTATTATTCTAGAAAAATTACTATCTACACATTTCAGTAGAAATGTTAGCTTTGACTCTGAGAAACGTATGACACACAACAAACCAATTTGTAATAGAATCACTGCATAACAATGGCATGCTCGTTAATATGAGTTATAACCTGCCTAAGATCAGCTGTTGTTATTATGTCAAAATCTTTTGGGATTTTCTTCATTATGAGATCTCGAACACAACCACCAACCAAGTACACATCATATCCTGCAAAACAGTAAAACACATACACATGTCACTGAATCTGGGAGTGCGATAACAAAAAAGTAAAATACAAATGGATACTTCACCTGAAGACATAAAAAACCTTCGGTTATCATCATGGTTTTAGAATAATAAGGAAAAACAATATTTTATAGTTCTTAGCTACCTAACAGCAGGGTTGTTGAAGTGTATATGTGGATTACCTAACCCTTTCCATTAGTCTGGACTTTGGGTTGCGTTGGCTAGTGCATGAAGCTTAACATGGTATCAGAGTCCAAGGTCTTGAGTTAAGTCCTGGCTTTCGCAATTTATCGAAACATTGCTGTTGCCCCCCTTTGTCCACGTATATGCCTCTTGAGCCATACCTCTGAGTCTATCCACGTGTTGACTTTCCGCGTCACACGTGAGAGGGGGTGTTGAAGTGTATATGTGGATTGCCTAGCCCTTTCCATTAGTTCAGACTTTTGGTTGCGTTGGCTAGTGCATGAAGCTTAACAAGGGTAACACGGTGGAATTGAACTTCCTTACTGAATAGTGGAACAGTAAAACCAGATACATTTCTTACCCATTTAATACCATCAACCATCAAGATTTTTGTAGGACTTCTAAAGGATTGGATTTTGGAGGAAATTTTCCTTTGGGGCCCTTTGGTTTGTAGGAATAGAATCCTATTCCTGTATAGGATAGGAACAAATCCTTTGTAATTCAAAGGAAAAAAAACATTATCCTAGACCAAATAAAAATATCCTATCCTACGAACCAATTGACATCTCTTTCCCTATAGGATTTGAGATACATCTCATCTCACTTCCTATGGTTTTCCTATTCCGATGAAATTCATATCCTATGAACCAAAGGAGGCCTCAAATGGTAATGCGAGTATTTCATGGAAAAAATAAAAGAATGCTATAATTTACTAGTGGTTATGTTCTTATATCACGAGAATCAAACGCTGAACCATGATATTACCATAATAGCTGTAAAGGAGCAAACTTTCAGCTAAATGATTCACTTTAGGGCTAAAAAGAAATCCTTCTATATGTATATCAGAGCCTTCTCATAAACTCAAGAACAACAGATAATATTGGTCCCTCCTCAAGAAAGGAAGAAAGACAAGATTAGTAATGACAATTCAGTGTTTCCACGATAAAAAACAAGCACAGAAGGGACGCACCTCTGCTACGGAGTTGGTGGAGGACGTTCCATGCCTCATCGGGGATCATGGACTCCTTGTACCCGAACCGCTTTGCGCTGACCTTCTTCCATTCCGGCCCGTCCGCGTCGCCTACACAGACCTCGGCCCGTTCGGGGGGTAAGCGAAATCACAGTGTATCACCATCAGACCAGCGGAGAATACGCAAGAAGAGGCGCAGACTTACCGGCGGAGGCGGTCGAGGGGTTGGAGTCGGAGGGCGAGGGAGAAGGGGAAGGGGACGGGCCGCGGCGGCGTCGGCGGGGGGAAGCGAGCGCGGCGAGGGGGGAAGGAGCGAGGCGGCTGGGCCGGGAGAGCGCGCCGAGCCCGGTGGAGGCGGCGAAGCGCAGCTCCGGCGAGCGAAGCGCCATTCGGATAGAGGCGGCGGCGCACGCCAGCGGACGCGCGACGAGGGGGATGGGATAGCAAACAGACGAGACGAGGAATAGCGATGCGATGGAGTACCGGAGCTGATAGACAGCCAGCCCACTGGCAGGCCGCAGCCTAGCCCGTGGATCTTCATCGGATAGGTGGGCTCGCCAAGCTTGAACGAGCTTTAGGGCGCATTCTTTTTTTTTTAGAAGGAGTTTAGGGCGCATTCTTGGTGGGCAGGGAAGGGTGTGTTGGGTTCGATAAATTTTTTTTTCAAGAGTACGCCAAAGGCGTACCTTACTTTTATAAAAGGGGAGAAACAAGAGCACAAAATGTATAAAAGAGTTTGGACGGAAGCAAGCTTCCATCAGGAACGCACACCCTAGTCCTAGCACACCCTACAATTAACCTATGCCAACACTCTCACAAAACGTGCCATAGCCTCCTCCTCCCAAACCGGCTAGTCTCCATTCTTTGAGCTCCGCGATGATGGCAAGGGCCAGGTCTGGCGCCGTCATCTTTTGGTTGGTCCTATGGAACACTCTAGCGTTGCACTGCTTCCATAAGGCCCAAGTGGTAGCAATGATCACCGTGTCAAACCCACGCTTGGCACCCTTTCTGTAATGTGCTCTCCTATCTAACCACCACTCCAACAAGCAGTCCTCATGCTCCGGGATGCTGCCCTGCAGACTGAGCGCATCGAACATGTAGTGCCACACTTCTCTCGCGTAGACGCATTGAACAAGAATGTGCTCTGCGTTATCTTCATCTTGAAGGCACGTGTAGCAGGCAGAAGGAGCGTCCTGGTGGCCATGCCTCACTCTCCGATCAGAAGTCCATATTCGGTGTTGAATTGCCAGCCAAGCAAAATTTTGCACTTGAGGAGGGCCCAGCTCTTCCAAATGCATGCGACGTAAGGGACCCTCTCAGTGCCGAAACAGAGCCTTAGGTATGTGGATTTAGCCGTGTAACCACCGGAAGGATCGGCTGGCCAAGAGAAAGAATCTTCCGCAAGGGGCTCCCGGTTCACCATGCTGATCGCAAGATTTAGGTGAAGTAGTTGCAAGTGGCCACCAAAGTTAACTACACCGGATATGTCATGCAACCAACTATCGTTTTGCAAGCCGTCCTCAACTGTGCGACGGTTGATGGTTCTCATGTCAACCAAGGCATAAATGTACGGTGCAATGTCCTTGACCGCAAAGCCGTGTATCCACCTATCTCTCCAGAACAGCACTCTGTTGCCCATACCGACCTCAATGTGTACCAAACTATCAAAGACCGCTCGTGCCTCTTTGTCCACGGCCATTGGAAGCCCTTGCCATGGCCTCTCCGGGTCTGTCCTTCTCAGCCACTCCCATCTCACTCTCAAAGCCAAGCCTTGTAATTGCATGTTGCGCACACCCAAATCTCCGAGCCACGTGGGTTTGCACACCGAGTTCCAAGCCACCAGACACTGACCACCGTGAACTTTATCTTTTCCGGCCTAGAAGAAGGAGCGCATCCATTTGTCTAACTCCTCAAACACCCAAGCAGGGGCGTCCGTAACCATGAAGTGGTGGATAGGCTTGGCAGAGATTACAGACTTAACCAGCACCAAGCGTCCAGGACGATGCAACAGCCCTCTCTGCCAGGCCGGGGCAAACTTCTTGGCGTGGTCGATCATTGGCTGCCATTCCGCCCTAGAGAGCTGACGGATGGCCAATTGAAGGCCAAGGTACTTACATGGGAAACTCCCCATCCGGCAATGCAAAATGGACTCGACCCGATCCCGGTCATCGTCGTTCCCATGGATCATGATAGCCAGCGACTTCTGATAGTTGACCCGTAGGCCAGAAGCAGCACCAAAAGTGTGTAGCACGGATCTGACGAACGTAAGGTCCAACACCCTGGGTTTGACGAACATCGCCATGTCATCCGCATAGATCGACACTGATTGGTGGGCAGCGATGCCAGTGAAGCTCCTGCTAACACCAAAACTCTCAGCCTTGATCATGATTCTAGAAAGCACATCCATGGCGATCACGAAGAGCAAAGGCGAAACCAGGTCACCCTGCCTCAGGCCCTTGGCATGGGTGAAACTTCTGCCAGGTACTCCATTAACAATCACCCTGGTGCTAGCCGTTTTGAGGAGGATCGAGATCCAAGTGCACCACTTGTGGCCAAAGCCTTTTCTCCTCATCACCTCAAACAAAAACGCCCAGTTGAGTGAGTCGAAGGCCCTCGATATGTCAAGCTTCAAAAACACGCTGGCCTCCTTACGCGCATGAATCTTCCTGGCAACTTGTCTAACAAGAAGAAAGTTGTCGTGCAAGTGTCTTCCACAAATAAAGGCGGATTGATTAGCCGTGACTATCTCCTTCATTCTTCTTCGGGCTCTATTCGCAAGCAACTTTGCAAAAATCTTGGCCACACTGTGGGGAAGGCTGATGGGGTGATAGTCTCCCACTTCTTCGGTGTCCGGTTTCTTCGGGATCAGCACAATATGAGCGCGGTTAAGCTTGCCGAAGCCACGTCCATCACCCACATAGAGCTTTAGAAGCACCGACATAACTTCGTTCTTGATAGTGGGCCAGGCTTTTTGATAGAAAGCTGCGCTGAATCCATCCGGCCCTGGCGCCCGATCTGGGTGCAATTCTTTGATGGTATTCCACACCTCCTCCTCCGTAAAGATCGCATCAAGCTCCACGAGGTCATGCCCTACCATGTCAAGGAAATCCATATCCACATCTACCTCCCTGGCAGCGGCACGACCCAACAACTGCTCATAGGCTTCGGTGAAGATCTCCTCCTTCCTCTCCTGATGGTAAATCAATTCCCCATTATGTCTAATATGGGGGATGAAGTTCTTAGATCTCCGTCCGTTAGCCACTGCTTGGAAAAGTTTAGTATTGGCATCTCCTTCTCGGATCCATCTAAGTCTGGAGCGTTGTCTTTCAATGGTGCGTTGAAGGGAGGCGAGTTCAAGGACCGAATGCTTAAGGGACCTCCTCAACCATCTCTCCCTCCAATTGAGAACCCGGGCCTCCGTAGCTCTGTCCAGCCTATGTATGACATAGTTCGCCACGGCCAACTAAATTTTGATGTTCCCCGCCTTCTTTTGGCCCCAGGCTTGAAGGGCAGAAGCGGTGTTCCTGAGCAGCTGATCAAGCCTCTTGAAAGGGTCAACAATATCACCTTCACACACCCATGCGTCTTTGACAGCCTGCTCGAATCCTTCCAAACAAGTCCAAAAGAGCTCAAAACAAAACCTGTGCTTCGGGCAGAAGGGGGCCGAAGCGGAAAGATGGAGGGGCGCGTGGTCCGAGATGTTGGTGGAGAGAGCTTGAAGCAGCACGTCCGGGAAACTGAGATCCCAGTCCACGGAGACAAACACCCGATCGATCTTGGTCATAACCACCTGCTCTCTCTCGTTAGACCACGTGAACCTCCTGCCATGCATGTAAATCTCTTTGAGTTCATTGTTGTCCACGAACGAATTGAACTTCCTCATCATGCTCCTATTTAGGTTAGAGTTGCTTTTCTCCTCGGCTCTAATGATCATGTTGAAGTCTCCAAGCACCATCCAGGGGCCCGGAGACACATCCCTTCTAAGTTGAAGATCAACGAGAAACTGGGTTTTAAGCTCATCGCCTTGAGGCCCGTACACGACCGATAACCACCACTCGAAGCCGTCGTTGTTACGGACCAGGCCCGAGAGGAAGTTGGTGTCCAGGGAGATGTTGCTAATAGCCAGAACCGTGCTGTCCCACCCCAAAAGGATTCCTCCCCTAGTGTCAGAAGAAGGTAAGTAGGCAAAACCATCAAAGGATGGTCCGATGCATTGTATAACCAAGAAGGGATCAAAAGCTACAAGCTTGGTTTCTTGAAGACATACAAGGTTGACCTTAGCTGCGACTACGAACTCCCTAACAGCATGCCTCTTGGCGGGGTTGTTAAGCCCTCTCATGTTCCAGCATAGAATTTGGGGGTTCCAATCCATGGAAATCAACGAAACACCCACACCCACGGGGGCAAACAAGCTCAAGCCGCTCCCACGAGCACTGTGGTCCCGGAGCTCAACTCAGGAGCCGGCGGAACCTCCTTGCCAAACAAAGCCGCGATCACCCTAACGTGTTGCTCACGTAGAGGGGAGTCAAAGAGCTCGGCCAGCTCAGCTATCGAATCGTCGTTGCCCTCCATATCCTCCGGAACCAGACCTAGATCTCGCATAAGCACATTCTCAGCCTGCGTGGCCTTGGATTTCCCAGCCGGAGCCCTCTTGGCGCTGCGAGTCGTCCTTTGAGGGGTGAAAGGCTCGGCATCGGCCTAAGTGATGACTGCACCTCGAGAAGGAGCGGAGGAGCCAACTTCTTAACCAATGCGTTGCAGAACCATTTGAGCTTGCCAAATGCTATCACCTCCTGGGGTGTCATGCCCCCCTCTCCCTCCGGAATCTGATTTTGCATGGCCTGGTTAACATTCGGAATTGCCTGGACCAGCGCAAGTTCCTGAGAAGGCGCCACTTGTAACTGCACGTCCGCACAAACGGGAGAGACAGCCCCAATCATGGGCGAATCTTCATGTCGCTGTGGGGGCGCCAACGGATTGGCCACCACGCCCGAGCCAAACAGGGGTGCGTCCACCAAAGGCATCGGTCCCACCAAAGCCTCCGATCCCACGTCCAAAGCCTCCTCATGAGCCACGGGCGGGTCCACCACGATCACTCCCAGGGTCGCTTGGGTTCGATAATGAAGTGGAATGAAATGTCGTAGTTTTATTTCACTGAGTTGATTTTATTTTTTTATTTTTTAGCCTCATTTGATTGAATGGAATTGTTACATTACTAGAATGTTTGGTTTGAGAGAGAGAATGGAATGGATTTGATTCACCTTGCCTCCTGTATAAAAATGGTGATGTTATTTCTGCTCTCATATGCAAATGCACAATATAAACAAATATTGCTCTTTATATTTTTAGAAACATATTATTAAAAAATTTAGTAGTATTCACATTGAATTGGAACATAATTCATGGTATTTCTTGTTGAGTGGGACACATACAAAGGTAGGGAAATCATCAACAAGCACACAAACAAGCAAAATTGCACACAATGTTAGGCGCAGATAAAGCTAACATGATAGACGCACCTGAACAAACGAAGTGATCTGGAAATTGGTTCCCTACATCAAGGACCTGCAACTGATGATGGAAATTGGAGCAGGTCTGGAAAATGGTTGCCTATGAGTGCGACAGATACGACGGCTAGAAACGATCGTAACCCTAAAGCATAAACCTAACCCTAACCCTAAACCACTAAACGCTAAACCCTAAACCATGGTCTACCGTTGAATTGGTTGTGCATCTGCAAGGGTGTGAATTTCGGGCTGCATCACGCGGAGATGAGATGTATTCTGAAGTTCACACCCTTGCGGATGCTAATTTTCATTTTGGAGCGGTGTGGAGGCACAATGCTTGTCAAAATGCCACTACGGCCATCATAATCTCCTCACACCCTCGCATAATGCAAGATGTCGTGATTCCAACTAAGGGACCCTTGAGGGTGGTCACCGAACCCGTAAAATTGGCAACCCTTGGGGTGGTCACCGAACTCGTACAAATTGCTTGGGGCAATCTCTGCAATCTAATCGGAGACCCAAAGCTTGCTTGGATCTTTACACCACAATGATTGAGCTCCTCGACACCACCAACCGTCTAGGGCGCCAAAGCACCCAAGAGGCACAAGCTCTAGTGTGCCCAAGCACCCAAGAGTAATAAGCTCCTTAACTTTCACTTCCACGTATCACCGTGGAGATGCCCGTGCTCTACCGCTTGGGGGAGCAGTGCTACCGCTTAGAGCGGTAGTTCCAGTGCCAGCTAGTGTGTACTGCAGAGTACAAACACGGTAGTTCCACCGGAGCGGTACTACTGGCTATAGTGAGTGCTACTACTGCTAAATGTCACTGGATGCAGAGGGACCAGCGACAGTAAAAAGGGCAACAGAGTAAAAAAGGGGCTGCTAAATGTTAAGCGATACTACTGTATACAACCGTCCAACTACTGCAAGAGTAAAAAGAGCAACAGAGGCTTGCACACCTCTCGAAAGCAAGTGGTAGTAGAAAACGGAAGTAGCGCACAAGCAGTACTACCGTGCTACTATTGTGAGCTAACCAGAGATGTGCAGAAAGAAAATTCCAAGCGGCAGCGGACTCACAGCGGAAGTATCCCCCAAGTGGTTGTCGGTGCTAAAACCAGCGGATCTCAGGTAGGGGTCCCGAGCTGGTGATCTAGGAATGATGGTGACAGGGGGAAACAGGAGACGATGTTTACTCAGGTTCGGGCCCTCTCGAAGAGGTAAAACCCTACGCCCTGCTTGATTATATTGATGTGATGGAGTATCGAGTACAAGATGATCTACCTCGAGATCGTATGTTGTGTTCTAAACCCTAAGGCTAGTAAGTGTATCTCTAAAGACTAAACCCCACGGCTTATATACACACCAGGGGTTCCTAGGTTACACATATGGTCGATGGCCAGACATGTCGGCTGGTGAGCTATCCTTGAAGCGCACACCAAGTCTTCGGAGGTTTCCATCTTGATCATGCCGAGGTTCATAGCTTTTGGAGTCCTTCCTTGTGGAGATCAGCGGGCTGTAAGCTCGACCCATGGGCTGTGGGTCGTATAGGTTAGCACCCCCTAGTCCAGGACACCGTCAGTAGCCCCTGAATTTGTCTTCAAAGCCGAGGATGAAAGCTCCATCCTCGGACCTGAAGGAAATATGCCCTAGAGGCAATAATAAGGTTGTTATTTATATTCCCTTGTACCATGATAAATGTTTATTATTCATGCTAGAATTGTATTAACCAGAAACTTAGTACATGTGTGCATACATAGATAAACAGAGTGTCCCTAGTATGCCTCTACTTGACTAGCTCGTTAATAAAAGATGGTTAAGTTTTCTGACCATAGACATGTGTTGTCATTTGATGAACGGGATCACATCATTAGAGAATGATATGATGGACAAGACCCATCCGTTAGCTTAGCATAATGATTGTTTAGTTTTATTGCTATTACTTTCTTCATGACTTATACATGTTCCTCTGACTATGAGATTATGCAACTCCCGAATACCGGAGGAACACCTTGTGTGCTATCAAACGTCACAACGTAACTAGGTGATTATAAAGATGCTCTACAAGTGTCCCCGATGGTGTTTGTTGAGTTGGCATGGATCGAGATTAGGATTTGTCACTCCGTGAATCGGAGAGGCATCTCTGGGCCCTCTCGGTAATGCACATCACTATGAGCCTTGCAAGCAATGTGACTAATGAGTTAGTTACGGAATGATGCATTACAAAATGAGTAAAGAGACTTGCGATAATGAGATTGAACTAGGTATGAGGATACCGACGATCGAATCTCAGGCAAGTAACATACCGATCACAAAGGGAATGACGTATGTTGTTATGCGATTTGACTGATAAAGATATCCGTAGAATATGTAGGAGCCAATATGAGCATCCAGGTTCCGCTATTGGTTATTGACCGGAGATGTGTCTCGGTCATGTCTGCATAGTTCTCGAACCCGTAGGGTCCACACGCTTAACATTCGATGACGATTTGTATTATGAGTTATGTGATTTGATGACCGAAGTTTGTTTGGAGTCCAGGATGAGATCACGGACATGACGAGGAGTCTCGAAATGGTCGAGAGGTAAAGATTCATATATTGGAAGGTTGCACTTGGACATCGGAATGGTTCTGAGATGTTTGGGCATTTTTCCGGAGTACGAGGAGGTTACCGGAACCCCCCCGGGAAGTTAATGGGCCTTAGTGGGCTTTAGTGGAGAGAGGGAAGAAGGGCCGCGAGGTGGCGTGCGCCTCCCCCTTGCCCAAACCGAATTGGACTAGGGGTGGGGCCGCGGCCCCTCCTTCCTTCTCCTTCTCCCCTCCTTCCTTTTCCTCTGGCGGAAGAAATGAAAAAGGGGGGGGGGCGAATCCTACTTGGACTAGGAGTCCAAGTAGGACTCCCCCTGGCGCGCCCAACCTGGCCGGCCTCCTCTCTCCCTCCCCAAGCTTAATTCCTGCTCGTCCTCGAGTAGGTAAATGATAAAAAGATAATTTTTGATGCGGAGTGCTAGTTGGCATAATTTCAATGTAATTCTTCTTACTTGTGATATGAATATTCAAATCCGAAAGATTCAAGACAAAAGTTCATATTGACATAGAAATAATAATACTTCAAGCATACTAACTAAGCAATCATGTCTTCTCAAAATAACATGGCCAAAGAAAGCTATCCCTACAAAATCATATAGTCTGGCTATGCTCTATCTTCAACACACAAAATATTTAAATCATGCACAACCCCGATGACAAGCCAAGCAATTGTTTCATACTTTTGACATTCTCAAAACTTTTTCAATCTTCACGCAATACATGAGCGTGAGCCATGGATATAGCACTATAGGTGGAATAGAGTGGTGGTTGTGGAGAAGACAAAAAGGACAAGATAGTCTCACATCAACTAGGCGTATCAACGGGCTATGGAGATGCCCATCAATAGATATCAATGTGAGTGAGTAAGGATTGCCATGCAACGGATGCACTAGAGCTACAAGTATATGAAAGCTCAAAAAGAAACTAAGTGGGTGTGCATCCAACTTTCTTGCTCATGAAGACCTAGGGCAATTTGAGGAAGCCCATCATTGGAATATACAAGCCAAGTTCTACAATGAAAAATTCCCACTAGTATATGAAAGTGATAACATGAGAGACTCTCTACTATGAAGATCATGGTGCTACTTTGAAGCACAAGTGTGGTAAAAGGATAGTAACATTGTCCCTTCTCTCTTTTTCTCTCATTTTTTTATTTGGGCCTTTTCTCTTTTTTATGGCCTCTTTTCTTTCTCCTTTTTTTATTTGGGCTTCTTTGGCCTCTTTTATTTATTTTTTGTCCGGAGTCTCATCCCGATTTGTGGGGGAATCATAGTCTCCATCATCCTTTCCTCACTGGGACAATGCTCTAATAATGATGATCATCACACTTTTATTTTTCTTACAACTTAACAATTACAACTCGATACTTAGAACAAAATATGACTCTATGTGAATGCCTCCGGCGATGTACTGGGATATGCAATGATGCATGAGTGACAAGTATGAAAGAATTATGAACGGTGGCTTTGCCACAAATACTATGTCAACTACATGATCATGCTAAGCAATATGACAATGATGGAGTGTGTCATAAACGGAATGGTGGAAAGTTGCATGGCAATATATCTCAGAATGGCTATGGAAATGCCATAATAGGTAGGTATGGTGGCTGTTTTGAGGAAGGTATATGGTGGGTGTATGATACTGGCGAAAAGGTGCGCGGTATTAGAGAGGCTAGCAAAGGTGGAAGGGTGAGAGTGCGTATAATCCATGGAATCAACATTAGTCATAAAGAACTCATATACTTATTGCAAAAATCTACAAGTTATCAAAGCAAAGTATTACGCGCATGCTCCTAGGGGAATAGATTGGTAGGAAAAGACCATCGCTCGTCCCCGACCGCCACTCATAAGGAAGGCAATCAAAAAATAAATCATGCTCCGACTTCATCACATAACGGTTCACCATACGTGCATGCTACGGGAATCACAGGCTTCAACACAAGTATTTCTCAAATTCACAACTACTCAACTAGCATGACTTTAATATCACCATCTCCATATCTCAAAACAATTATCAAGTATCAAACTTCTCATAGTATTCAACACACTCATAAGAGAGTTTTATTATTAATCTTGCATACCAAGCATATTAGGATTTTAAGCAAATTACCATGCTATTAAGACTCTAAAAATAATCTAAGTGAAGTGAGAGATCAATAGTTTCTATAAAACAAATCCACCACCGTGCTCTAAAAGATATAAGTGAAGTACTAGAGCAAAATTATATAACTCAAAATATATAAGCGAAGCACATAGAGTATTCTAAAAAATTCCAAATTATATATGGCTCTCTCAAAAGGTGTGTACAGCAAGGATGATTGTGGTAAACTAACAAGGAAAGACTCAAATCATACAAGACGCTCCAAGCAAAACACATATCATGTGGTAAATAAAAATATAGCTCCAAGTAAAGTTACCGATAGAAGTAGACGAAAAGGGGGGATGCCTTCAGGGGCATCCCCAAGCTTTGGCTTTTAGGTGTCCTTAGATTATCTTGGGACTGCCATGGGCATCCCCAAGCTTAGGATCTTGCCACTCCTTGTTCCATAATCCATCAAATCTTTACCCAAAACTTGAAAACTTCACAACACAAAACTTAAAGTAGAAAATCTCGTGAGCTCCGTTAGCGAAAGAAAACAAAAGACCACTTCAAGGTACTGTAATGAACTTATTCTTTATTTACATGGGTGTTATATCTACTGTATTCCAACTTCTCTATGGTTTATAAACTAATTTACTAGCCATAGATTCATCAAAATAAGCAAACAACACACGAAAAACAGAATCTGTCAAAAACAGAACAGTCTGTAGTAATCTGTAGCTAGCGCAAGATCTGGAACCCCAAAAATTCTAAAATAAATTTCTGGACGTGAGGAATTTATCTATTAATCATCTGAAAAATAATTAACTAAATAGAACTTTCCAAATAAAAATAAAAATGACAGCAGTTCTCGTGAGCGCTAAAGTTTCTGTTTTTACAGCAAGTTCAATCAAGACTTTCCCCAAGTCTTCCCAACGGTTCTACTTGGCACAAACACTAATTAAACACAGAAAACACAACCAAAACAGAGGCTAGATAATTTATTTATTACTAAACAGGAGCAAAAAGCAAGGAATAAAAATAAAATTGGGTTGCCTCCCAACAAGCGCTATCGTTTAACGCCCCTAGCTAGGCATAACAAGCAAGGATAGATCTAGGTATTGCCATCTTTGATAGGCAATCCATAAGTGGCTCTCATAATAGATTCATAAGGTAATTTAATTTTATTTCTAGAAAAGTGTTCCATGCCTTCCTTAATGGAAATTGGAATCTAATATTTCCTTCCTTCATATCAATAATTGCACCAATCGTTCTAAGGAAAGGTCTACCAAGAATAATAGGACATGAAGGATTGCAATCTATGTTAAGAACGATAAAATCTACGGGCACACAATTCCTATTTGCAACAATAAGAACATCATTAATTCTTCCCATAGGTTTCTTAATAGTGGAATCCGCAAGGTGCAAGTTTAGAGAGCAATCATCAAAATCACGGAAACCTAACAAATCACACAAAGTCTTTGGAATCGTGGAAACACTAGCACCCAAATCACATAAAGCATAGCATTCATGATCTTTAATTTTATTTTTAATAGTTGGTTCCCACTCATCATAAAGTTTTCTAGGGATAGAAACTTCCAATTCAAGTTTTTCTTCATAAGATTGCATCAAGGCATCAACGATATGTTTAGTAAACGCTTTATTTTGACTATAAGCGTGAGGAGAATTTAGCACGGATTGCAACAAGGAAATACAATCAATCAAAGAGCAATTTCCATAGTTAAATTCCTTGAAATCCATAATAGTGGGTTTAGCAACATCTAGGGTTTTAATTTCTTCAATCCCACTTGTATCAAATTTAGCATCAAGATCAAAAGATTCAGAATTCTTGGAACGCCTTCTAGGTAAAGGTGGATCATATTCAGTCCCATCATTGTCAAGATTCATATTGCAAATCAAAGATTTAATAGGGGACACATCAATAACTTTTAGATCTTCATCATTATTTTTGTAGGACCTAGAAGAACACGCTTTTATAAAGGCGTCTTTCTTCTTTTGCATGTCACACAAATCAACGAAGCTATTTAGATGGGTAGAGGCATCTTCACTAGGAAGGCCGGAGAACAGATCTTTCATAACAAGATTCAGCAAAGCAGCATTAATTTCACAAGATTCAGCATCGGTAAGAGGAGCAATCGGAGTGCTAATAAAATCACTGTTGTTGGTATTGGTGAAGTCACACAATTTAGTATTATCTTGAGCCATCGTGACAAGCAAGCAAACTAACACACAAGCAAACAAAAAGCAAGCGGGCAAAAAGAGGCAAATAGAGAGGGAGGATAGATAGAGAGGGCAAATAAAATGGCAAGGGTGAAGTGGGGGGCATAGGAAAACGAGAGGAAAATGGCAAATGATGTAATGCAGGAGATAAGGGTATGTGATGGGTACTTGGTATGTTGACTTTTGCGTAGACCTCCCCGGCAACGGTGCCAGAAATCCTGCTTGCTACCTCTTTTAGCACTGCGTTGGTTTTCCCCGAAGAGGAAGGGATGATGCAGCAAAGTAGCGTAAGTATTTCCCTCAGTTTTTGAGAACCAAGGTATCAATCCAATAGGAGGCTACGCGCGAGTCACTCGCACCTGCACAAAACAAATAAATCCTCGCAACCAACGCAAATAGGGGTTGTCAATCCCTATATGGCCACTTACGAGAGTGAGATCTGATAGATATGATAAGATAATTTTTTTGGTATTTTTATGATAAAGATGCAAAGTAAAATAAAGGCAAAGTAAATAGCGAAGTAAATAACTAAGTAGTAGGAGATCAATATGATAAAGATAGACCCGGGGGCCATAGGTTTCACTAGTGGCTTCTCTCGAGAGCATAAGTATCTTATGGTGGGTGAACAAATTACTGTTGAGCAATTGACAGAATTGAGCATAGTTATGAGAATATCTAGGCATGATCATGTATATAGGCATCACGTCCGAGACAAGTAGACCGACTCCTGTCTGCATCTACTACTATTACTCCACTCATCGACCGCTATCCAGCATGCATCTAGAGTATTAAGTTAAAAACAGAGTAACGCCTTAAGCAAGATGACATGATGTAGAGGGATAACTCATGCAATATGAAGAAAACCCCATCTTGTTATCCTCGATGGCAACAATACAATACGTGCCTTGCTGCCCTTACTGTCACCGGGAAAGGACACCGCAAGATTGAACCCAAAGCTAAGCACTTCTCCTATTGAAAGAAAGATCAATCTAGTAGGCCAAAACAAACTGATAATTCGAAGAGACTTGCAAAGATAACCAATCATACATAAAAGAATTCAGAGAAGATTCAAATATTATTCATAGATAGACTTGATCATAAACCCACAATTCATCGGTCTCAACAAACACACCGCAAAAAGAAGATTACATCGAATAGATCTCCACAAGAGAGGGGGAGAACATTGTATTGAGATCCAAAAAGAGAGAAGAAGACATCTAGCTACTAACTATGGACCCGTAGGTCTGAGGTAAACTACTCACACTTCATCGGAAGGGCTATGCTGTTGATGTAGAAGCCCTCCGTGATCGATGCCCCCTCCGGCGGAGCTCCGGAACAGGCCCCAAGATGGGATCTCATGGATACAGAAAGTTACGGCGGTGGAATTAGGGTTTTGGCTCCGTATCTGATCGTTTGGGGGTACGTGGGTATATATAGGAGGAAGAAGTACGTCGGTAGAGCAACAGGGGGCCCACGAGGGTGGAGGGCACGCCTTGGGGGGGGGGGGGTAGGCGCGCCCCCTACCTCGTGGCCTCCTGTTACGTGGCTTGACGTAGGGTCCAAGTCTCCTGAGTTGTATTTGATGAGAAAATCACGTTCCCGAAGGTTTCATTCCGTTTGGACTCCGTTTGATATTCCTTTTCTTCGAAACCCTAAAACAGGCAAAAAAACAACAATTCTGGGCTGGGCCTCCGGTTAATAGGCTAGTCCCAAAATAATATAAAAGTAGATAAGAAAGCCCAATAATGTCCAAAACAGTAGATAATATAGCATGGATCAATCAAAAATTATAGATACATTGGAGACGTATCACGATGCTTATGTGAAAAAGCTTCAACCTGATAAGCTCGAACCCAAATCAGAGAAATGTGTCTTCATAGGATACCCAAAAGAGACTATAGGGTACACCTTCTACCACAGATCAGAAGGCAAGATATTCGTTGCTAAGAATGGATCCTTTATAGAGAAGGAGTTTCTCTCGAAAGAAGTGAGTGGGAGGAAAGTAGAACTTGATGAGGTAATTGTACCTTCTCCCGAATTGGAAAGTAGTTCATCACAGAAATCAGTTCCAGGGATTCCTACACCAATCAATGAGGAAGCTAATGATGATGATCATGAAACTTGAGATCAAGTTACTACCGAACCTCGTAGGTCAACCAGAGTACGATCCGCACCAGAGTGGTACGGTAATCCTGTTCTGGAGGTCATGTTACTTGACCATGATGAACCTACGAACTATGAGGAAGTGATGATGAGCCCAAATTCCTAGAAATGGCTTGAGGCCCTGAAATCTGAGATGGGATCCATGTATGAGATCAAAGTATGGACTTTGGTTGACTTGCCCGATGATTGGCAAGCCATAGAGAATAAATGGATCTTCAATAACAAGACTGACGCTGACGGTAATGTTACTGTCTACAAAGCTTGACTTGTTGCAAAAGGTTTTCGACAAGTTCAAGGAGTTGACTATGATGAGACCTTCTCACTCGTAGTGATGCTTAAATTTGTCTGAATCATGTTAGCAATTGCTGCATTTTATGATTATGAAATTTGGCAAATGGATGTCAAAACTGGATTTCTTAATGGATATCTTAAAGAAGAGTTGTATATGATGCAACCAGAAGGTTTTGTCGATCCAAAAGGTGCTAACAAAGTGTGTAAGCTCCAGCGATCCATTTATGGACTGGTGGAAGCATCTCGGAGTTGGAATATGCGCTTTGATAGTGTGATCAAAGCATATGGTTTTATAAAGACTTTTGGAGAAGCATGTATTTACAAGAAAGTGTGTGGGAGCTCTGTAGCATTTCTGATATTATATGTGGATGACATATTGTTGATTGGAAATGATACTGAATTTCTGAATAGCATAAAAGGATACTTGAATAAGAATTTTTCAACGAAAGACCTCGGTGAAGCTACTTATATATTGGGCATCAAGATCTATAGAGATAGATTAAGACGCTTAATTGGACTTTCGCAAAGCACATACCTTGATAAAGTTTTGAAGAAGTTCAAAATGGATCAAGCAAAGAAAGGGTTCTTGCCTGTGTTACAAGGTGTGAAGTTGAGTCAGACTCAATGCCTGACCACTACAGAAGATAGAGAGAAAATGAAAGTCATTCCCTATGCTTTGGCCATAGGTTCTATCATGTATGCAATGTTGTGTACCAGACCTGATGTGTGCCTTGCTATAAGTTTAGCAGGGAGGTACCAAAGTATTCTAGGAGTGGATCACTGGACAACGATCAAGAACATCCTGAAATACCTGAAAAGGACTAAGGATATGTTTCTCGTTTATGGAGGTGACAAAGAGCTCATCGTAAATGGTTATGTCGATGCTAGCTTTGACACTGATCCGAATGACTCTAAGTCACAAACCGGATACATATTTATATTGAGTGGTGGAGCTGCCAGTTGGTGCAGTTCCAAGCAGAGCGTCGTGGCGGGATCTACATGTGAAGCGGAGTACATAGTTGCTTCGGAAGCAGCAAATGAAGGAGTCTGGATGAAGGAGTTCATATCCGATCTAGGTGTCATACCTAGTGCATCGGGTCCAATGAAAATCTTTTGTGACAATACTGGTGCAATTGCCTTGGCAAAGGAATCCAGATTTCACAAAAGAACCAAGCACATCAAGAGACGCTTCAATTCCATCCGTGATCAAGTCAAGGAGGGAGACATAGAGATTTGCAAGATACATACGAATCTGAATGTTGCAGACCCATTGACTAAGCCTCTCTCATGAGCAAAACATGATCAACACCAAGACTCCGTGGGTGTTAGAATCATTTCTTTCGGATTATGGGTTATGACAAACCCTTGTGAGGTTGGAACTCTGGGGTGCACATGAAGAACACTCTCTCCCCGACTCGCATGCTCAACGATTCCACGGCCTAGCTCCACGGACTCAAAGAACAAGAGACACAAGAGTTTATACTGGTTCGGGCCACCTTGCGGTGTAATACCCTACTCTAGTGTGTGGGTGGATTGCCTCAAGGGGTTGAGGATGAACTAGTACAATGGATGAACAGCCTCAGGAGGTGAGGTGTTCTTGGGCTCAATGAGCTGGTGAACTCGTCAGGGTGGAATGAATCCGATCCCCCTTCTATGGTGGTGGCTAAGTCCTATTTATAATGTCCTCGGTCCTCTTCCCAAATGTTAGGCGGGAAGGGATCCCATAACGGCCAAGTTTGAAGGGGGACAGCTAGTACAAGCTATCCTGACAAAAGGTGGTCTTCGCCTTCCAAAGGCTCTCATGGTGATGCTGTTGTGGGCTCCGCGATGACCTCCGTCCTGCTGGTCTTGGTCTTGTTGCACAGATATGGAAACTTTTGCCTGATTCCTCGGGACCCTGCGCATGCGCTTGCCTCCTTAGCACCAAAGAGGAAACTGGTACGCTACGCCCGCTGGTGCCCGCCTGGCCTTGGTCGTCATGGCTTACGTCACGCGAACCTCGCGAGGTGCCCCTTGCATAGATATCTCCGCCTCTCGGGAGCCTGCCTAGTGAGGCTGCCCCCAAGGAGGTCTTGGTGTCGTCCGCCTCACGAGGGTCTTGAGTTGTTGCTGCTAAAGATGGGCCGTACCAAGCCGTTGGTGGAGCCACGCGTTGGGCCGCAGGCAGGCAAGTCTGGGCACCCCGGGTCCCAGAACACCGACATTTACTATGTAATCTAGATTATTGACTCTAGTGCAAGTGGGAGACCGAAGGAAATATGCCCTAGAGACATTAATAAAGTTGTTATTTGTATTTCCTTATATCATGATAAATGTTTATTATTCAGGCTAGAATTGTATTAACCGGAAACTTAGTACATGTGCGAATACATAGACAAATAGAGTGTCCCTAGTATGCCTCTACTTGACTAGCTCGTTAATCAAAGATGGTTAAGTTTCCTGACCATAGACATGTGTTGTAATTTGATGAACGGGATCACATCATTTGAGAATGATATGATGGACAAGACACATCCGTTAGCTTAGCATAATGATCACTTAGTTTTATTGCTATTGCTTTCTTCATGACTTATACATGTTCCTTTGACTATGAGATTATGCAACTCCCGAATACCGGAGGAACACCTTGTGTGCTATCAAACATCACAACGTAACTGGGTGATTATAAAGATGCTCTATAGGTGTCTCCGATGGTGTTTGTTGAGTTGGCATAGATCGAGATTAGGATTTGTCACTCCGTGAATCAGAGAGGTATCTCTAGGCCCTCTCGGTAATGCACATCACTATGAGCCTTGCAAGCAATGTGACTAATGAGTTAGTTATGGAATGATGCATTACGAAATGTGTAAAGAGACTTGCCGATAATGAGATTGAACTAGGTATGAGGATACGGACGATCAAATCTCGGGCAAGTAACATACCGATGACAAAGGGAATGTCGTATGTTGTTATGTGGTTTGACCGATAAAGATCTTCGTAGAATATGTAGGAGCCAATATGAGCATCCAGGTTCCGCTATTGGTTATCAATCGCAGGTGTGTCTCGGTCATGTCTACATAGTTCTCGAACCCGTAGGGTCTGCACGCTTAATGTTCGATGATGATTTGTATTATGAGTTATGTGATTTGATGACCGAAGTTTGTTCGGAGTCCCGGATGAGATCACAGACATGACGAGGAGTCTCGAAATGGTAGAGAGGTAAAGATTCATATATTGGAAGGTTGCATTTGGACATCGGAATGGTTCCGAGACGTTTGGGCATTTTTCTGGAGTACCGGGAGGTTACCGGAACCCCCCTCGGTCATATCGCCGTAGTGCCTAGGTGAAGCCATGCGCCGGTAGCTTCTATTGGGGAGCGCGGTATTTCAAAAAAAATTCCTACGATCACACAAGATCTATCTAAGAGATGCATAGCAACAAGAGGGGAGAGTGTGTCTACGTACCCTCGTAGACCGAAAAGCGGAAACGTTGAGTAACACGGTTGATGTAGTCGAACGTCTTCGCGATCCAACCGATCAAGTACCGAACGCACGGCACCTCTGTGATGTGCACACGTTCAGCTCGGTGACGTCCCTCGAACTCTAGATCCAGCTGAGGCCGAGGGAGAGTTTTGTTAGCACGACGGCGTGTTGACGGTGATGATGAAGTTACCGATGTAGGGCTTAGCCTAAGCACTACGACAATATAACCGAGGTGGAAATCTGTGGAGGGGGGCACCGCACACGGCTAAGATATCAAGTTGTGTGTCTAAGGGGTGCCCCCTCCCTCGTATATAAAGGAGTGGAGGAGGGGGGCAGCCGGCCTCATAGGGCGCGCCCCAAGGGGGAATCCTACTCCTACTAGGAGTAGGTTCCCCCCTTTCCTAGTCCAACTAGGAGGGGGAAGGAAAGGGAAGAGGAGAAGAAGGAAAGGGGGCCGGCCCCCCTCCCCAATTCGGATTGGGCTTGGGGGGCGCACCCCTCCTCTTGGCCGCCTCCTCTCTCTTCCACTAAATCCCATGAAGGCCCATTAACCCCCCGGAGGGGGGGGGGTTCCGCTAACCCCCCCGGTACTCCGGAATATGCCCGAACCTATCCGAAACCTTTCCGGTGTCCAAACACGACCTTCCAATATATCAATATTCATGTATCGACCATTTCGAGACTCCTCGTCATGTCCGCGATCACATCCGGGACTCCGAACAACCTTCGGTACATCAAATCACATAACTCACAATACATATCATCATCGAACGTTAAGCATGCGGACCCTACGGGTTCGAGAACTATGTAGACATGACCAAGAAACATCTCCGGTCAATAACCAATAGAGGAACCTGGATGCTCATATTGGCTCCTACATATTCTACGATGATCTTTATCGGTCAAACCGCATAACAACATACGTCATTCCCTTTGTCATCGGTATGTTACTTGCCCGAGATTTGATCGTCCGTATCCTCATACCTAGTTCAATCTCGTTATCGGCGAGTATCTTTACTCATTTCGTAATGCATCATTCCATAACCAACTCATTTGTCACATTGCTTGCAAGGCTCATAGTGATATGCATTACCGAGAGTGCCCAGAGATACCTCTCCAGTTCACGGAGTGACAATAATCTTGATCTATGCCAAGTCAACAAACACCATTGGAGACACCTATAGAGCATTGAGGGAGTCCTGGATTAGGGGGTATCCGGACATCCGGATTATATCCTTTGGCCGGACTGTTGGACTATGAAGATACAAGATTGAAGACTTCGTCCCGTGTCCGGATGGGACTCTCCTTGGCGGGGAAGGCAAGCTTGGCAATATAGATATATAGATCTCCTTCCTTGTAACCGACTCTGTGTAACCCTAGCCCCCTCCGGTGTCTATATAAACCGGAGGGTTTAGTCCATAGGACCAACAACAACAATCATACCATAGGCTAGCTTATAGGGTTTAGCCTCTTCGATCTCGTGGTAGATCAACTCTTGTACTACTCATATCATCAAGAACAATCAAGCAGGACATAGGGTATTAACTCCATCAAGAGGGCCTGAACCTGGGTAAACATCGTGTCCCCTGCCTCCTGTTACCATCCGCCTAGACGCACAGTTCGGGATGCCCTACCCGAGATCCGCCGGTTTTGACACCGACATTGGTGCTTTCATTGAGAGTTCCTCTATGTCATCATCGTTAGGCTTGATGGCTCCTTCGATCATCGATAGCGATGCAGTCCAGGGTGAGACTTTTCTCCCCGGACAGATCTTTGTATTCGGTGGCTTCGCACTGCGGGCCAACTCGCTTGGCCATCTGGAGCAGATCGAGAGTTACGCCCCTGGCCACCAGGTCAGGTTTGTAAGCTTAAACTACACGGTCGACATCCGCGGAGACTTGATCTTCAACGGATTCGAGCCCCTGGCGAGTGCGCCGCACGGTCACGATGAGCATGATTTAGCTCTACCATCGGACAATGTTCAGGACACCGCACTGGCAACCGCTCCGACCCTCAATTCGGAGCCAATTGCGCCATCCATGGACGGGTGGATAGACCTGAAAGTGCTAGTGATCGACTAGAGGGGGGGTGAATAGGCGATTTTTATGAAAGTCTTCAAAACATGGAAGTTTCGAAGACAAACGATAGAAATAACCTATTACCATGCAGCGGAAGGTAGACTACACTAAGCAAGCCATAGTCAAGTATTCAATGAAGTGAAAGCACAACGACTAATAGCAGCTAGGCGGTATAGACCAGGTAGGAAGATAGTATGAAGCCAATCAGGACAAGCAGTCACTCAGTGAAGACAAAGGATAATGCAAACATGCAATTACTTCACAAGGACCAACTGTAAATAAAGAGATGGGAAGGATAGAATCAGTGACTCGTTGAAGATAATGATTTATTGGACCAGTTCCAGTTGCTGTGACAACTGTACGTCTGGTTAGGGAGGCTGAGATTCAACTCAGAAGACCGTGTCTTCACCTTATTCCCCTTGAGCTAAGGACACCCAGTCCTTGCCCAATCACTCTGGTAAGTCTTCAAGGTAGACTTCCAAACCTTCACAGACTTTGTTCACCGGCGATCCACAATGACTCTTGGATGCTCAGAACGCGACGCCTAACTGGCTGGAGGATTCACAGTCCTCAAGTGTAATAAGTCTTCAGATCACACAGACAGGAAGACTTAAGTGATGTCTAATACTCTTTGGCTCTGGGTGTTTAGGGCTTTATCCTCGCAAGGAATTATCTCTCAAAGGCTTCGAGGTGGGTTGCTCTCAAACGACAAAAGCCGTACACTAACTCTGAGCAGCCAACCGTTTATGGTTGTAGGGGGTGGGCTATTTATAGCCACTAGGCAACCCGACCTGATTTGTCTGAAATGACCCTGGGTCACTAAGGAACTGACACATGTTCCAATGGTCAGATTTCAAACACACACGGCAACTTTACTTGGGCTACAAGCAAAGCTGACTTATCCAACTCTGAATAAGATTTGCTCTCATAGTCTTCACTCGAAGACATTGGATTTTGGTTAAGCATCACTTTAGTCATTCTGACTGGTTCGCTTGGACCCCACTTAACAGTACGGTGGTTCCTATGACTCAACAAAGGAGAAAAAGAATGACGAAACAACTAAGTCTTCGCGCTCCATAGTCTTCACGCGATGTCTTCTCTTGTCATAGTCTTCAATGTGAATGTCTTCACATACCACTTTTGACTTCAATGTCTTCATACATTTTCAGGGGTCATCTCTGGTAGGAAAACCGAATCAATGAGGGACTTCTACCTGTGTTATCCTGCAATTCTCACAAACACATTAGTCCCTCAACCAGGTTTGTCATCAATACTCCAAAACCAACTAGGGGTGCCACTAGATGCACTTACAATCTCCCCCTTTTTGGTGATTTATGACAAACTGGTTGAAGTTTTCAACGGGGAATAAATTATGTGAAATTGTAAAGGATAGGATATTGTCTTCATAAGTTGCAAAGGCTCCCTCCCTGAAGATGTGCATATAAGTACTTTGCTCTTGGAATGCAAATGCACATGGCAGGTTGTACTTGTGGAGATCCTCTTCAACCTATGATGACAATTCATCATGCATTATATGATGTAATGAAGATAATGACATGCATAATGGAAAATGGACGTCTGCAAAATGACCTAAGTGCGGAATTTATCATCGCACATGCGGAATTTATCATCGCATCACAGAATAGCAAATAAGTAGCAGACGACCATCGAGTTTAAGTGTTACAACTCAAAGAACCAAATGTATCGAAAAGCAAGAGTTGTAAACACTTGGCAAAAGTAGCAAAAAGTAAAGCAACAACCCATATGGACCCGCTTGAAGACTATCAACTCATATGCTTCTCCCCCTTTTGTCAGTAAGGACCAAAAAGGTTTGAAGACATAGAGTGCCTACTCGTTCCCATGAGGTGCAGGCGAGGCAGCAGGGTCATCGTTGAGGTCGGGTGGTGCAGAAGAACTTGGTGCAGTGTTGACACGCGCTGAAGTTGGAGGAGGTGAAGTTGCATCATCTTGGTCATCGATGACTCTGGCATTCACTGTCGCAGCTGAGGACGAGTAGTCAGAGTCTTCAAGTAAGGGAGTCCGACGCAAGTGAGCATTCCTTGGAGGAGTTGAGTCAAACTTGAATCTTTCGGTGAAGCCATCGTCCTGCAGATCAGCTTCAGCACTAAGCAATGTCAAACTCTTCCAAGACCTCCGACAGATTTCATGAGTAACAAAGGCATTCTTGGTGGCAAGATTGCGAATGCGATTGACATCCACCAAGAGGCTTTGCATCTGACGCTTAAGCCAATCGTGATGTTTGTCCTGTTTCTGGTGTAGCGCGACGAGAAGCTCTCGGTCATTTAGGACACGAGATCGCCTTCGAGGCCTTTGCGCAATGGTGCTACCAGTGGCGTCAGTTTGAGCGCGAGGGGCACGTGTGTTTTAGCTCAACAATCTTCTGAGCTAGAGCCAGCTCAGCAGCAATGGCTCCGTGGAAGGCGACGCTGAGGCCAACGGGAAGCTGAAGATCATCAAAGCTAACATTGGGGCTGTCAAACCACTCATCAATGAATGTGTTGATGATTTCAACATCAAAGAGAGGAAGGTTATTGAAGATTTCTGCCTCTTGCTTGCTCTTGATCAACTGCTCAAGAGCGTCATCGCCAAGATCGTGGTCGCTGGACAGATCAATGGCGTCATTCTCATTTCGCAGAACAGCAGCAGGGGTCAGTGCTTGGCTGGTGGGTTGCATGGGCATCTTCACTTTGGAGGGCCTGGAGATGCGTGACAAATCTTCAGACTGCACACTGTGTTTAGGAGGTGCAGTGGCCAGAGGCTTCGCCCGTGAGACCTTTGGTGCAGGGGCAGGCTTTGAAGCTTTGGGCTTCTTCTGCTTCTTTGGCTTTGGTGGTGCAGGCGCTTCATCAGATTCAGCATCGTCTGTAGGTTGATCCACGACTGCCCCTTGAACCATAATATTAGTGATGAGACCTTCCAGGTTGTAGAAGGGCCCAACAAGATTGGGTTCAGCTTCGCGTGAGCCATCGACACGAGGAGCAGAGGGACCTGGGTTGAAGTCTAAGCCCCGCGACTTCTTGTTTTCTTTGGCCGAGTTCCTAGCAAACTGAAGGTTGCGCTTGAGAAGATTGTCATCACGACACCACAACAATGACGATGGGTCTGCATCTGCAGGCTGTGGTCCACGAACCATACAAGGATAGAAGCCTTGTTCAATGGCTTTAGCTCTGGACCTGGGTTGAAGATTTTTGTATAGGATGTCTCCCCACAGTCGCTTGATGGCATTCTTCTCAGCATACTCCTGGGTCACGAACCTGTACTTGAACCACTGTTCTGCCCAATATCTTCGAATCCATTGGATTCGAGTTTTCCGCTGATTGTAGTCCTCCTCTGGATCTGTCTTGTACAACTCATAGAGGTCAGGAGGCAAATCTCTTGAGGTGTTGCCATGACGTTGTCTGCCACCCTTCCTTGCATATTTTTCTGGTGCCATGAAGTTTAAATTGAAAGGCTTCAAAACTGTCAAAGTCTTCCGTCTACTGGTCAGACAAGAACTTGCTTCAGGGGAATTTATATGATGCTGTAAGAATTCTACAAATGAATGCAGACTACGAGAACCAAGGGATTCTCCCACAGACATGTACCTGTGACAGCATTAAGGTGCGAGGGAAGGGGAAGAGGTCATATGCATTCTCAGAAGATTTTGAAGATAAATCAGTTTAGAAGACATTAACCTCATAGTGCGAAGACATTCACTCATAGATAGAGAGTTGGTTCCAGATTTTTACGAATCCACAAATAAGTACAAGTGAGGAATCTAACTACTTTGTGAAGCATAAGTGAACATACTAGGCATATTATGAGATGTAGTGTGAAATAGATCCAACTTGTGTGAATAGAAATTGCTTGTGGTAGAAAAGGATGAATCTATCGGATCAAAGGGACCGTAAAAAGGGGTTTTATTTACCACACGAGGAACTGCTAGACGGAGTGGGAGAGGAGGCCGAGCAGTTCGATCTTCCATGCCCTAACTTGGCGACGGAGGACACCTACGGTGATGGCGGAGAAGACGATGTCCGCGGTCGGCGTGAAGACGGCGTCGGTGAGGTCGCGGCAGTGAAGCGCTTCGTCGCCGGCGTCGTCGGGGGCTAGCGGTGGCGCTAGGGTTTGTGCGAGAGTGGAAGAAAGGATAATGACTAGGGTGAGGTGTGTATATATAGGGACAGGGACGGCACAATGTTATTACACGGGTGCCCCTGGCGGTTCACATCTGAAGGACACGTGGCTATCATGCAACACATCGGAGGTTGTTCCACGTTCCCACGCACGCCTGGATTGTCGGGTGGTCGTTCCCACTTCTCCGGGTTTCAGGTGAAAGGATTTAGCATTGAAAGCAGATTAATGTTTGTCTCTGTGTCTTCTGCTGAGAAGGATGCAGAGAAGACATTTTGACAGTGTTAATAGAATGCATATGATTTGGATAGATAGACTTCGGAAAGAAGCATAGAGGGGTTAGGGTCCGATCACATTCACTTAGTTCAAAAGATTCAGCAAGAAGCCATAGCTATAAGTGAATGCTGTAGAGGACAGAAACCAAATCAGTATGTTGAAGATAAACATGAGGACTTGTTAACATTGAAGAAAAACAGAAAACGAAGACTTTGCAAATGTAACGCCATGTGAGAAACACTTCTTAGGGAAGAATTTTGTGGTGGCGTTACCCACCGTATAGGAAGTATTAGACCCAGACACGATGCACAACTTTCGTGGCGCTCTGAAGTCAAATTCCACGTTAATGTATTCACACTCAGAATGCAAGTCTTCATTGATTGAAGACATATGTTACTTCGTGTGTTGCACATCTAAGTCATCAACATGCATAAGTGTTAGGAAGTGTGCCTGATCACAGGACATTTGAGGATTCCAAGATATTTAGCTCACACCGTAACTTGCAAAAACTCTTCTCATCCAAGGGCTTTGTGAAGATATCTGCCAATTGCTCTTCAGTGTTGACGTGTATGATATCAATATCTTCCTTCATAACATGATCTCTGAGAAAGTGATGATGAATTTCAATGTGCTTTGTCTTCGAGTGCTGAACTGGGTTGTTGGCAATCTTGATGGCGCTCTCGTTGTCGCAGTAGAGTGGCACTTGCTTCAGATGAATGCCATAGTCTTTGAGTGTTTGCTTCATCCATAGAAGCTGAGCGCAGCAAGATCCAGCAGCAATGTATTTAGATTCAGCAGTGGAGAGAGATACACAGTTCTGCTTCTTTGAAGACCAACATACAAGTGATCGTCCCAAAAAATGACATGTGCCTGATGTAGACTTGCGATCCACCTTGTCACCAGCATAATCAGCATCCAAGAATCCAACTAGATCAAACTCTGAGCCCTTTGGATACCATAATCCTAGTGTTGGGGTGTGAGCCAAATATCTAAGATTTCACTTCACAGCTAAGTGATGCGATTCCTTTGGTGCTGCTTGGAACCAGGCACACATGCAAACACTAAGCATGATATCTGGCCTAGATGCACAGAAATAAAGCAAAGAACCAATCATGGAGCGGTATACCTTTTGATCGAACTCTTTACCATTGTCGTCGGGACCCAGATGGTGTTTGACTGGCATTGGCGTCATGTACCCTTTGCAGTCTTGCATTCCAAATTTCTTCAGGCAATATTTGAGGTATTTCTCTTGAGGTATGAAGATGTCGCTGCGTTGCTGACGTATTTGAAGGCCAAGGAAGAACTCCAGTTCACCCATCATGGACATCTGATATTGCTCTTGCATCATGTATCCAAACTCTTCACTGTATTTCTGGTTAGTGCAGCCGAAGATAATATCATCCACATATATTTGGCACACAAACAGTTCACCATCATATGTCTTCGTGAAGAGAGTGGGATCTAGGGAACCAGGTTTGAAGCCTTTGCTCTTCAGGAAGCCTTTGAGTGTGTCATACCAAGCTCGAGGGGCTTGTTTAAGGCCATACAGTGCCTTGTTGAGTTTGTAGACCATGTCAGGATGTTTTGGATCTTCAAAGCCAGGCGGTTGTGCAACATACACTTCTTCTTCAATCTTGCCATTGAGAAAAGCGCTCTTCACATCCTTTGATACAAAAGAATGTTATGATGATTTTCATAGGCCAACAGTATGTGTATAGCTTCAAGCCTAGCCACAGGAGCAAATGTTTCATTGAAGTCAATTCCTTCAACTTGAGTGTATCCTTGAGCAACGAGACGAGCTTTGTTTCTGACAACTTGACCATGCTCATCTTGCTTGTTGCGATATATCCATTTTGTGCCTATTATATTGTGCTTACGAGGATCAGGACGCTTAACCAGTTCCCATACATTATTCAACTCAAACTATTGAAGCTCTTCTTGCATAGCTTGAATCCATTCAGGTTCCATGAAGGCTTCATCAACTTTCTTGGGTTCAGATATTGATACAAATGCGAAGTGCCCACAGAAATTTGCTAGCTGTGTTGCCCTTGAACGAGTGAGTGGACCTGGTGCATTGATGCTATCAATTATTCTCTCAATCTGTACTTCATTTGCAACATGAGGATGAACAGGACGAAGATTTTGCTCTTGCTGATCATTGTCATTGTTAGAAGGATTGTCTTCAGGCTGAACATTGTTGTCTTCAGGTTGATCAGGTGCAGAGATGATGAGTTCCTCTTCAGGCTGAGCTTCAGATGGTATGATTTCTCCAATTCCCATGATTTTGATGGTTTCACTGGATGGTGCTTCATCTAGCACATTTGGCAGGTGCTCTCTTTGCGAGCCGTTAGTCTCATTGAACCACACATCCACAGTTTCAACCACTTTATAGTGAAAGAGGTTGAAGACTCTATAGGAGTGCGAATCCTTTCCATATCCAAGCATAAAACCTTCATGTGCTTTCGGTGCAAATTTTGAAGTGTGATGTGGATCCTTGATCCAGCACCTGGCACCAAATACTATGAAGTAACTGACATTTGGCTTCTTGCCAGTAAGGAGCTCATAGGATGTCTTGTTTAGAAGCTTGTGAAGATAAACATGGTTGATGATATGGCATGCAGTATCAATGGCTTCAGGCCAGAACTTCCTTGGAGTCTTGTATTCATCGAGCATCGTCTGGGCCATCTCAATAAGTGTTCTATTCTTGCGTTCCACGACGCCATTCTGCTACGGCGTGTACGGACCTAAGAATTCATGAGTGATGCCCAAAGTATCAAGATAAGTGTCTAGGCCAGTGTTCTTGAATTCAGTGCCATTGTCACTTCTGATGTGCTTGATCTTGACGCCATAGTTGTTCATGGCTCGATTGGCGAAGCGTCTGAAGACATCCTGCACTTCAGTCTTGTAGAGGATTATATGCACCCAAGTATATCTTGAATAATCATCAACAATGACAAAGCCATAGAGACAAGCAGTAGTAGTAAGAGTTGAGTAGTGAGTGGGACCGAAAAGGTCCATGTGAAGCAGTTCAAAGGGTTGATTCGTTGTCATGATTGTCTTCGAGGGATGCTTGGCCCTCGTCATCTTTCCTGCTTCACAGGCACCACATAAGTGATCCTTCTTGAACTTGACGCCCTCGATGCCTATGACATGCTTCTTCTTTGCAAGAGTGTGTAAGTTCCTCATGCTAGCATGCCCTAGCCTCCGATGCCAGAGCCAACATTCAGAAGCTTTTGCTAGAAGACATACGGCAAGCTGTGGTCCTGCTGAGAAATCTACCACGTACAAATCATCTTTCCGATACCCTTCAAAGACTAGAGACTTGTCAGATTCCATTAGAACAAGGCAACGGTATTTTCCAAATATCACAATCATGTTTAAATCGCAAAGCATTGAGACATACATTAAGTTGAAACCAAGGGATTCAACAAGCATCACTTTATCCATGTGTTGATCCCTTGAGATTGCAACTCTACCTAGACCCAATACCTTCCTTTTACCAGTATCAGCAAATGTGATGTGACTCTTGTCAGATGGACGTAAAGTTGAGTCCATGAGAAGACTTCGCTTTCCAGTCATGTGATTAGTACACCCACTATCAATAATCCATTCTGAAGCAGCTGGTGTCATACCCTACAGTGCAGTTAGGGGGATAGGCTTCACGAAGAGAATTGTAAAGCATAAACATTTGACGAGCAAGTGGATTATGAAAGCTTAGATCGAGGTTAGGACTGATAGGGCAAGAAGCAAGCGACCCAGGAACAAAATACATAATAAGACCATTTGGGCATTTGATCTTGCGCCGTATAAGATGTTTAAGGTCCCCAGCAATAGCTTCAGACGAATTTGATTTTCGGCTGGAGACCTTTCCCTGCAAAAGAGAGTTAAGCTTTCTTAGCCACCCACATCTTCAAGGGTGGCTTCGAAGCAATGAGTCTAAGTGCAGCATCTGAGAACTTTGGCTTTGGAGCCCTAGCAAAAAGTCTTACAGGTGGACAATAGTACTCATAAGAATAAGCAGAGTAGTTCTTGGTCTTATGAACATGGCGGTTTGATGAAACGCGCTCATATTCATAGGCCTGAGTATGGTTTCCCCGCAAAACATTTGCATTAGTGTGACTCAGGTGAGTCCTTTGTCTGTATGAAGCCTTTGGACCATATGAAGCCTATGGTCTAGGGTTTGTCTTCTTCACTTGTGGTGTCATGACGACATTCACAGGAAGATTTTCCAGCATCCTTTTTGGCACCCAGACTTTCTTCATAGGTGGCCCATTCCTACAGTTAGTACCAATATACCTGGCAAACACTTCACCATTCTGATTCCTAAACAGTTTATAGTTTGCATCAAAGGATTCATCAATAACAATGGGATTAGCACAAGTGAAGCCAGACAGGGTGGATGGATCCACTGAAGGTTCCTTTGTAGCAACCCATGTGGTTTCGGGGTACTTCTCAGGTTTCCAGTAAGAGCCATCGGCATTCATTTTCCTTTCGAACCCAAGACCCTCTTTCCTAGGGTTTCGGTTCAGGATCTGCCTTTTGAGGACATCACATAGTGTCCAATGCCCTTTGAGACTTTTGTACATCCCTGTTTCAAGCAATGTCTTCAGCCTAGCATTTTCATCAGCAATAACAGTGGTATCCTTAGCAGAGGGGTTAGTTACCACATCAACAGTTGAAGATATTGCAATAGTAGCAGCAGTAGAACATCCAGCAACAGAAGTAGCGTTGTCACGCTCAATGCATTTAAGACATGGTGGTTCAAATCCTTCCTGAGCAGAACTGATCTGTTTGGCGTGAAGTGACTCGTTTTCCTTTTGAAGATCTTCATGAGCCGCTCTCAATTTCTCAAGATCTTGCTTCCTTTGAAGATAATCATAGGAAAGCTTTTCATGGGTTGTGGAGAGCGTTTCATGACGACTTTCAAGTTCCTCATACTTAACATGAAGATTTTTTATGTCTTCAATTAAGGACTGAGATCGAGTCATTTCAGCGTCTAACAGGTCATCGCTTTTGTCTAACAGTTTTTGAATATGTTCCATAGCTTTCTGTTGTTCAGTTGCAATTTTAGCAAGTGTTTTGTAGCTGGGTTTGGAACCACAATCAGAGTCATCTTCACTGGATGTTTGATAGTAAGTAGTGCGTGTGTTTACCTTGGCACCACGTGCCATGAAGCAGTAGGTGGGAGCGGAGTAGTCCTTGTCATTTGCATCGTCATCGGTGATGAAGCCATTGTCTTCAGTGTTGAAGATGGACTTGGCAACGTATGTTGTAGCCAGACTTGCAACGCCAGAATCAGACTCCTCCTCAGACTCCACCTCCGCCTCCTCAGAAGCGGACTCCTCCTCTGAATCCATTTCCTTGCCAACGAACACACGAGCCTTGCCAGATGAGCTCTTCTTGTGTGATGAAGACTTTGAGGAAGACTTAGAAGAAGACTTTGAGTATTTCTTCTTCTTCTTGTCGTCAGAATCATACTCCTTGCTCTTCTTCTTCTTCTTCTTCTTCTTCTCATTGTCCCACTGTGGACACTCAGAGATGTAGTGGCCAGGTTTCTTGCACTTGTGGCATGTTCTCTTCTTGCAGTCATGAGCAGAAGCTTCATCATTCCTTGAGGTTGATCGTGAAGACTTTCTGAAGCCTTTCTTCTTGGTGAAATTTTGGAACTTGTTCACAAGCATAGCAAGCTCCTTTCCAATGTCTTCAGGATCATCAGAACTGTAGTCAGATTCTTCTTCAGATGAGGAGACAGCTTTTGCCTTCAAGGCACGAGTTCGCCCATAGTTGGGACCATAGATGTCTCTTTTCTCAGAAAGCTGAAACTCATGTGTGTTGAGCCTTTCAAGTATGTCAGACGGATCGAGTGTCTTGAAGTCAAGACGTTCTTGAATCATCAGAGCTAGGGTGTCAAACGAGCTGTCAAGTGATCTCAGGAGTGTCTTGACGACTTCATGCTTGGTGATCTCAGTAGCGCCGAGGGCTTGAAGCTCATTTGTGATATCAGTGAGTCGATCAAACGTGAGCTGGACATTCTCATTGTCGTTTCTCTTGAAGCGGTTGAAGAGGTTGCGAAGGACACTGATTCTTTGATCTCTCTGGGTTGAGACGCCTTCGTTGACCTTGGAGAGCCAGTCCCAGACTAGCTTAGATGTTTCCAGAGCACTCACATGGCCATACTGTCCTTTGGTCAGATGACCATGGATGATGTTCTTGGCAGTGGAGTCCAGTTGTACGAACTTCTTGACATCGGCAACGGTGACACCTTCACCCGCCTTGGGAACGCCATTCTTGATGACATACCATAGGTCGACATCAATGGCTTCAAGATGCATGCGCATCTTATTCTTCCAGTAGGGATATTCAGTTCCATCGAAGACTAGGCACGCAGCGGAGACTTTGATTATCCCTGTAGTCGACATAGCTAAAACTCCAGGTGGTTAAACCGAATCACACAGAACAAGGGAGTACCTTTCTCTGATACCAATTGAAAGTGCTAGTGATCGACTAGAGGGGGGTGAATAGGCGATTTTTATGAAAGTCTTCAAAACATGGAAGTTTCGAAGACAAACGATAGAAATAAACCTATTACCATGCAGCGGAAGGTAGACTACACTAAGCAAGCCATAGTCAAGTATTCAATGAAGTGAAAGCACAACGACTAATAGCAGCTAGGCAGTATAGACCAGGTAGGAAGATAGTATGAAGCCAATCAGGACAAGCAGTCACTCAGTGAAGACAAAGGATAATGCAAACATGCAATTACTTCACAAGGACCAACTGTAAATAAAGAGATGGGAAGGATAGAATCAGTGAATCGTTGAAGACAATGATTTGTTGGACCAGTTCCAGTTGCTGTGACAACTGTACGTTTGCTTAGGGAGGCTGAGATTCAACTCAGAAGACCGTGTCTTCACCTTATTCCCCTTGAGCTAAGGACACCCAGTCCTCACCCAATCACTCTGGTAAGTCTTCAAGGTAGACTTCCAAACCTTCACAGACTTTGTTCACCGGCGATCCATGATGACTCTTGGATTCTCAGAACGCGACGCCTAACCGGCTGGAGGATTCACAGTCCTCAAGTGTAATAAGTCTTCAGATCACACAGACAGGAAGACTGAAGTGATGCCTAACACTCTTTGGCTCTGGGTGTTTAGGGCTTTATCCTTGCAAGGAATTCTCTCTCAAAGGCTTCGAGGTGGGTTGCTCTCAAACGACAAAAGCTGTACACTAACTCTAAGCAGCCAACCGTTTATGGTTGTAGGGGGTGGGATATTTATAGCCACTAGGCAACCCGACCTGATTTGTCCGAAATGACCCTGGGTCACTAAGGAACTGACACGTGTTCCAACGGTCAGATTTCAAACACACACGATAACTTTACTTGGGCTACAAGCAAAGCTGACTTATCCAACTCTAAATAAGATTTGCTCTCATAGTCTTCACTCGAAGACATAGGATTTTGGTTAAGCATCACTTTAGTCATTCTGACTGGTTCTCTTGGACCCCACTTAACAGTACGGTGGTTCCTATGACTCAACAAAGGAGAAAAAGAACGACGAAACAAATAAGTCTTCGCGCTCCATAGTCTTCACACGATGTCTTCTCTTGTCATAGTCTTCAATGTGAATGTCTTCACATACCAATTTTTACTTCAATGTCTTCATACATTTTTAGGGGTCATCTCTGGTAGGAAAACCGAATCAATGAGGGACTTCCACCTGTGTTATCCTGCAATTCTCACAAACACATTAGTCCCTCAACCAGGTTTGTCGTCAATACTCCAAAACCAACTAGGGGTGGCACTAGATGCACTTACAAGACCCCGCCACAGAGGCCGCATTCTCAGCGGCGATCGAGCCAAGTATCGACCTTACCCTTCACGAGAGCCGTGACGCCAAACTGCCGGATTCTTCCCTGGCCACGGACTCCGAACCGCCTGCGCCCGTGCCTATCGAATCTGACTGGGCGCCGATCATGGAGTTCACCTCCGCGGATATCTTTCAGCACTCGCCCTTCGGCAACATACTGAATTCATTAAGGTCTCTCTACTTGTCAGGAGAGTCCTGGCCGAACTATGTCCGGCAGGATTGGGATGCGGATGACGAAGAAATTCGCCGCCCACCCACCACCCACTTAGTAGCCACTGTCGATGATTTGACCGACATGCTCGACTTCGACTCCGAAGACATCGACGGTATGGACGACGATGCAGGAGACGAACAGGAACCACTGCCCATAGGGCACTGGACAGCCACCTCATCATATGATATATACATGGTGGACACACCCAAAGAAGGCAATGGCGACGGGACAACGGAGGATGACCCCTCCAAGAAGCAACCCAAGCGCCGACGACAGCGGCGCCGCTCTAAGTCTCGCCAAAGCAAAAGCGGTGATACCGGCACAAGAGATAATAGCACTCCGGACAGTGCCGAAGATGACGACAATCCGCTCCAGCAAGATTTAGAGCAGGAGAATGGAGAAGCCAGCCCTCCCGAGAGAGCGGCGGATGGAGAGGCGGAGGATGATAATTACATGCCTCCCTCCGAAGATGAGGCAAGCCTCGACGATGACGAATTTGTCGTGCCTGAGGATCCCGTCGAGCAAGAGCGCTTCAAGCGCCGGCTTATAGCCACGGCAAATAGCCTTAAGAAAAAGCAATAGCAGCTTAAAGCTGATCAAGATTTGCTAGCTGACAGATGGACTGAAGTCCTTGCGGCCGAGGAATATGAACTCGAACGCCCCTCCAAGAGTTACCCAAAGCGCGAGTTGCTACCCCGACTGGAGGAGGAAGCATTAAAACCCACATCTCTAGCGTATGACGCGGCTGATCGGCCACCTCATGGCCGCGACAGAGAGGCATTTCAGCCAAAAGCTCAGCCCGCACCCGGACGCCACTCAAATAAAAATGTCAAGGCACGGGGAAACACGCTAGACCTGCGAGACATATTGGAGGACAAAG
Organism: Triticum urartu; assembly: GCF_056163025.1. Lineage (NCBI taxonomy): Eukaryota > Viridiplantae > Streptophyta > Magnoliopsida > Poales > Poaceae > Triticum > Triticum urartu. The sequence goes on from NC_141874.1 coordinate 473,001,342, forward strand.
CAAAACAAGCAAGATCGATCTATGGATCACGAGGGCGCGCCACTACGCGAGACGATAACCGTCACGCCGGATACAATAAAAGTAAATCCGGCCGGGCCGAACACAGCGGACAAGACTCATTTGAGCTGCGTCGCGACATAGCCCAGTACAGAGGCGCCGCACACCCCCTATGCTTCATAGACAAAGTAATGGATCACCAAATCCCAGAGGGTTTCAAATCCGTAAATATCGAATCATACGACGGTACAACAGATCCTGCGGTATGGATCGAGGACTTCCTCCTGCAGATCCACATGGCCCGCGGTGACGATCTACACGCCATCAAATACCTCCCACTCAAGCTCAAAGGACCAGCTCGGCATTGGCTCAACAGCCTGCCAGCAGAATCCATTGGTTGTTGGGAAGATCTGGAAGCCGCATTCCTCGACAACTTCCAGGGCACTTATGTGCGACCACCAAATGCCCATGACTTGAGCCACATTGTTGGAAATATGCCCTAGAGGCAATAATAAATTGATTATTATTATATTTCCTTGTTCATGATAATCGTTTATTATCCATGCTATAATTGTATTAATAGGAAACTCAGATACATGTGTGGATACATAGACAACACCATGTCCCTAGTAAGCCTCTAGTTGACTAGCTCGTTGATCAATAGATGGTTACGGTTTCCTGACCATGGACATTGGATGTCGTTGATAACGGGATCACATCATTAGGAGAACGATGTGATGGACAAGACCCAATCCTAAGCATAGCACTAGATCGTGTAGTTCGTATGCTAAAGCTTTTCTAATGTCAAGTATCATTTCCTTAGACCATGAGATTGTGCAACTCCCGGATACCGTAGGAGTGCTTTGGGTGTACCAAACGTCACAACGTAACTGGGTGACTATAAAGGTGCACTACGGGTATCTCCGAAAGTGTCTGTTGGGTTGGCACGAATCGAGACTGGGATTTGTCACTCCGTGTAAACGGAGAGGTATCTCTGGGCCCACTCGGTAGGACATCATCATAATGTGCACAATATGATCAAGGAGTTGATCAAGGGATGATGTGTTACGAAACGAGTAAAGAGACTTGCCGGTAACGAGATTGAACAAGGTATCGGGATACCGACGATCGAATCTCGGGCAAGTATCGTACCGCTAGACAAAGGGAATTGTATACGGGATTGATTAAGTCCTTGACATCGTGGTTCATCCGATGAGATCATCGTGGAACATGTGGGAGCCAACATGGGTATCCAGATCCCGCTGTTGGTTATTGGCCGGAGAGTCGTCTCGGTCATGTCTGCATGTCTCCCGAACCCGTAGGGTCTACACACTTAAGGTTCGGTGACGCTAGGGTTATAGAGATATTAGTATGCGGTAACCCGTAAGTTGTTCGGAGTCCCGGATGACATCCCGGACGTCACGAGGAGTTCCCGAATGGTCCGGAGGTAAAGAATTATATATAGGAAGTGCTATTTCGGCCATCGGGACAAGTTTCGGGGTCACCGGTATTATACCGGGACCACCGGAAGGGTCCCGGGGGTCCACCGGGTGGGGCCACCTGCCCCGGGGGCCACATGGGCTGTAGGGGGTGCGCCTTGGCCTATATGGGCCAAGGGAACGAGCCCCAAGAGGCCCATGCGCCAAGAATCAAGGGAGAGGAAGAGTCCTAAAGGGGGAAGGCACCTCCAAGGTGCCTTGGGGAGGAGGGACTCCTCCCTGGCCGCACCCTTCCTTGGAGGAAGGGCCAAGGCTGCGCCCCCCTCTCCCTTGGCCCTATATATAGTGGGGGGAAGGGAGGGGAGCACCACCCCAAGCCCTGGCGCCTCCCTCTCCCTCCCATGACACATCTCCCTCCTCCCGCAGCGCTTGGCGAAGCCCTGTTGGAATCCCGCTACTTCCACCACCATGCCGTCGTGCTGCTGGATCTCCATCAACCTCTCCTCCCCCCTTGCTGGATCAAGAAGGAGGAGACGTCGCTGCTCCGTACGTGTGTTGAACGCGGAGGTGCCGTCCGTTCGGCGCTAGGATCATCGGTGATTTGGATCACGACGAGTACGACTCCATCAACCCCGTTCTCTTGAACGCTTCCACGCGCGATCTACAAGGGTATGTAGATCCACTCCTCCCTTGTTGCTAGATGACTCCATAGATTGATCTTGGTGACACGTAGGAAAATTTTGAATTATTGCTACGTTCCCCAACAGTGGCATCATGAGCTAGGTCTATGCGTAGTTTCTATGCACGAGTAGAACACAAAGTAGTTGTGGGCGTTGATTTTGTTCAATATGCTTACCATTACTAGTCCAATCTTGATTCGGTGGCATTGTGGGATGAAGCGGCCCGGACCGACCTTACACATACTCTTACGTGAGACTGGTTCCACCGACTAACATGCACTAGTTGCATAAGGTGGTTAGCGGGTGTCTGTCTCTCCCACTTTAGTCGGATCGGATTCGATGAAAAGGGTCCTTATGAAGGGTAAATAGCAATTGGCATATCACATTGTGGTCTTTGCGTAGGTAAGAAACGTTCTTGCTAGTAACCCATAGCAGCCACGTAAAACATGCAACAACAATTAGAGGACGTCTAACTTGTTTTTGCAGGGTATGCTATGTGATGTGATATGGCCAAAGGATGTGATGAATGATATATGTGATGTATGAGATGATCATGTTCTTGTAATAGGAATCACGACTTGCATGTCGATGAGTATGACAACCGGCAGGAGCCATAGGAGTTGTCTTTATTTATTGTATGACCTGCGTGTCATTGAACAACACCATGTAATTACTTTACTTTATTGCTAACCGTTAGCTGTAGTAGTAGAAGTAATAGTTGGCGAGACAACTTCATGAAGACACGATGATGGAGATCATGGTGTCATGCCGGTGACGATGATGATCATGGAGCCCCGAAGATGGAGATCAAAAGGAGCAAAGTGATGATGGCCATATCATGTCACTATTTGATTGCATGTGATGTTTATCATGTTTATACATCTTATTTGCTTAGAACGACGGTAGTAAATAAGATGATCCCTCATTAAAATTTCAAGAAAGTGTTCCCCCTAACTGTGCACCGTTGCGACAGTTCGTTGTTTCGAAGCACCACGTGATGATCGGGTGTGATAGATTCTAACGTTCACATACAACGGGTGTAAGACAGATTTACACACGCGAAACACTTAGGTTGACTTGACGAGCCTAGCATGTACAGACATGGCCTCGGAACACAAGAGACCGAAAGGTCGAGCATGAGTCGTATGGTAGATACGATCAACATGAAGATGTTCACCGATGATGACTAGTCCGTCTCACGTGATGATCGGACACGGCCTAGTTGACTCGGATCATGTAATCACTTAGATGACTAGAGGGATGTCTATCTGAGTGGGAGTTCATAAGATGAACTTAATTATCCTGAACATAGTCAAAAGGTCTTCGCAAATTATGTCGTAGCTCGCGCTTCAGTTCTACTGTTTAGATATGTTCCTAAGAGAAAATTTAGTTGAAAGTTGATAGTAGAAATTATGCGGACTAGGTCCGTAAACTGAGGATTGTCCTCATTGCTTCATAGAAGGCTTATGTCCTTAATGCACCGCTCAGTGTGCTGAACCTCGAATGTCGTCTGTGGATGTTGCGAACATCTGACATACACATTTTGATAACTACGTGATAGTTCAGTTAAACGGTTTAGAGTTGAGGCACCGAAGACGTTTTGAAACGTCGCGAAACATATGAGATGTTTTGAGGGCAGAAATTGGGATTTCAGGCTCGTGCCCACGTCAAGAGGTATGAGACCTCCGACGATTTTCTTAGCCTGCAAACTAAGGAAGAAAAGCTCAATTGTTGCACTTGTGCTCAGATTGTCTGAGTACAACAATCGCTTGAATCGAGTGGGAGTTGATCTTCCAGATGAAATAGTGATGGTTCTCCGAAGTCATTACCACCAAGCTGCTCGAGCTTCGTGATGAACTATAATATATCAGGGACATATATGATGATCCTTGAGATATTCGCGATGTTTGACACCACAAAAGTAGAGATCAAGAAGGAGCATCAATTGTTGATGGTTGGTGAAACCACTAGTTTCAAGAAGGGCAAGGGCAAAAAGGGATGCTTCATGAAACGGCAAATCAGCTGTTGCTCTAGTGAAGAAACCCAAGGTTGAACCCAAACCCGAGACTAAGTGCTTCTGTAATAAAGGGAACAGCCACTGGAGCAGAATTACCCTAGATACTTGGTAGATAAGAAGGCTGGCAAGGTCGATAGAAGTATATTGGATGTATTATGTTAATGTGTACTTTACTAGTACTCCTAGTAGCACTAGGGTATTAGATACCGGTTCGGTTACTAAGTGTTAGTAACTCGAAATAAAAGCTACGGAATTAACGGAGACTAGCTAAAGGTGAGATTACGATATGTGTTGGAAGTATTTCCAAGGTTGATCAAATATCGTATGCTCCCTCTACCATCGAGATTGGTGTTTGCGTTGAGCATAGACATGATTGGATTATGTCTATCGCAATACGGTTATTCATTTAAAGAGAATAATGGTTACTCTGTTTATTTGAATAATACCTTCAATGGTCTTACACCTGAAATGAATGGTTTAGTGAATCTCGATCATAGTGATACACATGTTCATGCCAAAAGATAGTAATGATAGTACCACCTACTTGTGGCACTGCCACGTAAGTCATATCGGTATAAAACGCATGAAGAAGCTCCATGTTGATGGATCTTTGGGCTCACTTGTTTTGAAAGGTTTGAGACATGTGAACCATGTCTATTGGTGTATATGCATGAAGAAACTCCATGCAAATGGACCGTTTGGACTCACTTGATTTTGAATCACTTGAGACATGCAAATCATACCACATGGGCAAGATGACTGAAAGCCTCGTTTTCAGTAAAATGGAACTAGAAAGCAACTTGTTGGAAGTAACACATTTTTGATGTGTGCAGTCCAATGAGTGCTGAGGCGTGTAGTGGATATCGTTATGTTCTTACTTCACAGATGATTTGAGTAGATGTTGAGTATATTTCCTTGATGAATCACGAGTTTGAATTATTGAAAGGTTCAAGTAATTTCAGGGTGAAGTTGAAAGATCGTCGTGACAAGAGGATAATATATCTATGATATGATCATAGAGATGAATATCTGAATTACGAGTTTGGCACAGAATTAAGACATTGTGGAAATTGTTTCACAACTAATACAGCCTGGAACACCATGGTGTGATGGTGTGTCCGAACATCATAACTGCACCCTATTGGATATGATGCATACCATGATGTCTCTTATCGAATTACCACAATAGTTTATGGGTTAGGCATTAGAGATAACCACATTCACTTTAAATAGGGCACCACGTAATTCCGATGAGATGACACCGTATGAACTATGGTTTAGAGAAACCTAACTGTCATTTCTTAAAAGTTTGGGGCTGCGACGCTTATGTGAAAAAGTTTCAGGCTGATAAGCTCGAACCCAAAGCGGATAAATGCATCTTCATAGGACACCCAAAAACAGTTGGGTATACCTCCTGTCTCAGATCCGAAAGCAATAAGGGATTGTTTCTAGAATCGGGTCCTTTCTCGAGGAAAAGTTTCTCTCGAAAGAATTGAGTGGGAGGATGGTGGAGACTTGATGAGGTTATTGAACCGTCTCTTCAACTAGTGTGTGGCAGGGCACAGGAGTTGTTCCTGTGGCACCTACACTAATTGAAGTGGAAGCTTATGATAGTGATCATGAAACTTCAGATCAAGTCACTACCAAACCTCGTGGGATGACAAGGATGCGTACTACTTCAGAGTGGTATGTAATCCTGTCTTGGAAGTCATGTTGCTAGACAACAATGAACCTGCGAGCTATGGAGAAGCGATGGTGGGCCCGGATTCCGATAAATGGCTTGAGGCCATAAAATCCGAGAAAGGATCCATGTATGAAAACAAAGTGTAGACTTTGGCAGAACAACTCGATGGTCGTAAGGCTGTTGAGTGCAGATGGATTTTAAAAGGAAGACGGACAATGATGGTAGGTATCACCATTAAGAAAGCTCGACTTGTCGTTAAGATGTTTTCTGACAAGTTCAAGGAGTTGACTGCGATGAGACTTTCTCACTCGTAGCGATGCTAATAGTCTGTTGGAATTATATTAGCAATTACTGGATTATTTGTGAAATCTTGCAGATAGGATGCCAAAAACCATTGTTTCCTCGACGATTTTTGAGGAAAGGTTGTATGTGATACAACCGGAAGGTTTTGTTAATCCTGAAAGATGCTAATAAGTATGCAAAGCTCCAGCAATCCTTCTAAGGACTGGAGTAAGCATCTCGGAGTTGGAATGTATGCTTTGATAAGATGATCAAAGTTTGGGGTGTATACAAAGTTTATGAGAAACTTGTATTTCCAAAGAAGTGAGTGGGAGCACTATAGAATTTCTGATAAGTATATGTTGACATATTGTTGATCAGAAATGACGTAGAATTTCTGGAAAGCATATAGGGTTATTTGAAAGTATTTTTCAATGGAAAGCCTGGATTAAGCTACTTGAACATTGAGCATCAAGATCTATAAGGATAGATCAAAATTCTTAATGGTACTTTCAAATGAGCACATACCTTGACATGATCTTGAAGGTGTTCAAGATGGACCAGTCAAAGAAGGAGTTCTTGCCTGAGTTGTAAGGTATGAAGTTAAGACTTAAAGCTCGACCACGGCAGAATAGAGAGAAAGGACGAAGGTCGTCCCCTATGCTTTAGACGTAGGCTCTATACGGTATGCCATGCTATGTACCGCACCTGAAATGTGCCTTGCCATGAGTCAGTCAAGGGGTACAAGAGTGATCCAAGAATGGATCACAGGACAGCGGTCAAAGTTATCCTTAGTAACTAGTGGACTAAGGAATTTTATCGATTATGGAGGTGGTAAAAGAGTTCGTTGTAAAGGGTTACGCCGATGCAAACTTTGACACTAATCCAGATTATTCTGAGTAGTAGACTGGATTCGTATAGTAGAACAGTTATTTGGAATAGTTCCAAATATAGCGTAGTAGTTGCATCTACAAGATGACATAAGAAATTTGCGAAGTACATACGGATCTGAAAGATTCAGACCCGTTGACTAAAACCTCTCTCACAAGCAAAACATGATCAAACCCAGAACTCATTGAGTCTTAATCACATGATGATGTGAACTAGTGTAGTGACACTAGTAAACTCTTTGGATGTTGGTCACATGGCGATGTGACCTGTGAGTGTTAATCACATGACGATGTGAACTAGATTATTGACTCTAGTGCAAGTGGGAGACTGTTGGAAATATGCCCTAGAGGCAATAATAAATTGATTATTATTATATTTCCTTGTTCATGATAATCGTTTATTATCCATGCTATAATTGTATTAATAGGAAACTCAGATACATGTGTGGATACATAGACAACACCATGTCCCTAGTAAGCCTCTAGTTGACTAGCTCGTTGATCAATAGATGGTTACGGTTTCCTGACCATGGACATTGGATGTCGTTGATAACGGGATCACATCATTAGGAGAATGATGTGATGGACAAGACCCAATCCTAAGCATAGCACTAGATCGTGTAGTTCGTATGCTAAAGCTTTTCTAATGTCAAGTATCATTTCCTTAGACCATGAGATTGTGCAACTCCCGGATACCGTAGGAGTGCTTTGGGTGTACCAAACGTCACAACGTAACTAGGTGACTATAAAGGTGCACTACGGGTATCTCCGAAAGTGTCTGTTGGGTTGGCACGAATCGAGACTGGGATTTGTCACTCCGTGTAAACGGAGAGGTATCTCTGGGCCCACTCGGTAGGACATCATCATAATGTGCACAATATGATCAAGGAGTTGATCAAGGGATGATGTGTTACGAAACGAGTAAAGAGACTTGCCGGTAACGAGATTGAACAAGGTATCGGGATACCGACGATCGAATCTCGGGCAAGTATCGTACCGCTAGACAAAGGGAATTGTATACGGGATTGATTAAGTCCTTGACATCATGGTTCATCCGATGAGATCATCATGGAACATGTGGGAGCCAACATGGGTATCCAGATCCCGCTGTTGGTTATTGGCCGGAGAGTCGTCTCGGTCATGTCTGCATGTCTCCCGAACCCGTAGGGTCTACACACTTAAGGTTCGGTGACGCTAGGGTTATAGAGATATTAGTATGCGGTAACCCGAAAGTTGTTCGGAGTCCCGGATGACATCCCGGACGTCACGAGGAGTTCCGGAATGGTCCGGAGGTAAAGAACTATATATAGGAAGTGCTATTTCGGCCATCGGGACAAGTTTCGGGGTCACCGGTATTATACCGGGACCACCGGAAGGGTCCCGGGGGTCCACCAGGTGGGGCCACCTACCCCGGGGGCCACATGGGCTGTAGGGGGTGCGCCTTGGCCTATATGGGCCAAGGGCACCAGCCCCAAGAGGCCCATGCGCCAAGAATCAAGGGAGAGGAAGAGTCCTAAAGGGGGAAGGCACCTCCGAGGTGCCTTGGGGAGGAGGGACTCCTCCCTGGCCGCACCCTTCCTTGGAGGAAGGGCCAAGGCTGCTCCCCCCCTCTCCCTTGGCCCTATATATAGTGGGGGGAAGGGAGGGGAGCACCACCCCAAGCCCTGGCGCCTCCCTCTCCCTCCCATGACACATCTCCCTCCTCCCGCAGCGCTTGGCGAAGCCCTGTTGGAATCCCGCTACTTCCACCACCATGCCGTTGTGCTGCTGGATCTCCATCAACCTCTCCTCCCCCCTTGCTGGATCAAGAAGGAGGAGACGTCGCTGCTCCGTACGTGTGTTGAACGCGGAGGTGCCGTCCGTTCGACGCTAGGATCATCGGTGATTTGGATCACGACGAGTACGACTCCATCAACCCCGTTCTCTTGAACGCTTCCGCGCGCGATCTACAAGGGTATGTAGATCCACTCCTCCCTTGTTGCTAGATGACTCCATAGATTGATCTTGGTGACACGTAGGAAAATTTTGAATTATTGCTACGTTCCCCAACACACATAATTCAGCAGCCAGAGGAATCAGCCAGGAAATTTTGGACATGGTTCCTGACAAAGAAAAATCAAATCGTCGACTGTCCGGATGCAGAGGCCCTAGCAGCTTTTAAGCACAACATCCGCGACGAGTGGCTCGCCCGGCACCTTGGCCAGGAAAAGCCAAAATCTATGGCAGCCCTCACGACACTCATGACCCGCTTTTGCGCGGGAGAGGACGGCTGGCTGGCTCGCAACAATAATATATCAAAGAACCATGGTACTTCGGATACCAAGGATAGCAATGGCAGGTCACGTCGCAACAAACACAAGCGCCGCATCAACAACGACAATACCGAGGATACGACAGTCAATGCCGGATTCAGAGGCTCTAAACCTGGTCAGCAGAAAAAGCCATTCAAAAGAAGCACTCCGGGCCCATCCAGTTTGGACTGTATACTCGATCGCTCGTGTCAAATACACGGCACCCCCGAGAAGCCAGCCAACCACACCAACAGGGAATGTTGGGTGTTCAAGCAGGTCGGCAAGTTAAATGCCGAAAACAAAGATAAGGGGTTACATAGCGATGACGAGGAGGAGCCCCGGCCGCCGAACACCGGAGGACAGAAGAGGTTCCCCCCACAAGCGCGGACGGTGAACATGATATACGCAACCCACATCCCCAAGAGGGAGCAGAAGCGTGCGCTAAGGGACGTATATGCGTTGGAGCCAGTCGCCCCAAAGTTCAACCCGTAGTCCTCCTGACCGATCACCTTCGATCGCAGGGACCATCCCACTAGTATCCGTCATGGCGGATTCGCCGCACTGGTCCTAGACCCAATCATCAACGGATTTCACCTCACTCGAGTCCTTATGGACGGCGCTAGCAGCCTGAACCTGCTTTATCAGGACACAATGTGCAAAATGGGTATAGACCCCTCAAGGATCAAACCCACAAAAACGACCTTCAAAGGCGTCATACCAGGTGTAGAGGCCCATTCCACAGGCTCAGTCACACTGGAAGTGGTCTTCGGATCCCCGGATAACTTCCGAAGCAAGGAGTTAACCTTCGATATAGTCCCGTTCCGCAGTGGCTATCATGCACTGCTCGGGCGAACCGCATTTGCGAGATTTAATGCAGTACCGCATTATGCATACCTTAAGCTCAAGATGCTAGGACCTCGGGGGGTCATCACAGTCAATGGAAACACAGAGCGCTCTCTCCGCACGGAGGAGCACACTGCGGCCCTCGCAGCAGAAGCACAAAGCAGCCTCTTCAGGCAATCCACCAGTTCGGTGACTAAACACCCGGACACCGTCAAGCGCGCCCGGAGTAATCTGCAACAAGACCGCCTGGCACGTTCTGAACTCGCATAGCAATGCGGCCCCCACCCCAGTCCCAGCCAAACAGGGAAATCCGTGCCACGCGTACATAATTACGCATTGAAAATACCATGGGCACAGGTGGGGGGGGCACGACTATGGCACGCCCCAACACGCGGCTCAACCGCACTAGGGGCTTCTGATGTCTACTACACAACCTTCTTCTTGTAGACGTTGTTGGGCCTCCAAGTGCAGAGGTTTGTAGGACAGTAGCAAATTTCCCTCAAGTGGATGACCTAAGGTTTATCAATTCATAGGAGGCGTAGGATGAAGATGGTCTCTCTCAAGCAACCCTGCAACCAAATAACAAAGAGTCTCTTGTGTCCCCAACACACCCAATACAATGGTAAATTGTATAGGTGCACTAGTTCGGCGAAGAGAGGGTGAAAGAAGTGGTATATGGATAGTAGATAAAGGTATTTGTAATCTGAAAATATAAAAACAGCAAGGTAACTAATGGTAAAAGTGAGCGTAAACAGTATTGCAATGCTAGGAAATAAGGCATAGGGTTCATACTTTCACTAGTGCAAGTCCTCTCAACAATACTAACATAATTGGATCATAAAACTATCCCTCAACATGCAACAAAGAGTCACTCCAAAGTCACTAATAGCGGAGAACGAACGAAGAGATTATGGTAGGGTACGAAACCACCTCAAAGTTATTCTTTCCAATCAATCCGTTGGGCTATTCCTATAAGTGTCACAAACAGCCCTAGAGTTTGTACTAGAATAACACCTTGAGACACAAATCAACCAAAACCCTAATGTCACCTAGATACTCCAATGTCACCTCAAGTATCCGTAGGCATGATTATACGATATGCATCACACAATCTCAGATTCATCTATTCAACCAACACATAGAACCTCAAAGAGTGCCCCAAAGTTCCTACCGGAGAATCACGGCGAAAACATGTGCCAACCCCTATGCATAGGTTCATGGGCGGAACCCGCAAGTTGATCACCAAAACATACATCAAGTGAATCACGTGGTATCCCATTGTCACCACAGATACGCACGGTAAGACATACATCAAGTGTTCTCAAATCTTTAAAGACTCAATCCGATAAGATAACTTCAAAGGGGAAACTCAATTCATTACAAGAGAGTAGAGGGGGGGGGGGAAGAAACATCATAGGATCCAAATATAATAGAAAAGCTCGCGATACATCAAGATCGTGCCAAATCAAGAACACGAGAGAGAGAGAGATCAAACACATAGCTATTGGTACATACCCTCAGCCCTGAGGGAGAACTACTCCCTCCTCGTCATGGAGAGCACCAGGATGATGAAGATGGCCATGAGAGAGGGATTGCCCCCTTCGGCAGGGTGCCGGAACGGGTCTAGATTGGCTTTCGGTGGCTACGGAGGCTTCCGGCAGCGAAACTCTTGATCTATTATCCGTTCTGGAAGTTTTAGGGTACGTAGGTATATATGGGTGAAAGGAATACGTCGGTGGACCGAAGGGGGGGGGCACGAGGCAGGGGGCGCGCCCCAGCGGGGTGGGCGCGCCCCTACCCTCGTGAGCTCCTCCTTCATCTTCTGACATAGGGTCCAAGTCTGTCCGGTAGGTTTCCTTCCAAAAATAACTTCTCCAGTTGATTTTGTTCCGTTTCGACTCCGCTTGATATTCCTTTTCTTCGAAACACTGAAATAGGCATAAAACAACAAATCTGGGCTAGGCCTCCGGTTAATAGGTTAGTCCCAAAAATAATATAAAAGTGGAAAATAAAGCCCAATATTGCCCAAAACAGTAGATAATATAGCATGGAGCAATCAAAAATTATCGATACGTTGGAGACATATCAATCATCCCCAAGCTTAATTCCTGCTCGTCCTCGAGTAGGTAAATGATAAAAAGATAATTTTTGATGTGGAATGCTAGTTGGCATAATTTCAATGTAATTATTCTTACTTGTGATATGAATATTCAGATCCGAAAGATTCAAGACAAAAGTTCATATTGACATAGAAATAATAATACTTCAAGCATACTAACTAAGCAATCATGTCTTCTCAAAATAACATGGCCAAAGAAAGCTATCCCTACAAAATCATATAGTCTGGCTATGCTCTATCTTCAACACACAAAATATTTAAATCATGCACAACCCCGATGACAAGCCAAGCAATTGTTTCATACTTTTGATGTTCTCAAACTTTTTCAATCTTCACGCAATACATGAGCGTGAGCCATGGATATAGCACTATAGGTGGAATAGAGTGGTGGTTGTGGAGAAGACAAAAAAGGGGGAAGATAGTCTCACATCAACTAGGCGTATCAACGGGCTATTGAGATGCCCATCAATAGATATCAATGTGAGTGAGTAGAGATTGCCATGCAACGGATGCACTAGAGCTATAAGTATATGAAAGATCAACAAAAGAAACTAGTGGGTGTGCATCCAACTCGCTTGCTCACGAAGACCTAGGGCATTTTGAGGAAGCCAATCATTGGAATATACAAGCCAAGTTCTATAATGAAAGATTCCCACTAGTATATGAAAGTGACAACATAGGAGACTCTCTATCATGAAGATCATGGTGCTACTTTGAAGCACAAGTGTGGTAAAAGGATAGTAGCATTGTTCCTTCTCTCTTTTTCTCTCATTTTTTTTATTTTTTTTATTTGGGCCTTTTCTCTTTTTTGTGGCCTCTTTTCTTTCTTTTTTTATTTGGGCTTCTTTGGCCTCTTTTTTTTGTTTTTCGTCCGGAGTCTCATCCCGAGTTGTGGGGGAATCATAGTCTCCATCATCCTTTCCTCACTGAGACAATGCTCTAATAATGATGATCATCACACTTTTATTTACTTACAACTCAAGAATTACAACTCGATACTTAGAACAAGATATGACTCTATATGAATGCCTCCAGCGGTGTACCGGGATGTGCAATGGCTCATGAGTGACATGTATGGAAGAATTATGAACGGTGGCTTTGCCACAAATACGATGTCAACTACATGATCATGCTAAGCAATATGACAATGATGAAGCGTGTCATAATAAACGGAACGGTGGAAAGTTGCATGGCAATATATCTCGGAATGGCTATGGAAATGCCATAATAGGTAGGTATGGTGGCTGTTTTGAGGATGGTATATGGTGGGCTTATGGTACCGGTGAAAGTTACGCGGTACTAGAGAGGCTAGCAAAGGTGGAAGGGTGAGAGTGCGTATAATCCATGGACTCAACATTAGTCATAAAGAACTCACATACTTATTGCAAAAATCTATTAGTTATCGAAACAAAGTACTACGCGCATGCTCCTAGGGGGATAGATTGGTAGGAAAAGACCATCGCTCGTCCCCGACCGCCACTCATAAGGAAGGCAATCAATAAATAAATCATGCTCCGACTTCATCACATAACGGTTCACCATACATGCATGCTACGGGAATCACAAACTTCAACACAAGTATTTCTCAAATTCACAACTACTCAACTAGCATGACTCTAATATTACCATCCTCATATCTCAAAACAATCATCAAGTATCAAACTTCTCTTAGTATTCAACACACTCATAAGAGGATTTTATTATTCTTGAATACCTAGCATATTAGGATTTTAAGAAAATTACCATGCTATTAAGACTCTCAAAATAATCTAAATGAAGCATGAGAGTTCATCTATTTATTCAAAATAAAACTACCACCATGCTCTAAAAGATATAAGTGAAGCACTAGAGCAAATGACAAACTACTCCGAAGGATATAAGTGAAGATCAATGAGTAGTTGAATAATTATGCAACTATGTGAAGACTCTCTAACATTTAATAATTTCAGATCTTGGTATTTTATTCAAACAGCAAGCAAAGCAAAATAAAATGACATCTAAGAATAGCAAACATCATGTGAAGAAGCAAAAACTTAGGATCAACCGATACTAACCGATAGTTGTTGAAGAAGAAAGGTGGGATGCCAACCAGGGCATCCCCAAGCTTAGACGCTAGAGACTTCTTGAGATATTATATTGGGATGCCTTGGGCATCCCCAAGCTTGAGCTTTTGTGTCTCCTTAATTCCTCTCATATCACGGTCTCCCTAAATCTCAAAAGCTTCATCCACACAAAACTCAACAAGGACTCGTGAGATAAGTTAGTATAAACCATTGCAAAAACCTTATCATACTCTACTGTAGCAAATCACTAAAATTATTATTCAACATTGCATATTAAATGCCTCTGCATATTTAATAGTCCTATCCTCAAATAGAATCATTAAAGAAGCAACCATATGCAAACAATGCAAACATAACAGCAATCTGCCTAAACAGGATAGTCTGTAAAGAATGCTGCAACATCCATACTTCCCTAGCTCCAAAAATTATGAAAGAAAATTCCCACTGTAGTAAATTTATCAGAGCTTAATATGCAAAAGGTTTCAACATTTTATCACACTCTGACTTTTCTAGGGAATTATTGCAACAGCGGTAAACTTTCTGTTTTCAAACAGCAACATGTATACTTGTATCATAGGCATAGTAAAGGCTATCAATGCCACTTTTATTGAAATAAAAGATGCAAAACATTGTTATAAATCACTGTTCAAGATATCTTCCTATATGCCGATAAATCGGCCGATTTATCGCTTATTGCTGTGAGGACGATAAGATAAATCGGCCGATAAATCAGCCGATATGGCGATAAATCGGCCGATATGCCGATAAACTGGCCGATTTACCCCTTATCATGGGTCGACCGATAATGTCGGCGTTCTGGGAATGGGGGTCCCCAGACTTGCCTGCCTGCGGCCTGCGGCGTGGCTCAAAGGGGGGCCCAGCGCGGCCCATCTTCACCAACACAAACCCAAGACCCTCGCGAGGGGCCAAGCCTCGCGGGGCGGACGACGCGGAGCTTCCTCAGGCACGGCCTCGTCAGGCTGGCTCACGAGGAGGCAGAGAGATCAAGGCGGGGTACCTCACGAGGTGCCCGTGACGCAAGCCATGACGACCGAGGGTGCCAGGCGGGTGCCAGCCCGCGCAGTGTCCTCCTTTCCTCTTTGGTGCAAAGGGGGCAAGTGCAGCCGCGGAGTACCGAGGCATCAGGCAAAGGTTTCCATTTTAGTGCAATGAGACCAAGACCATGAGGACTACAAGACGGAGGTCATCGTGGAGCCCGAGACGGCGTCATCACCAGAGCTTTGTGCAGGCGAAGACTACTTTTGTCAGGGTAGCTAGTACTAGCTGCCCCCCTTCAAATTAGCCCGCCATTGTTGGCTCCCTTCCCGCTTGATATTTGGGAAGAGGACCAGGGCCTCTATAAATAGGACCAGCCACCCACAGAGCAAAGAGAGGTTCAGAGGTTCGAAGAAGAAGAGAGAGAGAGAAGGGTGACTGAACTCCTCCCCGTAGTTCATCGCCCCAGCCAAGAACAGACCCTCGCGAGGCTATTCTTCCTTGTATTGTTCATCATCATCAGCCCAAGAGGCAATCCACCACACCACACACTGGAGTAGGGTATTACACACACCACAACGGTGGCCCGAACCAGTATAAACCCTGTGTCTCTTGCGTTGTTCTTTCCTTAGTTTAGATCCTAGCAAGGCGGAGGGGTGCAGGTAGGTAGGAGGCGAAATCTCCGCGCGCACCCCAGTGTTCGAACCTCAAGGGTCTGCCGGAACCCCGAAATCCGACATTTGGCGTGCCAGGTAGGGGTGCACCGGGATTCGTCTTCCACCACCCCGTTCTCCTCCGACCATCACGCCCATGTCTGACGCTCGTCGGGCCCGCGCCAAGCGCCGGGCCACACTCGCTTCCCGCGTCGCCCAAACGGCCCCTGTCGGCGGGCGTCCTCGCCGTTCCCTGTCACCTGCTGTCAACGCCGCCACCGGCCCGACGAGGGACGAGCAGCAAGCATCATCCCAGCATCCGTCCGTGCGGCAAGACGGCCGCACCGCAACTCCCTTGCTCGCCCTACCTGGTTCTTTGTCCCGCGCGCTCCGCGCGCCCATGGAGGCTCGGGTTGCACTCATCGCAGCGAACGAGCTCCTGCGCTACCGTCCCGTCGATGACGTCTATGAAGAATGGCTTGACCGCGTCGCCGAGCTCGTCCGCCGCAGGGGGCTCTCCTGCGCCATCCGTTCCGCTGCACCACACCCCGCCCCGCGCGGGCGATGAAGCTCCGGCGGCGCCCCGGCTGCCTCCTCCTCAGGACGGTGCCATGGCTCCAAGGCGCGTGGCCCCTGGGCGGAACCCGCTCCATCAGGCGCCAGCGCGGCAAGAGCTGAGCTGTCAAGAAGTCCCTCGCCCGCAAGAAGCTGCCCGGGCGCTCCCTGCTCCAGCACGTCGCGACCATGCTCCTGCTCCCGTGCGTCAAGACCCCGCGCTGCTCCTAGCTGCAGCGCGTGGGGACATGCAAGACCAAGCTCCCCGTCATCCAAGGACTCCCGTGGCCACAGCAGGCTGCCGCGCCTTCACCCCCGAGCTACGCAGCGTCGCGTGGCCCGACAAGTTCAAACCAGACTTGCCTCCTCGCTACGACAGCACGGCTGACCCTGCGGAGTTCCTCCAGCTCTACGAGCTGGGCATCCAAGCTGCCAACGAAGACGAGAAGGTCATGGCGAACTGGTTCCCCATGGCGCTCAAGGACGGGACCCGCACCTGGCTCCTGAGCCTGGCTCCAGGCACAATCTCCTCCTGGGACGAGATGCGCACCCGCTTCATCGCCAACTTCCAGGGCACTCGCGACCGGCCACCCGCCGTGAGAGACATGCGCCGCATCAAGCAACAGCCCGGGGAGACCCTGCAGAAGTACATCCAGCGCTTCAACAACGCACGCCTCAAGATTCGCAAGGTGACTGAGGAGGCCATCACCTCAGCCTTCTCCGACGGCGTGCGCGACGTCAAGATGAAGGAGGAGCTGGTGATGCATGAAGACCTGTGCATTTCCCTGGAGCTGTTCAACCTGGCAACCAAGTGCGCCAGGGCCGAGGAAGGGCGTCTCTCCCTCCTCGAGCTGCCTGCCACAGACCCAGAAGAGAAGAAGCCCAAGGCCAAGGATGTGAAGCGCAAGGGGGCTGCCGTGCTTGTGGCAGAACCAGACACCAAGCGAGGCAGAGATCAGCCCGAACCTTCCAAGGGCAGCCGGTACTGTGTGTACCACGACCTCCACACCCACAACACCAACGAATGCCAAGAGCTCCGAGCCATGCGAGAAGGAAGGATCAGCCGTCGCCCTGACCGCAGTGACCGGGGCTACGGTCGAGGAGGAGGAAGGAACACAGGACGCTGGGAAGACCGTGGCCCGCGCCAAGGGTGGCGCGATCAACCTCGCGAGGATCGCTGGCAAGACCCGCCTCGCGAGGGAGGCTAGAGAGATCAGCCTCACGAGGATCGCCCGCAAGGCAACGCAGGCCTCCCACCGTTGCCGCCGCAGCCAAGGAGAAACGAGGACCGCCACCAGGACGAGGGGGCTGGGGGCTTCCAAGAGCCGCGCGCGATCGCCTGCATCCTGGGCGGGGCACAAGCCCCAGCCTCTCAGCGCATCTTCAAGCAGTTCGCCCGCGAAGTGAACGCAATCCTCCCCAGGCTCGAAGCCACGCGCCCTCTCAGGTGGTCGGCGTGCGCCATCACGTTTAGCTCAGCAGATCAGCTCAAGTGTGCGGCTACAGCCGGAGTTCTCCCGATGCTTTGCTCCCTGATCGTCAGCAACATGGTGGTCACCAAGACCCTCATCGATGGCGGGGCAGGGCTCAACGTCCTGTCTGTGGAGACATTCAACAACCTCCAAGTGCCCTACAGCCAGCTTCAGCCAACCAAGCCTTTCTCCGGTATCACCGACGGCTCCACGGTCCCGATTGGGCAGGTCCGCCTCCCTGTCACCTTCGGGGCATGCGACAACTACCGCACCGAGCTCATCGACTTCGACGTCGCTCACATTCGTCTGCTGTACAATGCCATCCTTGGGTACCCAGCGCTGGCCAAGTTCATGGCCGTAACTCACCACGGCTACAACGTCCTCAAGATGCCAGGAAGCGGCGGAGTCATCACGGTGCCCTGTGAAGAGAAGGACGCGGTGTGTTCCCTGGAACGAGCCTTTCAGGCCGCGTCACTGGAAGACCCGGATCGTGGAAGCAGGAGGCCTCCCGAGACCGCCCCTAAGAAGAAGAAGACATCGTCCGGCCCGACCACTCAGGAGGCAGGCCCCTCTGGGCCCGCGCCTGCCCAGGGGAACCTCCTTCCATCGCATAGGAAAGCGCGCCCGACGCCCTCCTCAGGCAGGGCTCGGGGGCTCTCCCCTGGAGGGCCACCGACCTAGCTAGGGTCACGAGGGAGGCGCTTGGGCACCACATGGAGGCGTGTTTCGAAGCATGTTTCCCTCAAGAAGGAGCAAGGCAAGGAGATCCAGACCCTCAGGAGTTCATCAGCAAGGCCATTCAGGAGCTACAGGAGTCAAGAGTCATGAAAGGCGGCCGCCGCCTACCAGCAGTGGCTCCCCATCCAGGCAAGGATGGTGGGCTGTGCGTCTGCATCGACATACCAGGGCTCAACCGAGTCGCTTCTCTGGAGCGCCTCTGGCCCTCGCTAGTGGGGCGCTGTGGAGGCCCACCCCACAGCTATGTTCGCATGCCTTACGGCTTGCCGAACGCGGCTGACACGTACCAGCGCCTCATGAGGGGCATCACAGAGGCACGAGAGGCCAGGCGTTCTGCAGCCCTGGCAGGGATGGAGATGGCCCGCGAGGAGCCGCCAGCGCCTCCAGAGCCTCCCGAGGCCCCTGGGCCTGGGGGTTCGTGAGGATCGGCTCCCGCAGCCCACCGAGCCTGCTACATCAACGCTCCTTCGTCCTCAACATCATCATGTGACATCTTGCGAGTTTTATTTCTAGCTGGGAGCGCCCCCCAGGGCTGCATTATTCCCAGGCCGCGTGGGTCCGTCCCTGCGGCGTGTATCCCTTTTTTATTCCATGTTGTTAGCTTACCTTGTTGGGGGCGCCCCTCGGGCTGCATGATCCCCAAGTCGCTCGGGCCTGACCCAGTGATGTCCGCATTCCCAGCATCTATTTGAACGAATCCACTCCTTCGCGGCTAATGTGTTTTACCTAGTTGCTGTTCAGCTGACGCCAACTAATGGAGCTGCTCCCAAACGGCACGACGCTTGCGCATGGGTCCGTCCCTGCAACGCCGACAAACCTGGATGGCTGAGCTCTGGCCGTGGCAGCCCCGCATAGCGTCACCTCGTCAAGCCTTCAGTGCCTCACTACCCCTCGGAAGCAACCAACGGCTGACTATCAATTGTCATGACAACCCCTTGTTTTCTCTATGATGGACCTGCAGGACCTCCTGAAGGAGCTGCGTCAGGCGAGGCCCTTGCGGTGTCCCCTTCGCTCTCGTCCGCGCGAACCGCTTCCACGTTAAAGGGGGGGTGCCTTAGCATCGCGACTCAGGGCTCCTACTGGCTCTCCAGCCCTCACCCTCTGGCCTTGACCACGGCATCGCGACCTGGCATACCAGCGACGGCTGAGACTCGCTCGAGGGCCGGGACCCGAGGACGTAGAGCAGAAAGGGGAGCAAAGGCGAGAGGGGAGAGACACACGAGGACCTCGCCGAGCAACCTCGCGCCTGCCGATGCACGGCCCCGGCAACACACCAGAGAGCGGCCCCTGATCCTCGAGATAAGTCATCATCCGGAAGCGCCAGCTACCGTGGCACCATCCCCACACCTAATGCTATCCTGTGTTAGCGACACCGCTCTCCTTTATCACCAAACGACGGCTGCTTGGGCGCCAAAGGGGACCTCCTGAGCATCGCGACTCAGGGGCTCTTACCGGACTTCGGGTCGCTCACCTCCTGGCCTTGACCACGGCATCGCGACCTGGCATACCAGCGACGGCTGAAGCCGCCTTGGGACTGGGACCTGTCGGCGCAGAGCACCAAGCCCTCGTGAGGTTCAAAAGGGAGGACTGAGCTAAGACGGAATGAGCAACTCGTGCAATTCTACGACAAGGGTTATATTAACAAAACAGGATCACAGGCACCTTACAAGCCCCCATAGGACACGTTTTTGATTCCTCGCAGGGAACAGATCCTAAAGGGACACAAACTACGCACGTCCCTGCAAAAGACGCCATCATCAACAGTGGGCCATCAAGCACCGACACCAACCCCATCTAGATCAGAGTCGGTGGCGGCCCGACGTGCCCGCCCTGCTCCAGGAGCGGCACCGGCTCGGGGGCTCGTAGCTGTCGTCGCTCGGAGTCGCGAAGAGCTCGCCGGAGTCGCTGGAACCTCCGACACCTCCACCGCCTGAGGAGCCGCCAAGGGAGCAGTTGGCGGGCCCAGTCCTCGTCGCGGCAGGGTCCTGGCCACCTTCCCCAAGGCAGCACTCCAGCCAGCGCCCGCTCGCATCGAAGACCTTGAAGAGCATCACCGAAGCACCGTCGTAATCCAAGTGGACCGCGAAGACGCCCCTTACCCTGCAAACCCGGGCGATCTCTCTCCAGCCCCGAGTCATGAAGACCTCGCCCGGGGCAACGACCGCGACCTCTGCCTCGGTCGCGAGGGTGCTGCAGCCGGCATGCTGCAGCTAGAGCTCCAGGGGCTCCCCCTGCGAGATGATGGAGGCGAAGAAGGGAGGAAGGCGGATCCAAGACTGAAGAGGAATGGCGACGTGGAGCACGAACTCTTGGGAGGAGCCCTCGTTATGGACCCCAGGGGGGACGACCCACACCTTCGTGACCCGTCGGCGCCGATGGCGGCGCCGCCCGTGGCGGTCAGCATCAGCTCCTTCGGGGCCCTCGACGTGGGCGTACAATGGAAGCGGGAACCCCGGGGGCGCCCGCTCGCACCGAGGCCTTGACACCACCTGAAGGACCCCCTCGTCCGGGCCACGGGGGGCGAGCCGTTTCTTCGGCGGGAGTGGGTCAGGTTCCTCTCGAGGAGCCTTTCCCTTCTCTGCCGTCGAGAACCAGCGGATCAGAGCCATCGCAGCAAGATGGAGCAAGGATCGTGAAGAAGGAGAAGCAAGGAGGGATGGACTGGAAGGGCGCGCGCTGTTCCGTACTTATGGCCGGCGAAGGCCAACCGCAGACCTCCATGATTGCAGGTAATCATGACCCACTTTGCATGCAGGGACTTGTCCAGTCCGTGCAGTTGCCGAGGCGCCATGGGGAAGTGGAGGCGCCCACGTCCAATCAACCGCCACGCAGCGCCCAAGACCGCAGGCTGTTAGGGCCCGCGGCGCTTCGCTCTTGCCCTTCCGCCTCCCTGCACGGCCAAGTCCGGGCGTGCCTTGGGCCCGGGGGCTACTATCGGCGTTCTGGGAATGGGGGTCCCCAGACTTGCCTGCCTGCGGCCTGCGGCGTGGCTCAAAAGGGGGCCCAGCACGGCCCATCTTCACCAACACAAACCCAAGACCCTCGCGAGGGGCCAAGCCTCGCGGGGCGGACGACGCGGAGCTTCCTCAGGCATGGACTCGTCAGGCTGGCTCACGAGGAGGCGGAGAGATCAAGGTGGGGTACCTCACGAGGTGCCCGTGACGCAAGCCATGACGACCGAGGGTGCCAGGCGGGTGCCAGCCCGCGCAGTGTCCTCCTTTCCTCTTTGGTGCAAAGGGGGCAAGCGCAACCGCGGAGTACCGAGGCATCAGGCAAAGGTTGCCATTTCAGTGCAACGAGACCAAGACCATGAGGACTACAAGATGGAGGTCATCGTGGAGCCCGAGACAGCGTCATCACCAGAGCTTTGTGCAGGCGAAGACTACTTTTGTCAGGGTAGCTAGTACTAGCTGCCCCCCTTCAAATTAGCCCGCCATTGTTGGCTCCCTTCCCGCTCGATATTTGGGAAGAGGACCAGGGCTTCTATAAATAGGACCAGCCACCCACAGAGCAAAGAGAGGTTCAGAGGTTCAGAGGTTCGAAGAAGAAGAGAGAGAGAGAAGGGTGATTGAACTCCTCCCCGCAGTTCATCGCCCCAGCCAAGAACAGACCCTCGCGAGGCTGTTCTTCCTTGTATTGTTCATCATCATCAGCCCAAGAGGCAATCCACCACACCACACACTGGAGTAGGGTATTACACCACAACGGTGGCCCGAACTAGTATAAACCCTGTGTCTCTTGCATTGTTCTTTCCTTAGTTTAGATCCTAGCAAGGCGGAGGGGTGCAGGTAGGTAGGAGGCGAAATCTCCGCGCGCACCCGAGTGTTCGAACCTCAAGGGTCTGCCGGAACCCCAAATCCGACAGATAAGTTCCCGATAAGCGATATCCCCAACATTGTTATAAATAACAGCAGGCAAATCCTAACAAAATAAATTGACGCTCCAAGCAAAACACATATCATGTGGCGAATAAAAATATAGCTCCAAGTAAAGTTACCGATGAACGAAGACGAAAGAGGGGATGCCTTCCGGGGCATCCCCAAGATTAGGCTCTTGGCTATCCTTGAATATTACCTTGGGGTGCCTTGGGAATCCCCAAGCTTAGGCTCTTGCCACTCCGTATTCCATAGTCCATCGAATCCTTACCCAAAACTTGAAAACTTCACAACACAAAACTTAACAGAAAACTCGTAAGCTCCGTTAGTATAAGAAAATAAATCACCACTTCAAGGTACTGTAATGAGCTCATTATTTATTTATATTGGTGTTAAATCTACTGTATTACAACTTCTCTATGGTTTATAAACTCTTTTACTAGCCATAGATTCATCAAAATAAGTAAACAACACATGGAAAACAGAATCTGTCAAAAACAGAAAAGTCTGTAGTAATCTGGATCAAACTTATACTTCTGGAACTCATAAAATTCTCAAATAAATTGCTGGACCTGAGGAATTTATCTATTAATCATCTTCAAAAATAATTAACTAAATAGCACTCTGCAAACAAAAATGGCAGCCATTCTCGTGAGCGCTAAAGTTTCTGTTTTTTACAGCAAGATCAACAAGACATTCCCCAAGTCTTCCCAAAGGTTCTACTTGGCACAAACACTAATTAAAAGCATAAAACAACATATAAACAGAGTCTAGATGAATTATTTATTACTTAAAAGGAACAAAAAGCACGGAACAAAAATAAAATTGGGTTGCCTCCCAACAAGCGCTATCGTTTAACGCCCCTAGCTAGGCATGATGATTTCAATGATGCTCACATAAAAGATAAGAATTGTAACATAAAGAGAGCATCATGAGGAATATGACTAGCACATTTAAGTCTAACATGCTTCCTATGCATAGGGATTTTGTGAGCAAACAACTTGTGGGAACAAGAATCACCGTGCATAGGAAGGTAAAACAAGCATAACTTCAAGATTTTAAGCACATAGAGAGGGAACTTGATATTATTGCAATTCCTACAAGCATATATTCCTCCCTCATAATAATTTTTAGTAGCATCATGAACGAATTCAACAATATAACCAGCACCTAAAGCGTTCTTTTCATGATCTACAAGCATAGAAAATTTACTACTCTCCACACAAGCAAAATTCTTCTCATGAATAATAGTGGGAGCAAACTCAACAAAATAACTATCATGTGATTGAAAATTAAGATCAAGATGACAAGTTTCATGTTTAATATTGTTCTTTAAAGCATACATGTCATCACAATAATCATCATAGATAGGACGAATGCTTTCATCATAATAAATTTGCTTATCAAAACTTGGGGGACAAAAAATATCATCTTCATGAAACATAGCTTCCCTAAGCTTGTGGCTTTGCATATCATTAGCATCATAGATATTCAAGGAATTCATACTATCAACATTGCAATCATGCTCATCATTCAAATATTTAGTGCCAAACATTCTATGTAATTCTTCTTCTAGCATTTGAGCACAATTTTCCTTTCCATCATACTCACGAAAGATATTAAAAAGATGAAGCGTACGAGACAAACTCAATTCCATTTTTTTGTAGTTTTCTTTTATAAACTAAACTAGTGATAAAACAAGAAACTAAAAGACTCGATTGCAAGATCTAAAGATATACTTTCAAGCGCTAACCTCCCCGGCAATGGCGCCAGAAAAGAGCTTGATGTCTACCACACAACCTTCTTCTTGTAGACGTTGTTGGGCCTCCAAGTGCAGAGGTTTGTAGGACAGTAGCAAATTTCCCTCAAGTGGATGACCTAAGGTTTATCAATCCGTAGGAGGCGTAGGATGAAGATGGTCTCTCTCAAGCAACCCTGCAACCAAATAACAAAGAGTCTCTTGTGTCCCCAACACACCCAATACAATGGTAAATTGTATAGGTGCACTAGTTCGGCGAAGAGAGGGTGAAACAAGTGGTATATGGATAGTAGATAAAGGTATTTGTAATCTGAAAATATAAAAACAACAAGGTAACTAATGGTAAAAGTGAGCGTAAACGGTATTGCAATGCTAGGAAATAAGGCCTAGGGTTCATACTTTCACTAGTGCAAGTCCTCTCAACAATACTAACATAATTGGATCATAAAACTATCCCTCAACATGCAACAAAGAGTCATTCCAAAGTCACTAATAGCGGAGAACGAACGAAGAGATTATGGTAGGGTACGAAACCACCTCAAAGTTATTCTTTCTAATCAATCTGTTGGGCAATTCCTATAAGTGTCACAAACAGCCCTAGAGTTCGTACTAGAATAACACCTTAAGACACAAATCAACCAAAACCCTAATGTCAGCTAGATACTCCAATGTCACCTCAAGTATCCGTGGGCATGATTATACAATATGCATCACACAATCTCAGATTCATCTATTCAACCAACACATAGAACCTCAAAGAGTGCCCCAAAGTTCCTACCGGAGAATCATGACGAAAACGTGTGCCAACCCCTATGCATAGGTTCATGGGCGGAACCCGCAAGTTGATCACCAAAACATACATCAAGTGAATCACGTGGTATCCCATTGTCACCACAGATACGCACGGCAAGGCATACATCAAGTGTTCTCAAATCTTTAAAGACTCAATCCGATAAGATAACTTCAAAGGGGAAACTCAATTCATTAGAAGAGAGTAGAGGGGGGGGGGAGAAACATCATAGGATCCAAATATAATAGCAAATCTCACGATACATCAAGATCGTGCCAAATCAAGAACACAAGAGAGAGATCAAACACATAGCTACTGGTACATACCCTCAGCCCTGAGGGAGAACTACTCCCTCCTCGTCATGGAGAGCACCGGGATGATGAAGATGGCCACCATAGAGGGATTGCCCCCTCCGGCAGGGTGCCAGAACGGGTTTAGATTGTCTTCCGGTGGCTACGGAGGCTTCTGGCGGCGGAACTCCCGATCTATTCTCCGTTCTGGAAGTTTTAGGGTATGTAGGTATATATGGGTGAAAGGAATACGTCGGTGGACCGAAGGGGGGGGCACAAGGCAGGGAGGCGCGCCCCAGGGGGGTGGGCGCGCCCCCTACCCTCGTGAGCTCCTCCTTCATCTTCTGACGCAGGGTCCAAGTCTATCTGGTAGGTTTCCTTCCAAAGATAACTTCTCCAGTTGATTTCGTTCCATTTCGACTCCGTTTGATATTCCTTTTCTTTGAAAAACTGAAATAGGCATAAAACAACAAATCTGGGTGGGCCTCCGGTTAATAGGTTAGTCCCAAAAATAATATAAAAGTGGAAAATAAAGCCCAATATTGCCCAAAACAGTAGATAATATAGCATGGAGCAATCAAAAATTATAGATACGTTGGAGACATATCAGCTTCCCGCTTTGTTATTTTTCTCTCTTTCAGGACTTTACTCTTTGGAAACCCTGTCCGGCAGTACGATTGCCGGACACACGATACAACAACCAAGGAGGCAGAAAGCTACGTCGCACCATGGAACCCCTAGGTGGTGTCTGATAACGAGTGAAATACCTGCTTTAAATACTATTCCGCAGCTTGCCCTTGGAGGGGACATGTCAAATAGTCCTACTTTTTTCTTATCGCACTACTTGTATCATTATTCTTCGACGCACCTTTTTGAATAAACAATGCATAGCACTAGTCTATTATATGTTCATTCATGACATTCAGCACCCGTACACTCTGGTACGGTCAATACGCCAGGGGCTTAAGCGTACCCCATAATACGGCGTGAGAAGTCCGAACACTTTCGACAGTGCGGCACCCCGAACTTATAGCATTATATGCATCAGCTCCGAATCATGTCTTGGGTCAATAGTTGGGTTTGCCCGGCTCCCATGTTTTGGTACCTTACGTTCTGCTATATCGGCTAAGGTAGCACTGGAAGAACTACTGTGATTGTGCCCCGGTTCATCTGGGCAAGTACCTCAGTAGAGAAAGCTAAAACTGACTGTCATGATAAGGCGAGAGCTGGTCGCTGTTCGAGAGGTCTCGAGTCCCTAAAGACTTATGCCGCTTAGGGCGAGGAGTCGGCTTTGTCCGACTTAGGCGTGTATAGCGCCCCGAATTCGGCCTTCCGAATACTAGGGGCTTCGACAAAATTTAAAATTGTAGGCTTCTATGGCTAAGTGAGAGTGATAAAGCATTATAGTCTGATTGCCTTATTCGTTGTGCTGAGCACCTCCCTCGAAGGACCCAACAATGGGAAAAAGAGTGCTCAGATTTATCCCAAACACCCCAGCACTCGTGGCATGGGGGCAGAAGCCGACGACTGGCCATCTCTCAGATTTGATAAACAGCTGCACAGAAGGTAATATTTTAAATTCAAACAAGCGTTGCATAACGCACATGAACAAGTTTTCATAATACATGATCACACGAGCAAGTTCATTCAAAAATTACATCCTTCGCACACTTGTCCGCCACAAGACGTGCACCCTTCAGGACACCCTCATAATACATTTCAGGGTGGCGATGCTCCTTGCCCTGCGGCGGCCCCTCCTTCACTAGCTTCTCGGCGTCCATCTTGGCCCAGTGCACCTTCGCACGGGCAAAAGCCCAGCGTGCACCTTCGATGTAGATAGACCGCTTTATGACTTCCAGCCGTGGGCAGACATCTACAAGCCGCCTCACCAGGCCGAAGTAGCTGTTGGGAAGGGAGTCGCCAGGCCACATCCGGACTATAAGGCCCCTCATGGCCTGTTCGGCCGCCTTGTGCAGCTCGACCGGTTGCTTCAGCTGGTCGCTCACAGGCATCGGGTGTTCGGTCCCAGTATACTGAGACCAGAACAACTTCTCCGTTGAGCTTCCCTCCTCAGCCCGGTAGTACTTTGCGGCATCCGACACGCTGCGGGGCAAATCTGCGAATGCTCCTGGAGAGCTCTGGACTCGGGTAAGTAACAAGTAATTTACTTTCACATGCTTGCTTTGTATAATGAATACCTTACCCGCCGCTATCTTCCTCATTGCCTCAATTTCCTGGAGGGCCTTTTGGGCTTCAGCTTTGGCATGCTTTGTGCTCTCGAGGGTCGCGGCAAGCTCAGACTCTCGCGTCTTCGAGTCAAGCTCCAAGGTCTCGTGCTTCTTCACGAGAGCCTGGAGCTCTTGCTGCACCTCGCCCACCCGTGCCTCTTGTTTCTCCCGCTCGGTGCGCTCCTTGGCTGCTTTGTTTTTGGCCTCGGACAGCGCTTGCTTCAGGGTCGCCACTTCGGTCGTGGCCCCTGGCACATCCATGATGATCCTATCATTTTGCAACCACATCTTTTTTATACATATAGACAAGGTATTACTTACCTTTGTTCTCCTCGAGCTGCCTCTTGGCAAGGCCGAGCTCTTTCTCGGACCGCTCGAGGTTCTGCTTCAGTGCGGCGACCTCCGCAGTCAGTGCGGCAGAGGTCAGCAACGAAGCCTGCATATGCATATAGACATACTTGTATTAGACTCCTGCAGATATTATTTGATCCTCTATTCGGCTTTTCTTTGTGAACACGAAACAGAGCATCAGGGGCTACTGTCTATGCGGTAATATTATCCTATATTTTAAATACTTACCTCAAATCTTGTTAGAAGGCTGGCACAGGCTTCAGTCAGTCTGCTCTTGGCGGACTGAACCTTCTGGATCACTGCACTCATAATAGTGTGGTGCTCTTCGTCGATGGAAGCGCCGCGAAGCGCTCCCAGTAGGTTGTCCGGTGCCTCTGGATGGACAGAGGTCACTGGCACGGGCAGCTTGCCCCTCTTGGAAGGGGGCCGCCTGCCGGAGTCCGGAACCATTGGAGGTTCCGGCGTGGTGTTCGGCTGGGGGCCGAACTTGGAGCCCTTGGGAGTCTTGCTCCCTTTGCGCCTGGAGTCCGGAAGGTCGCCTTGAGGCGCCTCTAGGGATACCTCCCCTCGGCTCGGTGCCCCTTGAGACAATACCTCGACATTGTCCGTAGGGCGAGGAGAGGAGGCGGTTGGAAGTGACTCGCTATTCATATCCGACGAGTCCAAGGAACCGTCCGACGAGGATACGTCGATGCGGGCTCGGGGCGGACTGCATGATCATATTCGACGTTAGGAGAAGTAGTGCAATAAAAGTATTCTATGAGTTACTCTGGTATCCGAATACTTACGACTTCGCCAGGGGCTTGGCCCTGAGTAACCACTCATCTTCGCTGTCGGCGGCGGTGGTGGAACAGTCCGGAAGGAGAGTCCTTCCCTTCTTGGACCCTCCGGCCTCCCCGGTTGGGGCGGCCTTCCTTTTCCTGTCTCCCCCGGCTGGAGGGGGAGAACCGTCATCTTCCTCCTCCTCGTTTTCACGGGAGGAGTGCGTCTCGGAGTTATCGAACGATGAGTCCGATACCACCTGGCGCCGGGAACTCTTTCGGGTTCCCGTGGCCTTCTTCTTGATCTTCTTCTTCGGCACCTCATAAGGAGCCAGAGTCCGCATCTCCGTCAGGAGAGCGTCTGCAGGGTCTTCGGGCAGAGGGGCCGGACAGTCAATCTGCTCTGATGTCTCCACCCAGTCCTGTCAAAGGCATGGGACCTCAGACCCCGCGCATGGTTAAGCTATGGAAAATAAATACCCTACGAGGTGTGCAGAACTTACCAGATTCGTAGGGCGCGTCGCGCTTAGCCTGCGGTCCTCGGTAAGGGGAGGGGGGACCTCGGCGCCCTTGAACAACACCTTCTAGACGTCCTTATGCGTCGTGTCAAAGAGCTTGCGTAGAGTCTGGTGCTGGGCCTGGTCGAACTCCCATAAGTTGAAAGCCCGTCGTTGACACGGGAGGATCCGGCGGAAGAGCATGACCTGGACTATGTTGACAAGCTTGAGTTTCTTTCCTATCATGTTCCGCATACACTTCTGGAGTCCGCCCAGCTCCACCGATGAGCCCCAGGACATGCCCTTCTCCTTCCAGGAAGTGAGCCGCGTGGGGATTCTGGATCGAAACTCGGGGGCCGCCACCTAGTTGGTGTCGCGCGGCTCGGTGATGTAGAACCACCCTGATTGCCACCCCTTTATGGTCTCCACGAAGGAGCCCTCGAGCCATGTAACGTTGGGCATTTTGCCTACCATGGCTCTGCCACATTTCGCTTGTTGGCCACCTACTACCTTCGGTTTGACATTGAAGGTCTTCAGCCACATGCCGAAGTGGGGCCGGATGCGGAGGAAAGCCTCGCACACGACGATGAACACCGAGATGTTGAGGATGAAATTCGGGGCCAGATCATGGAAGTCCAGCCCATAATAGAACATAAGGCCGCGGATGATTGGATGGAGGGGAAACCCCAGCCCGCGGACGAAGTGGGTGAGGAAAACCACCCTTTTGTAAGGTTCCGGGGTAGGGACGATCTGCCCCGCGGCTGGCAGCCGGTGCGCAATATCCGCGGCTGAGTATCCGGCCCCGCGTAGCTTTTTGATGTCTCCCTCCGTAACAGAGGAGACCATCCACTTGCCTCCTGTTCCGGACATTTTTGGAGAGGGTTGAGGAGAAGGATGTGGACTTGGGCGCTGGAGCTCGAGTGTGCAAGAATGGATGAGCAAGGAGGAAGAAGGCGTGGGTAGAAAAAGGTGAACCCTTATCCCTTTATAAGGGCAGATGAAACTATGCGCCCCCACCAGCCTGGTGAAACTCGCTTATCCCCCAAGCGTCGTAATTGATGGCGTGGTTGGGTTACCCACGTCCGTATTGATGGGAATCCCGTAATAAGGGGACACGATCTCTGCTTCGACAAGACGTGCCAAGGAAACCGCCTCGCGAAACACGCTGAGGTTGGTTGTGAAAAACGATTCGAATGGTGACCTGGCTGTGGTGTGATGTCACACTGCGGAATGCGTCGGCAGATTAGATTTGTGAAAATATTATTCTCTCTACGGTTGTATGTGGAACTTGTTTTGCAGAGTCGGACACGATCCTTGTGTTCAAAATCTTCTATGAAGTATTTGGAGGAGGAACCCGCCTTGCAATGCCGAAGACAATCTGCGCGCCGGACTCATCGTCATTGAAGCCTGGTTCAGGGGCTACTGAGGGAGTCCTGGATTAGGGGGTATCCGGACAGCCAGATTATATCCTTTAGCCGGACTGTTGGACTATGAAGATACAAGATTGAAGACTTCGTCCCGTGTCCGGATGGGACTCTCCTTGGCGTGGAAGGCAAGCTTGGCAATACGGATATATAGATCTCCTTCCTTGTAACTGACTCTGTGTAACCCTAGCCCCCTCCTGTGTCTATATAAACCGAAGGGTTTAGTCCGTAGGACCAACAACAACAATCATACCATAGGCTAGCTTCTCGGGTTTAGCCTCTTCGATCTCGTGGTAGATCAACTCTTGTACTACTCATATCATCAAGAACAATCAAGCAGGACATAGGGTATTACCTCCATCAAGAGGGCCCGAACCTGGGTAAACATCGTGTCCCCTGCCTCCTGTTACCATCCGCCTAGACGCACAGTTCGGGACCCCCTACCCGAGATCCGCCGGTTTTGACACCGACAAGCATCTTTATAATCACCTAGTTACGTTGTGACATTTGATAGCACACTAAGTGTTCCTCCGGTATTCGGGAGTTGCATAATCTCATAGTCATAGGAACATGTATAAGTTATGGAGAAAGCAATAGCAATAAACTGAACGATCAAAGTGCTAAGCTAACGGCTGGGTCATGTCAATCACATCATTCTCTAATGATGTGATCCCATTCAGCAAATGACAAGTCATGTCTATGGTTAGGAAACTTAACCATCTTTGATTAACGAGCTAGTCAAGTAGAGGCATACTAGTGACACTCTGTTTTGTCTATGTATTCACACATGTACTAAGTTTCCGGTTAATACAATTATAGCATGAATAATAAACATTTATCATGATATAAGGAAATATAAATAACAATTTTATTATAGCCTTTAGGGTATATTTCCTTCAGTCTCCCAATTGCACTAGAGTCAATAATCTAGATTACATTGTAATGATTCTAACACCCATGGAGTCTTGGTGTTGATCATGTTTTGCTCGTGAGAGAGGCTTAGTCAATGGGTCTGCAACATTCAGATCTGTATGTATCTTGCGAATCTCTATGTCTCCTTCCTTGAATTGATCGCGGATGGAATTGAAGCGTCTCTTGATGTGCTTGGTTCTCTTGTGAAATCTGGATTCCTTTGCCAAGGCAATTGCACCAGTATTGTCACAAAAGATTTTCATTGGACCCGATGCACTAGGTATGACACCTAGATCGGATATGAACTCCTTCATCCAGACTCCTTCATTTGGTGCTTCCGAAGCAACTATGTACTCCGCTTCACACGTAGATCCCGCCACGACGCTCTGCTTGGAACTACACCAACTGGCAGCTCCACCACTCAATATAAATATGTATCCAGTTTGTGACTTAGAGTCATTCGGATCAGTGTCAAAGCTAGCATCGACATAACCATTTACGATGAGCTCTTTGTCACCTCCATAAACGAGAAACATATCCTTAGTCCTTTTCAGGTATTTCAGGATGTTCTTGATCGTTGTCCAGTGATCCACTCCCAGAATACTTTGGTACCTCCCTGCTAAACTTATAGCAAGGCACACATCAGGTCTGGTACACAACATTACATACATGATAGAACCTATGGCCGAAGCATAGGGAATGACTTTCATTTTCTCTCTATCTTCTGTAGTGGTCAGGCATTGAGTCTGACTCAACTTCACACCTTGTAACACAGGCAAGAACCCTTTCTTTGATTGATCCATTTTGAACTTCTTCAAAACTTTATCAAGGTATGTGCTTTGCGAAAGTCCAATTAAGCGTCTTAATCTATCTCTATAGATCTTGATGCCCAATATATAAGCAGCTTCACCGAGGTCTTTCATTGAAAAATTCTTATTCAAGTATCCTTTTATGCTATTCAGAAATTCAGTATCATTTCCAATCAACAATATGTCATCCACATATAATATCAGAAATGCTACAGAGCTCCCACTCACTTTCTTGTAAATACATGCTTCTCCAAAAGTCTTTATAAAACCATATGCTTTGATCACACTATCAAAGCGCATATTCCAACTCCGAGATGCTTCCACCAGTCCATAAATGGATCGCTGGAGCTTACACACTTTGTTAGCACCTTTTGGATCGACAAAACCTTCTGGTTGCATCATATAAAACTCTTCTTTAAGATATCCATTAAGGAATGTAGTTTTGACATCCATTTGCCAAATTTCATAATCATAAAATGCGGCAATTGCTAACATGATTCGGACAGACTTAAGCATCACTACGAGTGAGAAGGTCTCATCGTAGTCAACTCCTTGAACTTGTCGAAAACCTTTCGCAACAAGTCGAGCTTTGTAGACAGTAACATTACCGTCAGCGTCAGTCTTCTTATTGAAGATCCATTTATTCTCTATGGCTTGCCGATCATTGGGCAAGTGAACCAAAGTCCACACTTTGTTCTCATACATGGATCCCATCTCAGATTTCATGGCCTCAAACCATTTCACAGAATCTGGGCTCATCATCGCTTCCTCATAGTCCGTAGGTTCATCATGGTCAAGTAACATGACCTCCAGAACAGGATTACCATACCACTTTGGTGCGGATCTTACTCTGGTTGACCTACGAGGTTCGGTAGTAACTTGATCAGAAGTTTCATGATCATCATCACTAGCTTCCTCACTAATTGGTGTAGGAATCACTGGAACTGATTTATGTGATGAACTACTTTCCAATAAGGGAGCAGGTACAATTACCTCATCATGTTCTACTTTCCTCCCACTCACTTCTTTCGAGAGAAACTCCTTCTCTAGAAAGGATCCATTCTTAGCAACGAATATCTTGCCTTCGGATCTGTGATAGAAGGTGTACCCAACAGTCTCCTTTGGGTATCCTATGAAGACACATTTCTCCGATTTGGGTTCGAGCTTATCAGGTTGAAGCTTTTTCACATAAGCATCACATCCCCAAACTTTAAGAAACGACAACTTGAGTTTCTTGCCAAACCACAATTCATATGGTGTCGTCTCAACTGATTTCGATGGTGCCCTATTTAACGTGAATGCAGCCGTCTCTAAAGCATAATCCCAAAACGATAGCGGTAAATCAATAAGAGACATCATAGATCACACCATATCTAATAAAGTGCGGTTACGATGTTCGGACACACCATTACCTGTGGTGTTCCAGGTTGCGTCAGTTGCGAAACTATTCCGCATTGTTTCAAATGAAGACCAAACTCGTAACTCAAATATTCACCTCCACGGTCAGATCGTAGAAACTTAATTTTCTTGTTACGATGATTTTCCACTTCACTCTGAATTTCTTTGAACTTTTCAAATGTTTCAGACTTATGTTTCAACAAGTAGACATACCCATATCTGGTAAAATCATCTGTGAAGGTCAGAAAATAACGATACCCGCCATGAGCATCAACACTCATTGGACCACATACATCAGTATGTATTATTTCCAATAAGTCTGTTGCTTGTTCCATTATTTCGGAGAACGGAGTCTTAGTCATCTTGCCCATGAGGCATGGTTCAGAAGCATCAAGTGATTCATAATCAAGTGATTCCAAAAGTCCATTAGCATGGAGTTTCTTCATGCGCTTTACACAAATATGACCTAAACGGAAGTGCCACAAATAAGTTGCACTATCATTATTAAACTTATATCTTTTGGCTTCAATACTATGAATATGTGTATCACTACTATCACGATTTAGTAAAAATAGACTGCTCATCAAGGGTGCATGACCATAAAAGATATTATTCATATAAATAGAACAACCATTATTCTCTGATTTAAATGAATAACCGTCTCGCATCAAACAAGATCCAGATATAATGTTCATGCTTAACGTTGGCACCAAATAACAATTATTCAGGTCTAAAACTAATCTCGAAGGTAGATCTAGAGGTAGCGTGCCGACTGCGATCACATAGACTTTGGAACCATTTCCCACGCGCATCGTCACCTCATCCTTAGCCAATCTTCGCTTAATCCGTAGCCCCTTTCACTTTGCCATCCTTCTTACCCGCCAAATACTTGGGGCAGTCCCACTTCCAGTGACCAGTCCCTCTGTAGTAGAAGCACCCAGTCTCAGGATTAGGTCAAGACTTGGGCTTCTTCACTTGAGCAGCAACTTGCTTGCCATTCTTCTTGAAGTTCCCCTTCTTCCCTTTGCCCTTCTTCTTGAAACTGGTGGTCTTGTTGACCATCAAGACTTGATGCTCCTTCTTGATTTCTACCTCCGCAGCCTTTAGCTTCACGAAGAGCTCGGGAATTGTCTTTTCCATCCCTTGCATATTATAGTTCATCACGAAGCTTTTGTAGCTTGGTGGCAGTGATTGAAGAACTCTATCAATGACACTATCAAACGCAAGATTAACTCCCAGCTGAGTCAAGTGATTGTGGTACCCAGACATTCTGAGTATGTGTTCACTCACAGAACTATTCTCCTCCATTTTGCAGCTGTAGAGCTTATTGGAGACTTCATATCTCTCAATCCGGGCATTTGCTTGAAATATTAACTTCAACTCCTGGAACATCTCATATGATCCATGACGTTCAAAACGTCGTTGAAGTCCCGGTTCTAAGCCGTAAAGCATGGCACACTGAACTATCGAGTAGTCATCAGCTTTGCTCTGCCAGGTGTCCATAACATCTGGAGTTGCTCCTGCAGCGGGTTTGGCACCCAGCGGTGCTTCCAGGACGTAATTCTTTTGTACAGCAACGAGGATAACCCTCAAGTTACGGACCCAATCTGTGTAGTTGCTACCATCATCTTTCAACTTAGCTTTCTCTAGGAACGCATTAAAATTCAACGAAACAACAACACGGGCCATTTATCTACAACAACATAGACATGCAAAATACTATCAGGTACTAAGTTCATGATAAATTAAAGTTCAATTAATCATATTACTTAATAACTCCCACTTAGATAGACATCCCTCTAATCATCTAAGTGATCACGTGATCCATATCAACTAAACCATGTCCGATCATCACATGAGATGGAGTAGTTTTCAATGGTGAACATCACTATGTTGATCATATCTACTATATGATTCACGCTCGACCTTTCGGTCTCAGTGTTCCGAGGCCATATTTGCATATGCTAGGCTCGTCAAGTTTAACCCGAGTATTCTGCTTGCGCAAAACTGGCTTGCACCCATTGTATGTGAACGCAGAGCTTATCACACCCGATCATCACGTGGTGTCTCGGCACGACGAACTGTATCAACGGTGCATACTCAGGGAGAACACTTATGCCATGAATTTTAGTGAGAGATCATCTTATAATGCTACCGTCGTACTAAGAAAAATAAGATGCATAAAGGATAAACATCACATGCAATCAATATAAGTGATATGATATGGCCATCATCATCTTGTGCCTTTGATCTCCATATCCAAAGCACCGTCATGATCACCATCGTCACCAGCTTGACACCTTGATCTCAATCGTAGCATCGTTGTCGTCTCGCCAACTATTGCTTCCACGACTATCGCTACCGCTTAGTGATAAAGTAAAGCAATTACATGGCGATTGCATTTCATACAATAAAGCAACAACCATATGGCTCCTGCTAGTTGCCGATAACTGTGTTACAAAACATGATCATCTCATACAACAATTTATATAATCACGTCTTGACCATATCACATCACAACATGCCTTGCAAAAACAAGTTAGACGTCCTCCACTTTGTTGTTGCAAGGTTTACGTGGCTGCTATGGGCTTCTAGCAAGAACCGTACTTACCTACGCATCAAAACCACAACGTGGTATAGTGATTGATTTTTGATCTTCAGAAATAACCCTGTTCATTGAATCCGATTCAACTAAAGTTGGAGAAACTGACACCCACCGGCCACCTGTGTGCAAAGCACGTCAGTAGAATGAATCTCATGAACGCGGTCATGTAATGTCGGTCCGGGCCACTTCATCCAACAATACCGCTGAATCAAGAAACAACTAGTGACGGCAAGCAATATGTATATACCCACGCCCACAACTCCTTTATGTTCTACTCATGCATAGAACATCTATGCATAGACCTGGCTCGGATGCCACTGTTGGGGAACGCAGTATTTCAAAAAAATTCCTACGACCACGCAAGATCTATCTAGGAGATGCATAGCAACGAGAGGGGAGCGTGTGTCTATGTACCCTCGTAGACCGAAAGCGGGAGCGCTGAGTAACGCGGTTGATGTAGTCGAACGTCTTCGCGATCCAACCGATCAAGTACCGAACGCACGACACCTCCGTGATCTGTACACGTTTAGCTTGGTGATGTCCCTCGAACTCTAGATCCAGCTGAGGCCGAGGGAGAGTTTTGTCGGCACGGCGGCGTGTTGACAGTGATGATGAAGTTATCGACGCAGGGCTTCGCCTAAGCACTACGACAATATAAGCGAGGTGGAAATCTATGGAGGGGGCACCACACACGGCTAAGAAATCAACTTGTGTGTATAAGGGGTACCCCCTCCCCTGTATATAAAGGAGTGGAGGAGGGGGCCGGCCAGCCTGATAGGGCGCGCCCCAAGGGGGGAATCCTACTCCTACTAGGAGTAGGTTCCCCCCTTTCCTAGTCCAACTAGGAGGGGGAAGGAAAGGGAAGAGGAGAAGAAGGAAAGAGGGGCCGGCCCCCCTCCCCAATTTGGATTGGGCTTGGGGGGCGCACCCCTCCTCTTGGCCGCCTCCTCTATCTTCCACTAAAGTCCATGAAGGCCCATTGACCCCTCGGGGGGTTCCGGTAACCCCCCGGTACTCCGGAAAATGCCTGAACCTATCTGAAACCTTCCCGGTGTCCGAACATAACCTTCCAATATATCAATCTTCATGTCTCGACCATTTCAAGACTCCTTGTCATGTCCGTGATCACATCTGGGACTCCGAACAACCTTCGGTACATCAAATCACATAACTCACAATACATATCGTCATCGAACGTTAAGCGTGAGGACCCTACGGGTTTGAGAACTATGTAGACATGACCGAGACTCATCTCCAGTCAATAACCAATAGCGGAACCTGGATGCTCATATTGGTTTCTACATATTCTACGAAGATCTTTATCGGTCAAACCGCATAACAACATACGTTGTTCCCTTTGTCATCGGTATGTTACTTGCCCAAGATTCGATCGTCGGTATTATCATACCTAGTTCAATCTTGTTACCGGCAAGTCTCTTTACTCGTTCCATAATGCAACATACCATAACTAACTCATTAGTCACATTGCTTGCAAGGCTTATAGTGATGTGCATTACCGAGCCCAGAGATACCTATCCGACAATTGGAGTGACAAATCCTAATCTCGATCTATGCCAACTCAACAAACACCATCGGAGACACCTGTAGAGCATCTTTATAATCACCCATTTACATTGTGACGTTTGATAGCACACTAAGTGTTCCTCCGGTATTCGGGAGTTGCATAATTTCATAGTCATAGGAACATGCATAAGTTATGGAGAAAGCAATAGCAATAAACTAAATGATCAAAGTGCTAAGCTAACGGATGGGTCATGTCAATCACATCATTCTCTAATGATGTGATCCCGTTCATCAAATGACAACTCATGTCTATGGCTAGGAAACTTAACCATCTTTGTTTAACGAGCTAGTCAAGTAGATGCATACTAGTGACACTCTGTTTTGTCTATGTATTCACACATGTACTAAGTTTCTGGTTAATACAATTCTAGCATGAATAATAAACATTTATCATGATATAAGGAAATATAAGTAACAACTTTATTATTGCTCTAGGGTATATTTCCTTCAACTTCATCATCACCGTGGCCACGCCGTCGTGCTGCCGGAACTCTCCCTCATCCTCAACTAGATCAAGAGCTCGAGGGACGTCATCATGCTGAACGTGTGCTGAACACGGAGGTGTCGTATGTTCGGTACTTGGATCGGTTGGATCGTGAAGATGTTCGACTACATCAACCGCGTTACTAAACGCTTCCGCTTTCGGTCTATGAGGGTACGTGGACACACTCTCCCCTCTCGTTGCTATGCATCTCCTAGATAGATCTTGCGTGATAGTAGGATTTTTTTGAAATACTACGTTCCCCAACAGGACCAATATTTTCAGCTTGATGTCTTCGGCTTGGTAGATGAGTTCCTCTGTTATTTTGCCTAGATCCGAAGTTCATAATAAATTATCGGGTCTCCTTTCATAGTTAACCCTTCCGGCCATATGTTTGAAACCTTATCCTTGGTGAGGGAAGTACTAGATCCCCTTTTTACAAAGGTCTCCCCCTATACCCGAGGTCCCCGGGTAGCTTAGCCTCAAAGACTTCTACATAGGTCTGAGTAGTGGTTTCTTCTGACAACTTTTACCGAACCGTCACCGCCATAATGTTAATAGAGCCAGTTATTGCGAATCAAATCGCGGCCCGAGGCAGCTTCCTCATTGGCACGTCCTATCAATGGACAGATCATGCTCCGTTTTTCAAGGATGTCATCAAATAATCATTTTTATTGATGCCCGTCTATTGGCACAAAGGGTTAGAAGATGCATAGGGTGGTGATTTACTTTCCCCCATGCTTCCATCTCTGGTGCCATCACCTGCAGTCCAGAGCTCTAGCGCCCCAGATCCATTCCAAAGCCTCCGCACTTCACCTGTGCCCACATTCTTTCATCAGCAATGGCCGTCGAGCTGAAGGGCAAGTGGGTATCCTCCAACGTCACAGAGGGCACAACCATGGAGCTCCGGGCAGAGGGGTACATACCCACCGAAGCCAATTGTTGGGTCCTAGAGCCTGATCACCCTACCCCTACTCCCAAGAAGGGGAGAGGGTGGTTTTTGTTCCCCACCTTATTCGAGGATTGAGGTTTCCTCTTCACCCCTTCGTGAGGGGGCTATTATCCTTCTACGGGCTAGATTTCCCTCATCTAGCCCCAAAATCAATTCTCCGCATAGCATCCTTCATCACTGTCTGTGAGGCATTCCTCCACGTCGACCCGCACTTTGGCCTGTGGCTGAAGATCTTTAGTTTCAGGAGATACGTCTCCAACGTATCTATAATTTTTGATTGTTCCTTGTTGTTATATTATCATTCTTGGATGTTTTACAATCATTTTATAGCAACTTTATATCATTTTTTGGACTAACCTATTGACATAGTGCCCAGTGCCAGTTGCTGTTTTTTGCCTGTTTTTACTTCACAGAATAGTAGTACCAAACAGAGTCCAAACGCAGTGAAGTTTTTTGGAGATTTTTTTGGACCAGAAGACTGAAGGAAATATGCCCTAGAGGCAATAATAAAGTTATTATTTATTTCCTTATATCATGATAAATGTTTATTATTCACGCTAGAATTGTATTAACCGGAAACATAATACATGTGTGAATACATAGACAAATAGAGTGTCACTAGTATGCCTCTACTTGACTAGCTCGTTAATCAAAGATGGTTATGTTTCCTAACCATGAACAAGGAGTTGTTATTTGATTAACGGGATCACATCATTAGGTGAATGATCTGATTGACATGACCCATTCCATTAGCTTAGCACCCGATCGTTTAGTATGTTGCTATTGCTTTCTTCATGACTTATACATGTTCCTATGACTATGAGATTATGCAACTCCCGTTTGCTGGAGGAACACTTTGTGTGCTACCAAACGTCACAACGTAAATGGGTGATTATAAAGGTGCTCTATAGGTGTCCCCAAAGGTACATGTTGGGTTGGCGTATTTCGAGATTAGGATTTGTCACTCCGATTGTCGGAGAGGTATCTCTGGGCCCTCTCGGTAATGCACATCACATAAGCCTTGCAAGCATTGCAACTAATGAGTTAGTTGCGAGATGATGTATTACGGAACAAGTAAAGAGACTTGCCGGTAACGAGATTGAACTAGGTATTGAGATACCGACGATCGAATCTCGGGCAAGTAACATACCGATGACAAAGGGAACAACGTATGTTGTTATGCGGTCTGACCGATAAAGATCTTCGTAGAATACGTAGGAGCCAATATGAGCATCCAGGTTCCGCTATTGGTTATTGACCGGAGACGTGTCTCGGTCATGTCTACATTGTTCTCGAACCCGTAGGGTCCGCACGCTTAAGGTTTCGATGACAGTTATATTATGAGTTTATGAGTTTTGATGTACCGAAGTTAGTTCGGAGTCCTGGATGTGATCACGGACATGACGAGGAGTCTCAAAATGGTCGAGACATAAAGATTGATATATTGGACGGCTTTATTCGGACACTCGAAGTGTTCCGGGTGATTTCGGAGAAAACCGGAGAGCCGGAGGGTTACCGGAACCCCCCCGGGAGAAGTAATGGGCCATATGGGCCTTAGTGGAGAGAGAGAGGGGCAGCCAAAGGTGGGCCGCGCGCCTCCTCCCCCCTGGTCCGAATTGGACTAGGAGAGGGGGGGCGGCGCCCCCCTTTCCCTCTCCCTCCCCACTTCTTTCCCCCTCCTAGTAGGAGTCCTACTCCTACTAGGAGGAGGACTCCTCCTTGGCGCGCCATAGAGGGCCGGCCGGCCTCCTCCCCTTGATTCTTTATATACGGGGGCAGGGGGCACCCCAAGACACAAGTTGATCCACGTGATCATATTCTTAGCCGTGTGCGGTGCCCCCTTCCACCATAGTCCTCGATAATATTGTAGCGGTGCTTAGGCGAAGCCCTGCGACGGTAGTGCATCAAGATCGTCACCACGCCGTCGTGCTGACGGAACTCTTCCCCGACACTTTGCTGGATCGGAGTCCGGGGATCGTCATCAAGCTGAACGTGTGCTAGAACTCGGAGGTGCCGTAGTTTCGGTGCTTGATCGGTCGGGTCGTGGAGACGTACGACTACATCAACCAAACGCTTCCGTTGTCGATCTACAAGGGTACGTAGATCACACTCTCCCCTCTCGTTGCTATGCATCACCATGATCTTGCGTGTGCGTAGGAATTTTTTTGAAATTACTACGTTCCCCAAAAAAGACAACTTGGGGGCCAAGGAAGGACCATAGGGGAGGCATGTGGGGCCCACAAGACACCTGGGTGCGCCCAGGTGGGTTGTGGGGCCCATAAGGGTCTTCTGCACTGCC
This sequence comes from Triticum urartu, assembly GCF_056163025.1. Taxonomy (NCBI): domain Eukaryota; kingdom Viridiplantae; phylum Streptophyta; class Magnoliopsida; order Poales; family Poaceae; genus Triticum; species Triticum urartu. The sequence continues at coordinate 473,043,073 of NC_141874.1, forward strand.
TCTTCGCCCTATAAATTCCCAAATATTTCAGAAACCCTAGGGGAGTCGACGAAACACAATTCCATCCATCGCAAGTTCCAGAACCACGAGATTCAATCTAACACCATCACAGAGGAGTTCATCATCCTCATTGGTGCCTCTCCGATGATGCGTGAGTAGTCCACCATAGACCTACGGGTCCGTAGGTTATGGCTAGATGGCTTCCTCTCTCTCTTTTGATTCGCAATACAATGGTCTCTTGGAGATCTATTTGATGTAATGACTTTTTGCGGTGTGTTTGTTGGGATCTGATGAAGTTTGAGTTTATGATCAGATCTTTATCCATGAATATTATTTGAGTCTTCTTTGATCTCTTATATGCATGATTATTTATAGCCTCGTATTTCTTCTTCGAATCTTTGGTTTAGTTAGGCCAACTAGATTGATTTTTCTTGCCATGGGAAGAGGTGTTTTGTTATGGATTCAAATTGCAGTGTTCTTTCCCAGTGACAGAAGGGGCAACAAGACACGCATGTATCGTTGCTATTAAGGATAACGAGATGGGGTCTATTCCTGCATGAATAGATCTTGTCTACATCATGTCATCGTTATTATTGCATTACTCCATTTCCCCATGAACTTAATACACTAGATGCATGCTGGATAGCGGTCGATGTGTGGAGTAATAGTAGTAGATGAAGGCAGGAGTTAGTCTACTAATCTTGGATGTGATGCCTATATATTGATCATTGCCTTGTATATCATCATAATTATTTGATCTTCTATCAATTTCCCAACAATAATTTGTGTACCCACCGTGTGCTATTTCTCGAGAGAAGCCACTAGTGAAATCTACGGCCCCCGAGTCTATCATATTTGCGTTCCGATCTATTATTTGCCACTTTTATTTTTAGATCTATATTTCCAAAAAACCAAAAATACCTTGCTACATTTTTATTACTTATTTTATTTCACATTTTATCAAAATCTATTTATCCAATCTATCACAGAACAACTTATCTTTTTATTGAGGAGGGATTGACAACCCCTCTTACGCGTCGGGTTGCAAGTATTTATTCTTTGTGTGCAGGTACCATTTACATAGGATTGCTTGGTCCTCCTACTGGATTGATACCTTGGTTTCATAACTGAGGGAAATACCTACCGTAGCCATGCTGCATCATCCCTTCCTCTTTTGGGAAATACCGACGCAGTTTCAAGCAACATCATCAGGCCAAAGGGTAGTGGCTCCCAGGTCGCCGAATGCGGTGGGGCCATGATAAGAAAGCTCCCAAAGGTTTCCTAGCCAGAGGGCACCTTTGTGGAGACAATCAAGGTGTGGTAGCGAGAGTTATTCTATATCACCGAGCTACCCGATGAAGGCCAGATGGAGATCCCCACCTTTACAACCGAGCCCCCAAGGAAGTTGGTATCTAAATGAAGAAGGGCCTCGATTGGGGAAACCCAAATGAGGTGAAGGTGCTCCAAAGGAGGCTCAAGTCCATGATCGAGCAAGGCATCAAGCTGGTGGACGTGATCCAGGTCATGCTCTAGCGCCGTAACCTCCCCCTCCAACTTCGGGTTAATCCCATGTGGCTCTACAAGCCCGAGGATGAGGTTACTGTGCAAAACATCATCCGCACCGGCCTCAGCAGTATGTGGGCGACGCTCTTCAAGCTGTCCAAGAACAGATTTCCCAAGAAGGGGGAAGACTGCGGCCTTGATGCCGAGAATGGTCCACCCGAGGTAAAAAAAATATTTATGTTGTTACCCTTTTAATATATTTTGACTTTTACAAAGTAATCATGCTTACCCTCCCATAATCAGAATTGGTGCAACAAGGCACAAAAGTTGAATTGCCCGGTGCCATTGCTCGAAGAAGCTAGGGCTCCCCAGATAGAAGCTCTTTGGCCGAGGAACCATGCGAGGTCCCGATCAGGGATAAGGAGCCGAAGAAGAAGAGGTAGGGTCTGCGCGACCGAGGTCCTTCGGATGCTAGGTTCATGGACACCCATGCCTCTTCCATTTGGGAGGAGGAAGAGGAGGATAAGGAGGATCAGGGGGAAGAGGAGGCATCTTCTCCTAAAAGGAAAAGGGCAGCGTCCGAGGACATCGAGGAAGATGACCTTCTTGATTTCGCATAAGGCTTTGGAAAGCCTCTGCACGCCAGCCCGGCCAATTGTATGCCCCTACTAAGGTCGTGCCCTTCGGGTCCTCCGAGGACGTGCTACCTCCGCAGTGCAGGGAGAAACCGCCACCGAGGAGGTACTCCATTTAGTGTGTTTTACATGACATGTTTATTAACATATTGTTGACTTTTGGTGCATTGTCTACTTTTACAGCCCACGACTCACCTTCCCCGGCAACAGATTCGGAGGACGAACTCTCTCCGCCCGAAATGGCGAGAGTGAACAGGTGTGCGTGCATCTCCCTCCCCTGCTCACAACAAGCTGGGGGAGGTGTCATCACATCTGGGCCCTTCTATGTCAAACACGGAAGGTGGCACCGGTGTTCCTATGGGGTGTGTTTGGTTCATGGGATAACTTTGATGGATGTGGGTATCCTCAACCACCCGACTAGGGATAGCCAATTTTCTGTTTGGTTGATGTGGAAGATGTTAGCCCGTATTTTGTTTGGTTTGAAGGATAAGACACGGTTAGGGCTGGTCATTGGAGTGTTTCAAAAAATTCAGAAACTCAACATGCACAGCTTCTGTCAAGCAATACATAGGAGGAACATTAGGATATAGCAAACAAGTAAAATAGAAATTGGACACCAGTACAACACTGAAACAACACTCACGGTCATGGACCCGTGTGGAAAGCACAATGCAGCACACACGACAAGTGCACCACGCAAGAATGATGCGCACACACCATGCCCGACACGCACGTATCTGAAGGAAATATGCCCTAGAGGCAATAATAAAGTTGTTATTTTATATTTCCTTATTCATGATAAATGTTTATTATTCATGCTAGAATTGTATTGATCGGAAACCTAAATACATGTGTGAATACATAGATAAACACCGTGTCCCTAGTGAGCCTCTGCTTGAGTAGCTCGTTGATCAAAGATGTTTAAGGTTTCCTAACCATGGACATGAGTTGTCATTTGATAATGGGATCACATCATTAGGAGAATGGTGTGATGGACAAGACCCATCCGTAAGCTTAGCATATTGATCGTTCAGTTTTATTGCTATTTCTTTCTTCATGTCATATACATATTCCTTTGACTATGAGATTATGCAACTCCTGGACACCGAAGGAATACTTTCTGTGCTATCAAATGTCACAACGTAATTGGGTGATTATAAAGATGCCCTACAGGTATCTCCGAAGGTGTTTGTTGGGTTGGCATAGATCGAGATTAGGATTTGTCACTCCGAGTATTGGAGAGGTGTCTCTGGGCCCTCTCGGTAATACACATCGTAAGCTTGCAAGCACACGACTAAGGTGTTAGTCATGAGGTGATGTATTGCAGAACTAATAAAGAGACTCGTTGGTAACGAGATTGAACTAGGTATGAAGATACCGACGATCGAATCTCGGGCAAGTAACATACCGATAGACAAAGGGAATAACGTATTTTGTCATAACGGTTCGACCGATAAAGATCTTCATAGAATATGCAAGAGCCAATATGGGAATCCAGGTTCCGCAATTGGTTATTGACCGGAGAGGTGTCTCGGTCATGTCTACATAATTCTCGAACCCGTAGGGTCCACACGCTTAACGTTCGATGACAATATAGTATTATATGAGTTATGTGATTTGGTGACCGAATGTTGTTCGAAGTCTCGAATGAGATCACAGACATGAAGAGGAGTCTCGAAATGTGTCGCCGTCCTGGGGACGGGGGTCCCCAGACTTGCCTGCCTGCAGCCCACGGCATGGCTCCACCAGCGGCCCTGTACGGCCCATCTTCATCATAGAACACTCAAGACCCTCGCGAGGGGCCAAGCCTCGCAAGGCGGACGACGCAAGACCTCCTCGGGGGCGGCCTCACCAGGCTGGCTCACGAGGGATGGAGAGATCAGGGCAGGCGGCACTTTGCGAGGTGCATGTGACGCCAGCCATGACGACCAAGGCCGGGCAGACACCAGGCGGGTGCCAGCGTGCGCAATGTCCTCGTTTCCTCTTTGGTGCTAAAGGGACAGGCGTAGGCGAGGAGTCCTGAGGCAGCATGCAAAGGTTTCCCTATCAGTGCAACAAGACCAAGACCTGCAGGACGGCAGGATGGAGGTCACCGTGGAGCCTAGGACGGCGTCACCACCAGAGCCTTTGGCAAGCGAAGACCACCTTTTGTCAGGATAACTTGTACTAGTTGTCTTCCTTCGAATTTGGCCGTTGTTGGATCCCTTCCCGCCTACATTTGGGAAGAGGACCAGGGCCTCTATAAATAGGGCTAGCCACCACCATAGGGAGGGGGACAGACAGAGACCATCCTCAAACACACCAGCTCATCGAGCTCAAGAACACCTCCCCTCAGGAGGCTGTTCTTCCCTTGTACTGGCCCATCCTCAGCCCAAAAGGCAATCCATCACACCACACTGGAGTAGGGTATTACACCACAACGGTGGCCCGAACCAGTATAAACCCTGCATCCATTGTTCTGCGAGTTCGACGTGCTTAGCTCTGAGATCGTGGTGAGGGCGTGAGCTAGGGGGGGAGAGATCTTCGTGCGCACCCTAGAGTTTGAACCTCGAGGGTTTTGCCAGAACCCGAAATCTGACATTTGGTGCGCCAGGTAGGGGTGCGCCGAAGCTCCGCCTCTCCGCTTGCTTCGTCCAGCTCGATGGCAGATGCCATCCCTCTAGTTAGGCCGACGGGCACCCGCGGATGCGCCGCGGGCATCTAGGCCTTCACCCACACCTTGCGGCAGGTGCGGTGGCAGTGCAAGTTCAAGCTAGAGATGCCGCCCCGCTATGATGGCGCAGTAGATCCGGCGACCTTCCTGCAGGTGTATGAGAAAGCCGTCCTCGAAGCCGGAGGCGACGACCAGGTCATGGCCAACTGGTTCCCCCTGGCCCTGGCCGGCGTGCCACGCGCCTGGTTGCTCAGCTTGCCAGGATCTTCGGTGACCTCCTGGGAGGAGCTGCGCGGTCTCTTTGTCGCGCGCTTCACGGCACCGGCGCTCCTCGCTGTCACGGCCCTCCTCGGCGGCTCGCAAGAACCACCCTCGGACCGTCACACCAAGCTGTTCTTTCACCAGATTGGCGCCGCCTCCCCGCAACAAGGAGCTCCCCCGGGTTGGGCGGCGCCCAAGGCCGACCTCACCTTCGACTCGGGGGATCACCCCGCCACCACCGCCGGATCGGGCGTGCTCCCAATGCTGTGCACGCCCACCATCTGCAGCGTAGCTGTCACCAAGACCCTCATAGACGGCGGCGCCGGTCTCAACATGCTCTCTGTGGAGGCTTTTAGCCTTCTTCACGTACCACTCCAACGGCTCCGACCCAGCAAGCCCTTCTTCGGGGTCGGCGGCGGCTCCACCAGCCCCTTGGGGCAGATCCGCCTTCCTGTGACCTCCCACGATAACTACCGCACCGGGCTGATCTACTTTGACATCGCCCGCATCGGCCTCCCATACAACGCCATCCTTGGATACCCGACTCTGGCTTAGTTTATGGCGGCGACCCATCCGGCCTACAACCTCATGAAGATGCCCGGGAGCAAGGACATCCTCACCATAGTTGGAGATACCAAGGAGGCTCTAGCGGCGCTCAAGTGTGCCCTCAAAACCGCCGCGGTAGCACGACCTGCCAACAAGGCCACCCATGGGTTAAGGAGGCCGCGCCAGCAAATAAGAAGCAGTTGTTCACTCAAGATCGGGCCGAAACCAAGCATGTGCCAGTCGAGGAAGATGGGTCCTCAGGAGCCACCTTCACCATAGGCGCCAACCTCGACCCAAATCAAGAGGAGGCATTGGTGAGGTTCCTGCGCGCGAACAAGGATGTATTCGCCTGGGAACCCAAAGCAGCTAGTAGGGGTCCGAAGAGGGGTGATCGAGCATCACTTGAGGGTGTGCCCCAATGTGCGCCCTGTGAAGCAGAAGGTGCATCGACAATCCATAGAGAAGCAGTCCTTCATCGTCTCGGAAACCCGCAAGCTGGAGGCAACGGGTGTCATTCACGAGGTTCGGTACCCCGAGTGGCTGGCGAACCCCGTCGTCGTTCCAAAGAAAGGCGGGAAGGAGCGCATGTGTGTTGACTTCACCAACCTTAAGAGGGCCTGTCCCCAAGACCCGTTCCCGCTCTCGTGCATCGACCATATCATCGACTCCACCGCCGAATGCAACCTGCTGTGCTTCCTGGATGCATTTTCAGGGTATCACCAGATCAAGATGGCAGTGGAGGATGTGGAGAAGACGGCCTTCCTGACCCCGTGTAGGGTGTACTGCTACACTTGCATCCCATTCGGGCTCTGCAACACAGGCGCAACCTTCCAACAGCTGATGCACATCGCCCTGGGCCAGCATCTCGGGAGGAACACAGAGGCCTACGTCGACGACATTGTGGTAAAATCTCGAGAGGCAAGGACTTTGATTCAAGACCTAGACGAGACCTTCGCAAGCCTACGCCAGGTAGACCTGCAGCTCAACCCAGAAAATTGCGTGTTCGGTGTCCCCTCTAGCAAGCTACTTGGCTTCCTCGTGTCCCACAGGGGGATCGAGGCTAACCCGGAGAAGGTCAAGGCGATAGAAGACATGAGCCCACCGCAAACTCTCAAGGAGATGCAGAAGCTTGCAGGTTGCGTGACCTCGCTGTGGCGCTTCATCTCCAAGCTGGGAGAGCGCGCCCTGCCATTCTTCAAGCTGATGAAGAAGAAGGGCCTGTTCGAGTGGACCCTGGAAGCTGACCAAGTGTTTCAAGACCTCAAGAGATACCTGACCAGCCCTCCGGTGATGATGGCGCCTCGCCCTCTCGAGCCCCTGGTGCTTTACCTTGCCGCCACTCCCTACTCTGCTAACGCCGCTCTAGTGGCGGTTCGTGAAGAGCGCCAGGCCAAGGGGCTGCCGCGCCGCGCCGCGCCGCACCACCATCCGAGGCGATACAGGACCCAGAGGGCACCGCAAAGGCTGTAGCAATGCCAACGAGTGACCAGGCCCAGCAGGGCAACATTCGTGGGCCGGCAATGCGGAGGTCCTTAGAGGCCTCAAGACCAGGACCTTCAAGAAGAAGCTTGAGGCCTGCGGCAAGGGCTGGCACGATGAGCTCCAGTCTGTGCTGTGGTCCATCCGCACCACCGCCACCAAGCCAACAGGCGAGACCCTGTTCTTCCTCGTCTACGGAGCAGAAGCGGTTCTCCCTCACGAGGTCAAGCATCGCTCCGCGCGGGTCCTGGCATTTGATGAGACGCAGCAGGACGCCATGCGAGGGATGGACCTTGTGCCGGGGAGGAACGCCGCCGTGAAGCCTCGCCCCGAGCGGCAAGGTACAAGTAGGCACTGCGATGGTACCACTGTCGCAACGTCTGCTGCAGGATGCTCGAGGTGGGTGATCTCGTCCTGAGGCGGGTGCTCTCCAGGGAAGGGCTGGACAAGCTCTCGCCCATGTGGGAGGGCCCATTTAGGATCGCCCGTGTCTCTAGGCCTGGCGCCGCATGCCTGGAGACGCAGGACGGGATCCCCATCCAGAACGCCTGGAACATCCAGCACCTCCGGAAGTTATACCCATGAAGCAAGGCCCAACGCCTGTGAAGCAAGTCCTCATGCCTGTGAAGGTCTCCGCTTGTGACACTCTCATGTAATAATGGGTGGGGTTGTACACGCCCCGGAGTCTCAGGAGTGCCGCCCTCGGGCCTCGGGGGCTCCCTCCCACATCCTAGTGGCAGCACTTAGTTCCACACTGGTGAGAAGACTAGACTAGGTGCCAGACGCGGCTTTTCATTTGCTTTCCGTAGTTGGCTTGTCCCTTTTCTAAATGGAAGTTCGCATTCTGGTTTTTCTTGTCACCTTAGTTCGATCTCCTTTTCCTCTGTTCTTCCCTCGGTTCCTTGTTTTGGCCCGTACTCTCCCTAACCTGCCTCGTGAGAGGGCTGGACGGGTCCACTCGTGAGCGCTTCTCATGTTCTTCGTGAGGCACCCTCACTCGAGCTCCCTTAATATGTGCCCCTCGGGTACTACGATGCGGAGCTCCGGGTCATGCCCGACCACACCTATGACCTGGGCTTGGAAGAACAAGAGGTTCTTAACAAATTCTCGCAGTTCCTCAACACCTCCCAAGCCAACGGCAAGGAGATCTCACCAGGTACTGGGAGAGGCGCGCCTCAAGAGGCGGAAACTACTTCAGACACATCAAGCTAAGTTATCTCTACACGCCTACATAAAACACTGATACTGCAACACGACACAGGAATGATAAACATAACATAGCAAATTAGAAATCATGGTTCATTGCACGCCCCTGTAGGGCCCCATACTTCTTTCTTTTTAAATGTAGGAAGGAAAGAACAAAACAAAAGCGGCATGCACCCCTGCGGTGGTTCGTGAGGGTAGGCCCAAAGCCCCCCCCCCCCCCCCCCCGGACTCAACCAGACCCCTCCTCGCGCTTCACCAGGGCGCGACGACGAGACGATCTGCTACCGCCTTCGAAGCGAGCGCGGCGGTGATGTCTACTACACAACCTTCTTCTTGTAGACGTTGTTGGGCCTCCAAGTTCAGAGGTTTGTAGGTCAGTAGCAAATTTCCCTCAAGTGGATGACCTAAGGTTTATCGATCTGTAGGAGGCGTAGGATGAAGATGGTCTCTCTCAAGCAACCCTACAACCAAATAACAAAGAGTCTCTTGTGTCCCCAACACACCCAATACAATGGTAAATTGTATAGGTGCACTAGTTCGGCGAAGAGATGGTGATACAAGTGGTATATGGATGGTAGATAAAGGTATTTGTAATCTGAAATTATAAAAACAGCAAGGTAACTAATGGTAAAAGTGAGCGTAAATGGTATTGCAATGCGTTGAAACAAGGCCTAGGGTTCATACTTTCACTAGTGCAAGTTCCGTCAACAATAATAACATAATTCGATCACATAACTATCCCTCAACATGCAACAAAGAGTCACTCCAAAGTCACTAATAGCGGAGAACAAACGAAGAGATTATGGTAGGGTACGAAACCACCTCAAAGTTATTCTATCCAATCAATCCGTTGGGCTATTCCTATAAGTGTCACAAACAGCCCTAGAGTTTGTACTAGAATAACACCTTAAGACACAAATCAACCAAAACCCTAATGTCACCGAGATACTCCAATGTCACCTCAAGTATCCGTGGGTATGATTATACGATATGCATCACACAACCTCAGATTCATCTATTCAACCTACACAACGAACTTCAAAGAGTGCCCCAAAGTTTCTACCGGAGAGTCAAGACGGAAACGTGTGCCAACCCCTATGCATAGGTTCATGGGCGGAACCCGCAAGTTGATCACCAAAACATACATCAAGTGGATCAATAGAATACCCCATTGTCACCACGGGTATCCCACGCAAGACATACATCAAGTGTTCTCAAATCCTTAAAGACTCAATCCGATAAGATAACTTCAAAGGGAAAACTCAATCCATTACACGAGAGTAGAGGGGGAGAAACATCATAAGATCCAACTATAATGCCAAAGCTCGCGATACATCAAGATCGTACCACCTCAAGAACACGAGAGAGAGAGATCACACACATAGCTACTGGTACATACCCTCAGCCCCGAGGGAGAACTACTCCCTCCTCGTCATGGAGTGCACCCGGATGATGAAGATGGCCACCGGAAAGGGATTGCCCCTCCGGCAGGGTGCCATAACGGGTCTAGATTAGTTTTTGGTGGCTACGAAGGCTTCTGGCGGCGGAACTCCCGATCTATTGTGCTCCCCGATCGTTTTAGGGTATATGGATATATAGGCGGAAGAAATACGTTAGGGGAGCCACGAGGGCCCCACGAGGGTGGAGGGCGCGCCCTAGGGGGGTGGGCGTGCCCCCTACCTCGTGGATCCCTCGTTTCTTTCCTGACGTGCACTCCATGTCTATCAAGTTGCTTTCCTTCCAAAAATAACTTCTCCAAAAGGTTTCATTCCGTTTCGACTCTGTTTGATATTCCTTTTCTTCAAAACACTGAAACAAGGGAAAAAACAGGAACTGGCACTGGGCTCTGGGTCAATAGGTTAGTCCCAAAAATAATATAAAAGTGGATAATAAAGCCCAATAATGTCCAAAACAGAAGATAATATAGCATGGAGCAATCAAAAATTATAGATACGTTGGAGACGTATCAGCATCCCCAAGCTTAATTCCTGCTCGTCCTCGAGTAGGTAAATGATAAAAACAGAATTTTTGATGCGGAGTGCTACTTGGCATAATTTCAATGTAATTCTTCTTAATTGTGGTATAAATATATAGATCCGAAAGATTCAAGATAAAAGTTCATATTGACATAAAAAAATAATACTTCAAGCATACTAACTAAGCAATTATGTCCTCTCAAAATAACATGGCCAAAGAAAGTTCATCCCTACAAAATCATATAGTTTAATCATGCTCCATTTTCGTCACACAAGAATGCTCTCATCATGCACAACCCCAATGACAAGCCAAGCAATTGTTCATACTTTAGTAATCTCAAACTTTATAAACCTTCACGCAATACATGAGCGCGAGCCATGGATATAGCACTATGGGTGGAATAGAATATGATGATGGGGGTTATGTGGAGAAGACAAAAAGGAGAAAGTCTCACATCAACGAGGCTAATCAATGGGCTATGGAGATGCCCATCGATTTATGTTAATGCAAGGAGTAGGGATTGCCATGCAACGGATGCACTAGAGCTATAAATGTATGAAAGCTCAACAAAAGAAACTAAGTGGGTGTGCATCCAACTTGCTTGCTCACGAAGACCTAGGGCACTTGAGGAGGCCCATTGTTGGAATATACAACCCAAGTTCTATAATGAAAAATTCCCACTAGTATATGAAAGTGACAAAACAAGAGACTCTCTATCATGAAGATTATGGTGCTACTTTGAAGCACAAGTGTGGCAAAGGATAGTAGCATTGTCCCTTCTCTCTTTTTCTCTCATTTTTTGGGCCTTCTCTTTTTTATGGCCTTTCTATTTTTTATTCCTCACTTGGGACAATGCTCTAGAAAATGATGATCATCACACTTCTATTTATTTACAACTCAATGATTACAACTCGATACTAGAACAAAGTATGACTCTATATGAATGCCTCCGGCGGTGTACCGGGATATGCAATGAATCAAGGGTGACATGTATGAATTATGAACGGTGGCTTTGCCACAAATACGATGTCAATTACATGATCATGCAAAGCAATATGACAATGATGAATGTGTCATGATAAACGGAACGGTGGAAAGTTGCATGGCAATATATCTCGGAATGGCTATGGAAATGCCATAATAGGTAGGTATGGTGGCTGTTTTGAGGAAGATATAAGGAGGTTTATGTGTGATAGAGCGTATCATATCACGGGGTTTGGATGCACCGGCGAAGTTTGCACCAACTCTCAATGTGAGAAAGGGCAATGCACGGTACCGAAGAGGCTAGCAATGATGGAAGGGTGAGAGTGCGTATAATCCATGGACTCAACATTAGTCATAAAGAACTCACATACTTATTGCAAAAATCTACAAGTCATCAAAAACCTCGACACTATGTGCATGCTCCTAGGGGGATAGATTGGTAGGAAAAGACCATCGCTCGTCCCTGACCGCCACTCATAAGGAGGACAATCAAATAACACCTCATGTTTCAAATTTGTTACATAACGTTTACCATACGTTCATGCTACGGGACTTGCAAACTTCAACACAAGCATTTCTCAATTTCACAACTACTCAACTAGCACGACTTTGATATTATTACCTCCATATCTCAAAACAATCATCAAGCATCAAACTTCTCTTAGTATTCAAAGCACTCATAAGAAAATTTTACTAATCTTGAATACCTAGCATATTCGGATTTTAAGCAAATTACCATTCTATTTAAGACTCTCAAAATAATCTAGGTGAAGCATGAGAGTTCATCTATTTCTTCAAAATAAAACTACCACCATGCTCTAAAAGATATAAGTGAAGCACTAGAGCAAATGACAAACTACTCCGAAAGATATAAGTGAAGGTCAATGAGTAGTGGAATAATTATGCAACTATGTGAAGACTCTCTAACATTTAATAATTTCAGATCTTGGTATTTTATTCAAACAACAAGCAAAACTAAATAAAATGACATTCTAAGAATGGCAAACATCATGTGAAGAAGCAAAAACTTAGGATCAACCGATACTAACCGATAGTTGTTGAAGAAGAAAGGTGGGATGCCAACCGGGGCATCCCCAAGCTTAGACGCTTGAGACTTCTTGAAATATTATCTTGGCGTGCCTTGGGCATCCCCAAGCTTTAGCTTTTGTGTCTCCTTAATTCCTCTCATATCATGGTCTCCCTAAATCTCAAAAGCTTCATCCACACAAAACTCAACAAGGACTCGTGAGATAAGTTAGTATAAACCATTGCAAAAACCTTATCATACTCTACTGTAGCAAATCACTAAAATTATTATTCAACATTGCATACTAAAAGCCTCTGCATATTTAATAGTCCTATCCTCAAATAGAATCATTAAAAAAGCAAACATATGCAAACAATGCAAACATAACAGCAATCTGCCTAAACAGGACAGTCTGTAAAGAATGCAGCAACATCCATACTTCCCTAGCTCCAAAAATTATGAAAGAAAATTCCCACTGTAGTAAATTTATCAGATCTTAATATGCAAAAGGTTCCAACATTTTATCACATTATGACTTTTCTACGGAATTATTGCAACAGCGGTAAACTTTCTGTTTTCAAACAGCAACATGTGGACTTCTAAAATAGGAACAGTAAAGGCTATCAATGCCACTTTCATTGAAATAAAAGATGCAAAACATTGTTCAAAATAACAGAAAGCAAATCCTAACAAAATAAATTGACGCTCCAAGCAAAACACATATCATGTGGTGAATAAAAATATAGCTCCAAGTAAAGTTACCGATGAACAAAGACGAAAGAGGGGATGCCTTCCGGGGCATCCGCCAGCTTAGGCTCTTGGATATCCTTGAATATTACCTTGGGGTGCCTTGGGCATCCCCAATCTTGGGCTCTTTCCACTCCTTATTCCATAGTCCATCGAATCCTTACCCAAAACTTGAAAACTTCACAACACAAAACTTAGGAGAAAACTCGTAAGCTCCGTTAGCGAAAGAAAAGAAATCACCACTTCAAGGTACTGTAATGAAGTCATTATTTATTTATATTGGTGTTAAACCTACTTTATTACAACTTCTCTATGGTTTATAAACTATTTTACTAGCCATAGATTCATCAAAATAAGTAAACAACACATGAAAAACAGAATCTGTCAAAAACAGAACAGTCTGTAGTAATCTGGATCAAACGTATACTTATGAAACTCATAAAATTCTCAAATAAATTTCCGGACGTGAGGAATTTATATATTAATAATATTCAAAAAGAATTAACTAAATAGCACTCTCCAAATAAAAATGGCAGCAATTCTCGTGAGCGCTAAAGTTTCTGTTTTTTACAGCATGATCAACAAGACTTTCCCCAAGTCTTCCCAACGGTTCTACTTGGCACAAACACTAATTAAAACATAAAAACTCAATCATAACAGAGGCTAGATAAATTATTTATTACTAAACAGGAGCAAAAAGCAAGGAACAAAAATAAAGTTGGGTTGCCTCCCAACAAGCGCTAACGTTTAACGCCCCTAGCTAGGCATGATGATTTCAATGATGCTCACATAAAGGATAAGAATTGAAACATAAAGAGAGCATCATGAAGAATATGACTAGCATATTTAAGTCTAACCCACTTCCTATGCATAGGGATTTTGTGAGCAAACAACTTGTGGGAACAAGAATCAACTTGCATAGGAAAGCAAAACAATCATAACTTCAAAATTTTAAGCACATAGAGAGGAAACTTGATATTATTGCAATTCCTACAAGTATATATTCCTCCCTCATAATAATTTTCAGTAGAATCATGAATGAATTCAACAATATAACCAGCACCTAAATCATTCTTTTCATGATCTACAAGCATAGAAATTTTATTACTCTCCACATACGCAAAATTCTTCTCATTCGGAATAGTGGGAGTATCATAAGAAACTCGAATACTATAAATTGTTTCCACATTAAAAGAGTAATGTTCAGAAAAGGGGTAACCATAATCATGACAAGTTTTATAAATATAATCATCTCTACTTTTTGTAGCATAAGTGTCATCACAATAATCATCAGAAGTAGGATGCATGCTATCGTCATAATAAATTTGCATATCAAAACTTGGGAGACAAAAAATATCATCTTCATCAAACATAGCATCCCCAAGATTGTGGCTTTGCATATCATTAGCATCATAGATATTCAAGGAATTCATACTAACAACATTGCAATCATGATCATCATTCAAATATTTAGTGCCAAACATTCTAATGCATTCTTCTTATAGCACTTGAGCACAATTTTCCTTTCCATCATACTCACGAAAGATATTAAAAAGATGAAGCGTATGAGACAAACTCAATTCCATTTTTTATAGTTTTCTTTTATAAACTAAAGTAGTGATAAAACAAGAAATTAAAAGACTCGATTGCAAGATCTAAAGATACAACTTCAAGCACTCACCTCCCCGGCAACGGCGCCAGAAAAGAGCTTGATGTCTACTACACAACCTTCTTCTTGTAGACGTTGTTGGGCCTCCAAGTGTAGAGGTTTGTAGGACAGTAGCAAATTTCCCTCAAGTGGATGACCTAAGGTTTATCAATCCATAGGAGGCGTAGGATGAAGATGGTCTCTCTCAAGCAACCCTGCAACCAAATAACAAAGAGTCTCTTGTGTCCCCAACACACCCAATACAATGGTAAATTGTATAGGTGCACTAGTTCGGCGAAGAGATGGTGATACAAGTGGTTTATGGATCGTAGATAATAGTTTTTGTAATCTGAAAATATAAAAACAGCCAGGTAACTAATGATAAAAGTAAGCGTAAACGATATTGCAATGTGTTGAAACAAGGCCTAGGGTTCATAATTTCGCTAGTGTAAGTTCCCTCAACAATAATAACATAATTGGATCATATAACTATCCCTCAACATGCAACAAAGAGTCACTCCAAAGTCACTAGTAGCGGAGAACGAACGAAGAGATTATGGTAGGGTACGAAACCACCTCAAAGTTATTCTTTCCGATCAATCCGTTGGGCTATTCCTATAAGTGTCACAAACAGCCCTAGAGTTCATACTAGAATAATGCCTTAAGACACAAATCAACCAAAACCCTAATGTCACCTAGATACTCCAATGTCACCTCAAGTATCCGTGGGTATGATTATATGATATGCATCACACAATCTCACATTCATCTATTCAACCGACACATAGAACCTCAAAGAGTGTCCCAAAGTTTCTACCGGAGAATCACGGCGAAAACGTGTGCCAACCCCTATGCATAGGTTCATGGGCGGAACCCGCAAGTTGATCACCAAATCATACATCAAGTGAATCACGTGGTATCCCATTGTCACCACAGATACGCACGACAAGACATACATAAAGTGTTCTCAAATCTTTAAAGACTCAATCCGATAAGATAACTTCAAAGGGAAAACATAATCCATTACAAGAGAGTAGAGGGGGGAAGAAACATCATAAGATCCAACTATAATAGCAAAGCTCGCGATACATCAAGATTGTACCACCTCAAGAACACGAGAGAGAGAGATCAAACACATAGCTACTGGTACATACCCTCAGCCCCGAGGGAGAACTACTCCCTCCTCGTCATGGAGGGCATCGGGATGATGAAGATGGCCATCGGAGAGGGATTCCCCCTCCGGCAGGGTGCCGGAACGGGTCTAGATTGGTTTTCCGTGGCTACGGAGGCTTCTGGCGGCGGAACTCCCGATCTATTGTGCTCCCCGATCGTTTTAGGGTATATGGATATATATAGGCGGAAGAAATACGTCAGGGGAGCCACGAGGGGCCCACGAGGGTGGAGGGCGTGCCCTAGGGGGGTGGGCGCGCCCCTACCTCGTGGCTCCTTCGAATCTTTCCTGATGTGCACTCCAAGTCTATCAGGTTGCTTTCCTTCCAAAAATAACTTCTCCAGAAGGTTTCATTCCGTTTCGACTCCGTTTGATATTCCTTTTCTTCGAAACACTGAAACAAGGGAAAAAACAAGAACTGGCACTGGGCTCTGGGTCAATAGGTTAGTCCGAAAAATCTATACCTACTATTAAAGGGAATAGGTATTCTTGATTTGGTTTAGTCCTTTTCGTTTGGTTTGAGTGCACGCTAAGCGATCTGGGCCAGGTACTTATGGGTTTTTATAGAGACCGCGAATAATAATTAGGTCAAAATAATAATATTTTTGGAATCGATGGAAGATTATGCCCGGCAAAGAAAATATAACACCGCTAAATTGCATCGTATTTTTTTATGTTCATTTTATAGAAGGATGCTATGAGATATTATGCTTGAACAAAACATCATTTTTTCCCATTGCAACGCACGGGCATATGTGCTAGTAATATAAAAGTGGATAATAAAGCCCAGTAATGTCCAAAATAGAAGATAATATAGCATGAAGCAATCAAAAATTATAGATACGTTGGAGACACATCAGCATCCCCAAGCTTAATTCCTACTCGTCCTCGAGTAGGTAAATGATAAAAACAGAATTTTTGATGCGGAGTGCTACTTGGCATAATTTCAATGTAATTATTCTTAATTGTGGTATGAATATTCAGATCCGAAAGATTCGAGATAAAAGTTCATATTGACATAAAAATAATAATACTTCAAGCATACTAACTAAGCAATTATGTCCTCTTAAAATAACATGGCCAAAGAAAGTTCATCCCTACAAAATCATATAGTTTAATCATGCTCCATTTTCGTCACACAAGAATGCTCTCATCATGCACAACCCCAATGACAAGCCAAGCAATTGTTTCATACTTTAGTAATCTCAAACTTTATAAACCTTTACGCAATACATGAGCGCGAGCCATGGATATAGCACTATGGGTGGAATAGAATATGATGATGGGGGTTATGTGGAGAAGACAAAAAGGAGAAAGTCTCACATCAACGAGGCTAATCAATGAGCTATGGGTATGCCCATCGATTGATGTTAATGCAAGTAGTAGGGATTGCCATGCAACGGATGCACTAGAGCTATAAATGTATGAAAGCTCAACAAAAGAAACCAAGCGGGTGTGCATCCAACTTGCTTGCTCATGAAGACCTAGGGCACTTGAGGAGGCCCATTGTTGGGATATACAAGCCAAATTCTATAATGAAAAATTCCCACTAGTATATGAAAGTGACAAAACAAGAGACTCTCTATCATGAGGATTATGGTGCTACTTTGAAGCACAAGTGTGGCAAAGGATAGTAGCATTGTCCCTTCTCTCTTTTCTCTCATTTTTTGGGCCTTCTCTTTTTTTATGGCCTTTCTATTTTTTATTCCTCACTTGGGACAATGCTCTAGAAAATGATGATCATCACACTTCTATTTATTTACAACTCAATGATTACAACTCGATACTAGAACAAAGTATGACTCTATATGAATGCCTCCGACAGTGTACCGGGATATGCAATGAACCAATAGTGACATGTATGAAATAATTATGAACGGTGGCTTTGCCACAAATACTATGTGAACTACATGATCATGCTAAGCAATATGACAATGATGAAGTGTTTCATAATAAACGGAACGGTGGAAAGTTGCATGGCAATATATCTCGGAATGGCTATGGAAATGCCATAATAGGTAGTTGTGGCTATTTTGAGGAAGATATAAGGAGGTTTATGTGTGAAAGAGCGTATCATATCATGGGGTTTGGATGCACCGACCAAGTTTTCACCAACTCTCAATGTGAGAAAGGGCAATGCACAGTACCGAAGAGGCTAGCAATGATGGAAGGGTAAGAGTGCGTATAATCCATGGACTCAACATTAGTCATAAAGAACTCACATACTTGTTGCAAAAATCTACAAGTCATCAAAAACCAAGTATTACGCGCATGCTCCTAGGGGGATAGATTGGTAGTAAAAGACCATCGCTCGTCCCCGACCGCAGGAAGACAATCAAATAACACCTCATGTTTCAAATTTGTTACACAATGGTTACCATACGTGCATGCTACGGGGCTTGCAAACTTCAACACAAGTATTCCTCAAATTCACAACTACCCAACTAGCACAACTTTGATATCACTATCTCCATATCTCAAAACAAACATCAAGTATCAAACTTCTCTTAGTATTCAATGCACTTATATGAAAGTTTTTATTATATCCATCTTGGATGCCCATCATATTAGGACTAGTTTCATAACCAAAGCAAACTACCATGCTGTTCTAAAGGACACTCAAAATAATATAAGTAAATCATGAGAGATCAATTATTTCTATAAAATAAAACCACCACCGTGCTCTAAAAGGATATAAGTGAAGCACTAGAGCAACGGCAAACTACTCCGAAAGATATAAGTGAAGATCATTGAGTAGTCAAATAGTTATGCAACTATGTGAAGACTCTCTAACATTTAATAATTTCAGATCTTGGTATTTTATTCAAATAGAAATCAAAACAAAATAAAATGAAATGACGCTCCAAGAAAAACACATATCATGTGGTGAATAAAAGTATAGCTCCAAGTAAAGTTACCGATGAACAAAGAAGAAAGAGGGGATGCCTTCCGGGGCATCCGCAAGCTTAGGCTCTTGGTTGTCCTTGAATATTACCTTGGGGTTACTTGGGCATCCAACCCCAAAAATTATAAAATAAATTGCTGGACGTGAGGAATTTATCTATTAATCATCTTCAAAAAGAATTAACCAAATAGCACTCTCCAATAAAAAATGGCAGCAATTCTCGTGAGCGCTAAAGTTTCTGTTTTTTACAGCAAGATCAAAAAGATTTTCCCCAAGTCTTCCCAATGGTTCTACTTGGCACAAACACTAATTAAAGACATAAAACCACATCTAAATAGAGGCTAGATGAATTATTTATTATTAAACAGGAACAAAAAGTAAGGAACAAAAATAAAATTGGGTTGCCTCCCAACAAGCGCTATCGTTTAACGCCCCTAGCTAGGCATAATGATTTCAACGATGCTCACATAAAAGATAAGAATTGTAACATAAAGAGAGGATCATGAAGAATATTACTAGCACATTTAAGTCTAACCCACTTCCTATGCATTGGGATTTTGTGAGAAAACAACTTGTGGGAACAAGAATCAACTTGCATTGGAAGGTAAAACAAGCATAACTTCAAAACTTTAAGCACATAGAGAGGAAACTTGATATTATTGCAATTACTACAAGCATATATTCCTCCCTCATAATAATTTTCAGTAGCATCATGAATGAATTCAACAATATAACTATCGCATAAAGCATTCTTTTCATGATCTACAAGCATAAAAATTTTATTACTCTCCACACAAGCGAAATTCTTCTCATGAATAATAGTGGGAGCAAACTCAACAAAATAATTATCATGTGAGGCATAATCCAATTGAAAACTAAAATCACGATGAAAAGTTTCATGGCTATCATTATTCTTTACATCATGCAAGTCATCACAATAGTCATCATAGATAGCAACTTTATTCTCATAATCAATTGGAACCTCTTCCGAAATAGTGGATTCGTCACAAAATAAAGTAATGACCTCTCCGAATCCACCTTCATCAATATAATCATCATAAATAGGAGGCATGCTTTCATCATAATAAATTTTCTCATCAAAACATAGGGACAAAAATATCATCTTCATCAAACATAGCTTCCCTAAGCTTGTGGCTTTGCATATCATTAGCATCATGGATATTCAAGGAATTCATACTAACAACATTGCAATCATGCTCATCATTCAAATATTTAGTGCCAAACATTCTAATGCATTCTTCTTCTAGCACCTGAGCACAATTATCGCAATCCTTATTTTCATGATAGATATTAAAAAGATGAAGCATATGAGGTACCCTTAATTCCATTTTTTGTAGTTTTCTTTATAGACTAAACTAATGCTAAAACAAGAAACAAAAAGATTCAATTGCAAGATCTAAAGATATACCTTCAAGCGCTAAACTCCCCGGTAACGGCGCCAGAAAAGAGCTTGATGTCTACTACAGAACCTTCTTCTTGTAGACATTGTTGGGCCTCCAAGTGCAGAGGTTTGTAGGACAGTAGCAAATTTCCCTCAAGTGGATGACCTAAGGTTTATTTATCAATCCGTAGGAGGCGTAGGATGAAGATGGTCTCTCTCAAGCAACCCTGCAACCAAATAACAAAGAGTCTCTTGTGTCCCCAACACACCCAATACAATGGTAAATTGTATAGGTGCACTAGTTCGGCGAAGAGATGGTGATACAAGTGGTATATGGATAGTAGATAATAGTTTTTGTAATCTGAAAATATAAAAACAGCAAGGTAACTAATGATAAAAGTGAGCGTAAACGGTATTGCAATGTGTTGAAACAAGGCCTAGGGTTCATACTTTTGCTAGTGTAAGTTCCCTCAACAATAATAACATAATCCGATCATATAACTATCCCTCAACATGCAACAAAGAGTCACTCCAAAGTCACTAATAGCGGAGAACGAACGAAGAGATTATGGTAGGGTACGAAACCACCTCAAAGTTATTCTTTCCAATCAATCCGTTGGGCTATTCCTATAAGTGTCACAAACAGCCCTAGAGTTTGTACTAGAATAACACCTTAAGACACAAATCAACCAAAACCCTAATGTCACCTAGATACTCCAATGTCACCTCAAGTATCCGTGGGTATGATTATACGATATGCATCACACAATCTCAGATTCATCTATTCAACCAACACATAGAACCTCAAAGAGTGCCCCAAAGTTTCTACCGGAGAATCACGACAAAAACGTGTGCCCCCTATGCATAGATTCATGGGCGGAACCCGCAAGTTGATCACCAAAACATACATCAAGTGAATCACGTGGTATCCCATTATTACCACAGATACGCACGACAAGACATACACCAAGTGTTCTCAAATCTTTAAAGACTCAATCTGATAAGATAACTTCAAAGGGAAAACTCAATCCATCACAAGAGAGTAGAGGGGGTAAGAAACATCATAGTATCCAAATATAATAGCAAAGCTCGCGATACATCAAGATCGTATCACCTCAAGAACACGAGAGAGAGAGATCAAACACATAGCTACTGGTACATACCCTCAGCTCCGAGGGAGAACTACTCCCTCCTCGTCATGGAGAGCACCGGGATGATGAAGATGGCCATCGAAGAGGGATTCCCCCTCCAACAGGGTGTCGGAATGGGTCTAGATTGGCTTTCGGTGGCTACGGAGGCTTCTGGCGGCGGAACTCCCGATCTATTGTGCTCTCGGATGTTTTTAGGGTATATGGAGATATATAGGTGGAAGAAGTACGTCAGGGGGCCACGAGGGGCCCACGAGGGTGGAGGGCGCGCCCCCTACCTCGTGGCCTCCTCGAAGGTCCCATGAGGTGCACTTCAAGTCTTCTGGGCTTCTTTCCTTCCAAAAAAGGGTTCCATGAAGTTTCAGGTCACTTGGACTCCGTTTGGTTTTCCTTTTCTTCAAAACCCTAAAACAAGGTAAAAACAGAAACTGGCACTGGGCTCTGGGTTAATAGGTTAGTCCCAAAAATGATATAGAAGTGTATAATAAAGCCCATAAACATCCAAAACAGTAGATAATATAGCATAGAGCAATCAAAAATTATAGATACGTTGGAGACGTATCAACATCCCCAAGCTTAATTCCTGCTCGTCCTCGAGTAGGTAAATGATAAAAATAGAATTTTTGATGCGGAGTGCTACTTGGCATAATTTCAATGTAATTCTTCTTAATTGTGGTATAAATATTCAGATCCGAAAGATTCAAGACAAAAGTTCATATCGACATAAAAATGATAATACTTCAAGCATACTAACTAAGCAATTATGTCTTCTCAAACTAACATGGCCAAAGAAATTTCATCCCTACAAAATCATATGGTTTAGTCATGTTTCATTTTCGTCACACAAGAATGCTATCATCATGCACAACCCCGATGACAAGCCAAGCAATTGTTTCATACTTTAGTAATCTCAGACCTATAAACTTTCACGCAATATATGAGCGCGAGCCATGGACATAGCACTATAGGTGGAATAGAATATAATGAGGGGGATTATGTGGAGACGACAAAAACAAGAAAGTCTCACATCAACGAGGCTAATCAAAGGGCTATGGAGATGCGCACCGGTTGATGTTAATGCAAGGAGTAGGGATTGCCATGCAACGGATGCACTAGAGCTCTAAATGTATGGAAGCTCAACAAAAGAAACTAGTGGGTGTGCATCCAACTTGCTTGCTCACGAAGACCTAGGGCACTTGAGGAGGCCCATTGTTGGAATATACAAACCAAGTTCTATAATGAAAAATTCCCACTAGTATATGAAAGTGACTAAACAAGAGACTCTCTATCATGAAGATTATGGTGCTAATTTGAAGCACAAGTGTGGCGAAGGATAGTAGCATTGTCCCTTCTCTCTTTTTCTCTCATTTTTTTTCATTTTTTGGGCCTTCTTTTTTTATGGCCTTTCTCTTTTTTTATTCCTCACTTGGGAGAATGCTCTAGAAAATGATGATCATCACACTTCTATTTATTTACAACTCAATGATTGCAACTCGATACTAGAACAAAGTATGACTCTATATGAATGCCTCCGGCGGTGTACCGGGATATGCAATGAATCAAGAGTGACATGTATGAATTATGAACGGTGGCTTTGCCACAAATACGATGTCAACTACATGATCATGCAAATCAATATGACAATGATGAATGTGTCATGATAAACGGAACGGTGGAAAGTTGCATGGCAATATATCTCGGAATGGCTATGGAAATGCCATAATAGGTAGGTATGGTGGCTGTTTTGAGGAAGATATAAGGAGGTTTATGTGTGATAGAGTGTATCATATCATGGGGTTTGGATGCACCGGCGAAGTTTGCACCAACTCTCAATGTGAGAAAGGGCAATGCACAGTACCGAAGAGGCTAGCAATGATGGAAGGGTGAGAGTGCGTATAATCCATGGACTCAACTTTAGTCATAAAGAACTCACATACTTATTGCAAAAATCTACAAGTCATCAAAAACCTCGGCACTACGCGCATGCTCCTTGGGGGATAGATTGGTAGGAAAAGACCATCGCTCGTCCCCGACCGCCACTCATAAGGAGGACAATCAAATAACACCTCATGTTTCAAATTTGTTACATAAAGTTTACCATACGTGCATGCTACGAGGCTTGCAAACTTCAACACAAGCATTTCTCAATTTCACAACTACTCAACTAGCACGACTTTGATATTATTACCTCCATACCTCAAAACAATTATCAGGCATCAAACTTCTCTTAGTATTCAAAACACTCATAAGAAAATTTTACTAATCTTGAATACCTAGGATATTAGGATTTTAAGCAAATTACCATGCTATTTAAGACTCTCAAAAATAATCTAAGTGAAGCATGAGAGTTCATCTATTTCTTCAAAATAAAACTACCACCATGCTCTAAAATATATAAGTGAACCACTAGAGCAAATGACAAACTACTCCAAAAGATATAAGTGAAGATCAATGAGTATTGGAATAATTATGCAACTATGTGAAGACTCTCTAACATTTAATAATTTCAGATCTTGGTATTTTATTCAAATAGCAAGCAAAACTAAATAAAATGACATTATAATAATGGCAAACATCACGTGAAGAAGCAAAAACTTAGGATCAACCGATACTAACCGATAGTTGTTGAAGAAGAAAGGTGGGATGCCAACCGGGGCATCCCCAAGCTTAGACGCTTGAGACTTCTTGAAATATTATCTTGGGGTGCCTTGGGCATCCCCAATCTTGAGCTTTTATGTCTCCTTAATTCCTCTCATATCACGGTCTCCCTAAATCTCAAAAGCTTCATCCACACAAAACTCAACAAGGACTCGTGAGATAAGTTAGTATAAACCATTGCAAAAACCTTATCATACTCTACTGTAGCAAATCACTAAAATTATTATTCAACATTGCATACTAAAAGCCTCTGCATATTTAATAGTCCTATCCTCAAATAGAATCATTAAAGAAGCAAACATATGCAAACAATGCAAACATAACAGCAATCTGCCTAAACAGGACAGTCTGTAAAGAATGCAGCAACATCCATACTTCCCTAGCTCCAAAAATTATGAAAGAAAATTCCCACCATAGTAAATTTATCAGAGCTTAATATGCAAAAGGTTTCAACATTTTATCACATTATGACTTTTCTAGGGAATTATTGCAACAGCGGTAAACTTTCTGTTTTCAAACAGCAACATGTGGACTTCTAAAATAGGCACAGTAAAGGCTATCAATGCCACTTTTATTGAAATAAAAGATGCAAAACATTGTTCGAAATCCCATTAGAATATTCATTGACAGATAATAAAAAAAGGAAAACTCTAATATAATAGAAAATGAAATGAAACGGTCGACCCAGACATAGAAGGTCGACCCAGGCGGATATACGCTATAAAATATATACCGTAGCGAGCGTAGTTCAATGGTAAAATATCTCCTTGCCAAGGAGAAGATACGGGTTCGATTCCCGCCGCTCGCCCAAAGACGAGTACCCTTTTAGCCCCTCCCAATAACATAAAGCAAATACTAACAAAATAAATTGATGCTCCAAGCAAAACACATATCATGTGGTGAATAAAAATATAGCTCCAAGTAAAGTTACCGATGAACAAAGACGAAAGAGGGGATGCCTTCCGGGGCATCCCCAAGCTTAGGCTCTTGTATATCCTTGAATATTACCTTGGGGTGCCTTGGGCATCCCCAAGCTTGGGCTATTGACACTCCTTATTCCATAGTCCATCGAATCCTTACCCAAAACTTGAAAACTTCACAACACAAAACATAGCAGAAAACTCGTAAGCTCCGTTAGCGAAAGAAAAGAAATCACCACTTCAAGGTACTGTAATGAACTCATTATTTATTTATATTGGTGTTAAACCTCCTTTATTACAACTTCTATATGGTTTATAAACTATTTTACTAGCCATAGATTCATCAAAATAAGTAAACAACACATGAAAAACAGAATCTGTCAAAAACAGAACAGTCTGTAGTAATCTGGATCAAACGTATACTTATGAAACTCATAAAATTCTCAAATAA
The DNA here is from genome assembly GCF_056163025.1 of Triticum urartu. Taxonomy (NCBI): domain Eukaryota; kingdom Viridiplantae; phylum Streptophyta; class Magnoliopsida; order Poales; family Poaceae; genus Triticum; species Triticum urartu. Next base: position 473,068,394 of record NC_141874.1, read on the forward strand.
ATTGCCGGACGTGAGGAATTTATATATTAATAATATTCAAAAAGAATTAACTAAATAGCACTCTCCAAATAAAAATGGCAGCAATTGTCGTGAGCGCTAAAGTTTCTGTTTTTTACAGCATGATCAACAAGACTTTCCCCAAGTCTTCCCAACGGTTCTACTTGGCACAAACACTAATTAAAACATAAAAACTCAATCATAACAGAGGCTAGATAAATTATTTATTACTAAACAGGAGCAAAAATCAAGGAACAAAAATAAAGTTGGGTTGCCTCCCAACAAGCGCTAACGTTTAACGCCCCTAGCTAGGCATGATGATTTCAATGATGCTCACATAAAGGATAAGAATTGAAACATAAAGAGAGCATCATGAAGAATATGACTAGCATATTTAAGTCTAACCCACTTCCTATGCATAGGGATTTTGTGAGCAAACAACTTGTGGGAACAAGAATCAACTTGCATAGGAAAGCAAAACAATCATAACTTCAAAATTTTAAGCACATAGAGAGGAAACTTGATATTATTGCAATTCCTACAAGTATATATTCCTCCCTCATAATAATTTTTAGTAGAATCATGAATGAATTCAACAATATAACCAGCACCTAAAGCATTCTTTTCATGATCTACAAGCATAGAAATTTTATTACTCTCCACATACGCAAAATTCTTCTCATTCGGAATAGTGGGAGTATCATAAGAAACTCGAATACTATAAATTGTTTCCACATTAAAAGAGTAATGTTCAGAAAAGGGGTAACCATAATCATGACAAGTTTTATAAATATAATCATCTCTACTTTTTATAGCATAAGTGTCATCACAATAATCATCAGAAGTAGGATGCATGCTATCGTCATAATAAATTTGCATATCAAAACTTGGGAGACAAAAAATATCATCTTCATCAAACATAGCATCCCCAAGCTTGTGGCTTTGCATATCATTAGCATCATAGATATTCAAGGAATTCATACTAACAACATTGCAATCATGCTCATCATTCAAATATTTAGTGCCAAACATTCTAATGCATTCTTCTTCTAGCACTTGAGCACAATTTTCCTTTCCATCATACTCACGAAAGATATTAAAAAGATGAAGCGTATGAGACTAACTCAATTCCATTTTTTATAGTTTTCTTTTATAAACTAAAGTAGTGATAAAACAAGAAACTAAAAGACTCGATTGCAAGATCTAAAGATACAACTTCAAGCACTCACCTCCCCGGCAACGGCGCCAGAAAAGAGCTTGATGTCTACTACACAACCTTCTTCTTGTAGACGTTGTTGGGCCTCCAAGTGTAGAGGTTTGTAGGACAGTAGCAAATTTCCCTCAAGTGGATGACCTAAGGTTTATCAATCCATAGGAGGCGTAGGATGAAGATGGTCTCTCTCAAGCAACCCTGCAACCAAATAACAAAGAGTCTCTTGTGTCCCCAACACACCCAATACAATGGTAAATTGTATAGGTGCACTAGTTCGGCGAAGAGATGGTGATACAAGTGGTATATGGATAGTAGATAATAGTTTTTGTAATCTGAAAATATGAAAACAGCCAGGTAACTAATGATAAAAGTAAGCGTAAACGGTATTGCAATGTGTTGAAACAAGGCCTAGGGTTCATACTTTCGCTAGTGTAAGTTCCCTCAACAATAATAACATAATTGGATCATATAACTATCCCTCAACATGCAACAAAGAGTCACTCTAAAGTCACTAGTAGCGAAGAACGAACGAAGAGATTATGGTAGGGTACGAAACCACCTCAAAGTTATTCTTTCCAATCAATCCGTTGGGCTATTCCTATAAGTGTCACAAACGGCCCTAGAGTTCGTACTAGAATAATGCCTTAAGACACAAATCAACCAAACCCTAATGTCACCTAGATACTCCAATGTCACCTCAAGTATCCGTGGGTATGATTATATGATATGCATCACACAATCTCAGATTCATCTATTCAACCAACACATAGAACCTCAAAGAGTGTCGCAAAGTTTCTATCGGAGAATCACGGCGAAAACGCGTGCCAACCCCTATGCATAGGTTCATGGGTGGAACCCGCAAGTTGATCATCAAATCATACATCAAGTGAATCACGTGGTATCCCATTGTCACCACAGATACGCACGGCAAGACATACATAAAGTGTTCTCAAATCTTTAAAGACTCAATTTGTCGGCGTTCTGGGAACGGGGGTCCCCAGACTTGCCTGCCTGCGGCCTGCGGGGTGGCTCAAAGGGGGGCCCAGCACGACCTATGTTCACCAACACAAACTCAAGACCCTCGCGAGGGGCCAAGCCTCGCGGGGCGAACAACACGGAGCTTCCTCAGGCACGGCCTCGTCAGGCTGGCTCATGAGGAGGCGGAGAGATCAAGGCGGGGTACCTCGCGAGGTGCCCGTGACGCAAGCCATGACGACTCAGGGCGCCAGGCGAGTGCCAGCCCGCGCAGCGTCCTCCTTTCCTCTTTGGTGCAAAGGGGGGCAATCATAGCCGCGGAGTACCGAGGCATCAGGCAAAGGTTGCCATTTCGGTGCAACGAGACCAAGACCAGGAGGACTACGAGACGGAGGTCACCATGGGGCCCAAGATGGCGTCATCACCAGAGCTTTGCGCAGGCGAAGACTACTTTTGTCAGGATAGTTGATACTTGCTGTCCCCCTTCAAATTAGCCCGCCATTGTTGGCTCCCTTCCCGCTCAATATTTGGGGAGAGGACCAGGGCCACTATAAATAGGACTGGCCGCCCACGTAGCAAAGGGTTCGGCCCAGTCTCCTCCAAGGGCTCGACAAGTAGAGAGGCGGTAAGCAGAGAGAGAGAGAGAGAGAGAGAGAGAGATAGAGAAAGGTGGCTGAACTCCTCCCAGCAATTCATCGCCCCAGCCAAGAACAGACCCTCGCGAGGCTGTTCTTCCTTGTACTGTCCATCATCATCAGCCCAAGAGGCAATCCACCACACCACACACTGGAGTAGGGTATTACACCACAACGGTGGCCCGAACCAGTATAAACCCTGTGTCCCTTGTGTTGTTCTTTTCATAGCTTTGATCCTAGCATGGCGGAGGGGTGCAGGAAGGTAGGAGGCGAAATCTCCGCGCGCACCCCAGTGTTCGAACCTCAAGGGTCTGCCGAAACCCGAAATCCGACATTTGGCGCGCCAGGTAGGGGCACGCCGGAATTCGTCTTCCACCGCTCCGTGCCCCGTCGCATCGTCATCACCATGCCCGGCGACCAGGAGGGCAACCCAGACCCATGGGCTGCGTGGCCCGCCCGCGCAGAACTGCTCGCCTCGGGCGACCCCGTGCCCCAGGCAGCTCGCGGTCCGCAGGGCGCTGCGGGCCGCGGGCGACGCGGACAGGCTTCGACAACTCTTACACCGCGGCAGGCACGGTCGGCAGCAAGGGCCTCCAATCACGCCGCGACCACGACACCGTACACCCGCCGGGAGCAGGCGAACTCGAGAGCCGCACTCACGGTGGCCCGAGAGCTGCTGCAGTACAGACTGCTGGAGGGCGGCCACGACGTGCTGCTGGAGCGAGTGGCAGAGCTCCTGGGCTTCACCGCCTCGGGGGCTCACCCCTTCTCCACCCAGCTCCCATCTCAAGCCTAGGGCGACCCAGGCGGGGGTCCCGCGCGCGCCCGCGTGCTCCAAGGCTACTCCGACGCCAGCGAAGCTGTCAGCGCTGGACCGGCGGCGGCGCTGCCCCCGCCCTCAGTCCGCGAAGAAGAAGGACTCAGCGCGACCCGTGGCCCTAATGGGCGGCCGCGCTGCCACCCCACGGTGGGCGCGTCAGGCAGGACCACGTGGCATTACGGCGTGGCATTCGGGATGACGGCGCCGGAGGAATACGTGCCCCTCATGATGGACCAAGGACACCCTCACGAGAACGGACAAGGCTTGCTCCTCAGCCCAAGCTGGGGGGACGAGGCACTAGAAGCTGAGCCTTTCCAGGAGCCTCAGGACGGTCCCACTGGCCACGCTGGAGGCAACGATTATCGGGTACCGCTAATTCTTCAGGAGCAGGTATACACTAACCATGGATCGCAAGAGGTGCAGGTCGCCGCAGCGAGCAGCTGCCCCGCTCCCACAGTCTCCTACCCCTCGAGAGGAGGGCGCAGGGGGCTGCAGGAGAGAGGCAGGGATCCGACATCGCCACCGCAGCGTTCGGAGCAAGGCATTCTCAGGAGGTAGGCCCTCCGCTGGGGAGGTGCCCCAGGGCCTGCCCCCGGCGGAGGACCCGTGGTCGTCGGGGGAACCGCTGGCGACCGCTCTACCCCATCGGGCGGTGTCCTGGTTTCCGGTCGTTGCTGATGGCACTAGAGTGTGGCGCAAGGCGGGGCCCTCATCTGGCGATATGAAGCAAGGCCGGTACCGTGAAGAAGGCCCAATGCCTGTGAAGCTCGCCGCCTCGTGACACTCTCATGTAATAATGAGTGGGGCTGTACACGCCCCGGAGTCTCAGGGGTGCCGGCCTCAGGCCCTGGGGCTCCCTCCCACGCCCAGTGGCAGCACTTAGCCCCGCGCTGGTGAGAAGACGTCCAAGACTAGACTAGGTGCCGAACGCGGCCTTTTGTTTGCTTTTGTTGCTCTTCCCTTTGGTTGTCGCTTTCCCCCGCTGGATTCAAGTTGGATTCGAATTTGAGATTTGCGTGTGTTCGGGGAAGGGGTGCTTAGTCTCGTTCGAGCAATTTCTCGCGTTTCGGTTACTGCTTCGCCTCAGCTGCCTCCCCTCGTGAGCCCCTCGCGAGCCGGGTCAGGCCTAGCTTGCGCGCAGCCCAGACTGCCGCCGCCGCGTCCTCTCAGGAGGGCGTCTTACTGCAGGTCCAACGGATTCAATCAGGAAACACTCCGGGCTCCACAGCCTCCTGCGGGCTGCCCCAGGGCCAGCACGGGACAAAGGTAAATTAGCCGACCAGCGCGTCGCTTAAGCCAACCACTTGGCGCGGGCGCATGGGCAATGTAGCTCCTACTGATACGATAAACACAAGTTTTACATGAGGGGCTCCCCCTCCAAAATGCTCTCACAGCTATCAGGCCAAAACCTGAGTTCTATTCATACAGGGTAAGCAGGAACGATGCACAATCAGTCGGATGAATCTCCCAATGCGTCCTCAGGAGCGCCATCGGGGCCGTTGCTGGCGTCACTGAGCTCGCCACCGCTGCCCGCGTTGCCACCAGTGGCGTCAGGGCTGCCCGTCACGCCGCCCTCGTCGACCGCCACGATCGCGTCATCGTTGTCCGAGGTGAAGACCCTGATAAGAGCCTCCACATGGTCTTCCACCGAGTGTGCCAGCTCACCTCGGACGGCCTGGGGGACTGGGGCGATGGCGGCGTCGAAATCGAAGTGGGGATCCATGCTCCGGAGATGGCTGAAGACACGAGAAAAGGCGCGCCTGAGCAGGGTGCGGCTCCTCTCCTCCACCAACCTGTCAGCCCTGATCGACCGCGCCTCCAGCTGCGTCACCACGTCAGTAAAGAATTGAAGATTGCCCGCGTAGTTAACCGCGTGCGGCTCGCCGACGGTCTCCTTGCAGATGTTGCCCAAGGCCGCGTTGGCCCTCTCCCGGAGCGTGGTCAGCATGGGGCCGTGCTCATGCTCCAGGAGCCGTCGCTGACGTATCTCGTCCGCGTTCTGGCGCGCGACGGCCTCAGCCTCCTCCACCCGCTGGCGAAGGAGGAGCACCTCAGCCTGGGAGGTGGTTAGCCCACCTTGCGCCACCTCAAGGGCGGCCCGGGAAGCATCGTCCTGCCGCGTCACCTCCTCCAGCTTGGCCCTCAGGGCAGTAGTCCTGCCTTCGGCTTCAGCCCGGATCAACCCCAGCTTCTCCTCGAACTCGTGCTCGAAGTTCAAATGCGCCATCGCCACCCGACGTCCGACCTCCTCCAGGACACAGGCTTCCTGTGCAGCGACATCGTCCTCCGCCTGCGTCACCAAGCGCTCCCTCGTCTCCAGACGCTTGTACTCGCGGGCATGTTCGGCGGCTTCCAGCATCAGCGCCTCCTCATGCTTCTGGAGCTCCGCCGAGTCGCCGGAGGCCACCCTCATCGACGTGAGGGCTGCCTCGCGCAGCTCCACCTGCTCCTCCAGCGAGTGGCACCAGGCCAGGAGCTCCCGAGCCCGCTCCTCTGCAGCCGTTCGCCGCCGGTCAGCCTCCCGAGCTTCCTCAGCAGCCCGAGACCGGGCCTCCCGAGAGGCCACCAATGACGCCTTGGCCTCTGCTTCATCAAGGTCGCGCTGACGGCGCGCAAGGGCGATGGCGCCCTCCAGCTCGCGCCTCTCTGCAGCCAGGCACAGGCCCTCGGCCTCAAGGCGCGCGTCTTCATCAGCAAGCTCCTCACCAAGCAAGCTCACTGCGTCAGTCGCCCTTCGAAGGAATCCTTGGCGGAGAGCGCGACGCTCCCGAGCGTGCTTAAGCATGTCTTCCACACCATCATCTGCCCCAAGCAAGCGCCGGGGGTTGCAGGTCAGCGCTCCCCCTCCGGGCTGGGGGCTGGGGGCTGGCACCCTCGTGACGGCCGGGCACGCCGCGTCAGAAGCCCGGCCTGGGGCCAGCCCGACCTCAGGAGAAGAGCGCAGGAAGCGCCTCAGCCAATCGCAGTCCACGACCAGGCGAGAAGCCCATGGCAGGTTGGCTATGCCACGAGAAGGCTCGCGAAGGAGGATTGCGAGGTGCGCGGGGCCACGATACGCCTCGGGATGGTTCGCCTCTTCGATCGCCCTCGCCACAAGGGCTCCGCTGCTTGGGGTGCTCGAGGACGGTGGAGGGGGCAAAGCCAAAGGGGACGGCTCCTCAGCCATCTCAACAAGCTCGACTGGAAGGGGCCTGCGGAGCAAGGGTCAGTAAGAGCAACGGAAGGATCAGGAGCAGGGAAAGGAGAAGGCTTACTCATCAGTGGCGAAGTACTTCCTGCGCTTCAGCAGGTGACAAGGGTAACCATCACCCAGGGCCTCCCTTCTCTTCCGAAGAGCCCCAAAGTCCACGCAGAAGCGGCCTAAGAGTCGGGCGCAGGGATCAACCTGCAACGAAGATGGAGCGTCAAGACGATCAGCGTCAAGGGCGCCTGCCTGATGTGCGCCGCCAATCGCCTCCCCAAGAGGAGCAGCTAGAGCCTCAGGGGCCCCAGTCGCAGGTGCAGAGGGCATCTGTTTGTCACCCTCAGCCTCAGCGGTACGGGCCCCGATAACTGCTTCCTCATGAGCCTCGCCCGGTGCCGTCACCACGCCGGGAGCCCCTTCGGCCTCTGGCGCCTCATACCTCCCTGCTCCGCCACTCGAGGACGAGTCGCCTTGGCCGACTGGAAGGGCAATCACCACCACCGGATTCTCGCGAGACCCCTGAAGGCCGGCGGGGCGCAGCCCCCACTCATCAAAGGCAGGCATTTGCTTCACAAAGTCGACCCTGCTCTGGCAGAGGTACAGCAAGGCCCCTCCCTGCCGGACGCTGCCGAGGTTGGGGTCCCCAGCCAGGGTCAAGAGCGCCGTCTTCAGCACCTCAGGAGCCAGGTCCTCTTCCTGGAGCCTCATACTATCCTCGCGCCCACGGAAGGCCCACATCTGGAGAGAGTGGCGTTGAAGAGGAGAAACGCGGCATAGCAGGAACTCCTTCACCACCTTGGGCGCTGTCACGCCAAGCGACCTTAAGAGAGCGAAGCGGCGCCAGACGAAGACGAGCTGGGGGCTCTCAAGCGCCACCTGGCCCCAGCCCGAATTGGGGACAACAGGCGAGGTCGGCTCCGTTAGCAGGGGGCTGGGCACCCCTGCGTCCACATACAGCCACCGCTCGCGGAACCCAACCGTGGGCAGGGGGAGCTTGAAGTCAATCCCAGAGGCGGCAGTCTCTGGCGCGGCAACGAAGCTTACGCACGCCCAACATTGGGTAGGGTCGACAAGATGCAGCGAGAAGAAGTGGCGCAGCAAGGCAACCGAAGGAGGGATGCCCACCATGGCTTCGCAGACGAAGGCGAAGACCGAAAGGAGGGTGATGGATTCAGGACTCAGATGCAGCATGTGGATCTGATAGTGGGAGAGCACGACATTGAAGAAATCAGAAAAGGGGGGAACCAGACCTGCCCACAGGGCGTCGGCGAAATATGGGACCTCGGTAACTATCCTGCCGATGAAGAAGTGGGACGCGGGCCAGGCCGTCGTTCTCCCTCATTCATTGAAGATGGTGGCCAGAGCCAAGCTGACCTTACCCAAACCCTCGGCGGGGGCCGCCAACAGCGGCGGGCGAGGCGGAGACACGGGATTCTTCCCTCTTCCCTTCTTCGTCGGGGCCATGGCGATAGGAAAGGTGGGAGGATTCGAGATTGAATTGAAAACAGAAACCAGGGTTCGAGCGGAGGAAGGACAGGAAGCGCTCGAGCGATAAAAGGGGAACGGCTGTGTACGACTACGGGTCCGCCTAGCAAGGCGCAAGATAAGGAGGGCGTGGGGGAACAGTGCCGCCCACATCCAATCAACTTGCGCGCGGCGCCTAAGGCCGCAGGCTGTTAGGGCCCGCGACACTTCGCTCTTGCCCTTCCGCCTCCCTGCACGGCCAAGTCCGGGCGCGCCTTGGGCCCGGGGGATACTGTCGGCGTTCTGGGAACGGGGGTCCCCAGACTTGCTTGCCTGCGGCCTGCGGCGTGGCTCAAAGGGGGGCCCAGCACGGCCCATCTTCACCAACACAAACTCAAGACCCTCGCGAGGGGCCAAGCCTCGCGGGGCAGACAACACGGAGCTTCCTCAGGCACGGCCTCGTCAGGCTGGCTCACGAGGAGGCGGAGAGATCAAGGAGGGGTACCTCGCGAGGTGCCTGTGACGCAAGCCATGACGACTCAGGGCGCCAGGCGGGTGCCAGCCCGCGCAGCGTCCTCCTTTCCTCTCTGGTGCAAAGGGGGGCAAGCGCAGCCGCGGAGTACCGAGGCATCAGGCAAATGTTGCCATTTCGGTGCAACGAGACCAAGACCAGGAGGACTACGAGATGGAGGTCACCATGGGGCCCAAGACGGCGTCATCACCAGAGCTTTGCACAGGCGAAGGCTACTTTTGTCAGGATAGTTGATACTTGCTGTCCCCCTTCAAATTAGCCCGCCATTGTTGGCTCCCTTCCCGCTCAATATTTGGGGAGAGGACCAGGGCCACTATAAATAGGACCGGCCGCCCACGTAGCAAAGGGTTCGGCTCAGTCTCCTCCAAGGGCTCGACAAGTAGAGAGGCGGTAAGCAGAGAGAGAGAGAGAGATAGAGAAAGGTGGCTGAAATCCTCCCAGCAGTTCATCGCCCCAGCCAAGAACAGACTCTCGCGAGGCTGTTCTTCCTTGTACTGTCCATCATCATCAGCCCAAGAGGCAATCCACCACACCACACACTGGAGTAGGGTATTACACCACAATGGTGGCCCGAACCAGTATAAACCCTGTGTCCCTTGTGTTGTTCTTTTCATAGCTTTGATCCTAGCGTGGCGGAGGGGTGCAGGAAGGTAGGAGGCGAAATCTCCGCGCGCACCCCAGTGTTCGAACCTCAAGGGTCTGCCGGAACCCGAAATCCGACACAATTCGATAAGATAACTTCAAAGGGAAAACTCAATCCATTACAAGAGAGTAGAGGGGGGAAGAAACATCATAGGATCCAAATATAATAGCAAAGCTCGCGATACATCAAGATCGTATCACCTCAAGAACATGAGAGAGAGAGATCAAACACATAGCTACTGGTACATACCCTCAACCCTGAGGGAGAACTACTCCCTCCTCGTCATGGAGAGCACCGGGATGATGAAGATGGCCACATGAGAGGGATTCCCCCTCTGACAGGGTGCCAGAACGGGTCTAGATTGGCTTTCGGTGGCTACGGAGGCTTCTGGCGGCGGAACTCCCGATCTATTGTGCTCTCGGATGTTTTTAGGGCATATGGAGATATATAGGCGGAAGAAGTACGTCAGGGGGGCCACGAGGGGCCCACGAGGGTGGAGGGCGCGCCCTAGGGGGGTGGGCGCGCCCCCTACCTCGTGGCCTCCTCGAAGGTCCCCTGACGTGCACTTCAAGTCTTCTGGGCTTCTGTCCTTCCAAAAATGGGTTCCGTGAAGTTTCAGGTCAATTGGACTCCGTTTGGTTTTCCTTTTATTCAAAACCCTAAAACAAGGTAAAAACAGAAACTGGCACTGGGCTCTGGGTTAATAGGTTAGTCCCAAAAATGATATAAAAGTGTATAATAAAGCCCACAAACATCCAAAACAGTAGATAATATAGCATGGAGCAATAAAATATTATAGATACGTTGGAGACGTATCATCAGGGGAGCCACGAGGGGCCCACGAGGGTGGGGGGCGCGCCCTAGGGGGGTGGGCGCGCCCCCTACCTCATGGCTACCTCGTTTCTTTCATGACGCGCACTCCAAGTCTATCATGTTGCTTTCCTTCCAAAAATAACTTCTCCAGAAGGTTTCATTCCGTTTCGACTCCGTTTGATATTCCTTTTCTTTGAAACACTGAAACAAGGGAAAAATAGGAACTGGCACTGGGCTCTGGGTCAATAGATTAGTCCCAAAAATAATATAAAAGTGGATAATAAAGCCCAATAATGTCCAAAACAGAAGATAATATAGCATGGAGCAATCAAAAATTATAGATACGTTGGAGACGTATCAGGCGGCGTGGCGGCTGGTCATAGTCGCCGCTGATGGAGTTGTCACCGGAGGAGGAGCCGCTGTAGCTGGACGAGCCGCGACCAGCGCCGAGGACGGGGCCACCTTCATCCTCGTCATGACCATCGCCAAGGCCGAGCACCTCGTCACCGTCGTTGTCCTCGGGGCAACATCGGACGCGGTGACCATCTTCCCTAAATACCCACACATAGAGGGTCGCGTCGCCATCGTACTTGAAGTGGAGGGTATACCGCCTGCCCAGGCCGTGCGCATGGGCAAACGTGTGCCAGCCATGGGCTAGGGCTGCGTTGCCTGCGATGGAGACTTCCACCGTGACCCACGAAGCCTTGTTGCAGTAGCCGTCCACCTGCAGCCAGAGACCACCTGGACCTACGGCCGACAGTTCACCAACAAAGAACCGTGGGAGCTGAAGCCAGGTGCTAGCCGGGTTCTCCGACCACACGATGAACTGCGGCATCACCTCCATCGAGTGGAAGCGCGGCCGAGGAGGCCGCGCAACCATGGCACGCCTCACTTCATCGACGGAACTGCCATGACCTGGGCAACTCCCACCGCGCGAGGAGGCGCCGCCGCAGCCGTGAGGGGCCACGGTGGGGGTCGCGGCGTGCTTACGTGGGCGACCACGCCCCCTCTTGGGTGGCGGCGAGCCCGGCCCCTCCTGGTGGGCCTTCCCCTTTTCTGCGGCCAAGAACCTCTTCACCGGCGCCATAGGTGTCACTGCTAGTAGTGAAGCAAGGGAGAAGAAGCAGGAGAAGCGAAGGAAGAGATGGGTGATGGGGGCTCCGCCCCTCCCCATTTATAGCCAAGAGGAGGCCAAATGCCGGTCTCCATGATCTAAGGTAATAATGACCTTTCTTCTGCATGCAACAGGGACTCGTCAAGTCAGGCAATTACTAAGGCAGCATGGGGGAAGCGGAGACGCCCATGTCCCATCAATCACCACGCATCAACCGAGGCCACAGGCTGTTGGGGCCCATGGTGCTTCGCACTGGCCCCTTGTCTTCGCCTCGAAGCCAAGTCCGAGCGCGCCTTGGGCCTGTGGGCTACTGTCGGCATCCTGGGAATGGGGTCCCCAGACTTACCTGCTTGGGGCCCACGGCATGGCTCCACCAGCGGCCCTGTACGACCCATCTTCATCAGCCAACACTCAATAACCTCGCGAGGTGGACGACGCAAGACCTCCTTGGGGGCGGCCTCACCAGGCTGGCTCGCGAGGGGCGGAGAGATCAAGGCGGGGGCACCTCGCGAGGTCCCTGTGATGCCAGCCATGACGACCAATGCCAGGCGGACACTGGGCGGGTGCCAGCGCGCAGTGTCCTCGTTTTCTCTTTGGTGCTAAAGGGACAGGCGCAAGCGAGGAGTCCCGAGGCAGCAGGCAAAGGTTTTCATATCGGTGCAACAAGACCAAGACCAGCAGGACGGCGGAATGGAGGTCACCGTGGAGCCCAGGACGACGTCACCACCAGAGCCTTTGGCAGGCGAAGACCACCTTTTGTCAGGATAACTTGTACTAGTTGTCTCCCTTCAAATTTGGCCATTGTTGGATACCTTCCCGCCGACATTTGGGAAGAGGACTAGTGCCTCTATAAATAAGGCTAGCCACCACCGTAGGGAGGGGGACAGACAGAGACCATCCTCAAACACACCAGCTCATCGAGCTCAAGAACACCTCCCCTCAGGAGGTTGTTCTTCCCTTGTACTCGCCCATCCTCAGCCGAAGAGGCAATCCATCACACCACACTGGAGTAGGGTATTAATCCACAACAGTGGCCCGAACCAGTACAAACCCTACATCCATTGTTCTGCGAGTTCGACGTGCTTAGCTCTGAGATCGTGGTGAGGGCGTGAGCTAGGGGGGTGGGAGATCTTCGTGCGCACCCCAGAGTTCGAAACTCAAGGGTTTTGCCAGAACCCGAAATCCGACAAAATGGTTGAGATGTAAAGATTGATATATAGGACGATGGTATTCGGACACCGAAAGTGTTTCAGAGGGTACCAAGTACATATCGGGTCACCGGAAGGGGTTCCGGGCAGCCCCGACAAAAGATATGGGCCTTATGGGCCAAGAGGGGAAACCGACCAGCCACAAGGGGCTGGTGTGCCCCCCATATGGGCCGGCCTAACTGGAGAAGGAAAAGGGGAGGATGAAAGGAAAGAGAGGGAATAGGATTCCCCCTTCCTCCCCCCTCTCCCATCTTTCCTTCCCCCTTCTGTATACAAGGAAAGGGGGGTGCAGGGCAAGGCAGGGCCCCTAGGGAGCAGCGGCCAAGCCCTAGGGTGCCATGGATAGCTCCCCTCCCCTCCCACCTATATATATGTGGGGAGGGGTGCCTCACAAGCACACAACACCAATATCTGTTAGCCGTGTGCGGCGCCTCCCTCCACAGATTACACCCTCGGTCATATTCTCGTAGTGCTTAGGCGAAGCGCTGCGCGGATCACTTCACCATCACCGTCATCACGCCATCGTGCTAAGGAACTCATCTACTTGCTCGACACTTTCCTGGATCAAGAGTTCGAGGGACATCATTGAGCTGAATGTGTGTAGAACTCGGAGGTGCCGTACATCCAGAGCTTGATTGGTCGGAATAAGAAGAAGTTCGTCTACATCAACTGCGTTGTCAAACGCTTCCGCTTTCGGTCTAGGAGGGTACATAGACACACTCTCCCCCTCTCGTTGCTATGCATCTCCTAGATAGATCTTGCGTGAGCGTAGGATTTTTTTTTGAAATTGCATGTTACGTTTCACAACAGTGGCATCAGAGCTAGGTCTATGCGTAGATGATATGCATGAGTAGAACACAAAGAGTTGTGGGCGGTGATCGTCATACTGCTTACCACCAATGTCTTATTTTGATTTGGCGATATTATTGGATAAAGCAGCCCGGACCAACCTTACATGACTACGTTCATGAGACCGGTTCCACCGATAGACATGCAACTAGTTTTGCATAAAGGTGGCTGGCGGGTGTCTGTTTCTCCTACTTTAGTTGAATCAAATTTGACTGGGGCCAGTCCTTGTTGAAGGTTAAAACAACAAACTTGATAAATCACCATTGTGGTTTTGATGCGTAGGTAAGAACGGTTCTTGCTAGAATCCCGTAGCGGCCACGTAAAACTTGCAACAACAAAGTAGAGGACATCTAACTTGTTTTTGGAGGGCATGTTGTGATGCGATATGGTCAAGACATGATGTGATAAATGTTATTGTATGAGATGATCATGTTTTGTAAGATATCTGACAACCACCAGGAGCCTTATGGTTGTCTCTTTATTGTATGAAATGCAAAAGCCATGTAATTGCTTTACTTTATCACTACATGTTAGCGATAGTTGTAGAAGCAATCTTTGGCGAGACGACCATGACGCAACGATGGAGATCAAGGTGTCAAGCAGGTGACGATGGAGATCATGATGATGCTTTGGAGATGGAGATCAAAAGCACAAGATGATGATGGTCATATCATGTCACATATTTTGATTGCATGTGATGTTTATCTTTTATGCATCTTATTTTTCTTAGTACGGCGGTAGCATTATAAGATGATCCCTTAACTAAAATTTCAAGGTATAAGTGTTCTTGTAAGTGCATCTAGTGCCCCTTAGTGATTTTGGTGTATTGAGGACTTATATGTTAAGGGACTAATGCGTTTGTGAGTGTACACATGTCTATAAGTCTATGAGGAGTTTGATATTTACAGAGAGAGTCGACCCCAAAAAATGAATGTCTTCAACTGAAGGCTTTGAAAGTGAAGAATTTGGTGTGACCTTGAAGACTTGGTATTCAAGTGAGGAATATGAAGCGTGAACACTTTTGTTTTCATAGTTCCGTTTTCTCTTTCTTGAGTCATAGGAAACATCGTACTGTTAAAGGGGGTCGAGGTAAAACTAAGGAAACGTTTCCAAGTGATGCTCATCTCAAATCCTACACCTACCCAATACTTTCGAGTGAAGCCATTGGAAATCTCATACAATTCAGTCAATTTCTTCAGTGACAGATACAAGGATCTTCTGGTCTCTGAGGAATTTTTTTTGACCAAGGATTTCGGAATTCGCCAGTGCGGATTGCCTACAAGTGAGGAACATGATAGCCCTGAGGAATTTGAGAGCTCAAATTTCCGAATGTTGCTGTGCTATGCGCCAGCCGTCCCAAAATATCTACCCACCTAACAGTCATTTCATTGAAGGGCATTTATGTCTTATCATGTCGAGCTGCTCCCTAGGCTATAAATAGCCGCCCCCTACAACCACTAGCTGGTTGGCTGCTCCGAGAGAAACTGACACTTGTCAATTGTGATCATCCCATCCTCTGAGGACTTTGAGCAAAAATCATCAAGTGAGGAAAACCCAAACCCAACACCTACAAACCCCAAGTGATTGAGCATCACTGAAGATATTGTTCCTGTGTGGAACCGACGCTTGTTACCTTTGAGGACTGTGCATCCTCTAGACGATTAGGCATCATGGTCTAGAGCATCCAAGAGGAAATTGTGGATCGCCGAGTGACCGGGTCTGTGAAGGTTTGGAAGTCACCTGAAGACTTACTACGAGTGATTGGGCGAGGTCTGTGTGACCTTAGCTCAAGGAGAATACGGTGAGGACTATGTGTCCGGGATTGTGTGTCCTCAAGTTTAAATACCTAGCCGCTCCAACCAGACGTACGACTGTCACAACAGTTGGAATTGGTCTACCAAATCACTGTCTTCACCGAGCTGCTGGTTCAATTTCCTCAACCCTTCCATTCCATCACTTCTGTGTAGAAGTACTTGATCGTTACTGTTTGAAGACTTTGACTGAAGACTTTTGCAATTTCCTCAATCCCAATTCTTCAGTCAGTTTGTCTTCAGCCTGCTTATCCTGTGTTTATGCTACTTGTACTCTATGCTTATTTTCATTTCATCATGATGATTGTGCTACTACTCTGTTATGCTTGCATCTGAGTACTTATTCCGCTACTAAGTAGTTTGTTGCTTAGGAATTTCCTCACCCTGAAATACCTCAATGACGAATTTGTAAAAATCACCTATTCACCCCCCTCTAGTCGATATAACGCACTTTCAATTGGTATCAAAGCAAGGTATTCCCTTGTTCTATGTGATTTTGGTTTAACCGCCTGGAGTTTTAGTTAGGTCGACTGCATGTATGTTCAAGGTCTCTGCTAGGTGTCCTACCTTCGATGTGACGGACTACCCCTACTGGAAGAATAAGCTGCGAATGCATCTTGAGGCAATTGACAATGATCTCTAGTACGTTGTGGAAAATGGCATTCCCTCCGTCACTCCTACCATTAACACTGCTGATGCGAAGAGATTCAAGCAACTCGGCTCTCAAGCGAAGAACATCATATGTGGCCATCTAAGCAAAGGGTAGTATGGCAGAGTGAGTGCTTTGGAGACAACTAAGCTTATCTGGGATAGACTGTCCAAGGTCAACGAAGGAGTCTCAACACAGCGTGGCTCTCGAGTTGACGCTCTTTGCAATCTCTTCAACCGCTTCAAAAGACTCGACAATGGAAATGTTCAGCGAACTTTCGATCGCCTCACTGACATTTCAAATGAGCTTCAAGCACTTGGTGCCACTGACATCACCGACCATGAGGTGGTGAAGAAATTGCTGAGATCGCTTGATTCCTCATTTGACACTCTAGCATCGATGATACAAGAACATGGAGACTACAAGTCACTTGATCCTGCTAATATCCTCGAGAGGCTAACACTCATGAGTTCCAACTTGTTGAGAAGAGAGATCTCTATGGACCGAGCTATGGCAGATCACGCGCACTAAAGGCCAAGGCTGTCTCTGAATCTGCGGGTGAGGATTCTCGTAGCAGCCTAGGTGATCCTGAAGAACTAAGCCAGGATCTAGCAATGCTCATGAGGAAATTCTAGAAGTTCTCAAGACGTGGTCGCTTTGGTAAATCCTTAAGAAGTGATGACATGAGATCAGATTCCTCATCCCGTGACTACAAGAAAAGAACTTGCCACAAATGCAAGAAACCCGGTCACTACATCACTAATTGTCCTCAATGGGAGAAGGAATCAAAGAAGAGGAAATACAAGGATTACAGTTTTGATGACTCGAAGAAGAAGAAGAAATCTTCAAAGTCCTCCTCATCAAAATCTTCAAAGTCTTCATCTCACAAGAAGAGCAGCTCCAAAAAGTCCCGGGCATTCATTGGCAAGGAAATGGACTCTGAAGCTGAATCTGAGGAAAATGAGGAAGAGGAGGCATCTGAGGAGTCAGACTCTGGTGTGGCGAGCCTAGCCCTCACTACTGCTTCTGTCAGCAAGTCCATCTTCAACTCCGAGGAAAATGACTTCCCCAACACTGCTGACGACGGCGATGATGACTACGCTCCCACCTATTGCTTCATGGCAAAAGGTGCCAAGGTACTCAAATACCCCTCCTCTGAACGAAGTGAGGATGAATCTAATGAAAACCTCAAACCTAGCTATTTTAAACTTGCTAAAATTGCTATGAAACAACAAAAGACTTGTGAAAAGGTTCAATATATGCTAGACAAAAGCGATGACCTGTTGGGTGAAGAAATGGATCGTACTCAAACTTTGACTGAAAATCTTCAGAGACTTCAGACTAAGTTTGATAACCTTCAGAGTTATCATAACACTCTCTTATCTGGTCATGAGAAGCTTTCTTATGAATTTCTTGAAAGAAAGCAAGATCTTGAGCAGCTAAGGGTGAGTTATGAAGATCTTCAGAAGGAACATGATTCATTGCTAGCTCAACAAATCAGTTCCGCTCAGGTTGAATTCATTCCACCATGTTTTAAATGCATTGAACGTGAATCTGCTAATTCTTCACCTGAATGTTCAAATGCTTCTATTGCTACAAAATCTTCAACTGTCTCTGCTATCACAAATTCCTCATCTGAGGATGCTACTAGTATCACTGACCATGCAGGGCTGAAGGAATTGTATGTGACAGGCATGTACAAAAGCCTCAAAGGGCATCAGTCTCTTTGTGATTTGCTTAAAAAGCAGATCCTCAATAGGAACCCTAGGAAAGAGGGTATTGCCTTTGAGAGGAAACTCAATGCTGATGGGACCTACTGGAAACCTGAGCAGTATCCCCAAACCTCATGGGTTGCTGCAAAGGGACCTCCCGTAGATCCATCCATTTTATCTGGCTTTACATGTGAATCTTCATATTCTTCTGATGAGTCATTTGACTCCGACTATAAACTGTTCAAAAATCAGAATTGTGAAGTATTTGCTAGATATGTTGGCACTAACTACAGGAATGGTCCCCTATGAAGAAAATCTGGGTTCCCAAAAGATGCCTTGAAAGTCTTCAGGTGAATGTTATCATGACACCACCTGTGAAGAATAGGAACCCCAGATCAAATTCTTCATATGGACCAAAGTCCTCATATGGATCCAAGTCCTCATATGGACCAAATTCCTCACGTGGATCAAATTCCTCGTATGGATCCAGATCTTCATATGAACATCATCGTGCTAACACTTCTGTTTCGCAGGGAAAATCTAAGGGTTATGATTATGTGAATTATTCTTCAAATCATTATGTTCATAAGTCCTCGAAGAATTTCTCTGCTTATTCATATGCCTACTCTAACCCCTCTTCTGTGAAACAAAGTGGATTGGCTTCTATGCCACTTTTCTCTTATGGAGCTCACTGAATGATGAACTCTTTGCCACCCCTCCAGATGTGGGTGGCGAAGAAAAAGAACTAATCTCATATGCAGGGTCAGGTCTCCAAACGAACTTAAACGTCTAAAGAATTTGCTGGAGACCTGAATATGCTTGAAAGGATGCAAGCTAATCGTGAAGAAATGCATTTTAGTTTCTCACGTCCTCATACTGCTATATCTGTTCTATTTCTTGATGAAATTAATATGATGAATTTGATGTCACATTCTTCACTGCTGAAGTATATGAGTTCGTAAGATGCACTAATTCATATGCAGGATGATCAACCCAAAGCCACTGAGTGGGTCCTCGATAGTGGATGTACAGATCACATGACTGGTGACAGGAACTTATTGATGGAAACTGTTTTATCTCCATCGCATCTGAAGCATATCACCTACGCTGACAAATGCAAAATCAAGGTATTGGGTCTAGGTAAGGTTGCGATCTCAAAGGATCGACACATGGACAAAGCCATGCTTTTCGAGTCATTAGGATTCAACCTCATGTCTGTCTCAATGCTTTGTGATCTTGATATGGTTGTTGTATTTGGCAAGTATCGTTGTGTTGTGATCATGGAAGCTGGCAATTCCAAATTCATCGAAGGCTTTAGGAGAGGAGACTTGTATATTGTTGATTTCTCTACAGGACCACAACCTGCTACATGTCTACTTGCAAAAGCTTCAGAAGGCTGGCTATGGCATCGATGACTTGGTCATGCTGGCATGAGGAACTTGCACATGCTCGTGAAGAAGAAGCATGTCATTGGCATCGAGGGCGTGGAGCTTGTGAAGCTGGAAAGATGACGAAGGCCAAGCATCCCTCAAAGACCATCATGACTACCACTCGTCCATTTGAATTGCTTCACATGGATGTCTTTGGCCCTACTCATTATGCCACATTCAGTAATGCCGCATCTTTATATGGCTTTGTCATTGTTGATGACTATTCTCGTTACACATGGGCGCATATCATCACTTAGAAAACTGAAGTGCAAGAAGTATTCAAACGATTTTCCTCGAGGGCTTCAACCAACTTTGGTGTGAAGATCAAGCACATCAGAAGTGACAATGGGATCGAGTTCAAGAATACTGGTCTTAATGACTATCTTGATGAACTTGGCATTACTCATGAGTTATCTGCTCCTTATACTCCTCAGCAGAATGGCGTCATGGAGCGCAAGAATATGACTCTTGTTGAGATGGCTTGCACTATGCTTGATGAATACAAGAAGCCTCCTCATTTCTGGCCTGAGGCAATTGATACTATGTGCCACATCATCAGCAGGGTATATCTTCACAAATTCTTCAAAAAGAGCTCATATGAACTCCTCACTGACAAGATACCCAATGTGAGTTATTTCAAAGTCTTTGGTGCTAAATGTTGGATTAGAGATCCACATCGCAATTCTAAATTTGCACCAAAAGCCCATGAAGGTTTTATGCTTGGTTACGGAAAGGGCTTGCACACCTACAGGGTCTTCAACACCTATCATCACAAGGTTGTTGAAACTGTAGATGTGCGGTTCGATGAGACTAATGGCTCACAAAGAGAGCACCTACCTCCTGTGCTAGATGAAATATCACCTGAGGAATCCATTAAGTTCAAGGCTACTGAGGATGCCATTCCTACCGAAGAATCTGCTGAAGAAGTCATTCCAGAACGTGAAGAACATCATGCTGGTGCACCTGAGGAAAATGGCTCTGAAGAAAATGCTGAGCCCACTCAACGTCGTCAACCTACTCATCCTCGCACTGCTAATGAAGTGCAGATTGAGAGAATCATCAACGACATCAAAGCACCATGTCCTCTCACACGCTCAAAAGCTTCACATTTGTCTAACTTTTGTGGGCACTTTGCTTTTGTCTCTATCACAGAGCCCACCAAATTAGATGAGGCATTTCTGGAGCTTGAGTGGATTCAAGCAATGCAAGAGGATTACATCAATTCAAGCTCAACAATGTCTGGGAACTTGTCAAGCGACCAGACCCACACAAGCACAATATCATTGACACCAAATGGATCTACCGCAACAAGCAAGATGAAAATGGCCTTGTGGTGAGGAATAAGGCACGACTTGTAGCTCAAGGCTACACACAGGTTGAAGGAATTGATTTCGATAAAACTTTTGCACCTTTTGCTAGACTTGAGGCTATTCGTATATTGCTTGCTTATGCTAACCATCATAATATCATCTTATATAAAATGGATGTGAAAAGTGCATTCCTCAATGGTAAGCTTGAGGAAGAAGTATATGTTGCTCAACCCCCAGGTTTTGAAGATCCAAAGCATCCTGACAAAGTCTTCAGACTCAGTAAGGCCCTCTATGGCCTCAAGCAGGCCCCTCGGGTGTGATATGATACTTTGAAGGAATTCCTCATGAAGAAAGGCTTCAAACCCAGTTCACTTGACCCAACTCTTTTCACCAAAACCTATGGTGATGAATTATTCGTGTACCAAATCTATGTTGATGATATTATCTTTGGCTGTACTAACCAACGGTACACTGACGAATTTGCCTACATGATGAGTGAGGAATATCAAATGTCTATGATGGGAGAATTGAAATTCTTCTTATATTTTCAGATTCGTCAACAACGCAATGGCATCTTCATATCTCAGGATAAATACCTCAAGGATGTGTTGAGGAAATTCGGCATGCAAGATTGCAAAGGCGTCAAAATCCCTATGCCCACAAATGGCCATCTATGCACTGATGAAAATGGTATTGACTTCAATCAAAAGGTATACCGCTCCATGATTGGCTCATTATTGTATATATGTGCATCTAGGCCGGATATTATGCTTAGTGTTTGCATGTGTGCCTGATTTCAATCTACACAAAGGAATCACACCATAAGGCTGTGAAGCATATTCTTCGATATCTAGCTGACACTCCAACACTTGGACTATGGTATCCCAAAGGCTCGGCTTTTGATCTCATTGGATATTCTGACTCTAACTATGCTGGTGATCGTGTGGACCACAAGTCAACATCAGGCACATGCCATTTCCTCGGACGATCCTTAGTATGTTGGGCCTCGAAGAAGCAGAACTGTGTATCACTCTCTATTGCTGAAGCCGAGTACATTGTTGCTAGTTCGTATTGTGCTCAATTGCTATGGATGAAGCAAACCCTCAAGGACTATGACATCAATGTGAAGAATGTGCCACTCTACTATGACAATGAGCGTGCCATCAAGATTTCTCATAACCCAGTTCAGCACTTGAAGACAAAGCACATCCAGATTCGTCATCATTTTCTTTGAGATCATGTGTTGAAGGGTGACATCTCTATTGAGCACGTGAAGACTAAAGAACAGCTAGCCGATATCTTCACAAAGCCCTTGGATGAGAAGAGATTTAGCAAGTTGCGGTGTGAGCTAAATATCTTAGAATCTTTGAATGTTCTTTGAAAAGGACACATATCCTAACACTTCTGCAAAATTGATGACTTAGATGTGCAACACACGAAGTAACGTTTTTCTTCAACCAATGAAGACTAACCCTCTAAGTGTGAAGAAATTAACAAAGAATTTGATTCTCAGATCCCTACGACAATTGTACGCGGCGTCTGAAATCATCATTCTTATACGGTGGGTCACGCCACCAACAAAAGTTGAAAATCTTCAATTTGAGTTTTTCTTTAGTTTTGAAATTTCTCAGTTATTTAAATTCTTAAACTTTGCATAGTGTTCACTCTTTCCGACTATGTTCTTCATTGGCTATATATATATTTGAGTTTTCCAGTCCTCTACAACATTCACTTATTGCCAATTCTTCAAGTTGACTTTTTTGCTAAGTGAACGTGATCGGACCCTTCCCCCTCTATGCTAAACACAACCCAGTCTGTTCATAAATTCTTCATGTGCATTCTAAACCCGTTCAAAATCTTCATTCTGTCCTTGTCAGCTGAAGAATTTGCGAATGAAACATTAAAATTTCCATATCTCAATTTTCGGCTTTTGCCGCTCAAACTGTTCCACATCCCACGATATGATTATTCTATTCACCCATGATCTCACACGATCTCCACCTCACTATACGTGGGTGACACATGTCGCTAGGATGAGAAGGGTCAGGGGCACGTTCATCCAATTTCCTCGGGCGAGTAGTTTTTCACCTCGGCTATAAATACCCCTCACCATCCTCAGACTGCAGTTACCACGCTCGACCTCACTCCCCTCGCTCGAGCTCTAAGACCTAGTGTCGCCGCTACTTCCATCGTCGCCAGTAAGGAAGAGCTTCACTGCCTCGACCTCGTCACCATCGTACTCGCGCCGACCACGGAAATCCTCACTCCGCTGCAGCCGTGGCTATCTTCCGCCGCCGAGTTAGGGTGTGGAAGATATGAACAGACGAACTTCCCATCCACACCTCCCAGTTCATCATGTTCTTCGTCAAGGGTAAATAAAATCCATTTTTACTGCCCTTGTTGATTCTGATGATTCTCATAAATTCTTCAAAAGGTGTTTATTCCTCAACTTCCCCACTAGTTAAACACCTCACATGCATTTGTTCTTGATCCATTTCTCTAAGAAATGATTTTCTTCAAGATTCCTCAATTGTGTGGATTCTCAATCTATACAACTCTGGAACCTAAGTCAAAGACCGCTTAGTGAAATTCCTCAAGACTCTCCTGGTCAAATTCCTCAAACTTGTTTTTTAAAAACTTCTGAGAACGCATGTTACCTCTCCATATTCTTCGCACCTATACTTTGTTCACAGGTACACATGTCCGCTCCTGAATCATTAGGTTCTCATCAACTTAACTGATTTGCAGCATTCCTCAAAGACAAATTGCATACCTCTTCAGAAAATTCTGTTGTTCAAATTCCTCAGCTGAAGAAAATGGCTGATGGCAAGAGACCTTAGAAGGGAGGAAAGAGACCTAAAGTGAATACTGCTTTCGAGATCCCTGATGATCTATATGCAGGGTACTGCACTCCAGCTAAAGAAATGAAGAATGAGCACAAGGTGCGCATTCAGAGGATTGAGAGGATATGGGCACGAGAATGGAGGGAGTACCAATATGTCACTCCTCAGTACATGAAGAAATTCGCTTTACACCCTCCTTGCCCAAGACCCGCGTTGGCACCTAGTCAAATTGACGATACCACTAGCCTCAAGTGTGGTGAGGACTATCCTGATGAATGGGCCAAGCGGCAAGCCAAGTTGACCAAAGTGGCCAAGGAAGCTGTGAGGAAATTCAATGAAGACTCTGCCGCTGCCGCTGTTGAGGCCTCTGCCAGCAAGCCTAAGAAGGCTATGCCCAAGAAGCCTGCGCACAAGCCTAGTTCCTCAGCTATGCCCTCACGGCCAAACTCGTCAAAGCCCCCACGGCATATTCCTCAAGCAGCTCTAGATCCCACTGGTACAAAATTTTCAGCTGCAGCTGCAAAGTCCTCGGCACCTGCGCATCTCGCCTCGTGCCAAAGGACAAATGGCACCCCAATTGCTTCAGGAGCATCTGCAAGTTCTTCATCTCCTCCGCTGTCCTCAACAGTCCCAACTTTGCTGAAGACCAAGGCCACTGCTGGATGACGCACACGGGCAAGTCCTCACAAGAAGCATGTTGCCTTTCAAGTGTCGTCTAGTGAAGACAAAGCCGATGATGAGGAATTAGAAGAAATCATCAGAGATAGAGGACAACGGGCCGCTAGAGCGAAAGGCACCAATGTGCCTCTTCTGATGGATCCCAAGTTGATCCTTGACTTCATTGATCTCTGGCACAAGGACCCCAACACTCCTATGCCTGACTTCAATCTTACACCTGGCCAAAGTCATATGTTGACTGCCTTCATAGGCAAAGAAAAATGGAAGTTTGATAAGGCCAGGCAACTGAAAAAAGCTCAATACAAGAAGGAGTGTTTTTTGAAGAAGCATGTAGTCACAATGACAACTGATGAACTTGTGGCCATGCAAGCTAAGATCAAAGCACTCAGTGATGAATTTGACTCATACCATGCAGATTGGCTAGGAGCCAAAGTCAGATTCGTCAGGTTGGTGAAGGGTTTCACCTCCAATGTTTCAGCCTCAACGCAACGTGAAATTCCTTAGGCTGAAGCATCTGCTCAGCCTACTGAAGAACATGCCAGCATCACTGATGAAAATCAGGTTGCTGAAGAAAATGAGAGCACCAGGGCTGATGAAGAAATTTCAGTCGCTGAAGAAACTGCTAGGGAAACCTCTAGTGTTGTGCCTGAAGAACGAGCCAGGCCAGCCGAAGCATCTGCTGCTGTGCGTGAAGAAACTGAACAAGCCAGGACAACTGCATCAGTTGTGCCTGAAGAAACTGAACCAATTTCCTCTGCTCCTCCTGCACCAACAACAAGCATCAACCTTCCTTCTGCATCAGAAGCAAAGAAAACCAAGGCTGCGGAGCGATCGGCTGTGAAGAAAAGTAAAGAATATGATTCTTCAGAGTCTTCATCTTAGAAGAAAGTGAAGACTTTGACAAGCTACTATGCAAATCCCATAGATGTTGCTCCTATATCAAGCATGCCATCAAAGGAGATTGTTCTCTTTGGTGAGGAATATGTGATTTCAAGTGAACCGGATGAATCTGCTGCTATGTCAGAGCAGATTGATGAAGAAATTGAAGTGGATGATATCCCTTCAACTCCACTGGTATCCTTGCCCATGCCTCAGTTCACTGCTGAAGAGGCCGGCGTTGAAGAAATAGATGAGGAAGATGAAGATGTGGACATTGGGTGTACCACTCCAATTCTGAATGATGACTACTGGGAAAGTCATCACACCAATTCACCATTGTTCACACCTCTGCAACAGATTCCTCAGTCCCCAGTCCAAACTAAGAAATTCATATGAGCTCTGAAGAACACCAGACATCTCTCCTCACTATTCCTGAAGAAGTTCCAGCCACTAGCGCTGATGAAAATGTTGCTTTAGAAATGGAGGCCAAGGCTGCTGAAGAAATTGCCACTGAAATTCCTCAGCCCGTGGCTCCAGAGACTGTGATTCAAGAGGCTGTGATGACTTCAACAGTTAATGTTCAGCCCAAGCCTCAGAATCCTCACTCCAAGAAGCAGAAGTTCAAGGCTGATGACCTCTTTGCTGAGCACATTTTCTTCACCGATTTCAATCCCTATGACTCTACAAGACTCTGACGCAAGCACTTCTGGACAGAAAGTCAAATGAACTTCTATTCCTCACCGTTGTTTGATAAAGACAAGATCTGTGACCATGAGCAAATTCCTCATGTGGATATGGAGTCGCTGCCCTGCTTCACCCCAATCCACAGTGTTCTTCATGATGCTGGGCTGCTCAACGTCTGCACCGACATATGTGACTGGAATGAAGAATTCATTCTTCAGTTCTATGCCATGTTGCAGATCACCAGCAACATTGAAGATGTCAACTCATGGGTGCTGGACTGGATGACTGAAAATACTCACTACAAAGCACAGGCCTCTAAATTGCTTCACACCATCCCAGTCAGTCCTCCCACTGAAGGTGCAAGGCGCCTCTATGATGAACCTAAGCTGTCAAATCATCTGATGCAAGTGCTGATGAAGCCGTTGAAGCTAGGCCAAGCTCCGCGAACCAAATTCCTCGTCAAGGATCTGCTTTATGTGCCAAGGACCATATACAGGATATTGACCAAAACTCTCAGTCCAATCAAGGGCCACAACTCTGATGATGAAGAAGTTGTTGGCATCATGAAGAATCTACTTTTCAACATAATACATGGTATTCTTATCAACCACGATTTCTTCATGAGGACTTTGGCAAATGTCGCTCTATCACCATTTGAATTGAAGCCTTATGCTCCCTGGATCATGAGATTCCTTAGATCAAGGTCTTTAATTCATTACAAGGCTAATTTTAAAATCACGTCAGCTACTTGCCACCTATTGAAGTCCTCAAACAGACTATTTCCTCAGCTGATGAGAAGGGCAAGGCTGCTGTAATTGATGAAGGCACTCGTCCATTGGATGGACAGTTTCGCAAAGCTGCATCCTACTCCACTAAAGATGATTCTTCCACTCATGACACTGACGCTAATGCTTCAAAGCATAGTCCTCAAGACACTGCTCCAACGGTGAAGACTGATCGTGAGCTTCTCCTTAGTCTTCATCAGAAGGTCGATCGCAACCACAAATGGGTCAAGCCTCAGTTTGGTTCAATTCTTCAGAATATGACGATCACGCAAAACACTGTGAAGAAGAACCACTACTAATTATATGAAGTTTTTGACCGCACTTGGGTTGTATTGTCTCACCTCTACGGTGATGAAGATCTCAAGCAGATGGGCTTCAATCAAGACTTTGACTGGTCTCAGCCGCCTTCGAAGAAATTCAAGAAGGTCAAGGTTCCTCACTTGGTGGCCAACTCATATTCCTCATCACGCGAGACTAATGAGCATGAAGACTTGAACGACACTGTGGCAGGCCCTACTCCAACAGACGACCCCAACAACGCTGGCGCTCCTCCATCGACATCATGATGATATTATTCAGGGGCGTTAGTCCTCATTTTCGTCCCCTTTGGTCATTCGATGACAAAGGGGGAGAAATTTGAGTTAGTCTTCAAGCGGGTCTATTTATATGGGCATTTTTTTGCTAAGTTACACCTCTTGTTCTTCTGAAGTATTTGTTGGATCGAGTTGTAAACTTAAGTCCGATGGTGGTCTGTGATGACCCACAAGTATAGGGGATCTATCATAGTCCTTTCGATAAGTAAGAGTGTCGAACCCAACGAGGAGCAGAAGGAAATGGTAAGTGGTTTTCAGCAAGGTATTCTCTGCAAGCACAGAAATTATAGGTAACAGATAGTTTTGTGATAAGATAATTTGTAACGAGCAACAAGTAACAAAAGTAAATAAAGTGCAGCAAGGTGGCCCAATCCTTTTTGTAGCAAGGACAAGCCTAGACAAATTCTTATATAGAGAAAAGCGCTCCTGGGGACACATGGGAATTATCGTCAAGCTAGGTTTCATCACGATCATATGATTCACGTTCGGTACTTTGATAATCTGATATGTGGGTGGACCGGTGCTTGGGTGCTGTCCTTACTTGGACAAGCATCCCACTTATGATTAACCTCTATTGCAAGCATCCGCAACTACAACAAAAGTATTAAGGTAAACCTAACCATAGCATGAAACATATAGATCCAAATCAGCCCCTTACGAAGCAACGCATAAACTAGGGTTTAAGTTTCTGTCACTCTAGCAACCCATCATCTACTTATTACTTCCCAATGCCTTCCTCTAGGCCCAAATAGTGGTGAAGTGTCATGTAGTCGACGTTCACATAACACCACTAGAGGAGAGACAACATACATCTCATTAAAATATCGAACAAAACCCAAATTCACATGACTACTAATAGCAAGACTTCTCCCATGTCCTCAGGAACAAACGTAACTACTCACAAAGCATATTCATGTTCATAATCAGAGGGGTATTAATATGCATATAGGATCTGAACATATGATCTTCCACCAAATAAACCAACTAGCATCAACTAAAGGAGTAATCAACACTACTAGCAACCCACAGGTGCCAACCCCAGACTTAGAGACAAGAATTGGATACAAGAGATGAACTAGGGTTTGAGAGGAGATGGTGCCGGTGAATATGTTGACGGAGATTGACCCCCTCCCGATGAGAGGATCGTTGGTGATGACGATGGCGTTGATTTCCCCCTCCCGGAGGGAAGTTTCCCCGGCAGAACAGCTCCGCCGGAGCCCTAGATTGGTTCCGCCTCGTGGCGGCGGAGTCTCGTCCCGAAAGCTTGCTTATGATTTTTTCTCATCGGAAGACTCCATATAGCAGAAGATGGGCATCGGAGGGCCACCAGGGGGCCCACGAGGCAGGGGGCGCGCCCAGGGGGTAGGGCGCGCCACCCACCCTCGTGGCCAGGGTGTGGCCCCCCTCTGGAACTTCTTGCGCTCAGTATTTTTTATATATTCTGAAAATGACTTCCGTGAAGTTTCAGGACTTTTGGAGCTGTGCAGAATAGGTCTCTAATATTTGCTCCTTTTCTTGCCCAGAATCCCAGCTGCCGGCATTCTCCCTCTTTATGTAAACCTTGTAAAATAAGAGAGAATGGGCATAAGTATTGTGACATAATGTGTAATACAGCCCATAATGCAACAAATATCGATATAAAAGCATGATGCAAAATGGACGTATCAACTCCCCCAAGCTTAGACCTCGCTTGTCCTCAAGAGAAAGCCAAAATCGAAAAATATGTCCACATGTTTAGAGATAGAGGTGTCGATAAAAATAAGATACGGACATGAGGGCATCATGATCATTCTTAAAACAACAACTTATATAATTCTTGTCATATGATCTCTTATGCTAGAGTAACAATTCAATCACAATTTCAAGTATGAATCATAAACTTCATTGAAAACTAACAAACTATAATCTCAGTCATTGGAGCAATTGCAGTTTATCATAACATAGGAAAGAGTCAATATAAGAGCTTTTCAACAAGTCCACATACTCAACTATCATAGTCTTTCACAATTGCTAACACTCACGCAATACTTATGGGTATGGAGTTTTAATCAGACACAGAGAAAGATAGGGCTTATAGTTTTGCCTCCCAACGTTTTACCTCAAGGGTAATGTCAACAATAATAGTTCATGAAAACTCACATCCAATTAGCCATATATACCAGGATCTTTCCAACATGTTGTGCTTGCCAAAAGATAAAATGTAAAAAGGAAGGGTGAAGATCACCATGACTCTTATGTAAGGTAGGAGATAAAAGTAAAAGATAGGCCCTTCGCAGAGGGAAGCAGAGATTGTCATGCGCTTTTATGGTTGGATGCACAAAATCTTAATGCGAAAGAACATCACTTTATATTGCCACTTGTGATATGGACCTTTATTATGCAGTCCGTCGCTTTTATTTCTTCCATATCACACGATCGTATAAAGCTTATTTTCTCCCACACTAATAAGTCATACATATTTAGAGGGCAATTTTTATTGCTTGCACCGATGAGAACTTACTTGAGGGATCTTACTCAATCCATAGGTAGGTATGGTGGACTCTCATGGCAAAACTGGTTTAAGGGTGTTTGGAAGCACAAGTAGTATCTCTACTTGGTGCAAAGAATTTGGCTAGCATGAGGGGGAAAGGCAAGCTCAACCATGTTGGATGATCCATGGCAATATAATTTATCTTAGATGTAAGAAAACATAACCCATTACGTTGTCTTCCTTGTCCAACGTCAACTCTTTAGCATATCATATTTTAATGAGTGCTCACAATCATAAAAGATGTCCAAGATAGTATATTTATATGTGAAGACCTCTCTTTCTTTATTACTTCTTATTAATTGCAACGATGACCAAAACTATGTTTGTCAACTCTCAACAACTTTTAATCATCATACTCTTTATATGTGAGCTCATTACTCTCCATAAGATCCATATGATCTCTTTTATTTCTTTTTATTCATTTTCTTTTTATTTTATTCACTCAAGACCATGGCAAAATAATCAAGACCTTGACTCAACGCTAATCTTTATTATATATAGCTCACGGACTCGATTACATAGAAGGATCATAAAGCAAAACTCACAACTAGATCATACTAAAACTTTATGCTACTAGATCAAGATATTACCAAAAGGATCGGACTAAGAAAAACGATAAAGATAGAAGAGATGGTGATATGATATCGGGGCACCTCCCCCAAGCTTGGCAGTTGCCAAGGGGAGTGCCCATACCAGATGCTCAATTCTTCTTTGTTGGTGGAGAGGGTGGAGTTGTTGATGATGTAGGCTTGTTGTCCCTCTTCCAAGGCATAGGCTCGCCATCATAGAAGGATGACCGAGTCTCTTGAATCCTCAAATCTGCAGCCAAACTCATCCTCTTGAATCTATACTCATACTCACAGTGCCGGGGTTGCTGACCCACGGGCACCTATGGGACCAGCGGACCGGGTCCCTTTTGGTTCGACGGGGGGCGGAGGTCGCGCAAAGAGCAGATCGAGGCGAAGCACGCGGGCGGTTGGTCGTGCGAGGAGTAAATCGAGGCGAAGCACGCGAGCGATTTACCCAGGTTCGGGCCGCACGGATGCGTAAAACCCTACTCCTGCTTTGTGGATTGGTATTGATTTCTAGCTCGGGAGCGATATCGAGCGTGAGCGTGTGGAATTGCTGAACCCCTCTCTACGTTGCCCCGGGCCTCCTTTTATATGCTCAAGGGGTTACCGACATAGGGCAACGGAGGGCAAAAGTGGAAAAGGGTGCCGTGGGTAGGCATAGCTAGGTGCTGTAGTAGGCACAGCTAGCTGCTACAGTGTTATCATACCTAACCCTGACGGCAGGGGACAAGGGCATTAAATGCCCGTCTGTGTCGCCTAGACAGCACCGAAAGGGACCGCTAGGGACGCCACCGTCTTGCCACGATGGTTGTCTTGTCAGTGCCTGCGTGCCACCGCACGCCCCTAGCTGCACAGCCTCCTGCCACGTGCGCTTGGGAGGGGCCCCGGAGCGACACGTGGGTGGATGTGCTGGAGCGCGGGCGTGGAGTGGGGGCTTGCCGCGGCAAGCGCCTTGCCGCGGCCGTCGACTCGTCGCTTCCGGGAGCTTGTCGCTCACCGGGCCTTGCTGGGGCGCGTAGCGCGCCGCGGCAAGTTCCTTGGAATGCCTCGGATGGCCTTCCCGGCAAGCGCCTCTTGCCGGGGCCTTGGGATGCTTCTGATTGCCTTCCCGGCAAGCTCCTCTTGCCGGGGTCTTGCCTTGAGTACTTTGTTCTTGAATGGTCTTCAAAGGGGCCACGGAGGATCTTGGCGGTGACCTGGCAGGCCTTGCCGCGGGACGCTGCGACTGCCCGTGCACAAGTTCGAGGTACTAAGGGTACCCCTACTTTAGTACACCGACAGGAGCCCCCGGGCCTGGGCCATACACGATGTCGAGCGCTGTTGGGCCAGGCCCAAAACAGTGCACGGGCATGCGTGCACTAGGCTACGCCGAATCTTCCTCCGCTTCCCCCGCGTCCTCCCCCCGAACGGCACGCGTTGAATGCGGCGTCGTGGGAGAGGTCGTGGGGGTTCCTTTTCTCGAAAATGTGGAACGTCCGCCCCCCTCCCCCCTTATAAGTAGGGGAAACAGGGGCAGTCGGGCCATTCGCCCAGGCGAGCCTGCCAAAGATATGGGCAGCTCGCGGCAAATCGACTCCTCTTCCTCCTTGCCTCCGGACAGCCCACCAGAAGCAGAGCCCCCAACGCTGCCCAGAAGGCGTCTCCGCAAGGTTGGTGACGTGGCGGAGCGGCAAGCGGGTCAACAGTCACCACGCCGCGTGACGCGCTCGACCGCGGCAAACACCGTTGCCGCGGGAGCGCCTCATGCTACGACGGCAACTGGAGCGGGGTCCAGCCGGACCACCGCTTCGGTCCCTGCCGCTTCCCGTGCCGCGCCGACTGTCGGGGCGGGGTCTTCTTAGACCGCCACCACTGCTCCCGCTAAGCGGCCAAGGGAAGCTTCTCCTCCGCCTCCTCGCTCTGGGAGCGCGCCGGGCTTCGACTTCTCCGCGCTGAGCTCCGACGAGGAGGATGAAGAAGAGTAAGCTTCTCTTGCTGCACTCGCATTTCTTCGGTTTTTGTTGTTGTTCTTGTTTCTCAATTGCTTTTCCCTGAACCTGCCCCTTTTTAGGACTCTGGCCCAGAGAGCGGCAAAGAGAGCTAAGGACCCGGCGGTCATCATCGAGGACGTGCCCACTGCGACAACAGGTGGCGCGCCCGAGACAACCTTGCCGGACCTGGCGACTTTCCTCCATGGCAGCCCCCAGCGTAAGTATGTGAACTATTTGCCGCGGTGAGGCGCGCATGGGTACTTGTCTTTGCTGATACCTGCTTGTTGACTTGCGTAGGAGCAGAGTAGCCTCACCAGGAGCGTCCGGAGACAGCCCCCGGCATGCCATCTGCTTCAACTACGCCGCCCAGGGAAAATTCTCCGGCAAGAGATTCTCCGGAAGTGGGTGGCTCTCCGGCAAGGGGAAGCTCTCCACCAAGGGACGGCACCAGCATCCCCCCAGCGGCAGAGACCATGGCCACCGAGCCCAGCGCAGGTAATCTTCTTGCTTCAAAACTTCCCTTGGGTTCTTCTTCTTCTTCTGATCTTCTTGAGTTTTTGCTGGATTTTGCTTGACTCTTCTCCCCTTTGCCGGCTGTCAGATCCATCCGCTGGGGAGCAGATGGAGACAGAGGCCGTCGCCGATGAAGCTACCGGTGCTGGAGACGCCTCCGGCGCCGAGGCCACCAAGGCTGGTGCCGCAGCAACTGGCGAGGAATCTGGCGATCGTACTGACGGCCCTGGGGCCGCAGGAGCGCCAAGCGCTACGCCGACCGCCGACCCATCCGCCGAAGCCGCAGCGCCAAGTACCGAGGAGCCCCAGCCGGGCGCTTACTTGAAGGCCGGTGAAGGTGTCTTCATCAACCTCCCCTGGGCGTCAGGCTCCAGGGCGCCGGTCGAGGGGGAGGTCCTCGACGGGGAAGTGCTTGCCTCCGCGGGTCTGAAGCTGGTCGACGCGCCGAGCAGCAGCAGCAACGAGCCCGAAGAGGAGCGGCTGCTGCGCAGGTTGATGTCGCTCTACCGCGCGCGACAAGCCAAGCTGGAGTCCCGCGAGGCGCTTGTCGCGAAGGCGGGAGCAGACATTGAGAAGCGCGCAGACGAGCTCGGGGGTTTCCACCGGGAAGCTCTCCGATCCCTGGCGGAGGAGCGGGAGCAGCTCGCTGAGGCGAAGAAGGCCTTTCTCCTTGAGAAGGCCGAAGCCGAAGAGCTGCAGCGACTGGCCGCTGTGAAACTAGCCGCGGAGGAGGGTGAGCAGGCGCAGCGGAAGGTCAACCTCGACGCTCACGAGGAGGAACTTGCCGTGCACAAGGAGAAGCTTGGCGGAGCCCTCAAGCAAGCGGAGGACGCTGCCGCCGCTGCCGAGGCCGCCAAAAAGGTGCTGGAGATGAAGGTGTTGCAGCTGGAGGCTGACCGCAAAGCATATGGCGAAGAGCTCAGTGCCGCCAAGGACTCCAATGCCGCCCTCGAGTCGAGGTTGGTCGCTTTGACCAAGGCGCTGGACGGCGCCAAGGAGCGGGAGGCGGCCCTGAAGAAGGAGATCGATGCCGACAAGGCATTGCTGGAGAGTGCTGCCACCACCCAAAACGCCTTTAGGGATACGGTGGAGCACTGGACGGAGAGCCTCGTGAACGCTGCCGGGGACATCGATAAGGAGCTGGCGCAGCTGGGGGTGGAGGACTTCGGGTACTCCTCCGACGAGAACCTCCAACCTAGCGCCAAGCTCACTATGTTCTTCCAAGGCGTGGCGACGGCGCTCCATCGGCTCCGGGATGAGATCCCGAAGCGGTTGGCCGACGAGTCGCGCGAGATCTATGCGGGAGCCCTTCAGAAGGTGTTGATGAAGGTGGCCTTCCGCAATCCAGGCCTCCGCCTCCACAACGTCCTCAGATCCTTGCCGCCTGATATCGATCAGGAAGAGCTCAAGGCCCTTGTCGCACCCATTGTGGACAAGGTGAGCGGGATCAAGAGGGTCGAGGGCGACCGCGTCGACTAGGACGCCGGCTTCCTTCTTTCCTTGTCGCTGCTAGCTATGTCATAGAAGACATTTATTAGAGCTGTGACAAGCTATTTTGTAATATAACTTTCTTCTGGGTAGCCATTGCAATGTTATTCCCTTTACTTGACTCGTCCCTTTGTATGTTTTTGCCCTACGCTTTTAGGGAACTTGTCGGTGCAGGCATCCAGACCGCGAGTGCTGAGCGCGGAACTGGCGGTGCCGCTACCGGCAAGAAACCTTGTCGCAGCTGGCTGCAGCTCACTTAAGTTGCTGAGCGGGGCTCGAAGCAAAGTAAGGGCGCGGCTAGTGTAGCAACTAGCCGCAGCTAACTTACGTTGTTGAGCAGGCTCAAAACAATGCTAGGGCGCGGCTAGTGTAGCAACTAGCCGCAGCTCACCTAATGTTGTTGAGCGAGCTCGAAACAACGCAAGGGCGCAGCCAGGTACGAGTTGGCTCCTCCGCGCACAGGTTTCCCATACAAAGTGCAGTCGTTCAAGGGAGATAACTTGGAATTAAAAAATTTGGCCGCTCAAACTTTGGCAACTTAGCTTTTCTGTCGTTTGCTTCCCGGCAAGACGAAATTCTTGAACGACGCCTGGTCCATATCCTTTTCTTCTCCCTTCCCCCCGGCAAACTTGTGGGCGAGGGAACCTTTCTTTCCTTGGAAGAAAAGAAAGAAGAGAAACTAAAGATATAGAGCCTTGAGGCTCGTTATCGCTTACCGTGGGGTTGGTGCTGCACAAATGTCAGATCATATATGCCAGAAAAATAGAAAGCATAAAATCGACAAAATGTGCGGAGCACGCGGGCTCTGCTGCGCACGGGATCTGCGCCCGGCCTCGTACAAAGGATTACATGCAACAGCGGCAAAACTTTGTACAAGAGGTGGTTGCCGGAACGGGTTCCGACAACCGCGCCTTACGGGTAAAACTTACGAAGATGCTCGATGCTCCAGGAATTACTCACTGGGATGCCATCTTCGGTCTCAAGGCGGACAGCGCCAGACCTTGTGACTCGTTTCACCCGGTAAGGGCCTTCCCACTTCGGCGTCAACTTTGCATGTTTTTACCCCACGCTTTTAGGGAACTTGCCGGCGCAGGCACCCGGGCCGTGAGTGCTTAGTGCAGAACGTCAGCAGGCTGTTGGCGGTGCCGCTACCGGCAAGAAACCTTGTCGCAGCTAGCTGCAGCTCACTTAAGTTGCTGAGCGGGGCTCGAAGCAATGTAAGGGCGCGGCTAGTGTAGCAACTAGCCGCAGCTAACTTACGTTGTTGAGCAGGCTCGAAACAATGCAAGGGCGCGGCCAGTGTAGCAACTGGCCGCGGCTCACCTAATGTTGTTGAGCGAGCTCGAAACAACGCAAGTGCGCAGCCAGCTACAAGTTGGCTCCTCCGCGCACAGGCTTCTCATACAAAGTGAGCCGATCCAGGGGAGATAACTCAAAAATTAGAGATCTGGTTGCTCAGGCTTTGGCAACTTATCTGTTCTGGGTGTGTTGACGTGCATGGTGGCCTTGGGCGCTCCGAGATCCACCAGCTCGATCTTGATCCAGCGAGTGCATGGTACCGTGAGTGCCATGGCGCTGCCGGTCCCGCGCCTCCTGAGATGGGCGCGGTGCATGCACGAACGCCGAGGTCTTGGAGTGCGCCCGGTCGTTGTGGGAGCCGGCTACGCCGCCGATGGGCAGCGTAGCCTTGCCCTGGGACCTGTCAGCACTGCGAGTCTCCTCGTCGACGCGTGTTCCTCTGCCGGCGCCCGCCCCACCGGCCGTTTGCTCCGGCGGTGGCTGGCTCGGCGCGGACGGAGCAGCTGCCTCCGAAACCTTCTTCTTCGGTGGCATGTCGACGAAGACCGTGAAGATCAATGGAGAAGATGAAGATCTAGCCCGCGAGGACGCCGGATCTGATTCACACAACTTCGACGCCCCCTACCTGGCGCGCCAGAGATGCCGGGGTTGCTGATCCACGGGCACCTATGGGACCGGCGGACCAGGTCCCTTTTGGTTCGGCGGGGGGCGGAGGTCGCGCAAAGAGCAGATCGAGGCAAAGCACGCGGGCGGTTGGTCGTGCGAGGAGTAAATCGAGGCGAAGCACGCGAGCGATTTACCCAGGTTCGGGCCGCACGGATGCGTAAAACCCTACTCCTGCTTTGTGGATTGGTATTGATTTCTAGCTCGGGAGCGATATCGAGCGTGAGCGTGTGGAATTGCTGAACCCCTCTCTACGTTGCCCCGGGCCTCCTTTTATATGCTCAAGGGGTTACCGACATAGGGCAACGGAGGGCAAAAGTGGAAAAGGGTGCCGTGGGTAGGCACAGCTAGGTGCTGTAGTAGGCACAGCTAGCTGCTACAGTGTTATCATACCTAACCCTGATGGCAGGGGACAAGGGCATTAAATGCCCGTCTGTGTCGCCTAGGCAGCACCGAAAGGGACCGCTAGGGACGCCACCGTCTTGCCATGATGGTTGTCTTGTCAGCGCCTGCGTGCCACCGCACGCCCCTAGCTGCACAGCCTCCTGCCACGTGCGCTTGGGAGGGGCCCCGGAGCGACACGTGGGTGGATGTGCTGGAGCGCGGGCGTGGAGTGGGGGCTTGCCGCGGCCGTCGACTCGTCGCTTCCGGGAGCTTGTCGCTCACCGGGCCTTGCCGGGGCGCGTAGCGCGCCGCGGCAAGTTCCTTGGAATGCCTCGGATGGCCTTCCCGGCAAGCGCCTCTTGCCGGGGCCTTGGGATGCTTCTGATTGCCTTCTCGGCAAGCTCCTCTTGCCGGGGTCTTGCCTTGAGTACTTTGTTCTTGAATGGTCTTCAAAGGGGCCACGGAGGATCTTGGCGGTGACCTGGCAGGCCTTGCCGCGGGACGCTGCGACTGCCCGTGCACAAGTTCGGGGTACTAAGGGTACCCCTACTTTAGTACACCGACACACAGTTTTGATTTTGCAGGTCATAAATCTGGGCTTGGAGGTGCTCGATTTTCTCGTGAAGCTTGAAGATGGCCACCCCAATGTCCT
Source organism: Triticum urartu (assembly GCF_056163025.1). Lineage (NCBI taxonomy): Eukaryota > Viridiplantae > Streptophyta > Magnoliopsida > Poales > Poaceae > Triticum > Triticum urartu. The sequence continues at coordinate 473,105,286 of NC_141874.1, forward strand.
TGGTGTCTAGCTTGTGGTTGTTGGTTAACTCCTTGATCATAATGTGATTGGAGTCAAGTACACGCTCCACCATCTCCTGGCACCTGAAAACTTGCTGCTCCATTGCCTCGAGCCTTGTCTCCACGCTTCCGGTCCTCCTTGGGCCCTCAACATCACGGATGTGCAGCACCCCCTCTGGCATCTCAATGGTTTGAGGGTGTTGCAGCACTTCCACGAGATATGGATTGATGACCTTATCGAAGAACTTGTCCTTGGGGGCACTTGGAAATGTCATGATGATCTAGATCTGTCAGAAAAACAACTCGAAACAAGAACAGGAGATTTTTGCGTGATACTGTGGTCAAAACTTTCGGGAGATTATATAATAAATTTTTACCGACCAAAATACGTAACGTGCAAGAAAACGGAGTCCGGAGAGCACACGAGGTGCCCACGAGGTAGGGGGGCGCGCCCAGGGGGGTAGGGCGCGCCCTCCACCCTCGTGGAGCCCTCGTGTCCTTCCCGGACTGCTTCTTATTTTTCTATTTTTCTAAATATTCCAAAACATAGAAAAATTGCCATTAGAACTGTTTTGGAGTCGGTTTACTTACCGTACCACATACCTATTCCTTTTCGGAGTCCGAAACATTCCGGAAAGTGTCCCTTATGTATTCCTCCGGGGTTATGGTTTCAATAACATTGGTTTCAACATTTGTAGGATTGCCTGAGATATAATGTTTGATTCTTTGACCGTTCACCACCTTCGGATTTGTGCCTTCGAAGTTGTTGATTTTTATGGCACCGGAACGATAGACCTCCTCGATAACGTAAGGACCTTCCCATTTAGAGAGAAGCTTTCCTGCAAAAAATCTTAAACGAGAGTTGTATAGCAATACATAATCACCTACATTAAACTCACGCTTTTGTATCCTTTTGTCATGCCATCTTTTAACCTTTTCTTTAAACAATTTGGCATTCTCATAGGCTTGGGTTCTCCATTCATCAAGTGAGCTAATGTCAAATAACCTTTTCTCATCGGCAAGTTTGAAATCATAATTGAGCTCTTTAATAGCCCAATAAGCCTTATGTTCTAGTTCGAGAGGTAAGTGACATGCCTTTCCATAAACCATTTTATACGGAGACATACCCATAGGATTTTTGTATGCAGTTCTATAGGCCCATAATGCATCATCAAGTTTCTTGGACCAATTCTTTCTAGATCTATTAACAGTCTTTTTGCAAAATTAATTTGAGTTCTCTATTACTCAATTCTACTTGACCACTAGACTGTGGGTGGTAAGGAGATGCAATTCTATGATTAACATCATACTTAGCAAGCATTTTACGGAAAGCGCCATGAATAAAATGTGAACCACCATCAGTCATTAAATATCTAGGGACTCCAAACCTCGGAAAAATAACTTCTTTAAGCATCTTAATAGAGGTGTTATGATCAGCACTACTAGTTGTAATAGCTTCTACCAACTTAGTAACGTAATCAACAGCAACTAAAGTATGTGTATATCCATTAGAGGAAGGAAACGGCCCCATATAATCAAAGCCCCAAACATCAAATGGTTCAATAACAAGTGAATAATTCATAGGCATTTCTTGAGGTCTACTAATATTACCAATTCTTTGACATTCATCACAAGATAAGACAAACTTACGGGCATCCTTGAAGAGAGTAGGCCAATAAAAACCAGATTGCAATACCTTATGTGCAGTTCTATCTCCAACGTGGTGTCCTCCATAAGCTTCGGAGTGACACTTGCGTAGGATCTGTTCCTGTTCATGCTCAGGTACACAATGTCTAATAACACCATCTACTCCTTTATAAAGATGTGGGTCATCCCAAAAGTAATGCCTTAAATCATATAAAACCTTTTTCTTTTGCTGGTATGTGAAACTAGGTGGTATAAACTTAGCAACAATGTAATTAGCATAATCAACACACCATGGAACAGTGTGAGAAGCATTTATGACATTTAATTGTTCATCAGGAAAGCTATCATCAATAGTAGTGGGTCATCAAGGACATTTTCTAACCTAGACAAGTTGTCTGCAACGGGGTTCTCAGCTCCCTTTCTATCAATAATATGCAAATCAAATTCTTGTAGCAAGAGAACCCATCTAATAAGTCTAGGTTTAGCATCTTTCTTTTCCATAAGATATTTAATAGCAGCATGATCAGTGTGAATAGTTACTTTAGAATCAACAATATAAGGTCTGAACTTATCACAAGAAAAAATACAACTGCTAAGAATTCTTTTTCAGTAGTAGCATAATTTCTCTGAGCATTGTCTAGAGTTTTACTAGCATATTGAATAACATTTAGTTTCTTATCTACTCTTTGCCCTAGAACCGCACCTACAACATAATCACTAGCATCACACATAATTTCAAAAGGTAAATTCCAATCAGGTGGCTGAACAATAGGTGCAGAGATTAATGCTTTCTTAAGTATTTCAAAGGCTTCTACACAATCATCATCAAAGAAGAATGGTATATCTTTTTGTAATAAATTAGTCAGAGGCTGAGAAATTTTCGAGAAGTCCTTAATGAACCTCCTATAAAAACTGGCATGACCAAGGAAACTTCTTATACCTTTGATGTCCTGGGGACACGGCATCTTTTCAATAGCATCAACTTTAGCTTTATCAACTTCAATGCCTCTTTCAGAAATTTTGTGCCCCAAGACAATACCTTCATTAACCATAAAGTGGCATTTCTCCCAATTCAAGACAAGGTTAGTTTCTTCACATCTCTGCAAAACTCGATCAAGGTTGCTTAAGCAATCATCAAAAGAGGATCCATAAACGGAGAAATCATCCATGAATACCTCACATATCTTTTCACGAAAATCAGAAAATATAGCCATCATGCATCTTTGAAAGGTAGCAGGTGCATTACATAGACCAAAAGGCATACGTCTATAAGAAAAAGTACCAAAAGGGCAAGTAAAAGTGGTCTTTGATTGATCATCAGCTGACACGGGTATTGGAGAGAAGCCAGAGTAACCATCTAGAAAGCAAAAATGTGTATGTTTGGATAATCTTTCTAGCATTTGATCAATAAAAGGCAAAGAGTAATGATCTTTTTTAGTAGCCTTATTTAATTTGCAGAAATCAATTACCATCCTATAACCTGTAATAATTCTTTGCGGGATCAATTCATCTTTATCATTAGGGACAACAGTAATACCTCCCTTCTTAGGGACACAATGAACATGACTTACCCACTGACTATCAGCAACGGGATAAATTATACCTGCCTCAAGGAGCTTTAATATTTCCTTTCTTACCACTTCTTTCATCTTAGGATTCAGTCATTTTGGTGATCAATAACTGGTTTGGCATCTTTTTCCAAATTTATTTTGTGTTGACATAGAGTGGGACTAATGCCCTTAAGATCATCAAGACTATATCCAATAGCAGCACGGTGCTTCTTCAAAGTTTTCAATAATCTTTCTTCCTCCTTCTCTGAAAGGTTAGCACTAATAATAATAGGATATATCTTCTTTTCATCAAGATAAGCATATCTAAGAGTATCAGGCAATGGTTTAAGCTCGAACACAGGATCACCCTTGGGTGGAGGAGGATCCCCTAAGATTTCAACAGGCAAGTTGTGTTTCAGAATAGGTCCGTGTTTAAAGAACACTTCATCTATTTCCCTTCTTTCATTCATATACATATCATTTTCATGGTCTAGCAAATATTGTTCTAAAGGATCGCTAGGAGGTACGACAATAGAAGCAAGACCAATAATTTCATCTTTACTAGGCAATTCCTGTTCACGGTGTTGTCTACAAAATTTAGAAAAGTTGAACTCATGAGACATATCACCTAAACCAATAGTAATAACATCCTTTTTGCAGTCTATCCTAGCATTAACAGTGTTTAAGAAGGGTCTACCAAATATAATGGGACAAAAGCTATCTTGTGGGGAACCAAGAACAAGAAAATCAGCAGGATATTTAGTTTTCCCACACAAAACTTCAACATCTCTAACAATCCCAATTGGTGAAATAGTATCTCTATTGGCAAGTTTAATTGTGACATCAATATCTTCTAACTCAGTAGGTGCAACATCATGCATAATTTCTTTGTATAAGTCAATAGGTATTGCACTAGCACTAGCACCCATATCACACAAGCCATGATAACAATGATCTCCTATTTTAACAGAAATAACAGGCATGCCTACCACAGGTCTATGTTTATCTTTAGCACAAGGTTTAGCAATTCTAGCAGTTTCATCACAGAAATAAATAACATGCCCATCAATATTATCAGCCAAGAGATCCTTAACAATAGCAATATGAGGTTCAAATTTAACTTGCTCAGGAGGTGTATAAGTTCTAATATTGCTTTTACGAACCACAGTTGAAGCTTTAGCATGATCTTTTATCCTAACAGGAAAAGGTGGTTTCTCAACATAAGCAGTAGGAACAATAGGATCATTATAAGTGATAGTCTTTTCTTCAACTTTAATAGGTGCAACTACTTTTACTTCAATGGGAGGATTATATTTAAACCACTTCCCCTTAGGGAGATCAACATGAGTAGCAAAAGATTCTCAGAGTCAAGTCCATATTAAGTGCTAAATTTACGGAAAACATCGGTATCCATAAAAGATTTAACACAATCAAACTTAGGTGTCATACCTGACTCCTTACCTCTGCCGAGATCCCAATCTTCAGAGTTGCGTTTAATTCTTTCCAATAAATCCCATTTGAATTCAATAGTCTTCATCATAAAAGAGCCAGCACAAGAAGTATCGAGCATGGTGCGGTTGTTATCAGAAAGTTGAGCATAAATTTTTTGAATAATCATTTCTCTTGTGAGATCATGATTGGGGCATGAATATAGCATTGACTTAAGCCTTCCCCAAGATTGAGCGATGCTTTCTCCTTCGTGAGGCCAAAAGTTATATATATAATTACGATCATGATGAAGAAGATGCATAGGATAAAACTTCTGATGAAATTCCAATTTCAATCGTTTGTAGTTCCATCATCACATAGCCTATACCATGTCAATGCATCTCCCTCCAAAGATAAAGGGAAGACCTTCTTCTTGATAACATCATCGGGCATACCTGCAAGCTTAAATAATCCACAAACTTCATCCACATATATTAGGTGCTCATCAGGATGTAATGTCACATCTCCTGCAAAAGGATTAGTTGCAGTTTTTCTATCATACCCGAAGGAATTTCAAAGTAGACATTTTCATTTTCATTTTCAGTAGGTTCAGTAGGTTGAGTAGGTTGAGGAGAAACTCTATGCTCTACTGGTCGGGGTGAAGATACCCCGAACAAGCCCCTCAGAGGATTACTTTCCATAGTAACAAGTGACAGTAAATTTTAGCACACTATATAAATTTTTCCTTACCAAATTGCAACTACCAAAGGCGCTTCACTCCCTGGCAACGGTGCCAGAAAAGAGTCTTGATGACCCACAAGTATAGGGGATCTATGTAGTCCTTTCAATAAGTAAGAGTGTCGAACCCAACGAGGAGAAGAAGGAAATGATAAGCGGTTTTCAGCAAGGTATTCTCTGCAAGCACTGAAATTATAGGTAACAAATATTTTTGTGATAAGATAATTTGTAACGAGCAAAAAGTAACAAAAGTAAATAAAGTGCAACAAGGTGGTCCAATCCTTTTTGTAGCAAAGGACAAGCCTGGACAAATTCTTATATAGAGAAAAGCGCTCCCGAGGACACATGGGAATTATCGTCAAGCTAGGTTTCATCACGATCATATGATTCGCGTTCGGTACTTTGATAATCTGATATGTGGGTGGACCGGTGCTTGGGTGCTGTCCTTACTTGGACAAGAATCCCACTTATGATTAACCTCTATTGCAAGCATCCGCAACTACAACAAAAGTATTAAGGTAAACCTAACCATAGCATGAAACATATAGATCCAAATCAGCCCCTTACGAAGCAACGCATAAACTAGGGTTTAAGCTTCCGTCACTCTAGCAACCCATCATCTACTTATTACTTCCCAATGCCTTCCTCTAGGCCCAAATAATGGTGAAGTGTCATGTAGTGGACGTTCACATAACACCACTAGAGGAGAGACAACATACATCTCATCAAAATATCGAACGAACACCAAATTCACATGACTACTAATAGCAAGACTTCTCCCATGTCCTCAGGAACAAACATAACTACTCACAAAGCATATTCATGTTCATAATCAGAGGGGTATTAATATGCATATAGGATTTGAACATATGATCTTCCACCAAATAAACCAACTAGCATCAACTACAAGGAGTAATCAACACTACTAGCAACCCACAGGTACCAACCCCAGACTTAAAGACAAGAATTAGGTACAAGAGATGAACTAGGGTTTGAGAGGAGATGGTGCTGGTGAAGATGTTGATGGAGATTGACCCCCTCCCGATGAGAGGATCATTGGTGATGATGATGGCGATGATTTCCCCCTCCCGGAGGGAAGTTTCCCCGGCAGAACAGCTCCGCCGGAGCCCTAGATTGGTTCCGCCTCGTGGCGGCGGAGTCTTGTCCCGAAAGCTTTCTTATGATTTTTCTCATCGAAATACTCCATATAGCAGAAGATGGGCATCGGAGGGCCACCACGGGGCCCACGAGGCAGGGGGTGCGCCCAGGGGGGTAGGGCGCGCCCCCACCCTCTTGGCCAGGGTGTGGCCCCCCTCTGGAACTTCTTGCGCTCAGTATTTTTTATATATTCTGAAAATGACTTTCGTGAAGTTTCAGGACTTTTGGAGCTGTGCGGAATAGGTCTCTAATATTTGCTCCTTTTCCATCCCAGAATCCCAGCTGCCGGCATTCTCCCTCTTTATGTAAACCTTGTAAAATAAGAGAGAATAGGCATAAGTATTGTGACATAATGTGTAATAACAGCCCATAATGCAATAAATATCGATATAAAAGCATGATGCAAAATGGACGTATCAGTCTGATACTTTTGCTATGTTATTCTGCATGCTATTTCCTCATATATGTTAATGCACGCATGTTGAATTACACCAGTCACCATATTACATGATGCATTTCAAATTCTTCACATCAGATGTTAAATGCGTGTATGACTTACAAGATATAGGAGGAGATCTCCATGATTCCACTCTACAATGTGCAATTGCTATCCAAGGCAAATTCCTCACATATGCACATCTTCAAGGGGAGTTCTTCTATATCTTGCAATAAAATTGCTCAATATCAGTATTTACACTTCATATGTTTATCCCCGTCAAAAACTTAACCTATATTGTCATCAATCACCAAAAGGGGGGAGATTGTAAGTGCATCTAGTGCCCCTTAGTGATTTTGGTGTATTGAAGACTTATAGGTTAAGGGACTAATGCGTTTGTGAGTGTACAAAGGTCTATAAGTCTGTGAGGAGTTTGATATTTATAGAGAAAGTCTACCCCTAAAAATGAATGTCTTCAACTGAAGACTTTGGCTTACTGAAGACTTTGAAAGTGAAGAATTTGGGGTGACCTTGAAGACTTGGTATTCAATCGAGGAATATGAAGCATGAAGACTTTTGTTTTCGTAGTTTCTTTTTCTCTTTCTTGAGTCATAGGAAACACCGTACCGTTAAAGGGGGTCGAGGTAAAACTAAGGAAAAGTTTCCAAGTGATGCTCATCTCAAAATCCTACACCTACCCAATCCTTTCGAGTGAAGCCATTGGAAATCTCATATAGTTCAGTCAATTTCTTCAGTGACAGAGACGAAGATCTTCTGGTCTCTGAGGAATTTGTTCTGACTGAGGACTTAGGAATTCGCCAGTGCAGATTGCTTACAAGTGAGGAACATGATAGCCCTGAGGAATTGGAGAGCTCAAATTTCCGACCGTTGTTGTGCTATGCGCCAGCTGTCCCAAAATATCTACCCACCTAACGGTCCTATCAGCGAAGGGCATTTATGTGTTATCATGTTGGGCTGCTCCCTAGGCTATAAATAGCCGCCCCCTACAACCACAAGCTGGTTGGCTGCTCCGAGAGAAAATGACACTTGTCAATTGAGAGCATCCCATCCTCCGAGGACTTTGAGCGAAAATCATCAAGTGAGGAAAACCCAAACCTAACACCTACAAACCCCAAGTGATTGAGCATCACTAAAGAGATTGTTCCTGTGTGAAACCGACACTTGTTACCTTTGAGGACTATGCATCCTCCAGATGGTTAGGTGTCATGGTCTAGAGCATCCAAGAGGAAATTGTGGATAGCCGAGTGACCGAGTCTGTGAAGGTTTGAAAGTCACCTGAAGACATACCACGAGTGATTGGGCAAGGTCTGTGCGACCTTAGCTCAAGGAGAATATGGTGTGGACTGTGTGTCCTCAGGTTTAAATACCTAGCCGCTCCAGCCAGACGTACGACTGTCACAATAGTTGGAACTAGTCTACCAAATCACTATCTTCACCGAGCTACTGGTTCAATTTCCTCAACCCTTCCATTTCCTTATTTCCGTGTAGACGTACTTGATCGTTACTGTTTGAAGACTTTGACTGAAGACTTTTGCAATTTCCTCAATCCCAATTCTTTAGTCAGTTTGTCTTCAGCCTGCTTGTCCTGTGTTTACACTACTTGTACTCTGTGCTTATTTTCATTTCATCATGATGACTGTGCTACTACTCTGTTATGCTTGCATCTGAGTACTTATTCCGCTTGTATGTAGTTCGTTGCTTAGGAATTTCCTCACCCTGAAATTCCTCAGTGACGAATTTGTAAAAATCACCTATTCATCCCCTCTAGTCGATATAACACACTTTCAGTTCTCCGTGAGTATGCACCGTTGCGACAGTTCGTCGTGTTGAGACACCACTGTTGGGGAACGCAGTATTTCAAAAAAATTCCTATGATCATGTAAGATCTATCTAGGGATGCATAGCGCAAGAGGGGAGAGTGTGTCTACGTACCCTCATAGACCAAAAGAGGAAGTGTTAAATAACGCGGTTGATGTAGTCGAACGTCTTCGCGATCCAACCGATCAAGTACCGAACGCACGACACCTCCGCGATATGCACATGTTCATCTCGGTGATGTCCCTCGAACTCTAGATCCAGCTGATGCCGAGGGAGATTTTTGTTAGCACGACACTGTGTTGACGGTGATGATGAAGTTACCGACGCAGGGCTTTGCCTAAGCACTACAACAATATGACCAAGGTGGAAATCTGTGGAGGGGGGCACCGCACATGGCTAAGAGATCAACCTATGTGTCTATGGGGTGCCCCCTCCCCCGTATATAAAGGAGTGGAGGAGGGGAGGGCCGGCCTCCTATGGCACGCCCCAAGGGGGGATTCCTACTCCTAGTAGGAGTAGGTTCCCCCCTTCCCTAGTTGGAGTACGAGAAGAAGGAAGAAGGAGAGGGAGAGAAGGAAAGGGGGGCCGGCCCCCCTCCCAAGTCGGATTGGGCTTGGGGGGTGCGCGCCTCCCACTTGGCCGCCTCCTCCTCTCTCCCACGATGGCCCATTAAGGCCCATTAACTCCCAGAGGGGTTCCGGTAACCCCCCGATACTCCGAAAAATGCCCGAACCTATTCGAAACCTTCCTGGCGTCCAAACATAGCTTTCCAATATATCAATCTTTATGTCTCGACCATTTTGAGACTCCTCATCATGTCCGTGATCACATCCGGGACTACAAACTATCTTAGGTATATCAAATCACATAACTCATAATACATATCATCATCGAACGTTAAGCGTGCGGACCCTACGCGTTCGAGAACTATGTAGACATGACCGAGACTCATCTCCGGTCAATAACCAATAGTGGAGCCTGGATGCTCATATGGGTTCCTACATATTCTATGAAGATCTTTATCGGTCAAACCGCATAACTACATACGTTGTTCCCTTTGTCATCAGTATGTTACTTGCCCAAGATTCGATCGTCGGTATCATCATACCTAGTTCAATCTCGTTACCGGCAAGTCTCTTTACTCGTTCCGTAATGCAACATCCCGCAACTAACTCATTAGCCACATTGCTTGCAAGGCTTATAGTGATGTGCATTACCGAGAGGGCCCAGAGATACCTCTCCGACAATCGGAGTGACAAATCCTAATCTTGATCTATGCCAACTCAACAAACACCATCAGAGATACTTGTAGAGCATCTTTATAATCACCCAGTTACATTGTGACGTTTCATAGCACACTAAGTGTTCCTCCGGTATTCGGGAGTTACATAATCTCATAGTCATAGGAACATGTATAAGTTATGGAGAAAGCAATAGCAATAAACTAAACGATCATAGTGCTATGCTAACGGATGGGTCAAGTCAATCACATCATTCTCTAATGGTGTGATCCCATTCATCAAATGACAACTCATGTCTATGGCTAGGAAGCTTAACCATCTTTGATTAATGAGCTAGTCAAGTAGAGGCATACTAGTGACACTCTCTTTGTCTATGTATTCACACATGTACTAAGTTTCCGGTTAATACAATTCTAGCATGAATAATAAACATTTATGATGATATAAGGAAATATAAATAACAACTTTATTATTGCCTCTAGGTCATATTTCCTTCAACCACATGATGATCGGGTGTGATAGACTCTACGTTCATATACAACGTGTGCAAGACAGTTTTGCACATGCGAAATAATCAGGTTAAACTTGACGAGCCTGGCATGTATAGACATGGCCTCGGAACACTGGAGACCGAAAGGTCAAACGTGAATCATATAGTATATATGATCAACACAGAGATGTTCACCATTGATGATACTCCATCTCACGTGATGATCGGACATGGTTTAGTTGATTTGGATCTCGTATCATTTAGATGACTTGAGGGATGTCTATCTAAGTGGGAGTTCTTAAGTAATTTGATTAATTGAACTTAATTTATCATGAACTTAGTCCTGATAGTATTTGCAAATCTATGTTGTAGATCAATAGCTCGTGATATAGCCCCCTTATTTTTGACATGTTCCTAGAGAAAACTAAGTTGAAAGATGATAGTAGCAATGATGCGGACTGGGTCCGTGATATGAGGATTATCCTCATTGCTGCATAGAAGAATAGTGTCCTTGATGCACCGCTAGGAGACAGACCTATTGCAGGAGCAGATACAAACGTTATGAACATCTGGCAAGCTCAGTATGATGACTACTCAGTAGTTTAGTGCACCATGCTTTACGGCTTAAAACTGGGACTTTAAAAATGTTTTGAATGCCACGGAGCATATGAGATGTTCCAAGAGCTGAAATTGGTATTTCAGACTCATGCCCGTGTCGAGAGGTATGAGACCTCTGATAAGTACTTTGCCTACAAGATGGAGGAGAATAGCTCAGCCAGTGAGCATCTGCTTAGAATGTCTGGGTACTACAATCGCTTGAATCAAGTGGGAGTTAATGTTCTAGATAAGATAGTGATTGCCAGAGTTCTTTAGTCACTATCACCAAGCTACTAGAACTTAATGGTAAACTATAATATGCAAGGGATGACGAAAACAATTCCCGAGCTCTTCCAATGCTAAAATCGGCGAAGGTAGAAATCAAGAAGGAGCATCAAGTGTTGATGGTTAACAAGACCACTAGTTTCAAGAAAAAGGGCAAGGGAAAGAAGGGGAACTTCAAGAAGAATGTAAAGCAAGCCTGAAACTGAGTGCTTCTACCGCAAAGGGACTGGTCACTGGAAGCAAAACCGCCCCAAGTATTTGGCGGATAAGAAGGATGGCAAAGTGAACAAAGGTATATTTGATATACATGTTATTGATGTGTACCTTACTAGTGTTCATAATAGCCCCTGGGTATTTGGTGCCGGTTTCAGTTGCTAAGATTAGTAACTTGAAACATGAGTTGCAAAATGAACAAAGACTTGTTAAGGGCGAATTGACGATGTGTGTTGGAAGTGATTCCAAGGTTGATAAGATCACGAATGCATACTCTCTCTACCTTCGGGATTTGTGTTGAACCTAAATAAATGTTATTTGGTGTTTGCATTGAGCATGAATATGATTGGATCATGTTTATTGCAATACAGTTATTCATTTAAGTCAGAGAATAATTGTTGTTTTGTTTACATGAATAAAACCTTCTATGGTCATACACCCAATGTAAATGGTTTATTGAATCTTGATCGTAGTGTTACAGATATTCATAATATTGATACTAAAAGATGCAAAGTTGATAATGATAGTGCAACATACTTGTGGCACTGCCGTTTTGGTCATATTGGTGCAAAGCACATGAAGAAACTCCATGCAGATGGACTTTTGGAATCACTTGATTATGAATCATTTGATACTTGCGAACTATGCCTCATGAGAAAAATGACTAAAACTCCGTTCTCCGGAACAAATGGAGCGAGCTAATGACTTATTGGAAATAATACATACCGATGTATGCGGTCCGATGAGTGTTGAGGCTCGCGGTGGGTATCGTTATTTTCTGACCTTCACAGATGATTTGAGCAGATATGGGTATATCTACTTAATAAAACAAAAGTCTAAAACAGAATTTCAGAGTGAAGCGGAGAATCATCGTAACAAGAAAATAAAGTTTCTACAATCTGACCACGGAGGCAAATATTTGAGTTACGAGTTTGGCCTTCATTTAAAACAAAGTGGAATGGTTTCACAACTCACGCCACCTGGAACACCACAGCGTAATGGTGTGTCCGAACGTCATAACCGTACTTTACTAGATATGGTGCATTCTATGATGTCTCTTACCGATTTACCACTATCGTTTTGGGGTTATGCATTAGAGACAGCCGCATTCACGTTAAATAGGGCACCGTCTAAATCCGTTGAGATGACACCGTATGAACTATGGTTTGGCAAGAAACCTAAGCTGTCGTTTCTTAAAGTTTGGGGTTGTGACACTTATGTCAAAAGGCTTCAGCCTGATAAGCTCGAACCCAAATCAGAGAAGTCTGTCTTCATAGGATACCCTAAAGAAACAAATGGGTACACCTTCTACCACAAATCCGAAGGCAAGATCTTTGTTGCCAAGAATGGAACATTTCTAGAGAAGGAGTTTCTCTCGAAAGAAGTAAGTGGGAGGAAAGTAGAACTTGATGAGGTAATTGTACCCTATCTCAAATTGGAAAGTAACACATCAGAGAAATCCGTTCCCGTGATGCCTACACCAACTAGAGAGGAGGTTAATGATGATGATCATGAAACTTTAGATCGAGTTACTACTCGACCTCCTAGGTCGAACAGAGCACGTTCCGCACCAGAGTGGTACAGTAATCCTGTCCTGGAAGTCATGTTACTAGACCATGACAAACCTACAAACTATGAAGAAGCTATTTATTAGCCCAGATTTCGATAAATGGCTTGAGGCCATGAAATCTGAGGTAGGATCCATGTATGAGAACAAAGTGTGGACTTTGGTGGACTTGCCTGATGACCAGGAAGCCATTGAGAATAAATGGATCTTCAATAAGAATATAGACGCTGATGGTAATGTCACCATCTATAAAGCTCGACTTATCGCGAAAGGTTTTTGACAAGTTCAAGGAGTTGACTACGATGAGACCTTCTCACCCGTAGCGATGCTTTAGTCAATCCGAATCATGTTAGCAATTGCTGCATTTTATGAAATTTGGCAAATGGATGTCAATACTGCATTCCTTAATGGATTTCTTAAAGAAGAGTTGTATATAATGCAACCAGAAGGTTTTATCGATCCTAAAGGTGCTAAGAAAGTGTGAAAGCTCTAGAATCCATCTATGGACTGGTGCAAGCATCTCGGAGTTGGAATATATATACGCTTTGATGACGTGATCAAAGCATATGGTTTTATATAGACTTACGCTGAAGCCTGTATTTATAAGAAAGTGAGTGGGAGCACTACACCATCTCTGATAAGCATATGTGGATAACATATTGTTGATCGAAAATGATGTAGAATTTTTTGGAAAGCATAAAGGGTGTGTGAATGGAGTTTTTTTAAGAAATACCTCGGTGAAGCTGCTTACATATTGGGCATCAAGATATATAGAGAAGATCAAGACGCTTAATAGGACTTTCACAAAGCAAATACCTTGATAAAGTTTTGAAGAAGTTCAAAATGGACCAGTCAAAGAAAGGGTTCTTGTCTGTGTTACAAGGTGTGAAATTGGGTAGGACTCAAAGCCCGACCACGATAGAAGATAGAGAGAGAATGAAAGTCATTCCCTATGCCTCAACCATAGGTTCTATAAAGTATGTCATGCTGTGTACCAAACCTATTGTGTACCTTGCCATGAGTTTGGCAAGGGGGTACAATAGTGATCCATGAGTATATCACTAGACATTGATCAAACTTTATCCTTAGTTACCTAAGAGGATTAAGGAAATGTTTCTCGATTATGGAGGTGATAAAGAGTTCGTCGTAAAAGGTTACATCGATGCAAGCTTTAACACTGATCCAGATGACTTAGAGTCTCAATCTGGATACATATTGAAAGTGGGAGCAATTAGCTAGAGTAGCTCCATGTAGAGTATTGTAGACATAGAAATTTGCAATATACATATAGATCTGAATGTGACAGACCCGTTGACTAAACTTCTCTCACAAGCAAAACATGATCACACCTTAAGTAATCTTTGGGTGTTAATCACATAGCAACGTGAACTAGATTGTTGACTCTAGTAAACCCTTTGGGTGTTGGTCAAATGGCGATGTGAACTATGGGTGTTAATCACATGGCAATGTGAACTTTTGGTGTTAAATCACATGGCAATGTGAACTAGATTATTGACTCTAGTGCAAGTCGGAGGCTGAAGGAAATATGCCCTAGAGGCAATAATAAATTGTTATTTTATATTTCCTTATTCATGATAAATGTTTATTATTCATGCTAGAATTGTATTGATCGAAAACCTGAATACATGTGTGAATACATAGACAAACACCGTGTCCCCAGTGAGTCTTGATACGTCTCCATCGTATCTATAATTTTTGATTGTTTCATGCCAATATTATTCAACTTTTACATACTTTTGGCAACTTTTTATATGATTTATTTGGACTAACTTACTTATCCAGTGCCCAGTGCCAGTTCCTGTTTGTTGCATGTTTTTGTTTCGTAGAAAATCCATATCAAACGAAGTCCAAATGCGATAAAAATTTACGGAGAATTATTTTGGAATATATGTGATTTTTAGGAGGTGGAATCAACGCAAACGGGGGCCCACAGTGCCCACAAACCACCAGGGCGCGCCAGGCACCCCATGGCGTGCCCAGGTGTCTTGTGCCCTCCTCGAAGGTCGGTTGGGGACCTTCTTCTGGTGCAAGGAAGATAATTTATGGAAAAAATCTTGTAAAAATTTCAGCGCAATCGGAATTACGGATCTCCGGGAATTTAAGAAACCGTGAAGGGCCAGATCTGGGGAGCGCGAAACAGAAGAGAACAGAGAGGGATATCCAATCTCGGAGGGGCTCCCGCCCCTCTGCTGCCATGGAGACCAAGGACCAGAGGGGGAACTCTCCTCCCATCTAGGGGTAGGCCAAGGAAGAGGAATAAGGAGGGGCGCTCTCTCCCCCTCGCTTCCGGTGGCGCCGGAGTGCCGCCGGGGCAACGATCGGGACGACGATCTACATCAACAATCTTGCTACCGTCAACACAAACTTTCTCCCCCTCTATGCAGCGGTGTAACACCCCTTCTCCCCGCTGTAATATCTACTTAAACATGGTGCCCAACTCCATATATTATTTCCCAATGATCTATGGTTATCCTATGATGTTTGAGTAGATCCGTTTTGTCATGTGGGTTAATCGTGATCTTTGTTGGTATGATTGTATATTTTATTTATGGTGCTATCCTACGGTGCCCTCTGTTCTCGTGCAAACGTGAGGGGCCCCTGATGTAGGGTGTTTCAATATGATCATGATTCGCTTATGGTGGGTTGCGAGAGTGACAGAAGCTTAAACTCGAGTAGGTGGGTTGTTGCATATGGGATAAAGAGGACTTGATACTTAATGCTATGGTTGGGTTTCACGACCTTAATGATCTTTAGTAGTTGCGGATGCTTGCTAGGGTTCCAATCATAACTGCATATGATCCAAGTAGAGAAAGTATGTTAGCTGATGCCTCTCCCTCATATAGAATTGTAAGAATGATTACCGGTACTTGTTATCGATTGCCTAGGGACAAATAACTTTCTTGTTGACAAAACCCTTTTACTAAACACCTAACTTTTATTATCTTGCAAAGTACTTCTAGTTTCATTCTTGCAAAGTAGTTCTAGCATCACATCTACAAAATAGTTTCATACTTGTTCTAGGTAAAGCAAACGTCAAGTGTGGGTAGAGTTGTATCGGTGGTCGACATAACTTGAGGGAATATTTGTTCTGCCTTTAGATCCTCGTTGGGTTCGACACTCTTATTTATTGAAGAAGGCTACAAACAATCCCCTACACTTGTGGGTTATCAAGACCTTTTTCTGGCGCCGTTGCCGGGGAGCAATAGCGTGGGGTGATTATTCTTGTGTGTGCTTGTTTGCTTTATCACTAAGTAGTTTTTATTTCCTGTTCTAAGTTGTCCTCTATATTTAGTTATGGATATGGAACACAAAAGACCAAAAAAATTAGTTGTACCTGCTACTCATGGAGATGGGGAACCTCCTAAAACCCTCGATGCTTGTTATGTGAAACATATTATGCACTACTTTGATAATCCTGAGAAAAACCCATTCAACTCTATAATGGGAGTAACATTGGATCAACGTGAATACTTTAGGGATTATCACTTGACTCATAAAGGGAAATTGTTATGGGATCAAATTCATATATTGAAGTGGTATGCTTGGAATCTATGCTCTAGATATGATTATACTTGTTGCTCTACGATGAATGCTCCACATCTTCCCTTTTCATGCAAATTTAATAATAATGAAACCTTAGCTTCTTATGCTAATGGTATATATGATTACTACGATTTAGAACGAATTAAAGAATTTACCGCTTTTAAGGGTGCTTATGAATCTTTGTTTAAAAAGTTTGAAGATTTTGATGATTTAGTTTATAGACATGAAAATCTTGCTATCCTTAAATATTGCTATGATAATTATAAATACAATTAAGATATTGATGTATTTATTGAGAATAACTCCGTTGTCCAAGAAGAGACTAATATTTTGCAGGAGTCTATGGAAGAAGAAATTGATGAAACTATGAGCTCATTGGATGAAAAAGATGACGAGGAGAGCGAAGAACAAACGGATGAAGAGCGGATTAGCTACCCATGCCCACCTTCTAATGAGTGTAAATCTTCAACTCGTACATTATTTAATATCCCTTCGTTCTTACCAAAAGATGAATGCTATGATAATTGCTATGATCCCGTTGATTCTTTTGAAATATCCCTTTTGATGAACTTGATGCTTGCTATGCTTGTGGCCATGATGCCAATATGAATTATGCTTATGGAGATGAACTTGCTATTGTCCCTTATGTTAAACATGAAATTGTTGCTATTGCACCCACACATGATAGTCCTATTATCTTTTTGGATTCTCCCAACTACACTATATCGGAGAAGTGTGCTCTTATTAAGGATTACATTGATGGGTTGCGTTCTACCACTACACATGATGATTTTGATGAATATAATATGCATGTTCTTGATGCTCCTACTTGCAATTATTATGAGAGAGGAACTACATCTCCGCCTCTTTATGTTTCCAACACGATAGAATTGCAAGATTTTGCTTATATTATGCATTGGCCTTTACTTGATGTGCATGAATTGTTCTTTTATGACATTTCGATGCATATGAAGAGAGTTAGACTTCGTCATTGCAATGCCAAATCATTGTTAATTAAAATTGGCTTTGATATACCTTGGGATCCGGGTGGATTCATTACTTGAGCACTTTATTCCTAGCTTAATGGCTTTAAAGAAAGCGCTGCCAGGGAGACAACCTAGAAGTTTTAGAAAGTCATTTATTTCTATTGAGTGCTTTTATAAAGTTTAAAAACAAAAAATATAGAGGGGAACCCAAAAATTTTCAAAAAGGAAAGTGAAAGTGAGAGAGACAAGCATTGTTGAAGTGGGGGAGCTCCTTAAACTTTGTGCATGCTCACAAAAACTTTGTGAATCTTAATTACAGAAACTTTTCAACAAAAATAATTATCCCATTGTACAATTCCATTGTATTATAAAAATAATGTGCCAAGGTATGCCTTTAGGATGATTAAATTGCTTGTTGGTTTGTGCGGTGCAAAACATAAACTTTGGCTGTAGTGTTCGATTTTACATTGTTTACTGGAACATCAAATGGTTCTGAAACCTTTTGCACTGTCTTGCTATACAAAATATTTATTTTTCCTATTTTTTTCAGAAATTTTTGAGTTACAAAATTATGGTGGATGTTCAAATCTTTACAGACTATCATGTTTTCACAGATTGCTGTTATAGCTCCATTATTTGCATATGTCTGAATTCTTGTTGAAGCCTCCTTCACTTGAGGCCATAAAATTGTGATAGCATACAGTTGGTAATGTTTGTTTATAATTATACAATAATGTTGCAGAAGTACATTATGGGATTTCATTGCCATATTCACTAACCCCGCCACTAAAAGTTCGGTTAAGTTTTGTGTGGATGAAGTGTTCGAAGATCAAGGAGGTCTCAATGTGAGGAGAAGGAAGAGAGGCAAGAGCTCAAGCTTGGGGATTCCCAAGGTGTAACATCCCAAATTTTTAATTTGGAATGTTATACATTAGATCATCATGCATATCATATTTTATTTTGCTTTTGGTTTTGATCCTAGAAAAATCCTAAGCAACTCAAGGACCCACGGAGAGAGTTAGGGATTTCGTTATTTACATATTTGAGTTTTCTCAAATTATGTAAACAGGATCATTTGATTTTATTTATTTTATCATCAATTATTTCTATTACAAAAATATGAGAGAGGGAATAAAATGACTTTCCCAAAATATAGAAATATTGAGGATTTAATAAAAAAATCAAATAAGATTTATTTCGGAGTTTTTCGGTATTTTTATTTGAATTTAGGAAAAATGCGCGTTTTTGAAAGTTGTAGTTTGGGCCTAGATAAATGTTCACTTTATCCGGCTTGATTTTAGAAACCCGGCAAAATTTATTTCGTGATTTTTGGAGTCCGTTTAGTATTTCTTTTTATTTTTCTTCCGAGCGGAATTATTTAAAAAAAACCGGAACCGACTACGGGCCATACTCGGCCAGGACTCCCTGGTCGGGGCCTTTATAAGGCGCCCGAGGCCCGAGCCGAGAGAGAGCCCAGCCGCCGCCGCCTAACCCTAGCCCCGCCCCGCCGCCGCCGCCGCCGCCGCTCGCCGCCGCCGCCGCCGCCGGAGTTGCGCGCCGCCCGAGGTTCGCCGCCGCCTCGTTTTCTGTGCCGTTTAAAAAAAAATCTGTTCGTCGTTTTTCTTTTTCGTCGGATTTTTCGCGGTTATTTTCTGATCGTGATTTCTGATCCGATTTTCGTTTTAGTATAACTTTTCGCTCGTTTATCGGAATCAGGCGAATCAAGCGCCTGGAGTTTCGTCTCGAAACCCTCTTTCCGAATAATCAACTTAAACATGTTTTTGCTACTGTAAATTTGCCCTAGATCCAGATTACTAGAACGAAGTTGTTTTCTTTCGCTGTTTGATTTCTTTTGCTTCGTTCTATTTGATTCTTTTTGC
This sequence comes from Triticum urartu, assembly GCF_056163025.1. Classification (NCBI taxonomy): domain Eukaryota; kingdom Viridiplantae; phylum Streptophyta; class Magnoliopsida; order Poales; family Poaceae; genus Triticum; species Triticum urartu. The sequence continues at coordinate 473,124,904 of NC_141874.1, forward strand.
AAACCAGGGTTCTTAAGTTGAACTTTCTGGTTAGATCTCTTATTTGAGTTTTACCTGTGCATTAGATGAGTACTTATTGTATGCTTGTTGTTTGTCTGTGATAGAATACCCGGAGTGCGCTGCCTGTTACTTCGAATCTCTAGGTTACGTGGATCATCAGCAAGGCAAGTAACACTTTGATCATACCTTTTTCTACAACCCAGTTTTATTGCATTAGATCAATCCTCACACACTGCATGATTAGGATCTAATTAAATTGTGGGATGGGAAGTAGATGAGGTAGTACCTATTACCTGTTTATTATCAAACCTTTGGGAGTTACTTCTACGTTTGCTTATTATGCCATGCTATGCTAGTAGACGTGGATTGGGTGAGTGATATCCATGACAGATGTGAGATTGATAATTAAGGGTTTATCTAAGGTGGCAACCTAACACACATCTAAGTGGATTGAGGCACCTGGGGATTCCAGGACTTGCCTGTTTTTATTTGGACTGCCACCCAGGCCCAAAGGGATCATGAGATTATTCATACTAGAAACTTCCGTGTGCAGCCACAAGCCATTATGGGCTCTGGCATAGTTGACTAAGTTGTGCGAACTCTTACAGGGTAGACTAGCAGATGTAGGGGAAAGTAGGCGTACCGGTCTATCCGTCGTAAGGTGCTAGCGCTTCTGAAAGACTGTGTCTCGGTCATCCGTCTTCTCAAACACCCTGTAGTGCGAGAAACCAAACGAAGGCGATCGAGTCTTGTGGGGAAAAGTGCGCAAACCTCTGCAGAGTGTAACAAACTAATCATGGTTAGCCGTGTCCCCGGTTATGGACATCTTGAGTATCTAGTACCTGGATTATCATGTGAATCTCAACATGTTACTCTAAATTAATTTTTGTGGGGTTTTAATGATGTTACTTAATTGGGATTGAGAATGCTGTCAACCATTCTCAATGTTTAACAACCACCATGATAGTAATTAATTTTATTCCTTTGAAGTAGGGAAAAATTGGCTTTACGCAAAACAGTAACCATAGAGCTTTCCACCAGCCAAATATGCATATAGTATAGCTGTTGCATTCCATTACTCTCTATGTGTTACCTTGCCAGCATATTCCATGTGCTGACCCGTTTTCGGGCTGCAACATTAATGTTGCAGACTTTTCAGACGACAATTGAGGAGTTTTAGGTCGTGGTTCTATACTCAGTGATGCCGTTGGAGTTGATGGACTCACTTATCTTCCAAGCCTTCCGCTGTTATCGTTATTAGATGGCCTTAAGCCATATTTATTGTAATAAGTTCTCTTTTGAGACACTCGATGTAATAAGTGCGTGATTGCTACTCTGCTATAAATCCTCCGAGTACTGTGTGGTGTCAGCATTACTGATCCAGGGATGACACCGGAGCACAGAGATCAGACTGTTTGAGGTCTGGTCGCTACACAAGGCACCCCAAGTAAATGTTCAAGGAGACTCAAGCATCTAAGCTTGGGGATGCCCCGGAAGGCATCCCATCTTTCTTCAACAAGTGTCGGTATGTTTTCGGATTCGTTTCGTTCATGTGATATGTGCAAATCTTGGAGCGTCTTTTGCGTTTAGTTTTCACTTATGCACCATGCTGGTATGAGATATTACATGGTTGGTTTATAGAATTCTCATTGCACTGCACTTATATATTTTGTGTATGGCTTTATAGAATGCTTCATGTGCTTCACTTATATCATTTGAAGTTTGGATTGCCTGTTTCTCTTCACACAGAAAACCGTTGTTTGAAGAATTCTCTTTTGCTTCACTTATATTTATTAGAGCATGGTCTTTTGTAGAAAGAATTAAACTCTCATGCTTCACTTATATCTATTTAGAGAGTCAACAGGAATTGGTCATTTGCATGGTTAGTCATAAAATCCTACATAAAACTTATGGATCACTGAATATGGTATGTTTGATTCCTTGCAATAGTTTTGCGATATAGAGATGGAATATGTGGGAGGTACTAGTAAATGGTTGTGTTTAGTAAGAATATTGGTGTTAAGGTTTGTGATTCCCGAAGCATGCACATACAGTCTCTCATTATGCTATGAAGTTGGAGCATGATTTATTATTGATTGTCTTCCTTATGAGTGGCGGTCGGGGATGAGCGATGGTCTTTTCCTACCAATCTATCCCCCTAGGGGCTTGTGTGCTTTGGGCACTACAGTTCCCTTACTAACTGATCGGAGTGGTGGTCCTCGTGCTTTGGGTACTACAGTTCCCTTTCTAACTGATCGTGTTTGGGTGCTCTGTGGTGGAGACGGTGATGTGTCAACTGGAACTAGGTTACTATCTCCTGGGATTGGGGTTAGAAGGGGAGTAGCTGGTTCTCTATCCAACTAGGTAGGGGTATCATCTGCGAGAGTCTGGGTTATGTGTAGTGGGGCTGGTTCTTGGGCAAGTACAACCGTGGTTCTATCTGCATCAACTAGTAGCACTATCTTTTCTGAAGACCGTGTTGTTACTCCCTTAGATACTGCCATCACCCACTCCAATTCAAATGGCTGATAAACAAGAAAAGTAATTGAATGTACAGACATTGTATGATAAGACAGGTGCAATGGATAGTGGGGAATAAAAGAGGGCATGAAATAATTCACATTTATGTTGTCTAACCAAACATGATAGCATGACACAATTTCACATATATGATGGCTAACTAAACAGGATAGCACGACACAATTTCACATTATGATGGCTAACTAAAAAAGATGGAAAGACATAGTTCAAAATATGATGACAATGTAAACAGGATGAAATGATACAACTATATAATGTGTTTATTAAATAGGTTGGAATGCCATAATTCACATACATGCCGCCTATGGAAACATGATAGCATGATATAATTCACGGATAGAATGACATAATTCAAAATATGATGACTGTAAACACTAAACATGATGAGATGATATAACTATATGATGTCTTTATTAAATGGGTTGCCATGCCATAATTCAGATACATGTTGTGTGTGTAAACATGATGGCATGATATAATTCAAATATACGATTTATATAGTAAGCAAGTAAGCAGATGGCAATCCATATATGATGTAAAAACTAAGCAATGCAAGACGACATGCATGACATGGGTAATATAACCCTGCCAAGTTTGAGCATAGACCTCAGGGGGGAAATAGGACTGGTCATTAGTCTCTGAATCCTCCTCTGAGGAGCTCTCTGTAACCAGCAAGATGTCTGCTTCAGCATGTAGCATTGTCTGCTCTGAATACCTTGTTTTCACTCCAGATACTTCCATCACCGCTTCAAATGGCTGATGCACAGGAAGAGAGTTGAATATACAAATGTTGTCGACAAAGGAACACGTAATACAAAAAATGATAGCATGATATAATTCACATACATGATGATTGGCTAAACAGCATGGCATTGGATAATTCACATATATAATGCCTTTGCAACAAGATATCATTGTATAATTCACATATATAATGTCTTGCAGCAAGATGGCAATGCATAATTCACATATATGGTAATTAGACACTAAACAGGTGGCATTCACACAAAGCATGTCTAAACAAATCAAATGACATAGCAATGCAGGACACCATACACACTATATGAGCAACATAACCCTGCCAAGTTAGAGCATACACCTTGGGGGGGGAGAAATAGGACTAGTCGTCTGTCTCTGAATCCTCCTCTGAGGAGCTGTAACCAGCGAGATATGCGCTTCGTCGGATAGCATAGTCTGCTCAGAAGACCTTGTTTTCACTCCAGATTTTCCCATCACCGTGTCAAATGGCTGATGCACACGAAGAGTAGTTGAATGTACTAACATTGTTGACAAATGTAATACGTAACGGGAAAAAAGGATTCCTGATATAATTCACATATAAGATGACTGGATAAGCAGGATGGCATTGCAAAATTCACATATATGATGCCTGGCTAAACAAGGTGGCATTGCATAATTCACATAAATGATGAATAAACTAAACAAATGGCATTCACACAAAGCATGTCTAAACTAAGCAGATGACATATTTGATGTATAAAGTAAGCAATGCAAGGCACCGTATGCATGATATAACCAACATCAGCATGCCAAGTTAGAGCGAAGACCTCAAGGGGTAAATAGGAGTGGTATTCTCCTTCTGAATCCCCCTCAGAACAGATATCTTCCTCTCGATTACAATCCTAAATGGGTGGAGGGGGGGCTGCCTTTGCGCTTACCATGGAGCAACATCTGCATGAAATTTTATTGCCATGCAAGGCTCATCTCTTTTGCTCTACATGTTCAGTTCCATTGTGTACAATAACTAACATGCATAGGAATAAAACATAGTGAGATTATGTAAGGAGTGCATGGAGAAATCCAGAGTGATGGTGCCAACCTGTGGATAGACCCAAAACAATGATAGCAGGCAGATAATGGCTTCAGTTAAAAATACAGATAATGGCTTCTTTACTATTTGTTTCCCACCCAACATGAAACTCATAGTAGACACAGGAGATTAACTAGATAGTAGATAGATACTATTGATTGCGGCCCCGATATGTACCCCACAACCATTTAAAAACTCAAGTTTGACCATTAGTTTGGAGCTGACTCAGAGTCTAATCGGTGAACAGGACGGTAAAGTAGCATGTAATATTAAGCGATGCATAATGTAAGCAGACATGAAAGAGTGCGACCTCTCTTGCAGACCCATGTAGTCCTCGAGGTCATCTGCTTGGTTGATGATGGTAATGCAGTTGTCATGGCTGCCAGCAGCGGGGAAGAAGATTTGAGGTGGCGAAAGACAGTCTGGAGGCCGGATCCCTACTGTGTTGGACCCTTCTGTTGTTGGAGCAGCTGAGATGGGGTGGACGACGGCATAGCAGGAGCGGGACAAACCACACAAGGTTTTCTTTGACAACTATCTATAAGAGAGGTAATTCTGTAAGGGCTCATTTGAATTGGAGGATTCTAACAATGCAGGGATAGGAAATACACAGTAATAGGGTAGGAATGCACGTGCAAAATGGAGAATTTAAAAATAAAGGATTTCTGCCAATCTAGGTGTTTGGTTCACAAGAATTGGAAGATCACAGGATGCAAAGAAGCATGGTGAGATTAAGTCAAACCACAAGAAAATGTACGGTTATAATGCTATAATGCTACTATCTCTTAGTCTTGTGCTATATGAATAGGAATTTGAAAAGGAGGACCAGTGGATATTAAAATTCCTACATTTTTTCTTTCAAGAAGACACTAAAGGAAAAATCCTACAGTTTTCCTTTGCTCCATTCCTTTGAACCAAATGCATGAATAGTAGTACCATAGGAAACTTTCCAATTCCTATGTTTTTTCCTTCACTTTTCCTTTCAAGCACTGGCGATTCTAGCAGGCAGGCTTGAGCAAGGAAAAGCCTACACTCAAAAAATGTTTTTGTGCTACTTCTATTACTTTGGACCCAGACCACTGCCCTACTAGCTCAACTCCCAGGCCCATCGACAAATGCACAACTCAAACGCGCAGAGATAAATAATGATGGCGTTCAAGAGAATACATCACAGATAGCTAAGTTGCCTAGTACCTCACTGCTTGTCATATAGTAGGAGAAACTAATCGTATTTCACGTTACTGCGTGTGCTCAGTGGACAATATATATAACATGTAGAGTAAAAAAGGGATGCAACAAGTGTACAACCTCTTTGGTGAAGCCATGCCGATCTCAACGTGATTGGGTTGGTCAGTGAGGATGATCCGGCTGACTTGGCCGTCGGAGGAGGCACTACAAAAAAAGACACTTCCGTGATGATATGTGTTTGTCACAATAGGTCACGTTTTCTGTCATGGATGTACGTCCATGACAAATTTATGATAGAATCAAGATAGCCATACCTATGCTGTCGTAGAAGTGTTCCATGAGATTACCAAAATTATCATCACGGAAGTGTCCACTTCCATGACGATAAATCACGCGTCATGGAAGTGCTTTCGTTAAGGGTGACCGACATGTGGCATCCTCCGTAACAGAACACCGTTAAGCTATCGGGTCTGGTTTTGGATCTGATAACCCGCTAACAGCCCGGACCAATGAGGATTTTCCACGTGTAAAATTCTCATTGGCCAGAGGAAACACGTGTTGGCTCACCGTTGGGACAGATGTCATCCATTCATTGGACAGGAGGCGCCTATGATACGTCGACACATGGCACGGCCCAATAGAGGCCCATTCTGGTGAAAAGGCCGACCCGTTTGACTTGGTCAAAAGGTAACGGGCCGGCCCGCGGAAAGCCTGTTAACGGCCTGTTCGTATATAGCCCATTTACGGTCCGCTAACTCACGGTCCATTACGGACTATCCGAATTAAGCCCAATAGCTTCATCTGGGCCTTCCAATATGATTCCAACCCATTGTAACTTCCAGCCCATGTATGGCCCATGATGTCTTTCGGTCGATACGAGACCATTTGTAACTCTTGGCCCATTAATGGCCCGTGGTGAATCTGTCCTGCAATGAACAGCGTACCCCTTTATACTCATTAATGACTCATTATTCCATTGGGCCGTTTCCAACCCATGTTATCTTTCGCCCTTCTTAGGGCCCATTTATTCTTGGGCTCATTTCCAGCTTTCGGTTACTTACGGCCCGTCATTGGCCTTTTCTGCCTGTGGGCCAAATTCAGCCCGCAGTTACAATCGGCCCATTTGCGGCCCGTTACTCTGTTGGGCCGTTTTCTTAATGTCATCAAATACGGCCGATTAACGACGACCTGTTATTACCGGCCCATGAATGAACAATTCCAAATCTAGCCTGTTTACGGCCCATAATGTGGTCTGTTATTGGCCCATGTTTGGCCTATCGATCATACGGCACGTAGAATGCCCATTGATGCTACGGCCCATAGAAGGCCCATTCTTTCTACGGCCCGTAGAAGGCCCATTGTTTCTATAGCCCGTCGGAGGCCCATTGTAACTACAGTAAATATGTAGCCCATGGTTATTGTGGCCTAGTTTTAAAAAATAGGTTATTACGGCCACTACAAACCGTGGAAAAAGAACTGCACTGACTACAAGCAAACAAATAAACAAGGCAACAAGGAAATAAATAAGCAAGCAACTTACGCTAGGCTATCATGGCTATTACACATATTACATCAACTGGGCATCAAAGTTAGCCACCAGTGCAAATATAGGGAACAAAGCAGCATATCATATACACTGGTTGTCAAAGTTGGCGACCAGTGCAAATAAATGCCGCAGCAAAACAAGTCCAGAACTGAAACCACTTCACAAGAGCTCAAGAAACAATATCCTAGGTACCCATAATGCTGGAAAGATGCTTAGCAAGCTTATTAACTTTCTCTTGTTTAGCTCTTAAATCCTCCAGCACTTGTTGTTGCACCAGAAAGTATGCATTTGAATTCTGCAGGGACTTCCTCAGTCCTTCGGCTTCCTGTCGCATAACATCTGATCGATGTCTTTCAACTTGAAGTTGAGACTCAAGAAGCCGAACTGATTCAGGCAGCGAGTTCGAAGAGCTGGTGCTAGCAGTAGTAGCCAGTAACTCGAACACTACATCAAGACAGGACTTTGGGGTTGTCTCACTATCTTCAATATAGTTTTTATCAGCTTTCTTGGAGACCAACAAGGTTGTCACTATCTTGAACCTTATCTGCATTACTTCCTTTACCATTGCATAACGGGATACTCTTCTCCAATATTTTATCCGCGTTCTAAAAGAGAAACAAACAAACACATCACAGGTTTACAATGTAGCATATGAAACTCATTTTGGTAAACCAGTTTAGTAGTAAGGTGGATAGGATAACAACATGAAACAAACATATATCTATGTAGTATGGTCACTGTATGGTCTATGCCATTCTAGTTTATGTTGCCAAATCAAGATAGATACAGTTTGAATCATATCTATTTAAGACAAAGCAGCATAGATAGAATATAAGTGTGGGAAACTACACAGCAATAACAACACTTGTAATGTGCATGGCATGCGAACATAACTATTTATTCAATTGAAAATAAAATCAACATAGAGCAATTTACAACAGCAAACACGTTAAAGAAACAGGTTTAAAACATACCTATTGCGCCATTGGAGTTTCAATTGCATCCTTCAATTTGAAATTAGTTGGTATGAGTAAATACAGTGATTCAAGAGCAAAGTAGTATGAATCATAGCTACAGAAACTGACCTGAGAACAATTCTTCTTCTGCTTTAAGCATTGACTTGGCGTTCGGAGTGGTGGTCCTCGTACTTTGGGCACTGTAGTTGCCTTACTAACTGCTCGCGTTTGGGTGCTCTGTGGTGGAGACGGTGCTGTGTCAATTGGAACTAGGTTACTATCTGCCGGGGTTGGGGTTAGAAGGGGTGTAGCTGGTTTTCTGTCCAACTGGGTAGGGGTACAATATGCGTGAGTCTGAGTTATGTGTGGTGGGGCTGGTTCTTGGGCAAGTACAACTGTGGTTATATCTGCATCGACAGGTAGCACTATCTTTTCCGAAGACCGTGCTTTTACTCCCATAGATACTGCCATCACCCCCTCCAATTGAAATGGCTGATAAACAAGTAAAGTAATTGAATGTACAGACAGGTGCTATGCATAGTAGGGAAGAAAACAAGGCATGAAATAATTCACATTTATGTTGTCTAACCAAACAGAATAGCAGGACATAATTTCACATATATGATGGCTAATTAAACAGGATAGCATGACACAATTTTAAATGTATGATGGCTAACTAAATAGGATAGAATGACATAATTCAAAATATGATGACTATGTAAACAGGATGAGATGATATAACTATATCATGTCTTTAGAAAATGGGTTGGCATGCCATAATTCAGATACATGCTGTCTATGTAAACATCTTGGCATGATATAATTCAAATATATGATTTATATACTAAGCAAGTGAGCAGAGGGCAATCGCATATATGCTGTGTCAACTAAGGAGATGGCATTCAATATTGTGCATATGATGTAAAAACTAAGCATTGCAATACAACATATGCATGATATGAGTAATATAACCTTGCCAAGTTTGAGCATACACCTCAGGGGGATAATAGGACTGGTCATCTGCCTCTGAATCCTCCTCTGAAGAGCTCTCTGTAACCAGCAAGATATCTGCTTCAGCGGGTAGCATTGTCTGCTCTGAAGACTTTGTTTTCACTCTAGATTTGTCCATCACCAATTCAAATGGCTGATGCACATGAAGAGCAGTTGAATATACAAACATTGTCGACAAATGCAACGAGAAATACAAAAAAAGGACGACATGATATAATTCACATATATGACGCTTGGCTAAACAACATGCCATTGCATAATTCACATATATAATGCCTTGCAACAAGATAGCATTGCATAATTCACATATATAATGTCTTGCAACAAGATGGCATCGCACAACTCACATATATGGTAATTAGACACTAAATAGGTGGCATTCACACAAAGCATGTCTAAACTAAGAAAATGACATAGCAATGCAAGATACCATACACATGATATGAGCAACATAACCCTGCCAAGTTAGAGCATGCACCTCGGGGGGGGGATAGGACTGGTCATCTGTCTCTGAATCCTCCTCTAAGGAGCTATCTGTAACCAGCAATTCATGCGCTTTGTCAGATAGCATTGTCTGCTCTAAAGACCTTGTTTCCACTTCAGATTTTTCCATGACCGTGCCGAATGGCTGATGCATAGGAAGAGTAATTGAATGTACTAAAATTGTTGACAAATTTAACACGTAATAAAAAATGATGGTATGATATAATTCACATATAAGATGACTGGCTAACCAGGGTGGCATTGCAAAATTGACATATATGATGCCTGGCTAAACAAGATGGCATTGCATGATTCACATATACGATAAAGAAACTAAACAGATGGCATTGACACAAAGCATGTATAAACTAAGCAGATGACATATTGATGTATCCAGTAAGCAATGCAAGGCACCATATGCATGATATTACCAACATCAGCATGCCAAGTTAGAGCGAAGACCGCAGGGGTTAAATAGGAGTGGCCTTCTCCTTCTGAATCCCCCTCAGAACAATTATCTTCCTCTTGATTACGATCCGAAATGGGTGGAGGGGGGCTGCCTTTGCGCCCACCATGGAACGACGTCTGCATGAAATTTTATTGCCACACAAGGCTCGTGTCTTTTGCTCTACATGTTCAGTTCCATTGTGTACAATAACTGACATGCATAGGAATAAAACATAGTGAGATTATGTAAGGAGTGCATGCACAAATCCAGAGTGATGGTAGCAAACTGTGTATAGACCCAAAACCAATGATAGCAGGCAGATAATAGCTTTAGTTAAAATATACAGATAATGGCTCTTTTAATGTTTGTTTGCACCCAACATGAAACTCATAGTAGACACCCGAGATTAACCAGATAGTAGACAGATAGTACTGATTGCTGGCCCAATATGTACCCCACAACCATTTAAAAACTCAAGTTTCAGCATTAGTTTGGACCTGACTCGGAGTCTAATAGTTGAACACGATGATAAAGTAGCATGTCATCATATTAAGTGATGCATAACGTAAGCAGACACGGAAGAGTGCGACCTCTCTTGAGGACCCGTGTAGTCCTCAAGGTCACCTGCTCAGTTGATGATGGTAATGCAGTTGTCGTGGCTGCCGGCGGTGGGGAAGAAGATCTGAGGCAGCGAAAGACAGCCTAGAGAGCGGATCCCTGCTGTGGTGAACCCTTCCGTCATTGGAGTAGCTGAGATGGGGTGGAACACAACGCAGCAGGAGTAGGACAAACCACACAAGGTTTTCTTTGACACATATCTGTAACAAAAGTAATTGTGTAAGGGCTTGTTTGAATTTGAGGATTCTAACAATCCAGGGATAGGAAATAGACAGGAATAGGATAGGAATGCACGTGCAAAACAGAGAATTTAAAAACACAGGATTTCTGCCAATCTGGGTGTTTGATTCACAAGAATTGGAAGATCACAGAATGCAAAGAAGCAAGGTGAGATTAAGTCAAACCACAAGAAAATGTACGGTTATAATGCTATTATTCTACCATCTCTTAGTCTTGTGCTTCATGAATAGGAATTTGAAAAGGAGGACAAGTGGAAATTATAATTCCTACGGTTTTTCTTTCAAGGAGAAACTAAAGGAACAAATCCTACAGTTTTCCTTTGCTCCATTCCTTTAAATCAAATTCATGAATAGTAGTACCATAGGAAACTTTCCAATTCCTATGTTTTTCCTTCACTTTTCCTTTCAAGCACTGGCGATTCTAGTAGGCAGGCTTGAGCAAGGAAAAGCCTACACTCAAAAAATGTTTTTGTGCTACTTCTATTACTTTGGACCCAGGCCACTGCCCTACTAGCTCTACTCCCAGGCCCATCGACAAATGCACAGGTCAAACGCGTAGAGATTAATAATGATTGCGTTCAAGAGAGTCTATCACAGATAGCTAAGTTGTGTGGTACCTCACTACTTGTCATATAGTAGGAGAAACTAATCGTATTTCACGTTACTGCGTGTGCTCAGTGGACAATATATATAACATGTAGAGTAAAAAAGAGATGCAACCAGTGTACAACCTCTTTGGCGAAGCCATGTCGATCTCAGCGTGATTGGGTTGGTCGGTGAGGATGATCCGGCTGACTTGGCTGTTGGAGGAGGGGAAGAAGATCTTAGGCATCTTGAGATGGAGCCCGGGGTACTGCTCCGCTGTGAGGGAGGGTTTCGTCGTTGGAGCAGCTCCGGTGAGTTGTACGACACTGAGGCTGAAGCAGGACAGGAGAGACAACGCTAACCTAAGTGGAATTCTAATAGCATCTCCAATAGATGACGTAAAATACATAACCACAAAGTGCTAGATGTAAAATACATCATCCGCTCATGTCTGAACTTAACAGTCGAAACTGAATTTAACTGTCGAAACTGAACTTAACTGTCGAAACTGAATTTTGCTGTCGAAACTGAATTTTACTGTCGAAACTGAATTTTGCTGTCGAAACTGAATTTTACTGTCGAAACTTAATTTTACTGTCGAAACTGAATGCACTAGCTAGTAGCAGAAAAAGCAGTAGCAGCGCGTGCGAGAGCCGGGACAACCGGTCATGTAGAAGCATCAGGTGAGGATACCCTGAGCTGCCAGCCACCACCGGCCGAACAACCGCCCCCCCGCCGCCCGCGGCCGGTGGTGCGTCGCCCCGCCCGCCCCGAAGCCACTCCCCACCGCCGGTCCTCCGCAGCCCCGACCATCCCTCTAGCCCCCCACGTGCCGAGCTTTTTCTCCGGCGATCCCCACGCCACCGCCCCACCCTGAACCCTAAGATAGATACTGGGGTACCTCTCCGGCGAGCCTGCCTCCCCGCTGCGGCTGGTTCTTACTTAACTCTGACGAGCCCCCCCATCCCCTGAAAATCGACTGACCCGAAAGTCGATTCTGTCGACTGAAGGGTAGCTAAATCGGAGCAGCATCGCAAGCAAGAGAAAGAGCGAGAGCAGCAGCTCGAGCAAGAGCAAGAGCAATAGCAAGAGCAGACCAAGCAGGGGACCGAGAGCAAGAGCAGAGCAGCAGCGCGAGCCAGAGCTAGAGCAGCAGCAAATCCTACTAATGTGGACGTCGCCGCCGAGGGAGCGACGCCATGGAGGAAGTGGCCGGCGACGCCACCGTTGATGGAGCCACGTCGTGTCGGCTCGGGGCCGAGCGCCGGCAGCACCGTGAGATCGGTTCAAGAAGAAAATGCGGCGATTAGTGTACAACCTATTTGGTGGCGCCAATTAGGTCAAAGCTTCATCCGAGGAAACGGTGATGATGATGCTCTTCCGGTGGTGCATGTGAAGACAGTGGTGTGGGAATGGAGGTGGCGTGAAAGATGAGGGGAACGTCGGGGCAGCTCCTTGGAGGTGGAGGACGGGGTGGCTGACCGGCGGGACGACGAGATCGACGACGGATCCTCATACGGTACGGTGGATGAGGGACGTCGTGGTGTTGCTGTGGACGACGTCGTTGGGGAAGAGGCTCCGGCTGGGTGGCGGACGGGGGAGGGTGTGGGGCTTCGCGGGTTTTCGCGGCCTCGGTGTACGAATGGGTGGGCAGATGGGATGGGAGTGGGGAACCATGGCTTAGGGACGCGCTTGTCTGAAATGTGGGGTAAGTTATGAAATTACCTCCACCGATTTGAGCTGGGCGGTTTTTTCGGTCCAGGGGTATCATGGGCATTTCGCGTGTCGGGATTTCACAGGAGGTGGGAGTTTTCGTGCGCGTTGTAATTTTGGAATAGCAAGGCGCGGGTTGATATGGAGGGAGTTGTCGAAGCACAATGAGACAAAGATATATCTTAAATATTTCGGGGTAACAAGGCGCGAGTTGAAGAGGCGGGAGTTTCGCAGCACGATAGACAAAGACGCTAGCTTGAAATTTTGGGAGAACAAGATTAACGTGTACCCAAGAAAGACAATTCGCACCTCATCACTAGAGAGAGCTATGTCCCGTTTTACTATATTACTAGAAATGCATTCAAATACAACAAAAAAACAAAAAAAATAGGACAACAAACATAACGTGTACAGTACCAAAACAATTTGCACTTCCCTCAACAATAAAAAAAGAATGTGTGTTGTCTTGCATATGGACTAAATTTGAGTACATTTTCCTTGTTTGAATGGGATTGTACTCGGGTTAGTTATACAACCATCTAAATATTATCTTCACCACACATGACATGAATATAGGAGAAGTAAATTCCTATATAAATACGAACTACATGTACATACGATCTCAAATTCAAATATATGTATAGATTTTATGTTGAATTCAAATCATAGTACATGTATGCTCTAGCTAGATGTTCGGAATCTAAACCATGTTTGATATACTACATACAATGTGTTGAACAAGCACACCACACACACAACAAACACCATTTAGACTAGTAAGGTACACGTGCATTGCACGCATGAGATTTGACAACCAAATTATGAATAAATACCACATTATAGCATGTAAGCTTTGATTCATATATTCATGATGTAGATGTTCATTTAATTCTTATAGTTCATTTCATTCAAAATCATCTAGGTTTTATAAGAAAGCTAATCTATTTTAAGATTCATGGAATTGTGCGTTGTAAGGCATAAAGTAAAAACAAATAATGGAAAATCATGTAGAAAAACATTTGGGCAATTCTGGTACGGAAGATTCTAGAACAAATAAGAAGTGCTTGTGTTTTGAGGTTTGTGCATTATGCTTAAGTTCAACCATGGAGTTTTCTAGATTGTACATGTGGCAAAATCTGGTCGAATCTAGATGATATCCAATGGCCAGTTGTGCTCAAATTTGCCATCTCTGCACCATCGGATTGGCCTCATCCAATGAGCATCTTTCAAAGTTAAAGTTATCCGCACACTATATAAAAAATATAATATATAATATATATATAGGGGTAGAGATATAGATATGAGATGCGAAAGCCACCCATAATCTCCAATTAGAATAGTGTGTCCATGCATGGATGCAATGTGGCCAAATGATGTCTGCCATCGATATCTCAAATACAAATCAGTCTGACCTTGTTCAATGTGTATACAGTACAACATGCTCGTTTCCAAACCACACCACGCATATCTCAGTTATATTCATGCATGCATGGGTTTCAAACATCATGATCTCTTATTCAAATATTTGAATTCTACTTTACATTGATTATGACGTCACCTAGTCTTTTACACCCACATAGTCATCTTCTCTTTGTAATTGTACCATTAACTTTCTCTCGTGCATGCATGCACACACAGCACCAGTCAACATTATCCATCACGCACATGCGATCTTTTTCTTCAGGTCAATCTCCCATGCATTCACACACACACACACACACACACCTCCCCCTCCCCATTATATCGGGCATTCTTTATCTCTCACGTGCATGCGCAATGATCGATGTTCCTCTATCTGTATGTATATATAGCTAGGTCTTTCATAGTTTTCCACACAAACAGATCAATCTATATATCTAGTGAGGCCTCACCCTCTTTCCCACATCCACATCAATCAATCTATACCTCTCTATATAGGATTACATAGCTAATACACCCACATTGATTATATATCCAACGTCCCCCTCTCATCATCCATGCGTCAGCTTCATCTCTCAAATGCATGCATAGTGGCGAAGATAGGGGCAGCAAGGGCCTCGCCCCCACCCCTAACATCACTATATATTGAGGCTAATATGAATGTGATCATTAGAAAATTGCTGGTAAAATGGTTTAAGTTGATGAATTGGCCCTCCTCGTAAAGGATTAGCAATGCTTGGCCCCTAGCTCATTTATTTTTCATGGCTCTGCCACTGCGCGCAACAGCGCACGTTCTCGCCCCCTCTCTTCAAATATCGATCTCGCACTTGTGCACTCCTTCATAGTCTCCCTCCACTTGGCCCCTCGCACCATCTTCTATCCCCCACCGGATTTTGCCACATGTACAATCTAGCAGACTCCATGGTTGAACTTAAGCATAATGCACAAACCTCAAAACACAAGTGCTTCTCCTTTGTTCTAGAATCTTTCCTATCATAACTGCCCAAACTTTTTTCTAGTTGAATTGCCATTATTTGTTTCTACTTTATGCTTTACAACACACAATTCCATGAATCATAAAATAGATTAAGGGCTTATTTGATTCAAAGGATTCTCAAAGGAATTTTGGAGGATTCTAATCCTTAGGATTTTTTCCTATCTTGGTTGTTTGATTTGTAGATTTGTAAACCATAGAAATTTTTCCATTGGATTCATTTGAACTAGATTTCATAGGAAACATCCCATCCAGTCAAACCACTTTGAAAGAATCTTGCGTTTTTTCTATGCACAATCAAACACTTGTACAATCCTATAGGATTCAAGACAACATTCCACTCTAATCCCATGTTTTTCCTATTCCCGCGTTTTGGAAATCCTTCGAATCAAAGAGGACCTATCTTTTTTTATAAAAACTAATTTATTTTGAATGAGATGAACTATAAAAATTAAACGAAGGTCTACATCAGGCATATATGACTCAGAGCTTACATGCTATAGTGTGGTATTTATTCATAATTTGGATGCCAAATCTGATGCGTGCAATGCACGTGTACCTTACTAGTACTTCGAGTATGTGCAAACACGTAAATTAGAATTCCAATGGCACGCTACATAGTGTCTCTCTTACAGTTCATGAAGCTACGTGGCACATGTGGAGGCGTTGTCGCGACCTCCTTGTGTGGATTGATCACAGTGATGTGTTGTTGCTTCCAGAAAGATGTACTCGTCCTCTCTGAGCCACACTGGCGGTACATGCATGAAGCGAAGATGTGCATGCATGCCACGCACACACTCATTCCCTCGCACGCACACGCAGGTACATGGGGCGAAGAATTTTTGTACGAAGATCCATCCCATGTGATAATTTGACACGTGTAAAGTCCTTCATTTCAGTGATGGTCAATTAATACAGCGCATGCAAATTGAGTGGATGTGAGGGCGGAAGAAAGACATTACTACTCCACTGTGCATGTGAGTAGTTAAATCATGGGGTGCCAATACTTCCATTGATCTCCTTCAAATTTTGTGCCAATTTTTGACCATATTTGTAAGTAACATAATATTTATGCATGTCATAAAAAGTGGCACAAAAAAGGGGGCCAATAAACCAGGACGCAGGCAGCATGATCAATTTTTGCCAGGGCTACTGTTGGTGGCCTTTGTATTTAAATATGGACGGAATGGAGTAGTATTGTCTTTATCTTAGCCTCGTAGGGCTCTCCCAGTGCCTAGGATCTTCTCCCCGCCTCGCCCACCGGATCCCGCCATGGATGATCCCGCCATGGATAATCCCTTAGATCCCAGGATCCCATGGGCTGCCCTCTCACTACGGCCCGCAGCACTGCCTCCTTTGAGCGAGACTCACATGTGTTTTAGAGGGGATAAATTGCTCTGGAATCACAGATCGGTGGCGCCGGAGGGCATGCCAGGGCTGCATTTCAGGTGGTGGGCAGCAAGGGCAAATCGGATCGAGGAAGCATTGCATCGATTGGAGAGAAGTTCCAAGGAGTTGCGCCTGGCGCAACACAAGGCAGAGGTGTAAGTCAATCTCAGGGGAGAGATGCTGAGGGAGTTCATCATCTGGCAGTGTCGCGTTGATTTCGAGCTAGAGCTAATGGCAGAGATCATATTCACGGAGTCGACTACGGAGGAAAGAACGCGCATGCCTGCGCAATGGCATGAGCAGTCGGTGCAACTGTTCTAATGGGCGGTAGGAGAAGCCAAATCCCAGGACCAGTTGCGGCGGCGCTGCTGGGCATCAGGGCATGCGTTGTAGGTGAGGTGAGCTGCCCTCCTTCCCCGCCAGCGATGCAGTGACCTAGTCGGTTGCTGCTACAGTGAACTTGCAACGCTATGTCTGTTTGCAACCTTGACAATCACTCCATCTGCATGTATTGTTTTCCTATAAAAAATACTTGGTCGTCTGGAAAAAGATGGTAATTGATTTATCACTATTTTTAGAATGGTTGGTCGTGACAATCAACCGAAGCCACAACCAGAAGTCTCGATCGCCGCACGTGTCATGTTCTCTGTGAGGCATGAATAGAACAATGCTAAAAATGAGATGACTAGCAAATTAGATCATTCTTTATCGCCAATAGAACAATGCCTCTTGCTAGTAATATATAATAAGAGTAGAGAGTAGATATATGGCACTGGGCTGCCGTGTTTCATGCTCCTCCGTCGTACTCCAGTGGAAAACTTGAGTATACCGCACGGTTATTTGCTCCTCCTCAGGTCGTCGGCACATTTATATGAGCAGTCAAATCACAAGGCCCCGCCTTCCAGCAGTAATGAGCCGCCAAATCACAAAGGCCCTCGCCTCTCTTGAAACCGACCTAGCTAGACTGCCCCACCCTCCAGCCTTTTAAAAAATGTATACTTCTGTACATTAGTAGGATCGATGGATTGCACCATGGAGCAAAACTAACAAGATGAAATTAAAGAAAAAAGGTGGTACATATAGAGAGCGCTCGTTGCCAAATTATTCATATAGTACTATTAAAAAAGCTAGTACGTGCTTAAATGCGGTGCTAAATTCTATTAAAGAAATTAGCATACCTATTTAATTCTTGGGTTCTTATTATTTATGCCACTAGTTTGTGTATCACTACTTAGTTTTGCCATTAGAAGTTACAACTACTCAAAAATGTCATCGATCCATGAGATGCCTGCTCAAAAATGCAATTAGATATCTCAAAAATGCCATCATTAAGTTAGATGTTTGCTCAAAAATAACATTAGACATTGTGATTTTCACGTCAAACCCGTTGACCCGGTTACATGACAAAAATAAGCCGATTCTCACAATGATAAGTGTGGCCCCGCTTGTCAGGAGTAACCAAGTGAACAATTTTACAGGAAAATAAGAACGTTGTTGGGATCAAGTAGGCCCCACATTTTATTTTACTGTAGTGAGATAGAGGGAGAGCTGGCATGTTGGTCCATCGGTATTTATGTCATTATAACATGGCAAAAGAGATTTGAGTCACAATAAGGGTGTCCAGCACAACATAGCCGTCAAATAAAACTAAGCACCCTGAAATTCTTTGACAAAAGTAAGCCCACTGAAATTC
Organism: Triticum urartu; assembly: GCF_056163025.1. Classification (NCBI taxonomy): domain Eukaryota; kingdom Viridiplantae; phylum Streptophyta; class Magnoliopsida; order Poales; family Poaceae; genus Triticum; species Triticum urartu. Next base: position 473,143,558 of record NC_141874.1, read on the forward strand.
TTTGACAACTAAACTGCTAGCTACATGATGTTGGCCATATATATTGTAAGTATATAATGTGAAGAAACGAGTGGTAGTCATAGTACTAAACCAATTAAAAGATGAACTGTAAGAAATACTAGTATGTACGTACTGAAGAGTTAAAGTAACGAGAAGAAACATAACATAGTTCTGCTGGGGGCTCAGCACAACACACCCGTCAAATAAAACTAAGCACACCAGAAATTAAACGAAGCAACTAATCCGGTAGACACTACATTAGAACCACCATGAGCAACGACACTGCCACCTTACTCAGAGTCCTCGTCCACATCCTTGACTTCGTCCTTGTCCCTCTTCCTCTTGAGCGATACTTCTTTGCTTGAACCGCACACTTGGCTCTTGCTCTTCATCCAACCCTTGTAGATATTGAAACAAAGGTAGTCATCCATTGCAACATAGTGGATGTGGTCTATATCTAGTACATTCCACTGCCATGAACGACGAAACATGTGTGCAGGTTTCTTTAGTTTACCGTACGAAGGATGAACCATGGCTCCTGCCAGGGTCAGCATTGAAGGCTTATCATGGGAGGACAAAATCCCATTTTTCTGGAGGTCGAAGGGTTTGCCTACAACGAGGCCTATCCGTTCCAGGAGTCTTTCATCGTTCGTAAAGTCTACAGTAACGAATTTGACTCGGCCACCCTCGAGGAACTTCTTAAATTCCTCGCACTCAACGTTGGCATGACATATGTGGTAGACCAAGCTTAAGTCATGCACACAAACCTGGATCACGGCAGGCTTCTTCCTCTCTTCCTCCTTTAGATTCTTCTCTTTTCCCAGGACTGTGGTGTACTCAACATCTAGCCCAGTGACCCACTCATCATTTGAGTTTTCGAACATGCGTCTGAAGCGATCAAGGCATCCTCTCACCGTCGTGGAAGAACGGGTGTAGATGTCCTCGAACTCATCGCCGGTGATGGTTCTAACCATGTACTCACCGCTGACCATGAAGATTTGGGATGCCATGGATTTGGGAGGAGGGTTAGGATTAGTGGAACTGCCGTAATGTGAAAGGACGGGACGACTAGGAGCGGTTTATCAATTGTAAAAATGCCGAGTGGGGGGAGGCGTGCAAACGGCAGGGTAGTGGCTTGCCTGGTGGATAAATGGATTCATGCACAGTACTATGGGGGCGCAATTAGATGTCATGTCTACTCGACGCGCAATTAAATGGCTTTCGATGTCATGTCAAGCGTCGGCAAAATTACAGGTGATACGAAGCTCCCGAGAGCCCTTGGATCTGAGATCGAACGGTTGCATGGAGTGATTCTAGACCTATGGGTGAATATCCTATCCTAGAGGGTTATTCTGCAAATTTTCAGCAACTTAGCATGCGATTGTTCGATCTCAGATCCAAGGTCTACCAGCAGCCCGTATCATGGTCGCGCCTACCACGACCGTCACCTCGCTCGCGCGGCCGCGCCCTTGGAGATTTAACACGGTGCGTTAGGCTATCTGATGTTGGCATGTCATGCATAGTCATCACTTAGTCACTCATACTACAACAAGGTTAGCTATAAGGTTGGTTATAAGAATATTTTTTTGTTTACTTCTCTCTATCTCTTTCTTCATAGTATTTATTGCATTTGACAAGGAGTGACCTCTTCCAATGAAATGGTGCTTAGATGAGGTGCTATGGGCCTTAAATGGCTTAGCAACTCAAGTCCCCAATGCATAGGTGCTTCATTTTTTGTTGCTAAATTTGCTTCATCTAGGTACACGTGCTTAGCACCATTTCTTCCTGGGGTCACAAAACTAGTCTCTCTCTTCTTAATTAACTTGCCACATTAGACTTTATGCCTATGTGGTAGGCTTAGCACCTGTAGGATCAAGTACAATAGTGGGCTATAAGTCCGCTTTACATGGCATTTTTGCATATGTGGGGGAAAGAGGCAAGGAAAAAGTGGAGGAGTGGGCTCTCAAGCAAGAGCCAGCCTCTACATGGTGGAGCATCGGGAGAGGCACCTGTATGGAGGTGGTTAGGAATCGGGAGACTCGCGCCGGTCGTAGCGCCGCAGTTAAAATGATAATGGCAAGTCAAATCACTGGGCCCCACCTGTCCAGCAGTAACTCGCTGTCAAATCACACAACCCTACGTTTGCAGCAGCTTACTCCCTCATCTTCTCGTGTCTCTGTCGAATCGACTAGGCGGAACTGCACCGCCTACCGCGCGGGAAAAGCTTCACCCTCGACTTTTAAATAGTATAGTATAATAATTTTGTATCCATGGATTGCGCCATGGAGCAAAGCCTCAAGAAAATGGCGATACACATTTACGGAGTACAGTATACAGCACGCCTGTCGCGTTCGCGTCGCACCCCAGGCGGTCGGTCGGTCTGGCATGCCGCTCTCCGAATGGAACGCGCGTCATATTGCGTTTGCACACACATGTGGGACCGCAATTGAGAACCAACCGTAGGCACACTCCCCGGCCCCGCAAGTCAGGTGAGTTAATAGAAGAGAGAGACGAGCGATAGTACTAGAGAAGTGTTGTACAGACGTTGGTGCTTGGACGATCCCTGCATGACACGGAAGATCAGTTCGTCCATGCATGTGACCAGACTCCAGCAGACACGCCTGGATTGGCTATCGTCTACATATCATGCAGGCTGTGTTGTACAGGGCAGTAGTTCTAGTGAGAAATCTAAAATAAGGTTTCTTGTCATCTCGCAAAATTAGGTGTCATGTGCTTCGGATCACTGCGAAGGTTAAACATCGACAACTGAGTTCCTCCAAGGCGCTAGTCATGGGGGCCACATGCACGAAGACTACTCGGCTGCCATCTATGTCAAGTCGGCTATGTTAATTAGGGCATCTATCGATGGACCCCTTTTCTATGAGTTTATCTTTAATTTGAGCTTTGATCCTCGTCTAGTTTGTCCGTCGGGATTCATGTTGTCTCCTTTGGGCAGTGAGGTTATGGTTTCTTGTCATGTTATAATTCGGTGCTTCAGATCAAAATGAGGACAACTACGCTTCCAGGGCACGAGCATGAAGACAGTCATTGACGAGGGCAAGCCAGCTCTGATAGACAAAACAAAACTAGTAGTACTCCACTGTATAGGCAGGAGCCTCCACGCTTGCTTGCTAGTGTTGCTCTTTTCACACCATCTCGTCCTCTCCAGATCTAAAGACGACAGCGGTGGCCACACAATCTCTCTCCGCTCACTGCTGGTCACAGATCCAACCGGTTCTCTGCGGTGGGGAAGGTGAGAAGGTGGAACGTTCATGCGGTCGTCCTCGGCGACGGCTCTTACCCACTGCCAGCGCATCCCGATTAGCGTGCCTTGCCGTTATCTCCCAAGCACCGCTGGCTAGGGAGGGCCTCCGACCCCTTCTTCCTCGATGTCGTAGTGTGGGTAGATTCGGCCTCTCGCCGCCCACCTAGTGACATCCTGATGACCCTCAGGTATAACTTCCTTCCAAACTGGCCTTGCTCTACTTCCCGAGCTCCTGATGTCGCTTCATTTGTCTCTTTTACTATTTCCTAGGCCCCCTCGTAGATAGGATCGATCGGCTGTTCGAAAGCCACCTATTTTTTTACTGTTAAGAGGTAAAACTAGTTCATGCACTCGAATCTAGTACTACCTGGTTCAAACAAGGAAGAAAGGGGGTGGGGTGGGGGTGGGGGGTGGGGGAAGATTTGTGACATGAATCTAGGACTTGGTCGAAAGAGGAAATAATGGGGGCGAAAAGTAGCAGAGACTGGCTATCCAACTTGTCTCTAGGTCTAATAGGGAAATAAAAGGAAACGCAGTACGAACTCAATATAAACCCGATCTATTGGTTGAAAAAGGAAAGAAAGTGGCGACTGGGGGACAAGTCAATAGAGTAATTCCAGCACTAGATTTTCTAGCCTCACATAGTATAAGGTGGCTATACCGAACAAAAATGGGACCAACCCAGATATCCTGTTCTGATGTTTGTTGCCCCGAGCCACTCTTACGTAATGCCACTGGTAAAATGTAGCAGTCGCACTACTAAACGTAAGGACACATTAAACCAATGTTGCTGGTAAAATGAAGCAATGGCACCATTAAAGTAATGTCATATTTAACGGTTGTCGTAGTTAATCGTAATGCCCACACTAATATCTAGCAATGCTGCTGCTTTAGAAATTGCTACTGTCCTTGTAGGATTGCCATTCAGATAAGGAACATGCTTCTTTTCATTTGATGTATGTTTCATCACTTGTTAGTCACCCTCATTTCCACCTTTTTTGTGCAAACAGAGATATACATTTCACCATTGATCTTAGTTGAACTACACAAATGATATCCAAATTATAGTTGAACATTCCAGGAGCTTCACAACCAACCTTGATGTTGCTCAATTTTATTGCAACTAATGAAGGAGAAGCTCTGTGGGTTTCGTTTTCTAATGGAAATGGAACCGGGGCTGGAGCCCTTTTCTTAAAAAATGAAGAAGCTGCTAGCTCATGGGACATTGCTTCATTTTAGGTGAACTGCACCAAAAGGTCCCATGAATTGAATCATCCATGTTGGTGACTACTGTCATCCCTTCTACGATGGTGTTGACTGCAGATATGGTTCCCATCATGATGTATGTTCCTTTTTGGTCTGACCGTTTGCCAAAGATCCTGCATGTTGAGTCTGCTCTTGTGCTACTGTTTTGGCACTGCCATGATAAAGCAGTAATGTTATTATTTTGCACCTTAATCTAGTGGCATTATTAATTTGAGTGTTTTGACACTGCTAGTGCCACTAATTTTTTTATATATCAAAGGAGGGGGTTTCCTCCGATTTCATTAAAGAAACCCTACCGTAGAGAAGCATTATCCGACAACATCTCAATGTAAACGGGTAGTTATGCAACTACTACTAGACCAGATTGAGTACTAGCAGGAGACAAGTTCGCCACATAAGCTAGGCAGGTAGGGGGACACAACACCAACTCAACCAAGTTTGGATTACAGCCCAAATGCTACCACAGAAACATCAGGGGGGAAGATAGAGCTAGCTTCAGCATCCTAGTCTAAGCACCCCCAGCCTCCATCCTTGCGACACACGGTACACCTCATTTGCCACCTGCTCGACCCTAGTGCCACTGATAAAATGAAGTAATAATACAGTTAAAATAGAGCAAGTGTCCTCTCTATCATTTCATTTCCAATGTAGATAAAGAAAGTGCTTCTCTTTGTTAGTATATGTTTCATATGTTTCATCAACTAGTCCCATTGTTAATGTTTAAGCGTTTCTACAAACTGGGGTGCTTAATTTTAGTTGACCTGCACAAAAATAGAGATTGTTATGTCTCAAGGCCCCTCCTTGTACTACCGATGTACACTGATGTTCATCACTGGCAGAAGGTGTATCGAGGTGACTTGGGTCGATTTCCAGTATGAGGCGTCGCAGGGCCCATCTCGCCCTCGCAGCATGGCATACTATGATACTATCGCAATATTTTCTTCTATTTATTAGTGTATGTTTCATCAACTAGTGCCACTATAATGTAATCACACTTTTTCATTATCTATGCAAACTGGGTTATTCAGCTGCATTTTGGTGGAATTGCACAAATGTACGGATGGAACCGACATATATGAAGAGTGCGAGGTGTGCCAAGTAAAAATTACCGACACCAACCATGCTCCATGCACGCATTGGCATCCACCACCACCAGTGGGATGTGTGGCACTCTCTATGGACGCATCTTTCTCGGCAGAAAATCCTCTAACCAAATACTAGTAGCTTATATTGGCAGTTTTCTAGGGAGTACTCTTTTCTGAAAGAAGCACCAATCTATATTTTTTTATTTGTACAGTGTCACAACTTTGACTCAAAGGTCCAGAGCTATTTTAGGGTGCTTGGCGTAGTACTCGGAGACTAATTGTAACCATGATTTTCATTAGCTCTCACACTGATTGTAAGCATGAGCAGATGGAAGATTAGGTTAGTGCAAAGCTTACCTTAAACCCTACCGCCGCTGTTGAAACGAGGCGAGCGTCAAGGGAACCGTGGAGAACGGCGGGGAAGCGACGTCGCACCATCCGACCTCCTCTTGCTGTGGGATAACGAATACTCCTGTGGCTCCGGCTAGCTCTGCACCCTCACGAACGACACACCGTACTCGATCGATTCGTTATCCTCTGGGTGCTCGACCTTCGACCTGTACGCCCACCACCTCTGCCTGACTTCCGCCTCGGGTGAATCTATCTACTCCATTGCCCAGAGGAGATACTCGATGAACTCGAAGGACAACGGCGTGACTGACGTCGAGGAGTACATCGCCGCCCTCGTCGCCGCTATCTCGCTCTTTCACATACATTGCCACATGGCTCTCACCGTCCTCGAAATCTCCCACTAAATGTCAAACCAAGTAAGAATCTCATTCAACCTGGCTAACTTTGCCTGTCGCCACCGGCGATCTGTTTGATTCGCTGATGCATCCTCTCCATAGATGTCCTTCTGAGTGGTCCGCTGCTAGCTTTGGAAGATGGGAGGAGAGACGGTGGTCTTGCAATAGAGAAGAGGGAGAGGCGAGACGGTGGTTTTCGAATGGAGATGATGGAGAGGATAAGGGGTGGTTTTGCAATGGAGAGGAGGGAGAGGCGAGACAGTGGTTTTGGAATGGAGATGATGATGAGGAGAGGAGGTGGTTTTGCAATGGAGAAGAGGGAGAGGAGCATGCAGCAATGATTTAGGATTGGACGAGAGGGCCAGCGCTCTGTGACTGGATCAAAATCAAAATCAATTTACCTTTCAATTAAGAAAGTGACCCCACATTAATTAGTCTTCCTTTTATTCTTGGTCATAATTGACCAGGATTTTCACAAATAAAATATATGTTATACGTTGAAAAAATTATATAATTTGAAAGTACATTCAGATATGAACCAAACGATACAATTTTTGGTGACATGCATTCACATTTGGCTTGTCAAATACAGTACGTGGTCAAACTTTGACCCAAAATACGCAAAACAAAAAAATACTTCCAAGACCAGCGCCGCTCCTCTCCTCTTAAACCACGGCCGCTCCTCTCCTGTTCCAATCTAAATCCAGCGCCACTCCTCTCCTCTTCCATTTCAAAACCACCGCCCCTCCTCTCCTGTTCCAGTCCAAAACCAGCGTCGCTCCTCTCCTATTCTAATCCAAAACTAGCGTTGCTCCTGTCCTCTTCCATTCAAAAACCACCGTCGGCGAGTGAAGGTGCTGTGGAGAAGTGGATCGCTGGAGGAGTACAACCAATATGTGAGGATCGCAGACGGCGACCCTGTGAAGCTAGCTAAGATGTTGGAGATACAGTCTTGGTTTGACAACAAGGACCAACTAGCGGCGATGGTAACATCCATGGTGAAATATCTGCAACAGAGCGAAAAGGCGGCTATACTCCCGAAGGGAGTCGCGCGGGAGTACATAGAGCTGCTCCTCTAGGCCATGGAGCAAACAGATTCATCGAATCCGATCGTGAGGGAGCGGTGGTGGCAGTATCGATCCCAGATGGAGCATCCACCAGAGATTGAAAGATCGAGCATCTACAGGGTGCCATTTGTGAGGGTGTCGTGCTAGAGCGAGCCGGTGGAGTCTTCGTCGACCGAACCCAGCTGCAAGAGGAGAAAAGCACTTGGCCCGACGACACTTCCCCGCCATCCTCTCCCTCGCCGTTCACATCGTCTCACGGGGCGGCTGTCTGCCACCAAGGAATAGGAGGGGACTGCCCCCCCAGCCCAATAGTCGGGCAGGTTGTGAATTGTCAGGAGGAGCTTAGGATGGTCAGTATTTGCAGGTTGTGAATTGTGTTTTGTGTTGTGTATTTTGAGAGTACTTTCAGATATGAATGTCTTTTGAATTTCAGATTTGCAGTATTGAACACATGAAGTATTTTATGAATTCTAGAGATCTATTTTTAGCACTTAAAAATGTAGTTTCATATGAGTATAAAAGTGCAGACAATGTGATTCTCAGAGAAGAAACTGCAAGTTTCAGTTTTGGATAAGAAACTTCAAGTTCAGTTTCAGATAAGAAACTGCGACTTTCAGAGGCAGAGCATTTATATTAACATGGCCTTTTCAAATAGGGTTAGCATCATGTTGGAAGTTTTATTCATGGTCGAAAATAGAACTACCAGCCAGTTAACATCATGCTGATCAACATTCATGCATAGCACATCTTCATATGATGCATAGTCAAAAAGATATGCTATTTTCCAAATGCCCACACAATGTTGAGTGTGCTATAAACAGAGAAAACGAGGGACGAAGTTTTGGCAAGTGTTGGAATTGGTGTGCGTAGATGACAATGGGGACCCACATGTCAATAATGGCAGAGGCAAAAAATTTGGAGATATTTTCCCTACATCAGGTGGAATCGAACCCGGGCGGAGTAGTTGTTGGGTAGTGTCACTTGGCCACTGGGCTAGTTCACTACTTTCGTTACAAATAAGGCACTACCTTGGGTGGTCCGATCACCTTGATCCTGCGCCTTTGTGCGCTCGCCGCGGCGCCGCTGTATGCCGTTGTGAACATGCTGAACAAACGAGAGGAATCTGGAGAGGACTATACGTGGAGAGGCGGACAGTCGGGACCCACCAGGTCTATGGCCGTACGCAAGCAAGTGCCTCATCGAAAAAAACTTCCCCCTAATGCTATACTGACGTTGGGGCCCACGGGTTTGTCAACATAGTTACATTTTTTAGGTGCTTCAACATAGGAGATAAATTCAAAACGAAGCTATGGAGCTGGCAGGTAGTATCACTTATTATCACTAGGGCAACAAGTATCCGCTGGGTTTTGGGCAGCCCCGTCTAGGCTTTCTTTTTTAACATGCGTAGCCCACGACATGCCGGTTTGTATTTTTTTGAGGGCCGTCATGTATCGACCGGCCTGTGGACCTCCCATTCGAGGTTTTATTTTTCCTGAAACATCAACAGCCAAATTTATGTATTTTTTGAAGAAAACGCAGAGGTCTGTTCTATTTTTCTATATAAGAATAGGAGTGCCTGGTCCAACATTTGTTTCCCTTCTAACTATATTATATATATTTAAAATATTTTATATGTTATTATATATTATTGTCATCATATATTTAATAGAAACTTACATATGTAAGAAAACAATATCCCACATCTTATTAACTTACAAAAATAATTTCTTAACAATAAAATACTGGATTTTTTTGGCAACGAAAATCCTGGTGATTGTGTACAAAAGCTTGGTAAGATTTAGGGACCAATCTAATAATAAATCACTTATTATTTAAATATATTTATAACAAAATGCTTAGCCCCTGTTTATTTGTTGATAACATTGCTGCGCCCAACCCAACATTATAATTAGAATCAGCCCAACAAAATCGTGTATTTCGAGAAAGTGCAAATGGCCTGTAATTTTTTAGGAGAAAAATAAATGGTCCGCATGGACGCTACATTATTTGTTCACCCAGCCCAGCAAATGGACTGTAATTCTAAAAAAGAGATCAAATTGACTGTAAATTCTGAAAAAATGGGTTGAATACGTGCCACATTTTTGGAGGCTGAAATGTGAGCCAATAGGTCGAAGCCAATGCAAGTCGTTGTCAACTTAGTCAACAAATGATTCTAACATCGTCAGGCGTTGGATTTACATCCAATGACCGGCATCCATCTTCAATCTCTCGTCTTCTTCCTCCACCGCAGCCGAGACCACCTGCTCCCGCCTCCTGCTGCTAGCAGCACTGCTTAGCATGCTTTGCTGTGAAGTGTGACCCCACCGTTGGCCAGGCCATCCCTCCACCCCTCCACACCTCCTGTTCTTCTCCACTGACTGCCGAACCACACCACACCAGAACCAGTTAAACCTCGTACACCTCTCCATTTGCGACTATACTCCCGTGTCTTCCCATCTCCGGCTCGTTGCTATCCGGGGCCTCGCCGTCGTCCACTACCTTGGATGCGCTCGGCGTGGAGTAGTCAACGTGGTCAACGAACGACATCCATCGGAAGTAGACTGTGCGTGGAGAGGCTGACAGTTGGGTCCATGGCCGCATGCAAGGAAATGCCTCCTTATTACACACAAAATAATGATTCCTCCACCTGACAGCTGGGACCCACCGGAAGGGCCTCTGCATTTCGTGAAAAAACATTCCCCCCACTGACAGGTCAGACCCACCATCTATATCTTCGCACACAAGGAAGTGCCTCCTTATTACGCATGAAAAAATGAATACCCCCTGCTAGCTGGGACCTACCATAGTGGGAGGCTGACTTGTGGGCCTACTAAGTTGATGGGGACAGAGGGCTTTGTCAACTTAGTCAATATGAATGATTCTAGCTCCAGTGACTGTATGATATCCATCTAACGGTGGTAGTGCTTCTTCAACCTCTGGTCTTGTTGCTCCAGCCGCCCAAACCAGTTCCGGTCGTGCCGCGTGCTCCTGCTTCCCGTGGCCGGCTGTGATGCCGCGGAGGCCTCACTGCCCCTACTACTCCCACCGCTGGCCAGGCTCTGCGGCGACGACAGCCTCACACCGCAGCCGAACCAGTGAACCCTCATACTCCTCTCTGCGTGGGCATCCACTGCCACGTCTTCCCCTTCCTAGGCCTCGCCGTCGTCCACCGCCCTGGTGCTCTCGCCGCGGCATGGTCAACGTGGTCAAGGAATGACTTCCATCGGAAGAGTACTGTACGTGGAGAGGCTGACAGCTGGGTCCACGGCCGCAGCAAGGAAATACCTCCTTATTTCGCAGAAAATAGTGATTCCTCCACCTGACAGCAGGGACCCACCGGATGGGCCACTGTATTTCATGAAAAAACGTTTCCCCCTGACTACTGGGACCCAGAAGCTACATCTTCGCACGCAAGGAAGTGTCTGACAGTCGGGACCCACCTGGTCGAAGCGTACGTAGCGATGTCATTCTGGTCGCGAACGTGTACGTACATACTGGTCGATGTAGAGGCGCGCACGTGTGGTAGTAGAGGTGCGCACGTCTGGTAGTAGAGGTGCACATGTAGCATGTACACGTACGTACAGTGGCCAGGGTGCAAGAAAGTAAATACGGCCACGTACGTACATACGGGCGGGGTCTCAAACGCCTACTCGCGCATACGTATGACCAAGGCTCGTGTACATGCCTGGGTCGGAATGGAGAAACTGCGTCATCGTCATGTTCATGGGGAGCCAACCGGCTGGGTCGGAATGGAGTGCGTCGTTGTGTTCATCGGGAGCCAACCGGCTTGGACGGAACAGCCGATGGAAACGAGGCCTGGCATACCGCAGAACAGAGGAAACGACCTTGTGTAAGACCGTCCACAGTCGAAACGGGATCCTGTTCATCGGGAGGGGTCTGGCGTACCGCAAAACAGAGGAAACGGACCTCCTATGGTCGAAACGGGGTCCTGTTGACCAGGAGGGGTGTGGCGTACCGCAAAACGGAGGAAACAGACTTGTGTTGGAGCGCTACGGTCGAAACGGGGGTCCTGTTGATCGGGAGGGGTGCGACATACCGCAAAATGGGACTCCAAGGGATACTGTTCATCTCCACCGTCGACTACCTCCATGGGCTACTGTTCATCCACCGTCGACCTCTTCCAGCCTCCACCTGCGACTGTTCATCCACGTGCTCCTGTTCATCCAGCCTCCACCGCGCGCTCCTCCACCGGCTACTGTTCAACCAGCCCTTGCTACCTCTTGAGCACTGCGTTGGTTTTCCCTTGAAGAGGAAAGGGTGATGCAGTAAAGCAGTGTAAGTATTTCCCACAGTTTTTGAGAACCAAGGTATCAATCCAGTAGGAGACCACGTGCGAGTCACCTCGTACCTACACAAACAAATAAGAACCTCGCAACCAACGTGTTAAAGGGGTTGTCAATCCCTTCACGGCCACTTGCAAGAGTGAGATCTGATAGAGATAATAATAATAAGATAAATATTTTTGGTATTTTTATGATGTAGATTGAAAGTAAAGATTGCAAAATAAAATAGATTGGAAACTTGTATGATGGAAAATAGATCCGGGAGCCATAGGTTTCACTAGTGGCTTCTCTCAAGATAGCATAAGTATTATAGTGGGTAAACAAATTACTGTCGAGCAATTGATAGAAAAGCGAATAATTATGAGAATATCTAGGCATGATCATGTATATAGGCATCACATCTGCGACAAGCAGACCGAAACGATTCTGCATCTACTACTATTACTCCACACATCGACCGCTATCCAGCATGCATCTAGAGTATTAAGTTCATAAGAACAGAGTAATGCCTTAAGCAAGATGACATGATGTAGAGGGATAAACTCGTGCAATATGATATAAACCCCATCTTTTTATCCTCGATGGCAACAATACAATACGTGTCATTTCCCCTACTATCACTGGGATCGAGCACCGTAAGATTGAACCCAAAGCTAAGCACTTCTCCCATTGCAAGAAAGATCAATCTAGTAGGGCAAACCAAACTGATAATTCGAAGAGACTTGCAAAGATAAACCAATCATACATAAAATAATTCAGGGAAGAATCAAATATTGTTAATAGATAATCTGGATCATAAACCCACAATTCATCGGATCTCGACAAACACACCACAAAAGAAGATTACATCGAATAGATCTCCAAGAGAATCGAGGAGAACTTTGTATTGAGATCCAAAGAGAGAGAAGAAGCCATCTAGCTACTAGCTATGGACTTGAAGGTCTGAAGTAAACTACTCGCACATCACCGAAGAGGCCATGGAGTTGATGTAGAGGCCCTCCGTGATCAATGCCCTCTCCGGCGGAGCTCCGGAAAAGGCCCCAAGATGGGATCTCTCGGGTACAGAAGGTTGCGGCGGTGGAATTAGGTTTTCGTGGTGCTCCTGGATGTTTGTGGGGTACGTGGACTTATATAGGAGGAAGAATTTGGTCGGTGGAGCAACGAGGGGCCCACGAGGGTGGAGGGCGCGCCCAGGGGGGTAGGCGCGTCCCCTGCCTTGTGGCCTCCTCGATTGTTTATTGACACCCACTCCAAGTCTCCTGGATCACGTTTGTTGAGAAAATCACGTTCCCAAAGGTTTCATTCGGTTTGGACTTCGTTTGATATTCCTTTTCTGTGAAACACTGAAATAGGCAAAAAAACAGCAATTTGGGCTGGGCCTCCGTTTAATAGGTTAGTCCCAAAAATGATATAAAAGTGTAAAATAAAGCCCATTAACATCCAAAACAGATAATATAATAGCATGGAGCAATCAAAAATTATAGATATGTTGGAGATGTATCAGCCCTCTCCATGGGGTCCTGTTCAACCACCCCTCCACGGGCTACTGTTCATTCAGCCCTCCACCGGCTACTGTTCAACCAGCCCTCCACGGGGTCCTGTTCATGCACCGGCTCGATCGATCGGGGTACTGTTCATCCAGCGGCAACGGCCTCTACTACCACGGGGGCCTGTTCATCCAACCCCACCGGGAACTATTCATCCAAACCCCGTCAACAATGCTCACTGTTCATCCAGAGGCAGCATCGATCGGCTTCAGTTAGCAGCAGTAGCGAAGGAATCACACTCGGGTTTAGTTAACAACAAGGGATCGATCGATCGCTCGGGTTCAGTAACGCGTAGCCTGCAGTGCAATCGCTCGGGTTCAGTTAGAGCCCAACGCCTTGCTCGGGTTCAGTTAGAGCGCAATGCCTCGCACACACGCGCGTACGTATGAGAGAAACGCACATCGCAAAGCCCCCAACCACCCACCGTAACCGGGAACTCCCCGATATTTTCCTCGCACTCGCTTCTACCACGGTTTTCTCCATCATGGATGGCCCAAAGAATGTCATGCAGCTACGTCTCCGGCCCGCCCAGGACGAAAAGCCCATTTCTGTCATGATTTTTTGTCATAGAAGTAGGAGCCCACCACATCTATGATGATACCGAGTTTTGTCACAATTATCGTCATAGAAGTGTCATAAGTATGACAGGAAAAAAATTTGTTCGGCCCAAAATGCCACGGATCTGTCTTTTTTGTAGTGAGGGGAAGAAGATCTTAGGCATCTTGAGATGGAGTCCGGGGTACTGCTCCGCTGTGATGGAGGGTTTCGTCGTTGGAGCAGCTCCGGTGAGTTGTATGACGCCGAGGCTGAAGCAGGACAGGAGAGACAATGTTAACCTGAGTGGAATTCTAATAGCATCTCCAATAGATGACGTAAAATACATAACCACAAAGTGCTAGATGTAAAATACATCAACCGCTCATCTTTGAACTTAACTATGGAAACTGAATTTAACTATCGAAACTGAACTTAACTGTCGAAACTGAATTTTGATGTCGAAACTGAATGCACTAGTAGCAGAAAAGCAGTAGCAGCAGAAGCGCGTGTGAGAGCCGGGGTAGCTGGTCGTGTAGCAGCATTAGGTGAGGGTACATGTCAGTCGACTGACTTTTTCATCTCTGGTCAGTCGGTTTTCCAGCCGTTGGATACGAAATCAAGGGCATGCAGTTCATCTTCAACCTCCACCCCCGTGAGCCGCCAGCCACCACCGGCCAAACAGCCGCCCCCCGCCACCCCGCCCACCCCGAAACCACTCCCTACAGCCGGTCCGCCGCCGCACCGACCATCCCTCTAGCCCCCCCGTGCCGAGCTTTTTCTCCGGCGATCCCCACGCCATTGCCCCACCACCACCGGCAACCACCGCCCCCACCCTGAACCCTAAGATAGATAGTGGGGTACCTCTCCAGCGAGCCCCCCTCCCTGCTGCGGTTGGTTCTTCCTTAACTCCGGCGAGCCCCCCACCCCCTGAAAATTGACTGACCCAAAATTCGATTCAGTCGACTGAAGTGTAGCTAAATCGGAGCAGCATCACAAGCAAGATCAAGAGCAAGAGCAGCAGCGCGAGCAAGAGAAATAGCAAGAGTAGACCAAGCAGGGAACCAAGAGCAAGAGCAGAGCAACAGCGTGAGCAAGAGCTAAAGCAGCAGCAACTCCTACTGATGTGGACATCGCTGCCGAGGGAGCGAAGCCGTGGAGGAAGTGGCCGGCGATGCCGCTGTGGACGGAACCGTGCTGTGTCGGCTCGGGACCAACCGCCGGCAACACCATGAGGTCGAATCAAGAAGAAAATGTGGCAATTAGTGTACAGCTTCTTTGGTGGCGCCAATTAGGCCTCAGCTTCATCCGAGGAAATGGTGATGATGATGCTCTTCTGGTGGTGCAGGTGAAGATGGTGGTGTGGGAATGGAGGTGTCGCAAACGACGAGGGGAACGTTGGGGCAGCTCCTTGGAGGTGGAGGACGGGGTGGCTGAACCGGCTGGACGACGAGATCGACGACGGATCCTCATCTGGTACGGTGGATGAGGGACGTCAAGGTGTTGCTGTGGACGACGTCATCGGGGAAGAGGCTCCGGCTGGGTGGCGGATGATACGTCTCCAACATATCTATAATTTTTGATTGTTCCATGCTATTATATTATCTGTTTTGGATGTTTAATGAGCTTTAGCATACCTTTTAATATTATTTTTGGGACTAACCTATTAACCGAAAGCCCAGTGCAAATTGCTGTTTTTTGCCTATTTCAGTGTTTCGCAGAAAAGGAATATCAAACTGAATCCAAACGGAATGAAACCTTCGCGAGGATCGTTTTTGGAACAAATGCAGTCCAGGAGACTTGGAGTGGACGTCAAGAAAGCGGCGAGGAAGCCATGAGGCAGGAAGGCGTGCCAAGGGGGGCCAGGCGCGCCCCCACCCTCGTGGGCCCCTCACAGCTCCACCGACCTACTTGTTTTGCCTATATATACTCTTATACCCTGAAACCTTCGGGGAGAGCCACGAAACACCTTTTCCACCGCCGCAACCTTCTATACCCGTGAGATCCCATCTTGGGGCCTTTTGTCGGTGATCTGCTGGAGGGGTGTTCGATCACGGAGGGCTTCTACATCAACACCATAGCCTCTCTGATGATGTGTGAGTAGTTTATCACAAACCTCCGGGTCCATAGTTATTAGCTAGATGGCTTCTTCTCTCTCTTTGGATCTCAATACAAAGTTCTCCTCGATCTTCTTGGAGATCTATTCGATGTAACTCTTTTTGCGGTGTGTTTACCGAGATCCGATGAATTGTGGGTTTATGAACTTGATTATCTATGAATATTATTTGATTCTTCTCTAAATTCTTATATGCATGATTTCATATCTTTGCAAGTCTCTTCGAATTATCGGTTTAGTTTGGCCTACTAGATTGATCTTTCTTGCAATGGGACAAGTGCTTAGCTTTGGGTTCAATCTTGCGGTGGTCGATCCTAGTGAGAGAAAGGGAAATGCCACGTATTGTATTGCTGCCATCGAGGATAAAAAGATGGGGTTTATATCATATTGCTTGAGTTTATCCCTCTACATCATGTCATCTTGCCTAATGCGTTACTCCGTTCTTATGAACTTAATACTCTAGATGCATGCTGGATAGCGGTTGATGTGTGGAGTAATAGTAGTAGATGCAGACTCGTTTCGGTCTACTTAACACGGACGTGATGCCTATATTCATGATCATTGCCTTAGATATCATCATCACTATGCGCTTTTCTATCAATTGCTCGGCAGTAATTTGTTCACCCACCGTAATAGATGCTATCTTGAGAGAAGCCACTAGTGAAACCTATGGCCCCCGGGTCTACTTTACATCATATTAGTTTCCAATCTACAAATCTAGTTTACTATTTATTTTGCAATCTTTATTTTCCAATCTATACCACAAAAATACCAAAAATATTTATATTATTATCTCTATCAGATCTCACTTTCATAAGTGACCGTGAATGGATTGACAACCCCTTTATCGTGTTGGTTGCAAGGTTCTTGTTTGTTTGTGCAGGTACTAGGAGACTTGCATGTAGTCTCCTACTGGATTGATACCTTGGTTCTCAAAAACTGAGGGAAATACTTACGCTACTTTGCTGCATCACCCTTTCCTCTTCAAGGGAAACCAATGCATGCTCAAGAGGTAGCAAGAAGGATTTCTGGCCCCGTTGCCTGGGAGATCTACGCACAAGTCAAGACATACCAAGTACCCATCACAAACTCTTATCCCTCGCATTACATTATTTGCCATTTGCCTCTCATTTTCCTCCCCCACTTTACATTTGTCGTTTTATTCGCCCTTTGTCGTTCGTATCTTTTTGCTTGCTTCTTGTGTGTCCTTGTGTTAGATCGATTGTTTTACTGTTTTGGCTAGTCCTTCCATCACTGTTAGTACTCCTGATTTTGAAGTTCTCCACTTCAAACAAAGAGAAGGATAAAACTTAAAAGATGCTTGGTGTAGGACGGTAGAATCTTATCGTAGTTGCACCATAGAGGGAGATTTCAAGATTTTACTTCGCAAATTTTATGTTGGGCTTACCTTATCCCATAGAAAACTCCTTGATTTTTCTGCCAAAGGGAACTTTATTGAAGTTGACCCTAGTATTGCTTATGAAATTATAGAGGGGATAGTAGGAGTACTTCCCCCACAAAAGGGACTTCACCTTATGCAAGAAGGAACCCAAATCTTAGAGAAATTATGCGAATTGAAAAAAAATATTGAACCTCTTAAAAATGTTGGTGGACATCTTAACCGCATGAATATGTTGATTACACTTTGCTATAAGAGGTTGGATGCTCTAGATCTAAAGATCCCCGAGCATGAAGGGAAACGTAAGGAACCTCCCGGATCCAAACATAGCTCCATTAAAAAGATAAACAACAAAGATGGCAATACCTAGATCTATTCTTGTTTTTATGCCTAGCTAGGGGCGTTAAACGATAGCGCTTGTTGGGAGGCAACCCAATTTTATTTTTGTTCCTTGCTTTTTGTTCCTGTTTAGTAATAAATAAATCATATATCCTCTGTTATAATTGTATTTTATGCTTTAATTAGTATTTGTGCCAAGTAAAGCCTTTATGATCTTCTTGGATGATTGTTGTTTGATCTTGCTGAAAAAAACAGAAAGTATGCGCTCACGAGAATAATTTTCGTTTTTTACCAGAGATTGATAAAATACAAAATCCAACTGCAATAGATCAATATTCAAATTATTTAGGTCTTCCTAATTTGGTAGAAGTTTTGGAGTTACATAAGTATTCGAAACCTACAGATTAGTATAGACTGTTCTGTTTTTGACAGATTATGTTTTTCGTGTGTTGTTTGCTTATTTTGATGAATCTATGGCTAGTATCGGGGGGAATGAAACATAGAGAAGTTGGAATACAGTAGGTTTAACACCAATATAAATAAATAATGAGTTCATTACAGTACCTTAAAGTGGTGATTTGTTTTCTTATACTAACGGAGTTCATGAGATTTTGTGTTGAGTTTTGTGTTGTGAAGTTTTCAAGTATTTGGGTAAAGATTTGATGGATTTTGGAACAAGGAGTGGCAAGAGCCTAAGCTTGGGAATGCCCAAGGCACCCCAAGGTAAAATCCAAGTACAACCAAAAGCCTAAGCTTGGGGATGCCCCGGAAGGCATCCCCTCTTTCGCCTTCGTCTATCGGTAACTTTACTTGAGGCTATATTTTTATTCACCACATGATATGTGTTTTGCTTGGAGCGTCTTGTATGATTTGAGTCTTGGCTTTTTAGTTTACCACAATCATACTTGCTGTACACACCTTTTTGGGAGAGACACACATGAATCAGAATTTATTAGAATACTCTATGTGCTTCACTTATATCTTTTGAGCTACATTAATTTTTCTCTAGTGCTTCACTTATATTTTTTAGAGCACGGTGGTGTTTTTATTTTGTAGAAATTATTGATCTCTCATGCTTCACTTATATTATTTTGAGAGTCTTTTAGAACAGCATGGTAATTTTCATTGGCTATAAAGCTAGTCCTAATATGATAGGCATCCAAGATGGGTATGATAAAAACTTTCATATAGAGTGCATTGAATACTATGATTCTTGATAGATGTTTTGAGGTATAAAGGTGGTAATGTTAGAGTCATGCTAGTTGGGCAATTGTGAAATTGAGAAATACTTGTGTTAAGGTTGCCAAGTCCCGTACCATGCACGTATGGTAAACGTTGTGTGACAAATTTGAAGCATGGGGTGTTCTTTGAGTGCTTTCCTTATGAGTGGCGGTCGGGGACGAGTGATTATCTTTTCCTACCAATCTATCCCTCTAGGGGCATGGATAATATTACTTTGCTTCGAGGGCTAATAAACTTTTGCAATAAGTATATGAGTTCTTTATGACTAATGTGAGTCCATGGATCATACACACTCTTACCTTTCCGCAATTTGCTAGCCTTTACGGTACCGTGCATTGCCCTTTCTCACCTCGAGAGTTGGTGCAAACTTCGCCGGTGCATCCAAACCCCGTGATACGATACGTTCTATCACACATAAGCCTCCTTATATCTTCCTCAAAACAGCCACCATACCTACCTATTATGGCATTTCCATAACCATTCCGAGATATATTGCCATGCAACTTTCCACCATTCCGTTTATTATGACACGCTCCATCATTGTCATATTGCTTTGCATGATCATGTAGTTGACATCGTATTTGTGGCAAATTCACTTTCATAATTCTTTCATACATGTCGCTCTTGATTCATCGCATATCACGGTACATCGCTGGAGGCATTCACATAGAGTCATATTTTTGTTCTAGTATCGAGTTGTAACATTGAGTTATGAGTAATAAAAGTGTGATGATCATCATTACTAGAGCATTGTCCCATGTGAGGAAAGTGAAATAAAAAAATAGGCCAAAGAAGCCCAAATAAAAAAGAGAGGCCAAAGAAGCCCAAACAAAATAGCACCATGGTCTTCATGATAGAGAGTTTCTTATTTTGTCACTTGCATATACTAGTGGGAATTTTTCATTATAGAACTTGGCTTGTATATTCCAATGGTGGGCTTCCTCAAAATACCCTAGGTCTTCGTGAGCAAGCAAGTTGGATGCACACACACTTAGTTTCTTTTGATGAGCTTTCATACACTTATAGCTCTAGTGCATCCGTTGCATGGCAATCCCTACTCCTCACATTGACATCAATTGATGGGAATCTCCATAGCCCGTTGATTAGCCACGTCAATGTGAGACTTTCTCCTTTTTTGTCTTCTCACATAACCCCCATCATCATATGTTATTCCACCTATAGTGCTATATCGATGGCTTGCACTCGTGTATTGCGTAAGGGTTGAAAAGGCTGAAGCGCGTTAAAAAGTATGAACCAATTGCTCGGCTTGTCATCAGGGTTATGCATGATGGGAGCATTTCGTGTGAGGAAAATGAAGCATGGCCAAACTATATGATTTTGTAGGGATAAGCTTTCTTTGGCTATGTTATTTTGATAAGACATAATTGCTTGGTTAGCATGCTTGAAGTATTACTATTTTTATGTCAATATTAAACTTTTATCTTGAATCTTTTGGATCTGAAAATTCATGCCAAAATAAAGAGAATTACATTGAAAATTATGTTAGGGAGCATTCCACATCAAAAATTCTATTTTTATCATTTACCTACTCGTGGACGAGCAGGAATTAAGCTTGGGGATGCTTGATACGTCTCCAACGTATCTATAATTTTTGATTGTTCCATGCTATTATATTATCTATTTTGGATGTTTAATGGGCTTTATTATACCTTTTATATTATTTTTGGGACTAACCTATTAACCGAAAGCCCTGTGCAAATTGCTATTTTTTTGCCTATTTCCGTGTTTCGTAGAAAAGGAATATCAAACGGAATGAAACCTTCGCGAGGATCATTTTTGGAACAAATGCAATCTAGGAGACTTGGAGAGAACGTCAAGAAAGCAGCGAGGAAGCCACGAGGCGGGAGGGCGCGCCCAGGGGGGCAGGTGCGCCCCCACCCTCGTGGGCCCCTCGTAGCTCCACCAACCTACTTCTTTTGCCTATATATACTCTTATACCCTGAAACCTTCAGGGAGAGCCACGAAACACATTTTCCACTTCCGCAACCTTCTGTACCCGTGAGATTCCATCTTAGGGCCTTTTCTGGCGATCTGCTGGAGGTGGATTCGATCATGGAGGGCTTCTACATCAACACCATAGCCTCTCCGATGATGTGTGAGTATTTTACCACAGACCTTCGGGTCCATAGTTATTAGCTAGATGGCTTCTTCTCTCTCTTTGGATCTCAATACAAATTTCTCCTCGATCTGCTTAGAGATCTATTCGATGTAACTCTTTTTGCCGTGTGTTTGCCGAGATCTGATGAATTTTGGGTTTATGAACATGATTATCTATGAGTATTATTTGATTCTTCTCTGAATTCTTATATGTATGATTTGATATCTTTGCAAGTCTCTTCGAATTATCGGTTTAGTTTGGCCTACTAGATTGATCTTTCTTGCAATGGGACAAGTGCTTAGCTTTGGGTTCAATCTTGTGGTGCTCGATCCCAGTGACAGAAAGGGAAACGACACGTATTGTATTGCTGCCATTGAGGATAAAATATGGGGTTTATATCATATTTCTTGAGTTTATCCCTCTACATCATGTCATCTTTCCTAATGCGTTACTCTGTTCTTATGAACTTAATACTCTAGATGCATGCTAGATAGCGGTCGATGTGTGGAGTAATAGTAGTAGATGCAGAATCATTTCGGTCTACTTGAAACGGATGTGATGCCTATATTCATGATCATTGCCTTAGATATCGTCATAACTATGCGCTTTTCTATCAATTGCTCGGCAATAATTTATTCACCTACTGTAATACATGCTATCTTGAGAGAAGCCACAAGTGAAACCTATGGCCCCCGGGTCTACTTTACATCATATAAGTTTCCAATCTAAAATTCTAGTTTGCTATTTATTTTGCAATCTTTATTTTCCAATCTATACCACAAAAACACCAAAAATATTTATCTTATTATCTCTATCAGATCTCACTTTCATAAGTGACTGTGAAGGGATTGACAACCCCTTTATCGTGTTGGTTGCGAGGTTCTTGTTTGTTTGTGCAGGTACTAGGTGACCTGCGTGTAGTCTCCTACTAGATTGATACCTTGGTTCTCAAAAACTGAGGGAAATACTTTCGCTACTTGGCTGCATCACCCTTTCCTCTTCAAGGGAAAACCAACACATGCTCAAGAGGGAGCAACGGACGAAGGAGGGTGTGGGGCTTCGCGGGTTTTCGCGGCCTCGGTGTACGAATGGGTGGGCGGATGGGATGGGAGTGGGGAACCATGGCTTAGGGACACGCTTGTCTGAAATGTGGGGTAAGTTATGAAAGTACCCTCACCGATTTGACCTAGGCGGTTCTTTCGGTTCAGGGGTATCACGGGCATTTCGCGTGTCGGGATTTCACAAGAGGTGGGAGTTTTCGCGCGCGTTGTAATTTTGAAATAGAAAGGCACGGGTTGAGATGGAGGGAGTTGTCGGAGCACAACGAGACAACGATATATCTTAAATATTGTGGGGTAACAAGGCGCGGGTTGAAATTTCCGGACAAGCCTAACGTGTACTGTACCAAATCAATTCGTACTTCCGTCGACGAAAAAACAAAAAGAAATCAATTCGCAACACATAAGAGAGTCTAGTCCCGTGTACTGTACCAAATTAATTCGCACTACAAATGTCATTCAAAACTTTGAATTCATGTTATGTTCAATTAAAATATTTCGCTACATGTATAATGCATGCAACCTTCTACTCAAATGAACGTTTTAGTGCATTCCAAACGTATATACTACCGCTTCAATATGAACTAAATTTCAATTCATTTCTCTATTTGAATAAGATCTACAATAATGATTGTTGTGAAGTCAAACCATTTGAATTCGTTTCTCTATTTTAATAAGATCTACAATCATCATTATTGTCAAGTTAAACCATCGTTTGCGTATTATCTTCACAGCACACCACATGATTACTCTCGAGTTAGATATGAACTATGTGTACTATATGAACTCGAACTCAATTTTTTGAATCCACTTTATGTTGTTTTCAAATCACAGTACATTTCAAGCTCTAGCTAGATCTTCATAATATAAACCATGTCTCATATGTATAATGTGTTTATCACATAATGTATGGTGCCCCGCCCCGTATGCCTACAAGTATTTAGATCTGAGTTGCAAACACCACACTTTACCACAAATTCAAATAAAATGTGAGATTGTTTGATATATAGTATTGTTTAGATTGTTTGATATTTAGTTGTAAGCTGCAAACGCCACACATTATCACAAATTCAAATAAAATGTGAGATTGTTTGATGTATAGTATGGTTTAGATTGTTCGACATTTAGCTGTGAGTGGCAAACGCCATGCATTATCACATTATGATATAACATGTGCAAAACCACATCACGTGTATCACTGCTATATTCATGCATGCATATGTTTATAACACTATGATCTCCTATTCAAATATATGAATCCACCTTCATATCAAATTATGATCTTTGTTAGTCTCTTACACTGACAGAATCCTCTAACCTTTGTAGCTAGCACTAACTTTCTCTCGTGCACGCACACCGGCACACGCCCTCCTCGCCCTCCCCCTCCCTCAGCATTTTATCCATCGCGCACATTCATTTTTTTCTTTAGGTCGTTCTCCCACAGTCTCCACGACTCCTTTCCAACACACACTGATCAATAAACCTCTCCAGCGATGTCTGCCTACAACATACACATGCACCTTCTACCTCCTCCTTTTTGTGTCCATGCCTCGTGTCTCTCATACGGTCCCACACACGTGTAAACTCCCGCCCCTCTTTTCATCGATCTCACAACCGCACACTCCTCCCCCTATCTAGCTAGTAGCTCGGCCTCTCGCACCACCTCCTAGCTTCATTCTCTCCGTCTATCCATCTCGCTGGGCCTTATTTGCCTCTAACAAATGGATGTACACCGACTGATCTCCCGCTATACATATAGCTAGCTAGGTCATTATAACTCGTTTTTCCCCACGCGTCGATCGATCTACCACATTAGTTATGTCTCTCCCTTCCTTTGACAAACAACAATTGATCTACTGATCTAGCTAGGTTTTCTTACCAAACACATGGTTCCCCTTCATCATCCATGCATGCGTCCCGACAGATCTATCACGCACAGGCACACACAGAAACACATCGCCACTCTTATTGATAATATTGTAGTTCTACCCTCAGTTTGTCTAGTAGGCCTCTCCCAGCATCTTCGAGAAGCAACTCCATCACCCATCCAACACTCTACCCCTCTCCCTCTCCTCTCTCTCTCTCTCTCTGTCCCAACCTATTTCCCGTCCTTCAGTTATGTATGGATGTCGACCGCTCTCCCTCAAGACATAGCTGGGTCTCTCCTTCTCAACACATATACGAGTCGTTCTACCTCTATAGTTAGGCCTCTGCCTCCCCCTCCCCCCACCCCCCACACACACCGATACATCAAGTGCTCTAGTCATGTCTCCCTGCCACACACAAACTTGCCCTGTGCCCTCTGACGTTCCGGTTGGCCAGTTGCCCTATATCTTTGACTTGCACACACACAATTTCGATGGCTCTCTTCATCGATCTCGCACCCACCCACTTGATCCTCTCTTCGACTCTATCGATATCTATGACCCCTCCCTCTCTTCTCGTGGATCGCCCCCTCTATATATGATATGGATAGGCCTCTATTTCACACACATTGCATGCAAAATTTTGTTTGAGATGTCATCGACACATATTCCCACGGATACATTCACGAAATCACCCCCAAACAAAAAACACTCACGAACGCAACACCATCTGTCTAGGTTTGTATCTCTCTCACACACACCCACGTAGGTGGGGACGCGCACGAAGAGAAGAGGTGCATGCACGGCACACATACTCCTGTCTCTTTTCCAACCACACCCGCGCGGGTACACGGTGGAGCTCATTTCTGTACGAAAAGGTAGCTCATGTGGTAATTTGACACGTGTACTGGTTTTCCACTTGATGGAGGATCATCTACCACGGGTGGACAAACAAATTGCGACTTGACGATTTATGTTAAAAAAGGCAAACCATGTGGAGCCTACCATAGAAGCAAGGTTCTATACACTCGAGATGCTCTGTACGTATTACTTTTGATGTGTCCCATCAACTCGCAGAACGAGGAGAAGCTTGTTTACTACGCCGTCTCCCCCGCCCACGGGCGCGGTGGCTCGCAGGACGAGCTGAAGCTTGCTTACTACTAGTCATTGTACTATATTGGTTTATTGGTCCCCATTGTATATTGTGTCAAATTTTGACTATAGATTGAACTAACAAAACGTTCGTGCATGTTACCAAAAATTAGATCATTGAAAACTATGTTGAAATACGAATCCAACGATATAATTTTTGTTGACATGCATTAACATTTTCTTAGCTAAATATTTGGTAAAATTTTGGCACGAACTACAAAGGTGACCTATAAACCAGGATGGAGGCAGTAGTACTACGCCTTACGCCCGCTCCATCGCCCACGCGCGTGGTGACTCACAGGACGAGGAGAAAATTTTACTACTCCCTCCGTTTACTCCTCGTCCCTACGTTGGTTAGAGAGATTATCATATTCTTTGGAATATATCTCCTTTAGTAGATTTCAATATGAACTACTAGTACATACTCAAAACACTGATGTGTATACGTATTTTAGAGTGTAGATTCACTCACTTTGCTCCGTATGTAGTCCATATTGAAATGGACGTAATAGTACACACTCTCCCTCGCCCCTCGACCCTCGCCCACGTGGTGGACATGCAGCAATTCATTCGGTCTCATATAGCCAGAACGATATATACTGCAGTACTATTATTGCCCGACTTCCCAAAGAGGCGAAGAGCCAATCACAAGGTTAATATTTTGGAGATGCCAAGCACAAGGTTTATAGGAGAACGAGTAGTAGGTGCCGCGTCATTTATACATAAAGTTTGTTTCTTCATTGGCACGTACGCAATATAAATTGGTTCATATGGAGAGAAAAGGAAACCTCTCCACTATATACATAGGCAGGATGAGCCTACACGGTTGCTTGCTGGGGTTGCTCTCTTCACACTCTCTCGCACAAAATGACTGTGGCCACATCTCTAAGGCTGGTCATAGTGGGAAGTAGCTTATACTAGTGTCATGCATATGACACTAGTCTAAGTTATTACCTTTATAATACAAAGTAACATATTAGTAGTGTCATATGTGGCTTCATTTAATGGCTTGTAGACTCATCTTGTCTTGGGAAGCGCTATGTTACAGAATATGTTACCACTTCTCAATAACTACATGCCACATAAGAAAAAATTTCTCGAAGTGCGCAATGTTACTACCTAAGTTACTCCCACTATGACTAGCCTAACATCCCGGTAGATCACGTCCGCCGGGGGAAGGGGTGGATGCTTAGTGTAGATGCGGTCGCCGTTGCCGATAGTGAAAACCCATTGTCGGCATGTCCCGATCAGGGGTCCCCGCCATTCTCTCTCACAAAGCCGATGAGGTTGCCTTCGTCCCTTGCTCACTGCCGTGACATGGGCAGTTGCCGCCTCCCGCCGCCCCCCTCTAGGTTGAGCTACGTCCCGACATCCCTCAGGTATAACTCCCTTTACAGCTGGCTTGCACCACTACTCCAGCTGCCCACATCACTCCATGTGGATATTTCTCTACTTCTTTGCCCCGCACATACCTCTACTGGCTTCTATGTACTATATTTGTGATGTGTTTATGTTTCATCAACTAGTCCCAGTAATCTTATTCTAATCATGCTTCTTCAATTTCTTTGCCACAGGGATGCTCTTCTCAATTTTGGTGAAACTGCACAAAATAATCTGATGGTCAAAGGGTTGCAAACTTCATTTCTTCGGAAGCTCCAATGTTGCCAGCAAATTAAAGCATGGTTAGGGTTTACGGTTCAAGGGCTAGGGACTGCATGGATCGTTTTTTTCTTTAGCTGTCTCTGTTCCAAAAAAGTGTCAACTTTAGTAGTAGTACAAAGTTTGCATAAAGTTGAGACACTTATTTTGGAACAGAGGGAGTACATATTGGCCATGATCTGTCAATCATTGAGATGCAATAGCATGCATGTTAGTCTCCTTTGTATTTGATGAATGTTGCAACAGGCAACCTTGGACGCAAGATACATGAAACAGAAGTTGGAAGCTTCATAGCATTGTACAAATTTATCTAGCTGATAAATTACAGTACGTACTATACTAGCAGTAGTACTATGTAAAGAGTTAGGTGTGGCACGGTGTCCAGAAAATATGGTGATAATGTGAGGTGGGCCATGTAATCACTGAGCCTGCGTGTTTTCACTGCCCTCGCACTCCTCCGCTGTAAGAATGGAGAAAATTGTAATCTAGTAGTACCTCCTTTCGCTAAAAGCATGGGACATCCAGCAGTCCTACCATGTCATTAATAATGGCCAATGAGCCGTCAAATCACATAGACCCATCAGTAAGTTGGACGGATGAAGCAACCATCACTCTTGAACCCGCTTCTCTCTTCAACGCACGCGCCAGTGAGAGGTCGCGTCCGCTTTGCCCGGCATGAATGCGGCACATTCTTTGGAGCGGTGCTGACCGTTTCGTGATGGAAGCACGCGCAGGTGATGGAGGGGCTTTGGGTGGGCCAGGTTGGTCAGGAGCGGGTGTGGCAGCGATCCGCCTGTCCCGACCGGACGCCTGGAAGAGGATGCACCGACTCTCGCGGCTAAATCGTTCACTACACACCATCTCTCTGTAGGAGTAGGTCGATGTGTCGCTCTCTTTAACACACACATGTTGTTAAACACACACGCACACGCACACACATGTTCATAGAATAGGAATATCGTGCGAGTTACTTAGGGAGCGTTTGGATCCTTAGCAAGAACAGTTTATAGCCTAGCCGGGCACGATTAGGCGTTTGGAACTAAGCAATGTAACCAAACACTTACTCTGCCTTGTTATCTCCCCCGGAAACCTAATGCATGGAGCGCAACTACGCGTTGATCAGTTAAGAAATTAAAGACGGCTTGCATGCGAGTTAATACGTGGCCCTGCATGGTAGCTGAAACGGCATCTCTTAGTTGTTGGGATTAATCATTGCATTTAGAGATAGAAATTAGGGCTTTGATTGGAGGAAGGACTGGTCAAGTTTCTCCTTCTCCTCCAATCTTCTTTCATCTTGGTCCTGCTGCACCTTCTAACGTGACTGATTACACCTAGATGGAGGGAGTAGTACGAGATACAGTGGCACACTGACTTAGGTCGAATACAAGTGCCCAAAATTGTGTGCATGTTATAATAAGGATTCACTTAAAATAGTATGTGAGCGAACAAAGGGATCAATTGGACAATGTTCATGAGCAGTAGCGAGATGTGTGAGGTAAGATACACCGTTGGCGCTTTTAATTTTTATTATTAATTTGTTTGTTTCACTCTCTGACTGGTGGGACCCAACGTACTACATGGAGAGAGGTAAGGTGACTAAGGCTTCATTATTTCTGTACTACCAACACTGCTTTAAATCCCCAAAGACCTTACCAACAAAGCCACATGACACGATTATGATTTAAATCCCAATGACTCGCACACAAAAAAAAACACGACATGCTTGTTACATGAATGCAGGAATGTATAAAAGGTTATTTTCCTCTCGTTGAACATAACGGGAGGGTGGTGTAGCTGGTTAGCCTGTTCGGTCATCAAACTTGAGGTCTCGGGTTGGATAACTACACTTGAGCATAATTTTGTTTTTGTTCGACTTCTTTCTTCCACCCAATGATAGGTAGGCCCCGCATGACAGAGAGAGAAAGTGATTTGGGGCGGTGCCAGGAGGATTCTTTGACTGGTCCAAATGGATGGATACAGAGCTATACGATCTCGTAGTGACCGTACAATCACCTCATCACGTATACGCTACAGCCTCGTCGCTTGTTTTCTAGGGTTTGCACTCTTCACACTCTCTCTCTAGTATATATATATACACATGCTGGAGCCTCAGCGCTTATAGTTGCTCTCTTCACACTATCACCCTCTCCAGATCCAAACAAGACTTCATTGGCCTCTCTCTCCCCCCTCACTGCTAGTCAAAGAGCCGGCAGGATCCGTCCACCAGGAAGGGAAGGAGGCTTAATGCTGTCGCCGTTAGCGAGGGAGGGAATCCACCACCGACGCAACTGTTCTCTTTCACCCAGCGGTGGCGCGGGAGGGCCTCCGACCCCTTCTTACTCGCCGTTGTACGTAGTGTGGGCCGAATGGCCTCCGGTCGCCCACCGAACCACACCCCAAGAACCTTACAGTATAATTTACTTATTCCACATGCATTGCTCTAGCTGCATGTGGGCTTTTTGCGCTTCTACACTCGAATCTAGGTGTTGGATCAAACAGGAAAGTAGTGGGAAAGTTATATAGCATGAATATAGGACGTGGTTCAAAGAGGAAAGGAATGGGGAAAAGTTGTGGGGGAAGTTGTATAGCATGAATCTAGGACGTGGTTCAAAAAGGAAAGGAAGGGGGAAAGTAGTGGGAAAGTTGTACATCATGAATCTAAGATGTTGTTCAAAGAGGAAAGGAATGGGGGAACATAGTGGGGAAAGTTGTATAGCATGAATCTAGGACGTGGTTCAAAGAGGAAAGGAAGGGGAAAAGTACTAGTACAGACTGGCTATCCAGCACCTACGTTGGTCAAAAAGGGAAAACAATGACAAACACAGTACGCACATCGGTAACGAACTGATCTTTTTGTTTTGGGGGACAAGGCTGTAGAGTTTGAGCATGACTAGATCTGCTGTGTTCACATAGGGAAAGGTGTCTAAAGATAACAAAATGGGACCAACACAAATATGCTCCTTGGTTGTGTGTTCTTTGTTGCAACAGACTATGCATCAACCCTTCATACATCGGTAGATGCACATGGTGCTGGTGCGTCCACTGTCCCGTGCAACTCTTTAGCTGTTGTTAATCTAAGACCCTGTTTGATTAAAAAGTCCCTAGTCCCTACCTGCTTGGTTCCAGGGACTAAACATGGACTAGAGGTTATTAA
This sequence comes from Triticum urartu, assembly GCF_056163025.1. Lineage (NCBI taxonomy): Eukaryota > Viridiplantae > Streptophyta > Magnoliopsida > Poales > Poaceae > Triticum > Triticum urartu. Next base: position 473,173,475 of record NC_141874.1, read on the forward strand.
ATAACATGCTAAAAGACCATGTTACCCCTAGTAATGAACTAATAGAGACAAGGTGCAATGCGGGGCAGGGGCAACTGTTGGAAAAGGTCCCAAAAAGACTCTCCCTCGGGGTCTTCTTTCTTTAGTCCCAAATGCCCACTTTTAGTCCGTAAAAGTCCCTCCTGTTTGGTTTAGGTGGGACTGACAAGGACTTTTTTTAGTCCCTACACAAAAAAGTTCCTGTAAACAAACACCCTCTAATAATGCAGCTGGCAAATTGATGGAATGCCATAGTTAAAAGCAAATTACATGTTTACCAAATTTTATTGTTAATATAATCTCTCTGTTAATATTAATCAATGCCACCATTTGAGAAATGCTATTGTCTTGCTTTCTTTGCCATTTAGATACGTTAGATGCTTCTTTTTGTTGGCTTCTGTGTCATCCACCGTTATTGACCACTAGTTGTTTCCTTTCGCCTCTTTGTAAACAGGGTTATCTACTTCACCTCATTCTATTGTGACCTTTTGTTGCACTGCACAAAACACTTTGTTTTAAGAGTGTTTTGTGTAGATCAACCAAAATGTCACACCGACAACGTTGCTTGATTGCTTGAACTTAGTGGAACTGCACAAGAGGAGATCTTACTTCCTATCCATGTTGGCAAATTTGACTCAGATCTTCTTCTTGTGAGTTGTCTGAATTCCGCATCATGAGAGGTCAGTACTAGCTTTCTTTCACATGATTGTGCAGTCTGCTTTCATATGTTGTGCTACTTGTAAGGTAATGTTGCTTGATTTTAGTGAACTGCAGAAATGAAGACAAGACTTCCAATCTGTACGTGCACCGTAATATCCCATTGAGGTAAGATAAGGATATTTCACAACTGTTGGCCTGTATTTGCCACTTTCATCAGAAAATTAATGTCGTTGTTTAGTGCTATACTTGTGCTCCCTAATTGACATGCCAAATCTTACATTGAAGGCGAAGCTTGTCTGTTATTGAACTAAGTGATGAAGGGGAAGAACAAGAGGAAGAAAAACAGAAATCAACTCCCGGTGCTGTAATGAAGCACTAGAACTGTGATGACACAAGTAATGATATAGTTTTGCATATTAATTTATTTCTATGGCTGGAACGAGCAATTGTTTTGCCACTGATTTGATGCCACTCTTAATGTAATATGTAATTATCTCTACTTGTGCAAACATGGATCTTCTTTGAAGATACCATATATTTTAGTGGAACTACACAAGAAGATGTTGGAAACATTAAACTAATCGAGGAGTATATAGTAAGAATGACAACCATAGTAGATAACAACTGATGGTTTCGGAGAAGTGCTTGATCTGTATGCTCTACACAATAAGCCTCCTGACAAAGGTTGGTACTCGCCCACGGATTTCATCCATATGATTGAGCTTTGTCATCTCTACCGGTGTTGTGCTACTGTTTAGATAATGTCATGAGAAAGTGGTATTGTCCTTGAGAAGTGCTTCATCTATGTTGTTTTAAATATTTCCTTTCCTTTTTTCCTAGCGAAAAAAGATGCTAGCATTTAGTTTTCCACTTGTCTTTGCACAAAATGATCATCCTCCTCTGAAGAAGAATATGGAGTACTGAAGTGACTAGTTCCGGTTATGCCAGGATGAAGAAGCCCTGTCTATCTTCTCATTAGAAGGAGCAGTTGAAGGGTGGTTACATTACTCCCCACAAGACCAAACTAACTTCAGCTCAGAAGGACTGACATATCTCCATCTTTTTGTTGTGATGCGCAAGTACAATGTTGTTCTGGGATTCTTTCCGATGAGTTCCATTTTTTAGAAGTGTGCTCTACATGGACCATGTAGGTGCATGTTTAAACTGTCAATTCATAGTACAATTTGCTTTATACTAATCACTTTTTTTGTATTTGTGCAAACATGGGTGCTCAACTTGATTTTAATGGGAACTGCACAAAATGTTTATGAATACATCAAATCATTCATTTCCACCACAAGAAAGGAGGTGCCCATATGTTCAAGGAATTGCAACATATAAGGGAGAAATCATACAAGCTACGCACGAATTTGGTTGATTTTGGTGGAACTGCACAAAAAGAACAACTGATTTATTTAGCATGAGGTGCCATGTCAATGTCCGAACTGATGGCAAACCCTGCCCATTCCACAATCGTAGGCTTTTGATATTTTGGAATGGGAAAACCTTGTCAAAGTTTGCTCATTGATGTACGCAAAACAACAAGCATTTGAAATTTTGGAAGGGGAAAACCTTGTCAAATTTTACACATTGATGTACGCAAAACAACAAGCATTTGACATTTTGGAGTGGGACAACCTTGTCAACTTTTGCTCATTGATGTTAGCAATAAGACATGCGTTTGATATTTGCGAATGGGACGCCCTTTGCTGTCAGCAGCATCGATCTATTTTTCTTTATTCTTTAGTTGTGAAGTAAATTTGGCTCTGACATGTGAATCGCTAAGATGCATAATCGTCGATTGTTTTGAATGTTCTCTATGAATTGCCAGGCCTGTGTGTTTGATTGCAATGTACAGGAATGCTAAAAAGCTGCTCAAATTCTTTGTACTCCGGTCAAAGTAGAGATACTTTGACTGCAGATAAAACTGCCGGCGTTCTGGGAACAGGGGTCCCCAGACTTGCCTGCCTGCGGCCCATGGCGTGGCTCCACCAACGGCTTGGTATGGACCATCTTCATCAACCAATGCTCAGGACCCTTGCGAGGGGCCAAGCCTTGCGAGGCGGACGACACAAGACCTCCTCAAGGGCGGCCTCACTAGGCCGGCTCACGAGGAGCGGAGAGATCAAGGCGAGGGGCACCTCGTGAGGTTCCCGTGACGTGAGCCATGACGATCAAGGCCAGGCGGGTGCCAGGCGGGCGCCAGCGGGTGCAGAGTACTAGTGTCCTCTTCAGTGCTAAAGAGGCAGGTGCAGACAAGGAGTCCCGAGGCGTCAGGCAAAGGTCTCCATATCTGTGCAACAAGACCAAGACCAGCAGGACGGCAAGACGGAGGTCACCACGGAGCCCACGACGGCGTCACCACCAGAACCTTTGGTAGGCGAAGACCACCTTTTATCAGGATAAATTATACTCGATGCCCCCCTTCGAATTGGTTGTTGTGGGATCCCTTCCCGCCTAGTATTTGGGGAGAGGACCCGGGCCTCTATAAATAGGGCTAACCACCACCATAGCCAGGGGGCTGATCGAGAGAGAGAGAGAGAGAGGCTCATCGGGAGACAGATCACGCGGATCATCCCCAGCCACACAAGCTCATCGAGCTCAAGAACACCTCTCCTCAGGAGGCTATTCTTCCCTTGTACTTATTCATCCCCAGTCTACAAGGCAATCCACCACACCACACTGGAGTAGGGTATTACACCGCAACGGTGGCCCGAACCAGTATAAACTCTTGTGTCCCTTGTTCCTTGGGTTCGGCAAGCTAGGTTTTGAGAGCGTTGCGAGAGCGTGAGCTGGGGGGGAAAGATCTTCGTGCGCACCCCAGTGTTGGAACCTCAAGGCTTTTGCCGGAACTCACAATCCAAAATTTGGCGCGCTAGGTAGGGGTGCGCTGAAGCTTTCCCTTCATCTATCCACGTTCCGCAGCTCCATCACATCCATGTCAGACGCTCACCGAGCCCGTGCTGAGCGTCGCGCCGCCCTTGCCGCTCGCGTCGCCCAGACGGCGCCCGCTGGCGGACCTCCCCGCCGTTCTCCATCCCCTGTTGCCAACGCCACTTCCGACCCAACAGCAAACGAGCAGCAAGCGTCATGGCTGCACCCCTTTGTGCGGCAGGACGGCCGCACCGCCACCTATCGCTAACTCTTGCCGGCTCATCGTCCCATGCTCGTCGCGTGCCCATGGATGCACAGACCGCGTTCCTCATGGCATGCAAGCTCCTATGTTATCGCCCGGTCGACAACCTCTACGAAGACTGGCTGGACCGCATCGCCGAGCTCGTCAGCGCCGCTGGGGGCTCCCCGGTACTGTCTCTCTTGCTACCTTGCCCACCTCCAATTGCGGGCGACGCAACTCATGGAGCGCCTCCACCACCGCCTCAAGATGGCGTCCTGGTGCCATGGCACGCGGCCCCTCGGTGCGACCCGCCGCGCTGGGTTCCCGTACACGAAGAAGGAAGTTGCCAAGAAGTTCCCCGACCGCCAGGAAACGCCCCTGCACTCCCGGTGCCACCACGTCAATACCATGTGCCGCCTGCGGCAGCGGTGCATCGGCATCAAGATCCAGCTCCGCCCCCGCGACGGGCCCCGGTGGCCACAGCGGGCTGCTGCGCCTTCACCTAGAGCTGTGTAACATGGTCTGGCCGGGCAAGTTCAAGCCAGACCAACTTCCACGCTGTGCTGGCACCCCCGACCCTGTGGAGTTCCTGCAGCTTTACAAAATGAGCATGGAGGCGGCAAACGGCGACGAGAAAGTCATGGCGAACTGGTTTCCCATGACTCTCAAGGACGGCGCTCGCTCATGGCTCCTGATCTTGCCCTCGGGCTCAATCTCCTCCTAGGACCAGATGCGCGACCGCTTCATCGCCAACTTCCAGGGCACTCGCGACTGCCCATCGGTCGCGGGTGACCTGCGCCGCATCAAGCAACACCCTGGAGAGACCCTGCAGAAGTACATCCAACGCTTCAATAGCGGTCGCCTCAAGATTCCCAAGATGACAGATGAGGCCATCATCTCCGCATTCTTGGATGGCGTCTGTGATGTCAAGATGAAGGAAGAGCTCGCCATCCATGAGGAGCTATGCACGGCGCTGGAGCTGTTTAACCTGGCGACCAAGTGTGCACGAGCTGAGGAGGGGCGCCTCTCCCTCCTCGAGCTCCCTGCAGCTGGCCCAAAAGAGAAGAAGGACAAGGCCAAGGACGTAAAGCGCAAGGGGGTGGCTGTGCTCACAGCGGAGCCGGACATGAAGCGCGGCCGGGACCTCCCCGTCCAAGAGCAGCCATCCGTTCTGTGCCTTCCACAACGTACACAGCCATAACACTAATGATTGCCAAGAGCTCAGGGTCATTCAAGATGGACGCTTTGGTCAACACCCCGAGCGCAATGACCGGGGGTACGACAGAGGAGGAGGACGAGGTGCAGGACGCTGGGACGGCCGCGGCCCCAGTCAGGAGTGGCGCGACCGGCCTCGCGAGGACCACTGGCGGGAATAGCCTCGCGAGGGCGCCTAGAGGGACCAGCCTCGTGAGGACCGTCCTCAGGGCAATGCTGGCCTCCCTCCGCTGCCACCACCAAGGAGGAACGATGACCACCATCAGGACGAGGGGGCTGGGGGCTTCCAGGAGCCGCGCGCTATTGCCTGCATCTTGGGTGGTGCACAAGCCCCAGCTTCCCAGCGCATCTTCAAGCAGTATGCTTGTGAGGTGAATGCGGCCCTCCCCAGGCCAGAGGCCATGCATCCGCTCAGGTGGTCCAAGTGTGCCATCACCTTCAGCTCGGCGGACCAACTCAAGTGCGCGGCGACCGCCGGTGTCCTCCCGATGCTCTGTTCACCCATCATCAGCAACGTCCAAGTCACCAAGACCCTCATCAATGGCGGCACATGGCTCAATGTCCTGTCCGTCGAGACGTTCGACAGCCTCCAAGTGCCATATGACCAGCTGCATCCTACCAAGCCTTTCTCAGGAGTGACCGACGGCTCCACCACCCCGATAGGGCAGGTCCTCCTCGCTGTCACCTTCAGCCAGTGTAACAACTACCGCACCGAGCTCATCGACTTTGATGTCGCCCACATCCGTCTACCGTACATCGCCATCCTTGGGTATCCAGCATGGGCCAAGTTTATGGCGGTGACCCATCACGGCTACAATGTCCTCAAGATGCCGGGGAGTGGAGGCATCATCACGGTCCCCTGCAAAGAAATAGATGCGGTGTGCTCCCTTGAGCAGGCCTTAAAAGCCACTGCGATCGAAGACCCAGACAACGCAGGCAGCCCGTACCCTCCTGAGGCCATCCCCAAGAAGAAGCAGCTGCTCCACCCAGGGCCTCGGGAGAGCGGTGTCCCCAGTGGAACCACCTCAGGATCGGCGCCCGTAGCTGGGGCGCCTCCCTCCCTCGCATAGGAAGGCGCGCCCGGCGCCCTCCTCGGGCAAGGGTCGGGGTCTCTCTTCTGGAGGGCCTCAGACCTCGCCAACATCACGAGGGAGGCGCTCAGGCACCACGTGGAGGCGTGCTTTGCCGCATGTTTCCCTCAAGAGGCACAAGGCGAGGAGCGCCAGGTGCTCAGGAGTTCATCACCCAGGCAATCCATGGGCTTCAGGAAGCAAGGACCATACGAGGCGACCGCCGCCCACCACCCGGCGTAGCTCCCCATCCTGGCCAGGACGGCGGGCTGCGTGTCTGCGTCGACATTCCTTGGCTCAATAGGGACGCGTCTCAGGAGCGCTTGTGGCCTTCGCACGCTAGCCGGTGTGAGGCACCACCTCACAGCTATGTTCGCATGCTGTTTGGCTTGCCGAACGCGGCTGTCACCTACCAGCATTGTCAACAGAGCATTCTGGTGGCTCAGGAGGCCAGGCATCACGTTGTCATAGCGAAGATGGCGACGGTCCTCAAGGAACCACCCGAGCCCCCAGAGCCTCCTGAGGCTCAGGGGCCTGGTGGCTCGTGAGGAGCGACCTCTCTAGCGTGCACCTTCAGCTACCTCAACACCCCTTCGACAACGGAACCGGGTGACATTTTCTAGTTTACTCAGCTGGGAGCGCCCCTCGGGTTGCATCATTACCAGGTCGCACGAGCCTGTCCCCGTGATGTGTATATTTTTGCATCTTAGCCTACTTTGTTGGGGGCGCCCCTAGGGCTGCATCATCCCTAGGCCGCTCGGGTCCGTCCCAGCGGCATGTATCGTTCTTACATCTATCCTAAACTAGCTTATCTTCCTGCGTGGTTTCCCTACAGCTATCACTTTTTTGATTACATCTCGCGGCATCCCGCGTTACTAACCGATCTCCTATTTACCCCGCGGTGAGAGCTCCACACATTGGCACGACGCTTGTGCTCGGGCCCATCCCTGCAACGCTAATTAACCTGAGAGATCGAGCTCTGGCTCGCGGCCTGCTTCGCGCACGTCACCTCGTCAGATCCTCAATGCCTCAGCCTTCCCGTGGAACAATCAACAGCTGGGTAACCAACGCAATCACGGGCTATATTCCCTCTCCAGCTAACCTGCAGGAACCTCCGAAGGACTGACGGCGGGCGGCACCGCGGGCCCCTTCTTTCTCCACACAACTTGCTTGCACGTTAAAGGGGGGCTCCTGAGCATCGCAACTCAGGGGCTCCTACTGGCTCTCCAGCCCTCACCCCTGGCCTTGACCATGGCATCATGACCTGGCATACCAGCGGTGGAAGAGCTCGCTCGAGGGCCAGGACCCGAGGACGTAGAGTACATAGAAGGACATGAAGGGAGGGGGAAGCTCGCACGAGCCTGACCCAGCTGACGCACAAGCCTGGCACGGCACAAGGAATCGACTTTGGGCCGCTAAGATAAGTCACGCACCCGGATCAGCCAAGCGCTATGACACATGATTCCCATCTCTTGCAGCCTTGCTACGGCAACGCTGCCTTCCTTTCCTACCTTTAGGAAGCTGCTTGCACACTAAAGGGGACCTCTTGAGCATCGCGTCTCAGGAGCTCTTATTGGACCTCGGGCCGCTCACCTCCTGGCCTTGACCATGGCATCGTGACATGGCATACCAGCGACGGCTACCGCCTTCCTGGGGACCGGGACCTGTTGGAGTAGAGCACCAAGGTACCGCGAGGTTGGAAAGGGGGACTGAGCCGAAGCAAGACATGCAGTCCTAGATCTTCATAATAAGGATAATATTGACAAAAGACGCTACAGACCCTTTACACGCCCCCATGGGGCTCATCTCGACTCCTCGCAGGAAACAAAAGGGGAAGGTTTCTAGAAGCCCTATCTACAGGCACCAGCGCCGATGCCATCATCAACAGTGGGCCACGGGAGGCCAACGCCAACCCCATCCAGATCAACGACGACGACGAGACGATGCCGCTGCCCTGCTCCAGACACGACGGGAGCTCGGGGGCACGTAGCTGTCGTCGCTCGTCTCTGGAGTCTCGTCAGGCTCAGGAGTGTCGTCGGACTCCCAGGAGCTGCCGCTGCTGCTGGAGGAGCTAACGGCAAGCCCAAGGGCAGGCTGAGCACCCACCGCCGCACCGTCTTGGTGCCCCCCTCCAGGGCAGCATTCCATGTGGTTGCCTTCCTCGTCGAAGACCTTGAAGAACAGCGTGGAGGTGCCGTCGTACTCAAAATGGATGGCGAGCACCCCCTCCGCGTGGCCGACGTGGGCAACATCGCCCCATCCGTGGGTCATGAAAATCTTGTCGAGGGAGACAACCTCGACCTCTGCTCCCGTCACTGGGGAGTCGCACCCGGCGTGCTGTAGCCACAACTCTAGTGGCCCCCTCGGCGGCATCTCCTCGACGAAGAACGTGGGAACCGGATCCACGTGCGCGGTGGCACCGCTGCCCACATCACGAGTTCACGCGAGGAGCCATCGGCATGAGTTCATCGGGCAGCGGCACACACCACCACTTCATGACCATCACGCCCAGGGCGCGAGGGGCGTCGGTCCACATCCTCCTATGGAGCCCCCTGCCTGGGCGTACAAGGGAAGCGGGAAGCCTGGGCCTCGTCACCTCTGGCCTCTCGACGACATCGCGGTGGCGGCCCAGCCTCTTCTTCGGCAGAAGTGGCCCTGGCTCTTCGCGGGGTTTTTTCCCTTCTCGGTGGCCGAGAACGTCCGTATCGGCGACATGGGTAACGCTGCAAGCAGTGAAGCAAGGAGCCAGGAGGGAGAGGCAAGCGGAACGGAGGAAGAGATGGACGACGAGGGCTCCGCCCCCTCCCCATTTATAGCATGAGAAGGCCAACCGCTGGCCTCCATGATCGCAGGTAATGATGACCTTTTTTCTGCATGCAACAGGGACTCGTCAAGTAGGGTAGTTGCCGAGGCGGCGTGGGAAGCGGAGACACCCACGTTCCATCAGTCGCCACGCGTCAATCAAGGCCGTGGGCGGTTGGGGCCCATGGCGCTCCGCACTTGCCCCTTGGCTTCACCTCGAAGCCAAGTTCGAGCGCGCCTTGGGCCCGAGGGCTACTGTCGGTGTTCTGTGAACGGGGTCCCCAGTCTTGCCTGCCTGCGGCCCACGGCGTGGCTCCACCAACGTCCTGGTACGGCCCATCTTGATCAACCAATGCTCAAGACCCTTGCGAGGGGCCAAGCCTCACGAGGCGGATGACACAAGACCTCCTCAAGGGCGGCCTCACTAGGCCGGCTCGCGAGGAGCGGAGAGATCAAGGCGAGGGGCACCTCGTGAGGTTCCCATGACGTGAGCCATGACGATCAAGGCCAGGCGGGCGCCAGCGGGTGCAGAGTACTAGTTTCCTCTTTGGTGCTAAAGAGGCAGGCGCAGGCGAGGAGTCCCGAGGCGTCAGGCAAAGGTTTCCATATCGGTGCAACGAGACCAAGACCAGCAGGGCGGCAAGACGGAGGTCACCATGGAGCCCACGACGGCATCACCACCAGAACCTTTGGCAAGCGAAGACCACCTTTTGTCAGGATAACTTGTACTCGTTGTCCCCCTTTGAATTGGCCATTGTCGGATCCCTTCCCGCCTAATATTTGGGGAGAGGACCCGTGCCTCTATAAATAGGGCTAACCACCACCATAGCCAGGGGGTTGATCGACAGAGAGAGAGAGAGAGGCTCATCTGGAGACAGATCACTCGGATCATCCCGAGCCATACAAGCTCATTGAGCTCAAGAACACCTCTCCTCAGGAGGTTGTTATTCCCTTGTACTTATTCATCCCCAGCCTACAAGGCAATCCACCACACCACACTGGAGTAGGGTATTACACCGCAACGGTGGCCCGAACCAGTATAAACTCTTGTGTTCCTTGTTCCTTGAGTTCGGCGAGCTAGGTTTTGAGAGCGTTGTGAGAGCGTGAGCTGGGGGAAAGATCTTCGTGCACACCCCAGTGTTCGAACCTCAAGGCTTTTGCCGGAACCCGTAATCCAACAAAAACTTGTATGCAGACTAAAAAGGACCAGAGGGAGTACATGTGAAACTGCTGCAAACGAGGTGATCACCCTGGGAATAACGCTAGTACATTTTGTTTTGCATGTTCATCCAATGCCAGTGATACAAGAATTCGAACTAATCGAACTAAATTCATTCATCACGGTCGGATTTCATATAAACATGCCAGATTTCATTACATTTCATACATTCTTCAAGTGAGAAGGGGTAGAAGCAGCATCCTTCACCAACATAGCTCTCCGACTCCACGTCGCCGCTAATAAGCTAATCGGCCGTCAATGGTCAACCCGCCTACCTTGGCTTCAACCGGAGGGTAGCAGCGGTGGCCTTACTTGGACCCGAGCGGCGGCGACCTACCGTGTTCTACTATTCCTCATTTTCTGTGTGGTGCGACCTCGTTGGCCGCGGGGCGGGGCCTCGACGGAGCCAACAGTGTCCTTTGTCTCATTGCCGGCGGGGCGGCGCCTCGATGGAGCAGGGGAAATCCCCCCTCATTGCCGGCAGGGTGGGGCCTCAGCTGAGCCGGTGATGTCCTCTGCCTCGTTGTTGGCGGGGTAGGGCCTCGGCGGAGTAGGGCCTCTGCCTCGGTGCCGGCAGGGCGGGGCCTCGGCGGAGCCGGTGGTGTCCTCTGCCTCGTCGTTGGCGCTGCGGGCCTCGGCGGAGCAGGGCCTCGTCGACGCCAGCAGAGCGGGGACTCGTCGGAGCTTTCATTGTCCTCTACATCGTCCTCGGTCTCGCCAAACAGCGCCTCACCCGCTTCATCGCCCTCTTTGTAGGCAGCTGCAGGCTCCGCCACCTGCATGCGGTACCGCCAGTGCTCAAGGGAGCCCTCGTGGGCAGAGCGGTACGAGTCGAGCAACGCCTCCTGCTCCGCCCGCTCCATGGCGATCTGCTCCTCCGCCTGCAGGTGCTCCCGGAGGAGATGGTGGTTGTAGGCGGCGGCGGCCTGCGCCTCACAGAACTGCTCCTCACGCTTCTGCCTCACCGTGTCCATGTATTGGGCATGGGCCTTGCCGATGGTCATGGTGCAATGCACCAGTGAGGATGGCGCGGAGGAGGGGGTAGGCGCCCGATCGTCGAGTAGCATGTTCTCCATTGGGACGTCGTCATCCTCCGGTTGCCTGCCGGCCAGGTAGTCTGCAGCAATGGCTGCCATCTCCTTGTGGTCTGTCGTCCGCCCATCCTGAAGCGCGCTGGAGCCGAGGAAGCCATGGTGGGAGTACTGGTGTGGACAGGAGAAAGGGAACGGAGGCAGATGACTGCGGCTATGGCCGGCACAGTAGTTTATATAGCAATGGTGGGCGGCGGAGGGACGGACGTGTGGCGCCGGAGTAGCCGCCTTGGCAACCGCATATCATTAATGTGGGCGGCAGACAAACGGACGGATGGCACTTATGTCATTTGAAGGCAGAGCAATCGCCTGCACTAGGAAGCGGGGCGGGCGGCGCTGACTGTTTCAGGCGGAAAGCGCGCAGGGGCGAGGGAGGCGGTCTGGGTGGGCCAGGGCAGTCAGACTCGTGCTTTGTAGTGGGTCGGTCCAGCAGCCGGACATGCTGGCTCACCAGCGAGCTCGCCGACCTGAGCAACGACAATCAGACGATGGACATAGCTTCCGACCAGGAGCCGGCGCCATTGTCTAAGCCGGTCCATGCCATGTTCACCATAGAGCAGGTGTGGCCGCACTTCGATGCCCTAATGGCGGAAGAGCTACCAACATAGGAGGACATGTGCTGCAACCTCCGTCTCATCAACGAGCACCGGTGAACTAGTGAACGACAATGCCGTCACAGACATGCGGCCCTATGATCCTAGCTTCCCGAATGAGCAGCGGGCGCTGTATCAGACTATCCGTAGGGCCCGCGAGGCCCTCCCCATCATCCTTCGAGTTTTTGCGCTCGCCGTGGCGCCACCGTCTCGCGTTCTCAACATGGTCAGCAGACATGAGGAATGAGGAGACGACTTTACTTGGAGAGGATGACAGTGGGGACCCACCAGGGCCATAGCCGTGCGTACGCAAGTGCCTCCTTATTATATACAACATCTGTAATTTTTTTGCTCCCCCCTGGTTTCCTGACATCATGGTCCCACACCATTGTCAACCTATGTAGTCAATAAACGAGAGAATTGCGCAAGGAGAGGCCGACAGCTGGGACCAAGCAGCTCGAGCAGTATTTGTGTTCTTGAGGTGTGAGCACCGAAGAGTTTTTCTTGAGCGATGTTTTCATTTTTTTCGAGACAAGAGTGATGTTTTCATTGTTGTTCAGAGGAGAGCAGGGTATTAACTGGGAGGGCTATGGCCCGTCTAGCCCAGGCCAAATATCCAGCCCAGATATTATTTTTTTTTCAAGCTGAAAATGGCTAGCCCAACTATACTTTTTTTGAGGAATACCCAGGCAAGGTCAATTTGTTATTCTCTACCCCACTGGGCTGCAAATCTTTCCTAGGAGGGATGCATTAGGCTTAACAAGAAAATGGGCTTTAAGAAATAATAAATGGGATGTAATTACAAAAACTAGGCTATAACTAAAAAAGCACCAAACACGTAATTAGTTTATAAAATATTATTTTTGGATTTTGAAAATTTTAATTTCAATAATTGTTGTGCGTGCAATGTTTCGTTGGATTTTACGTAAGACAAATTTATATTGAAATTGTATTTAATCTGACTAGAAATTTCAGGATAAAAATATTTCGGATCCCATCAAAATGTGGGAAATTTTATTGAATTCTTTTTGAACGGTTGGTTGAAATTATTAATCATTGTCCTAGCTAGAAAATGGGCTGTACTTTTAATAAACTATAAATGGGCTGTAGTAAATACCATTAGAATTCAAAAAAGGGTTGTACATTCTTACAAATCTCAAATGGGCTATAAGTTATCTGCCACACACTTGTGGGCCGACTAAGTTGACGTGTCCCCTAAAAAAATAAGTTGACGCGTATGCAAGGCTTTATCAAGTTATAGGCAACATACGGTTCTAGCAACAGTGGCCGTTGGATGTCCATCCAACGGATGTCGTGCTTCTTCTTCAATCTCAGATATTTTAGCTTCACCCACCCAAAAAATGATTCCTCCCCCTGACATCTGGGGCACACCGTTTCGGAGGCTGACCTGTGGGCCTACTAAGTTGACGCGTACCAAGGGCTTTGTCAACTTAGTCAATATAAATGGTTCTAGCTGCACTGGCCGTATGATGTCCATCCAACGGCCGTCGTGCTTCTTCAACCTCTGGTCTTCTTGCTCCAGCCGCCCAAAGCAGCGCCGGTCATGTCGCCTGCTCCTGCCACCCATGGCCGGATGTGCTGCCGCGGAGGCCTCACAACCCCCTACTACTCCCACCGCTGGCCAGGCCCTCCGGCGACGGCAGCCTCACAATGCAGCCGAACCAATGAACCCTCGTACTCCTCTTTGTGTGGGCTTCCACTGCCGCATCTTCCCCGGCTCCGTGTCATCCCCTTCTGAGGCCTCCATGTCGTCCACCGCCATGGTGCTCTCGGCGCGGCGTGGTCAACGAACAACTTCCATCGGAAGAGTACTGTACGTGGAGAGGCTGACAGCTGGGTGCACAGCCACAGCAAGGAAGTGCCTCCTTATTACATGGAAAATAATGATCCCTCCACCTGACAGCAGGGGCCCACAGTACGGGCCACCTTATTTCATGAAAAAAAACGCTTCCCACTGACTGTTGGGACCCACGAGCTACATCTTCGCACACAAGGAAGTGCGTCAATATTACGGGCAAAAAAATGATTCTCCCCCTGACTGCTGGGACCCACCAGCTACATCTTCGCACACAAGGAAGTGCCTGACAGTCGGAACCCACCTGGTCGAAGCGTACATAGCATTGTCATTCTGGTCGCGAACATGTACGTACATACGATCGGTCTGTCTGTAGGCTGCAGCCATGAACCGTGGCCGTGTAAGGAAGGGCACGTGTCGTAGTAGAGGCACGCATGTAGCATGTACACGTACGTACAGTGGCCAGGTTGCAAGAAAGTAAACACGGCCACGTACATACATACAGGCAGGGTCTCGAATGCCTACATGTGCATACGTACGGCCAGGGCTCGTGTACATGGCTGGGTCGGAACGGAGAAGCTGCGCCATCGTCGTGATGATGGGGAGGCAACCGGCTGGGTCGGAATGGTGTGTTCACCGAGAGCCAACCGGCTTGGATGGAACAGCCTATGGAAACGAGGCCTTGTGTACTGCAGAACGGAGGAAACAACCTTGTGTTCGATCGGGCATGGTGGAAATGGGATCCTGTTCATCGGGAGGGGTCTGGCATACCGCAAAACGGAGGAAACGGACCTCCTACGGTCGAAACGGGGTCCTGTTGATCGAGAGGGGTGTGGCGTACCGCAAAACGAAGGAAACAGACTTGTGTTGGAGCACTACGGTCGAAACGGGGGTCCTGTTCATCGGGAGGGGTGTGGCGTACCGCAAAACGGGACTCCACGGGATACTGTTCATCTCCACCGTCGACCTCCTCCAGCCTCCATGGGCTACTGTTCATCCACCATCGACCTCCTCCAGCCTCCACCTGCGACTGTTCATCCATAGGCTCGTGTTCATCCAGCCTCCACCGCTCCTCCATCGGCTACTGTTCAGCCAGCCCTCTCCACGGGGTCCTGTTCAGCCGCCCCTCCATGGGCTACTGTTCATCCAACCCTCCACCGGCTACTGTTCAACCAGCCCTCCACCGGCTACTGTTCATCCAACCCTCCACGGGGTCCTATTCATCCAGCCCTCCATAGGGTCCTATTCATCCACCGGCTCGATCGATCGGGGTCCTGTTCATCCAGCGACAACGACCTCTACTACCATAAGGTCCAGTTCATCTAACCCCCACCGGGAACTGTTCATCCAAACCCCCCCAACAATGCTCATTGTTCATCAAGAGGCAGCATCGATCGGCCTCAGTTAGCAGCAGTAGCGAAGGAATCACTCGGGTTCAGTTAACAGCAAGGGATCGATCGATCGCTCGGTTTCAGTAACACGTAGCCTGCAGTGCAATCGCTCGGGTTCAGTTAGAGCGCAACACCTCGCACACACGCGCGTACGTACGAGAGAAACGCGCATCGCTCGGCCCTGACCACCCACCGTAATCGGGAACTCCCCCTATATTTTCCTCACCCTCGCTTCTACCATGGTTTTCTCCGTCATGGACGGCCCAAAGAATGTCATGCACCTGCGTCTCCGGCCCGCCCAGGATGAAAAGCCCATTTTCTATCATGATCTTTTGTCATAGAAGTAGGAGCCCACCACATCTATGATGATACCAGGTTTTGTCACAATTATCGTCATAGAAGTGTCATAAGCATGACAGAAAAAATTTCGTTCGACCCAAAATGTCACGGATGTGTCTTTTTTTGTAGTGCACTGATTAACGACGTGGGTCGTGCTTAAGTGGTTGGTGGGGTGGTTCTACCCCCGCGAGCCATCGGTAGACCTTGCCGGGGCGCCTTGGTTGCTTGCTTCTGTCGGGGCTCGCGGGGGCAGAACCACCCCACCAACCACTCAAGCACGACCCACGTCGTCAATCAGTGCGGTGTCAAGTTGCAAGGTGATTAAGTGGCAGCCACTCGCCACATGGCAGCCATTTCCTACAGAAGAAACCCACAGATGACACCCGTCCTGCGACGTGTCAAGAGAACATGCGCGGAGCTGGAAATATAGCCCAGCAAGCCTTGCCAGGCAACCAGTGATGTGACACTAAGCGGTGCATTTAATGCACCCTGTCAGCCCGCAGAGTTAGGTATGATAGCACTATTTACTATCATATCAGTGGATAATGACTACTTTGCCATTGTGGTGACCCCTTAATCTATAAAAGGAGGCCCATGGCACCTGTCAGAGGGTTAGAAAGTTGACAAGCCCACACACCCATACGCGTGTAGTCGCTGCCGCCCCAAGGCAATCCCTGCCGGGAAAGTGTACTATGCTTCACCACCTTCATTCCACCATCAATCCACCAAAGCAGGAGTAGGATTTTACGCCTCACGGCAGCCCGAACCTGGGTAACTTGCTTGTGTGCTCCCTGTCGTGCTGCCATGCACTGGTCTGCTCTTTGTGCAATGCGACGTCCCCCTGGCTAACCAACAAGGGGCCTCCTGGTCCCATAGGTGGCCGTGGATATCCCATGACACAATTGGAACTCAAATTCCTACTTTCAAAGTCGCTCCTGGGTGAGAAAAATAAAATTCTTTGTTTCCATACTTATACATTTGATATATTAACTCCTTTATGTGTTGTATTTCCAGTGGTATAGCCAAGCCCAACAAGAAGCTGGAAGCAAATAAGTTGGCTGAATCCCAAGGCTGCTGACCCGGAGAAGCAAATGATGTCAGAAACTTCTCATAAGATTCCTGACGCTGCTGTTGATGATCCACCACCAGAAAACACAATGTCACAACGGACTCCATGGATGTTAACCCGGCCCATGCTAAGCCGCCAAGTCCTGCTCAGCCTGCTGAAGAAGCTGAAGACGCAATAGTTACTGGGATGGCTTATACTGAACCAAGCTATCCCACCGTCTTATCTAAACACAACGCCAAAGAAGAATTCTCAGCTGCTGACAAAGGCAAGTGGAAGCTGGAGTTGGAAAGCTATGCCCAGTTTAACACCCATGAGATTCATGCGAGGTATTTGAACCGCCTTCATACCAGTCGCGATTTTGAAGCTGGCCTGGTTAACTTGAGGAAGGAGTGCTTTGAGGTAAACACTAATAAATCCCTCTCATATAAGTATATATCAGCCGCCAAGCCTACTGGATGTGAAAGAACTAAGCATGATTTAGGCTTTGACATTATATGTTGCACCTTGTATCTTCTCCATATTAGCTTTTCTCTATTGAGTCAAAATGAGTAGTCCCAAAGTGCCAGTTTAATCTGGATAGTTAAGCCGGGACTTATCATCATGTTTGTGAAAAAAATCCAAATATGTAGTCCCCAAGGGCCGGCTTAGGCGGCATAGCTAAGCCGGGACTTATCACCATGCCTAGGAACAAATCCGAATATGTAGCCCCCATGAACTGGCTTATGTAGAAGAAACTAGCCGAGTCATTAAAGATTTGCCTTAAAAGAGCAATTTAGCCCCCTAGTGCCAAGTAAAATACTTGTATTATGCTTGGAACTTCAAATAAGATGATTATAATGATGCCTGTCTTTGTATATTGCATGCTGAATTAAATATGAAAGAATCTCAAGTCACCGATCTGTGGCAAAACATCAAGTCCCAACAATTAGAAACTTCAAAGGCCAAGTCAGAGTTGAAAGCTGCCTTAGAAGAGTCTGAAAAGTTGAAAAGGGATTTCGGCGCTGAGAGAACTAGCTAGGATACAAAGAAGGCGGCTCCACTGAAAAGAGCTGAAGATGCCGAGGCTGCGCTTAAGCCAGTGACTGAAGAATTATCCGGCTTAAAGCATCAGATTAATAGCATGATAGCTGACATCTTTGGTAAGTAATCTTGTACTTTAATCTTTAACCTCCAACATATAACAATCATGAGCCGGTTTACCAATATCTATGTTGATGCAGGCCCCAAAAGTTCCAACCTGGGTCAAGACATGCGCGTGAAGCTGAAAGCTGCCTACACCCTTGTGGAGCAGTTATACACCGACGCTCAATGGGCTGTAGCTTCCATCTCTCATACTAAACAACCACCTTCACTTATCAGAGAAATGCTGGATAAACTATCGATCATACCCCAAAGGTTGGAGGAGATAAAGCGGTTAGCTGTAAGAGCTGGTGCCATCACCGCCCTAAGCCGGGCCAAGGCGTGGCAGGCAGAGCTAGACCCGGAGGAATTGGCCGCTAGCTATCCCAGCTTAAAAGAAGATGGGTCTCCCTTTAATGCAGACGATTTCACCAAATGTGTAAGGGAAATGCGTCCTTTGGCAAGAAAGCTGGCTGAGGAGGCCAATCTATCCAAGTATCGGGCGGCTTATACTATTGAAAACACAAAAGTGAAAGCGTCAGTTTAAAAGTTATGGATTTTATTCCACCAACATGTAAGCACACTTTTGCTCCTGATATTGATCCATCCCTGCTCATAGATGATGAGGCTGTATTCAAAGCCGTAACTAGCATCAATTGGACATCACCCGATTTCTAGCCAGTGGAGGAAGAAGAAGAAGAACCGGCGCTGGATAACCCGGAAGCTTCAACTCAGCAAGATTAGGGCAACTGAACCACGAGGCGGCTCTTAGACTGCAACCTAGCATGTCTTGTTCTGACAAACTTTCAATCAATTGGGTTGTAGAAAGCCTTGTAATAGGCTAGTGTAAAAAGATGATCTTGTCATGCCATCGTGCATGTTTATCTGCATAACTTTTTAAACCGCCGATCTGATGTTTAAGATATGCTGCTTATGCTCATAATATTATCAATCATGGAGGTCATATTATCATATTCCCTGCACACAAGTAAATAACATGCACCCTGGCGGTTTACGTCAGGGCGGGTCATAATGTCTCATATAAAATTTGCTGGTGACATAAAGTCTATAACCAGGGCGGGTTATCAAACCTCACATATTCATCCAATAATTTGAAAACATACCTGGAGAATTGGCTCAAATTGCTGGCTTACAACACCACATCCACTGAGGGTGATAATCCAATTAGTCATAAGCGCATCATTCCAATTGCGCAATCAAAGTATATTGGTGACTTAACGTCCAAAGCCAGGACGGGTTATCAGAACCCCTAAGTATTCTCAAATATGAGTCATAAAGATTAAGGCTACATGGCTTGAATTGTTTGAAACCATATGTCAATATGGAACAATGATATGAACCAAAACAATGTTTAGAAAAAATAACAAATCAGAAAAATTAAGGCTTTCATAGGCCGCCAAGCCGAAATTTCAAGTGCTTTCAAGGGCCACACAACCACTAACTTAATCCTTCATTCAATCCCGTAAGCTTTCCATCACATGACCAACCGCCGTTTTAACCTCAACAAGTTCAGGGTCTTTTTTACAAGATTGACTATTGAGAGTACGTCGGGTCATTCCAAGATTACCTGGGCGGAGTGATAACGACATATAGGCAAGATAACCCATAATTTGGTGTTTAGACCTGGCATACAAGCCGATCAAGACGGTAAGTGATACGTCCATTTTGCATCATTCTTTTATATCGATATTTATTGCATTATGGGTTGTTATTACACATTATGTCACAATACTTACACCTATTCTCTCTTATTTTACAAGGTTTACATGAAGAGGGAGAATGCCGATAGCGGGAATTCTAGGCTGGAAAAGGAGCAAATATTAGAGACCTATTCTGCACAACTCCAAAAGTCCTGAAACTCCAAGGAAGTCAGTTTCAGAATATATAACAAATATTGGGCGAAGAAAGCACCGGAGGGGGCCACCCACCATCCACGAGGGTGGGGGGCGCGCCCTACCCCCCTGGGCGCTCCCCCCTACGTCGTCGGCCCCCTGGCAGGCCTCTGGTGCCCATCTTTGGCTATATGAAGTCTTTTTCCCTGGAAAAAAAATCATAAGCAAGCTCCCGGGACAAAACTCCGCCGCCACGAGGCGGAACCTTGGCAGAACCAATCTAGGGCTCCGGTGGAGCTGTTCTGCCGGGGAAACATCCCTCTAGGAGGGGGAAATCATCACCATTGTCATCACCATCGATCCTATCATCTGGAGGGGGTCAATCTCCATCAACATCTTCACCAGCACCATCTCCTCTCAAACCCTAGTTCATCTCTTGTATCCAAGCTTTGTCCCAAAACCTCATATTGGTACCTATGGGTTGCTAGTAGTGTTGATTACTCCTTGTAGTTGATGCTAGTTAGTTTATTTGGTGGAAGATCATATGTTCAGATCCTTTATGCATATTAATACCCATCTGATTAAGAACATGAATATGATTTGTGAGTAGTTACATTTGTTCCTGAGGACATGGGAGAAGTCTTGCTATAAGTAGTCATGTGAATTTGGCATTCGTTCGATATTTTGATGAGATGTATGTTGTCTTTCCTCTAGTGGTGTCATGTGAACGTCGAGTACATGACACTTCACCATTATTTGGGACTAGGGGAAGGCATTGGGAAGTAGTAAGTAGATGACGGTTTGCTAGAGTGACAGAAGCTTAAACCGTAGTTCATGCGTTGCTTCGTAAGGGGCTGATTTGGATCCATATGTTTCATGCTATGGTTAGGACTACCTTAATACTTCTTTTGTAGTTACGGATGCTTGCAAGAGGGGCTAATCATAAGTGGGATGCTTGTCCAAGAAAGGGCAGTACCCAAGCACCAGTCCACCCACATATCAAATTATCAAAGTACCGAACATGAATCATATGAGCGTGATGAAAACTAGCTTGACGATAATTCCCATGTGTCCTCGGGAGCGCTTTCATTTATATAAGAGTTTGTCCAGGCTTGTCCTTTGCTACAAAAAGGATTGGGCCATCTTGCTGCACCTTATTTACTTTTATTACTTGTTCCCCTTTACAAATTACCTTATCGCAAAATTATCTGTTATCGATAATTTCAGTGCTTGTAGAGAATACCTTACTGAAAACTGCTTATCATTTCCTTCTGCTCCTCGTTCGGTTCGACACTCTTACTTATCAAAAGGACTACGATAGATCCCCTATACTTGTGGGTCATCAAGACTCTTTTCTGGTGCCGTTGCCGGGGAGTGAAGCGCCTTTGGTAGGTAGAATTTGGTAAGGAAAAATTTATATAGTGTGATGAAATTTACTATCACTTGTTACTATGGAAAGTAATACTTTGAGGGGCTTGTTCGGGGTATCTTCGCCCCGACCAGTAGAGCAAAGAGTTGCTCATCAACCTACTGAACCTACTAAAAATGTTTACTTTGAAATTCCTTCGGGTATGATGGAGAAACTGCTAGCTAATCACATTGCATCCCAATTTGCACTTAATCTATGTGGATGAAGTTTGTGGATTATTTAATCTTGCAGGTATGCCCGAGGATGTTATCAATAAGAAGGTCTTCCCTTTATCTTTGAAGGGAAAGTCATTGACATGGTTTAGGCTATGTGATGATATGGGATCATGGAACTACAACCGATTGAAACTGGAATTTCATTAGAAGTTTTATCCTATGCATCTTGTTCACCGCGATCGTAATTATATATATATACATAATTTTTAGCCTCGCGA
This sequence comes from Triticum urartu, assembly GCF_056163025.1. Classification (NCBI taxonomy): domain Eukaryota; kingdom Viridiplantae; phylum Streptophyta; class Magnoliopsida; order Poales; family Poaceae; genus Triticum; species Triticum urartu. The sequence continues at coordinate 473,194,707 of NC_141874.1, forward strand.
AGGAGAAAGCATCACTCAAGCTTGGGGGAGGCTTAATTCAATGTTATATTCATGCCCCAATCATGAGCTCTCAAGAGAAATTATTATTCAAAAATTTTATGCTCGGCTTTCTCTCAATAATCGCTCCATGCTCGATACTTCTTGTACTGGTTCTTTTATGATGAAGACTATTGAATTCAAATGGGATATATTGGAAATAATTAAATGCAACTCTGAAGATTGGGAACTCGAGGAAGGTAAGGAGTCAGGTATAACACCTAAGTTTGATTGTGTTAAATCTTTTATGAATACCGATGCTTTTCGTGAATTTAGCACTAAATATGGACTTGACTCTAAGATAGTAGCTTCTTTCTATGAATGCTTTGCTACTTATGTTGATCTTCCTAAGGATAACTGGTTTAAATATAATCCTCCCGTTGAAGTAAAAGTAGTTGAACCTATTAAAGTTGAAGAAAAGACTATCACTTATAATGTTGATCCTATTGTTCCTACCGCTTATATTGAGAAACCACCTTTCCCTGTTAGAATAAAGGATTATGCTAAAGCTTCAACTGTGGTTCGTAAGAGTAATGCTAAAAAACCTATACCTCCTGAAAAAATTAAGGTTGAACCTAGTGTTGCTATGGTTAAGGATCTCTTGGCCGATAATATTGATGGCCATGTTATTTACTTCTGTGATGAAGCTGCTAGAATTGCTAGACCCGATACTAAAAATAAACATAGACCTGTTGTAGGCATGCCTATTATTTATATTAAAATAGGAGATCATTTCTACCATGGCTTATGTGATATGGGTGCTAGTGCAAGTGCAATACCTCATTCCTTATACAAAGAAATTATGCATGATATTGCACCTGCTGAGATAGAAGAGATGGATGTTACGATTAAGCTTGCCAATAGAGGTACTATTTCACCTGTTGGGATTGTTAGAGATGTTGAAGTCTTGTGTGGGAAAGTTAAGTATCTTGCTGATTTTCTTGTTCTTGGTTCCCCATTATATTTGGTAGACACTTCTTGAATACTGTTAATGCTAAGATAGACTTCAAAAAGGATATTGTTTCTGTTGGTTTAGGGGATGTGTCTTATGATTTTAATTTTGCTAAATTTCGTAGACAACCCCATGATAAAGTATTGCCTAGTAAAGATGAAATTATTGGTCTTGCTTCTATTGTCGTGCCTCCTAATGATCCTTTAGAACAATATTTGCTAGACCATGAAAATGATATGTTTATGAGTGAAAGAAGGGGAATAGATGAAGTATTCTTTAAAAAAGGACCTATTTTGAAACACAACTTGCCTATAGAAATTCTAGGGGATCGTCGTCCACCCAAGGGTGATCCTGTGTTTGAGCTTAAACCATTGCCTGATACTCTTAAATATGCTTATCTTGATGAAAAGAAGATATATCCTGTTATTATTAGTGCTAACCTTTCAGAGCCAAAAAGAGGAGAAATTATTGAAAACTCTGAAGAAGCACCGTGCAGCTATTGGATATACTCTTGATGATCTTAAGGGCATTAGTCCCACTCTATGCCAGCACAAAATAAAATTGGAGAAAGACGCTAAACCGGTTGTTGATCACCAACGACGGTTAGATCCTAAGATGAAAGAAGTAGTAAGGAAAGAAATACTAAATCTTCTTGAGGCAGGTATAATTTATCCCGTTGCTGATAGTCAGTGGGTAAGTCCCGTGGCCATTGTGTCCCTAAGAAGGGAGGTATTACTGTTGTTCCTAATGATAAAGATGAATTGATCCCACAAAGAATTGTTACATGTTATAGAATGGTAATTGACTTCCACAAACTAAATAAAGCTACTAAAGAGGATCATTACCCTTTACCTTTTATCGATCAAATTCTAGAAAGATTATCTAAACATACACATTTTTGCTTTCTAGACTGTTATTCTGGTTTCTCTCAATACCTGTGTAAAAAGAGGATCAAGAAAAGACCACTTTTACTTGCCCTTTCGGTACCTTTGCTTATAGACGTATGCCTTTTGATTTATGTAATGCACCTGCTACCTTTCAAAGATGCATGACTACTATATTCTCCAACTTTTGTGAAAAGATTGTTGAGGTATTCATGGATGATTTTTCTGTATATGGAACTTCTTTTGATGATTGCTTAAGCAACCTTGATCGAGTTTTGCAGATATGTGAAGAAACTAATCTTGTCTTGAATTGGGAGAAGTGTTACTTTATGGTTAATGAAGGCATTGTCTTGGGGCATAAAATTTCTGAAAGAGGTATTGAAGTTGATAAAGCTAAAGTTGATGCTATTGAAAAGATGTCGTTTTCTACAGACATTAAAGGTATAAGAAGTTTCCTTGGTCATGCCAGTTTTTATAGGAGGTTCATTAAAGACTTATCGAAAATTTCTAGGCCTCTGACTAATCTCTTACAAAAAGATGTTCATTTTGTCTTTGATGATGATTGTGTAGAAGCATTTGAAATACTTAAGAAAGCTTTGATTTCTGCACCTATTATTCAGCCTCCTGATTGGAATTTACCCTTTGAAATTATGTGTGATGCTAGTGATTATGTTGTAGGTGTTGTTCTAGGACAAAGAGTTGATAAGAAATTAAATGTTATCCAATATGCTAGTAAAACTCTAGACAGTGCCCAGAGAAATTATGCTACTATTGAAAAGGAATTTTTAGCAGTTGTATTTGCTTGTGATAAGTTCAGACCTTATATTGTTGATTCTAAAGTAACTGTTCACACTGATCATGCTACTATTAAATATCTTATGGAAAAGAAAGATGCTAAACCTAGACTTATTAGATGGGTTCTCTTGCTACAAGAATTTCATTTGCATATTATTGATAGAAAGGGAGCTAAGAACCCCGTTGCAGACAACTTGTCTAGGTTAGAGAATGTTCTTGATGACCCACTACCTATTGATGACAGATTTCCTGATGAACAATTAGCTGTCATAAATGCTTCTCATACTGCTCCACGGTATGCTGATTACGCTAATTACATTGTTGCTAAATTTATACCACCTAGTTTCACATACCAGCAAAAGAAAAAGTTTTTGTATGATTTAAGACATTACTTCTGGGATGACGCACACCTTTGTAAAGAAGGAGTAGATGGGGTTATTAGACATTGTGTACCTGAGCATGAATAGGAACAAATCCTACGCAAGTGTCACTCCAAGGCTTATGGAGGACACCATGCTGGAGATAGAATTGCACATAAGGTATTGCAATCCGGTTTTTATTGGCCTACTCTCTTCAAAGATGCCCGTAAGTTTTTCTTTTCTTGTGATGGATGTCAAAGAATTGGTAATATTAGTAGACGTCAAGAAATGCCTATGAATTATTCACTTGCTATTGAACCATTTGATGTTTGGGGCTTCGATTATATGGGACCGTTTCCTTCCTCTAATGGGTATAGACATATTTTAGTTGCTGTTGATTACGTTACTAAGTGGGTAGAAGCTATTCCAACTAGTATTGCTGATCATAACACCTCTATTAAGATGCTTAAAGAAGTTATTTTTTACGAGGTTTGGAGTCCCTTGATATTTAATGACTGATGGTGGTTCACATTTTATTCATGGTGCTTTTTGTAAAATGCTTGCTATGTATAATGTTAATCATATAATTGCATCTCCTATCATCCACAGTCTAGTGGTCAAGTAGAACTGAGTAATAGAGAGCTTAAATTAATTTTGCAAAAGACTGTTAAAAGATCTAGAAAGAATTGGTTCAAGAAACTTGATGATGCATTATGGGCCTATAGAACTTCATACAAAAATCCTATGGGTATGTCTCCGTATAAAACGGTCTATTGAAAAGCCTGTCACTTACCTCTTGAACTAGAACATAAGGCATATTGGGCCATTAAAGAGCTCAATTATGACTTCAAACTTGTCGGTGAGAAGAGACTATTTGACATTAGCTCACTAGATGAGTGGAGAACCCAAGCCTATGAGAATGCCAAACTGTTTAAAGAAAAAGTTAAAAGATGGCATGACAAAAGGATACAAAAGCGCGAGTTTAAAGTAGGTGATTATGTATTGTTATACAACTCTCGTTTAAGATTTTTTGCAGGAAAACTCCTCTCTAAATGGGAAGGTCCTTACGTTATCGAGGAGGTCTATCGTTCCGGTGCCATAAAAATCAACAACTTCGAAGGCACAAATCCGAGGGTGGTGAATGGTCAAAGAATCAAACATTATATCTCAGGTAATCCTATAAATGTTGAAACTAATGGTATTGAAATCATAACCCCAGAGGAGTATATAAAGGACACCTTCCAGAACGTTTCAACCTCCGAAAAGGAAGAGGTAGTTGGTACGGTAAGTAAACCGACTCCAAAACAGTTCTAATAACAATTTTTCTCCGTTTTAGAATATTTAAGAAAATAGGACAATAAGAAGCAGAACGGACAGGACACGAGGCATCCACGAGGGTGGAGGGCGCGCCCCCTTGCCTCGTGGGCACCTCGTGTGCCCTCTGGACTCTGTTTTCTTGCACGATACTTCTTTTGGCCGGTAAAAATTCATTATACAATCTCCCGAAGGTTTTGACCACCATACAATGCAAATATCCTCTGTTTTCTTTCGAGCTATTTTCTGCCAGAGTTATCAAGGCCAGGCATTATGTCGTCCCCCTCCTCCAACAATGAGGGCAACGATGCCTGGCTAATGAAGATAGAGTTGAAGAGGGAAGAACCCGAGGGGATAAAAAAGGATGATGGTATCAAGAAGGCCATGGAGGATCAAGCTCCGGCAGCAGAAGACGAAGACATCCTCCAACCTCATTACAATCTTCTTACCCCAATGGAGATTGAAGCTTTCAAGATGATTGAGTTAGCTTGCATACAAAATAAGTATCTCATGCATGAAAATATTTTGATGAAGGAGCATATCACCGCACTCAAGGGCATTATCTGCAAAATGGAGGATCTCTGTCGGTGTACTAAAGTAGGGGTACCCTTAGTACCCCGAACTTGTGCACGGGTAGTCGCAGCGTCCCGCGGCAAGGCCTGCCAGGTCACCGCCAAGATCCTCCGTGGTCCCTTTGAAGACCATTCAAGAACAAAGTACTCAAGACAAGACCCCGGCAAGAGGAGCTTGCCGGGAAGAAGGCAAGACCCCGGCTAGAGGAGCTTGCCGGGAAGGCCATCAGAAGCATCCCAAGGCCCCGGCAAGAGGCTCTTGCCGGGAAGGCCATCCAAGGCATTCCAAGGAACTTGCCGCGGCGCACTACGCGCCCCGGCAAGGCCCGGTGAGCAACAAGCTCCCCGAAGCGACAAGTCGACGGCCGCGGCAAGGCGTTTGCCGCGGTAAGCCCCCACTCCACGCCCGCGCTCCAGCACATCCACCCACGTGTCGCTCCGGGGCCCCTCCCGAGCGCACGTGGCAGGAGGCTGTGCAGCTAGGGGCATGCGGTGGCACGCAGGCGCTGACAAGACAACCATCGTGGCAAGACGGTGGCGTCCCTAGCGGTCCCTTTCGGTGTTGTCTAGGCGACACAGACGGGCATTTAATGCCCTTGTCCCCTGCCGTCAGGGTTAGGTATGATAACACTGTAGCAGCTAGCTGTGCCTACTACAGCACCTAGCTGTGCCTACCCATGGCACTCTTTCCATTTTTGCCCTTGGCCCCCGTTGCTCTATGTCGGTAACCCCTTGAGTATAAAAGGAGGCCCGTGTGCAACGTAGAGGGGGTCGGCCATTTTGAGAGCCTCAGGGAGCAATTCCACACACTCACGCTCGATCTCGCTCCCGAGCTAGAAATCAATACCAATCCACAAAGCAGGAGTAGGGTTTTACGCATCCGTGCGCCCCGAACCTGGGTAAATCGCTCGCTTCGCCTCGATTTACTCCTCGCACGATCAAACCACCCGCGTGCTTCGCCTCGATCTGCTCTTTGCGCAACCTCCGCGCCCCGCCGAACCAAAAGGGACCCGGTCCGCCGGTCCCATAGGTGCCCGTGGATCAGAAACCCCGGCATCTCTGGCGCGCCAGGTAGGGGGCGTCGAAGTTGTGTGAATCAGATCCGGCGTTCTTGCGGGCTAGATCTTCATCTTCTGCATCGATCTTCACCATCTTCATCAACATGCCGCCGAAGAAGAAGGTTTCGGAGGCAGCTGCTCCATCCGCGCCGAGCCACCCACCGCCGGAGCAAGCGGATGGTGGGGCAGGCGCCGGTGGAAGGGCACACATCGACGAGGGAACTCACGGTGCTGCCAGGTCCCAGGGCAAGGCTGCGCTGCCCATCGGCGGCGTGGCCGGCTCCCACAACGACCGGGCGCACTCCAAGACCTCGGCGTCCGTGCATGCACCGCGCCCATCTCAGGAGGCGCGGGACCGGCAGCGTCATGGTACTCACGGTACCATGCGCTCGCTGGACCCGGATCGGGCTGGTGGATCTCGGAGCGCTCCGGACCACCATGCACGTCAACCTGCTAGCGTGAGCGACACGCGGTCGCCTGGACGAGACGCTGCTCCTTCTAACGTGGTTAGAAGTCCGAGCGTGTCCCGCTCCTCGCACCGTTCGCTACCGCCGCCCGCCACCGCAGCCGAAGCTCTGGTGCGAGCTCAGCTGCTCCTAGACTACCCTCCAGCGCCGGACAAGATCGACGACTGGAGGGCCACTATCCAGAGTCTCATCGGTTTCGCCAACGGCAACACTCCTCGGCAGCCGACCACGTCGCAGCCGCAGCGAGTCAGCCAGGCACGAACCGGTGGTGACAAGACTGGTGGGGGTGCAACTACTGTGCACTCCCCACCCCGAAGGCCAAGATCACCGACTCGCCGGATCCACCTCGACAGCGACTCCACCGCGTCATCTGATCCCCGAGTTCGTCGCGATCAGCGCCAAGTTCTTCAAGAACGGCAGCGGGAAGACGCTTGTACTCGCATCAAGCGCCGGAGAGAAGCGCGACGTCAGTCAGACCAGCGCGCTGGGCCCTCTGTTGACATGCATGCGCCAGGGGAACCAGGCGACTTGCCGTACCCGGTAGGTTGCCCTGCGTTCACTCGTGAGCTGCGGCAAGTCCAGTGGCCCAGTACGAAGAACTTCAAGCCCGACGTACTAGAGAAGTACGACGGCAAGTTGCATCCGTCGGAGTTCCTCAACATCTACACCATCGCGGTGCAGGCTGCTGGGGGGCGGGACGACAAGATCCTTGCCAACTACTTCCCGTTGGTACTCAAGCCCAACGTCAGGTCCTGGCTCATGCACTTGCCGGACAACTCCATATCCTCTTGGGCTGAGCTGTGCCATCAGTTTGTTGGTGCCTCCACAGGCGGCCACAAACCTCATGGCCAAGAGAGCGATCTTCATCTGCTCGTCCAGAAGGAAGGAGAGACCCTGCGCCAGTACATCCAGAGGTTCAGCCGCGTACACCACAACATCCCAAATATCCACCCTGCCGCGGTAATCAGCGCGTTCCATCAGAACGTGCGTAATCGCAGGATGCGGGAGGAGTTGGCGATGTGCAAGATTCGGGACGTCAGCGAGCTTTATGCCCTGGCCGACAGGTGTGCACGCGCTGAGGAGGGGAGGAAATTCCCCGGAGAAAGCACTGGAGCAGGAGGATCTGACAGCGAGGATGCTGCCCTGGCAAAGAGAAGCCGGCGGCGCAACAACAGGAAGAAGCAGAACAACGAGGTGCTGGTCGTTGAGTAGTCCGGCAATGAAGGTGACGCCACGAAGGCTACAGTTGGTAGCTCCGGCAAGGAAGTTGCCGCATGCACCAACTGTCAGGCTGTGGCGGTCGCCGACAAGCGGGACGGCTCCGGCAAGCGATACTGTAAGATTCACCGCACCAAGGGCCATGACCTCCAGAGCTGCAAGAAGGTCGAGCAGCTCGTCCAGCAACAGAGGGCTGAGTACGAGCGGCGCGACAGGGAGAGAGCCCAAGGGGGTGCCGAGAAACCTGGCCAGAAGCGCACCGGCCAGGAAGGACGCCATGGCAAGGCCAAGCAGCGGCAAGGAGGCAGACCTCCCCGCGGTCGCGACAACGACGATGACGACGGCGAGGATGAAGACATGGATGACGTTGAGACCAGTGAGCAGGAGTTTCAGAAAGCCACAGAGGTCTTGTGCGTTGACGGGGGTGCTTCCCTGCATACCTCGCACCGCCAACTCAAACAGTGGGTGCGGGAAGTCAATGCAGCGGAACCACCCATCGAATCGCGCAAGCTTCTGAAGTGGTCCAGCACGCCTATCATCTTTGACATTGAGGACCACCCTGATCGCACAACCGCGGCCGAGTGTCTGCCGATGTTGGTTTCACCGACTATCCGCAACCTCAAGGTCACCAAGATGCTAGTTGACGGCGGGGCCGGCTTAAACCTGATCTCCTCCGCTGTGCTCCGAAAACTCCAGATCCCTGACGGCGAGCTCGAAGAGACCGGCACATTCCAAGGAATCAATTCGGGAAGGAGCAAGCCGAAGGGGAAGGTCACGCTGCCAGTAACATTCGGCAGCGAGTTAAACTTCAGGACTGAGAAGGTCACGTTCGACGTTGCCGATATCCCGTTGCCTTACAATGGGATACTTGGCCGTCCAGCACTCGCCAAGTTCATGGCGGCCTCTCACTACGCGTATAACGTGCTGAAGATGCCAGGCCCGATAAGCGTCATTTCTGTCCCTGGCGACAAGAAGGACGCTCTTATCTGTGCCGACAAGATCTACCGGGAAGCGGCAGCCACGGCAGACCGCGATCCACTTGCCGCTGAAGCTCCCGGGACCAAGAAGACCAAGTCCGGCAAGAGTTCTGGTGCCCACTCCGGCACGCGCACCTCTTCGGAGTGCTGCGCTGCCGTCGAGGGCGCACCATCGAGCTCCACCGGCAAGAAGACCAAGTCCGGCAAGAGCTCTGGTGCCCACTCCGGCAAGCGCACCTCTTCGGAGTGCTGCGCTGCCGTTGAGGACGCACCATCGAGCTCCACCGGCAAGAAGACCCAGTCCGGCAGAAGCTCTGATGCCCACTCCGGCAAGCGCGCCTCTTCGGAGTGCTGCGCTACCGTTGAGGACGCACCATCGAGCTCCACCGGCAAGCACAAGAAGACGATGGCAGCTCCGCCAGAGACGAAGAAGGTGTCCGCCAAGGAGGATGGCACTGGTGGTACCTTCACCATCAGTGCCGCGCTTGATCCTAAATAGGAAGGCATGCTCGTTGCTTTCCTGCGGGCGAATGTCGACGTGTTTGCATGGAAACCGTCTGACATCCCCGGTGTTCCCAGGAAAGTGATTGAGCACCACCTTGCCGTTTGTCCTCATGCGCGGCCCGTCAAGCAGAAAGTCCGGAAGCAGGCGGTGGAGCGCCAAGAATTCATTGCGGAGGAAATCAAGAAACTGGAAGCAGCAGGCCTCGTCAGAGGAGTGCTCCATCCCACGTGGTTGGCCAATCCTGTAGTCGTGCGCAAGGCAAACGGGAAATGGAGGCTTTGCATCAATTTCACCGATGTTAACAAAGCTTGTCCCAAAGACCCATTTCCTTTGCCGCGCATTGACCAGATTGTTGACTCCACAGCTGGATGTGATTTGCTTTCGTTTCTTGATGCGTACTCCGGGTATCATCAGATCTTTATGGCAGAGGAGGATGAAGAGAAGACCGCATTTATTACTCCATGTGGCACGTACTGCTTCGTACGGATGCCTTTTGGATTAAAGAATGCTGGTTCGACATTTGCAAGAGTAGTCCATATTGCTCTTGAGCCACAAATACACAGAAATGTGGAAGCCTACATGGATGATATAGTGGTCAAGAGCAAGGACAGAGCAACCCTGATCCAAGACTTGGACGAGACTTTTGCAAATCTGCGCAAGATCAGCCTCAAGCTCAACCCAGAGAAGGGTGTGTTTGGAGTTCCCTCCGGCAAGCTTCTCGGGTTCTTCGTGTCTCAGCGGGGGATTGAAGCCAATCCTGACAAGATCAAGGCCATTGAGCAGATTGAAGCACCGAAGCGCGTCAAGGATGTACAGAAACTTGACGGTTGCGTGGCTGCTCTCAGCAGGTTCATCTCTCGGTCTGCTGAGCGCACCCTGCCATTTTTCAAACTATTGAAAAAAGCAGGTCCAATGAAATGGACTCCGGAAGCGGAGGCTGCGCTGCAAGACCTGAAGAGATACCTGTCCTCCCCTCCAATACTTGTCGCGCCTAAACCACAAGAGAAGTTGCTGCTGTACATAGCGGCAACCAATCAAGTGGTTAGTGCTGCGTTAGTGGCAGAGAGGGAGGCGGATGACGAGCCAGCAACCGCGGCAAGCGCATCCAGCGACAAGCAGGGGGCTTCCCCGACAAGCTCTGGTCCCGACAAAGATGAACCCGCGCTGATACACGAGGAGATACGGAAGAAAATGGTGCAGCGCCCAGTTTAGTTTGTCAGTTCCCTCTTGCAGGGGGCTAGGTCAAGGTACTCTGGTGTGCAGAAACTGCTTTTCGGCCTTCTCATGGCCTCGAGAAAGCTGCGCCATTACTTCCAAGCACATGAGATCACAGTGGTCACTCGCTTTCCGCTGAAGAGGATACTGCAGAATCCTGAAGCAACAGGCAGGATTGTCGAGTGGGCACTGGAACTGTCAAGCTTTGGTCTCAAGTTTGAAAGCACTTCAACTATCCAGAGCAGAGCATTGGCAGAATTCATAGCGGAATGGACGCCAACTCCGGACGAAGAAATTCCGGAGACGAGCATCCCCGACAAAGAAGCGAGCAAAGAGTGGCTGATGTACTTTGATGGTGCCTTCTCGCTGCAAGGCGCCGGCGCTGGTGTGCTGCTTATCGTGCCCACCGGAGAGCACCTCAAGTACATAGTCCAGATGCACTTTCCCAAGGAGCAAGCAACAAACAATACTGCAGAGTATGAGGGATTGCTTGCCGGTCTCAGGATCGCGGCAGACCTTGGGATTAAGAAGCTCATTGTCAGGGGTGACTCACAGCTTGTCGTCTGCCAAGTAAACAAGAATTATCAGAGTCCGTTGACGGAAGCTTACGTCGACGAAGTGAGAAAGCTAGAAGAGCGCTTTGACGACCTACAAATGGAGCACGTTCTGAGAACTCAGAACGCCATTGCAGATGGCCTGTCGAAGTGCGCCGCACTTAAGTTACCTGTGGAACCAGGGACCTTTGTGCTCAAGCTGACTCAACCGTCCGTGACACCATCAACTGGACAAAGCAAGAAGAGGAAGTTGACTCCTGGTGACTACCTGCCGGCAGAGCTTCCCGAAGCCGCCGCCAAGAAGGTCCCCAAGATCAACACCGAAGGCGCTGAGGAGCAGTCTGCTCCGGCAAGCCCTAGGGCTTGTTCCGTTGAAGCAAAAGCTCCCGGCAAGCTTGTCGCGGAATGTCACGCTCCGGCAGAGACACAGCTTCTCGCCGTAGAAGCAGATATTCCCGCAGCAACCTCCAAGATCAACGCCAAGAGCGCCGGGGAGCCAGATGCTCCGGCAAGCCCTAGGGTTTGTTCCGTTGAAGCTGAAGCTCCCGGCAAGCTTGTCGCGGAACATCAAGCTCCGGCAGAGACACAGCTTCTCGCCGTAGAAGCGGATGTTCCTGCGGCAGCAGAGTCGCCTTTAGTCCTTGTTGTCGAGCCACAGGCTCCAACATGGGCGCAGCAGATTGTCCGTTTCCTTCAGACAGGAGAACTTCCCGAAGAGCAAGAAGAAGCCGAAAGAGTAGCCCGGCAGTCAAGTATGTACCAGTTCGTCGACAAGACGCTGTACAGAAGAAGACTCAACGGTGTGAAATTGAGGTGCATTCCCCGGGAAGACGGACAGAAGCTGTTGGCAGAGATACACGGAGGCATATGTGGTCACCACATTGGCGCAAGAGCACTCGTCGGCAAAGCATTCCGGCAAGGTTTCTTCTGGCCAACAGCCCTCCAGGATGCAACTGCACAAGTAACCAAGTGTGAAGCGTGCCAGTTCCATTCCAAGCAGATACACCAGCCAGCTCAAGCTCTCCAGACGATCCCTTTATCCTGGCCCTTTTCGGTCTGGGGGCTCGACATCCTCGGCCCCTTCCCCCGAGCTGTCGGGGGCTTTGAGTACTTGTACGTCGCAATCGACAAGTTCACAAAGTGGCCGGAAGTGGAACCAGTGAGGAAGGTGACCGCACAGTCAGCCGTCAAGTTCTTCAGTACATCCAAGATCTCGGCGCCAAAGTTTGCTTCGCTTCTGTTGCTCACCCAAGGAGCAACGGTCAAGAGGAGAGGGCAAATGCTGAGGTGCTGCGCGGGCTCAAGACCAGAACTTTCGACAGGCTGCACAAGTGCGGAAGAAACTGGATCGAGGAGCTACCGGTGGTTCTTTGGTCGATCAGAACGACGCCAAATCGAGCCACTGGACAGACACCCTTTGCTCTAGTCTATGGAGCAGAGGCAGTTACCCCCACGGAACTCGTATACGGGTCACCTCGAGTGCTCGCTTACGATGAGCTTGAGCAAGAGCGGCTGCGGCAAGATGACGCGCTGCTCCTCGAGGAAGATCGTCTCTAGGCTGCTATGCGAGCTGCTCGCTACCAGCAAGCTCTGCGTCGCTACCACAGCCGCAGAGTCAATGCCAGGAGTCTCGAGGAAGGCGACCTTGTTCTTCGGCGCGTTCAGTCGGCCAAGAATTCCAAAAAGTTGACGCCGAAGTGGGAAGGCCCTTACCGGGTGAAACGAGTCACAAGGCCTGGCGCTGTCCGCCTTGAGACCGAAGATGGCATCCTAGTGAGCAACTCCTGGAACATCGAGCATCTTCGTAAGTTTTACCCGTAAGGCGCGGTTGTCGGACCCCGTCCGGCAACCACCTTTCTGTACGAGTCTTGCCGCTGTTGCATGTAATCCTCTGTACAGAGCCAGGCGCAGACCCTGAGCACCAGAAAATGAAGCGCTGCATACCCCGGGGGCTATAGCATGCATGCTAGTTTGAGTTTGAGTCTCGTCCTTGGTTAGGGTCGATAGTCCCTAACAGCGGCTAACCCCTAGCTTAGAGGTCGAGTGTCCGTCCCTTTGCTTTTCCTTCATTCGCAGGGCTCACACGTCCTGGCCAGGCCACCTGGAGACGAAAAGGAGAAGAAGGGCGCGCCGGCACCTGGTCCCCGGCAAGAACGCCGGGGGCTGCGAATGCCAAGATGTCACCCCCGGCAAGCCAGAGTTGCCGGGGGCTGCGATATCAGATAAGTTTTCCATCCCTCTTCATGCATCCTCTTATGGACTGGGGAATGTGAAACCGCGTTTCTTCCCGTAAACTGCCGTGCTCCCCCGACTCTAGGTCCTGGAGCACGTTCCCGGGGCCAAGTTTGGTCGTAGCCGCGACAGCAAAGGGATGAAACGAGGAGGCCACACCCACCTCGTTCCCGCCTCCGTCAAAGGCGTGAGAGCGGTCGAAGCGACGTGGGAAGGCGGCAGGGCCTGTTGCCGGGAATGTCTGTCCGAGGGATACTAAGGAGTTGTTCCTTGGCGTGGGTTCAACCCGCGAGGCAAATAACCCGGCAAACATCCCCTTTTCATTAAAAAACATCCCATACAGGTACAGTCCATAGAGGATTAAAAACATGAAAGAGAGGATTACAAGTTTTAGATACAGCTAAGGCCCGAAGGCTTACAATTAAAAAGATAAGGTGCCCGTAATCCCTTTCCTGTCCCTCTCTTCAGGAGGTAGGTCAAGGAGGCGAAAAGGGGAAAGGGGCGCCAAGGCGAGCTACAGGTGCCAGAAGACACCAAGAGAACATCCCGGGGGCCGGACGGTGATGGCGACGCCGGGAGAAGGGTGCGAAGGAGGGGCGGCAGGACATCAACACGCTGTCGAGGGCACCACGCCCTCGTACTCCGACCTGACGGCCTTGTCGCCAGCCCTCTTCCCCTTCCGCGACCTCCCTACGCCAGCCGCCCAAGGAGACGCCCCTGGGGAGTTCAAGAAGCCGGCGCCGCGGATGATAGGGTCGCCGGTGCCGCACGAGACGGCGCCCGACACCTAGTCGGAGCCGCCGTCTTGCCACCCGCCACCCTCACCATCACTGCCGCTCTCCTCCTCGTCACTCTCGCTCGAGGAGGAGCCTTCGCTATCGGAGGAGCTGTCCATGCAGCACTTCGCCCGGGTGCCAAAGCACCCGAAGACCTTGATGGAGAGGAGATCGCCCTGCACCAGCTTAAAATGGAGGGTGAACCCCTCCATCAGGCTGTGGATGCGGGCGAACGTCTTCCACCCTCGCTCGAGATACATCACACTAGGGGCTGGGAGCACCACGCGGACTCGCATGCCGCTGATCCCACAGCCCCTCATGTGTAATCTCAGAGTTTCGGGCGGGTGTGACTCCATCGCGCTTGCGAACGGAGCTGGAAGCCGGAGGCAATGACGAGGCGCCCGGCGCAGCTTGACGAAGAACTCGCAAGGGTTGTCCCCTATATGGACCGCCGCGGGGGGAGGAGCCGCCGGCGGGGGCGAAGCTGGCGCGTCGCCCGTCCGCCTCTTCCCCGAGCGCCTCGTCCTCGACCTCGTCCACGACCTCGCCCCCTCCCTCTTCCCCTTATGGCTGGCTCTGCCACCACGAGCGAGGAAGAGGGGAGGGTGCGCTGCCTGGCGGTGACCCTCGCCGCCACCGATGAAGGCCCAGGATTCCCTTTCTCCATGGCGAATGAGAGAAAGGGGAGCAGAAGCCGAAGAAAAGAGGAGACGAGAGAGTGCAGGCTTCGGTGCTCCCTTCCCGCTCCTTATAAAGGAGCGAAGTGGGAGCCCAGCCGCCCCGCTCAGCGAATCAAGGCACGGGAAGAGCAGGGAGGCGGGCCGACCCGCCCTCTCTGCTCGCAACGGCCCAGGTTCCTGCTCCCGCCGTCCGCGACCCCAAGTGCATGGGAACCGCGTGGCGGAGATGCAGAACTGAGGCGACGGATGGGGCGGCCTCGCCCTACCCCGTGATCTCGGGGAGTGGGCGCTTCGGAAACCGCGCACCGGCCCCGTCCAGTAAATGCGCCACGCCCCCACGCCTACCTCCGTTTGGAGAAGAGGGCGTGGGCCGTTCCCCTTCATCATGGCTTGACGCATGCACACGGAGCTTAGCCCCGCACGCGCGCGCCGCCCACGTCACCCACGATGCCGCGTTTGACGCGTGCTGTTCCGGGCATGCGTGATGGAGGCAGAGAGATATACGGCGTGACCCAGGCCGCGCGTGCCCGTGCACTGTTTTGGGCCTGGCCCAACAGCGCTCGGCACCGTGTCTGGCCCAGGCCCGGGGGCTCCTGTCGGTGTACTAAAGTAGGGGTACCCTTAGTACCCCGAACTTGTGCACGGGCAGTCGCAGCGTCCCGCGGCAAGGCCTGCCAGGTCACCGCCAAGATCCTCCGTGGTCCCTTTGAAGACCATTCAAGAACAAAGTACTCAAGACAAGACCCCGGCAAGAGGAGCTTGCCGGGAAGAAGGCAAGACCCCGGCTAGAGGAGCTTGCCGGGAAGGCCATCAGAAGCATCCCAAGGCCCCGGCAAGAGGCGCTTGCCGGGAAGGCCATCCAAGGCATTCCAAGGAACTTGCCGCAGTGCGCTACGCGCCCCGGCAAGGTCCGGTGAGCAACAAGCTCCCGGAAGCGACAAGTCGACGGCCGCGGCAAGGCGTTTGCCGCGGTAAGCCCCCACTCCACGCCCGCACTCCAGCACATCCACCCACGTGTCACTCCGGGGCCCCTCCCGAGCGCACGTGGCAGGAGGCTGTGCAGCTAGGGGCGTGCGGTGGCACGCAGGCGCTGACAAGACAACCATCGTGGCAAGACGGTGGCGTCCCTAGCGGTCCCTTTCGGTGCTGTCTAGGCGACACAGACGGGCATTTAATTCCCTTGTCCCCTGCCGTCAGGGTTAGGTATGATAACACTGTAGCAGCTAGCTGTGCCTACTACAGCACCTAGCTGTGCCTACCCACGGCACTCTTTCCATTTTTGCCCTTGGCCCCCGTTGCTCTATGTCGGTAACCCCTTGAGTATAAAAGGAGGCCCGTGTGTAACGTAGAGGGGGGTCGGCCATTTTGAGAGCCTCAGGGAGCAATTCCACACACTCACGCTCGATCTCGCTCCCGAGCTAGAAATCAATACCAATCCACAAAGTAGGAGTAGGGTTTTACGCATCCGTGCGGCCCGAACCTGGGTAAATCGCTCACGTGCTTCGCCTCGATTTACTCCTCGCACGATCAAACTGCCCGCGTGCTTCGCCTCGATCTGCTCTTTGCGCAACCTCCGCCCCCCGCCGAACCAAAAGGGACCCGGTCCGCCGGTCCCATAGGTGCGCGTGGATCAGAAACCCCGGCAATCTCCTACACTCGATGTGCGACTATCAATCATCACCACCACTTCTTCACCAGCAAAGGAGAACTAAGTATCTGGTATGGGCACTCCCCTTGGCAACTGCCAAGCTTGGGGAGTGCACCGGTATCGTATCACCATCACACTTCTATCTTTACCATTTTTCTTAGTCCAATCCTTTTTGTAATATCTTGATCTAGTAGAATAAAGTTTTAGTATGATTTAGTCTTGAGTTTTGCTTTATGATCCTTCTATGTAATCGAGTCCGTGAGCCATATATAATAAGATTAGTTATGAGTCAAGGGCCTGATTATCTTGCCATGATCTTGAGGGAATAAAAATAAAAGAGAAGAGAAAGAATAAAAAGAAATAAAGAGATCATATTGATCTTATGGAGAGTAATGACTTCACATATAAAGAGTATGATGAATAAAAGTTGTTGAGAGTTGACAAACATAGTTTTGGTCATTGTTGCAATTAATAGGAAGTAATAAAGAAAGAGAGGTTTTCACATATAAATATACTATCTTGGACATCTTTTATGATTGTGAGCACTCATTAAAATATGACATGCTAAAAAGTTGATGTTGGACAAGGAAGACAACGTAATGGGTTATGTTTTCTTATATCCAAAATAAAGTATATTGTCATGGGTCATCCAACATGTTGAGCTTGCCTTTCTCCTCATGCTAGCCAAATTATTTGCACCAAGTAGAGATACTACTTGTGCTTCCAAATAACCTCAAACCCAGTTTTGCCATGAGAGTCCACCATATCTACCTATGGATTGAGTAAGATCCTTCAAGTAAGTTGTCATGTTGCAGGCAATAAAAATTGCTCTCTAAATATGTATGATTTTATTAGTGTGGAGAAAATAATCCTTATATGATCTTGTGATGTGGAAGCAATATAAGCGACGGACTGCATAATAAAGGTCCATATCACAAGTCGCAATATAATGTGACATTCTTTCGCATTAAGATTTTCTGCATCCAACCATAAAAGCACATGACAACCTCTGCTTCCCTCTGCGAAGGGCCTATCTTTTACTTTTGTCTTATACCTTATACAAGAGTCACGGTGATCTTCACCTTTCCTTTTTACATTTTATCCTTTGGCAAGCACATTGTGTTGGAAACATCTATATATATATCCAATTGGATGTAAGTTATCATGAACTATTATTGTTGACATTACCCTTGAGGTAAAAGGTTGGGAGGCAAAACTATAAGCCCCTATCTTTCTCTGTGTCCGATTAAAACTTCGTACCCATAAATATTGCATGAGTGTTAGCAATTGTGAAAGACTAAATGATAGTTGAGTATGTGGATTTGCTGAAAAGCTCTTATATTGACTCTTTCCGATGTTATGATAAATTGCAATTGCTTCAATGACTGAGATTATAGTGTGTTAGTTTTCAATGAAGTTTCTGATTCATACTTGAAATTGTGAATGAATTGTTACTTTAGCATAAGAAATCATATGACAATATATATATATATATGTTGCTGTTATAAGAATAATCATGATGCCCTCATGTCCGTATTTTATTTTATCGACACCTCTATCTCTAAACATGTGGACATATTTTTTGATATCGGCTTCCTCTTGAGGACAAGCGAGGTCTAATCTTGGGGGAGTTGATACGTCCATTTTGCATCATGCTTTTATATCGATATTTATTGCATTATGGGCTATTATTACACATTATGTCACAATAATTATGCCTATTCTCTCTTATTTTACAAGGTTTACATGAAGAGGGAGAATGCCGGCAGCTGGAATTCTGGGCTAGAAAAGGAGCAAATATTAGAGACCTATTCTGCACAACTCCAAAAGTCTCGAAACTCCACAGAAGTCAGTTTCAGAATAAAAAAATATTGGGCGAAGAAAGCACCGGAGGGGGCCCCCACCATCCACGAGGGTGGGGGCACGCCCCCTGCCTCGTGGGCCCCCTAGCAGGCCTCCGGTGCCCATTTTGGCTATATGACGTCTTTTGCCTTGGAAAAAATTATAAGAAAGCTCTCGGGACGAAACTCCGCCGCCACGAGGGGGAACCTTGGCGGAACCAATCTAGGGCTCCGGCGGAGTTGTTTTGCCGGGGAAACATCCCTCCGGGAGGGGGAAATCATCAGCATTGTCATCACCATCGATCCTCTCATTGGGAGGGGGTCAATCTCCGTCAACATCTTCACCAGCACCACCTCCTCTCAAACCCTAGTTCATCTCTTGTATCCAATCTTTGTCCCAAAAACTCAGATTGGTACCTGTGGGTTGCTAGTAGTGTTGATTACTCCTTGTAGTTGATGCTAGTTGGTTTATTTGGTGGAAGATTATATGTTCAGATCCTTTATGCATATTAATACCCCTCTAATCATGAACATGAATATGATTTGTGAGTAGTTACGTTTGTTCCTGAGGACATGGGAGAAGTCTTGCTATAATTAGTCATGTGAATTTGGTATTCGTTCGATATTTTGATAAGATGTATGTTGCCTTCCCTCTAGTGGTTTCATGTGAACATCGACTACATGACACTTCACCATTAGTTGAGCCTAGGGGAAGGCATTGGGAAGTAATAAGTAGATGATGGGTTGCTAGAGTGATAGAAGCTTAAACCCTAGTTTATGCATTGCTTCGTAAGGGGCTGATTTGGATCCATATGTTTCACGCTATGGTTAGGTTTACGTTAATACTTCTTTTGTAGTTGCAGATGCTTGCAAGAGGGCTTAATCATAAGTGAGATGCTTGGCCAAGAAAGGGTAGTACCAAAGCACTGGTCCACCCACATATCAAATTATCAAAGTACCGAACACGAATCATATGAGCGTGATGAAAACTAGCTTGACGATAATTCCCATGTGTCCCCGGGAGAGCTTTCCTTTATATAAGAGTTTGCCCAGGCTTGTCCTTTGCTAAAAAAAGGATTGGGCCATCTTGCTGCACCTTATTTATTTTTATTACTTGCTACCCGTTACAAATTACCTCATCACAAAACTATCTGTTACCGATAATTTCAGTGCTTGTAGAGAATACCTTACTGAAAACTACTTATCATTTCCTTCTGCTCCTCGTTGGGCTCGACACTCTTACTTATCGAAAGGACTACGATAGATCCCCTATACTTGTGGGTCATCAGTAAGTAAGGCAATGTTCATTGAACAAGAAGCCCCCAAGTGACCTATAATAAGCCATCAAGGCAGGATACATATGTTTGAATTGCGCACTGCAGCAAGTTCTCTTTGGTAACCTTTAACTTGGGCAGGAAATCCCAAGTAATTTGCAACAAGGCATGTAAGCTGGATCAAAAGGGTAGTCACGGCTATACTCAATGAGCAGGAAGCCCCCATGCAATTTGTAACAAGGCATGCAAGTCGGATCAAGAGGGTAGTCACAGCTATGCTCAGTGAGCAAGAAGCCCCCAAGTGATCTTATGAATGGACAATAAAGACATGGATACTCAGAAACGAAACGACAGAGGCCCTGAATTATCAAGGATGCCAGCTTTATTATACTGATCATAATACACACATTGATGAAAGTATGTACAACACATGAGCCAGTGGCTCAAGTGTAATAAGGCCGAAGATGAGCAATGTTCCAAGGGCGGCAGGTCTCGTCCTCCAATGTGCGTGAGTCCTTCTGGGGTCGAATATCAATGAGGTAGTATGACCCGTTGTTCAGGTTTTTACTGACCACAAAAGTCCCTTCCCAAGGTGAGGATAATTTGTGCATATCTGTTTGATCCTGGATGAGCCGGAGCACCAAGTCACCTTCTTGAAAGGTCTGGGTTTTAACCCAACGGGTATGATAACGACGCAGATCTTGTTGGTAGATTGCTGAACAAGCCGCCGCCAGGTCACGCTCCTCATCTAGGAGGTCAAGATCATCCTGACGTGCTTTTTCATTACCAGCTTCAACATAAGCTGCCACTCAGGGCGAGTCGTGACGGATGTCACTGGGAAGAAACACCTCTGCTCCATAAACCATGAAGAAAGGCATATAATCTGTGGACCTGTTGGGGGTAGTATCTGTACCCCAAAGCACCGAGGGTAACTCCTCAACCCAACAACCCGGTGTCCTCTGCAAAGGGACCATAGGTCGGGGTTTTATGCCTCTCAAGATTTCTTGATTGGCTCTTTTAGCCTGACCATTGGAACAGGGGTGAGCCACTGATGAAACGTTAATACAAATATGCTCTTGTTGATAGAAATCTTTCATAGCACCCTTGGACAGATTAGTACCATTATTAGTTATGATGCTATGGGGTAGCCAAAACAGAAAATCACCTTTTTGATGAATTGAACCGCTGTTGCCGCATCACACTTGCCGACCGGCTCTGCTTCAACCTATTTTGTAAATTTATCAACCGCCACCAAAAGGTGGATCTTTTTGTACTTGGACCTCTTGAAAGGCCCCACCATGTCCATCCCCCAAACTACAAATGGCCAAGTGATTGGAATCATCCTCAATTCTTGAGCCGACACATGAGCTTGTTTAGAAAATTGCTGACAGCCATCACACTTGCTAACCAGATATTCTGCATCAGCATGAGCCATCAGCCAATAAAACCCATGACGAAAAGCCTTAGCCATGAGAGACTTAGAGTCGGCATGATGGCCAGAATCTCCTTCATGGATATCTCTTAAAATCTTACGGCCCTCCTCAGGAGAAATACAACGTTGAAACACCCCTGTGACACTGCATCGGTGTAACTTGCCGTTGACAATAGTCATTGACTTAGACCGCGGGGTTATCTGCCTGGCCAAAGTTTCATCCTCAGGTAACTCACCCCGGGTAATATAAGCCAAATACGGAACTGTACAATCAGGAATAGCGTGAAGAGCCGCCACCAACTGTGCCTCCGGGTCAGGGATAGCAAGATCCTCTTCCGTAGGCAACTTCACCGAAGGATTATGTAGAATATCAAGAAATATATTAGGTGGTACCGGCTTACGCTGAGACCCCAACCGGCTTAAATCATCAGCCGCCTCATTTTTCCTACGATCAACATATTCCACTTGATAAACCTTGAAATGAACAACAATAGCATCAACCGCCCAGCGATAAGCCGCCATGAGCGGGTCTTTGGAATCCCAGGTTCCTGAGACTTGCTGAGCCACCAGATCTAAATCTCCAAAACACCTCACCCGGCTTAAACTCATCTCTTTAGCCATCCAAAGACCATGGAGTAAGGCCTCATATTCAGCTGCATTGTTAGTACAATGGAACATCAGCCTTAAGACATAACAAAACTTATCACCTATGGGGAAGTCAAAATAACTCCAGCCCCCGAGCCTTCCAACTGCCTGGATCCATCAAAATGAATAGTCCAATATGTATTATCAGGCTTTTCCTGAGGCATTTGCAACTCTGTCCAATCATTGATAAAATCCACAAGTGCTTGAGACTTGATAACTGTCTGAGGCATATACTTCAAACCATGGGGTCCAAGCTCAATGGCCCACTTGGCCACCCAGCCTGTAGCTTCTCTGTTTTGAATAATATCCCCTAAAGGAGCAGAACTGACCATAGTGATGGGATGGCCAAGGAAATACCGCTTCAACTTACAACTAGCCATGAACACTCCATAAACTAGCTTCTGCCAATGTGGGTACCTTTGCTTAGATTCAATTAATACCTCAGTGACATAGTAAACCGGCCTTTGAACTGGATATTCCTTGCTTGACTCCTTCCTTTCCACAACAACCGCTACGCTGATGACTCTGCTATTAGAAGCCACATATAAAAGCAAGGGCTCCTTATCAATGGGAGCTGCAAGAACCGGCAGCTCAACTAACTACTTTTTAAGCGCCTCGAACGCCTAATTTCCAGGATCACTCCAGACAAGGTGATATGTTTTCTTCATCATTTGGGATAGAGGGATAGCTTTTTCTCCCAAGCGGCTTATAAACCGGCTCAAAGCCGCAATATGACCCGCCAAACGCTGGACGTCATTGATACATGCCAGCTTAGCCAAAGAAGTTATAGCCTTAATTTTCTCTGGGTTAGCTTCAATGCCTCTCTCAAAAACCAAAAAACCCAACAGCTTGCCAGCTGGCACAATAAAGACACACTTGGCCGGGTTAAGCATCATCTTGTAGACCCAGAGGTTTCAAAAGGTCTCCTTCAAATCATCTAACAAGGTCTCCTTCTTCCTGTATTTCACAATGATATCATCCACATAAGCATGAACATTGCATCCAATCTGGCTGTGGAGGCAATTCTGAACACGCCGCTGATAAGTCACCTGGGCACTCTTGAGCCCAAAAGGCATAGACATGTAGTAGAAGGCTCCAAAGGGAGCATAGAAAGATGTTTTCTCCTGGTCCTCAATTGCCATCTTGATTTGATGATAACCGGAATAGGCATCTAAAAAATTCAAACGCTCACAACCCGCCGTAGCATCAATAATCTGATCAATACGAGGGAGAGCAAAAGGATCAGCTGGACAGGCCTTGTTAAGGTCTGTGGAATCCACACACATCCGCCAAGTGTCATTTTTCTTAAGTACCAGCACCGGGTTAGCCAACCATTCAAGATGAAAAACTTCAATAATAAACCTGGCCGCCAAGTGTCGGCCCACTTCTTCACCAATGGCCTTGCGCCTCTCTTCATTAAAGTGACGAAGGAATTACTTGACTGGTTTAAACTTTGGATCAACATTGAGAGTGTGCCCAACAAGTTCCCTCGGTACACCTGGCATGTCTAAAGGTTTCGATGCAAAGATGTCCCGGTTCTCACGGATGAACTCGATGAGTGCGCTTTCCTATTTTGGATCCAGATTGGCACTAATATTGAACTATTTGGATGAATCGCCAGGAACAAAATCGACCTGATTGGTGTCATCTGCTAACTTAAACTTCAACAAAGGGTCATGCTCCGTGGTTGGATTTTTCAAGGGGGTCATATCTGTCGGTTCAACATTATCTTTGTAGAACTTCAACTCCTCTGTTGCACAAACAGACTCAGCATAGACAACATCTCCCTCTTCACACATCAAAGCTATCTTCCTGTCTCCATGCACCGTGATGGTACCCTTATGACCCGGCATTTTAAGCTGCAGATAAACATAACAAGGCCATGCCATAAATTTGCATAAGCCGGTCGTCCAAACAAGGTGTGATAGACTCTTGATCTTGACCACCTCAAAAGTCAATGTTTCGGCCATGTAGTCATGCTCATTGCCAAAAGCCACTTCCAAGGCTACCTTACCCACCGGATATGCCGATTTACCAGGCACCACCCCATGAAAAATGGTAGAAGATGGCTGAAGATCTTTGTCAGTTAAATTCATACGGCGAAAAGTATCATAACAAAAGAATATTGATACTACTGCCCCCGTCCATAAGCACCTTCGTGAACTTGTATCCTCCAACCTGAGGAGCAACCACCAAAGTTAGCTGACCCGGGTTGTCAACCCGAGGTGGGTAATCCTCACGGCTCCATACAATAGGCTGCTTTGACCATCGCAAGTATCGAGGGTCAGCCGTCTTAACCGCGCTCACCGCTCGTTTATGAATCTTCTGGCCTCGCTTGCATAAGCTCATGGTAAAACATGATACTGGCCACTATTCAGCTGCTTTGGATTACTTTGATACCCGGATTGCTGCTGCTGATTGCCTTGACCGAGCTGCTAATTGAAACAATCTTAATTGCCTTGGCCTTGAAATCCATAACTTGGGCCGCCACCTCCAAAGCCAGGCCCGTGAGAGTCGGACCCTGACCCGCCCTGCGGGCCATGATTATTGTGATAAAAGCCGTAGTTTCTATACTCCATCATGATGAAACATTCTTTCCATAGATGAGTGGTCGACTTGTCTTGAGAACCGTGCTTTGGGCAAGGCCGATTCCTTATCGCCTCAAGGTTAAACTCTGGCCCACCAAATCGGGGCATTGATGATTTCCCCTTATGACGCTGATTTTTATTCTGCGTGTTGGTATTAGCCACACAGTCTGTACCGCTGTCAGTTTTCTTGAGCTTAGCGTTATTACTTTGACCCGCCATATTATGGTGCTGTCCCTTTGCATTGTTGTTCTTCTTCCCCTTGCTAGCCTTCTCCTCACCAGACTCAGGGTCCTTAGTGTTATCAAAGTCGGCGTATTTCATTAGAGCTGCCATGAGCTCTCCCATATCATTGCAGTGGCGCTTAAGCCGCCTCACCTTCTGTTTGAGGGGAAGAAACCGACATTTTTCTCCAAGATTAGGATGGCTGAGCCGGCGTTGATGCTATCCAATGAGTGGATAATAGCCAAAATCTGGCATACCCAATGGGTGGTTGACTCGCCCTCACTCTAGATACAAGTGCATAAATCAAGAATCGACAAAGGCTGCTTGCATGTGTCCTTGAAATTCTGAATAAAGCGCGTCTTCAATTCAGTCCATGGTCTGATGGAGTTAGGGGGCAGTCCTTTTAGCTAGGTGCGAGCCGGCCCATCCAACATCATGGTAAAATACTTAACGCACACAACATCATTGACGTCCAACATCTCCATGGCTAGTTCATAACTCTCAATCCAACCCTCTGGGGGTTGATCTTCTATGTAATTGGGCACCTTGCGGGGGCCTATTAAAATCCTTGTGCAGGCGTTCATTACTCAAAGCCGACACTAGGCACGACACACCAATGGTTCTAGAAGTCATCCCAGCCTCCAAAAACACCGACGAGTTAAGATGAGGTTGCTGATGAGCCGCTAACTGAGCTGCCAGCTCAGCCTCCCAACGTGCCCTGTCCTGGTCCACCAAAACCTGAGCATGATTATTAGCATGTGGCGGGTCACGCCCATGAGGCTGGTTACAGCGCTGCTCACTGCTTGAAACCGCCGGCGACTCAATATGCCGGCTATAACTCCAGCTAGAGCGTGGATTCGAATGGATCCGCTCGCGGCTGTATGAATACGCCGCTTATTGAGCTACCGCAGTTTGAAGAAGCTCCCTTGCCCTTCGTATCTCGACAATCACGGGAGACTTGCCTTGCACCGGGAGAGCCGCCAGTCGTGACGCCGCAACAATCATATTGTCCAGAGGGTTAGAATAATGACCCGGCGGCGTCGATACTTGCTGAGGCGGGGTCAAATTCAAACGAGGCGGGTCTGCAACACATGGTTGAGTTGTAGCCCCGGTTACAGGCACCTCGACAGCCTGGGTTAACTCAGGCGGATTACTTAGTCCAGCCCCAGGCATGTTAAAAAGATTCCTCGCATCATACTCCAAAGGTAGACGACTCTGGTGTGTCCTTCGCAGAATGGCGTTGGACGCATTCTGATCCAAGCTTAACCAGAAATTTTCTGCTTGAATCTATTGTGACTCAGCGTCCAGGTTGGCACGTTCTGTCGCCATCCTAGCATTCTCAGCATTAAGCTCCTCCTTGGCCTGAGCTATCTCATCTCGTAGCTTTGCGACATCCACCTTATGTTGTGCTTGAGTTTATGGTGTTACCTCTGCAGCTAATAAGGTTTCCAAAGCATCCAAGAGCTCAGATAAAACTTGAGCCGGCGGGCGCCCAGGGCCGCTCGCCCGGGCTGTCGCCGCGGCCGTTGAGGTGGAAGTCATAGCTGCAACGGTTGATGAATTCTACACTGGTTGCATGCCTATCGTGAAGATCGTGACTCTATTTGGCAGCTCATAGGGGTCCGGAATACTGTAGCCGTTGGAGTAGCCCCCAAGCCCACCATCTGGCAGTTGGTCTCACTGGTTGAGGACTCATCATCAGAATAGATGGTTGTCTCTCCACCGGACACAGATCCTTCCTCAAGATCCGCCCCATGGATGAAACCGACAAAGGCGTGCTTCACGGCAGTTTGAACCTTGGCGGGTCGTGCACGCTAAGCCGTCTCGATGATGTCAGTGCAGGTGTCCGGCTCAGCCTCCGACTCGCCGATCTTGCCAATGAAGACATGGATTCCACCGAAGGGGACCCAGTACCCATACTCAATTGAGCCAGGGCCCCAGCCAGCGTCATTGAGGTAGAGTTTGTCGTAGCGGCCCTTGGTCATCCGGCCCATGGCGTATCCCTTGATCCCTAAGAAGCTGCCCTTCAAGAACTCAAAACCACCGTGCGCTGGCCCCATGGTGGGCGCCAACTGTCGTGGACTTAACATGGCAGATGCCCTAGCAAAAGGACTTAGGTGTGGAGCCATCGCAACTAGGTTAGCTTGAAGGGGTTGAACAGGACAAAGGACACAGAGAGTTTACCCAGGTTCGGCCCCTCTCAATGAGGTAAAAGCCTACTCCTGCTATAGGTTGTATTGCTTGGGTTTCGATTACTAGGGAGCGAATACGCTTGACCTAGCTCTCGATTGATTGTTTCTTGAGTTAACCCCCGCCGGGTCAGCCCTTTATATACAGGTTGATGCCCGGCGGCTTACAGAGTCCCGGCCGGCTCACACAAACATGACTGGCTTGGTTTCTAACTAAGCTTGCCTTACGGGACAAGTTTTACATATGGCGGCTCACACCTTTGAGCCTCAAGTCGCCTCCGGGTCTTGGGCCTTCAATAAGCTTATTCCATGAGCCACCATCTTCATGTTTAAATCGCCAATGGTATGACCCGGCCCCTCCTGGGTGGGTCATACCTAGTAGTTACGTCTCCAACAAGAACACTATTGACTCTTGCATGAAAAGTAAATACATAAAAGTAAAAATTAGGCCCTTCGCAGAGGGAAGCATAGGTTGTCATGCGCTTTTTGTTTTTGGATGTGCAAGCTTGATACGTCTCCAACGTATCTATAATTTTTGTTTGTTCCATGCTATTATATTATCTGTTTTGGATGTTAATGGGCTTATTTATACACTTTTATATTATTTTTGGGACTAACCTTACCTACAAACCCAAGGCCCAATGCAAATTGTTGTTTTTTTGCCTATTTCTGTGTTTCGCAGAAAAGGAATATCAAACGGAATCCAAACGGAATGAAACCTTCGGGAGAGTTATTTTTGGAACAAACATGATCCAGGGGACTTGGAGTAGACGCCAAGAAAGAAACAAGGTGGCCACGTGGCAGGAGGGCGCGCCTGCCCCTCTGGGCGTGCCCCCACCCTCGTGGGCCCCTCGTAGCTCCATCGACCTACTTCTTCCGCCTATATATATCCATATACCCCGAAAACATCCAGGAACACCACGAAACCCTATTTCCACCGCCGCAACCTTCTGTACCCAAGAGATCCCATCTTGGGTCCTTTTCCGGAGCTCTGCCTGAGGGGGAATCGATCACGGAGGGCTTCTATAGCAACACCATAGCCTCTCCGATGATGTGTGAGTAGTTTACCACAGACCTTCGGGTCCATAGTTATTAGCTAGACGGCTTATTCTCTCTCTTTGGATCTCAATACAAAGTTCTCCTCGATCTTCTTGGAGATCTATTCGATGTAATTCTTTTTGCGGTGTGTTTGTCGAGATCTGATGAATTGTGGGTTTATGATCAAGTTTATCTATGAACAATATTTGATTCTTCTCTGAAATCTTTTATGTATGATTGGTTATCTTTGCAAGTCTCTTCAAATTATCAGTTTGGTTTGGCCTACTAGATTGATCTTTCTTGCAATGGGAGAAGTGCTTAGCTTTGGGTTCAATCTTGCGGTGTCCTTTCCCAGTGATAGCAGAGGCAGCAAGGCACGTATTGTATTGTTGCCATCGAGGATAAAAAGATGGGGTTTATATCATATTGCTTGAGTTTATCCCTCTACATCATGTCATCTTGCCCAACGCATTACTCCGTTCTTATGAAATTAATACTCTAGATGCATGCTGCATAGCGGTTGATGTGTGGAGTAATAGTAGTAGATGCAGAATCGTTTCGGTCTACTTGTCATAGACGTGATGCCTATATACATGATCATGCCTAGATATTCTCATAATTATGCACTTTTCTATCAATTGCTCGACAGTAATTTGTTCACCCACCGTAATACTTATGCTATCTTGAGAGAAGCCACTAGTGAAACCTATGGCCCCGGGTCTATCTTTTATCATATAAGTTTCCAATCTATTTTACTTTGCAATCTTTACTTTCAATCTATATCATAAAATACCAAAAATATTTATCTTATTTTTATTATCTCTATCAGATCTCACTCTCGTAAGTGACCGTGAAGGGATTGACAACCCCTTTATTGTGTTGGTTGCGAGGTTCTTATTTGTTTGTGCAGGTACGAGGGACGTGCATGTAGTATCCTACTAGATTGATACCTTGGTTCTCAAAAACTGAGGGAAATACTTACGCTACTTTGCTGCATCACCCTTACCTCTTCAAGGGAAAACCAATGCAGTGCTCAAGAGGTAGCAAGAAGGATTTCTGGCGCAGTTCCCGGGGAGGCTTACACCAAGTCAAGTCAAGATTCGATCTCCCGGCAACGTGCGATTTCTGGCGCCGTTGCCGGGGAGATCTATGCACAAGTCAAGACATACCAAGTACCCATCACAAACTCTTATCCCTCGTATTACATTGTTTGCCATTTGCCTCTCATTTTCCTCTCCCCCACTTCACCCTTGTCATTTTATTCGCCCTTTTTTTGTTCGCCTCTTTTTGCTTGCCTTCTTGTGTGCTAGTGTGTTGGATTGTTTGCCGCGATGGCTTTACCAAAAAGTGTTGATCCTCACCTTAGAAGGTTGTAAGAAATTGAAAACAACATTAGAAGTTTTATGTCCTTGCAGTTTGAGCATAATAATTTCTTCAAAAACGAGCTTAAAGAGCAAAAAAGTTTTATGGGGTACATGAATAAAGAGCTCGATGATATGGCTAAAGAATTTTATGGTCTGAAATCTTAGTTCGCTCATCTTGAAAACTTAATAGCCCAAATTTCGGATAAGCAGGCCACCTTAGTTAATAAGATGGCCGCCAAACCGGAAGAACTTGATGATAATAAGGATGAAGATCTAAAAGTGATTGATGTGTCTCCTATTAAATCTTTGTTTTGCAATATGAATCTTGATAATGATGGCACTGGAGATGAGTCAACTCTAGTTAAAAGGCGTCCCAATGATTCGGAGTTTTTAGATCTTGATGAAAAAATTGTTAAAATTGGGATTGGAGAGGTCAAAACTTTACATAGTAATGAGCCCACTATTTTGGATTTCAAGGAATTTAATTATGATAATTGCTCTTTGATAGATTGTATTTCCTTGTTGCAATCCGTGCTAAATTCTCCGCATGCTTATATTCAAAATAAAGCTTTTACCAAACATATCGTTGATGCTTTAATGTAATCTTATGAAGAAAAGCTTGAATTAGAAGTTTCTATCCCTAGGAAACTTCATGATGAGTGGGAACCTACTATTAAAATTAAAATTAAAGATCATGAATGCTATGCTTTATGTGATTTGGGTGCTAGCGTTTCCACGATTCCAAAAACTTTGTGTGATGTGTTAGGTTTCCGTGAATTTGATGATTGTTCTTTAAATTTGCATCTCATGGATTCCACTATTAAGAAACCTATGGGAAGGATTAATGATGTTCTTATTCTTGCAGATAGGAAATCCCGTAGATTTCATTGTTCTTGATATTGATTGCAATCCTACATGTCCCATTATTCTTGGTAGACCTTTCCTTAGAACGATTGGTGCAATTATTGATATGAAAGAAGGGAATATTAGATTCCAATTTCTGTTAAGGAAAGGCATGGAACACTTTCCTAGAAAGAAAATTAAATTACCTTATGAATCTATTATGAGAGCCACTTATGGATTGCATACCAAAGATGATAATACCTAGATCTATTCTTGCTTTTATGCCTAGCTAGGGGCGTTAAATGATAGCGTTTGTTGGGAGACAACCCAATTTTATTTTTGTTTCTTGATTTTTGATTCTGTTTATTAATAAATAATTCATCTAGCCTCTGTTTATATGTGGTTTTATGCTTTTAATTAGTGTTTGTGCCAAGTAGAACCTTTGAGAAGACTTGGGGAAAGTTTTAGCGATCTTGCTGTAAAAACAGAAACTTTAGCGCTCACGAGATTTGCTGCCATTTTTTACTAGAGAGTGCGATTAGGTTGATTCTTTTTGAAGATGATTAATAGACAAATTACTCACGTCCACAAATTTATTTTAGAATTGTTGGGGTTACATAAGTATTCGAAACCTACATATTACTACAGACTGTTCTGTTTTTGACATATTCTGTTTCTCATGTGTTGTTTGCTTATTTTGATGCATCTATGGCTAGTATCGGAGGGTATGAACCATAGAGAAGTTGGAATACAGTAGGTTTAACACCAATATAAATAAATAATGAGTTCATTACAGTACCTTAAGTGGTGGTTTGTTTTCTTATACTAACGGAGCTCATGAGATTTTCTGTTGAGTCTTGTGTTGTGAAGTTTTCAAGTTTTGGGTAAAGATTTGATGGATTATGGAATAAGGAGTGGAAAGAGACTAAGCTTGGGGATGACCAAGGCACCCCAAGGTAAAATTCAAGGACAACCAAAAGCCTAATCTTGGGGATGCCCCGGAAGGCATCCCCTCTTTCGTCTTCTTCCATCGGTAACTTTACATGAGGCTATATTTTTATTCATCACATGATATGTGTTTTTCTTGGAGCGTCTTGTATGATTTGAGTCCTTGCTTTTTAGTTTACCACAATCATCCTTGTTGTACACATCTTTTGAGCTAGATAATTTTGCTCTAGTACTTCACTTATATCTTTTAGAGCACGGTGGTGGTTTTATTTTATAGAAATTATTGATCTCTAAT
Organism: Triticum urartu; assembly: GCF_056163025.1. Taxonomy (NCBI): domain Eukaryota; kingdom Viridiplantae; phylum Streptophyta; class Magnoliopsida; order Poales; family Poaceae; genus Triticum; species Triticum urartu. The sequence continues at coordinate 473,225,628 of NC_141874.1, forward strand.
GCTTCAATTATATTATTTTGGGAGTCCCTTAGAACAACATGGTAATTTCTTTGGTTATAAAATTAGTCCTAATATGATAGGCATCCAGGATGGGTATAATAAAAACTATCATAAAAAGTGCATTGAGTACTATGAGAAGTATGATACTTGATAATTGCTTTGAGATATAAAGATGGTGATATTAGAGTGTGCTAGTTGAGTAGTTGTGAATTTGAGAAATACTTGTGTTTAAGATTGCAAGTCCCGTAGCATGCACATATGGTAACCGTTGTGTAACAAATTTGAAACATGAGGTGTTCTTTGATTGTCTTCCTTATGAGTGGAAGTCGGGGATGAGCGATGGTCTTTTCCTACCAATCTACCCCCCTAGGAGCATGCGTGTAATGCTTGGTTTTTGATGACTTGTAGATTTTTGCAATAAGTATGTGAGTTCTTTATGACTAATGTTGAGTCCATGGATTATACACACTCTCACCTTTCCATCATTGCTAGCCTCTTCGGTACCGTGCATTGCCCTTTCTCACCTTGAGAGTTGGTGCAAACTTCGCCGGTGCATCCAAACCCCGTGATACGATATGCTCTATCACACATAAACCACCTTATACCTCAAAACAACCAACATACCTACCTATTATGGCATTTCCATAGCCATTCCGAGATATATTGCAATGCAAGTTTCCACCGTTTCATTTATGACACGCTTCATCATTGTCATATTGCTTTGCATGATCATGTAGTTGACATCGTATTTGTGGCAAAGCCACCATGCATAATTTATCATACATGTCACTCTTGATTCATTGCCCTTCCCGGTACACCGCTGGAGGCATTCATATAGAGTCATATTTTGTTCTAGTATCGAGTTGTAATCATTGAGTTGAAAATAAATAGAAGTGTGATGATCATCATTAGTAGAGCATTGTCCCAAATAAAAAAAGAAAGGCCAAATAAAAAAAGGCCCAAAAAAGAAAAAGAAAAGAAAAAGGAAATAAAAAGGGACAATGCTACTATCCTCTTTTTCCACACTTGTGCTTCAAAGTAGCACCATGATCTTTATGATGGAGAGTCTCTTGTTTTGTCACTTTCATATACTAGTGGGAATTTTTTCATTATAGAACTTTGCTTGTATATTACAACAATGGGCTTCCTCAAATGCCCTAGGTCTTCGTGAGCAAGCAAGTTGGATGCACACCCACTTAGTTTCTTTTGTTGAGCTTTCATACATTTATACCTCCAGTGCATCCGTTGCATGGAAATCCCTACTCCTTGCATTGACATCAATTGATGGGCATATCCCTAGCCCGTTGATTAGCCGTGTCGATGTGAGACTTTCTCCTTTTTTGTCTTCTCCACATAACCCCTATCATCATATTCTATTCCACTCATAGTGCTATATCCATGGCTCATGCTCATGTATTGCATGAAAGTTGAAAAAGTTTGAGATTACTAAAGTATGAAACAATTGCTTGGCTTGTCATCAGGGTTGTGGAAGATGAGAGCATTCTTTTGTGACGAAATGGAGCATGACCAAACTATATGATTTTGTAGGAATGAACTTTCTTTTGCCATGTTATTTTGAGAAGACATGATTGCCTAGTTAGTATGCTTGAAGTATTATTATTTTTATGTCAATATTAAACTTTTTTCTTGAATCTTTCGTATCTGAACATTCATGCCACAATAAAGAAGATTACATTGAGAATTATGCTAGGTAGCATTCCACATCAAAAATTCTGTTTTTATCATTTACCTACTCGAGGACGAGAAGGAATTAAGCTTGGGGATGCTTGATACGTCTCCAACGTATCTATAATTTTTTATTGTTACATGCTATTATATTATCTGTTTTGGATGTTAATGGGCTTATTTATACACTTTTATATTATTTTTGGGACTAACCTACTAACCCAAGGCCCAGTGCAAATTGCTGTTTTTTTGCCTATTTAAGTGTTTCGCAGAAAAGGAATATCAAACGGAATCCAAACGGAATGAAACCTTTGGGAGAGTTATTTTTGGAACAAACGTGATCCAGGGGACTTGGAGTAGACGTCAAGAAAGAAATGAGGTGGCCATGAGGCAGGAGGGCACGCCCCCACCCTCGTGTGCCCCTCGCAGCTCCACCGACCTACTTCTTCCTCCTATATATATCCATATACTCCGAAAACATCAAGGAGCACCACGAAACCCTATTTCCACCGTCGCAACCTTCTGTACCCAAGAGATCCTATCTTGGGGCCTTTTTTGGAGCTCTGCCGGAGGGGGGATCGATCACGGAGGGCTTCTACATCAACACCATAGCCTCTCCGATGATGTGTGAGTAGTTTACCACAGACCTTCCGGTCCATAGTTATTAGCTAGATGGCTTCTTCTCTCTCTTTGGATCTCAATACAAAGTTCTTCTCGATCTTCTTGGAGATCTATTCGATGTAATTCTTTTTGCCGTGTGTTTGTCAAGATCCGATGAATTGTGGGTTTATGATCAAGTTTATCTATGAACAATATTTGATTCTTCTCTGAAATCTTTTATGCATGATTGCTTATCTTTGCAAGTCTCTTCGAATTATTAGTTTGGTTTGGCCTACTAGATTGATCTGTCTTCCAATGGGAGACGTGCTTAGCTTTGGGTTGAATCTTGCGGTGTCCTTTCCCAGTGACAGCAGGGGCAGCAAGGCACGTATTGTATTGTTGCCATCGAGGATAAAAAGATTGGGTTTATATCATATTGCTTGAGTTTATCCCTCTACATCATGTCATCTTGCCTAATGCGTTACTCCATTCTTATGAACTTAATACTCTAGATGTATGTTGGATAGCGGTCGATGTGTGGAGTAATAGTAGTAGATGCAGAATCGTTTCGGTCTACTTGTCGCGGACGTGATGCCTATATGCATGATCATGCCTAGATATTCTCATAATTATGCACTTTTCTATCAATTGCTCGACAGTAATTTGTTCACCCACCGTAATACTTATGCTATCTTGAGAGAATCCACTAGTGAAACCTATGGCCCCCTAGTCTATCTTTTATCATATAAGTTTCCAATCTATTTTACTTTGCAATCTTTACTTTCAATCTATATCATAAAATACCAAAAATATTTATCATATTATTATTATCTCTATAGATCTCACTCTCGTAAGTGACCGTGAAGGGATTGACAACCCCTTTATCGTGTTGGTTGCGAGGTTCTTATTTGTTTGTGTAGGTACGAGGGACTTGCGTGTAGTCTCCTATTGGATTGATACCTTGGTTCTCAAAAACTGAGGGAAATACTTACGCTACTTTGCTGCATCACCCTTTCCTCTTCAAGGGAAAACCAACGCAATGCTCAAGAGGTAGCAAAGCTCTTAATGCAAAGGAACGTCACTTTATATTGCCCCTTGTGATAGCAACCTTTATTATGCAGTCTGTGGTTTTTATTTCTTTACCATCACAAGATCGTACAAAGCTTATTTTCCCTTACAATAAAATATCATACATATTTAGAAGTAATTTTTATTGCCTTATGCACCGATGACTACTTACTTGAAGGATCTTATTCAATCCATAGGTAGGTATAGCGGACTCTCATGACATGAAACTGGGCTTAAGGGTTTTTGGATGCACAAGTAGTATCTCTACTTAGTGTGGACTTTTGATAGCAAAGATATTGAGCAAGCATCACATACTGGAGGATCTATAACAATATAACTTATATGTCAATATAATCAAACATAAGTCATTGTGTTGTCTTCCTTGTCAAACGTCAATAATTTGACATAAAATACTCAATGGGGGCTCACAATGACAAAAGATGTCCAAGATAGTATATTTATATGTGCATCTTCTCTTCCCTTGTTAACTCTTTCATGAATTGCATCATTGACCAATGCTATGTTTGTTAACTTTGAATAAATTTTACCACTTAAAATTTTCATTATGTAATGTCATTTCTTTCATAAGATGAGCATATGATCTTTCCAGTATTTTCATTGCTAAGATTGAAACACAAAAGTAAAGAAGCAAAAACTCAAACTACTCTTTATTGTATAATCTCAACTTGATTATATAGATAGATAGATCACAAAACTAGCACTCGAAAATAGATCATACTAAACTTGTATTCAACTAAATCACAAAATAGCTAAGGATCAAACTAGAAATAGGTAAAGATAATAAAAGTGATGGTGATACGATACCGGGGCACCTGCCCCAAGCTTAGCATAATCCAAGGGGAGTGCCCATACCCGTGTACTCAAGTTTCTTTCTAAAATGATGATGGTGGTTGTTGGGGATATAACTATTGGGTATGAACCACCCAGTAGGGGTCGGGCCATACCATGGGCGATTTATCAATGAAGATGGCGGCTCATACAAGCCCATTGACGACCTGAGACCTAGAGGCGACTTGAAGCCCAAGAGGATGAACCGCCATACATATATAACTTGTATCATAAGGCAAGATTAGTTAGTGTCACACCCTAGCTAGTTCAAGCATTAGAGTGTGCATCATGTTTAAATTTCTCTTAAATTTGAAATGGGGAAGGCAGAAACCCCCAACACCCCCCTGGAAACAACTAGGGTTTACTAAAATTATTTTCAATGAACCTGAAATGCCCTTCTAAAAAGTTCACCCTCTTTGTCTTGGGTTAGAACCTCTGGCAAAATTGGTGCACAATTTTCTAGGTCAACAGAAGGTCATTGAATTAAATCATAAGTATTTGAATTTGGGCATTTAAATGCTATAAAATAATTTAAATGCTCAAATAACTCTGGAAATAAATGTTTGCTGTTGGAAATATTCTAAACAGAGCCCACAATTATTTTCAGGATTTTTGGAAACGTTTTAGTATTTTAATTAAAGCCCAACAGTTGCAGTTAAATAGAAAAAAAACAGAAACAAATAAAAAAGAGAGAGAGAGGGAGCCCACCTGGGCCTTACCTGTGCTGGCCCAGCCACCTGGCTCGGCCCAGCCGACTGGCTTGCCAGTCGTCGTCCACCTCCCACCAGGAGGACGCGGAGCGCGTGGCCGGCGCCCACGGCCACACGCCAGCCACCTCCTGCTTCTGCCAACGTCCCGGAAACGTCCAGGGATGCCACGCGACCCCCACGTCCCCCTCTCATCCTCCCTCACTCTCCCCTCGTCTCCCTCACCCTCTCCCGCACCATGGCCGACGCACCTGTCGCCGTCTCACCGCCGTAGTCGCACCCTCCGTCACCCCCTCGCCTCTCTGACATGTCCGGAAGCTCCGCCGCGAAGCCCTCGCCCTCCGCACCGAGCCACGCTTCGCCGGAGGCCCTGCATCACCGCCATCGGGCCGTCTTTAACCTCGGTACCCGCTGGACGCCGTTCATTGATTCGCCTTGTTCCGGTCGCCCCCGAGCCCACTGAGCTGCTCATCGACCTCCCTATGAGCTCCGCCACTTTTCCCCTCTTCTTTCCCATGCATTTGCACCCTCTAGGCCATAGTTCCACCATGGCCGAAGCTCATCTCCGCTCGAGCTTGTCGCCGGCGTCGCTCCGGCGACCATTTGGTCATCCCGTGCTATGCAACGTGCTTGCCGCATCGCGTAGTGCCTCGCTAGCGCATTAGTTTTCGCGTTTGCATGCCGCAGCCCACACCCCGCACATGGCCGAACTCCGGCCGCCGCCTTGGAGCTCGCCGTCGTCGTCTCCGGCCACCGTAGGCCCGGCCTCCACCACCACTAGATGCGCGACTGCAAGAGCTCTCCAACGAGCCCAAGAACGGCCTCGCCCGTGCCCTATGGGCGTTTTCCGAGCTGCGCCACCGTCTCGGGCCTCGCTGGCGTCGAGTCACCGGCGGGATTAGCCCCGCTGACCAGGGGTTTGACCCCAGTTTGACTCCCCTGAGTCAATGACAAGTGGGCCCCCCCTCTGTTAACTAAATCAGATTAGTTTTAATTAAAAATAATTAGCTTAATTAACTACTGACACGCGGGACCCACCAGTCAGGTTTGACCTGGACGTCCCTGTTGACCACTGACGTCACCCTGACGTAATGCTGACGCAGTAATTAAATTACTGGATTTATTCTTTAATAGGAAGTTCCAGAAAATAGTCAAAACTTCTAAAAATCATAGAAAATCAACCATAGCTCCAAATGCAAAGATTTATATATGAAAAATGATCAGAAAAATTCAATCTATCCATCTGTAATGGTTTCATGCATGACAAAACAAGTTTACCTTGCTGTTTAAGCAGAATAAGGAAATGCACTATTAAAGCCATGTTTAATAAGCTAATAATTGAATCTTTGATTCAAATAAGCACATTCCTTTCTGTTATAGCTTGCATTAGGCTAAGACACATTCATATTGCCATGTCATAGCATGCATCATATTGTTGCATATCGTCATGTGTTGATTGTGTTCCGATGTGTTCCTCGTGGTAGGTTCTGCCTCCGAGGATATTCACGAGTATCCAACTGAAGGGCAGTATCCCACTACCACTCCATCAGGCAAGAAACCCATTGATTATTCTGATACAAACCCATGTTCTTGCTTCTGCTCTTGTTTACTGCATTAAGACAACGCGATTCAAACTGCTGTGTGCTATGGTAGTTGAACCCTTATCCTCTGCATGACCTGTCATTGCCACAGTAACTAGATGAAACCCACTAGCATGTGTAGGAGTTGATTGAGCCATGTATGTGATTCCTACCTTGCTATGCCTGCTATGCTTAGAGTTGTGTCAGGTCTGGTTCATCTGGGTGATGGGCTAGAGTGAAATGCTTATGTCGGTAATATGAGGGATGTGTTGAACATGTTTTGGTAAAGGTATCGATGAGAGGCCATGTAGGAGTACATGGTGGGTTGTTTCATTGAGATCGTCCGTAAGAACTGAGATCTGTATGTGTGATGTAAGATTCAGCTACTACCATGCATTGGGATCCTTAATTGACCCTCTCGGCTTCTTAATCACCCTAGTACTCTGTCCAGTAGTTGCAAATAGTTTCTGGTGTTTGTAGGTTATGTGTTGGCGGCCGTGCGTAGCGCTGACCCTAGGGGTGGGCTATGTTGCGGTAGATACACCGTGGCATGGTGTACCGAGTCACCCGTTTGGTGTCTCGGGAACCCTGTTCACATCGTTCGGGGCCGTATGTGGAAACCTCGGCCGGACTCCCTGCGGATGGAACCTGGATAGGCGATAAACCTGGACTAGAGACTTAAGTGTTTAGGTAGGCCGTGGCCAACACCCTCGCTGGGCTTCCGCTTGAAGGTTGCCGAGTACATGTCGTGTAAACGGCGGTAAGTGGTGAAAGCGTGTATGAAGAAGTACACCCCTGCAGGGTATAAAACTATTCGAATAGCCGTGTACGCGGTAAAGGATTACTTGGTTGCCTATACAGTTCATAGACAAGTTAATGGATACTACTAAAAGACTCAAGATAAGTGTGAGTACCGAGGATGGCCCTCTCATAGGATGACAAGGGAGGATCCACGGTGGAGTATTGTGTTGGTGAGTAGTGGACTCGTGTGCGAAAACTATTTTACTGGTGAAGTTCCGTAGGATAGCTTAGCCAAGAGTCAAAGCTGGCTTGCTGCAATAACCCCACCACCTTCTTGAGAATGAGCATGTATATTAGGTTCTGATGTAAGACTTGCTGAGTACCTTGTACTCATGTTTGCTTAATTACTGTTTTCAGACGACAACACTGCCCCCTCTGATGGGTTTTATGTAGACCTTGACGTCGATGAGTGACTAGCCACCCAGGTGGTGATCCTGGCCATGGAGGGCCCTATGTAGATAGACAGGCTTTGAGAAGCCTTCTTTCTTTCTAGTGTCCGTACTCAGACCGGTTGCTTCCGCATGTGCTTGTATGATTGTATGACTTGAGTGTCAGTTCATGTGACCCCTATCTGTATGAACATGTTATGTATGGCTCCCTGGAGCCTTTTAAATAAAGTACTTGAGTTGTAGAGTTTTGTTGTGATGCCATGTTGTATGTACTCATATCGGGCATATTGTGTGTATGATTGAAATGCTTGGTATGAGTGGGATCCGACAATCTAGTTGTTTATCCTTGGCAGCCTTTCTTATGGGGAAATGTAGTCTAGTGTTCCTCGAGCCATAGTAGTCCGCTACAGCCCGGTTCGCCGGAGTCCTGCTAGCCCAGCACTACTGTTTAGGACACTTGACTGGCCGGCATGTGTTTCACTTAGTTCCTATGTCTGTCCCTTCGGGGAAATGTCACGCGGTGACTTCCGGAGTCCTGCCTAGCCTGCCACAGCCCGGGTCCCCCGGAGTCCTGTTAGCCCAGTGCTACAGCCCGGAATCACTCGCTGATGACCGACATGCTCGATGTGATTCATGTATGCCTGTCTCCATAGGTCTGTGCCGCTTTGGGTTCACGACTAGCCATGTTGGCCCGGGTTCTCTGTCATATGGATGCTAGCGACACTATCATATACGTGAGCCAAAAGGCGCAAACGGTCCCGGGCCATGGTAAGGCGACACCCGTGGGATACCATGTGTGAGGCCGCAAAGTGATATGAGGTGTTACCGGCTAGATCGATGTGACTTGGAATCGGGGTCCTGACAGCGTTGGTATCAGAGCCGGACTGCCTGTAGGTTCGTTGAGCCAAACTGGTCAATGTCGAGTCTAGAAATGCTTTAGTTATATGTAGGGGAATTGATTGTGGGAGGGAACGTAAGGCTCTTTTACTCCTTTACCCTATGCCTCTGATCTGAGTCATTCTCTTCTCATTCAACGTGGGTCAAGGACTAGGCTCTCTTCTTCTATCAGGTTCACGTGTTACTAATCCGTAGTAGCTTATAGGATTGTTGTTACAAGTCCCAGTTCAGTTTCTACTATTCTTAGTATGTTGCTAATTGGATCAGAACCTTGATATGATGTTGTTGAGTGGTATTGCAAACTGTTGTGGATGTCGCAAATCTTTTTCTGAGCATTTACAGCTGTTATGCTGTCCAATTTTCCCTAGAAATTCTGATGTCTTTGCATTGTGGTTGTGCTTTCAGATGGCCAACCGTGCTCAAAACCAAGTGGTTCGCCTGACCCGGTGCCTCGACGTGCCCGGTCATACTGCTATGTTAGTCCGGGTAATGATCGAGACGGGTTACCGTTGGTATCCCGAATACACCGTCGAAGAGCAATTCCGAGACTTTAATCAAAGCCAATATTTCTGCATCGTCAGGATATTTCCTTCTTATCCTGGATCTATCGAGCCCCTTCACTGTTCCTATGGACTCGGGGTTACTGTCGAGATGGCTGCGCAGGATGCTGCCTATTCCATGATGACCATTATGCGAGTCCTGACTGGCCTGCTTCGGAACACCGACTTCCATTACATGCCAGCTTCACTTCCGGGAGCGCAAGGGTATCTTCAGGCTATCTATGCTGACTCCACTCAGGAGGACTCATTAACTCGTACCACTGCTGAGATGCTCGAAGATAAGGACCGAGAGAATCGGGCCTTGAGACTGGAGCTTTTCAATACCCGTGCTGATCATTGGGCCACATTGACTCGGTTTGCACCTGCGGTGCAAGCTGGATGTATGGATACAAGGGATCTGTATCCTGTGAGATCTGCTTTGCCAGACATGGTGGATTGGCGTGATGTGGGAGGCATTACCCCACCCCGTGGTCCCCGCAGGCCACCGTTTGTTGGTCCAAGACCTCATCCTAGTCCCTATGGTCCACAGGCTCCTCAGGACCGTCTGTTCCCGGATGGTCACGTTGAACTTCCAGGCTATGGAGGTGACTTCTATGAGGACTACTACGGAGCTGTCTGAGTTAGTAGTAGTATCACTAGTATTGTAATAGTTGTATCTCCACTGTCCTGTGTGACTTGTGGAATATGACTTGGCGTGTAGTCAATTCCGGAGGTGTAGACAAATAATGTATAGGAGCTTGGAATGCCTCCGATGAGATGTAACATCTTTCATCATAGTTGTACTGTAGCCTGGGCTTGTACTAAACTATGTATGATGTGTATGACCGTTGGTATATATATGGCAGTTTTATATTACCATGACATACGGATGAACATCTCTGCATTCTGTGTTATCCATTACATTCTACACTCCTTGCTAAGTTTGAGCCATCCTTATCTAAACCATTGTCTTGTTTTCTCCTAGGATGGTCAACACCCGCAACAACCCTGCTGCCTCGGAGTAGGGGGAAGCCAGTGCAGCTAGGGGTGAAAATCTGCCTCACCCGCCTTCTCTGGCCGAAGTGATGCTGGAGGCGGAAAGAAACAAGCGTGAGACTAACCGCCTGCTAGAGCGGATTGAACAGAACACTGCACGCCATCTGCGAAATGACTTGGTGTCAATCAATGACTTCATCAAGCTGTACCCACCAAGGTTTAACCATTCCGTCGAACCCCTCGACGCGGATGACTGGCTTCGCAGCATCACTCACAAGCTACGTTCTGCCAATGTAGCCGAAGCCGACAAGGTTACTTATGCTGCCTATCACCTCGAAGGCCCTGCTAGCCTTTGGTGGGAAAACTTCGAAGCTATGCCCCCGGTCGGCCAAATCACTACTTGGGCTGAATTCAGTGAGGCTTTCCGTGAGCATCACATCCCGGAAGGTCTCATGGATCGCAAGAGGGAGGAGTTCTGCAACTTCACCCAAGGAAGACTGACTGTGGATGCTTATAGTCGTGAATTTGGGAATCTGGCACGTTATGCCCTTGAAGAGGTATCTACTGACGCTAAGAAGCAGGCAAGGTTCCGCAAGGGACTTAGCCCTGAGCTTCGCCACGATCTCCGTCTGCACGAGTGCACATCCTTTCAGAAGTTGGTCAATAAAGCCATCAGTGCTGAGACAGGCCAGACTGATTATGACGCTTCACACAAGCACTCCCGTGATTTTGGCTCTTCATCCGGCTCTGGAACCCAGAAGCGCCGGGTGTGGATTCCAAGCACGGCACTGCCACCCAGGTTCATCCCGAGGCCATCCTTTGAGGCGCCTCGTCCCAACCAGCAATTTGCACCGCCCAAGCCCTAAGGTGGCCCCGCTGCTAATGCTGCTCCACGCCCCACTATGGTGACATGCTTTAAGTGTGGAGAGCCGGGTCACTATAGTCGAGAGTGTCCCCAGAACAACAACCCCATTCAAACTGGAAAGTCTGATAGCTGTGGTAAGCCCGCGGGAAAGACATTCTACGCCAAGCCGGTCACTACTGCCCGTGGCCATGTCAACTATGTTTCAGCTGAGGAGGCCCATGAGGATCCCAACGTCGTCCTTGGTACGCTCCTTGTTAACTTCCATCCGGCATCTGTTCTTTTCGATACTGGAGCATCTCATTCATTTATATCCGAGAACTATGCTCGATTGCACAACACGACATTCTGTGACATGCCCACTTCCATGGTAATTCAAACTCCGGGTTCCAAATGGCAAACTTCTAGAGTAAGCCATGGGAACGAAATTCTTGTCGATAGACTTGTCTTCCTTGCATCATTAATAGCTCTCAAGTCCACGGACATAAACATCATCTTGGGTATGGACTGGATGTCAGCTCATTATGCTAAGATCGATTGTGCCACTAGAACCGTTCAACTTACTCACCCATCGGGCAAGACAGTCAATGTCTTAACTCGAGTGGCCAAGCGCCAGCTTTACTCCTTAAATGCCAACCCCTTCCAGACCTTGAGGATGTTCTGGTAGTCCGAGACTTTTCGGATGTCTTTCCAGAAGAACTGCCAGGTGTTCCACCTGACAGGGATGTTGAGTTTGTGATAGACCTTGTTCCAGGAACCATTCCAATTTCTAGAAGACCTTACAAGATGGCACCCTTGGAACTAGCAGAGCTTAAGAACCAACTCGATGAGTCCTTGAAAAAGGGTTTCATCCGTCCTAGTTCCTCTCCTTGGGCTTGCCCCATCCTCTTCGTTAAGAAGAAGGATGGAACGGATCAAATGGTTGTGGATTATCGACGTGTCAATTTGGTCACCATCAAGAACAAATACCCGCTTCCCAGGATCAACGATCTGTATGATCAGCTCGCTGGATCCTCAGTCTTCTCCAAGATGGATTTGAGGTTGGGCTACCATCAAATCAAAATCAGAAACGGGGACATTCCCAAAACGGCCTTTGTTACTCGTTATGGCCAATACGAGTACACCGTTATGTCCTTCGGTTTAACCAATGCCCAAGCCACCTTCTCCCGGTTAATGAACTCGGTCTTCATGGAGTATTTGGATAAATTCGTCGTAGTATACCTCGATGACATACTCATCTACTCCAAGAACGAAGAGGAACATGCCGAACATCTAAGGCTGGTATTGATGAAACTCCGAGAGCATCGTCTTTATGCCAAATTCTCCAAGTGTGAATTTTGGTTGCCAGAAGTGACCTATCTAGGCCATGTAATCTCTGGTAAGGGTATTGCTATCAATCCCGAGCGAGTTCAAGCCGTCCTTGATTGGACTCCACCTGAGACGGTTAAGCAAGTTTGGAGCTTCCTTGGCTTAGCGAGCTATTGCCGCCGCTTCGTTGAGAATTTCTCCAAGGTTGCTAAACCTCTAACTGAACTCCTCAAGAAAGATAAAAAGTTTGAGTGGACTCCATAGTGCGAGTTCAGTTTTCAGGAACTGAAAAGACGCCTGGCATCTGCTCCCGTACTGGTTCCACCAGATTTCTCCAAGGACTTTATTATCTATTGCGACGCCTCGCGACAAGGACTAGGTTGCATACTCATGCAAGATCGTCAGGTAATTTCCTATGCTTCACGGCAATTAAACCCACATGAGGAAAATTATCCCACACATGATCTAGAGCTTGCAGCTGTAGTCCATGCACTTAAAACTTGGCGACATTACCTTCTCGGTAATCGTTGCGAGATCTTCACCGATCACCAAAGTTTGAAATATATCTTCACCCAACCAGATTTGAATCTCAGGCAAAGACGTTGGGTTGAGTTGATCTTGGATTACGATTTAGGAATAACTTACACCCCGGGCAAAGCCAATGTCATGGCAATGCGCTAAGCCGCAAGTCCTATTGTAACAACCTGATGTTACAACAAAGTCAACCACTTCTCCATGAGGAATTTCGTAAGATTAATCTTCACATTGTTCCTCGAGATTTTCTATCCACCCTGGTAGTGAAACCTAACCTTATGGATCAAATCATAACCGCCCAGCGGTATGATAAGGGCATATCCCGAATTAAGGAAAACATCACTAGCGGAGTTGCTAAATGTTTCTCCATGGATGAGCGAGGTGTTGTCTTCTTCGAGAACCGTTTGGTGGTTCCCAAGAAACAACATCTACGCCAGTTGATCCTTAAGGAAGCTCATGAATCCCCTCTCACCATTCATCCCAGTAGTACTAAAATGTATCAAGACCTACGCCAGAGGTTTTGGTGGACTAGGATGAAGAGAGAAATCGCTCAATACATTGCTAATTGCGACGTTTGTCATCGTGTTAAAGCAGAGCATCAACGGCCTGCTGGCACCCTTCAACCTTTGGCTATTCCCGAGTGGAAATGGGATAAAATCAGTATGGATTTCATCACTGGGTTTCCCAGGACCAAGAGAGGGAATAATGCCATCTTCGTCGTGATCGACCGACTTTCCAAAGTAGCCCATTTCCTACCTGTTCGTGAGAGTATCACCGCTAGCCAGCTAGCCGATTTATACATCTCCCGAATAGTGTCTCTTCATGGTGTTCCATTGGAAATTAACTCAGACCGTGGGAGTCTCTTCACCTCTTGATTTTGGGAAAGTTTCCAAAATGCTATGGGAACTCGTCTCTCTTTTAGTACCGCCTTCCATCCTCAATCAAGTGGTCAGGTAGAGCGAGTCAATCAAATTCTGGAAGATATGCTCCGAGCTTCTGTCATCTCGTTCGGAATGAGTTGGGAGAAATGCCTTCCCTTCGCGGAGTTTGCTTATAACAATAGTTATCAAGCTAGCTTAGGCAAGGCTCCTTTCGAAGTTCTTTATGGACGAAAATGTCGAACGCCTCTTAACTGGTCAGAAACCGGGGAAAGACATCTCTTTGGCCCAAATATGATTCAGGAAGCAGAAGAGCAGGTTTGCGTTATTCGTGAGAAATTGAAAATAGCCCAATCTCGTCAAAAGAGTCAATATGATCGTAAACATAAGCCTATGACTTATGAAGCCGACGAGAATGCTTACCTTCGGGTTATCCCGTTAAAGGGAACCCATCGTTTCGGTATCAAAGGAAAATTGGCTCCTCGTTACATTGGACCCTTTCGCATTCTTGCCAAACGAGGAGAAGTTGCCTACCAATTGGAACTACCTCCGCATCTTTCCAGAGTTCACGGTGTCTTCCACGTTTCACAACTCAGGCGTTGCTTCGCGAATCCTATCCGTGGAGTGGACCACGATACGCTTGATCTACAAGATAACCTCTCATATCGGGAATATCCCGTTCGTATCCTTGATCAAGCCGAGCGTACCACTCGACGTCATAATATCAAGTTTCTCAAGGTTCAATGGTCACACCATTCCGAGAAAGAAGCCACTTGGGAAAGGGAGGATCGTCTTCGACCCGAGTACCCCACCTTCTTTCCAGAGGATCCTAAATCTCGGGACGAGATTCTTTTGAGTGGGGGTGAGTTGTCACACCCTAGCTAGTTCAAGCATTAGAGTGTGCATCATGTTTAAATTTCTCTTAAATTTGAAATGGGGAAGGCAGAAACCCCCAACACCCCCCTGGAAACAACTAGGGTTTACTAAAATTATTTTCAATGAACCTGAAATGACCTTCTAAAAAGTTCACCCTCTTTGTCTTGGTTAGAACCTCTGGCAAAATTGGTGCACAATTTTCTAGGTCAATAGAAGGTCATTGAATTAAATCATAAGTATTTGAATTTGGGCATTTAAATGCTATAAAATAATTTAAATGCTCAAATAACTCTGGAAATAAATGTTTGCTGTTGGAAATATTCTAAACAGAGCCCACAATTATATTCAGGATTTTTGGAAATGTTTTAGTATTTTAATTAAAGCCCAACAGTTGTAGTTAAATAGAAAAAAAACAGAAACAAATCAAAAAAAAGAGAGAGAGAGAGGGAGCCCACCTGGGCCTTACCTGTGCTGGCCCAGCCACCTGACTCGGCCCAGCCGACTGGCTTGCGAGTCGTCGTCCACCTCCCGCCAGGAGGACGCGGAGCGCGTGGCCGGCGCCCGTGGCCACACGCCGGCCACCTCCTACTTCTGCCGACATCCCGGAGACGTCCAGGGATGCCACGTGACCCCCACGTCCCCCTCTCATCCTCGCTCACTCTCCCCTCGTCTCCCTCACCCTCTCCCGCACCATGGCCGACGCACCTGTCGCCGTCTCACCGCCGTAGTCGCGCCCTCCGTCACCCCCTCGCCTCTCTGACATGTCCAGAAGCTCCGCCGCGACGCCCTCGCCCTCCCCACCGAGCCACGCTTTGCCGGAGGCCATGCATCACCGCCATCGGGCCGTCTTCAACCTCGGTACCCGCCAGACGCCGTTCATCGATTCGCCTCGCTCTGGTCGCCCCCGAGCCCACTGAGCTGCTCATCGACCTCCCTGTGAGCTCCGCCGCTTTTCCCCTCTTCTTTCCCATGCATTTGCACTATCTAGGCCATAGTTCCACCATGGCCGAAGCTCGTCTCCGCTCGAGCTTGTCGCCGGCGTCGCTCCGGCGACCATTTGGTCATCCCGTGCTATGCAACGTGCTTGCCGCATCGCGTAGTGCCTCGCTAGCGCCTTAGTTTTCGCGTTTACACGCCGCAGCCCACACCCCGCACATGGCCGAACTCCGGCCACCGCCTTGGAGCTCGCCGTCGTCGTCTCCGGCCACCGTAGGCCCGGCCTCCACCACCACTAGATGCGCGACTGCAAGAGCTCTCCAACGAGCCCAAGAACGGCCCCGCCCGTGCCCTGTGGGCGTTTTCCGAGCTGCGCCACCGTCTCGGGCCTCGCCGGCATCGAGTCGCCGGCGGGATTAGCCCCGCTGACCAGGGGTTTGACCCCAGTTTGACTCCCCTGAGTCAATGACCAGTGCCCCCCCCTCTGTTAACTAAATCAGATTAGTTTTAATTAAAAATAATTAGCTTAATTAACTACTGACACACGGGACCCACCAGTCAGGTTTGACCTGGACATCCCCGTTGACCACTGACGTCACCCTGACGTAATGCTGACGCAGTAATTAAATTACTGGATTTATTCTTTAATAGGAAATTCCAGAAAATAGTCAAAACTTCTAAAAATCATAGAAAATCAACCATAGCTCCAAATGCAAAGATTTATATATGAAAAATGATCAGAAAAATTCAATCTATCCATCTGTAATGGTTTCATGCATGACAAAACAAGTTTACCTTGCTGTTTAAGCAGAATAAGGAAATGCACTATTAAAGCCATGTTTAATAAGCTAATAATTGAATCTTTGATTCAAATAAGCACATTCCTTTGTGTTATAGCTTGCATTAGGCTAAGACACATTCATATTGCCATGTCATAGCATGCATCATATTGTTGCATATCGTCATGTGTTGATTGTGTTCCGATGTGTTCCTCGTGGTAGGTTCTGCCTCCGAGGATATTCACGAGTATCCAACTGAAGGGTAGTATCCCACTACCACTCCATCAGGCAAGCAACCCATTGATCATTCTGATACAAACCCATGTTCTTGCTTCTGCTCTTGTTTACTGCATTAAGACAACGCGATTCAAACTGCTGTGTGCTACGGTAGTTGAACCCTTATCCTCTGCATGACCTGTTATTGCCACAGTAACTAGATGAAACCCACTAGCATGTGTAGGAGTTGATTGAGCCATGTATGTGATTCCTACCTTGCTATGCCTGCTATGCTTAGAGTTGTGTCAGGTCTGGTTCATCTGGGTGATGGGCTAGAGTGAAATGCTTATGTCGGTAATATGAGGGATGTGTTGAACATGTTTTGGTAAAGGTATCGATGAGAGGCCATGTAGGAGTACATGGTGGGTTGTTTCATTGAGATCGTCCCTAAGAACTGAGATCTGTATGTGTGATTTAAGATTCAGCTACTACCATGCATTGGGATCCTTAATTGACCCTCTCGGCTTCTTAATCACCCTAGTACTCTGTCCAGGAGTTGCAAATAGTTTCTGGTGTTTGTAGGTTATGTGTTGGCAGCCGTGCGTAGTGCTGACCCTAGGGGTGGGCTATGTTGCGGTAGATACACCGTGGCACGGTGTACTCGAGTCACCCGTTTGGTGTCTCGGGAACCCTGTTCACATCGTTCGGGGCCGTATGTGGAAACCTCGGCCGGACTCCCTGCGGATGGAACCTGGATAGGCGATAAACCTGGACTAGAGACTTAAGTGTTTAGGTAGGCCGTGGCCGACACCCTCGCTGGGCTTCCGCTTGAAGGTTGCCGAGTACATGTCGTGTAAACGGCGGTAAGTGGTGAAAGTGTGTATGAAGAAGTACAAAGTGATATGAGGTGTTTCCGGCTATATCGATGTGACTTGGAATCAGGGTCCTGACAGTTAGTCACTGAGCCGGCCAAGTTGTGTATGAGTCGGCCAGGACTCTGTAAGCCATCGGGCATCTACCTATGTATATAAAGGGACGACCCGGTGGCGGGTGAAGGACAAGAAAGAACAGATCGAGAGCTAGGTCAAGCGTATTCGCTCCCTGGTAATCGAAACCCAAGCAATACAACCCCAAACTGGAGTAGGCCTTTACCTCCACCATGAGGGGTCGAACTGGTATAAACTCCCTGTGTCCTTTGTCCCGATTAACCCCTTTAAGCTAACCTAGTTGAAATGGCTCCATGACTAAGTCCTTCCGCTAGGACATCTGTCGTGTCAAGTCCACGGCAGTTGGCGCCCACCGTGGGCCAGTGCACGGTGGTTTCAAGTTCTTAAAGGGCAACTTCCTAGGGATCAAGGGATATGCTGTGGGCCGGATGACCAAGAGTCGTCGCGGAAAGCTCTACATCGACGACGTAGGCTAGAGCCCCGAGGCCGGCTCAATCAAGTATGGGTATCGGCTCCCCTTCGGCGGAATCCACGTCTTCATCGGCAAGATAGGCGAACCGGGCCCTGAGCCGGACACTTGCATCGCCATCATCGAGATGACTCAGCATGCACGACCCACCCAGGTTCAACCATGGGGCGCAATTTGAGGAAGGATTTGTATTTGGCGGTGATACGGCCATCTACTCTGATGTTGAATCGTCCACAGGCGAGACCAATTCAATGTATCAAGTATAAGATGGCCGGCTTGGGGGCTGTTCCGATGGCAATAGTATTCCGGACCCCTATAAGCAGCCGAACAGGGTTGCGATCTTCATGGCTGGTACAGAGCTAGCACTCGGCTCATCGACTGCTTCGGCAACGGCTGGTGCTGCCGGCTCTACGCGCCCGCCGGCTCAGGTTCTGATGGAGTTGTTGGAGGCTTTAGCGACTCTAATCGGGGTGGAAGTGACCCCGGACACTTAGGAACAACATAAGGTGGATGTGCGGGGTTACGAGATGAGATAGCTCAAGCCAAGGAACAACTGGCGGCTGAGAACGTTAGGATGGCCATGGAGCGAGCGACTTTGGACGCCCAGGCACAGCGGTTTTAGGCAAACTCTTTCCGGCTCACCTTGGATCAAAACGCTTCAAATGAAGCCATGAGAAGGAGACACCAGAGTCGCTTACCTCTGGAGTACGATGCGAGAAACCTTTTCAACACGCCAGGGCAGGGACCAGTGACCCTCCCATGGTGAACTGGGCGGTTGAGGCGCCCGTGACTGGAGCACCGGTTCAGCCACTCACTATGGATCAAGCTCGTTCGGATGTGACTCCGCCCCGGCGTGTTCAGACACCGCCGGGTCATTATTGTAACCCTTTGGATAACATGATCGTTGCAGCGTCACGATTGGCGGCTCTTCCAGTTGAAGGCGAGTCTCTGGCTGCGATAGACATGCGGAGGGCTAGAGAACTTCTTCAGACGACGGTGGCTCAACATGCGACTTATTTGTATAGCCGTGAGCGGATTCACTCAACCCTCCATCAAGGTCAGAGTTATAGCAGGCACATTGAATCACCAACAGTTTCAAGCAGTGAACAACGCCGTAACCAGCCTCGTGGGCATGACACGGCGTGCGGTGGTGTTGATGCTCAAACTGTGGTGGATCAAGGTAGAGCGCGCCGGGAGGTGGAGCTGGCGGCTTAGCTAGCGACTCAACAACAATCTCCGGTTTATCCATCAGCTTTGGTGGAGGTAGGAGTGACCTCTAGAACCTTGGGTGTGCCATGTTTGGTGCCGGCTCTGTGCAACGAGCGGTTGCCTAAGGATTTCAAGGGCCCTCGTAAAGTGCCTAATTATATGGCGGATCAGCCCCCGGAGGCGTGGATTGAGAGTTATGAGATGGCCATGGAGATGCTGGATGTTAGTGATGCCGCATGTGCTAAGTATTTCAATATGATGTTGGATGGGCCGGCTCGTACTTGGTTAAAAGGGCTACCCGCTAACTCCATTAGATCGTGGGCAGACTTGAAAGCCTGTTTCATCCAAAATTTTAAAGACACGTGCAAGCAGCCCCTGTCGATCCTGGATTTGGATTCTTGTGTCCAAGGTGAGGGCGAGTCAACATCAATTGGGTGCGCCGGATCTCAGCCGTTATACACTCATCGAATAGTATCAATGGCGGTTCAGCAGTCCTGATGTTGGAGAAGAATTGTTGTTTCCTCCCCCTTAAGCCGAAACTGGGGCGGCTTAAGCGCCACTGCAATGACATGGGGGAGCTCATGGCGGCTCTCATCAAATATGCTGATTCTGATAGTACCAAGGACCCCGACTCTAATGAAGAAAAGGCGGGTAAGGGAAAGAAGAGTGGCAGTACGAAGGGACAACAGCATAACATGGCGGGTCATGGTGGCAACAATAAGCGCAAGGCGGGGAGTGGTTTAGACTTTGTGGCCAACGCTAATACACAGAATAATAATCAGTGTTGCAAGGGGAAGCCGCCCCGGTTTGGAGGGCCAAAGTTTAACCTTGAACCGATGATGAACCAGGTTTGCCCAAAGCATGGCACACAAGAGAAGCCAGTGAATCATCTGTGGAAGGATTGCTTCATTATGAGGGAGTATAGGAATTCCAATGTTTTCCAGAATAATCATGGACCGAATGGTGGTTCAGGATCCGACTCTCACAGGCCTGGCTTTGGTGGTGGCAGCTCAAACTCTAGTTTCCAAGGCCAAGACAATCAAGGTGGCTTTAATCAGCAGTTTGATCAAGGGAATCAGCAACAACAATCTGGTTATCAGAGTAATCCAAAGCAGTTGAACAGTGGATAGTATCATATGTGTTCACTACGAGTTTGTGTAAACGAGACCAGAAGATTCATAGAAGGGCGGTGAACGCAGTTGAGCCGTCGATCCCCCGTTACTTGCAAGGGTATGAATGTCCTATTCTCTGGAGCCAAGAGGATCACCCGCCCGGGTTGACAATCCGGGTCATTTAGCTTTGGTGGTTACGCCTCAGGTTGGAGGTTACAAATTCACTAAGGTGCTGATGGATGGAGGCACACTACAAAAAAAAGACACATCCATGACATTTTGGGCCGAACGAAATTTGTTTCTGTCATACTTATGACACTTCTATGACGATAATTGTGACAAAACCTGGTATCATCATAGATGTGGCGGGCTCCTACTTCTATGACAAAAAATCATTACAGGAAATGGGCTTTTCGTCCTGGGCGGGCCGGAGACGCAGCTGCATGACATTCTTTGGGCCGTCCATGACGAAAAAACTGTGGTAGAAGTGAGGGCGAAGAAAATATTGGGGTGTTCCCGGTTACGGTGGGTGGTCGGGGCCGAGCGATGCATGGAGGTTTGCACGTTTCTCTCGTACACGCACGCGCGTGGGTGCAAGGCATTGGGACCTAACTGAACCCGAGTGAGGCGTTCGCCTACTGAACCAGAGTGATTGCATTGCAAGCTACGCGTTACTGAACCTGAGCGAGCGATCGATGGCTGTTAACTGAACCCGATCGAGCGATTCCTTCGCTACTGCTGCTAACTGAAGCCGATCGATGCTGCCTCTGGATGAACAGTGAGCGTTGCTAGGGGATTTGGATGAACAGTTCCCGGTGGGGGTGGATGAACAAGACCCCGTAGTGTTGCCTCTGGATGAACAGGACCCCGATCGATCGAGCCGGTTGGGGCTGGATGAACAGGACCCCGTGGAGGGCTAGATGAACAGGACCGCCCTGTGGAGGTCTGGATGAGCAGTAGATGATGGAGGGCTAGATGAACAGTAGCCCGTGGAGGAGTGGTTGAATAGGAGCCCGTGGAGAGGGCTGGTTGCATAGTAACCGGTGGAGTAGCGCGTGGTGGAGGCTGGATGAACAGGAGCCCGTGGATGAACAGTCGTAGGTGGAGGCTGGAGGAGGTTGACGGTGGATGAACAGTAGCCCGTGGAGGCTGGAGGGGGTCGACGATGGAGATGAACAATATCCTGTGGAGTCCCGTTTTGCGGTACGCCACACCCCTCCCGATGAACAGGACCCCCATTTCGACCGTAGCGCTCCAACACAAGTCCGTTTCCTCCATTTTGCGGTACGCCACACCCCTCCATATCAACAAGACCCCGTTTCGACCGTAGGAGGTCTGTTTCCTCCGTTTTGCGGTACACCAGACACCTTCTGATGAACAGGATCCCGTTTCATACATGGCCAGTCAAACACAAGGCCGTTTCCTCCATTCTGCGGTACGCCAGGCCTTGTTTCCATCGGTTGTTCCGTCCAAGCCTTCCCGATGAACACGACAATGCATTTCATTCCGACCCAGCTGGTTGTCTCCCAATGAACATGACGACGGCGCAGTTTCTCCGTTCCGACCCAGCCATGTACACGAGCCCTGGCCGTACGTATGCGCGAGTAGGTGTTGGAGACCCCGCCCGTATGTATGTACATGGCCGTACTTTCTTTCTTGCACACTGGCCGTTGTACGTATGTGTACATGCTACGTGCGCGCCTCTACATCGATTAGTATGTGCATACATGTTCGCGACCAGAATGACAACGCTACGTACGCTTCGACCAGGTGGGTCCCGACTGTCAGGCACTTCCTTGCGTGCGAAGATGTAGCTGGTGGGTTCCAGCAGTCAGGGGGCGAATTGTTTTTTTGCCCGGACGCACTTCCTTGCATGCGAAGATGTAGCTGGTGGGTCAGTCAGGGGGAAATGTTTTTTTCATGAAATACGGTGGCCCGTCTGATGGGTCCCCGCTGTCAAGTGCAGGAATAATTATTTTGCGTGTAATAAGGAGGCACTTCCTTGCTGCGGCCGTGGACCCAGCTGTCAGCGTCTCCACGTACAGTCCACGTCCGATAGAAGCCGTTCCTTGACCATGATGACCACTGTGCCGTGAGCACCAGGGCGGTGGACGACGGTGAGGCCTAGGAAGGGGACGACGTGGAGTCGGGGAAGACGCGGCAGTGGATGCCCACGCGTAGAGGTGTATGAGGGTTCACTGGTTCGCTGCGGTGTGAGGCTGTCGTCGCCGTAGAATAACAGGGAGTGTGGGTGAGTAGAGGGATGGCCTAGCCAGCGGTGGGAGTAGTAGGGGCGGTGAGGCCTCCGCCTCATCGCAGCTGGCCACGGGAGGCAGGAGCACAAGGCACGACCGACGCTGGTTTGGGCGGCTGGAGAAAGAAGACCAGAGGTTGAAGAAGCACTACGGCTGTTGGATGGACATCGTACGGTCACTAGAGCTAGAATCATGCATATTGGCTAAGTTGACAAAGCCCTCCATCCCCGTCAACTTAGTAGGCCCACAAGTCATCCTGCCACTATACTGGGTCCCAGCTAGCAGGGGGAGTATTCATTTTTTTGTGTGTAATAAGGAGGCACTTCCTTGCGTGCGAAGATATAGCTGGTGGGTCCGAGATGTCAGCAGCGGTAACATTTTTTTCATGAAATACAGAGGCCCTTTCGGTGGGTCCCAGATGTCAGGTGGAGGAATTATTATTTTGCGCGTAATAAGGAGGCATTTCCTTGCGTGCGGCCTTGGACCTAGCTGTCAGCCTCTCCACGTACATTCCACTTCAGATGCATGTTGGTCATTGACCACGTTGACCAAGCCTAGGAACGAGAGCACCAGGGTGGTGGACGACGGCGAGGCCTAGGAAGGGAACGACACGGGGCCAGGGAAGACTCGATAGTTGTTTCCCACGTGCAGGGGAGTACGACTGTACGAGGGTTTACTGGTTCGTCTGCCATCGCCGGAGAATAACAACAGGTGTGGGTGAGTAGAGGGATGGCTAGGCCAGCGATGGGAGTATGGTGGGGCGGTGAGGCCTGCACGGCAGCATAGCCGGCCACGGGGAGGAGGGAGCAGGCAGTTCCACCGGTACTTGTTTGAGCTGCTGGGGCAGGAGGAGCAGAGATCGAAGAAGCACAACGGTCGTTGGATGGACATCCAACAGTCATTGCTTGTGCGTCACCCTTTTTTAGGAAAGCCTCAAATCTGTGGAAAACAGCATACAACCCATCTACCATTATTTCTAATAATTTACAGCCCATTTGCTAATTCTTAAGGTTTTTTGGAGCCCACATTCTTTTTTTAGCATTACAACCCATATTGTGGCCACGGTTAAAAAATTATAGAAATTTTGCATATTTCGGTGAGGTTTGAACTGTTTTTAATCCCAAAATTTCGAGTCACATTCAAACTGATTTTAAAAATAAATGTATATCAATATAAAATCCAACAAATTGTCCACGCATAAAACTCAATGCAATTTAAAATCTCAAAATGAAAAAAATAAATTTGAAACTAAATGCCGTTTTGATGTGTTTTAAAAATATACATCTCATTTCTCATTACTGATAGGCCATTTTCTCGGCCAGCCGAATGAAGCTCTCCTCGTCTTGAAATATTTGCAGCCCAACAGGCTTTACAAAGCGACTTACTTGGCAAATCACAAAAAAACTGGGCTATGGCCGTGGACCCAGCTGCGGCCGTGGACCCAACTGTCAGCCTCTCCACCTACAGTACTCTTCCGATGGAAGTCGGTTGTTAACCACATTCACCACGCCGCGCTGAGAGCACCAAGGCGGTGGACGACGGTGAGGCCTAGGATGGGGACAACGTGGAGCCGAGGAAGACGCGACAGTGGATGCCCACGCTGAGAGGAGTATGAGGGTTAACTGGTTCGGCTGTGGTGTGAGGCTGTCGTCGCCGCAGAATAACGGGGGGTGTGGGTTAGTGGAGGGATGGCCTAGCCAGCGGTGGGAGTAGTATGCGGGCGGTGAGGCCTCCGCCGCAGCACAACCGGCCATAGGAGGCAGGAGCAGGCTGCACGATCGGCGCTACTTTGGGCGGCTAGAGCAAGAAGACCAGAGGTTGAAGAAGCACTATGGCCATTGGATTGACATCGTACGGTCATTGGAGCTAGAATCGTTCATATTGACTAAGTTGACAAAGCCCTCCATCCCCGTCAACTTAGTAGGCCCACAAGTCGTCCACCCACTATGGTGGTCCCAGCTAGCAGGGGGTATTCATTTTTTGTGCGTAATAAGGAGGCACTTCCTTGCGTGCGAAGATATAGCTGGTGGGTCCGACCTGTCAGTGGGGGAATATTTTTTTGGCGAAATACGGAAGACCTTCCTGTGGGTCCTAGCTGTCAGGTGGAGGAATCATTATTTTGCGCGTAATAAGGAGGCATTTCCTTGCGTGCGGTCATGGACCCAGCTGTCAGCCTCTCCACGTACAGTCCACTTCCGATGGATGTCTTTCATTGACCACATTGACCAGGCCGCGCCGAGAGCACCAGGGCGGTGGACGACGGCGAGGCCTAGGAAGGGAAGGACACGGAGCCAGGGAAGACTCGGCAGTTGTTTCCCACGCGGAGGAGTATGAGGGTTTACTGGTTCGCCTGCCGTCCCCGAAGAATAACATCATGTGTGGGTGAGTAGAGGGATGGCTAGGACAGCGATGGGAGTACGGTGGGGCGGTGAGGCCTGCGCGGCAGCATAGCCGGCCGTGGGAGGAGGGAGCAGGTAGTCCCGTCGGTGCTTGTTTGGGCGGCTGGAGCAGAAAGAGCAGAGATTGAAGAAGCACGACAGCCGTTGGATGGACATCCAACAGTCACTGCTCTCGTGTGCATTATTTCTAATAATGTACAACCCATTTGCTAATTCTTAAGAATTTTTTTGGAGCCCATCTCCTTTTTGTTAGCATTACACCCCATATTGTGGCCACAGTTAAAAAGTATACACAATTTTGCATATTTCGGTGCGGTCAACTGTTTTTAATCCCGAAATATCGATTCACATTCAAACTATTTTGAAAAATAATTTATATAAATATAAAATCCAAATAATTGTCCATGCATAAAAATCAATGGAATTTAAAATCTTGTAATGAAAAAAAATTGAAACTAATTCCCGATTTGATGTGTTTTAAAAATGTACAGCCCATTTCTGGGCAAACCAAATGAATCTCTCCTCATCTTGAAAGATTTGCAGCCCAGCAGGGCTGATAAAGCAAGTAGGCCTCGTTCGGGTATTTCTTTCAAAAAATAGAACTGGGCTAGCCATTTTCAGCAAGAAAAAAACACAACTGGGCTCATGATGTGGTAAACATAAATAAAACCCTGGCTAGATGGGCCACAGCCCCCGCACAGCCCCGTTGTTACCTGATCCATCGCTAAAACTAGTATAAATAACAACTGCTTGTTCCTCAAAAAAACTACGCGACCTGATGGGTCCCTGGTGTCAGCCGCTCGTAGTGTAATTCTCTCGTTTATTGACTATGTTGACAATGGCGTGAGCCGCAGATGTCCAACCATTAGGAGGAACCATATTTTTGGGCTTGTAATATAGAGGCACTTGCTTGCGTACTGCCATGACGCTGGTGGGTCCCTACTATCATCCTCTCCACATACAATCATCTCCTTGTTCCTCTCGGTTGTTGACGATGCTAACAACGCAAGAGGGCGACGCACCGTGCAGGGGGAGCGAATCAAGGCCGCAAGGCGGAGGACGACGACGAGGCGTTGGACGGAACGAACAGGAGCCATGGAAGATGCGCCGGTCCAGTCGTAGGAGGAGGGGAGTATGAGGGTTGAGTGGTTCCTGTGCGGGTGCGTGTTGGGGCTGACGACGCCGGAGAATAACAGGACGTGTGGGGGAATAGAGGGAGGGACTGGGCAACGTTGGAGGGTACGTACGGTAGGGCGGCGGAGGCGCAGCCAGCCATGGGAGGCGGGAGAAGGCGGAGCCGACGGGTGGTTTGGTTTGGGTGGCTGGAGGAAGAAGACAAGAGATAGAAGATACACGACATGTGTTGGATGTCAATCCAACGGCTGGTAGGCAGAATCGTTTGTTGAATGGCTAGTAAGTCGACACCACCTTGGATAGGCTATTTCCTCGCGGGTCCCAAATGTCAGAATCCAAATCTGTCACGGTCATGCAGCCTTTCCTATGAAAATTTACAGCCCATTTGATGTGCTAGTTCGAAATAAGTTTGTGGGTGCTGGTGGGGGCTAATCACTTGGCTTCTGTAATGCACAGTGAGCTCAAGCAGCCGGCGAGAGTGATGTTATTTCCCTTGGTTGGGATTTGTTAGTTGTTACAATATTTCACTCTAAATTAAATGACTGGCAAGCCATTTGCCTTGCTTCAAAGAAAATATGACATTCACAGCCGAGTTGAAAAGGGCAAGAACATCTAACTCCAGCTTACAAATTGTACAAAAGCACAAGGGTTAATTGTTCATCAGGTTTACAAAAAAACCCATGTTGAAAAGGTCAACAACATCTAACTCCAGCACTATTTTCGGCAGTCACGGTCAAATGGATCGGTCAGGTCCATAGAATGAACATCCTGGGTCGTAAAATTTACTTGATTATGACCACAATATGCTGTAAATAGAAGCCCGACACGTTCAGAAGCTCTTTTGCCTACCTGAAACTCCTTTTTTGCTCTTCCACATACCCATCCGTCAAAACCATGCTGCTGATAAACTTAAGCCTGATGGACAATAGTAACCTTGCATTCAGCAGGAAGAATGTGACAAATCTAGTGTTTGCACAGTTGGCTACATATCGTTCTAGCATTATTGTCTTCAATCGAATCTCATGAGAAGTGAGAAAATCCCGATGCTTACAAATCGACCGATTGGTTATAACTTTCTTACCCCGTCCTGTTGCCTAAATAGACGTGAAGATTGAAAATAGTTAAGGTCTAAAAAAAGAATGTCGAAAGAGCAACAACTGAATTGTTAATTCTAGTACACTATATGCGGGCTTCCAATGTGCGTGAAATTATCACCTTTATATACAACTTCTCCAGACATGGAAAGCATTGCAGCAAGCCAATAATCTTGTTCAGATCAAAACTATTCATTTGGATATAAGATCTTGACAGAATCCAGCACCATTGATAGGCCATCCATGGAGAAACTCTTCATTGAGCATAGAACATAATATTAGTACAAAATGTGTACTCCAAGATGACATATAACTTATGCGCAGAAATTTAAAATGCAGCTTATGGTTACAAGTGTAGATGATAATATAAAGTACCTGAAGAACTGTGGAGCCAAACACCATATTGAAATGAGCACAGAGATCATGTATTACACCCAAGGTCTCCAGTTTAGGCGCAGAGAGGATGGTTATTTGCAACAGTGAATAACTAGAATCAAGGATCAACCTTTGAAGTGAAGGGGCGTCTTAGATGATGAGCTGCCTTTCGTCAAAAGAAATTCCAATTCTTACAAGGTTAGGCAACTTTATTTGGAGACAACCGATTCTAACTGTGAAAACAAGCACCAAGCACTCTAGGGCAGGGCAACTGGAGTGGATGATGTTGTGCAATGAGGCCTCCTATATATGAACCCGCACAAGTGAAAGTTCCTTGAGAAATGGGAGTCGAAGGTTTAGTACCAGATTGTCTGGTAGGTCGCATGGTGCAAAGGTGGCGGTGTGGAGAGAGAGAGAGGAGGAAAACCGCGAGATGGACATCGGTGCTGAGGGCACAGGTAGATGGCGTTCGGTATCTGATAGGTGATTTCCAGGGGAATAGTAGAACTCAAGCAGCTGTAGTTCTGTGAATTCAGGGGATTTCAGCCAGGCGTCCACCGTGCAGGGCATGGTATGCTTGCTCAGGTAGCATGACAGGATGCGGAGGCTTTGAACGGAGCCCTGGTGGGAGGAGATGATGGCTTTGGGGATTTCAAAATCATTGAAGAGAGATAGCCGACGACGGTCAAGATTAAGGGGCACGGCGCGCCATAGAGGGTACCACCGAATTGAGAGGACTTGGGTGCGGCAGCAATCCTTGGTGGGGAGAAGCGAGATGATCTCCCCAAGGACGGCGTCCAGGAGATCGCTGATGTGGTCCACCCGAGATTCTACGGGTTCCTGGGATCCGGTGGGGGCGGGGTCGCCGCTTCTCCCCGCGCTGCCGGGTGCGAAATCTACAACAGGCGTCACCGCTGGCGAGAGCCTAATCTTCTAGGCACTGGGGTCAGCCGACTCCATTTTCCTCGAGGGCGTCGCGTCGCGCTCATGGATTTGAGTAGAGTAACGAATGACGAGCCTAGTTGTAGTGCGAGTGAAGAAGAAGGGGAGCTGGGGGTTTTCTGTAGAAGTGAGGAAGAAGGGGAGCTGGGGTTTTCTGTAGGAGTGAGGTGAGGAATTTGGGGGTACGAGTGGAGCGAGCTGACATGAGGTGGGTGGGAGTGAGGAGGAAGAAGAACACCCAGGTTTTTTTGGGGGGCGGTGTGCTGGGTGTGGGTAGCACCTCTCATTCAGGAAATATATGGACTTTTGAATTAATTTTACTATTTACTAGGGTGGATGGGCTGTTTTGTCTTGGGCCTAGAGAAACAATTACTACTAGTACAGTGGAGACACTCTACATCTACCCAGAAAAACAATTACTACTAGTACAATGGATACAATACCGCTTCTTGCTCCTCCTAGGTCATCGAAACGTCTCCCTCTACTGAATGCCGTTATACTTTTGCTCACCGACATGCGGGCCATGCAGCGCGCAGGCCCAAATGCCATCCACCAAATTAGAAGGCAGTATGCAGGCGGAGAGTCACCCCGGTTGTAGCACGGCAGTAACGAGCCATCGTATCACAAAACCCCACCTCCCCATAGTCTAAGTTTGACGGATGAAGCAACCATCATTTCACTCTTCGCTGATTGCCCTTCTCCCTCACCGTCTTCAAGAAAGGCAACACTCGCATCTGCCACTGTCTTCTCTCCCAACGAAGGGAAGGTAAGCGGATCCGTGATGTTGGTATATTTTTGTTCATAGAAAAAAAAAGAACTTTTGCAAAGCAGTAACCGATCCTCACTCTCTTTTCTGTTTCATTGTCATTGCGATTGTGTTTTCCTTTCAGTGGTCTCCTAGTATTCGTCAGTTTCATGATGGACCAAGGAGAACCATGAAAAGATCTACCGATATTGGAGCACATGCGGGAGGCTAATCCCCATGAGACAGAGAGCTCCAAGAAGATGGAGGCAGCCACCGAGCCGACCCCAGATACGCTCACGGCCACTACTGAGATGGTCAACGCCCCGTTTGAGGTTACAACCCCCGTGGCACTACATGAGCAGTTTTCCCCCTTCGAGAATGTGTCCCCACTGCTGAGCTTCCCAAGGGGATTTTCTTCTTTGCCGATCTCGATTGTGGTTTTTCATCTAAGTATGTGGTGATGAATAATGCAAAATTTTATTAGCTTCGATGCCATGCTATACATAGTGGTTTAAATAACTTGTGTTTCTTATACTGGAAAGTAATTCACAATTTGTTTCTGTTTCAATTAGAGCCCTAATGTAGACAAGGATTGTGTGGTTGTACATGTCACTCGCTATGAGGCGGATGACCTCAATATACGCACTGGGAAAATAGAGTTTTTAGGTTGCTGGATCCTGGAAGCCATTTGCGCTTATACCAATGAAGAGTTGTATTCCAGCCTCACTGTTGTCAGGCATGTTCTCCAGGGTGTACTGAAGCACAAGAATTTCAAAGCTACTCCTTCGTTTGTGAGGCATACTGTTCTTGTCAAGCTTACGCAGGAAGATGATGTGGCATGCCTCCACAAACAAGTTTATGAGTGGCAAGGCCACAAGGTTGTCTTCATGAAGGTTCACAGGATTGAGCTGCTGCCGGACGTCCTCAATGATGTTCATGGCAAGGTTCGTCTTGTGTCCAGCCCAAATTAGATCGAGGCATGAAATAGTTTCCCCAGCTAGTGTTTAATAGTTGTTTGGATTGTGTCTAATTATCCGAACCTTGCCTGTTATCGAGCCCTCTGGGGCTAGTACTCTGTTTGAATCCGTCTATGGGAATTGCTTCTACTTTTGTGTGCCCATGAATCATGTGAGAACCATCATAATTGTTGCCGAAACAGATGTGTCCTCACTATTTTTTCATGAATATGGCATGGTAAGACATAAGTTGTCACGATTTATCATACGAGCAGTGTGTGTTTTGATGAAATAGAGTACTCGTTCGAAAACTGTGTGCTGACGTATACATAAGTACTTGTAAACATTGTTGGTGCTACCCCACTTGTAAGCAGTTGTGCAAAACATGGCACATTGGCTTAGCTCACTTCAACACTAGGCTATCGACCAGCTAACAATCAACAATCTGCTATCTGACATATAAGCAACTATGTATCTTGTTACAGTGGTTCATGCAGTTAACTGAGGCCACAATGTAAATTCCAAACGTTCACACGCTAGTCCGGCGTTCATGTGGAACACTCACATTAAACTCCGCTTCATAAAAAACTGGAAAAATATAAGTTAAGCAATTTTATACATCTCAATGATTCATAGAACATAACAAACATATGCTAGTTCACAGCAAAAGATAAAGTTGTGAGAAGGTTTACAAATCAGGAAAAAACAAGCAAGGCTTCTCTGAGCAAAGGGCCTCCCGACAGGCTTAAATTTCCTGGAGTTCACTATGGTTTTTTCTTGGTGCCACCATCCAGGGTTAGGTTCTCTCATTCCAGAATAACCAATTATAATTGTGTTCTCAGCTGAGATGCTGAACTGAACCATCTAGTGTACTCACCAGCTGAAAGTCTTGTGCATTCCACTAAATTTAAGCACCACTATTTGCAGAAATAAGCAGAACACAATGCCTCTTGTCCGCGCACCTGTCCAAAAAACCGCCGTGCAGCCGTGCCAGCTAGTCCTCAGTCCATGGATGGGCTGGTAGAAAGTGCATTCCGGACTAGGATGTAGTTGTTTTTGCTCGTCCCTACACTGTAATCAGGAAGTAAAACGTACGAATCAACTTCTTTTATATTGTGTTGGTCATTCTACCTAGTAACTACCAATCTAGGAATACCTGGAAGATGGGTGGTTAGACGACGGCAACGAGGGATAGCCATCTCATTTTGCGCGGTTCTACTAAAACTGAGGTATGTGCTTTTGATTGCGCGGATAGAAACGATATGGAGACAGACATCTCGAAACGATATGCAGACAGACATCCCTGTTTGCGCAAATACAAAATACGGTTATTTAAACAGTGACGGATATTTGCAGTGGCGTATGATTAATAGCAGCATCTATTGTGTTATAATTGGCACTAGATTGACAGTATGAAAGTGTCCTTAAGTAAGTAGCATCACATCACATCAACACTACCACTATATTAACATGCAGAACAATAGCATTAGTATTACTGTCATGAGAGTAGCACATCGTCAGCAAATGTGCAATCAAATTTGTGCAGTTCCACTGGGATGAAGCAATGTTAGCGGTGTGAGATTTAAGTGTAACTGCAAAAACACAATTCATGGGAAATAAAGCAAGACGGAAACACTTCATAAAATGGTGGTGGCATTGCTTCAATTTATCGACGGCACTAGACCATTACTTATAGTGACATTAGGTGGCATTGCTTAATGCTTCATGTGATTTTACATTAATAGATATGGGCATAGGGACAACAGGGGCATAAAGTGGTGAGGCAAATGTGGTTGCCGAGAGCGGCAAACACTCTGGCAGCATGTCTGCATTTGTCCCATTTTTATCTCCTCGGTGACATTTTCCTATGTGAGCACAGGAAATCTAGACCCGCTCATTCTCATTTGCGTTGTCCCCCAACACCTATCACTTTCTTTCCTTTTTCAACCAAGAGATAGGTCCACTTCCCCCCACCCTTCGCCATCCACCATGCTTTCTTCGTCTTTTCAACCAAGAGACAGGGTGGGTAGCCAGTATCTACTACTTTCCCCCGTTTCCTATTAGAACCAAGTCCTAGATTCATGCTACAACTTTCCCACTTTCTTCCCTGTTTGAACCAACTCTTAGAGTCGACTGCATGAACTAGCTTTACCTCTAATAATAGTAAAAGTCTAGGTTGCTTTGTCCGTCCAGCTTAATGTGGGAAAGGTGGGGCTTTGTGATTTGACTCCTCATTGCTCATTTTCTACTACTGCGGTGCTACGACCGGGGTGCCTCCAATTCCAACCGCTGCTCTGAACTGTAATTTGGTGCATCGCACGTGGAACAAGACGGTGGATGAGCCACATGTCGGCCAAAGGGGTCCTATTAAGTGTGTCGCCATTTCGTGTGCGGACTCACCCTGCTTGAGTTGCTACGCCAACATGACATGTGCAGCCTACCACTTGGTTTTGCTCCTTGGTGAATCCCAGCTATATTGATCTAAAAAGATACGTACTGAACTACCCTCTCCATCTCTTTTTTAGGCGTCTCACTTTATAGGGTGTGCACGTAGTTCTAGGTCATCCATTTGACTAACTAAATATGAGTTACTATGTCACAGAAAGTATATCATTGGATTATTAAGCGGATGTAGTTTCTAAACATATATTGTTCATCACATATATAGCCAGTTAAATTCTCATCCTAGAACGACATGCATGCCATGCAAACTGACACGGAGGAAGTATAGTAGTAAAATGAGATTATTTTACCGAGCGATCGGCGGGGGAGCATGGCCTGTCATGCGGTCCCATGTGTCATGATGTACCAAGGCGATGCGCATGTCCCTCTTGAGGCAGAAACAATACTACATGGTTTGAGATGATGGCGAACCGAGGTGTGAAATAATGGTTGCTTCGTCCGTCTGGGAAGGTGCGGCATTGTGATTTGACGTCTCATTGCTCATTACTACTACTGGGGCGGTACGACTGGGGTGCGTCCCCCCTGCTGTTTTGCACTGTTATTTGGTGCTTGACACGTTGACCCAGTTGCTATATGCCCCACATGTCCGCGATAGGAAGTACAGAATTCATGAAAGCGAGCGTCGACGGAGGAGTACAAGACACGGCTTGGGTTTTTGCTGCTTCGCGCGATCCATCGATACAAACCCGGACTAAAAAAAGGCGAGGGCGGGTCATTTCCCGCGCGGAAGGCACGGGAGTTTGGCATAGTCTGTTCGAGCCAAGGAGGCAGGAAGGGAAACAAGCAAATAAAGGTTAAGCGACTTAGTTTTGGGAAAATCTGATTTTACGGAGTACGTGCCCCCTAGGGTCTAAAAAACATTCGTTTTTCTGTTTTATAAGTCTCAATTCTACTACTAGTAGTAGTACGAACATGTTTGATTTCGAGGTGCGTTAGATCTCCCGATGCAAGTAGTGTCAAGAGAAAACTCACCAATGCATGTAGAAGTTCATGGAAATTTAGTGGTCATTCATGCATTCGTTCTAATTAATGCCTCGGTAAACATAACTTCTTGAGAAAAACGAGCGTACCAATTACTTGTGCAAACTAGGAGTACGAAATTAATTTGACCACTCACCGTCTACCTTGATTGGAGAGATTTTGAAATTGAGCCATAAACTAGAAAGGAGGGAATAGTAACTTTTGTCTCGATTACTATTTGTGGCCTTGTATAGATGCAAAATGTATTTTTTTATAGTGGCCTTGTATAAGTAAATGGAGGGAGTACTAAAGGACATATATATTCCAAACAATATGATAATCTCTCTAACCAAGGTAGTAGGGACGAGGAGTAAACGGAGGGAGTAGTAAAATTTTCTCCTCGTCCTGCGAGCCACCGCACGCGTGGGCGAGGGAGCGGGCGTAAGGCGTACAGTACTACTACTAGTAAACAAGCTTCACCTCATCTTGTGAGCCACCGCGCCCGTGGGTGGGGGATACGGCGTACTAAGCAAGCTTCTCCTTGTTCTGCGAGTTGATGGGACACATCAAAAGTACTGCAGTGTATAGAGCCTTGCCTCTAAGGTAGGCCCCACATGGTTTGACTCTTTTTAACATAACGCGTCAAGTCACAATTTGTTTGTTCATCTGTGGTAGACGATCCTCCCTCCACCAAGTGGACAACTAGTACACAGTAAAATTACCACGTGGGATGCCTTTTCGTACAGAAATGAGCTCCACCGTGTACCCGCGCGGGTGTGGTTGGGAAAGAGACGGGAGTACGTGCACCTCTTCTCTTCGTGCACGTCCCCCACCTACGTGGGTGTGTGTGAGAGATACAAACCTAGACAAATGGCTTGTGTGGAATAACTACTCTTCGTAAGCCATTGTAAGAGTGGACAAAATGGTGAAGGAGGAGATAGAGGAGCGGCAGAGGTGTGCGATTCTTGGCCGATGTTTGGCCTCGTTTAAATAGGAGATTAAATAGATGGTGGACGAGAGGAGCTCGGCCGGTGTTGCGTTTAATGTCGGCCCGGTCATGAGCGGACGTGTGTCCAGAGTGGGTTTCTCGGCTTCCACACGGGCAGGTTTCATGGAGGCGTTTGAATGCGGCAAGGAGGCGTGTTCAGTCGGGCATGCAGTGAGTGGCGCCCTCGACTCTGACGTAGGACACCGCATCGTTCTTCCACTAACGTGTGGGCTCTTTGGGTACATGGACTGCATGTTAGTGACCCAACGTGGGCAGCGCACAACAGAGGAACTTTTGGTGGGCCAGGGCGGTCAGAAGCA
This sequence comes from Triticum urartu, assembly GCF_056163025.1. Lineage (NCBI taxonomy): Eukaryota > Viridiplantae > Streptophyta > Magnoliopsida > Poales > Poaceae > Triticum > Triticum urartu. The sequence continues at coordinate 473,260,497 of NC_141874.1, forward strand.
GGCATTTCATAAACCGATGATTGTTCATTGAGTGTGACATCATCCTTTTCATGTAGATAAGCCTACTATGTTGATAGCTCGTTCGATACGTTGTGATTCATAAAGACTGCTGCAAACATCAATGTTCTGCTTATCATAGATAAGATTGATTAACACCAGTAACAATCCATGTCCTTAGCAAAGGGTGCATGCACGTATAGGTTGAGCGTGTGTCTTGCGTTGTGTGCTGTGTGCATACAGGCGTGCGAGTGTTGCGTGCGTGCAAGGGTACGTTTCAGTGTTGCATGCATGTGTGCGTACATGCGTGTGTTCGTGAGTGCATGTGTACGTGTTGGTGTTGCACGCCTGCATGCGTGCGCGTGTTCGTTATGTGTACGTGTTAGTGTTGCACACCTGCATGTGTGCGTGTCTTGCGTCCGTGCATGTGTACGTGCGGGGTGAGGCTACACGTCAGTCGACTGACTTTTTCATCTCTGGTCATTAGATTTTCCAGCCGTTGGATACGAAATCAAGGGTCTGTAGTTTATCATCAAACTCCACCCCCTGAGCCGCCAGCAACCATCGGCCGAACAGCCGGCCCCCGCTGCCCGCGGCCGGCCCGCGCCGCCCCGCCTGCCCCGAAACCACTCCCCACTGCCGGTCTGCCGCCGCACCGGCCATCCCTCTAGGCCCCCTGCGCCGAGCTTTTTCTCCGGCGATCCCCACCCCACCGCCCAATCAACGCGCCCCCACCGCCGGTGACTGCCAACCAGAGTCTCACGACTTCGAGTACCCACTGACCACTAATTTATTACCATTTATGTCCTTCATATACGCGCTGACGGGTGGGCCCTATGGTAATGTGCGCCGCTGAATGTGGACCGTTTGACTGGTCAATTAATCATGTCATCAACAAATTACGGAGCTGTATGGTGAGCCAGTGACCGTATGATCACCCTAAAATGTATTTTATTAATCTAGTACAGACTCAAACTACCATTTCTTTCTTTCATATACGGGCTGACAGGTGGGCCCCATGGTTACACGCCCCGATGGTGCAACACTAGTTGCACCATGTGGAACATTTGACTGGTCAATTGATTGTGTCATCAACAAAATACGGAGTTGTACGGGTGAGCTAGTGACCGTATAATCATGACATGTGTTTTTTTAACATGGTACAGACACAAGGGCTCATATATACGCGCAAGCACTCACCGCTATAAGCGCACACACGCAGACCCTACCCCTATGAGCACCTTCGAGAGAGTGAGCTAGCATATGATCTTGAGATTTTATGAAGTCACCATAGGTGCCTCATAGTCGAGTGGAACGTCTTCTCCCGCTGAACGCACATCACCGGAAAATACTGAAATTAACCCAGGATAAATGCGAGCACCGGGACTTTAACCCTGGTGGGCTCAAGAAACCACTGTCCTCCTAACCATCCAACCACATGTTGGTTAGCACGACAAAATGTATGTGGTGACCGTGATGAGCTTATTCTGAAGTCCAGTGACCATATCATGCTTTCTCTTCAAATACAATTATCATAAGTGTCGTCAACAAAATACGGAGCACGCATCAAATACAAAGTCCATCAGTGTCATCAAGAAAATATGGAGACGTATCGTGAGCTAGATACCGTATGATCACCACGAGAATGCATACGGTGACCGTAATGAGCATATTCTAAAGTCCAGTGATCGTATAGTGCTTTAGCTTGAAATACAGTGACCGTCACGTGTGAATGTGTCGTGGGCATGCATACTTCTAGAGGGCCGAGAGATAGTTTGTGTGCGTATGTGAAAGTGGTGTAGAAAGAGGGGGTGTACGGTGGAGACAAGGAGAGATGTGCCCTTCGTTTCTCTTTCCCGTGACTAATATTTTAGGAGAATATATAAACATGGACAATGCAGAACAAATATTTTTGGATGCATCATGCAATTAACTTTCATGTATAACATTGTACTATTGTATATGCTTATTTTCTTAGTGGTCGATTGCGTGTGTGGTGTGGTGGGCACATCATTTCTAGTTGTGGTGGGTCAACATGAGGACTCATGGGTCGGTTCCATCCCGCGCCACATAGGTTGGCCCGAGACACGTTATACGAAGACCCATGTGGAGGACTCGGCGTACAACATGAAGCTAGCTACCAGAGCCGCGGAGGACTCTATCCCCACTGGTGATAAGCCGACTATATATGATTTGTAACCCTAGGCCCCCAGTATGTTATAGAAGCTTGGGGGCTAGTTCGTCGGTAGTATACACACACACACGCACAATGCCTGGTATTCACGTGTACTTTGTACACACCCCTATCACTAATATACAGTACCAGGAGTAGGCTTTTTCCTCAACTTCAAGGGTCCGAACTAGGGTAAAACTTTGCCTCGTATTACCATCCAGCCTAATAGTCAAGGATATCCTACCGAATGATATGATGGAATCATATCTGCCAACTACTAAGAGAGATGTGTGTCTGGGGGGGACAATGTGTGCGAGAGAGGCCTAAATATAATGTGTGTGCGGGAGACACGTAGGCACATATATGTGTGTATAGGGGGCTAGTAGAGACCGTGCATGTGTATATATGCATGTGAGAGAAATAGTGTTTTCCAACTGAGATTAGTGAAAAGAGTCGTACATAGTAGTCAGAAAGAGAGAGAGAGAGAGAGATACAGAGAGAGCATGTGCGTGAGACTCCCCGACACCCCGAGAGAGATTGTGAGCATGTGAAGTTTGTGAAGTATAAAGTGCACACTCTATCTACCGCATAAGAGTGGTACATAGTGAAAAAAATGCTCATTATGGTACGAAAGAGAAATGCCGATGCATATAAAGTGTGTGCACTTATGCGGTAGATAGAGAGATATATAGCGCATTTGTGAGAACGGGCCGAGGCATAGTGCATCTACATGTAAAAGGCGGTTCTACGCATTAAATTAAAATATAAATGGCATTATTATTTTTGGATGAGATCATAAATTCTGCAAATTGCATATGGACGAAAATCGGTCTATCAGACACCCATACTCTATTGAATTCTAGCATGTGCATGTGTTTATTTCATATTATCGATCCATAGAGTGAGAGCGGTTTGAAATACAGGCAATGGATGCTTTTGCAATTCATATATAAACATTAATTAGTGCAGTCCATGTTGTTAGTGTGAAGCACTTTATACATTTGTCACTTGCATGGATACATTCCAAATTGCTAGCTACGAAATAGAATACATGTCGAATTCAACATAAAGGGGGTTTCGAAGATTCGAATTGATAGGAAGTGCATTCATCTATTTGAACCCGAGATAATGGCATTTGTAAATCAGATGTAAAAGGGGGCATCAATCTTTGTTGTGCGTTTGAAGATGCTATATATATATTCATACGCATGTGTAACTTTTTTTGCAACCAAGGAGATTATATCTGGAACCATGCATGAACTGAGGTAAGTTGCATATTTTTTAATATATACTCGTGTACAATGTATATTCAAATGTACCCCCTCCATTCCAAAATAATCGTAGCTTTAGGATTTTCAAGAGTAAAGATTTGTGAAGTTTGACAAATCTTGAAAGTTCAATTCAAGAGAACCAAAAACGTTAATGCTTCTGCTCCAAAATATTGAACAAAGTGCCAAATAGGCCTCTGGTCACCCGAAACCACGCGAGACTAATGTTTGGTGGTAGGAAATTACTGTCCTGACTCTGGCCCGTGTAGCCTATCGGCCCGATGTCCAAAGGTCTAAACCGGGGTAGTTCTGTAATTTCACCAAGACGCCAGTCTCAACCGCCTCCGAGAAGCATTCATACGTCGTGGGACACCTGAGATTACAGTCCTACCCCCTACCCGCAATATGTACGAAATTTTAGATGGGGGCAAAGTTTGTAACTTTCCCCAAATTTCGAACAAGCGCGTCCCAAACCTAAACATTGTCCCCCCTTAGTTCCCCGCCTCCCTCCGTTTCCCCATTCATACTCCATGGGCGCCAAAACGCCCTCTCCACCAGCTGTGAAACCCCAGCCTCCTCTGTCCTCCACCCCATAGAGCCCAATCCATCGCCGCCCTCCTCCATCACGCCGGAGCCGGTAACCCGACGTCGTCGTCCAATGCAACCGCAACCACAACGCCCTCAAGGACTTAGCAGCTGAAGCCGAGGTAGAGTTGCCTCCATGACGCTGACGCCGACGTGCGCCGTACCAGAACTACTCCAACCACACCATCCTGCGCCTCACTGCTGCCGCTCCACTGTCGCAACCGTCCACCGCACCGGAGCTGTTCCTGCTACGCCTTTGCTCGCCGCCTCGGAACAGGTTCCCCGCCACCGACAGATGGCCACCGCACCACACTCAACAACTTGGCCATGGGTTCTTCCAAGGCTGCACCGTCCTCCACAACTTCTCGTTTCCAGCAAACCACAAGAAGATCGTTGGAAAAACAGATGGAGGACACATCACTGCCAGCAAAAAGAGGTAATCCTCTTCCCTTATTCGTGCAAAACTTACGTCTCTACTCACACCGTATTCATCCCACGAAAGAAACTAGTTGAGCGCTTCTTACTACATCTTCTTCGTGATACTAAATGCACAAGGTTTCCTCCCTTTACTATTTCACCTTTGCTAGAGGTCAGTAGCCTGCCTGGATTTCAAGTCAGGGTCAGTCAAACCGTAATTAAAAGAAGCAGCACCCGCTAAGGCGCGCGGAGCACCTAGTCCGCCTGTTCGCCGGGGAAACGGCGCATCGGTGTCTATCATAGGGGTGTGGGGTGCAGGAGCTGCTTGCGCCCGATCTGGAGGTCGGCGGGGCTTGAATGGATGGCCGGGGGGCGGTGCCAAGCATGGTGGTGCGGTGAGGTCGAGGGGAGGGCGTAGGTAGGGGACTGGGCCGGTGGTCGCTGGCGTTTCGAGGAAGATCGTCAACACTAACTGGCTGGAGGTAGATGAAGGCGATCTGCCCGTTCTTTGTACATTGGACAGTGCAGAAAAAATGGACTGGCCTATTTGTTTTCAATCGACTATTATTTTCATAGAATCCTGTAGTAATTTAGTGTGCCATGCATGTTCTAGAGCTATCATATGTCTCCCGTCATTTATTTCTCACCGACCTGCTATCTGCTACCTTTACACTGTACTAATTGTGCACACACTTCACCCATACTCACACTATTGTTTTTTTATGTGTGGGTATTTCAGACTCTGATGCAGTGTTGATGAATGCAAAAAAGAAAAGACAGAAGTCGCTCCAGTGTAATTCGAAGATAAGCATTAAGCGTTTCAGCGCTCTAAAGGGTGCTGTGTCAGCAGTTGGAGACAGTAAATGTAGCTCTGCAGTTGATGATCTCAATTGCCACACACAATTATCCCAGGTGCTTGCTTTAACTTCGCGCCGTCAAATGTGGTTGCATGTTGCATATGGTGTCTAGCTTGTATTGCTTCCAATTTGGTTAAATTGCATCTGCTTACTTTACACATTATACCTTTGATAATGACATGCCTTCCTGTTTTTGATACATACTACATATGTCTATTAACCATGTTCGTACATCAAACTAATGCTCTTTTGTATCCCTCGTCAATCACTTATGATGAGACAGTCACCCCAGTGGGTTACTGTGAGACGCCATACTCGTTTAAAGAGTGCAGTGTCATCCTCCCCACATGATTCTCAAGAAACAGCAAGGCTACATGAAGATAGTCAACGTAGCTCTCTAGTTGATGACCGCAATTCCCCCACACCACCATCACATGTGCTTGCTCTAACTTTGCAGTGTGATATGTGGTTGCATGTTGCATACGGTGTCTAGCTTGTAATGCTTCTAATTAGGGTAACTTGCATCTGCTTAGTTTACACATTATACCTGTGAATATGACATGCCTTCCTATTTTTGGTACACAATACATCTATGTGTTAACCTTGTTCTTACATGAAACTACCTCTCTTTTGTATCCTGCATCAATCACTTACGATGAGTCACCTTTATTCGTTGCATATTGCATATTATTTCTAGCCTGTTTCCATGTATTGCTTCTAATTTGGTCAAAAAAAATTGTTAGGGCACCCTTTTAATTTGGCAGAGTGATATTGGTTTCATCTTTCATATGGTTTCTAGCTTGCATTGATTCTAACATGTTCAAGCACCTTGGTGCTTAGTTTACACTTTATACATCATACATGTCAATATGTCATGTCGTCCTGTTTTTCGTACATATTCCATCCTCCTATCATGCGGCTGCCTAGATGAAAGTAGTGTTTGTCAGTATCATGCATCAATGAGTTCTGAAGAGCAAATTTTATTCCTTTTTCTTTTGGGTTTGACTTGACAAGGCAAAATCAAGAAAGAGGAAGGAAAAGAGTAAGGAAGGAGATGATGGTGGTCCTCTGCAGCAACGTAAACGAAGCATTTGTACCGATTCTCCTTGTACTGATAGTGCATTACAAGGTCCAAGTCTCCGCTCCCCTACTCCACCATCCAAGGTGCTTGCTCTAACTTGGCAGTGTGATATCTGGTTGCATGTTGCATATTGTGTCTAGCTTGTATTGCTCCTAATTAGTGTAAACTACATCTACTTAGCTTACACATGATACGTGTGAGTATGACACGCTTTCCTGTTTTTGGTACATACTATATCTGTCTATCACACCATGTTCTTACATGAAACTACTCCTCTTGTGTATCCTGCATCAATCACTTATGCTGGGACACCTTTAAGTTGGCAGTGTGATATTGGTTTGCATCTTGAATATGATTTCTAGCATGTATTGCTTCTAGTTTGATGAACGCCACCTATGACGAGACAGTTTTAACTTGGTAGAGTGATATTAATTGCACATTTCATATGGTGTCTAGTTTGCAGTGCTTCTAATTTGTTGAAGTGCCTTCTGCTTAGTTACCACATCATAGGTGTGAATATGTTAAGCCGTCCATTTTTTCGTACATATTCCATCCTTGTATCATGACTTTGCCTTTCATCAGAGTAATGTTCATCAGTATCATGCATGAATGAGTTCTGAAGAGCGAATTATATTCCTTTTTCTTGTCGGTTTGACCTCACAATGCAAAATCAATGAAGCTGAAGGAAATTGGCAAGACATTGGATGATGGTGGTCCTTCTGAGCAACATAAACGGAGGTTCTCAACAGATTCTACTCCGCCATCCTCCCAACAAGATTCGCAAGACAACGCAAGGCTAGACAGTCAACGTAGTTGTGTAGATGATGAGCACATCTACCCTACTCCACCATCACAGGTGCTTGCTCTAACTTGGCACTATTATATGTGGTTGCATGTTGCGTATGATGTCTAGCTTGTATTGCTTCTGACTTTGTTGACTTGCAGCTGCTTACTTTACACATAATGCCCGTGAATATGACATATGTTCCTGTTTCTAGAACATACTATATCTGATCACACGATGTTCTTACATCGGACTACTGTTCTTGCATATCCCGCATCACTCACTTATGATAAGGCACCTTTAAGTCGCCACTATGATATTGGTTGTGTCTTGCATATGATTTCTAGCATGTACTGCTTCTAATTTGTTGAAACGCCATACAGTTTGAACTTGGCAGAGTGATATTGGTTGCATCTTTCATATGGTGTCTAGCTTGCAGTGCTTCTAATTTATTGAAATGCCTTCTGCTTAGTTACCACATCATAGGTGTCAATATGTCAGGCCATCCTATTTTTCATACATATTCTATCCTCGCATCATGTGTTTGCCTTTCATCCGAGCAGTGTTGGTCAGTATCATGCATGAATGAGTTCTCAAGAGCGAATTTTATTCCTTTTTCTTATCGGTTTGACTTCACAATGCAAAATCATTACAGCTGAAGGAAATTAATATGGCAGTGGATGATGGTGGTCTTTCGGAGCAACTCAAACAGGGGGTCTCTACAGATTCTACTCTGCCATCCTCCCAACAAGATTCGCAAGACAACACAAGGCTGGACAGTCAATGTAGTTGTGTAGATGATGAGCACATCTCCCCTACTCCACCATCACAGGTGCTTGCTCTAACTTGGGACTATTATATGTGGTTGCATATTGCGTATGATGTCTAGCTTGTATTGCTTCTAACTTTGTTGAATTGCATCTGCTTACTTTACACATAATGCCTGTGAATATGACACGTGTTCCTGTTTCTAGAACATACATGTACATACATGTACAAGTGCTTGCTCTAACTTGGAACTGTTATATGTGGTTGCGTTTTCCGTATGATGTCTACTTTGTATTGCTTCTGATTATGTTGAATTGCGTCTGCGTAGCTTACAACTTATACCTGCAACGATCACTTACCCATAAGACACATTTAACTTGGGACTATGATGTAGGTTGCATCTTGCATTGTCTTCTAGCTTGTACTGCTTCTAATTTCTTGAAATGGCACTTACGATGAGACACTTTTTACCTGATAGAGTGATATTGGTTGCATGTTCATATGGTGCCTAGCTTTCATTTCTTATAATTTTGTTGAAATGCCTTCCACTTACTGTTTTTTCATACATATTCCATCCTCCTATCGTACGTGTGAATATGAAATGCTGTCTTTTTTGTATATATTCCATCCTCCTATCCTGCGCTTGCCATACATTAAGGTAGTGTTCGTCTGTATCATGCATCAACCAGTTATGCCGAGCTAATTTTATTCACCTTCTTGTGGTTTTGACTTCATAAGGCAATATCAGAAAATAGGAAGGAAAAGAGTAAGTTAGGGGATGTTGGTGGTTGTCGGTGTCAAAACCGGCGGATCTCGGGTAGGGGGTCCCGAACTGTGTGTCTAAGGCGGATGGTAACATGAGGCAGGGGACACGATGTTTTACCCAGGTTCGGGCCCTCTTGATGGAGGTAAAACCCTACGTCCTGCTTGATTATTCTTGATAATATGGGTAGTGCAAGAGTTGATCTACCACGAGATCAGAGAGGCTAAACCCTAGAAGCTAGCCTATGGTATGATTGTTTGTTGTCCTACAGACTAAAACCCTCCGGTTTATATAGACACCGGAAGGGGCTAGGGTTACACAAGGTCGGTTACAAAGGAGGAGATATGCATATCTGTATTGCCTAGCTTGCCTTCCACGCCAAGTAGAGTCCCATCCGAACATAGGACAAAGTCTTCAATCTCGTATCTTCATAGTCCAACAGTCCGGCCAAAGGATATAGTCCGACTGTCCGGAGACCCCCTAATCCAGGACTCCCTCAGTAGCCCCTGAACCAGGCTTCAATGACGACGAGTCCGGCGCGTAGTGTTGTCTTTGGCATTGCAAGGCGGGTTCCTCCTCCGAATACACCACAGAAGAGTTCCACATACCACCGTAGAGAGAATAATATTTCCACAAATCTAATCTGCTGACACATTTTGGTAGCATGACATCGCGCCATGGCCCGGTAATTATTCGAACCGTTTTTCTTTAACCAGCCCCGCACATAATGCGAGGCGGTTTCTTGACACGTCTTGTCAAAGCAGAGATCGTGTTCCCCTTATTACGGGATTCTCATCAATACGGACATGGGTAACCCAACCGCGCCATCAATTACGGTGCTTGGGGGATAAGCGAGTTTTACCAGGCTAGTGGGGGCGCATAGTTTAGTCCGCCCTTATAAAGGGATAAGATATCACCTTTTTCTACCAACACCTTCTTCCCCCTTGCCCATCCATTCTCGCGCACTCGAGCTCCAACGCCCAAGTCCACATCCTTCTCCTCAACTCTCTCCAAACATGTCCGGAGCGGGAGGCAAGTGGACGGCCTCCTCCGTCACGGAGGGACACATCAAAAAGCTACGTGGAGCCGGATACTTAGCCGCAGATATCGCGCACCGGCTGCCAGCCGCGGGGCAGGTCGTCCCTACCCCGGAACCTCACGAAAGGGTGGTTTTCCTCCCCCACTTCGTCCGCGGACTAGGGTTTCCCCTCCATCCATTCGTCCGCGGCCTCATGTTCTATTCTGGGCTGGACTTTCATGATCTGGCCCCGAATTTCATCCTCAACATCTCGGCGTTCATCGTCGTGTGCGAGGCTTTCCTCCGCATCCGGCCCCACTTCGGCCTGTGGCTGAAGACCTTTAATATAAAGCCGAAGGTGGTGGGCGGCCAACAAGCGGAATGTGGCGGAGCCATGGTGGGAAAAATGCCCAACGTTATATGGCTCGAGGGCTCCTTCGTGGAGACCATAAAGGGGTGGAAATCGGGGTGGTTCTACATCACCGAGTCGCGTGACACCAACTGGGTGGCGGCCTCCGAGTTTCGATCCAGAATCCCCACGTGGCTCACTTCCTGGAAGGAGAAGGGCCTTCCTGGGGTTCATCGGTGGAGCTAGACGGACTCCAGAAGTGTATCCGGAACATGACAAGCAAGAAACTTAAGCTTGTCAACATAGTCCAGGTCATGCTCTTCCGCCAGATCCTCCCGTGTCAACAACGGGATTTCAACTTATGGGAGTTCGACCCGGCCCGGCACCAGCCTCTAAGCGAGCTCTTCGACACGACACATAAAGACGTCTGGAGGGTGTTGTTCAAGGGCGCCGAGGTCCCTCCTTCTCTTACCGAGGACCGCGGGCTAAGTGTGAAGCGTTCTGCGAATCCAGTAAGTTATGTACATCTGATAGGGTGTTTATTTCCCATAGCTTAACCATGTGCGGGGTCTGAGCTCCCATGCCTTTGACAGGACTGGGTGGAGACATCGGAGCAGATTATGATCCGGCCCCTCTGCCCGAAGACCCTGCGGACGCTCTCCTGACGGAGATGCGGACTCCGGCTCCTTATGAGGTGCCGGATAAAACCAAAAAGAAGGCCAAGGGAACCTGAAAGAGTTCCCGGCGCCAGGTGGTATCAAACTCATCGTCCGATAACTCCGAGACGCACTCCTCCCATGAAAACGAGGAGAAGGAAGATGAAGATCCTCCCCCTCCATCCGGGGGAGACAAGAAAAGGAAGGCCGCCCCAACCGGGGAGGCCGAATGGTCCAAGAAGGGAAGGACTCTCCTTCCGGACTGTTCCACCACCGCCGCCGACAGCGAAGACGAGTGGCTACTCAGGGCCAAGTCCCTAGCGAAGTCGTAAGTATTCGGATACCAGAGTAACTCATAGCATCCTTTTGTTGCACTGCCTCTCCTAACGTCGAATATGATTATGCAGTCCGCCCCGAGCCCGCATCGACGTATCTTCGTCGGACGGTTCTTTGGACTCGTCAGATATGGATGGCGATCCGCTTCCATCCGCCTCCTCTCCTCGCCCTACGGACAATGTCAAGGTATTGTCTCAAGGGGCACCGAGCCGGGGGGAGACAGTCCCGGAGTCGCCTCAAGGCGACCTTCCGGACTCCAGGAGCAAAGGGAGCAAGGCTCCCAGGGGCTCCAAGTTTGTTCCTCGGCCGGACACCATGCCAGAACCTCCAGCGGTTCCGGACTCGAGCAGGCGGCCCTCTTCCAAGAGGGGCAAGCCGTCCATGCCGGTGACCTCTGTCCATCCAGAGGCACCGGACGAACTGTTGCGAGCACTTAGCGGCGCTTCCATCGACGAAGAGCACTACACTATTATGAGTGCGGTGATCAAGAAGGTTCAGTCCGCCAAGAGCGGACTGACTGAAGCCTGTACCAGCCTTCTAACAGGCTTTGAGGTAAGTATTTAAAATATAGGAAAAATATTACCGCATAGACAGTAGCCCCTGATGCTCTGTTTGGTGTTCACAAAGAAAAGCCGAATAGAGGATCAATAATATCTGCAGGAGTCTAATATAAGTATGTCTGTATGCGTACGCAGGCTTCGCTGCTGACCTCTGCAGCACTGAATGCGGAGGTCGCCACACTGAAGCAGGACCTCGAGGGGTCCAAAAAAGAGCTCGGCCTTGCCAAGAGGTAGCTCGAGGAAAACAAAGGTAAGTAATACCTTGTCTATATATAAAAGAAAATGTGGTTGCGAAATGATAGGATCATCATGAATGTGCCAGGGGCCACGACCGAAGTGGCGACCCTGAAGCAAGCGCTGCCCGAGGCCGAAGACAAAGCGGCCAAGGAGCGCACCGAGCAGGAAAAGCAAGAAGCACGGGTGGGCGAGGTGCAGCAAGACCTCCAGGCTCTCATGAAGTAGCACGAGGCTTTCGAGCTTGACTTGAAGACGCAAGAGTCCGAGCTTGCCACGGCCCTCGAGAGCACCAAGAATGCCAAGGCTGAAGCCCAAAAGGCCCTCCAGGAGATTGAGGCGATGAGGAGGATAGCGGGGGGTAAGGCATTCAATATGCAAAGCAAGCATGTGAAAGTAAATTACTTGTTACTTACCCGAGTCCGGAGCTCTCTAGGAGCATTCGCAGATTTGCCCCGCAGCATGTCGGATGCCGCAAAATTTTACGAGGCCGAGGAGGGAAGCTCGACGGAGAAGCTGTTCTGGTCTTAGTATACTGGGACCGAACACCCGATGCCTATGAGCAACCAACTGAAGCAACTGGTCGAGCTGCATAAGGCGGCCGAACAGGCCATGAGGGGCCTTATAGTCCGGATGTGGCCTGGCGACTCCCTTCCCAACAGCTACTTTGGCCTGGTGAGGCGGCTTGTGGATGTCTGCCCACGGCGGGCCTTTCCCCGTGCGAAGGTGCACTGGGCCAAGAAGGGTGCCGAGAAGCTAGTGAAGGAGGGGCCGCCGCAGAGCAAGGAGCATCGCCACCCTGAGATGTATTATGAGGGTGTCCTGAAGGGTGCCCGTCTTGTGGCGGACGAGTGTGCGAAGGATGTAATTTTTGAATAAACTTGCTCGGGTGATCCTGTATTATGAAAACTTGTTCATATGCACTATGCAATGCTTATTTGAATTTAAAATATTACCTTCTATGCGGCTGTTTATCAAATCCGAGAGATGGCCAGTCGTCGGCTTCTGCTCCCATGCCACAAGTGCTGGGCTATTTAGGATAAACCTGAGCACTCTTTTTACCATTGTTGGGTCCTTCGAGGGAGGTGCTCAGCACAATGAACAAGGCAACCAGACTATAATGCTTTATCACTCTCACTTATCCATATAATTCTATAATTTTAAATTTTGGCGAAGCCCCTAGTATTCGGAAGGCCGAATTCGAGGCGCTATACAGGACTTAAGTTGGACAAAGCTGACTCCTCGCTCTAAGCGACATAAGTCTTTAGGGACTCGAGACCTCTCGAACAGCGACCAGCTCTCGCCTTATCATGACAGTCAGTTTTAGCTTTCTCTACTGAGGTGCTTAGCCCAGCTGAACCGGGGCACAATCGCAGTAGTTCTCCCAGTGCTACCTTAGCCGATATAGCGGAACGTAAGGTACCAAAACATGGGAGCCGGGCAAACCCAACTATTGACCCAAGAAATGATTCGGAGCTGATGCATATAATGCTATAAGTTCGGGGTGCCGCACTGTCGAAAGTGTTCGGACTTCTCACGCCGTATTATGGGGTACGCTTAAGCCCCTGGCATATTGGCCGTACCAGAGTGTACGAGTGTTGAATGTCATGAATGAACATATATACATATATAAAAAAAGAAAGAGTAGAGAATGCGGTAATAGTCTAGTGCTATGCATTGTTTATTCAAAAAGGTGCGTCGAAGCAGAATGATACAAGTAGTGCGATAAGCAAGAAGTAGGACTATTTGACATGTCCCCTCCAAGGGCAAGCTGAGGAATGGTATTTAGAGTAAGTATATCACTCGTTATCGGAGACCACCTGGGAGTTCCGTGGTGCGACGTAGCTTTCTGTCTCCTTGGTTGTTGCATCATGTGTCCGGCAACTGTACTGCCGGACAGGGCTTCCAAAGATTAAAGTCCTGAAAGAGAGAAAAACAACAAAGTGGGAAGCCCGTAGTGCAGTTGAGCCGCGTCTTGGGGTGTGCCGTAGTCGTGCCCCCCTCCCCACCTGTGCCCATGGTATTTCCAATGCGTAATTATGTACGCGTGGCATGGATTTCGCCGTTTGGCTGGTACTGGGGTGGGGGCCGCATTGCTATGCGAGCTCGGAACGTGCCAGGCGGTCTTGTTGCCCATTACTCCGGGCGCGCTTGAAGGTGTCCTGGTCTTTAATCGCCGAACTGGTGGATTGCCTTAAGAGGCTGCTTTGTGCTTCTGCTGCGAGGGCCGTAGTGTGCTCCTCCGTGCGGAGAGAGCACTCTGTGTTTCCATTGACTATGATGACCCCCCGAGGTCCTGGCATCTTGAGCTTGAGGTATGCATAAGGCGGTACCGCATTGAATCTCGCAAATGCGGTTCGCCCGAGCAGTGCATGATAGCCACTGCGGAACGGGAGTATATCGAAGATTAACTCCTCGCTTCGGAAGTTATCCGGGGATCCGAAGACCACTTCTAGTGTGACTAAGCCTGTGCAATGAGCCTCTACACCTGGTATGACGCCTTTAAAGGTCGTTCTTGTGGGTTTGATCCTTGAGGGGTCTATACCCATTTTGCGCATTGTGTCCTGATAAAGCGGGTTCAGGCTGCTGCCACCATCCATAAGGACCCGAGTGAGGTGAAATCCGTCAATGATTGGGTCTAAGACCAGTGCGGCGAATCCGCCATGACGGATACTAGTGGGGTGGTCCCTGCGATCGAAGGTGATCGGACAGGAGGACCATGGGTTGAACTTTGGGGCAACTGGCTCCAACGCATATATGTCCCTTAGCGCACGCTTCCGCTCCCTCTTAGGGATGTGGGTTGCGTATATCATGTTCACTGTCCACACTTGGGGGGGGGGGGGAACCTCTTCTGTCCTCCGGTGTTCAGCTGCCGGGGCTCCTCCTCGTCATCGCTATGTGACCCCTTATCTTTGTTTTCGGCATTTAACTTTCCAGCCTGCTTGAACACCCAACAATCCCTGTTGGTGTGGTTGGCTGGCTTGTCAGGGGTGCCGTGTATTTGACACGAGCGATCGAGTATACGGTCCAAACTGGACGGGCCCGGAGTGCTTCTTTTGAATGGCTTTTTCCGCTGACCGGGTTTAGAGCCTCTGAATCCGGCATTGACTATCGTATCCTCGGTATTGTCGTTGTTGATGCGGCGCTTGTGTTTGTTGCGACGTGACCTGCCATTGCCATCCTTGGTATCTGGAGTACCATGGTTCTTTGATATATTATTGTTGCGAGCCAGCCAACTGTCTTCTCCCGCGCAAAAGCGGGTCATGAGTGTCGTGACGGCTGCCATAGATTTCGGCTTTTCCTGGCCAAGGTGCCGGGCGAGCCACTCGTCGCGGATGTTGTGCTTAAAAGCTGCTAGGGCCTCTGCATCTGGGCAGTCGATGATTTGATTTTTCTTTGTCAGGAACCATGTCCATAATTTCCTGGCCGATTCCTCTGGCTACTAAATTATGTGGCTCAAGTCATCGGCATCTGGTGGTCGCACATAAGTACCCTGGAAGTTGTCGAGGAATGTGGCTTCCAGATCTTCCCAACAGCCAATGGATTCTGCTGGCAGGCTATTGAGCCAATGCCGAGCTGGTCCTTTGAGTTTAAGTGGGAGGTATTTGATGGCGTGTAGATCGTCACCGCGGGCCATGTGGATGTGCAGGAGGAAGTCCTCGATCCATACCGCAGGATCTGTTGTGCCGTCATATGATTCTATATTTATGGGTTTGAAACCCTCTGGGATTTGATGATCCATTACTTCGTCTATGGAGCATAGGGGGTGTGCGGCGCCTCTGTACTGGGCTATGTCGTGATGCGGCTCAAATGAGTCTTGTCCGCTATGTTCGGCCCAGCCGGATTTACTTTTACTGTATCCAGCGTGACGGTTATCGTCCGACGTGGTGGCGCGCCCTCATGATCCGTAGATCGATCTTGCGTGTTTTGCTTTGTCCTCCAATATGTCTCGCAGGTCTAGCGTGTTTCCCCGTTCCTTGACATTTTTATTTGAGTGGCGTCGGGGTGCGGGCTGAGCTTTTGGTTGAAATGCCTCTCTATCGCGGCCACAAGGTGGCCGATCAGCTGCGTCATACGCTGGGGATGTAGGTTTTAGTGCTTCCTCCTCCAGTCGGGGTAGCAACCTACGCTTCGGGTAACTCTTGGAGGGGCATTCGAGTTCATATTCCTCGGCCGCAAGGACTTCAGTCCATCTGTCGGCTAGCAAATCTTGATCAGCTTGAAGCTGCTGCTACTTTTTCTTGAGGCTATTTGTCGTGGCTATAAGCCTGCACTTGAAGCGTTCTTGTTCGGCGGGATCCTCCGGCATGACAAATTCGTCGTCGTCGAGGCTTGCCTTGTCTTCGAAGGGAGGCATGTAATTATCATCTTCCGCCTCTCAATCTGCCGCTCTCTTGGGAGGGCTGGCTTCTCTATCCTCCTGCTCTAAATCTTGCTGGAGGGGATTGTTGTTGTCTTTGGCACTGTCCGGAGTGCTATTATCTCCTGTGCCGGTGTCACCGCTTTTGCTTTGGTGAGACTTAGAGCGGCACCACTGACGTCGGCGCTTGGGTTGCTTCTTGGCGGGGTCATCCTCCGCTGTCTCATCGCCATTGCCTTCTTTGGGTGTGTCCACCATGTATATATCATTTGATGAGGTGGCTGTCCAGTGCGCTGTGGGCAGTGGTTCCTCTTTGTGTCCCGCATCATCGTCCATACCGTCGATGTCTTCGGAGTCGAAGTCGAGCATGTCGGTCAAACTGTCGACAGTGGCTACTAAGTGGGTGGTGGGTGGGCGGCGAATTTCTTCGTCATCCGCATCGCAATCCTGCCGAACATAGTTCGGCCAGGACTCTCCTGACAAGGAGAGAGACCTTAGCGAGTTCAGTATGTCGCCGAAGGGCGAGTGCTGAAAGATATCCGCGGAGGTAAACTCCATGATCGGCGCCCAGTCGGATTCGATAGGCACGGGCGCATGCGGTTCGGAGTCCGTGGCCGAGGAAGGATCCGGCAGCTTGGCATCACGGCTCTTGTGAAGGGTAAGGTCGATACTCGGCTCGATCGCCGCTGAGGATACGGCCTTCGTGGCGGGGTCCATCCACCCGTCCATGGATGGCACAACTGGCTCCAAATTGAGGGTTGGAGCGGTTGCCGGCGCGATCTCCCGAATACTGCCCGATGGCAGAGCTAAATCATGCTCATCGTGACCGTGTGGCGCACTAGGCAAGGGCTCGAATCCATCGAAGATCAAGTCTCCGCGGATATCGGCCGTGTAGTTTAAGCTTCCAAACCTGACCTGGTGGCCAGGGGCGTAACTCTCGATCTGCTCCAGATGGCCAAGCGAGTTGGCCCGCTGTGCGAAGCCGCCGAAAACAAAGATCTGTCCGGGGAGAAAAGTCTCACCCTGGACTGCATCGCTATTGATGATCGAAGGAGCCATCAAGCCTAACGGCGACGACACAGAGGAACTCTCAATGAAAGCACCAATGTCAGTGTCAAAACTGGCGGATCTCGGGTAGGGGGTCCCGAACTGTGCGTCTAAGGCGGATGGTAACAGGAGGCCGGGGACATGATGTTTTACCCAGGTTCGGGCCCTCTTGATGGAGGTAAAACCCTACGTCCTGCTTGATTATTCTTGATAATATGGGTAGTGCAAGAGTTGATCTACCATGAGATCAGAGAGGCTAAACCCTAGAAGCTAGCCTATGGTATGATTGTCTGTTGTCCTACGGACTAAAACCCTCCGGTTTATATAGACACCGGAAGGGGCTAGGGTTACACAAGGTCGGTTACAAAGAAGGAGATATGCATATCTGTATTGCCTAGCTTGCCTTCCACACCAAGTAGAGTCCCATCCGGACACGGGACGAAGTCTTCAATCTCGTATCTTCATAGTCCAACAGTCCGGCCAAAGGATATAGTCCGGCTGTCCGGAGACCCCCTAATCCAGGACTCCCTCAGTGGTCCTCCGCACCAACGCAAACATAGACTCTCTAGATTTTCCACTGCTACTGCTAATGAAGTTAAAGTCCCAAGTCTACATGATGAGTTCATCTCCCGTACTCCACCATCGCAGGTGCTTGCTCTAAGTTGACAATGTGATAATTGGTTTCATGTTGCATATGTTGTCTAGCCTGTATTTCTTCTATTTTGATTAAATTTCACCTGTTGAGTTTATACATTATACATGTGCATATGACATGGCGTTCTGTGTCTAGAATACACTGCATCTATCTATCGTACCATGTTCTTACATCAAAGTACTGCTTTTGAGTATCCCACATCAGTCACTCATGATTGGACGCATTTAACATGGCAATTTGATAGTGGTTGCATCTTGCATTGATTTCTACGTTGTACTGCTTCTAATTTTTCGAATTTCCACTTATGATAAGACACTTTTAACTTGGTAGAGTAATATTGGTTGCATCTTTCATATGGTTTCTAGCTTGCATTACTTCTATTTTCTTGAAAATCATTCTGCTTAGTTTACACATTGTAGCTGTGAATATGTCATGCCGTCCTATTTTTCTTACATATTCCATCCTCATACGCTTGTCTTACATCAAAGTATTGCTTGTCTGTATCATGCATCGATGAGTTCTGAAGAGCGATTTTATTCTTTTGTGTTGTGGGTACAGCTTGACATGGCAAATTCAAAAAAGAGGAAGGAAAATAATATAGTAGGGAGTGGTGTTACTCCTCGGGTGAAACTAAAAAGGATCTGCCGTCCAGATTCTGCTAGTACTTATAGTGCAGTAGAAGGTCCAAGTCCACCGGCTAAATCTACAAACACAGTATCACCTGCTCCACCAGCCGCAGCATCTGCTTCAACTATACCAGCATCTCAATGAGTTACTCGTTCATTTGCTCTGAAACTAGCCAGTTCCCAAGCTACCTTCACACCTAACACTACTTCTGAAGCACTACTGACAGAACAAGACTTAGCAAGATCAGATGAACCTCATGAGCATCAACACCAAGACGCTACCTGACCGAGTCAAGTTGTAGTTGCATGCTCCTTTATATGTACTCTCACAGTTTGATGTACACTAACACTTTCCATATTCGTTGTTGAACTAGCACCACGGCGCAAGCGGAAATAGACATCAGGGATAATGCTTGACAGAATAACAAAATCTAAAGGAGGAAGAATGGATATCCATTTTGAGGCAGGTTTAAAGAGGCCACGTGATGCTACAGAGTCAACCAAGTTAGTATCACAGGCAGCCGTTGGCGTTAGGTGTCATGCATGTATCCTCCCAACGTGGATCTAGTACAGGAATGAGAAAGACAATACCTAGTTTAACACCTTCCTTGACCATTTATCCGTAAGTAATATTATTCATCGCAATTAGTAATATTGTCTTGCTCTATCCCATACTTTCTAGCTTCCTCCTAATAAGGCTCACATTCTTTTTTCAACAGATGAGGTTCAAGTTGGATCCGAAAGATGATGCAACTAAACAAGCATGCACTCATGTTTTTCAGTATGCTCTGTGACAGTATCGATACCACCTTAGAAAATCTCACTTTGAAGGCAAGGCTAACAATGAAATCGCCCAAACATCTCCAGTGGAATATATTACAGATGAAGACTGGACAACCCTTGTTAAACACTGGTCTGATACAAAGTATCAGGTAGGCTATATGTATTTGATCAGACCACATATTGAACTTGTATTTATGTATGTGCCTTACAAGTGTATCTTCTTCTAGGCTAACTGTTTGAAGAACAAGACCAACCGTTCTAAAGTGAAATTCCAACAGACAACATGATCTCGTAGCTATATTGCACACTGCGAGGCTCTTGTAAATAGTTGCTACTTCCTTTTTTGTGCCATATTATCCTATCTATATTGACTTGTTCCAAATATAGAGGAAAGCCTGTGCGGACCAAAAAGAACCTGAACCGAATGCAGTGCAAATCTTCAAGGATTGCCACACCAGCAAGATGAAGGGCATGAGAACACCAGTTCAAGCCGCTCTTGTAAGTCCTTACTCCTCCTGCCTTTGAACTGATTGGTACTATGATGTGTTCATTTAACTACTTGGTTTGTAGCCAATGTAAGTTACTCTGTTCACTTTTATACACAGTTGTCTTAACGTATCATATCACTTTACATGGTTTAAAAGAGATGAAGGATATTCTTTTGGTCTTGATCTGTAATCTAGTTGTTATGTTCACGTGCGCACACAATGATAAAATAGCATGTTTGTTTTATATCTGTTTGCCCATGATATGAATGATGTCATACTATGTTCATCCTACTTTAAACCGTGTCTCTTTATCCTTAGATGTCAAGGAATGTGAGGAAATAGACAATACAGTAGGCATGGTACATGGACATATGTTTCGAAAGTGATTTTATTATGTAGTTGGAATGACAATACATGCTAATGTATTACAGTAGTTCACCAAAATAAGTTATGTATAAACGTGTAACCTACTTTGTTTGTTTTTGTCTCATTAGTAACTTATCTGGTACACTAATCTACAAGTTCAAACTTTCACGAAGCTATGGAACAAATGATTGAACAGCCACAACCACCTGAAGGTGACGAGGCTACCACGGGCACAATGTCACCTCTTGTTGTAGTGCGTCAGTATCTCTCCACTAACAGTGCAAAAAGCACCTTCCTGCGTAATTCTAGGTTGGTTGTCAAGGTAAACTCGTCCAAATCGCCTACTGAACAAAATCTTCCTGCTAGACAGAGTGATATATCTGTGCTCCAGACACAAGTCCAATCCCTAATGGACGTCGTTTTGGAAACAAGAATAGTGGTTGACAAATGTCGTCAAGATATGAATGGTTTTTAAACCAGACTATCAGACATTCAATTCGTTGTTCAAGAGCAATGGCAGAAAAAAGGTGAAGATCATGCTGCTCCATCAGATTCTACAGCCTGAAACATTAGCACTCGGGTCAGATGATCTATGCTTATATACATCTACAAGGACTGTAAACTTTCTGCCAACATGCCTTTTGTTGTATGGTTGGAATTTATTTTGTTGTGATACAACATTTATGATGCTGCCAAAGGCTGCAGTAATTATGACGCTATTTTTGTATAGTGTAGGTTTATCTTTGTAATGTATTCAGCCGAAAGCTTCATAGGAGCCCAACATGCCAACAATCGTCGGGCCCATTCCAATTGGGCTAAAAATGATTATGGGCCGAAATTTGCATGTGGCCCACTAAAAATATCTAGGCCTAAATCAGCATAAGCTTTCATTTTTCTGGTAGGCCTGTGCCCATAGTGGGCCTTTAACAGGCCTAAACATAATTTGGGCCCTTAGTAACAATAGGTCATTTACAGGTGTAAATATCTCGAGCCCATAAAAACATGGGCCTTTAATAGACCAAAAGTGAGATTGGGCCCTAATTGTGCCAAATAACCCACTGGTCTTAGTAGGCCGAAATGGTGGCCCATTTACGATGCGGATCTTTCACAGGCCAAAATTCAGACGGGCCGTAAATGCTCCGACCTAATACACGGGCCTTTAACAGGCCGGAAGTTCAGTCGGGCTAGATTATCGTCATTTTTATATGGGCCGTTAATGGGCCTGATGTGATGCTGGGCCACATATGGCCCATGGATTTCGTCCAACGTTAACAGGCCGAAAGTGGCCCAAATCTATAGTGGGCCTCTAACAGGCCGAATGTCCGACATGGCCGAATATGACCCAAATCCTTCACGGTCGTTTATGGGCCGAAAGTTTCAATGGCCTGTAAATGGGCCCAAATGAAGCAGGACCTTTAACAGGCCATAAATACACTGGGCCGAAATTTGGCCCATATACTTAGTGGATTGTTAACGGGCTAGAAGTGACCATGGGCCGCGATGATGACAAGTTTAGGACAGGCCGTTGACGGGCCTATTTGACACTAGTCGTACGGGCCTTAACTGAGAATGTCGGCCCTTTAGTTGGGCCGGCCCATTATGGTCTGCAAAATCTTGTGGGCCTTTAGCTGGGCTGGCCCATTGTGGTCCGCCAAATCTTGTGGGCCTTTATCTGGGCCGGCCCATTATGGTCCGCAAAATCTTGTGGGCCTTTAGCTAGGCCGGCCCATTATGGTCCGCTAAATCTTGTGGGCCTTTAGTTGGGCCGGCCCATTTAAACTTTATGGGCCACTTTTGGGCCCGTCCACGTGTCAACATATCATAGGCCCATCTTGACCATTGGATGAGTGACACCTGTGCCAACGCGGAGCTGACGCGTGGTTCTGCCGGCCAATGAGAATTTTACACGTGGAAAATCGGCATTGGTCGTGGCTGTTAGCGGGTTATCGGATCCAAAACTAGACCAGATAGCTTAACGGCGTCCCGTTACGGTGGATGCCATGTGTCGGTCACCCTTGACGAAAGCACTTCTATGACGTGCGATTTATCGTCATGGAAGTGCACACTTCCGTGATGATAATTTTGGTAATGTCATGGAACACTTCTACGACAACACATGTAAGACTATCTTCATTCTGTCATAAATTTGTCATGGATGTACATGCATGACAGAAAACGTGACCTACTGTGACAAACACGTATCATCACGGAATTGTATTTTTTTTGTAGTGGCAGTAGTATCAGTATCCTTTACTACAAAACTTTTCGTCGTATGAGTTTGACTACCAAGGATCTTAAGCCTTCTAACACTATTTTTCATGGTGTGATACCTGGTAAATCGGCATATCCAGTAGGCAAGATAGCTTTGGAAGTGGCCTTTGGTGATGATCATGATTCCAGAGTTGAGACATTGACCTTTGAGGTGTGATACGTCCCCAACGTATCTATAATTTTTGATTGCTCCATGCTATTATATTATCTGTTTTGGATGTTTAATGGGCTTTATTACACACATTTATATTATTTTTGGGACTAACCTACTAACCCAAGGCCTAGTGCAAATTGCTATTTTTTGTGCCTATTTCAGTGTTTCGGAGAAAAGGAATATCAAAGGGAATCCAAACGGAATGAAACCTTCGGGAGAGTTATTTTTGGAACAAACGTGATCTAGGGGACTTGGAGTAGACGTCAAGAAATAAGAGAGGAGGCCACGAGGCAGGGAGGCACGCCTGCCCCCCTGGGCGTGCCCCCCACCCTCGTGGGCCCCTCGCACCTCCACCGACCTACTTCTTCCTCCTATATATATATCCATGTACCCCCAAAACATCCAGGAGCACCACGAAACCCTATTTCCACTACTGCAACCTTCTGTACCCAAGAGATCCCATCTTGGGGCCTCTTCCGGAGCTCCGCCGGAGGGGGAATCGATCACGGAGGGCTTCTACATCAACTCCATAGCCTCTCCGATGATGTGTGAGTAGTTTACCACAGACCTTTGTGTAACACCCACAACGCGGCTATATCTCCCACGTGTTGGGGCACAACTTAGAGGCATAGCCGCATGGTAGGCATGTCGCAAGAGGGGTAATCTTTACACATCCCATGTACTGAATAAGAAAGGGATAAAGAGTCGGCTTACAATCGCCACTTCACACAACACATAAATAGATCATACATCATCCAAGGTACAAACAAAGGTCCGACTACGAAACCAAAATAAAAGAAGAGAACCCCTAATGCTAGATCCCCAATCGTCCCAACTGGGCACCACTACCGATCAATAGGAAACGAAACAATACAATGATCAAGATCTTCATTGAGCTCCCACTTGAGCTGGGTTGCGTCACCTGCACTGGTATCATCGGCACCTGCAACTGTTTGGAAGTATCTGTGAGTCACGAGGACTCAGCAATCTCACACCCGCAAGATCAAGACTATTTAAGCTTATGGGTAGGATAGGGTAATGAGGTGGAGCTGCAGCAAGCACTAAGCAAATATGGTGGCTAACATACACAAATCTGAGCGAGAAGAGAAGCAACACAACGGTCGAGAAGCTAGAAGTGATCAAGAAGTGATCCTGAAACAACTTACGTTCAAGCATAACACAAGAACCGTGTTCACTTCCCGGACTCCGCCAAAAAGAGACCATCATGGCTACACACGCGGTTGGTGCATTTTAATTAAGTGAAGTGTCAAGTTCTCTACAACCAAACATTAACAAATTCCCATCTGCCACATAACCGCGGGCACGGCTTTCAAAAGTTCAAACCCTGCAGGGGTGTCCCAACTTAGCCCATCACAAGCTCTCACGGTCAACAAAGGATATTCCTTCTCCCGGGAAGACCCGATCAGTCTCGGAATCCCGGTTAAAAGACATTTCGGCAATGGTAAAACAAGGCCAGCAAGACCACCCGATGTGCCGACATCCCGATAGGAGCTGCACATATCTCGTTCTCAGGGAAACACCGGATGAACACTATGTATAGCTAAAACCATCCCTCGAGTTTCCCCAAGGTGGCGCCGCAAGTGGATCTGGTTCGGACCAACACTTAGAGAAGCACTGGCCCGAGGGGTTAAAATAAAGATGACCCTCGGGAGCGTGACTCCCAAGGGAAAAGTAGATGGTGGTGAGGTAAATGGTAAAACCAAGGTTGGCCCTTGCTGGAGGAGTTTTATTCAAAGCGAACTGCCAAGGGGTTCCCATAAAACCCAACCGCTTAAGGAACGCAAAATCAAGGAACATAACACCGGTATAATGGAAACTAGGGCGGCAAGAATGGAAAAAACACTAGGCATAAGGCCGAGCCTTCCACCCTTTACCAAGTATATAGATGCATTAATTAAATAAGAGATATTGTGATATCCCAACATATCCATGGTCCAACATGGAACAAACTTCAACTTCACCTGCAACTAACAACGCTATAACAGGGGCTGAGCAAAAGTGGTAACATAGCCAAACAACGGTTTTCTACGAAAGGTGGGTTAGAGGCATGACATGGCATTATGGGAGGCATGATATAACAAGTGGTAGGTAGCGCGACATAGCAATAGAACGAATAACTAGCAACCAAAGATAGAAGTGATTTCGAGGGTATGGTCATCTTGCCTGAGATCCCGCATGGAAGAAGAACAAGTCCATGAAGAAGACAAATGGACGTAGTCGAACGGATCCTCACAACTCCGAAATGAAACCGAAGCTAACAAGAGACGCAACCCAGAAAGAAGCAAACAACATGGTAAACAACCATCACATAAACATGGCATGATGCACAACCAAGTATGATGCATGTCCGGTTAAATATGCATGGCATGGCAAAGTGCACAAACAAAACTACAACTTAAATGGAGATCAATATGCAACGAGATGCATATTGACAAAACACCACATCCTTTTATTTAGTTCGCTCTTGGTTATGTACTCATCAATATTAAATGTTGTTACACAAAGCAAGGGGTGAAGCATAAGAAAACTACCTATCTAGGCTAGTTTAAATGAGGCCGGAACAACAAGCAACAAGTCCGGAAAATCCTCATGTGCATATTTTTGGATTAGGTATTGTTCTGTCCTAAACCATATTTTAGAGTTTTTAAACATGCAAGATGAATGCACCATGTTAAACTAGGCGTTTTTCTACCCCATTTACATATAAAGTTTATTAATTTGGTGCTACGGTTATTAAGTTATGAATTAAATCATTTTAACATGGCAATTAAGCAAATAGATGCAAACAACATTTTAAACATGGTTGAGAGTTGGATATTATGAAACTAGACACAATTCTAAGCATTTTTCATATATAAATCATTTCAAACCAATGCACGGTTATTAAGTTATTATATGCATGAACAACAGGGGGTTTTCTGCAAAACTGCTCTCTCTAGAAAAATTAACAGAATCGTCCGCTGAAAAAATAGGAGTTGGGCCGAAACTGGCTGGCCCAACCATGCACAGTGGGGGTTAGGACGGCTGCTCACAGTGGGCTGGCTTCGCGCGGATGGGCCGGGGAGGCCGGGCCTTGAGGGAGGGACTAAGCGAGCTGGCGGCTTGCGACCGGGAAGTCAACGCAGGCGCTGGTCGTCCTCGTCCCCGCGTGCTCACACGTAGAAGCAGGGGAGGCAGCGGCCGATGCAGGGGAGCCCGCAGAAGGACTTGGCGCGACAGCTCGCCGGAGACGATGGCAGGGAGAAGGAGACGGCAAGTCTGGGCGGAGGGGGCCGGGCACGGGACGAGGCCATGGCCATGGGGGTCGGGGACGACCCGATCCATGCGGCGACAGCGGCGGGAGTTCATAGGCGGCGGCTGTTGCATCCCTTGTGCAGCACAAGAGAGAGAGAGAGAGCGTGAGAGAGAAGGAGGCAAACGAAGGAAGAAAGATGGCGAGGGGTGGCACATCCTAGGGCGAGGTGGCCGGAGCTGCTGGTGGACGAAATTGGAGCGGGAAGCGGACACGACAAGGCAAGGGACCAAGGGGAACCACAGGAGGACGAGCTCGGGAGGCTTGGCACGGGGAAGCTGGTGCATGCGGGCTCGAGGAGAAGAAGAGGAGGCCGCAAGTCGAGGTGGAACGGCGCTGGTTTCCGGTGACGAGGCGGCTCCTCAGCGGCGCGGGGTCCTGGAGGTGCTGCTCGGGCGAGCTCCTCTCGATCTGCATCGAGGAGGGAGCGAGAGGCTCTGCTACGGGCCGCCTGGTGACCGTTGGATCTCTATCCGGCGGTCCCGAATGGATGGATCGGTGGTTGGTGGATCTGGATCGAGGAATTTTGCAAGGGGGCAGCGGGATCGAGGGAGGGGGTCCCGAGAGGAGCGACCAGGTGGAGCTAGTGGCGGCGACGCGACAGGACAAGGGAAGAATTTTAGGGTTGTCCAAAATGGACTAGGAGTGGACGAATATATACATCATAGATTAGGTTAGGGGCTACCTCGTCCCTTCGATCGCAATTGGAAGATCGCGAATAAATAGCTAGGGAGTCCAAATAAAAAAACAGAGATGTTTTGTAGATGTTTGGGGATGATCCGGACCCAACGGTGACGACTGCCCGGGTCGGGTCCGGGACGTGCGCGAGGAGGGCCGCGGGCTGACGAGAGATGTTAGGTTCGGCCTGGCGGTGAGTGGTAGTGGGCTGTGCAGAAAGCCTTGGGCTGAGAGAAGAGAAGAGAGAGACCCGACGACTGTTTTCGGAGAGCGAAAACGTCTGACGTTTGACCGACTATACTGCCGCTATAGTTTAACGGTTGGGCTAACAAACGAATTCCGAATGCGATGAAATTTGGCAGGCGGCCTATCTACACTATAACAACACCGCATGCCAACTTTCAACCCATTCCGAGAACATTTCCTGGCCACTTATAAAATAATATTTCGAACGTGCCGCGGGCGCGTGCAAGTGTGTTTGGGCTCAGAACGGACAACGGAGAAAACTGGGAGACCCGGACGAATGCAAGTTTTGAAAACATGCAGATGCAATGCGGATGATGACATGGCAAGATGCAACACGCAAGCGGAAGACAAGGCAACAACAGCGAATAACTGGAAGAGACCTGGCGCAACGGACTCGAGGCGTTACAACACTCCACCACTACAAGAGGATCTCGTCCCGAGATCTAGGATGGCACCGGAGAGAAATGGAAGAGGAAGAGAAGAGGTAAACTAAGTTGCTTCTTTGACAAACAAGTGATATCAAAGAACCTAAAGAGGTTAAACCATTTTGAAAGAAAGAATACAATGGAGGTGAACGAGATTGCAAACACTCCGTTAACAAAGAACATGGTGAAAACCAAGAGCTTAGGGGACAAAATAGATTTTGAAGCCACTCTGGTTAAAATAAGATAGAGAAGGAATAAGAGTGATATAATTTGGACAACACTCCGACTGTAAATGCAAGGAATTGAACATGATCTTGACAAAACAAGATTATGGGTCAAAGAGAGCAACATCACAATGCCTCCGGAACAAATGAATGGAAAACTAGATGGTTGGAAAGAAAAAGAACGGAGAAGACGAATGACAACTCTCGCAAATAAAATTGAAAGAGCATGCTTACGAAGAAAAGGTTGAACGGAGTTGTTGGAAAACCAACAACGAAAAGTGTAAGCTTGTTGTGGGCTTATGGAAAACATCTGGAAAACTTGAGGTGAAATTCTGCCACTAACGAAAAACAATAGATTGGATTGATATGAACAAGGAGACGAGAAACTTATTTCACCGGGAGGATAAATGAAGAACTTGGGTCATTTATGAGCACCATAAATAGCAACAATCCTTAGGGAAAGCTTTAGGTGAAATATAACCCAATATAACTCCAATGAAGAGATTGATGGATTGAAAAGATGCCTTGAGCGAAGAGAAAATGATGGATTTATATATGTCACTCTAGAAAACTTGTGAATCATGAAACACGAAGGAAAAATTATCAACAATGACATAACACCACCTCAAAAGATGAGATATGAAAGAATTACACTTCGGAATGCAAGATGAAGAATGCTTGAACTCCTGAAAACAAGACATGTGTTGAACACCATGTTTAATTGAGAGTACAGCTTGGTGGATCATAACTTCAAGAGAAATCTTAAAGAACGGATGAAGAATGAAAGAAATCCTTGATGAGCCACCATGTTGAGCCTCCATGAAGAACTCTGGTAAAAAGGATGATAAAAGAAAGAGAAGTTGAGAAGAACTCCGGGAGAAGCCTTGCAATGATTAGATGGAACTTTGCAATGACATAACCGAGAAAACTTGGCACTCCGGATGGAAAAGATGAACAAATGAAATCAAGAATTTTGATGAACCTCCGGAATAAGGAATTGAATTTACTCGATGAAACAAGAATAAGAATTACATTATGCTTATCCTTCATAAATTTAGATTGATGACAAGCACGGATTTGGCATACTACTTATTCTCATAGAAAGGATTAAGATATATATTGCGTAAACTTGGGAAGGTCTCGACGAGGCACCAGTAGGATTTAACCAAGGAATAAACAGATATGATAACGAAGGAAGAGAAATCTTGAACGAACCATCGTAAGAATTGAAAATGAACGTAGTAAAGACACAATTCACCGGGAAGAATTGGAAAAACAAATAAAGATACTTGAGATAATTTAGATGCAAGTGAACGAACAGATCCCGAGTTGATTAGAGAATACTTGAACGATGCACCGGTAAGATTTGGAGAACGAGAGCTGAAAGCTGGAATGAATAATATTTGAAAAGATGGCCTTCGGAGGAAAGAAATGGAAACCACTCATGAAATGCTCCGGATGGGTGAAAAGAATTCTCACAATCAGAAACAATTATGAGAGGATGGCCTCAAACTAGAACCATGAATCTTCGAGAGAACGGACCAAGATTTAGAGGAAACACTCTTCTTCGGTCTTCAAATGTTGAGAATGACGATGAGAAACACCATCATGAATTGTTGAGATACTCCGGGATGAAAATTAGAAAGGTTGAACCAACGATGAAAAGAATTTGAAAGATCTTGGAGAAAGACATTTGACTAATGACAAATCGTTCTTACGTCAAACTTCAAAAGATTTGAGAATAGCTCCGGGAAAATTAGAAGAGTCGGGTAAGATCCTGGGAAAAGACCTGTGGGTTAGGGCCCACTCAAGAGAAACACCGTTGAACGATTTAAAAGAGATATTGCGTCAGTTGAATTAAATGGCTTGAATGAGATAACAGCCTTGAAATAGGTTGAACGGATCTTGAATGAAAAGATGAGTCTTCTGAGATATCTTCAGCACTCCAGATAACATGAATAGCAAGAGGTGGATGATTAAGAGATGCACCGACATGAAAAAGCATTTGAAACGAGGAAGGTATATGATCAAGAAAGCTTGACTTGAATCCACCGGAGAAGAAAAGAATGAAGAATGATAAACTTGAAGCTCCATTAGTATCTTCCTGAAAATCACCGGATAAGGATATTGACGGAAAAAATGAAGAAACTTCCAATCAATAAAATGGATACTTGATTAAGACATATGATTCCTTGAATGAAAAGGTGGGAGGGTGGGAAAAACAAAGACAACTTGGAACGGATGAAACAAGCACCATTGAGAAAACTTAGAGTTGATCTTGCGGATGTTGAAATGATTGGATTTACTTGAGGAGAAACACGCCGGTTGAAAAGGATTGACATGATAATCTCGATTATCATGAAGGATTAGTATTCACATAGAAATGTAATAACACCACTTAGGAAAGGTATGGAATCAACACTTGACATTGAAGCAACTCGAATACCACAACTCAAAACAAAAACAAAGGATTGGCTTGCAAAATAAGCCGGAAACATATCGTATCATGTGTCTGTTCGAAAGAATCCCTACGTGATACTTGAATTCCCACTTATAAACTCCCGAAACTTTTTGGTTATGCAATCAGGTGTTGGGGATACGGGGGAAGCATAATATCTCACCCAAACTTGCAATACCTACATCCAGCTGTATCCATCCTTCAACACATAACCAAGAAACCTTCGGAAATCGTGTACCTCAACCTTCGAAAAGCATCCGTTATACTAGTTATGGCAATACCCCCGAACTCCCGCCCCAGTACTGGGTGGCATCGAGGTTATCTCACCAACAACTGCATAAAAGAGATTTTCGATGTCGGCGAACTCAGGTATTCCAGAATAGCAACGATAAAATTGTGACGACAACACCTCGGAGCTCAACTCCCCGGGACACTGCCACAACCCCTAAATGTCAGGAGGCACCAAGAACAATGTTCTCGTCACAAGACTATCGGAACGATTCCAAGATACCCGTGTGATCCTAAATTTTTTTAGTGAAATTTGAGGAGAGAAGAGTCAAAACTTCTACGTCAGGAGGCCTCACCAGAGCGACGAAAGGACTAGGGAGTAAAAAGAATCCTACTCTCCGATATATATAATCCTAAGACTCAAAACATTTTGTTCTGGACTCAACAACGTCAGCGATTCGATCAAGCAGGGGGCTCCTAAGTCGGGGAAGGCTCTGATACCAACTTGTAACACCCACAATGTGGCTATATCTCCCTCGTGTCGGGGAACGACTTAGAGGCATAGCCGCATGGTACGCATGTCGCAATAGGGGTAATCTTTACCCATCCCATGTACTGAATAAGAAAGGGATAAAGAGTCGGCTTACAATCGCCACTTCACACAACACATAAATAGATCATACATCATCCAAGGTACAACCAAAGGTCCGACTACGGAACCAAAATAAAAGAAGTCAACCCCTAATGCTAGATCCCCGATCGTCCTAACTGGGCACCACTACTGATCAATAGGAAATGAAACAAAACAACGATCAAGATCTTCATCGAGCTCCCACTTGAGCTGGGTTGCGTCACCTGCACTGGTATCATCGGCACCTGCAACTGTTTGGAAGTATCTATGAGTCACGAGGACTCAACAATCTCACACCCGCGAGATCAAGACTATTTAAGCTTATGGGTAGGATAGGGTAATGAGGTGGAGCTGCAGAAAGCACTAAGCAAATATGGTGGCTAACATACGCAAATCAGAGCGAGAAGAGAAGCAACGCAACGGTCGAGAAGCTAGAAGTGATCCTGAAACAACTTACGTTCAAGCATAACACAAGAACCATGTTCACTTCCCGGACTCCGCCGAAAAGAGACCATCACGGCTACACACGCGGTTGGTGCATTTTAATTAAGTTAAGTGTCAAGTTCTCTACAACCGGACATTAACAAATTCTCATTTTCCACATAACCGTGGGCATGGGTTTTGAAAGTTCAAACCCTGCAGGGGTGTCCCAACTTAGCCCATCACAAGCTCTCATGGTCAACAAAGGATATTCCTTCTCCCGGGAAGACCCGATCAGTCTCAGAATCCCGGTTAAAAGACATTTCGGCAATGGTAAAACAAGGCCAGTAAGACCACCCAATGTGCAGACATCCCGATAGGAGCTGCACATATCTTGTTCTCAGGGCAACATCGGATGAACACTACGTACAACTAAAGCCAGCCCTCGTGTTTCCCCGAGGTGGCGCCGCAAGTGGATCTGGTTCGGACCCACACTTAGAGAAGCACTAGCCCAGGGGGTTTAAAATAAAGATGACCCTCGGGAGCGCGACTCCCAAGGGAAAAGTAGGTGGTGGTGAGGCAAATGGTAAAACCAAGGTTGGGACTTGCTGGAGGAGTTTTATTCAAAGCGAACTGTCAAGGGGTTTGTCGGTGTCAAAACCGGCGGATCTCGGGTAGGGGGTCCCGAACTGTGCGTCTAGGCTGGATGGTAACAGGAGGCAAGGGACACGAAGTTTTACCCAGGTACGGGCCCTCTCGATGGAGGCAAAACCCTACGTCCTGCTTGATTAATATTGATGATATGGGTAGTACAAGAGTAGATCTACCACGAGATCGGAGAGGCTAAACCCTAGAAGCTAGCCTATGGTATGATTGTTGTTCTGTATCTTGTCCTACGGACTAAAACCTCCGGTTTATATAGACACCGGAGAGGGTTAGGGTTACACAAAGTCGATTACAATGGTAGGAGATCTGCATATCCATATCGCCAAGCTTGCCTTCCACGCTAAGGAAAGTCCCTTCCGGACACGGGACGAAGTCTTCAATCTTGTATCTTCATAGTCCAGGAGTCCAGCTGAAGGTATAGTCCGGCCATCCGGACACCCCCTAATCCAGGACTCCCTTAGTAGCCCCTGAACCAGGCTTCAATGACGACGAGTCCGGCGCGCAGATTGTCTTCGGCATTGCAAGGCGGGTTCCTCCTCCAAGTACTTCATAGAAGATTTTGAACACAAAGATAGTGTCTGGCTCTGCAAAATAAGTTATTGCCATAGAGAGAATAATATTTACACAAATCTAATCTGCTGACGTATTCCGTAGTGTGACACACCACGGCCAAGCCTTTATCCGAGTTGTTTCATTATCCCACCTCAGCGCCTCATGCGAGGCGCTTTCCTTGGCACGTCTTGTTAAAGCAGAGATCGTGTCCCCTTATTCCGGGATTCTCATCAATATGGGCGTGGGTAACCCAACCGCGCCATTGATTACGGCGCTTGGAGATAAGCGAGTTTTACCAGGCTGGTGGGGACACGTAGTTGCGTCCACCCATATAAGGGGATAAGGATCCACCTTTTTACCTACGCCTTCTTCCTCCCTTGCTTATCCATTCTCGCACACTCAAGCTCCAGTGCCCAAGTCCGCACTCCCCACCTCAACCTTCTCCAGCCATGTCCGGAGTGGGAGGCAAGTGGATGGTCTCCTCCGTCACGGAGGGACACATCAAAAAACTGAGGAAGGCCGGATACTTGTCTAACGACATCGCGTACCGGCTTCCTGAAAAGGGGCAGCTCATCCCCACCCCTAGGCCCCATGAGAGGGTGGTGTTCCTCCCCCATTTCCTCCGCGGACTGGGCTTCCCTCTCCACCCATTTGTCTGGGGGCTCATGTTCTACTATGGCCTGGATTTCCATGATCTGGCCCCGAACTTTGTCCTCAACATCTCGGCGTTTATCGTCGTGTGTGAGGCTTTCCTCCGCATCCGCCCCCATTTCGGCCTATGGCTCAAGACTTTCAATGTCAAGCCGAAGGTGGTGCGCGGCAACCAGGCGGAGTGCGGAGGCGCCATGGTGGGCAAGATGCCCAACGTCTTATGGCTCGAGGGCTCCTTTGTGGAGACCCTGAAGGGGTGGCAATCGGGGTGGTTTTACATCACCGAGCCGCGCGACCCCGAATGGGTCGCAGCCCTCGAGTTTCGATCCGGACCCCCTACGCGGCTCACCTCCTGGAAGGAGACGGGCCTGTCGTGGGGTAAAAAAGGAGAGCTGACCGGACTCCAAACATGCGTCCAAACCCTGGTGGACAAGAAGCTCAAACTTGTCAACGTAGTCCAGGTTATGCTCATCCGCCTGATCCTCCCATGTCAACAATGGGCTTTCAACCTGTGGGAGTTCGACCCGGCGCGGCACCGAACTCTGAGCAGGATCTTCGACACGACGTACGAAGATGCCTGGAAGGTGCTTTTCAAGGGCGCCGAGGCCCCCGCATCCGCTACCGAGGATCGCGGATTCAGCACGCAGCGTCACGCTTGTGCGGTAAGCTGTTTTTTTCCTTTTACAGGGTATTAGTTTTTCATAGTTTGACTCCATGCGGGATCTAAGCTCCCTTACCTTTGACAGGATTGGCAGGAGACGTCCGGACAGATCAACTCTCCGGCTCCTTTGCCCGAAGGCCCAGCGGACGCTCGTTTGGCGAAGCTGCTGGTTCCGGCACCCTATGTGGTGCCGGAGAATAAGGCCACAAAGAAGGCCACGGAGACTCGAAAGAGTGCCCGGCGCCAGGAGGTGTCGGATCCATCATCCGACGGTTCCGAGGCGCATTCCTCCCGTGAAGACGAGGAGGAAGAAGAAGAGACCTCTCCCCCTCCAGCGGGAGGAGAGAAGAAAAGGAAGGCCGCCCTCTCTGGGGAGGCCGGAGGGTCCAAGAAGGGGAGAACCCTTCCCCCGAACTACTCCACCGACGCCGACGACAGCGGAGAAGAGTGGCCGCTCGGGGCCAAGCCCCTGGCGAAATCGTAAGTATCCGGATACCAGAATAATTCATAGTATTCCTTTATTGCACAACTTTCCCTTATGTCGAACACGATTATGCAGCCCACCCAAAGACCGGCTCGACCCATCGTCGAGCGGTTCACTGGACTCGTCGGATGTGAATTCGCTTCCGACGGCTTCCTTGCCCCCCGCCCTACGGACGACACCAAAGTGTTGTCCCAACATGTTCCAAGCCGGGAGGAGGTGGTCCTGGAGGCGCCGCAAGGCGACCTTCCGGACTCCAGGAGTAAAGGGGATGAAACCCCCAGGGCTCCAGAGTCCGGCGGGGGACCTCCTTCCAAGAGGAGCAAGCCCACCGTGCTGGTGACCCCCGTCCAACCGGAGGCGCCGAACAATCTGTTGGAGGCGCTCCAAGGCGCCTCCATCGACAAGGAGCACCGCACCATTATGAGTGCGGTGGTCCAGAAGGTTCAGTCCGCCAATAGCGGACTGACTGAAGCTTGTACTAGCCTTTTAATAGGCTTTGAGGTAAGTAAAGAATGTGTAAATAATATTACCGCATAGACAGCAGCCCCTGATGCTCTGTTTGGCGTTTGGGGAGAAAAGCCAAATAGAGGATCAAATAAAATTCGCAGGAATCTAACGAAAAGGAGTCAATATGCGTATGCAGGCTTCTCTGCTTGCGTCCGCCGCACTGACTGCGGAAGTGGACACGCTAAAGCAGAACCTCGAGCGGTCCGAGCAAGAGCTCGGGCGTGCCAAGAAGCGGCTCGAGGACAATGAAGGTAAGAAATACCTTGTTCAAATATATAAAAAGGTGTAATTGCAAAAAATGACAGGATTATCGTGGCTATTGTAGGGGCCACGTCTGAGGTGGCGACCCTTAAGCAAGCGCCGGTCGAGGCCGAGAAGAGGGCGGCCATGGAGCGCACCGAGCGGGAGAAGTATGAGGCCGAGGTTGGCAAGGTGCGGCAAGAGCTCCAGGCTCTCATGGAAAAACATGAGAGTTTGGAGCTTGACTCAAAGACGCGAGCGTCCGAGCTTGCGTCGGCTATTGAAAATGCCAAGTCTGCCAAGGCCGAATCCCAGAAGACCCTCCAGGAGTTGGATGAGGTGAAGAAGATAGCAGCAGGTAAGGCATTCTTTATGCAAAGCAAACACATAAACGTGAGTTACTTGTTACTTACCCGAATCCGGAGCTCTCCAGGAGCGTTCGCAGATCTTCCCCGGAGTGTGTCCGATGCCGCCGCATTCTATCGAGCCGAGGAGGGCATCTCGATAGAGAAGGTGTTCTGGTCTCAGTATGCTGAAGCCGGACACCCCGTGCCCCTGAGCGACCAGTTGAAGCAACTGGTCGAGCTCCACAAGGCGGCCGAACAGGCCATGAAGGGCCTCATAGTTCGGCTGTGGCCTGGAGAGGCTCTGCCTGGGAGCTATTTCGGACTGGTGCGGCGGCTGGTGGAGGCCTGTCCGAGGCTCGAAGTCATCAAGCACTCCGTCTGCATTGAAGGTGCCCGTAGGGCCCTTGCCCATGCTAAGGTGCACTGGGGGCAAGCTAGATGCTGAGAAGCTTGCGAAGGACGGGCCACCGCCGGGAAAAGAGCATCGCAAGCCCGAGAATTACTATAAGGATGTTCTAAAGGGTGCCTGCCTTGTGGTGGATGAATGTTCCAAGGATGTAGTTTTTGAGTAAAACTCGCTCGTTTTCTCCTGTGCGCTGAAAACTTGTTCATATGCACTAAGCAATGCTGTTGGAATTTAAAATATTACCTTCTGTGCGGCTGTTTATCAATTCTGAGAGATGGCGAGTCGTCGGCTTCTGCCCCCGTGCCGCTAGTGCTGGGGTGTTCGGGGATAAACCTGAGCGCTCTTTTTCCCATGTTTGGGTCCTTCGAGGGAGGCGCTCAGCCCAACGAACAAGGCAATCGGACTATAATGCATGAACACTCTCACTTAGCCATAGAATTCAATAA
The DNA here is from genome assembly GCF_056163025.1 of Triticum urartu. Classification (NCBI taxonomy): domain Eukaryota; kingdom Viridiplantae; phylum Streptophyta; class Magnoliopsida; order Poales; family Poaceae; genus Triticum; species Triticum urartu. The sequence goes on from NC_141874.1 coordinate 473,296,676, forward strand.
TTTTAAATTTCGGCGAAGCTCAAAGTGCAACTATCCCTAGGTGGTTTTGGTAATTCATAACAACATATAGCTCATTGAGCTAATGCTATTCCAAGATGATTATTTCAGGAAAGCTCAATGATTGGCATGGCATGGATGTGAAAGTGGAACCCTCAAAATGCTAAGGACAAAGGATTGGCTCAAGCTCAAAAGCTCAAGACTCTTCATTTTATATTTTAGTGATCCAAGATCACATTGAGTCTTTAGGAAAAGCCAATACTATCAAGGAGTGATGAGGTGTTGCTTAATGAGCCTCTTGCTTCATGTGCTTAGTGATATGCTCCAAAACCCTCAACTACTTTCCCATATCCACATATGACCTAAACCCTAAGCCAAACTCGGTCCTACCGATTCTTCCTATCCGGTGCCACCGAGTTTCACTTGTCATAAGCCACTGCCAAACCCTAGCAATTCGGTTCTACCGATAGGGATCTCGGTCTCACCAAGATGGGATTGCAAACTCTCTGTTTCCCTTTCGTAACTTTTCGGTCTCACCGAAAGAGCGAATCGGTCCCACCGAGATTGCAATGTAAACTCGGTGTTTCCCCTTTGTAACTTTTCGGTCTCACCGAAAGAGCAAATCGGTCCCACCGAGTTTGCCTGACCAACTCTCTGGTTAGCTAATTACCAAATTCGGTCTCACCGAGTTTGTGTAATCGGTCTCACCGAGATTACGTTATGCCCAAACCCTAACCATATCGGTCCTACCGAGTTGCATGTCAGTCCCACCGAAAATCTCTAACAGTCACTAGGTTTACCATTTCGGTCCGACCGAGATTGTTGATTCGGTCCCACCGAGATTGGAAAACTGTGTGTAACGGTTAGATTTTGTGTGGAGGCTATATATACCCCTCCACCTCCTCTTCATTCGAAGAGAGAGCCATCAGAACACATACACAATTCCTACTCATATGTTCTGAGAGAGAACCACCTACTCATGTGTTGAGGCCAAGATATTCCATTCCTACCATATGAATCTTGATCTCTAGCCTTCCCCAAGTTGCTTTCCACTCAAATCTTCTTTCCACAAAATCCAAATCCTATGAGAGAGAGTTGAGTGTTGGGGAGACTATCATTTGAAGCACAAGAGCAAGGAGTTCATTACCTACACACCATTTGTTACTTCTTGGAGAGTGATGTCTCCTAGATTGGCTAGGTGTCACTTGGGAGCCTCTGACAAGATTGTGGAGTTGAACCAAGGAGTTTGGAAGGGCAAGGAGATCGCCTACTTTGTGAAGATCTACCGCTAGTGAGGCAAGTCCTGTGTGGGCGATGGCCATGGTGGGATAGACAAGGTTGCTTCTTCGTGGACCCTTTGTGGGTGGTTGCTTCTTCATGGACCCTTCGTGGGTGGAGCCCTGTGTGGACTCGCGCAACCGTTACCCTTTGTGGGTGGAGCCCTCCGTGGACTCGCGCAACCGTTACCCTTTGTGGGTTGAAGTCTCCATCAACGTGGATGTAGGATAGCACCACCTATCCGAACCACGGGAAAAACATCCGAGTCTCCAATTGCGTTTGAATTCTCCAAACCCTTCCCTTTATATTCTTGCAAGTTGCATGCTTTACTTTCCGCTGCCAATATACTCTTTGCATGCTTGCTTGAATTGTGTGATGATTGCTTGACTTGTCCTAAAATAGCTAAAATCTGCCAAGAACTAAAATTGGGAAAAGGTTAAGTTTTTATTTGGTCAAGTAGTCTAATCACCCCCCCTCTAGACATACTTTCGATCCTACAAGTGGTATCAGAGCTTTGGTCTCCATTTGGTTTGATCTCCATAGCTTTTGGTGGTCATAGCCTTGGTTTCACAACCTAGGAGAGTATGGCGTCTAGCGAGGGAAATTATCACTGTAGAGGTCCCTACTTTGATGGTACTAATTTTGCTAGTTGGAAGCATAAAATGAAAATGCATATTCTTGGACATAACCCCGCCGTTTGGGCCATTGTGTGTGTTGGTTTGCAAGGTGACTTCTTTGATGGGAAAGAACCAAACCGTGAAGCTACCGCGGATGAGTTGAAGATGTTGCAATACAATGCTCAAGCTTGTGATATTCTCTTCAACGGATTGTGCCCCCGAAGAATTCAACAAAATCAGCCGTCTTGAGAATGCGAAGGAAATTTGGGACACTTTGATTGATATGCACGAAGGTACCGACTCCGTCAAGGAATCCAAGTTGGATGTGCTTCAAAGTCAACTTGATAAGTTCAAGATGAAGGATGGTGAAGGTGTCGCTGAAATGTACTCTAGGCTTGCTCTCATCACAAATGAGATTGCCGGCTTAGGAAGTGAAGAGATGACCGATAGATTCATCATCAAGAAGATTCTAAGAGCCTTGGATGGAAAATATGATACCGTGTGCAGATTGATCCAAATGATGCCCAATTACAAAGATCTCAAGCCAACGGAGGTGATTGGAAGAATTGTTGCTCATGAGATGTCACTTAAGGATAAAGAGGAACTTCACAACAAATCAAGTGGTGCCTATAAAGCCTCATGTGAAGCCCCTACATCATCAAGTGAGAAACAAGACTTCAATGAAGAATTGAGCTTAATGGTGAAGAACTTCAACAAGTTCTACAAGAGTAGAAGCAAAGGTAGAAGCTTCAAGTCAAGGTCCTACAATGACAAAAGATCTTCTAGTCGAGAGCGAAACTGCTACAGTTGTGGAAGACCCGGACACTATTCAAATGAGTGTACGGCTCCCTACAAGAGAAGAGAAGATTCTCCAAAAAGAAGAAGCAAAGAATCACCACCAAGAGAGAGAAGGAGTAGAGATGATCGTTATGAACGAAGATACTCACGGAGAAGCAAGGATTCGGAAAGGAAGGAAAAATCATCAAGGAGCTACACAAGACGAAGACATCAAGCTCATGTTGGTGAATGGGTATCCGACTCCGACTCCGACAGCCACTCTGAGAGAAGTTATCACTCCGACTCCGAAGATACTCAAAATGAAGGTGTTGCCGGTCTAGCACTTGTGTCAACCAACTCCTACGACATATTTGACTCACCAAATGAAGGAATTGGAAGATGCTTCATGGCCAAAGGTCCTAAGGTAACACACCCCGAGTATGATGATTTCAATAGTGATGAAGATGACTTGTTAGGTGATGATTTGCTTGTTGACAACTCTAGTGATGAATACTATGATGAAATGTCAATTAATCATGCTAATCAAGATAAAACGAATGACAATGATAAGGAAAAGATTGAGGCTCTAACTAAAGAACTAAACACTCTTAAGTTAGCTCATGAAACTATCTTCGAAGATCATCAAGAACTTTTAAGATCTCATGAGAATTTACGCTTTGAAAAGCTCAATCTTGAGCAAGAGCATGAGTTCTTAAAAGCAATCAATGATGATCTCCGCAAGAAAAGTTCTTCTTACATTGCCAAGCGTTTACTCTTATCCACTTACATGCCTCAAGTCAAGTCTAGTAACAAGAACAAGAAAGATTCTTCCTCTAGCAGTAACAATGATCATGCTAAATCCAATATTGTTGCTTCTAGTAGTTCTCTTGATTCCACTAATGATTCTCTTAGCCAAGTTACACTTGAGAAAGAAAATAGCTTATTGAAGGGAATTATAGAGAAAGGAGTGTACAAAAGCCTTGCCGGGAGCAAGCAATTCGAGGAAATTGTGCACAAGCAAGGAATGCACCGGAAGAATCAAGGTGTTGGTTTTGAACGAAAGTTCAATGCCAATGGAGTTGAGTGGGAAGAAGATCAATACCCCAAGACAAAGTTTGTTCCTCAACAAGAGAAGTATGATACTTCTTTCAAGGGGACACAAGCTCAAGATGATCTTCCACCACAAGACTACAAGCAAAAAGGCAAGGACAAGCTTCAAGAGGAAATTGACGCATTTGAAGAAGCTCCTAAGACCTTAGTCAAGTGGATTCCCAAGACTACTTCAAGTTCCACTTCATCAAGTATGACTACAACTCCAAGGATTCCCATCAAGATGATGTGGATCCAAAAGAAGAAGAACTAGAGAGTTCTTGAGGGTGACTCCGCCAACATACTTCACTCTTATCATTTTGGCAAGAACAAGTGCAATCAACTTCCACATCCTGCACTAGTTCAAGGAGTCACAAACCCTTTTGTTGGTAAGACAAGGGACAAGGTAACCTAAAAGTTTTCATGGACATCATCTTGTGTGTGCATCACTCTATGTCTATGGATATCCTTGTTTGTTCCTTGTGGGACTAACCCATGTAGGTATTGAAAGTGCAATTCACTCAAATGGATAGCTCCAAGTGATCTACATCAACATTGAGCATCCACATCTTCAACATCTACATGAAGTCATCATCGACAAAACCCAAGGTTAGTTCATCCCTCTTAAGGGGGGTATCACATCTAGGGGGAGCTTTACTCTAAGACTTGAGCTAAAGCAACTCTAAAGATGTGAACACAACAATGCTTTATGTAAAAGTGGTAACCCCATTTGAGCTTAAACGATGAGTATGACCTATGATCAAGTGTTCTCACTTGACTCCTAAGTCAATATACTCATATATAGATGACCTAGTCATCGCAAATTGCTTGATAGTTGCTAGAATTGGTTGTGCATGCCTTGTCACATATTTCATTTGCCATCTTATTGTGTGAGCATGCTAGTTGCATATTTTACTCATTCGAGGACATCCACTTGTTGTTTTGATTGTTTGGTTTTATTTTCTTTTGCCAAGTGGATGGACAAGAATTCCTAAGAACCTCCTCTAGCTATCTATGCTTTTCTCGTCTCAAACTCTATTCATGTTGCATCACAAAATTTGATCAAGTCAGATTCGAACCACTCTGTGTGAGGAGCACTCGGAGTCCCCGATTCGTCATAGACTTAAACTTCCAAAACCTCTTTATGATTCTCGTTCTGACCGATACCCCACTTTCGGTCCTACCGAGATCATTAAGTTGATCTAGGTTTTCGATCTCGGTGCAACCGATTTGAACCGTTCGGTCACACCGAGTTTCAGTAACTGCCTGCAGTTATGAATCTCGGTGCCACCGAGTTGTTCCACTCGGTCACACCGACAGGGTCGGGCTATATATAGTCACGGGCAAAATTTTGGAAATTTCTCCGAAACCCTTCGCCCACGCGATAGCCTGCTCTGCCAACGTGGTCTCCGGATCGTCTCCTCATCACCAGCCGCCTCCAGTCGCTGGTCTCCGTCGCCGTCAACGGGAATTCTACCCCGCCGTTGCCGTCGTAGCGAGTCTCCGCCGAACTAGGGTATGGACTCGATCTTTGTGCTATTCTCCAATATGATTCTTAGCACATTGTGATCATCATGATTCTTGCCACGATTGAAACACTCCTATCCAGTCAATGCGCTCGTAGATTAGGTTTGATTCGAAAATTTTAGGGTTAGGTTTCCGCCGAAACCATCTCGGACCCACCGAGTTGAAAAACTCGGTCCCACCGATTTGGCCTATGCCATTGCACAAGTGAGACTCAGTCTGACCGAGAATTACTTATCGGTGTGCCCGATTTTGGAAAACTGTGAAATCCTAGCAGTCTCGGTGCCACCGAACTGTGACTCGGTCTGACCGAGTTCACTAGTTTAGGTGCCAAAACTACTTTGGTATCACCGAGTTTGAAAATCGGTAGATCCGAGATGATTTCAGTGGGAAACTAAAACTAAGTTTTTGGATCATTCTTGTGCAAAAATCTCTGCATTTTGTGATGCTCATCTATTCTACCTCATCTATAAACTGTTCAGAGGGTCAGCAGTCAGCTTGTTCAACATGTCAGATCAGAGTGACAGCCAGAATGTGTCAGAACAGCAAGTGGTGATGAGTGAGGTCACTAGTCCCTCCAGCTCTTCAGATGATGGCAGCAGAAGTACCCCAAGCAATCTGCCAAAAGCTGCCACTAAACAAAGGAAGAAGAGAACTTCTGATTCTGAAGATGAAGATTATGTGGCAGAGGAAGAGGCCACATCAAAGAGAGTTGAGCCAGCTCAAGGCACAAAGCCAGGACTGAAGATCAAAAGGCCAGCAGGCAGGCAGCCTATGTCAAAGGCCAGAGCTTCAACTGAAAGGCCTGCACCCAAAGAGCCAGTTGTTGCTGAAGGCAAGAAGAGGAAGGAAAGGGTCAAGAAGACCATAGCCAGAGTGCTTGGAAAGGCTTCCATTATGGAAGAGGAAGAGGAAGAAGAGGTTGCTGCACCAGCACCTAAGGCACCCAAGCTAATGGGTGATGCTATCAAATCAGGGGCTACTGCATCTAAGCCCAAGGCTGCATCAAAGGTCAAGACAGCACCAAGAGAAATACAAGGAGCATACCTGCTGCTGAAAAGAACAAGGCCCCAGTGCCTGAAGCTGCTGAAGAAGAGGAAGAGAATGTTCTGAGAAAACTCAAGCCCAAGGTCCCAGACCACAATGATGCTCATCCTATGGCTGAGGACATGAAGCTCAGGAGAGACTCAGGGCTGAGGAAGTGGAGAGAAGCAGATCCATATGCTTCAAGGAGAAGGACTGCTGTGGATTACAGATTTCACACCAAGGAACAGCAGGACTTCTATGAGATAGTACTGCTTGACAAGAAGCCTATTGTTTGTGACATGAGATGGGTCGACTGGACCTACATGAAGGAAAATGAGGAACACTACCCTGGAGTGTATGACAGCTTTAGTGCGTGTGGAGTTGCAGACTTTGTTGGACAGAAGCTCACAAAGTGGAACGAGGAGCTTATCATGCAATTCTACTCCACAGCACACTTCTACCCAGATGGAAGGATCACATGGATGTCTGAAGGTACGAGGTACCAATCAACTGTTGAGGAATGGGCAAAGTTGATTAATGCCCCAGAGGAGCAAGCAGATGACTTGGACATTTATGCTAAGAAGAAGATGGATCATAACTCAATGTCCAATATGTACAAGGAAATTCCCAATGAAGCTCTTGATACTTTCAAGTTTGGGTCTGTGCACTATCTTCTGTCAGGGCTGCCTACTATAAATTGGATATTGAGGCACACTCTCTTGCCCAAGTCTGGAGATCACAAGATGATCAGAGGCCATGCAATCAACTTGCTACATGTATTTGATGTGTCACAGAAATTCAAGGTCATGAGCCTCATAGTAGAGACTATCAAGAGGACTGCAGCAGATCAGAAGAGGAGCTGTGGTTATGCCCCTCAAATTCAGGAGCTCATTAACTCCAAGATGGGCACGGGCATATACTTGTTGGACAAGGAACACTTGCCCATCCATCCAGATTTTTAGGACAATCAAGTAGTCATGACTGAGAATGAGCCATCATCTGCCCAAGCACAAGCCAAGAAGGAGAAGGCAAGGAAGGAGAAAGCTGCCAAGATGCCAACTCAAGAGGAGGCATCTGAGTATTTCTTGAAGACCAAACAAGAGCAGCTTGGTTACCTAATTGCATCCACCCTGCGGATTGAGAAAGGACTAGCCACCCTAAATCAAAACCAGGCAAGCCTAGAGAGAATCATGGAACAAAATTTCTATGACTTGGATGTCAAGGTGACAGAGATTCAGACTTCAGTGGAGCAGCTCCAGGATGACATGCAGGAGAGGAGAGGCAGGACTGCCACTCATGCCTTTGCCAGAGTGCCACGAGGTCCGAGGTCGTCTGTCGTGCCAGTTGCTGACACCAGAGCCACCACTTCAGCACCAGCTACAGCCTCAGTTCCACCAGCTCCAGCATCTACTTCAGCTCCAACTCCAGCGTCTACTTCAGCGTCTACAGAATCCTTCGTCCTTGGAGTGATCCGGACTCCACCACCACCTGAAGATCAAGCCTGAGCGTCGACTTAGCACTATGCATTTTTCTAGGAACTTTTTGGTAAATTGTTGCCAAAGGGGGAGAAAATTGTATAGATCATAGGCTTCGAGAGAGAGAGAGAGAGTGTTGCTTTTCTGTCTTGCTTTATTTGGTGGTTTTTCAAACTTGTTTGATTTTGAGTACTTGAGATACTATGTCATTGCTTGTGAGACATTGATGATCATGTGTTTGATCATAAGCTACACTTGATGCTTGCTTAATGCTATTATCTTATCTATCTTATGTGATCATTCACTATTCTTGGTGATGAGTGCATGTATTTCATTCTTATCATTTTAAGCGCTCCACCAAGATGTATGTGACATGGAAGAATAACCCATGACTCTAACTCCTTGTGCATTTGCAGTCCAAAGCAAATTTTAAATATGCACAAACTTAGGGGGAGCTCTTACTTATCACATACTTCTCAAAGCGACGATATATTTCATGCTTATTATCATTTGTCGAAGCTTTGATCTATATGTTGTCATCAATTACCAAAAAGGGGGAGATTGAAAGTGCAACTATCCCTAGGTGGTTTTGGTAATTCATAACAACATATAGCTCATTGAGCTAATGCTATTCCAAGATGATTATTTCAGGAAAGCTCAATGATTGGCATGGCATGGATGTGAAAGTGGAACCCTCAAAATGCTAAGGACAAAGGATTGGCTCAAGCTCAAAAGCTCAAGACTCTTCATTTTATATTTTAGTGATCCAAGATCACACTGAATCTTTAGGAAAAGCCAATACTATCAAGGAGGGATGAGGTGTTGCTTAATGAGCCTCTTGCTTCATGTGCTTAGTGATATGCTCCAAAACCCTCAACTACTTTCCCATATCCACATATGACCTAAACCCTAAGCCAAACTCGGTCCTACCGATTCTTCCTATCCGGCGCCATCGAGTTTCACTTGTCATAAGCCACTGCCAAACCCTAGCAATTCGGTTCTACCGATAGGGATCTCGGTCTCACTGAGATGGGATTGCAAAATCTCTCTTTCCCTTTCGTAACTTTTCGGTCTCACCGATAGAGCGAATCGGTCCCACCGAGATTGCAATGTAAATTCAGTGTTTCCCCTTTGTAACTTTTCGGTCTCACCGAAAGAGAAAATCGGTCCCACCGAGTTTGCCTGACCAACTCTCTGGTTAGCTAATTACCAAATTCGGTCTCACCGAGTTTGTGTAATCGGTCTCACCGAGATTACGTTATGCCCAAACCCTAACCATATCGGTCCTACCGAGTTGCATGTCAGTCCCACCGAAAATCTCTAACGGTCACTAGGTTTACCATTTCGGTCCGACCGAGTTTGTTGATTCGGTCCCACCGAGATTGGAAAACTGTGTGTAACGGTTAGATTTTGTGTGGAGGCTATATATACCCCTCCACCTCCTCTTCATTCGAAGAGAGAGCCATCAGAACACATACACAATTCCTACTCATATGTTCTGAGAGAGAACCACCTACTCATGTGTTGAGGCCAAGATATTCCATTCCTACCATATGAATCTTGATCTCTAGCCTTCCCCAAGTTGCTTTCCACTCAAATCTTCTTTCCACCAAATCCAAATCCTATGAGAGAGAGTTGAGTGTTGGGGAGACTATCATTTGAAGCACAAGAGCAAGGAGTTCATTACCTACACACCATTTGTTACTTCTTGGAGAGTGGTGTCTCCTAGATTGGCTAGGTGTCACTTGGAAGCCTCCGACAAGATTGTGGAGTTGAACCAAGGAGTTTGTAAGGGCAAGGAGATCGCCTACTTCGTGAAGATCTACCGCTAGTGAGGCAAGTCCAGTGTGGGCGATGGCCATGGTGGGATAGACAAGGTTGCTTCTTCGTGGACCCTTTGTGGGTGGTTGCTTCTTCGTGGACCCTTCGTGGGTGGAGCCCTGTGTGGACTCGCGCAACCGTTACCCTTTGTGGGTGGAGCCCTCCGTGGACTTGTGCAACCGTTACCCTTTGTGGGTTGAAGTCTCCATCAACGTGGATGTAGGATAGCACCACCTATCCGAACCACGGGAAAAACATCCGTGTCTCCAATTGCGTTTGAATTCTCCAAACCCTTCCCTTTACATTCTTGCAAGTTGCATGCTTTACTTTCCGCTGCCAATATACTCTTTGCATGCTTGCTTGAATTGTGTGATGATTGCTTGACTTGTCCTAAAATAGCTAAAATCTACCAAGAACTAAAATTGGGAAAAGGTTAAGTTTTTATTTGGTCAAGTAGTCTAATCACCCCCCCTCTAGACATACTTTTGATCCTACAGAAGCCCCTGGTATTCGGAAGACCGACTTCGGGGCGCTATCCACGCCTTGGCCGGACAGAGCCGGCTCCTCGCCCTAAGCGGCATAAGTGTTTAGGGACTCGAAAAACCTCTCGAACAGCGACCAGCTCTCGCTTCATCATGATAGTCAGTTTTAGCTTTCTCCACTAAGGTGCTCGACCCAGCTCAACTGGGGCACAATCGCAGTGGTTCTCTTAGTGCTACCTTAGCCGATATAGCGGAACATAAGGCACCAAAACATAGGAGCCGGGCAAACCCAACTATTGACCCAAGACATGATTCGGAGCCGATGCATATAATGCTATAAGTTCGGGGTGCCGCACTTGTTAAAGTGTTCGGACTTCTCACACCATATTGAGGGGTACTAAAGCCCCTGGCGTATTTTGGCCGTACCAAAGTGTACAGGTGCAACATGTCATTAAGGAACATATATAAAAAAAGAGTAATGCAAAAATAGACAAAAGCTATGCACTGTTTATTAAAAAGGGCTGCGATCAAAGAAGAACGATACAAATAATGCGACAAGCAAAAGGTTGGACTATTTAACATGTCCGTTCCAGGGGCAAGCTGCGGAATAGTATGCGAAATAGGTATACTGCTTGTGATAGACACCACCTGGGAGTTCCGTAATGCGGCGTGGCTTGTCTGCTTCCCTGGTTCTTGCATCGTTTGTGGGGCAATTGAACTCCCGAACAGGCCTTCCAAAGAGTGGAGTCCTGAAAGTAAGAGAAAATTAAAAAATCGGCAGCCCCTGGTGCGGTTTAAGCCGTGTTTCGGGCGTGCCGTGATGGTGCCCCACCCCCTGTACCCATGGTATTTCTAGAGCGTAGTTATCTACGCGAAGTACTGGTGTCGCATTTTTGCGAGGGCTGGGGTTGGGGCCACATTGCTATGCCTGCTCGGATCGTGCCAAGCGGTCTAGTTGTAGGTTACTCCGGGCGCGCTTGACGGTGTCCGGTCATTTAATGGCCGGACTGGAGAACTGCCTGGAGAGGCTGCTTTGTACTTCCGCTGCAAGGGCCGCCATGTGCTCCTCCGTTCGGAGGGAGCGTTCGGTGTTTCCATTGACCGTCATTACTCTGCGAGGGCCTGGCATCTTGAGCTTAAGGTATGCGTAGTGCGGTACCGCATTGAACTTGGCGAGTGCGGTTCGCTCGAGCAGTGCGTGATAGCCACTGCGGAATGGGACAATGTCGAAGATTAACTCCTCGCTTCGGAAATTATCCGTAGATCCGAAGACCACTTCAAGTGTGACTGAGCTTGTACAGTTGGCCTCTACACCTGGTATTACGCCTTTAAAGGTCGTTTTGGTGGGCTTAATCCTCGAGGGATCTATGCCCATTTTCTGCACTGTATCCTGGTAAAGCAGGTTTAGGCTGCTGCCGCCGTCCATAAGGACTCTAGTGAGATGAAATCCGTCAATAATTGGGTCTAGAACCAATGCGGCGAATCCGCCATGACGGATGCTAGTGGGGTGGTCCCTTCGATCAAAGGTGATCGGGCAGGAGGACCATGGGTTGAACTTTGGGGTGACTGGCTCTACCGCGTATACGTCCCTTAACGCGCGCTTCCGCTCCCTCTTGGGGACGTGGGTTGCATATATCATGTTCACCGTCCGCACTTGTGGGGGAAAACCCTTCTGTCCACTATTGTTCGGCGGCCGGGGCTCTTCGTCGTCATCGCTATGCAGCCCCTTGTCTTCGTTTTTGGCATTTAACTTGCCTGCCTGCTTGAACATCCAACAATCCCTGTTGGTGTGGTTGGCCGGCTTTTCTGGGGTGCCATGTATCTGGCACAAGCGGTCGAGTATTCAGTCCAAACTGGACGGGCCCCTAGGATTCCTTTTGAATGGTTTTTTCTGCTGACCGGATTTAGAGCCTCTGGATCCGGAATTAACTGCCGTATCCTTAGCATTGTCGTGGTTAATGTGGCGCTTTTGCTTGTTGCGACGCGACCTGCCACTACTGTCCCTGGTATCCGAATTACCAGGGTTCTTGGTCATATTGTTGCTACGAGCAAGCCAGCTGTCTTCTCCCGCACAAAAGCGGGTCATGAGTGTCGTGAGTGCTGCCATAGACTTCGGCTTTTCCTGTCCAAGGTGCCGGGCAAGCCACTCGTCACGGATATTGTGCTTGAAGGCTGCTAGGGCCTCGCCGTCCGGAGAGTCGACTATTTGATTTTTCTTTGTTAGGAACTGTGTCCAGAATTGCCTGGCCGATTCATCTGGCTGCTGAATTACGTGACTTAGGCCATCGGCGTCTGGGGGTCGCACATAAGTGCCCTGGAAATTGTTGAGGAATGCGGCTTCTAGGTCCTCCCAACAACTGATTGATCCTGTTGGCAAGCTGTTAAGCCAATGCCGAGCTGGTCCTTTAAGCTTGAGTGGGAGGTATTTGATGGCATGGAAATCATCGCCGCGGGCCATGTGGATATGAAGGAGATAATCCTCGATCCATACCGCAGGATCTATTGTGCCATCATATGATTCGATGTTTACGGGTTTGAAACCCTCGGGGATTTGATGATCCATTATTTCGTCTGTGAAGCATAGTGGGTGTGCGGCGCCTCTGTACTGGGCTATATCACGACGTAGCTCCAATGAGCTTTGTCAACTGTGTTCGGCCCTGCCGAATTTGTGGCCGGTGTGACGGTTACCGTCTCGAGTTGTGGGGCGCCCACGCGATCCGTAGATCGATCTTGTTTGCCTTGCCTTGTCCTCCAACATATCTCGCAGGTCTGGCGCATTTTCCCGTGCCTTGGTACAGGGTGCGGCTTGAGTGGAGGGCCGAGAGGCCTCTCTGTCGCGGACACGAGGTGGCCAGTCGGCCGTATCAAGTGCTTCCTCCTCTAATCGGGGTAGCAACCTGCGCCTTGGGTAACTCTTGGAGGGGCGTTCGAGTTTATGCTCTTCGGCCGCCAGGACTTCAGTCCATCTGTCGACTAGCAAATCTTGATCAGCTCGAAGTTGTGGCTGTTTTTTCTTGAGGCTTCTTGCTGTGGCCATAAGCCTGCGTTGAAAACGCTCTTGCTCGACGGGATCCTCTGGCACGATGAATTCGTCGTCGTCGAGGCTTGCCTCGTCTTCGGAGGGAGGCATATGATTATCGTCCTCGACCTCTCTGTCTGCCGCTCTCTCATGAGGGCTGGTTTCTCCATCCTCCTATGCTGAATCTTGCTGGAGGGGGTTTTCTTCGGCACTCTCCGGAGTATTATTATCTCCCGTACTGGAATCGCCGTATATGTTTTGGCGGGATTTTGAGCGGCGCCGCTGGCGCTGGCGCTTAGGCTATTTCTTGGAGGGGTCATCCTCCGCTGTTCCATCGCCATCTCCTTCTTTTGGGGTGTCCACCATGTATATTTCATATGACAAGGTGGCTTTCCAGGGCCCGATAGGCGCTGGTTCTTCATCGTCTCCTTCATCAGCGTCCATACCGTCGATGTCTTCGGAGTCGAAGTTGAGCATGTCGGTTAAATCGTCGACAGTGGCTACAAAGTGGGTGGTGGGTGGGTTTTGAATTTCTTCATCGTCTGTACCCCAACCTTGCTGACCGTAGTCTGGCCAGGGCTCTCCTGATAAAGAGAGAGACTTTAGTGTCTTCAGAATATCGCCGAAAGGCGAGTGCTGGAAGATGTCCGCGGCAGTAAACTCCATGATCGGCGCCCAATCGGATTCGATCGGCAGGGGCGCGGAGGGTTCGGAGTCCGGAGAGGAGTCCAGCTCCTTGGAGTCACGAGTCTCGCAGAGTGCGGGGCTGATGTTCGGCTCGATTGCCGATGGGATCGCAGCCCCCGAGGCGGCGTCCAACCACCCATCCTCGATCGGCGCAGTTGGCTCCGAATTAAGGGTCGAAGCCGAAGCGGGTGCGGCCTCCAGGGCACTGTTCGGCAGTAGAGCTAGATCATGCTCGTCGTGACAGTGCGGCGCGCTCGGCAGTGGCTCGAATCCGTCGAAGATCAAGTCCCCGCGGATGTCAGCCGTGTAGTTTAAGCTTCCAAATCTGACCTGGCGGCCAGGGGCATAGCTTTTGATCTGCTCTAGATGGCCAAGTGAATCGGCCCGCAGTGTGAAGCCGCCGAAGACGAAGATCTGTCCGGGGAGGAAGGTCCCACCCTGGACTGCATCGCTATTGATGATCGTAGGAGCCATCGAGCCTGACGGCGACGACACAGAGGAACTCTTAATGAGAGCACCAATGTCGGTGTCAAAACCGGCGGATCTCGGGTAGGGGGTCCCGAACTGTGCGTTTAGGCCAGATGGTAAGAGGAGGCAAGGGACACGAAGTTTTACCCAGGTTCGGGCCCTCTCGATGGAGGTAAAACCCTACGTTCTGCTTGATTAATATTGATGATATGGGTAGTACAAGAGTAGATCTACCACGAGATCGGAGAGGCTAAACCCTAGAAGCTAGCCTATGGTATGATTGTTGTTCTGTATCTTGTCCTACAGACTAAAACCCTCCGGTTTATATAGACACCGGAGAGGGTTAGGGTTACACAAAGTCAGTTACAATGGTAGGAGATCTGCATATCCGTATCACCAAGCTTGCCTTCCACGCCAAGGAAAGTCCCTTCCGGACACGGGACGAAGTCTTCAATCTTGTATCTTCATAGTCCAGGAGTCCGGCTGAAGGTATAGTCCGGCCATCTGGACACCCCCTAATCCAGGACTCCCTTAGGGTTCCCATAACACCCAACCGCGTAAGGAACACAAAATCAAGGAACAGAACACCGGTATGACAGAAACTAGGGCGGTAAGAGTGGAACAAAACACTAGGCATAAGGCCGAGCCTTCCACCCTTTACCAAGTATATAGATGCATTAATTAAATAAGAGATATTGTGATATCCCAACATTTCCATGTTCCAACATGGAACAAACTTCAACTTCACCTGCAACTAACAATGACATAAGAGGGGCTGAGCAAAAGCAGTAACATAGCCAAACAAGGGTTTGCTAGGAAAGGTGGGTTAGAGGCTTGACATGGCATTATGGGAGGCATGATATAACAAGTGGTAGGTAGCGCGACATAGTGATAGAGCGAACAACTACCAAGCAAAGATAGAAGTGATTTCGAGGGTATGGTCATCTTGCCTGAGATCCCGCAAGGAAGAAGAACGAGTCCATGAAGAAGACAAACGGACGTAGTCAAACAGATCCTCACAACTCTGAAACGAAACCGAAGCTAACGAGAGAAGTAACCCAGAAAGAAGCAAACAACATGGTAAATAATCATCACATAAACATGGCATGATGCACAACCAAGTATGATGCATGTCTGATTAAATATGCATGGCATGGCAAAGTGCACAAACAAAACTACAAGTTAAGTCGAGCTCAATATGCAACGAGATGTGTCGATGTCAAAACCGGCGGATCTCGGGTAGGGGGTCCCGAACTGTGCGTCTAGGCGGATGGTAACAGGAGGCAGGGGACATGATGTTTTACCCAGGTTCGGGCCCTCTTGATGGAGGTAAAACCCTACGTCCTGCTTGATTAATATTGATGATATGGGTAGTACAAGAGTAGATCTACCACGAGATCAGAGAGGCTAAACCCTAGAAGCTAGCCTATGGTATGATTGTATCTTCGTCCTATGGACTAAAACCCTCTGGTTTATATAGACACCGAAGAGGGCTAGGGTTACACAGAGTCGGTTATAATGGTAGGAGATCTACATATCCATATCGCCAAGCTTGCCTTCCACGCCAAGAAAGTCCCTTCCGGACACGGGACGAAGTCTTCAATCTTGTATCTTCATAGTCCAGGAGTCCGGCCGAAGGTATAGTCTGGCTATCCGGACACCTCCTAATCCAGGACTCCCTCGGTAGCCCCTGAACCAGGCTTCAATGACGACGAGTCCGGCGCGCAGGTTGTCTTCGGCATTGCAAGGCGGGGTCCTCCTCCAAGTACTTCATAGAAGATTTTGAACACAAAGGTAGTGTCCGGCTCTGCAAAATAAGTTTCCACATATTGCCATAGAGAAAATAATATTTACACAAAGCTAATCTGCTGACGTATTCCGTAGCGTGACATCACACCACGGCCAAGTCTTTATTCGAATCGTTTTACTGTCCCACCACAGCGCGTTTAGCGAGGCGGTTTCCTTGGCACGTCTTGTCAAAGCAGAGATCGTGTCCCCTTATTCCGGGATTCTCATCAATACGAGCGTGGGTAACCCAACCGCGCCATTGATTATGGCGCTTGGGAGATAAGCGAGTTTTACCAGGCTGGTGGGGACGCATAGTCGCATCCGCCCATATAAGGGGATAAGGATCCACCTTTTCATCCACGCCTTCTTCCTCCGTTGCCTATCCATTTCCGTGCACTCGAGCTCCAGCGCCCAAGTCCGCACACCCCACCTCAACCTTCTCCAGCCATGTCCGAAGCGGGAGGCAAGTGGATGGTCTCCTCCGTCATGGAGGGACACATAAAAAACTGAGGAAAGCCAGATACTTGTCTAACGACATTACGCACCGGCTTCCCGAAGAGGGGCAGCTCATCCCCACCCCTAGGCCCATGAGAGGGTGGTGTTCCTCCCCCATTTCCTCCGCGGACTAGGCTTCCCTCTCCACCCATTTTTCCTGGGGCTCATGTTCTACTATGGCCTGGATTTCCACGATCTGGCCCCGAACTTTGTCCTCAACATCTCGGTGTTTATCGTCGTGTGCGAGGCTTTCCTCTGCATCCGCCCCCATTTCGGCCTATGGCTCAAGACTTTCAATGTCAAGCCGAAGGTGGTGCGCGGCACCCAGGCGGAGTGCGGAGGCGCCATGGTGGGAAAGATGCCCAATGTCCTATGGCTCGAGGGCTCCTTCGTGGAGTCCCTAAAGGGGTGGCAATTGGGGTGGTTTTACATCACCGAGCCGCGCGACCCTGAATGGGTCGCAGCCCCGAGTTCCGATCCGGACCCCCTACGCGGCTCACCTCCTGGAAAGAACGGGCCTGTCGTGGGGTAAAAAAGGAGAGCTGACCGGACTCCAAACATGCGTCCAAACCCTGGTGGACAAGAAGCTCAAACTTGTCAACGTAGTCCAGGTTATGCTCGTCCGTTGGATCCTCCCGTGTCAACAACGGGATTTCAAACTATGGGAGTTCGACCCGGCGGAGCACCGAACTCTGAGAAGGCTCTTTGACACGACGTACGAAGATGCCTGGAAGGTGCTTTTCAAGGGCGCCGAGGCCCCTGCATCCGCTACCGAGGATCGCGGATTCAGCACGCAGCGTCACGCTCGTGCAGTAAGCTGTTTTTACCTTTTACAGGGTATTAGTTTTTCATAGTTTGACTCCATGCGGGATCTAAGCTCCCTTACCTTTGACAGGATTGGCAGGAGACGTCCGGACAGATCAACTGTCCGGCTCCTTTGCCCGATGGCCCAGCGGACGCTCGGTTGGCGAAGCTGCTGGTTCCGGCACCCTATGTGGAGCCGGAGAAGAAGGCCAAGAAGAGGGCCACGGGGACTCGAAAGAGTGCCCGGCGCCCGGAGGTGTCGGATTCATCATCCGATGACTCCAAGGCGCACTCCTCCCGTGAAGACGAGGAGGAGGAAGAAGAGACCTCTCCCCCTCCAGCGGGGGGAGGGAAGAAAAGGAAGGCCGCCCCAACTGGGGAGGCCGAAGGGTCCAAGAAGGAGAAGACCCTTCCTCCGGACTACTCCACCAACACCGACGACGGCGAAGAGGAGTGGCTGCACAGGGCCAAGCCCCTGGAGAGATCATAAGTATTCGGATACCAGAGTGATTCATAGTATTCGTCCATTGCACAGCTTTTCCTTACGTCGAACATGTTTATGCAGTCCACCCAAAGATCGGCTCGACGTGTCGTTGAGTGGTTCCCTGGATTCGTCGGATGTGAATTCACTTCCGACGGCTACCTCCCCCCACCCTAAGGATGACGCTGAGGTGGCGTCCCAACAGGCTCCAAGCCAGGAGGAGGTGGTCCTAGAGGCGCCGCAAGGCGACCTCCCGGACTCCAGGCGTAAAGGGGATAGAACCCCCAAGGGCTCCAAGTCCGGCCTTGAGCCGGACACCACGTCGGAACCTTCAACGGTTCCGGACTCCGGTAGGCAGCCTCCTTCCAAGAGGAGCAAGCCTACCGAGCCGGCGACCTCCATCCAACCGGAGACACCGGACAATTTGCTGGAGGTGCTTAACGGCGCCTCCATCGACGAGGAGCACCGCACTATTATGAGTGCAGTGATCCAGAAGGTTCAGTCCGCCAAGAGCGGACTGACTGAAGCCTGTGCTAGCCTTCTAACAGGCTTTGAGGTAAGTAAAGAATATGTAAAAATATTACCGCATAGACAGTAGCCCCTGATGCTCTGTTCGGCGTTCGGAAAGAAAAGCCGAATAGAGGATCTAATAACATTCGCAGGAGTCTAACATAATCAAGTCAATATGCGTATGCAGGCTTCGCTGCTGGCCTCCGCCGCACTGACTGCGGAGGTGGATACGCTGAAGCAAAACCTCGCGCGGTCCGAGGACGAGCTCGGCCATGCCAAGAGGCAACTCGAGGAGAAGGAAGGTAAGTAATACCTTGTGCAAGTATATAGAGAAGATGTGGTTGCAAAAAATGACAGGATCAACGTGCTATTATAGGGGCCACGACCGAGGTGGCAACCCTTAAGGAAGCGCTGTCCGAGGCCGAAAATAGAGCGGCCGTGGAGCGCACAGAGAGAGGGAAGCAGGAGGCATGGGTGGAGGAGGTGCAGAAAGAGCTCCAGGCTCTCGTGAAAAAACACGAGAGTTTGGAGCTTGACTCAAAGACGCAAGCATCCGAGCTTGCGGCAGCCCTCGAAAGCACGAAGTCTGCCAAGGCCGAAGCCCAGAAATCCCTCCAAGAAATTGAAGCGATGAAGAAGATAGCGGCGGGTAAGGCATTCATTATGCAAAGCAAGCACGTGAAAGTGAATTACTTGTTACTTACCCGAGTTCGGAGCTCTCCAGGAGCATTCGCAGATTTGCCTCGCAGTGCGTCTGATGCCGCCGCCTACTACCGATTCGAGGAGGGGAGCTTGACGGAGAAGGTGTTCTAGTCTCAGTATGCTGAGGCCGGACACCTGGTGCCTTTGAGCGACCAGCTGAAGCAAATGGTCGAGCTCCACAAGGTGGTCGAACAGGCCATAAAGGGCCTCATAGTTCGGCTTTGGCCTGGAGAGGCTCTGCCTGGGAGCTACTTCGGGCTGGTGAGGCGGCTGGTGGATGCCTGTCCACAGCTTGAAGTAATCAAGTGCTCCGTCTGCATCGAAGGTGCCCGTAGGGCGCTTGCCCGTGCTAAAGTGCACTGGGGCAAGATGGATGTGGAGAAGCTGGTGAAGGACGGGCCGCCGCCGGGCAAGGAGCATCACGTCCCGGAAGCCTATTATGAGGGTGTCCTGAAGGGTGCCCGCATTATAGTGGATGAATGCTCCAAAGATGTAATTTTTGAGTAAACTCGCATTTGTGATCCTGTATGCTGAAAACTTGTTCATATGCGCTAAGCAACGCTTTTGAATTTAAAATATTACCTTCTGTGCAGCCGTTTATCAAATTTGAGAGATGGCGAGTCGTCGGCTTCTGCCCCCATGCCACGAGTGCTGGGGTGTTCGGGATAAACACGAGCGCTCTTTTTCCCATTCTCGGGTCCTTCGAGGGAGGCGCTCAACACAACGAACAAGGCAATCGGACAATAATGCTTCAACACTCTCACTTAGCCATAGAATTCTATAATTTTAAATTTCGGCGAAGCCCCTACTGTTCGGAAGACCGAGTTCGGGGCGCTATCCACGCCTAGGCCGGACAAAACCGACTCCTCGCTCTAAGCGGCATAAGTCTTTAGGGACTCAAAAACCACTCGAACAGTGACCGGCTCTCGCCTCATCATGACGGTCAGTTATAGCTTTCTCTACTGAGGTGCTTAGCCCAGCTCAACTGGGGCACAATCGCAGTAGTTCTCCTAGTGCTACCTTAGCTGATATAACGGAACGTAAGGTACCAAAACATAGGAGCCGGGAAAACCCAACTATTGACCCAAGACATGATTTGGAGCCGATGCATATATTGCTATAAGTTCGGGGTGCCGCACTTGTGAAAGTGTTCAGACTTCTCACACCGTATTGTGGGGTACTTAAGCCCCTGGCATATTGGCCGTACCAAAGTGTACGGGTGCAACATGTCATTAATGAACATATATTCGTAAAAAAAAGTAATGCAATAATAGACGGAAGCTATGCATTGTTTATTTAAAAAAGCTGCGATCAAAGCAGAACAATACAAATAGTGCGATAAGCAAAAGATGGGACTATTTAACATGTCCTTTCCAGGGGCGGGCTGCGGAATGGTATGTGAAACAGGTATACTGCTCGTTATAGAGACCACCTTAGAGTTCCATAGTGCGGCGTAGCTTTCTGCTTCCCTGGTTGTATCGTTTGCGCGGCAATTGTAGTGCCGGACAAGCCTTCCGAAGAATGGAGTCCTGAAAAATAAGAGAAAATTAAGAAATCGGCAGCCCCTAGTGCAGTTTAAGCCGCGTTTCGGGCGTGCCGTGATGGTGCCCCTCCCCCTGTGCCCATGGTATTTCCAGAGCGTAGTTATGTATGCGCAACACTGGTTTCGCAAGTTCGCGAGGGCTGGGGTTGGGGCCGCATTGCTACGCTTGCTCGGAACGTGCCAGGCGGTCTTGTTGTAGGTCACTCCGGGCGCGCTTGACGGTGTCCAGATGTTTAATGGCCGAACTGGAGAATTGCCTTGAGAGGCTGCTTTGTACTTCCGCTGCGATAGCCGCCGTATGCTCCTCTATTCGGAGAGAGCGTTCGGTGTTTCCATTGACCGTGATGACTCCTCGAGGGCCTGGCATCTTGAGCTTGAGGTGTGCATAGTGCGGCACCGCATTGAACTTGGCAAATGCGGTTCACCCGAGCAGTGCGTGATAGCCACTGTGGAACGGGACTATGTCGAAGATTAACTCCTCGCTTCGGAAATTATCCGGAGATCCGAAGACCACTTCAAGTGTAACTAAGCCTGTACAGTTGGCCTCTACACCTGGTATGACGCCTTTAAAGGTCGTTTTAGTGGGTTTAATCCTCGAGGGATCGATGCCCATTTTCCGCACTGTATCCTGGTAAACCAGGTTCAGGCTGCTGCTGCCGTCCATAAGGACTCTAGTGAGGTGAAATCCATCAATAATTGGGTCTAGAACCAATGCGGAGAATCCGCCATGACGGATGCTAGTGGGGTGGTCCCTTCGATCAAAAGTGATCGGGCAGGAAGACCATGGGTTGAACTTTGGGGTGACTGGCTCCATCGCGTATACGTCCCTTAGCACACGCTTCCGCTCCCTCTTGGGGACATGGGTTGCGTATATCATGCTCACCGTCCGCACTTGTGGGGGAAAACCTTTCTGTCCACTGTTGTTCGGCGGCCGGGGCTCCTCCTCATCATCGCTATGCAACCCCTTGTCTCTGCTTTCGGCATTTAACTTACCTGCCTACTTGAACACCCAACAATCCCTGTTGGTGTGATTGGCTGGTTTTCGGGGGTGCCATGTATCTGGCATGAGCGGTCGAGTATTCGGTCCAAACTGGATGGGCTCGGAGTATTTCTTTTGAATGGCTTTTTTCCGCTAACCGGGTTTAGAGCCTCTGAATCCGGCATTAACTGTCGTATCCTCAAAATTGTCGCCGTTAATGCAGCGCTTTTGCTTGTTGCGACGCGACCTGCCACTGCTGTCCTTGGTATCCGAATTACCAGGGCTCTTGGTCATGTTATTGCTGCGAGCTAGCCAACTGTCTTCTCCCGTGCAAAAGCGGGTCATAAGTGTCGTGAGGGCTGCCATAGATTTCGGCTTTTCCTGTCCTAGGTGCCGTGCAAGCCACTCGTCGCGGATGTTATGCTTGAAGGCTGCTAGGGCCTCTGCGTCCGGACAGTCGACGATTTGATTTTTCTTGGTTAGGAACCGTGTCCAGAATTGTCTAGCCGATTCCTCTGGCTGCTGAATTATGTGGCTAAGGTCATCGGCGTCTGGTGGTCGCACATAAGTGCCTTGGAAATTGTCGAGGAATGCGGTTTCTAGGTCCTCCCAGCAACCAATTGATTCTGCTGGCAAGCTGTTAAGCCAATGCCGAGCTGATCCTTTAAGCTTGAGTGGGAGGTATTTGATGGCGTGTAGGTCATCATCGCGGGCCATGTGGATATGAAGGAGATAGTCCTCGATCCATACTGCAGGATCTGTTGTGCCATCGTATGATTCGATGTTCACGAGTTTGAAACCCTCGGGGATTTGATGATCCATTACTTCATCTGTGAAGCATAGTGGGTGTGCGCCGCCACTGTATTGGGCTATATCACGACACAGCTCAAACAAGCTTTGTGTACTGTGTTCGGCCCGGCTGGATTTACTGTATCCGGTGTGATGATTACCGTCTCGTGCCATGGGGCGCCCACGCGATCCGTAGATCGATCTTGTTTGCCTTGCCTTGTCCTCCAATATATCTCGCAGGTCTGGCGCATTTTCCCGTGCCTTGGTATTTTTTTGAGCGGCGCCGGGATGCGGCTTGAGTGGAGGGCCAAGAGGCCTCTCTGTCGCGGCCACGGGGTGTCCGGTCGGCCACATCATGCGCTGGTGATGTAGGTTTAGGTGCTTCCTCCTCTAATCGGGGTAGCAACCTGCGCTTTGGGTAGCTCTTGGAGGGGCGTTCGAGTCCATACTCTTCGGCCGCAAGGACTTCAGTCCATCTGTCGGCTAGCAAATCTTGATCAGCTCTAAGTTGTTGCTGTTTTTTCTTGAGGCTGCTCGCCGTGGCCATAAGCCTGCATTTGAAATGCTCTTGTTCGACGGGATCCTCCGGCACGACAAAATTGTCGTCGTCGAGGCTTGCCTCGTCTTCGGAGGGAGGCATATAATTATCGTCCTCGACCTCTCTGTCTGCCGCTCTCTCACGAGGGCTGGCTTCTCCATCCTCCTGTGTTGAATCTTGCTGGAGGTGGTTGTCTTCGGCACTGTCTGGGGTGTTATTATCTCTCGTGTCGGAATCACTGTTTTTGCTTTGGCGGGATTTAGAGCGGCGCCGCTGACGCCGGCGCTTAGGCTGCTTCTTGGAGGGGTCATCCTCCGCTGTTCCATCGCCATTGCCTTCTTTTGGGGTGTCCACCATGTATATATCGTACGATGAGGTGGCTTTCCAGTGCCCTATAGGCGCTGGTTCTTGATCGTCTCCTGCATCGGCGTCCATACCGTCGATGTCTTCGGAGTCGAAGTCGAGCATGTCGGTTAAATCATCGACAGTGGCTACGAAGTGGGTGGTGGGTGGGCTTTGAATTTCTTCATCATCCGCATCCCAACCTTGCTGACCATAGTCCGGCCAGGGCTCTCCTGATAAAGAGAGAGACTTTAGTGAATTTAGAATATCGCCGAAGGGCGAGTGCTGAAAGATGTCCGCGGCGGTGAACTCCATGATTGGCGCCCAATCGGGTTCGATCGGTAGGGGCGCCGAGGGCTCGGAGTCTGGAGAGGAGTCTGGATCCTTGGAGTCACAGGCTTCGCAGAGAATAGGGCTGGTGTTCGGCTCGATCGCCGTAGAGATTTCAGCCCCCGAGGCGGTGTCCAACCACCCATCCTTGATTGGCGCAGTTGGCTCTGAATTAAATGCCGAAGCTGATGCGGGTGCGGCCTCCAGGGCACTGTTCGGTGGTAGAGCTAGATCATGCCCATCGTGACAGTGCAGCGCGCTCGGCTGCGGCTCGAATCCGTCGAAGATCAAGTCTCCACGGAGGTCGGCAGTGTAGCTCAGACTTCCAAATCTGACCTGATGGCCAGGGGCATAGCTTTCGACCTGCTCCAGATGACCAAGCGAATTGGCCCGCAGTGCAAAGCCGCTGAATACGAAGATCTGTCCGGGGAGAAAGGTCTCACCCTGGATTGCATCGCTGTTGATGATTGGAGAAGCCATTGGGCCTAAAAGTGATGACATAGAGGAACTCTCAATGAAAGCACCAATGTCGGTGTCAAAACCGGCAGATCTCGGGTAGGGGGTCCCGAACTGTGCGTCTAGGCGGATGGTAACAGGAGGCAGGGGACACGATGTTTTACCCAGGTTCGGGCCCTCTTAATGGAGGTAAAACCCTACGTCCTGCTTGATTAATATTGATGATATGGGTAGTACAAGAGTAGATCTACCACGAGATCAGAGAGGCTAAACCCAAGAAGCTAGCCTATGGTATGATTGTATCTTCGTCCTACGGACTAAAACCCTTCGGTTTATATAGACACCAAAGAGGGCTAGGGTTACACAGAGTCGGTTACAATGGTAGGAGATCTACATATCCATATCGCCAAGCTTGCCTTCCACGCCAAGGAAAGTCCCTTCCAGACACGAGACGAAGTCTTCAATCTTGTATCTTCATAGTCCAGGAGTCCGGCCGAAGGTATAGTCCGGCTATCCGGACACCCCCTAATCCAGGACTCCCTCAAGATGCATATTGACAAAACACCACATACTTCTATTTAGTTCGCTCTGTTATGTACTCATCAATATTAAATGTTGTTACACATTTCAAGGGGTGAAGCGTAAGAAAAATACCTATCCAAGCAAGTTTAAATGAGGTCGGAACAACAAGCAACATGTCCGGAATATCCTCATGTGCATATTTTTGGATTAGGTACTGTTCTGTCCTAAACCATATTTTAGAGTTGTTAAACATGCAAGATGAATGCATCATGTTAAACTAGGCATTTTTCTACCCCATTTACATATAAAGTTTATTAAATTTGGAGCTACGGTTATTAAGTTATGAATTAAATCATTTTAACATGGCAATTAAGAAAATAAATGCAAACAGAATTTTTAAACATTTTAAACATGGTTGAAAGTTGGATATTATGAAACTAGACACAATTCTAAGCATTTTTCATATATAAATCATTTTAAACTGATGCATGGTTATTAAGTTATTATATGCATGAACAGCAGGGGGTTTTCTGCAAAACTGCTCTCTCTGGAAAAATTAACAAAATCATCCGCTGAAAAAAATAGGAGTTGGTCCAAAACTAGCTGGCCCAACCGTGCATAGTGGGGGTTAGGGCGGCTACTCATAGTGGGCTGGCTTCGCGCGGATGGGTCGGGGAGGCTGGGCCTTGAGGGAGGGACTAAGCGGGCTGGTGGCTTGCGACCGGGAAGTCAACATGGGCGCTGGTCGTCCTCGTCCCCACGTGCTCGCACATAGAAGCAGGGGAGGCAGCAGCCGATGCAGGGGAGCCCGCAGAAGGACTTGGCGCGGCAGCTCACCGGAGATGATGGCAGGGAGACGGCGACGGCAAGTCCGGGCAGAGGGGGCCGGGCACGGGACGAGGCCATGGCCATGGGGATCGGGGACGACCCGATCCATGCAGCGACAGCGGCGGGAGTCCATAGGCGGCGGCGGTTGTTGCATCCCTGGTGCGGCACAAGAGAGAGAGAGAGACCGTGAGAGAGAAGGAGGCAAACGAAGGAAGAAAGACGGCGAGGGGCGGCACATCCTAGGGGCGAGGTGGCTGGAGCTGCTGGTGGACGAAATTGGAGCGGGAAGCGGACGCGGCAAGGCAGGGGACCGAGGGGAGCCACGGGAGGACAATCTCGGGAGGTTTGGCGCGGGGAAGCTGGTGCCTGCGGGCTCGATGAGAAGTAGAGGAGGCCGCAAGTCGACGTGGAACGGTGCTGGTTTCCGGCGACGAGGCGGCTCCTCGGCGGCGCGGGATCCTGGAGGTGAAGCTCGGGCGAGCTCCTCTCGATCTGCATCGAGGAGGGAGCGAGACGCTCTGCTGCAGGCCGCCTGGTGGCCATTGGATCTCTATCTGGCGGTCCCGGATGGATGGATCAGTGGTTGGTGGATCTGGATCGAGGAATTTTGCAAGGAGGCAGCGGGATCAAGGGAGGGGATCGAGGGAGGGGATCCCGAGAGGAGCGACCAGGTGGAGCTAGTAGCGGTGACGCGATGGGACAAGGGAAGAAATTTAGGGTTGTCCAAAATGGACTAGGAGTGGACGAATATATACATCACAGATAAGGTTAGGGGCTACCTCGTCCCTCCGATCGCAATCGGACGATCACGAATAAATAGATAGGGAGTCCAAATAAAAAACGGAGATGTTTTGTAGATGTTTGGGGATGATCCGGACCCAACGGTGACGACTGCCCGGGTAGGGTCCGGGATAGCTTTCGGACGTGCGCGCGAGGAGGGCCGCGGGCTGACGAGAGAGGTTAGCTTGGGCCTGGCGGTGAGTGGTAGTGGGCTGTGCAGAAAGCCTTGGGATGAGAGAATAGAAGAGAGAGACCCGGCGACTATTTTCAGAGACCGAAATCGTCCGACATTTGATCGACTATATTGCCGCTATAGTTTAACGGTTGGGCTAACAAACGAACTCCGAATGCGAGGAAATTTGGCCGGCGGCCTATCTACACTATAACAACACCGCATGCCAACTTTCAACCCATTCCGAGAACATTTCTCGACAACTTATAAAATAATATTTCGGACGTGCCGCGGGCGCGTGCAAGTGTGTCTGGGCTCAGAACGGACAACGGAGTGAACTGGGAGACCCGGACGAATGCAAGTTTGGAAAACATGCAGATGCAATGTAGATGATGACATGGCAAGATGCAACACACAAGCGGAAGACAAGGCAACAACATCAAATAACTGGAAGACACCTAGCGCAATAGACTTGGGGCGTTACACTTCGGGTCCATAGTTATTAGCTAGATGGCTTCTTCTCTCTCTTTGGATCTCAATACAAACTTCTCCTCGATCTTCTTGGAGATCTATTCGATGTAATTCTTTTTGCGGTGTGTTTGTCGAGATCTGATGAATTGTCGGTTTATGATCAAGTTTATCTATGAACAATATTTAATTCTTCTCTGAAATCTTTTATGTATGATTTGTTATCTTTGCAAGTCTCTTTGAATTATCAGTTTGGTTTGGCCTACTAAATTGAACTTTCTTGCAATGGGAGAAGTGCTTAGCTTTGGGTTCAATCTTGCAGGGTCCTTTCCAAGTGACAGCAGGGGCAGCAAGGCACGTATTGTATTGTTGCCATCGAGGATAAAAAGATGGGGTTTATATCATATTGCTTGAGTTTATCCCTCTACATCATAGCATCTTGCCTAATGCGTTACTCTGTTCTTATGAACTTAATACTCTAGATGCATGCTGGATAGCGGTCGATGTGTGGAGTAATAGTACTAGATGCAGAATCGCTTCAGTCTACTTGTCATGGACGTGATGCCTATATACATGGTCATGCCTAGATATTCTCATAATTATGCACTTTTCTATCTATTGCTCAACAGTAATTTGTTCACCCACCGTAATACTTATGCTATCTTGAGAGAAGCCACTAGTGAAACCTATGGCCCCCGGGTCTATCTTTTATCATATAAGTTTCCAATCTATTTTACTTTCCAATCTTTACTTTCAATCTATATCATAAAAATACCAAAAATATTTATATTATTATCTCTATCAGATCTCACTCTCGTAAGTGACCGTGAAGGGATTGACAACCCCTTTATCGCCTTGGTTGTGAGGTTCTTATTTGTTTGTGTAGGTACAAGGGACTTGCGTGTAGTATCCTACTAGATTGATACCTTGGTTCTCAAAAACTGAGGGAAATACTTACACTATTTTGCTTCATAAAAATACCAAAAATATTTATCTTATTATCTCTATCAGATCTCACTCTCGTAAGTGACCATGAAGGGATTGACAACCCCTTTATCGCCTTGGTTGCGAGGTTCTTATTTGTTTGTGTAGGTACAAGGGACTTGCGTGTAGTATTCTACTAGATTGATACCTTGGTTCTCAAAAACTGAGGGAAATACTTATGCTACTTTGCTGCATCACCCTTTCCTATTCAAGGGAAAACCAACGCAGTGCTCAAGAGGTAGCAAGGTGGTTAAAATTAAGAGCCCTTATCATGCTTTATTTGGGCGGCCGGCTTATGCTAAGTTCATGGGAACGGGAAGATAGCTTTGGAATGTGAAGAGGGCGATGTTGCCTATGCTAAGTCTGTTTGTGCAACAGAAGAGTTGAAGTTTTACAAAGATAATGTCGACTCGGCAGATATGACACCTTTGAAGAAGCCAACCACAGAGCATGACCCTCTGTTGAAGTTTAAATTGGCAGATGACACTAAGTTGGTTGATTTTGTTCCTGGCGATTCATCCAAGCAGTTCAGTATCAGTGCCAATCTGCAGCCAAAATAGGAAAGCGCGCTCATCAAGTTCGTCCATGAGAATCGGGACACCTTTTCATGGAAGCCTTCAGACATGCCAGGTGTACCGAGGGAACTCGCTGAGCACACTCTCAATATAGATCCAAAGTTTAAACCGGTCAAGCAATTCCTTCATCGCTTGAATGAAGAAAGGCGTAAGGCCATTGGTGAAGAAGTAGCCCGGCTCTTGGCAGCTGGGTTCATGTTGAAGTTTTTCATCCTGAATGGTTAGCTAACCAGGTGCTCGTGCTTAAGAAAAATGGTACTTGGCGCATGTGTGTGGATTACACTGACCTTAATAAAGCCTGCCCGGCAGATCCTTTTGCTCTTCCCTGTATTGATCAGATTATTGATGCTACAGCGGGTTGTGAGTGTTTGAGTTTTTTGAATGCTTATTATAGGTATCATCAGATCAAGATGTTATTTAAGGACCAGGATAAGACGGCCTTCATCACTCCCTTTGGAGCCTTCTGCTATGTATCTATGCCCTTTGGGCTCAAGAGTGCCTAGGAGACTTACCAACGGTGTGTTCAAAATTGCCTTCATGGTCAGATTGGACGCAATGTTCATGTTTATGTGGATGATATTGTTGTGAAATCCAAGAACAAGGAAACCTTGATAGATGATTTGAAAGAAACCTTTGACAATCTCCAGGTGTACAGGATGATGCTTAACCCGGCCAAGTGTGTCTTTGGTGTACCAGCATGCAAGCTCTTGGGTTTTTTGGTTTCTGAAAGGGGCATTGAAGCTAACCCGGAGAAAATCAAGGCCATCACTTCCTTGGCTAAACCGGTGTGTATTAATGATGTTCAGCGTCTAGCGGATCGTATTGCGGCCTTAAGCCAGTTCATAAGCTAGTTGGGAGAAAAAGTTGTCCATTTGTACCAAATGATGAAGAAGACATATCACTTCGTCTGGAGTGATGCTGCTGATCAGACGTTTGCAGCCTTGAAGAAACAGTTAGCTAAGCCGCTGATCCTTGCTGCTCCTATTGATAAAGAGCCCTTGTTGTTATATGTGGCTGCCAATAGCCGAGCCGTCAGTGTGGCAATTGTTGTGGAAAGGAAGGAATCAGGCAAGGAATATCCAGTTCAGCAGCCGGTTTATTACATCAGTAAGGTGCTCATTGAATCCAAGCAGAGATATCCGCATTGGCAGAAGCTGGTATATGGGGTGTTCATGGCTAGTCGAAAGCTCAAGCAATATTTCCTTGGTCATCCCATCACTATGGTTAGTTCTGCTCCTTTAGGGGATATTATTCAGAACAAAGAAGCCACAGGTTGGGTAGCCAAATGGGCCATTGAGCTTGGCCCCCATGGTTTGAAATATATGCTTCGGATAGCTATGAAGTCTCAAGCACTTGTGGATTTTATCAATGACTGGACTGAGTTGCAGATGCCTGAGGAGAAGCCGGATAGCACATATTGGACTATTCACTTCGATGGATCCAGGTAGTTGGAGGGCTCGGGGGCGGGAGTTGTCTTAACTTCCCCATGAGGTGATAAATTTTGTTATGTTTTGAGGTTGATGTTCCCTTGTACTAGAAATGCAGCTGAATATGAAGCCTTACTCCATGGTCTTCGGATGGCTAAAGAGATGAATCTAAGCCGGGTGAGGTGTTTTGGTGACTCAGATTTGGTGGCTCAGCAAGTTTCAGGCACTTGGGATTCTAAAGACAAACTCATGGTGGCTTACCACCGCGAGGTTGACTCTATTGCTAGTCATTTAAAAGGTTATCAAGTGGAACATGTGGATTGGAGGAAGAATAAGGCGGCTGATGCTTTGAGCCGGTTAGGGTCCCAGCGTAAGCCGGTACCATCTAACGTTTTCCTTGATATTCTGCATAACCCTTCAGTCAAATTGCCTACGGAGGAAGATCTTGCTATTCTTGACCCGGAGGCACAATTGGTGGCAGCTCTTCATGCTATTCTTGACTGGACAGTTCCATATTTGGCTTATATGACCCGGGGCGAGTCACCTGAAGATGAAACTTTAGCCAGGAAAATAACCCGGCGATCCAAGTCAATGACCATTATCAATGGAGAGTTGCATCATTGCAGTGTCTCAGGGGCGTTTCAACATTGTGTTTCTCCCGAAGAAGGCCGTGAGATCCTACGAGAGATTCATGAAGGAGATTGTGGCCATCATGCTAGTTCTAAGTCTCTTGTAGCCAAGGCTTTCCTCCGTGGGTTTTATTGGCTGACGGCTCATACTGATGCGGAGGATTTGGTCAGTAAATGTGATGGCTATCAGAAATTTTCAAGACGAGCTCATTTGACGGCTCAAGAATTGAGGATGATTCCAATTACTTGGCCGTTTGCAGTCTCGGGGCTAGATATGGTTGGATCTTTCAAAAGGTCCAAAGACAAAAAAAGACTCACCTTTTGGTGGCGGTTAACAAATTCACAAAGTGAGTTGAGGCAGAGCCGGTCAGTAAGTGTGACGCTGCAACAACGGTTCAGTTCATCAAAAAAGTGATTTTCCGGTTTGGCTTTCCTCACAACATTATAACTGATAATGGCACTAATCTGTCCAAGGGTGCTATGATAGAATTTTGTCAACGAGAGAATATTCATCTTGACGTATCATAAGTGGCTCACCCCCAGTCCAATGGTCAAGCTGAAAGAGCCAAACAAGAAATTTTGAGAGGCATCAAGCCCCGTCTTATAGTCCTTTGCAGAGGACGCCGTGTTGTTGGGTGGGGAATTGCCCTCAGTGCTATGGAGTATCAATACTACCCCCAACAGATCTACAGGTTACACGCCTTTCTTCATGGTTTACGGAGCAGAGGCGGTTATCCCTAGTGACATCCATCACGATTCGCCCCATGTGGCGGCTTATGTTGAAGCTGATAATGAAAAAGCACGTCAGGATGCTCTTGACCTGTTAGATGAGCTGCGCGACCGTGCGGCGGCTTGTTCGGCGATTTACCAGCAAGATTTACGCCATTATCATAGCCGCCGGGTTAAAACAAGGACCTTTCAAGAAGGAGATTTGGTGCTCCAGCTCATCCAGGATCAAACTGACACGCACAAGCTATCCCCGCCTTGGGAAGGGCCCTTTGTGGTCAGCAAAAATCTGAACAACGGGTCATACTACCTTATCGATGTTTGAGACCATAAGGACTCACGCACGTCGGAGGAGGAGACCCGCCGGCCGTGGAATATTGCTCATGTTCGGACTTATTACAATTGAGCCACCGGATATTTTGATGTACATATTTCTATCAATGTATATATTATGATGAGTATAATAAAGCCGGCATCCCTGAAAAATTCAGGGCCTCTGTCGTTTCATTTCTGAGAATAATGAGTCTCTATTGTCACTTCACATGATCGCTTGGGGGGCTTCCTGCTCATTGAGCATAGTGTCATAGTAATTAGCCACGGGTAGCCTCATCTACCCCATGGCATTTCAAGACATCGGGGCCGGCTTCGCCCCTCAAGACCCAAAGATCAACTAGCCGCCTTCTTACGGCTGGCAGGTCCCAATGGCCGGCTGGCAGAAGACGGCAAGGCCCAGAGGGCGGCCTCGATGTGGGCCGACTCCTAGTGGGCGGCCTCTAGAGAGGCCGGCCCTTAGCAGGCGGCCCCAAGCACCCTCAAAGTTTGCACCACATTATGATGATGAGACGGGGCGTGGCTATAGTGATGTCAGCCACCCCGAATCCAGGGCCAAGCGTGGCCACAATGCATCGTACGGGGCGGACACCCCCCGGCCGGCGCGACACTGTTGATGTGTGGCCCAGGACATCACCCATGGCAGAGAAGGCCATGCCCCCACTAAAGACTGTCAATACGGCCCACGGGTGGTGGGGCCTACCTGTCTGTGAGGAGCCAGAGGGCGGCAAACCTAGACCAGACGGCTTGAGGAGAGGTCGGCCCCTGACCTGGCGGCCCTCCTCTCCTTAAAGTTTGTGCACCATTAATCAGAAGAGATGGGGGATGGCTACAGTGATCGCCCGCCAGGCAGCGGTACTATAGCCACGCCTCCCCCGACAAAGCATGCACCATTACCAGCATCGCTACAGTGCTGAGCAGCCGGCCAAACCCGCAAGCGACGAGAACGACCTGTCGGCCAAGTACGAGACAGCCAATAGGGCCCACCAGGCGGCGGGCCCCAGCGGCTGGCGGAGAAGCCGGCGACCATAGACACTGACAGATGGGGCCAACACCCGGCCATATTACCTTTGTACCCCTGGGGGTAGGCCTATATAAACCCCCAGGGCACCCATGCAAACGGTTCAGACCTTAGTTCATATCGCCCACACATATAGAGAGAGGAAGCTAGGGCTAGGCTTGTTCTTCTTCCTCCTCTAGAGAAACACCTCTAGGAGCAATCTTGTTGCCACTCTGGTTGACATAGTGATCATTCGGAGACCCCGCAGAGAAGAACTAGGGGTGCATGTCTTCGCCTCATCCCGTTTCCTGGCACCGGCGACGTATTATTAGCCCCCTCCATGATAAGCCACCCTTTGGCATATGTCGCACGACACCCCCGACATTTGGCGCCCACCGTAGGGTGAGGTGCACCGTCGTCTGGAGATCTGTTCTGGACGAGAACCCTGTTCCTTCCTCGCGAGCGCAGCCAGCCCGGCTCACCCAATGGCGTCTGTGCCGATGCGCTGCACGGCGCGGAGGTCACCTGCGTGGCAGCTAGCCTCACCGATCTTGTTGGAGAGCATCGCCTCTCCACCGAGCCTGCACCCGACACGGGAGCGGCCAGCTCTGAGAGCTGCTTTGTCGACCTTCTCGGCAAGCTTCACATCGCCAACGAGCCAGCCACTGATCTGGAGTCGGTTGGCTCCACCGATCCGATGCTTGTTTACACCGATATGGTTTCTTCCGATTCCTTCCTCACCAACGTGGTGGTCATCGACGATTCGCTTCCTCGCGTAGAGAGCGGCGGCAGCACCGTCACGGAGGTGCTTTTCATCAGCCACAATGGGGGTTCCAGAGGAGCCGGCCAGGACCCATTGTAGGCAACAATGCGGGACCTGTCCATGCCCATGTGCGGCGGATGCGGATGCCGAGACGCTCGTGGCCTGCCGCGTCTCACTCGTGGAGAATGCCAAGAAACTGGCTACCATGAGACGCCTCTCCGAGGCCTTCCAACGTGAGGTTGATCGCCCTGTCGACGGCACGCCGAGTGCTGCTGGGCCCAGCCATGCAGGCACGGTCAGGCAGCGAGGCGGCGCCGTCGCCAACATGTTTGGAGTCGACCGTCCAGTCTACACCACGCCTATGGAGAACATACGCGCTGCCCAGGCGGCAGCAGACGAGCTGGACCACCTGGAGGGCGACGAGCGTCGCTACATGACGGAGCGCGTTCAGCGGCTTATCAACGCGGCTGCTGCATAGCAAGAAGCCGGCTGTCGCGCCGAGGAGCTTAACCAGCGGGTTGAGAATCTGCCCCCTCGCCAAGAGCATGGCGCGACCTCCCGGCCGCCGACAGGCGGTGCCCACGATAGACGAGACAAGGAGCCGGCTGCCAGCCGCAGCCGGACTCGCATCACCATCGAGCGTGACCAAGACGGCCGCCCTCGAGCAGTCGAACGGCGGGGCGATGATCCACCACCGCCTCCTCCTCGAAGAGAGAGGCGCACTTCCCCGCCGCTTGTTGATCATCAGACTCTCGGCGACCGGCTGGGCCACCGAGAAGGAGTCAGAGAGAATGACGCGCGCCACCGGAACGATTGCCTGGCTCGATCCTTGGCGCTAGAAGAAGAAGATGCAATGGGTCCGCCTTGTTTTGGCCCCCGCATTCGTGATGAGCCCTTCCCCAAGGGGTTCTCGCTCCCAAGAGACACGCCCAAGTACAATGGCTCCGTGAAGCCGGGGGATTGGCTAGTGGACTATTCCACAGCCGTCAGCATAGCAAACGGCAACAAGCGTGTTGCCGTGAAGTACGTCCCGCTCATGCTCCAGGGCACAGCCCGGGCGTGGCTAAACAGCCTCAAACCCTACAGCGTCAACAGCTGGGTAGATTTCACCGAAGTGTTCATCTGCAACTTCACCAACACCTACAAGCGGCCCCCCAAGCCTCGCCATCTCTCGCTGTGCTTCCAAGGCCCCAATGAGTCCACCCGCGATTACCTGACGCGATGGGCAGAACTGCGCAACTCCTACGAAGGGGTGCATGAGGTCCAAGCTATCGAGTACTTCACCGCCAAGTGCCGAGAGGGCACCTTACTCAAGCACCGGCTTCTCTGCGACGAGCCGGCCACACTCGACGAACTGCTAATCATAGCAGACAAATACGCCACTGCCGTCTCCTCCATGAAGTCAGAGCTCTGGGTGGACACTTCTGGGAAGGAGCTCCCCCCGGCCCCCCGAACACCGGCTGGAGACAACAGTCGGCGCCAGCAGCCAAACGACAACAAGCGCAAAGCCCCCCAGCCGGCCTCCACCAGAAGGCGGGTGGCGACAGTTGAAGATCAACAACCTGAAGGGCAACCACTCCTCAAGCATCAGAAGGGAAGCAAGCCGGCCTGGTTGCCCGCTTTCTCCTTTGAGCAGACCCTCGATGCCCCCTGCAAGTTTCACAGTAGGGCGAAGCCGTCCAACCATACAACTCGGAAGTGCCACTGGCTTGTCCGCATCGCCAAGGGAGAAGGACTTCCTCCGCCACCTGCTGGCCCACCGGCTCCGCCTCCTCAGCAGCCGGCCGCCCGTCCAGCAGTCAGAGCGGTCCAAGATGATTGTAGGATGTGGGGTTCCGGCTAACCCTTAAGGTTCGAACACTTGGGTGCGCGCGAAGTCTTTCCCTCCTACCGATCTACGCTCTAGCTCGCTAAGATCTTGCGGACGAACTCGACAAACTCACAACATAGAAAGACACGGGGTTTGTACTTGTTCGGGCCACCATTGTGGTGTAATACCCTACTCCAGTGTGGTGGTGGTGGATTGCCTCTTAGGTTGATGATGAACAATACAAGGGAAGAACAGACTCCTGAGGTTGAGGTGTTCTTGTGCTTTCGGACTTGTGTGTATCTCTAGGTCCGATGAGATCTCTCGGTCCGATGGGATCTCTGGGTCCGATGAGATCTCCCTTCTCTACTGTGGTGGCTAGTCCTATTTATAGAGGCCCTAGTCCTCTTCCCAAATATCGAGCGGGAAGGGAGCCAACAATGGCAGGCAAATTTGAAGGGGGACAGCTAGTACAAGCTATCCTGACAAAAGCGGTCTTCGCCTGCGAAAAGCTCTAGGGTGACACCGTCTTGGGCTCCACAATGACCTCCGTCTTGTAGTCCATGCTCTTGGTCTTGTTGCACCGAAATGGCAACATTTGCCTGATGCCTCGGTACTCCGCGGCTGCGCTTGCCCCCTTTGTCTGATGCTTGGACCCTCGTGAGGGTCTTGGATGCTTTGTTGATGAAGATGGGTCGTACGGCCTGCTGGATCCGCCACGCCGCGGGCCGCAGGCAGGCAAGTCTGGGGACCCCTGTTCCCAGAACGCCGATAGTAGCCCCCGGGCCCAAGGTGCGCGGGCTAGGCTTCGCGGCGAAGCCAAGGGTCAAGTTCGGAGCACCGTGGGCCCCAAAAGCCTGCGGCCTCAGTTGAAGCGTGACAGTTGATTGGACGTGGGCGTCTCCGCTTCCCCACGCTGCCTCGACAACTGCACGACTTGACAAGTCCCTGCGACCTGCAAGGGAAACCATCATTACCTGCGATCGTGGGAGGTGCCGGTTGGCCTTCTTCCGCTATAAATGGAGAGGGGGGCGGAGCCCCCGTTGCCCATCTCTTCCTTGCTTGCTTGCTTCTTCCTTCTTGCTCTACTGCTTGCTCCAATGGCGCCTATCAGAAGGTTCTCTGCCGAAGAGAAGGGGAAAGCCCCCCGGGATGTCCCGGAGCCACTCCCATCGAAGAAGAGGTCGATCCATCGCCACGATGAAGCGGCGATGCAGGTGGTGACAAGTCCCTGGTGTGAGCGGCCTCCACTGGGGTACCCGCTACCCCTGTACGCCCAAGCCGAGGGCTCGGGAGGACGAAGTGACGAGCAGCGCCACCCACACTGCATCCGGGGTCGCCGTGCCAGGGCGATGCGTGCCGTCCACGCCGCGGACTCCTCACGCGAGTTGGTGTTGTGGGCGCCGATGCCTCCGAGCTCCTAGATCCGCTTCCCGCGGTTCTTCTCCGACGTGATGCCGCCGAGGGGGCCTCTCGAGCTCTGGCTGCAGCACGCCGACTGCAGTGCTCCGGCGACCGGAGTGGAGATCGAAGTGGTCCCCACCGGCAAGATCTTCATGACCCGCGGCTGGGGGGAGATCGCTCGGGTCTGTCATGCGAGGGGCACCCTCGCAATCCACTTCGAGTACGACGGTGCCTCCACGCTCTTCTTCAAGGTCTTCGACGCCGAGGGCCGTCGCCTGGAGTGCTGCTCCAGAGAAGAGCGCGAGGTTGATGCGCGCTCCGCTCGCGACCACTCCAGCAGCAGTAGCCCTTGGGAGTCCAGCAGTTCTCCTGAGCTCTACGAGACTCCGGAGACGAGCGATGATAACTACGTCCCCCCGAGCTCTCGCCGTGCTCTGAGCAGGGCTGCGGCGTCCGGCCGCCGCCGCCGCTGATCTGGATGGGGTTGGCGCCGGCCTCCCGTGGCCCACTGTTGATGATGGCGTCCGCCATGGAAGGATGTAGATAGGATCCCCCTTAGCATCAGCTTTTGTTTCCTGAGAAGAATCATGAATCACCCCATGGGGGCATGTAAGGATCTGCAATGCCTCTGTACTTATCTTCCTTGTTATGAAGATTTGATGAACGCGTGTCTCGTTAAGGCTCGGTCCCCCCTTTCTTTCCTCGCGATAGCTTGTTGCTCTACGCTGACTGGTCCCGGTCCCAAGGCAGCTACAGTCGTCGTTGGTATGCCAGGTCGTGATGCCGTGGTCAAGGCCAGGAGGTGTGCGGCCCGAGGTCCAGTAAGAGCCCCTGAGGCGCGATGCTCAGGAGATCCCCCTTAGTGCCCAATCGGCCATGGTAAGGAAAGAAAGGAAGATGACTTGGCCACAACGGGGTTGCGGCATGGTGTGAGCGACTACTAGGCGCAAATATTTAGCCGACCTGAGGGCGAGACTTATCTTGCTGACTTCGCGGTGATTCCTGATGTTGCGCTAGGGCTGCGCGCCAACTTACGCGACATAGCTAGGCCGGTCCTTACGAGTTTTCCTTCTCCCGAGCTCTTCTTAGTGCTCTACGTCCTCAGGTCCCGACCCTCGAGCGAGCTCAGCTGCCACTAGTATGCCAGGTCATGATGCCATGGTCAAGGCCAGGGGCTGAGGGCTGGAGAGCCAGTAAGAGCTCCTGAGTCGCGATGCTCAGGAGCCCCCCTTTTAACGCACAAGCCAATCGCACAAGAGAAAAGGAGACTCGCAGTGCCGCCTGCTATCCTTCCTGCGGGGTCTCTGTGGACAGGCACAAGAAGAAACATGGTTTGTCATTACTGCCGCCTGCCTGCCACTGGTTGGTCCGGATGAAGTGAAGGCACTGAGGGCCTGGTGAGGTGACATGCACGGCGCGTGCCGCGAGCCAGAGCTCGACCACTCAGGTTTATCGGTCGTGGCAGGGACGGACCCATGCACCAGCGCCGTGCCTGTGTAGAGGCCCCGAGGGAGGCGATAATCGAGCAGGTGATAGCAGTTGGTAGGTTAAGCATGAAGAGCAGATCGGCTTAGGTAAATGCAGGAAGATACATGCCACCGGGTCCGGCCCGAGCGGCGTGGGGATGATGCAGCCCGAGGGGCGCCCCCAACAAGGTAAGCTAAAGACATAAGCAAAAGGGATACATGCCACAGGTACGGACCCATGTGGCCTGGGAATAATGCAGCCCGAGGGGCGCTCCCAGCTTAAATGAACTTGGAAGATGTCACCTGGTCCTGTAGATGAAGTAGAGTTGGTCCAGCTGAAGCCATGCGTTGAAGGAATGGCTCCTCATGAGCCACCGGGACCCTGAGCCTCGGGAGGCTCTGGGGGCTCAGGAGGTTCCCTGAAGACCGTCCCCATCTCCCTCAGAACGGCATGGAACCTGGCCTCCTGAGCCGCCAGGACTTGCCGCATGTTGTGCTGTTAGGCCGACGCCATGCTCGGCAAGCCGAAGGGCATGCGAACGTAGCTGTGTGGTGGACCCTCACAGCAGCCCGCACGTGATGGCCATAAGCGTTCCTGAGATGCGGCCCTGTTGAGCCCTGGGATGTTGATGCAGACGCGTAGCCCGGCATCCTCGCCTGGATGGGGGGCTGCGCCTTGTGAGCGGCTGTGGCCGCGCATGGCTCTTGCTTCTTGCAGTTCCTGGGTGGTCTTGGTGATGAACTCCTGAGCGGTGGGCACTCCTTGCCCTGTGCTCTCCTGAGGAAAGCGTGCCGTGAAGCACGCTTCCAAGTGGTGCCCAAGCGCCTCCCCCGTGAGGTTGACAAGGTCTGAGGCCCTCTAGAAGAGAGCCCCCGAGCCCTACCCGAGGAGGGCACCGGGCGCGCTTTCCTATGCGGTGGAGGGAGGCACCCCTGGAGCGGGCATTGATCCAGACGAGGCTCCTGACACGACGCCATCTTCTTGGGGTCCTGCGCGGCGCGACAGCTTCTTCTTGGGGATGATCTCCGGAGGGCCTTCACTTCTGCTGTCAGGGTTGTCGATTGCTGCGGCTTGGAAGGCGCGCTCAAGGGAGCACACCGCATCCCTTTCTTCACATGGGACCATGATGATTCCCCCGCTTCTTGGCATCTTGAGAATGTTGTAGCCGTGATGAGTGATTGCAATGAACTTGGCCAGGGCTGGATACCCGAGGATGGCGTTGTACGGCAGGCGGATGTGCGCGATGTCAAAGTCGATGAGGTCGGTGCGGTAGTTCTTGCGCTCCCCGAAGGTGACAGGCAGGCGGACCCGCCCTATCGGTGTGGTGGAACCCTTGGTCACTCCTGAGAAAGGCTTGGTTTGCTGGAGCTGCTCGTAAGGCACTTGGAGGTTGTCGAACGTGTTGACGGATAGGACGTTGAGCCCTGCACCGCCGTCGATGAGAGTCTTGGTGACCTGCACATTGCTGATGACTGGGGAACATAGCATAGGCAGGGTGCGAGCGGTGGCTGCGCACTTGAGCTGATCCGCCGAGTTGAAGGTGATGGCGCATTGGGACCACCTGAGCGGGCGCATGGCCTCGAGCTTGCTGAGCACCGCGTTCACCTCGCGAGCGAACTGTTTGAAGATGCGCTGAGAGGCTGGGGCCTGAGCACCGCCCAAGATGCAAACGATCACGCGTGGCTCCAGGAAGCCCCCATCCCCCTCGTCCTGGTAGTGGTCGTCGTTCCATCTCGGTGGCGGCAACGGGGGAAGACCGGCGTTGCCCTCGGGGCGATCCTCACGAGGCGGGTCCCTCCAGGCGCCCTCGCGAGGTTGGTCCTGCCAGCGGTCCTCACGAGGCCGGCCGCGCCACTCCTGGTGCGGGTCACGGTCGTCCCAGCGTCCGCCTCCGCGTCCTCCTCCACGGTCGTAGCCCCGGTTGTTGCACTCGGGGCATTGACCGAAGCGTCCTTCCCATATGGCTTTGAGCTCTTGACAGTCGCTGGTGTTGTGGGTGTTCAGGTTGTGGAAGGCGCAGAACGGACGATCGTTTTTGGATGACTCGGGATGATCTCTGCCTCGCTTGGTGTCGGGCTCTGCTGCAAGCACTACTGCCTCTTTTCGCTTCACGTCCTTGGCCTTGGCCTTCTTCTCCTCCACTCCTGCAGCTAGCAACTCAAGGAGAGAGAGGCGCCCCTCCTCAGCTCTTGCGCACTTGGTCGCCAGGTTGAACAGCTCCTGAGATGTGCAAAGCTCCTCGTGGATAGCCAACTCTTCCTTCATCTTGACATCACGGACGCCGTCTGAGAACGCGGAGATGATGTCTTCGTCCGTGACCTTGGGGATCTTAAGGCGGCTTTTGTTGAAGCACTGGATGTACTTCTGGAGGGTCTCTCCTAGCTGTTGCTTGATGCGGCATAGATCGCCCGTGGCCGGTGGGCGGTCGCGAGTGCCCTGGAAGTTGGCGACGAAGCGGTCGCGCATCTCGTCCCAGGAGGAGATTGAGCCGTGCTGTAGTTTCAGGAGCCAGGAGCGGGCCCCATCCTTGAGAGCCATGGGAAACCAGTTCACCATGACTTTTTCATCGCTTCGATGCTCAGCTCATAGAGCTGCAGGAACTCCGCGGGGTCGGCGGTGCCGTCGTATTGAGGAGGTAGATCTGGCTTGGACTTGCCTGGCCAGGCGATGCTACGCAGTTCGGGGATGAAGGCACGGCAGCCAGCCGTGGTAGCCGGGGCCCGCTTCTGAGGCGGAACTTGGTCTTGGCGAGGTCCACGCTGCACCACTGCAGGCGGCACGTGGTCTTGGCGAGGTGGCGCGGGGAGCGCCGGTGCAGCTTCTCGTGGCCGCGGGATTTCTTGACAGCTTCTTTCTTCACGCGCGGGCGCCGGGCGCGGTGGATCACACTGCGAGGGCGCGCGCCTTGGTGCCAAGGCACCGTCTTGGGGTCGAGGCGGTGGAGGCACGCCATGAGCCCCGTCGCCCACGGCTGGTTGAGGGGGAGGCAGAGAGTGGGACGGCGTCGGAGAGCCCCCTACAGCACGGACGAGCTCGGTGACGCGGTCGAGCCACTCCTCATAGAGGTCGTCGACGGGGCGGTAACACAGGAGCTTGTTCGCCGCGATGAGCGCGGCCCGTGCCTCCATGGGAGTGCGGTGCGCGTGGGACGAAGAACCAGCAGGGGTGAGTGATGGAGTAGCGGTGCGGTCGTCCTGGCGCACCGAAGGATGCTGCAAGGATGCCTGCTGCTCGTTCCCCACCGAGCCAGTGGCAGCATTGGCGGCGGGGGACGGAGAACGACGGGGTGGCCCGTCGACGGGAGCCGTCTGAGCGACGCGGGCGGCGAGGGCAGCCCGACGCTCAGCTCGAGCACGGCGAGCGTTCGACATGGAGACGACGGAGCGATGGACTGACGGAAAGGAAGCTACAGCACACCCCTACCTGGCGCGCCAAATGTCGGATGTGGGGTTCCGGCTAACCCTTAAGGTTCGAACACTGGGATGCACGCGAAGTCTTTCCCTCCTACCGATCTACGCTATAGCTCGCTAATATCTTGCGAAAGAACTTGATGAACTCGCAACACAGAAAGACATGGGGTTTATACTGGTTCGGACCACCGTTGTGGTGTAATACCCTACTCCAGTGTGGTGGTGGTGGATTGCCTCTTAGGCTGATGATGAACAATACAAGGGAAGAACAGCCTCCTGAGGTTGAGGTGTTCTTGTGCTTTCGAACATGTGTGTATCTCTGGGTCTGATGAGATCTCTCAGTCCGATGGGATCTCTGGGTCCGATGAGATCTCCCTTCTCTACTGTGGTGGCTAGTCCTATTTATAGAGGCCCTGGTACTCTTCCCAAATATCGAGCGGGAAGAGAGCCAACAATGGCGGGCAAATTTGAAGGGGGACAGCTAGTACAAGCTATCCTGACAAAAGCGGTCTGCGCCTGTGAAAAGCTCTGGGGTGACGCCGTCTTGGGCTCCATGATGACCTCCGTCTTGCAGTCCATGGTCTTGGTCTTGTTGCACCGAAATGGAAACCTTTGCCTGATGCCTCGGTACTCCGCGGCTACGCTTGCCCCCTTTGCACCAAAGAGGAAACAAGGACGCTGCGTGCGCTGGCGCCTGCCTGGTGTCGATCGTCATGGCTCACGTCACGAGAGCCTCGTGAGGTTCGCCTCAGCTTGATATCTCCGCCCCTCGCGAGCCTGCCTGACTAGGCCGCTCGGGAGGAGGTCTTGCGTCGTCTGCCTCGCGAGGCTTGGACCCTCGCGAGGGTCTTGGATGCTTTGTTGATGAAGATGGGTCGTACAGCCTGCTGGCTCCGCCACGCCGCGGGCCGCAGGCAGGCAAGTCTAGGGACCCCCATTCCCAGAACGCCGACAATGATTATCCTAAAGAACATGGCACTTACATAGTCTTCACTGGCGTGGTGGACAATCAGCGTAGCCTGCATCAGCAGCACCAAGAGGTGACCGTCGTCGCCTCAGGTGCTCCTGAATTCATGCATTAGTCTGAGAATCCCATCAGCTGGAGCCGGGCTGACCACCCGAAGGTGATGCCCTCTCCGGGCTCCTATGCTCTGGTGCTGGATGACACTCTCGCGACAGAAAGGCGAGCTGCTCGTTTCTCCCAGATTCTAATAGATGGTGGCAGCAGCATCAACATTCTATATCCCAATACCATGGAAAAGTTAAGAAATAAGGAAAGGCAGCTCCAACCCAGCCGGACTGTTTTCCATGGTATTATGCCTGGCCTTTCCTGCTCACCAATCGGCAAGGTCAAGATAGATGTCATCTTCAGAGACAAGGAACACTTCTGCCGCGAAGCAATTTGGTTTGAGGTGGTGGACCTTGAAAGCCCTTATCATGTACTCCTAGGGCGGCCGGCTCTGGCCAAGTTCATGGCGGTGCCTATCGGATTTCGGGTTCCGGCAGACCCTTGAGGTTCGAACACTGGGGTGCGCGCAGAGATCTCTGCCCTACCGATCTATGTCCAATCTCCTCGCGTGATTTGAGCTGGAAACAACGAGCTACACAAGGGACACAAGGTTTATAGTCGTTCGGGCCACCGTTGTGGTGTAATACCCTACTCCAGTGTGTGGTGTGGTGGATTGCCTCAGGGGTAGATGAGGATCAGTACAAAGGAAGAACAGCCTCACGAGAGGTGTTCTTGAACTGGTGTGATGAACTGCTAGGGTGAGTTTAGTCGCCTCTCTCTCTCTCTCTGCTAGGGTTCTACCAGATTTCTAGATGTTTTCTCCCTAGATGGATCTCTCTACTCTGTGGTGGCTAGCTCTATTTATAGAGGCCCTGGGCCTCTCCCCAAATAATGTGCGGGAAGGGCGCCAACAATTTGCCATTTTGAAGGGGAACATATAGTACAAGTTATCATGACCAAAGGTGGTCTTCGGCTGCCAAAAGTACTGGTGATGATGCCGTCTTGGGCTCCACGGTGACCTCCGTCCTGCCGCTCTGCTGGTCTTGGTCTCGTTGCACCGGAATGGCAACATTTGCCTGATGCCTTGGCCTGTGCTTGCCCCCTTTGCACCAAAGGGGAAACAAGGACACTGCGCAGGCCGGCGCCCGCCTGGTCTCGATCGTCATGGCTTGCGTCACGGGTTCCTCGAGAGGTACCCATGCCTTGATCTCTCCGCCTCCTCGCGAGCCTGCATGATGAGGCTGCCTCTTAGGAAGCTTCCTGTCATCCGCCCCGCGAGGCATGGCCCCTCGCGAGGGTCTTGAGCTTGAGCTGATGAAGATGGGCCGCGTTGGGCCCCCACTTGAGCCACGCCGCAGGCAGGCAAGTATGGGACCCCCGTTCCTAGAACGCTGACAGTAGCCCCCGGGCCCAAGGCGCGCCCGGGCTTGACCTAGCAGGAAAGCAAAGGGGCAAGCGCGAAGTGCCGCGGGCCCCAACAGCCGGCGGCCTTGGGTGCCGCGTGGCGATTGATTGGACATGGGTGATTGCGCTTCCCCATGATGCCTCGGCAACTGCATGACTTGATAAGTCCCTACATGCAGAGAAACCAGTCATGATTACCTGCGATCATGGTGCTTGGCGGTTGGCCTCCTCCGGTTATAAGTATGGGGCTGTGCGAGCCCCTTCAGTCCATCCTTTGCTGCCGCTCCTTTCCTTCTTCTTCCTCGCTCTTGCTTCTCCTTACGCCAATGGCACCGATTTGCCGGTTCTCTGCAGAAGAGGAAGGTAAGGCCCCCCGAGAGGGTCCGGACCCACTTTCGCCGAAGAAACGGCTGGTCCTCTGCCGCCGAGATGAGGTCAGCAGGAGGCACTGAGGCGCTGGTACGAGCGGCCGCCGCCTGGGTATCCACTACCCTTGCACGCTCGCGTCGTAGGTCCTGCGGGAGAAGGTGTCGAGCAACACCGACGATGCCGCCGTCGACGCCGGCGAGTCACGGTGGTGTGCGTCGTTCCTCCTGGAGTCCACGCTGAACGCTCCTCTCGCGAACTCGTGCTCCATGCCACCATGCCTCCAAGCTCTTGGATTCGCCTCCCTCCTTCCTTCGCCTTCGAGATGCCGCCGAGCGGGGCTCTGGAGCTCTGGCTGCAGCACGCTGACTGCGGCACCCTTGCGACCGGAGCGGAGGTCACGGTCGTCGCTCCGAGCAAGGTCTTCATGACTCGGGGCTGGCGCGAGATCGCCCGGGTCTGCCAGACGGTAGGCGCCCTTGTAATTCATCTTGAATACGACAGCGCCTCCCTGATGTTCTTCAAGGTCTTCGATGCTGAAGGACGCCGGCTGGAGTGCTGCCCCAGGGAGAGCGGCAGGGGTGATGAACCAGCGAGGACTTGGCCTGCCCGTCGGCCCTCCAGCAGGTCCTCAGGCAGCAGCGGAGGAGCTGGGGAATTTAGTGGCTCCCCCGAGCTCCTCGCGACTCCGGAGACGAGCGACGACAGCTACGAGCCCCCGAGCTCGCGTGGTGCTCGGAGCGGGGCAGTTGCGTCCACCCGCCGGCGCCACTGATCTGGATGGGGTTGGCGTCGACGTTGGGCAGCCCACTGTTGATGATGGCGTCCCTCGCGGCGGTGCGGGTGATTAAAGTTCCTTAGGATTAGAACTCTTGTTCC
Organism: Triticum urartu; assembly: GCF_056163025.1. Classification (NCBI taxonomy): domain Eukaryota; kingdom Viridiplantae; phylum Streptophyta; class Magnoliopsida; order Poales; family Poaceae; genus Triticum; species Triticum urartu. The sequence continues at coordinate 473,341,643 of NC_141874.1, forward strand.
CTGCAAGGAATCGAAGCAACACCCCGTGGGGGTATGTAAGGCGTCTGCCATGTCTTTTATGAATATTATATCCTTAATATGAATCAATGCAAGGTGCTTGTCCTGTCTCAGCTCGGCTCCCCCTTTCTATCCTCGCGAGGACTTGGCGCTCTACGCTGACAGGTCCCAGTCCCCAGGCAGGCTTCAGCCGTCGCTGGTATGCCAGGTCGCGATGCCATGGTCAAGGCCAGGAGGTGAGCGGCCCGAGGTCTGGTAAGAGCCCCCGAGTCGCGATGCTCGGGAGGTCCCCTTTAGCGCTCAAGCAGCCCTCGCGGGGCGAGAAAGGAAGGTAACATCGCCGTGACAGAGCCGCACTGGGCGAGGGTTTTGCGCTGCGTTGGTCCAACTCTTGTAACGGTGTGACTTATCTCTTGAGTTAGGCGTAGTTCCTCGATGAAGCACCTGGCCCGGGCGGTGGCAGCCGAGGCACTGCTGGGTTAGGTCCTCGCGATCTTCTTTCCACTCCCCCGCACTTTCCTTAATGCTCTACGTCCTTAGGTCCCGGCCCTCGAGCGAGCTCAGCCGCTGCTGGCATGACAGGTCGCGATGCCATGGGTCAAGGCCAGGGGGTGAGGGCTGGAAAGCCAGTAGGAGCCCATGAGTCGCGATGCTCAGGCGCCCCCTTTTAACGCGCAAGCGGTCCGTGCCGGAGAGAGGGAGAGACAGCTCACAATGTCCCTAGCATTGCTCCTGGAGTAGGTCCTGCACACCAGTCATAAAGAGAAACAAGACCTATTGTTACGGTTGCCTGCCAACCTTTGGTCGCTCTTGGGGAGTGATTGGGGCACTGAGGGCCTGGTGAGGTGGCACCTTGCGGGGCTGCCGCGGCCAGAGCTCGACCACTCAGATTTTTCGGCATTGCAGAGACGGACCCGTGCGCAGATGTCGTGCCAGAGCAAGCAGCTCTATAGGTAGGCGTCAATTGAGCAGGCGATTAGGTCGGGTACGTTAAGCATGCAGGAGGAAATTCATTTTAAGTAGATGCAGGAAAAGCAAACGCTGCAGGGCCAGGCCCGAGCAGCTCGGGGATGATGCAGCCCGAGGGGCGCCCCCGACAAGGTAAGTAAAGACTAGAAGCAAAACGGAAACATGCCGTAGGGACAGACCCACGCGGCCTAGGAATGATGCGGCCCTATGGGCGCTCCAGCTAAAAGCGGAACTTAGAAAGATGTCACCTAGTGCCGTTGAAGATGGAGTGATGTTGAAGAAGCGGGCGATGCGCGATGAAGACGTCGACCCTCACGAGCCCCCAGGCCCAGGAACCTCGGGAGGCTCCGGGGGCACAGGTGGGTCTCCGAGAGCCATCTCCATCTCTGCCAGGACGGCACGATGCCTGACCTCCTGAGCCTCCAGAATGCTCCTCAGCAAGCACTGATGAGCGGCGACTGTGTTCGGCAGGCCGAAAGGCATGCGAACGTAGCTGTGAGGTGGACCCTCGCAGCGCCCCACGCGCGAAGGCCAGAGGCGCTCCTGAGACGCGGCTTAGTTGAGCCCTGGCACGTCGACGCAGACACGCAGCCCACCATCCTCACCTGGATGTGGGGCCATGGCGGGCGAGCGGCGGCTGCCGCGCATGACTCTCGACTCCTGTAGCTCATGAGTGTTGCTTGCGATGAACTCCTGAGGGTTTGGTCTTCCTTGCCTTGTACCTTCCTGAGGGAAACGTGCTTGGAAGCACCCCTCCAAGTGGTTCCCGAGCGCCTCCCTTGCGACCTTGGTAAAGTCGGTGGCTCTCCAAGAAAGAGCCCCCGAGCACTGCCTGAGGAGGGCGCCGGGCGCGCCTTCCTATGCGAGAGAGGGTGGCGCTCCCTGATTGGGCGCAGATCCTGACCCAACACCTCCGGAGGTGCCTGCCTCCTGATGGCTTGGGCCAGGCGAAGCCTTCTTCTTCTTGGGGGTCGCCTCGGGAAGTCTTCCCTTTCCGCGGTCCGGGTCTTCGATTGCTGCGGCTTGGAACGCGCGCTCAAGTGAACACACCGCGTCTCTTTCTTCACAGGGTACGGTGATGACTCCACCACTTCCTGGCATCTTGAGGACATTGTATCCATGGTGAGTCACTGCCATGAACTTGGCCAGGGCTGGGTACCTGAGGATGGCGTTGTATGGCAGACGGATGTGGGCGACGTCGAAGTCGATGAGCTCGGTGCGGTAGTTGTTGCACTGCCCGAAGGTGACTGGAAGGCGAACCTGCCCTATGGGAATAGCGGAACCATCAGTGACTCCTGAGAATGGCTTGGTTGGCTGAAGCTGGTCGTACGGCACTTGGAGATTGTCGAACGTCTCAACGGACAGGACGTTGAGTCCTGCTCCGCCGTCAATGAGGGTCCTGGTGACCTGCACGTTGCTGATGATTGGGGAGCAAAGCATAGGGAGGACTCTGGCCGTTGCCGCGCACTTGAGTTGATCTGCTGAGCTGAATGTGATAGCACACGCGGACCACCTGAGAGGGCGCGTGGCCTCAAGCTTGGGGAGGACTGCATTCACCTCGCGAGCAAACTGCTTGAAGATGCGCTGTGAGGCTGGGGCCTGCGCCACCCAATATGCAAGCTATTGCGCGCGGCTCCTGGAAGCCCCAGCCCCCTCGTCCTAATGTTGGTCTTCGTTCCTCCTTGGCGGTGGCGGCAGAGGAGGAAGGCATACGTTGCCGCGCGGGTGATCCTCACGAGGCAGATCTCTCTAGCCTCCCTCGTGAGACTGGTCCTGCCAGTGATCCTCACGAGGTCGGTCACGCCACCCTTGGCGAGGGCCACTGTCTTCCCATCGTCCGCCACCTCTTCCTCCTCCTCAGCCATAGCCCCTGTCATTGCGCTCGGGGCGTCGGCTGACACGTCCATCTCTCATGGCCCTGAGCTCTTGACATTTGTTGGTGTTGTGGGTGTGGAGGTCGTGGTACACGCAGTACCGGCTGCCTTTGGATGACTCAGGATGATCCCTGCCTCGCTTGGTGTCTGGCTCCGCTGCAAGCACGGCAGCCCCCTTGCGCTTCACGTCATTGGCCTTCGGTTTCTTCTCTTCTGGGTCGGCAGCCGGGAGTTCGAGGAGGGAAAGGCGCCCTTCCTCAGCCCTGGCGCACTTGGTTGCCAAGTTGAACAGCTCCAGGGATGTGCACAGGTCTTCATAGATTGCTAGCTCCTCTTTCATCTTGACGTCGCGTATGCGATCGGAGAAGGCCGAGATGATGGCTTCTTCAGTCACCTTGGGGATCTTGAGGCAAGCGTTTTTGAAGCGCTGGATGTATTTCTGCAAGGTTTCTCCCTGCTGCTGCTTGACGCGGTGCAGATTGCTTATGGCCGGGGGCCGGTCGCGAGTGCCCTGGAAGTTGGCGATGAAGCGAGTGCGCATCTCGTCCCAGGAGGAGATTGTGCCAGGAGCCAGGTTCAGGAGCCAGGTGCGGGCCCCGTCCTTGAGCACCATGGGAAACCAGTTCGCCATGACCCTTTCATCTCCGTTGGCGGCTTCGATGCATAGCTCATAGAGTTGCAGGAACTCCGCAGGGTCCGCCGTGCCATCATAGCGAGGGGGCAGGTCAGGCTTGAACTTGCCTGGCCATGCGACACCGCGTAGCTCGGGGGTGAGAGCACGGCAGCCCGTTGTGGCCACCGGTGCCTTTTGCTGGTACTAGGCTTGCTCATGGGGATTACCGCGCGCCGCCGCTTGGAGCAGCGCGGGGTCTTGGCGTGGAGGTGCAGGGACGCGATCTTGGCGCGCCGGTGCTGGGAGCGCGCGAGCACCTTCTTGGGGACGAGGAATCTCTTGGCGGCTCCTTTCTTGCTGCGCAGGTGCCGAACGCGGAGGGTCTCGCCCCGGGGCTTCGCGCCTTATGGCCAGGGCTCCTCCTTGGGGAGGAGGTGGTGGAGGAACCTCTTGATCCTCGCCTCTTGCGTGGAATGGAGGTCAAGGCAGCGAGAGGGACGATAAGGGGGAGCCCCCTGCGGCGCTGACGAGCTCGGTGATGCAGGCGAGCCAGTCTTCGTAGAGGTCGTCGACGGGGCGGTAGTGCAAGGGTTCTCTTGCCAGGAGCAGCGCGGCATGCATGTCCGTGGGGGCGGGACAGGCGTGGGACGACGAAGTGGTTGGAGTCAGCGACGGTGTGGTGGTGCGGCCCTCCCGCCGCACCGAAGGATGCTGGGAGGAGGCCTGCTGCTCGTTCCCCGTCGGGCCGGTGGCGTTGGCAGCAGGCGACGGGGAACGATGAGGACGTCTGCCGACGGGCGCCGTCTGGGCGACGCGGGTGGCGAGAGCAGCCCGGCGCTCGGCGCGAGCCCGACGAGCGTCAGCCATGGACACGACGGAAGATCACACGCGAACGGCAGAAGAAAGATTCTCGCGCACCCCTACCTGGCGCGCCAAATGTCGGATTTCGGGTTCCGGCAGACCCTTGAGGTTCGAACACTGGGGTGCGCGCGGAGATCTCTCCCCTACCGACCTACGTCCAATCTCCTCGCGTGATTTGAGCTGGAAACAACGAACTACACAAGGGACACAAGGTTTATACTGGTTCGGGCCACCGTTGTGGTGTAATACCCTACTCCAGTGTGTGGTGTGGTGGATTGCCTCAGGGGCAGATGAGGATTAGTACAAAGGAAGAACAGCCTCGCGAGAGGTGTTCTTGAGTTGGTGCGATGAACTGCTAGGGTGAGTTCAGTCGCCTCTCTCTCTCTCTGCTAGGGTTCTACCAGATTTCTAGATGTTTTCTCCCTAGATGGATCTCTCTACTCTGTGGTGGCTAGCTCTATTTATAGAGGCCCTGGGCCTCTCCCCAAATAATGCGCGGGAAGGGCGCCAACAATTGGCCATTTTGAAGGGGAACATATAGTACAAGTTATCCTGACCAAAGGTGGTCTTCGGCTACCAAAAGTACTGGTGATGACGCCGTCTTGGGCTCCACGGTGACCTCCTTCTTGCCGCTCTGCTGGTCTTGGTCTCGTTGCACCGGAATGGAAACCTTTGCCTGATGCCTTGGCCTGTGCTTGCCCCCTTTGCACCAAAGGGGAAACAAGGACACTGCGTAGGCCGGTGCCCGCCTGGCGCCCACCTGGTCTCGATCATCATGGCTTGCGTCATGGGTTCCTCGCGAGGTACCCCTGCCTTGATCTCTCCGCCTCCTCGCGAGACTGCCTGATGAGGCTGCCTCTGAGGAAGCTTCCTGTCGTCCGCCCCGCGAGGCTTGGCCCCACGCGAGGGTCTTGAGCTTGAGCTGATCAAGATGGGCCGCGATGGGCCCCCACTTGAGCCACGCCACAGGCCGCAGGCAGGCAAGTATGGGGACCCCCGTTCCCAGAACGCCGACAGTGCCACACTATGCTTACCTCAAGATGAAGATGCCAGGAACCAAGGGCATTATCATGATATCTGGAGACTACGAGAAGTCGGACAACTGTGCCGCGGCCAGCATCTGGCTGGCCGAGTCCCTTGTGATTGCTATTGAGAAGAAGCTCCTGGACCGGGTGGTGGCCATGACTAGCAAGCAGTCGGACATGTCCCCAGAGTCCAAAGAGTCAGAGACCCAGGGCTCCTTCCAGCCGGCCAAAGAAACTAAGAAGATCCCTTTGGACCCTGAGCTCCCAGAGAAATTTGCTGTCATTGGTGCCAACCTTGATAGCAAATAGGAAAGTGAGCTCGTCGATTTCCTCCGTGAGAATCGGGACATCTTCGCATGGTCCCCCAAGGACATGTCGGGTGTTCAGACGGATTTCGCCGAGCACAAGTTACATGTTAGAGCAGATGCCAAACTAGTCAAACAACCCCTTGTTCGACTGTCGGAGGAAAAGAGAAGAATTTTTGGTGAAGGGATAGCCCGTCTTCTGGCAGCCGGCTTCATCATGGAAGTGTTTTTTCCAGAATGGCTTGCCAAGCCAGTCCTTGTACTAAAGAAGAACAACAAGTGGCGCATGTGCATTGATTACACCAGTCTCAACAAAGCTTGCCCAAAAGATCCATTTGCTTTGCCTCGGATTGACCAAGTGATAGACTCCACAACTGGATGTGAGCTGTTAAGTTTCTTGGATGCCTACTCAAGATATCATCAGATCAAGCTGAACCCGGCAGACCGCCTGAAGACCGCCTTCATCACACCATTTGGATCCTTCTGCTACCTGACCATGACATTCGACTTGAGAAATGTCGGTGCCATGTTCCAGCGTTGCATGCAGAAGTGCCTCCTCAAGCAGCTTGGCAGAAACGCCCATGTCTATGTGGACGATATTGTGGTGAAGATGGAGAAGCGTGGTACTCTCTTGGAGGACCTCAAGGAAACTTTTGAAAATCTGTGTCGGTTTCAGATCAAGCTCAACCCAGAGAAATGCGGCTTTCGAGTACCAACCGGCCAGGTCCTTGTCTTCCTGGTCTCAGAACGCGGCATCGAGTGCAACCCCGTGAAGATCAAGGCCATTGAAAGTGCAACTTTCCCTAGGTGGTTTTGGTAATTCATAACAACATATAGCTCATTGAGCTAATGCTATTCCAAGATGATTATTTCAGGAAAGCTCAATGATTGGCATGGCATGGATGTGAAAGTGGAACCCTCAAAATGCTAAGGAAAAAGGATTGGCTCAAGCTCAAAAGCTCAAGACTCTTCATTTTACATTTTAGTGATCCAAGATCACATTGAGTCTTTAGGAAAAGCCAATACTATTAAGGAGGGATGAGGTGTTGCTTAATGAGCCTCTTGCTTCATGTGCTTAGTGATATGCTCCAAAACCCTCAACTACTTTCCCATATTCACATATGACCTAAACTCTAAGCCAAACTCGGTCCTGCCGATTCTTCCTATCTGGCGCCACTGAGTTTTCACTTGTCATTAGCCACTGCCAAACCCTAGCAATTCGGTCCTACCGATAGGGATCTTGGTCTCACCGAGATGGGGTTGCAAACTCTCTGTTTCCCTTTAGTAACTTTTCGGTCTCACCGAAAGAGCGAATCGGTCCCACCGAGATTGCAATGTAAACTTAGTGTTTCCCCTTTGTAACTTTTCGGTCTCACCGAGTTCCACTCGGTCTCACCGAAAGAGCAAATCGGTCCCACCGAGTTTGCCTGACCAACTCTCTGGTTAGCTAATTACCAAATTCGGTCTCACCGAGTTTGTGTAATCGGTCTCACTGAGATTACGTTATGCCCAAACCCTAACCATATCGGTCCTACCGAGTTGCATGTCAGTCCCACCGAAAATCTCTAACGGTCACTAGGTTTACATTTCGGTCCGACCGAGTTTATTGATTCGGTCCCACCGAGATGGGAAAACTGTGTAACGGTTGGATTTTGTGTGGAGGCTATATATACCCCTCCACCTCCTTCTCATTCGATGAGAGAGCCATCAGAACACACACACCATTCCAACTCATATGTTCTGAGAGAGAACCACCTACTCATGTGTTGAGACCAAGACATTCCATTCCTACCATATGAATCTTGATCTCTAGCCTTCCCAAGTTGCTTTCCACTCAAATCTTCTTTCCACAAAATCCAAATCCTATGAGAGAGAGTTGAGTGTTGGGGAGACTATCAATTGAAGCACAAGAGCAAGGAGTTCATTATCTACACACCATTTGTTACTTCTTGGAGAGTGGTGTCTCCTAGATTGGCTAGGTGTCACTTGGGAGCCTCCGACAAGATTGTGGAGTTGAACCAAGGAGTTTGTAAGGGCAAGGAGATCGCCTACTTCGTGAAGATCTACCGCTAGTGAGGCAAGTCCTGTGTGGGCGATGGCCATGGTGGGATAGACAAGGTTGCTTCTTCATGGACCCTTTGTGGGTGGTTGCTTCTTCGTGGACCCTTCGTGGGTGGAGCCCTGTGTGGACTCGCGCAACCGTTACCCTTGGGTGGAGCCCTGTGTGGACTCGCGCAACCGTTACCCTTCGTGGGTTGAAGTCTCCATCAACGTGGATGTAGGATAGCACCACCTATCCGAACCACGGGAAAAACATCTGTGTCTCCAATTGCGTTTGATTTCTCCAAACCCTTCCCTTACATTCTTGCAAGTTGCATGCTTTACTTTCCGCTGCCTATATACTCTTTGCATGCTTGCTTGAATTATGTGATGATTGCTTGACTTGTCCTAAATTAGCTAAAATCTGCCAAGAACTAAAATTGGGAAAAGGTTAAGTTTTTATTTGGTCAAGTAGTCTAATCACCCCCCTCTAGACTTACTTTCGATCCTACAAGTGGTATCAGAGCCTTGGTCTCCATTTGCTTGATCTCCATAGCTTTTGGTGGTCATAGCCTTGGTTTCACAACCTAGGAGAGTATGGCGTCTAGCGAGGGAAATTATCACCGTAGAGGTCCTTACTTTGATGTTACTAATTTTGCTAGTTGGAAGCATAAAATGAAAATGCATATTCTTGGACATAACCCCGCCGTTTGGGCTATTGTGTGTGTTGGTTTGCAAGGTGACTTCTTTGATGGGAGAGAACCAAACCGTGAAGCTACCGCGGATGAGTTGAAGATGTTGTAATACAATGCTCAAGCTTGTGATATTCTCTTCAACGGATTGTGCCCCGAAGAATTCAACAAAATCAGCCGTCTTGAGAATGCAAAGGAAATTTGGGACACTTTGATTGATATGCACGAAGGTACCGACTCCGTCAAGGAATCCAAGTTGGATGTGCTTCAAAGCCAACTTGACAAGTTCAAGATGAACGATGGTGAAGGTGTCGCTGAAATGTACTCTAGGCTTTCTCTCATCACAAATGAGATTGCCGGCTTAGGAAGTGAAGAGATGACCGATAGATTCATCATCAAGAAGATCCTAAGATCCTTGGATGGAAAATATGATACCGTGTGCACATTGATCCAAATGATGCCCAATTACAAAGATCTTAAGCCAACGGAGGTGATTGGAAGAATTGTTGCTCATGAGATGTCACTTAAGGATAAAGAGGAACTTCACAACAAATCAAGTGGTGCCTATAAAGCCTCATGTGAAGACCCTACATCATCAAGTGAGAAACAAGACTTCAATGAAGAATTGAGCTTAATGGTGAAGAACTTCAACAAGTTCTACAAGAGTGGAAGCAAAGATAGAAGCTTCAAGTCAAGGTCCTACAATGACAAAAGATCTTCTAGTCGAGAGCGAAACTGCTACAATTGTGGAAGACCCGGACACTATTCCAATGAGTGTACGGCTCCCTACAAGAGAAGAGAAGATTCTCCAAGAAGAAGAAGCAAAGAATCACCACCAAGAGAGAGAAGGAGTAGAGATGATCGTTATGAATGAAGATATTCACGGAGAAGCAAGGATTCGGAAAGGAAGAAAAAATCATCAAGGAGCTACACAAGACGAAGACATCAAGCTCATGTTGGTGAATGGGTATCCGGCTCCGACTCCGACAGCCACTCCGAGAGAAGTTATCACTCCGACTCCGAAGATACTCAAGATGAAGGTGTTGCCGTTCTAGCACTTGTGTCAACCAACTCCTACGACATATTTGACTCACCAAATGAAGGAATTGGAAGATGCTTCATGGCCAAAGGTCCTAAGGTAACACACCCCGAGTATGTTGATTTCAATAGTGATGAAGATGACTTGTTAGGTGATGATTTGCTTGGTGACAACTCTAGTGATGAATATTATGATGAAAGACCAATTAATCATGCTAATCAAGATAAAACGAATGACAATGATAAGGAGAAGATTGAGGCTCTAACTAAAGAACTAAACACTCTTAAGTTAGCTCATGAAACTATCTTCGAAGATCATCGAGAACTTTTAAGAGCTCATGAGAAATTACGCTTTGAAAAGCTCAATCTTGAGCAAGAGCATGAGTTCTTAAAGGCAATCAATGATGATCTCCACAAGAAAAGTTCTTCTTACATTGCCAAGCGTTTACTCTTATCCACTTACATGCCTCAAGTCAAGTCTAGTAACAAGAAAGATTCTTCCTCTAGTAGTAACAATGATCATGTTAAATCCAATATTTTGCTTCTAGTAGTTCTCTTGATTCCACTAATGATTCTCTTAGCCAAGTTACACTTGAGCAAGAAAATAGCTTATTGAAGGGAATTATAGAGAAAGGAGTGTACAAAAGCCTTGCCGGGAGTAAGCAATTCGAGGAAATTGTGCGCAAGCAAGGAATGCACCGGAAGAATCAAGGTGTTGGTTTTGAACGAAAGTTCAATGCCAATGGAGTTGAGTGGGAAGAAGATCAATACCCCAAGACAAAGTTTGTCCCTCAACAAGAGAAGTATGATACTTCTTTCAAGGGGACACAAGCTCAAGATGATCTTCCACCACAAGACTACAAGCAAAAAGGCAAGGACAAGCTTCAAGAGGAAATTGACGCATCTGAAGAAGCTCCAAAGACCTTAGTCAAGTGGATTCCCAAGACTACTTCAAGTTCCACTTCATCAAGTACGACTACAACTCCAAGGATTCCCATCAAGATGATGTGGATCCAAAAGAAGAAGAACTAGAGAGTTCTTGAGGGTGACTCCGCCAACATACTTCACTCTTATCATTTTGGCAAGAACAAGTGCAATCAACTTCCACATCTTGCACTAGTTCAAGGAGTCACAAACCCTCTTGTTGGTAAGACAAGGGACAAGGTAACCTAAAAGTTTTCATGGACATCATCTTGTGTGTGCATCACTCTATGTCTATGGATATCCTTGTTTGTTCCTTGTGGGACTAACCCATGTAGGTATTGAAAGTGCAATTCACTCAAATGGATAGCTCCAAGTGATCTACATCAACATTGAGCATCCACATCTTCAACATCTACATGAAGTCATCATCGACAAAACCCAAGGTTAGTTCATCCCTCTTAGGGGGGATATCACATCTAGGGGGAGCTTTACTCTAAGACTTGAGCTAAAGCAACTCTAAAGATGTGAACACAACAATGCTTTATGTAAAAGTGGTAACCCCACTTGAGCTTAAACGATGAGTATGACCTATGATCAAGTGTTCTCACTTGACTCCTAAGTCAATATACTCATATATAGATGACCTAGTCATCGCAAATTGCTTGATAGATGCTAGAATTGGTTGTGCATGCCTTGTCACATATTTCATTTGCCATCTTATTGTGTGAGTATGCTGGTTGCATATTTTACTCATTCGAGGACATCCACTTGTTGTTTTGATTGTTCGGTTTTATTTCTTCTTGCCAAGTGGATGGACAAGAATGCCTAAGAACCTCCTCTAGCTATCTATGCTTTTCTCGTCTCAAACTCTATTCATGCTGCATCACAAAATTTGATCAAGTCAGATTCGAACCACTCTGTGTGAGGAGCGCTCGGAGTCCCCGATTCGTCATAGACTTAAACTTCCAAAACCTCTTTATGATTCTCGGTCTGACCGATACCCCACTTTCGGTCCTACCGAGATCATTAAGTTGATCTAGGTTTTCGATCTCGGTGCAACCGATTTGAACATTTTGTTCACACTGAGTTTCAGTAACTGCACGCAGTTATGAATCTCGATGCCACCGAGTTGTTCCACTCGGTCACACCGACAGGGTCGGGCTATATATAGTCACGGGCAAAATTTTGGAAATTTCTCCAAACCCCGCGCGATAGCCTGCTCTGCCCTCGTGGTCTCCGGATCGTCTTCTCGCCGCCATCCGCCTCCAGTAGCTGGTCTCCGTCGCCGTCAACGGGAATTCTGCCCCGCCGTTGCCGCCGTAGCAAGTCCCCGCCGAACTAGGGTATGGACTTGATCTTTGTGCTATTCTCCAATCTGATCCCTAGCACATTGTGTTCTTCATGATTCTTGCCACGATTGAAACACTCCTATCCAGTCAAAACGCCCGTAGATTAGCTTTGATTCGAAAATTCTAGGTTTAGGTTTCCGCCGAAACCATCTCGGACCCACCGAGTTGAAAAACTCGGTCCCACCGATTTGGCTTATGCCATTGCACAAGTGAGACTCGGTCTGACCGAGAATTACTTATCTGTGTGACCGATTTTGGAACTCTGTGAAACCCTAGCAGTCTCGGTGCCACTGAACTGTGACTCGGTCCAACCGAGTTCACTAGTTTAGGTTCCAAAACTGCTTCGGTATCACCGAGTTTGAAAATCGGTAGATCCGAGATGATTTCAGTGGGAAACTAAAACTAAGTTTTTGGATCATTCTTTTGCAAAAATCTCTGCATTTTGTGATGCTCATCCTTTTCTACCTCATCTATAAACTGTTCTCAGGGTCAGTAGTCAGTTTGCAGCATGTCTGATCAAAGTGATAGCCAGAATGTGTCAGAACAGCAAGTGGTGATGAGTGAGGGCACTAGTCCCTCCAGTTCTTCTGATGAAGGCAGCAGGAGCACTCCTAGCAACCTGCCAAAGGCTGCCACGAGATAGAGGAAGAAGAGGACTTCTGATTCCGAAGATGAAGATTATGTGGCAGAGGAAGAGGCCACTTCCAAGAGAGTTGAGCCAGCTCAAGGCACTAAGCCAGTCCTGAAAATCAAAAGGCCAGCAGGCAGGCAGCCAATGTCAAAGGCCAGAATGTCAACTGAGAAGCCCATAGAGCCAGTTGTAGTTGAGGGCAAGAAAAGAAAGGAAAGGGTGAAGAAGACTGTGGCTAGAGTGCTTGGCAAAGCTTCCATCATGGAAGAGGAAGAAGAAGAAGAGGTAGCTGCACCAGCACCCAAGGCACCCAAACTGATGGGTGATGCCATAAAGTCAGGGGCTACTACATCTAAGCCCAAAGCTGCCTCCAAGCCCAAGTCTGCACCCAAGAGGAATACAAGGAGCATTCCTGTAGCTGAGAAGAACAAGGCCCCAGTGCCTGAGACTGTTGCTGAAGAAGAGGAAGAGAATGTCCTAAGGAAGCTAAAGCCCAAGATCCCAGACCACAACGATGCTCATCCTGTGGCTGAGGATATGAAGCTTAGGAGGGATTCAGGGCTGAGGAAGTGGAGAGAAGCAGACCCATATGCTTCAAGGAGAAGGACAGCAGTTGACTACAGGTTTCACACCAAGGAGCAGCAGGATTTTTATGAGACAGTGCTGCTAGATAAGAAGCCCATTGTCTGTGATATGAGATGGGTTGATTGGACATACATCAAGGACAATGAGGAGCACTATCCTGGAGTGCAAGACAGCTTCATAGCTTGTGGAGTAGCTGACTTTGTTGGGCAGAAGCTCACAAAGTGGAATGAGGAGCTTATAATGCAGTTCTACTCCACGGCACATTTTTATCCAGATGGGAGGATCACATGGATGTCTGAGGGTACAAGGTACCAATCCACAGTTGCTGAGTGGGCACAGATCATTAATGCCCCAGAGGAGCAAGATGATGACTTGGATATCTATGCCAAGAAGAAGATGGACCACAACTCAATGTCAAATATGTACAAGGAGATCCCAAATGAAGCACTTGACACTTTCAAGTTTGGCTCAGTACATTACCTTCTGTCAGGGCTCCCGACTATCAATTGGATCTTGAGGCACACCTTATTGCCCAAGTCAGGTGATCACAAGATGATCAGAGGCCATGCTATCAACTTGCTACATGTGTTTGATGTGCCTCAGAAGTTCAAGGTGATGAGCCTCATAGTGGAAACTATCAAGAGGACTGCAGCAGACCAGAAGAGGAGTTGCGGATATGCCCCTCAGATCCAGGAGCTCATCAACTCTAAGATGGGCACAGGCATATACCTATTGGACAAGGAACACCTGCCCATCCGTCCAGATTTTGAGGATAACCAAGTTATCATGACTGAGAACGAGCCATCATCTGCCCAAGCATACGCGAAGAAGGAGAAGGCAAGGAAGGAGAAAGCTGCCAAGATGCCAACTCAAGAGGAGGCATCTGAATACTTCTTGAAGACCAAACAAGAGCAGCTTGGTTACTTGATTGCATCCACGCTGAGGATTGAGCAAAGTCTGGCCACCCTCACTCAGAATCAGCAGAGCCTAGAGAGAATCATGGAACAGAAGTTCTATGACTTGGATGTTAAAGTAACGGAAGTTCAGTCTGCAGTGGAGAAGCTCCAGGAGGACATGCATGAGAGGAGAGGCAGGACTACCACTCATGCCTTTGCCAGAGTGCCACGAGGCCCGAGGTCGTCTGCCATGCCAGTTGCTGACACAAGAGCCACCACCTCAGCACCAGCCACAACCTCAGTTCCACCAGCTCCAGCATCTACTTCAGCTCCAACTCCAGCGTCTACTTCAGCATCTACCGAAGCCTTCATCCTTGGAGTGATCCAGACTCCACCACCACCTGAAGATCAAGCCTGAGCGTCGATCTAGCACTATGCATTTTCTAGGAACTTTTTGGTAACTTGTTGCCAAAGGGGGAGAAGATGTATAGATCATAGGCTTCGAGAGAGAGAGTGTTGCTTTTCTCTCTTGCTTTATTTGGTGGTTTTTCAAACTTGTTTGCTTTTGAGTGCTTGTGAGACATTGATGATCATGTGTTTGATCATAAGCTACACTTAATGCTTGATGAATGCTATTACCTTATCTATCTTATGTGATCATTCACTATTCTTGGTGATGAGTGCATGTATTTCATTCTTATCATTTTAAGCGCTCCACCAAGATGTATGTGACATGGAAGAGTAACCCATGACTCTAACTCCTTGTGCATTTGCAGTCCAAAGCAAATTTTAAATATGCACAAATTTAGGGGGAGCTCTTACTTATCACATACTTCTCCAAGCGACGATATATTTCATGCTTATTATCATTTGTCGAAGCTTTGATCTATATGTTGTCATCAATTACCAAAAAGGGGGAGATTGAAAGTGCAACTTTCCCCAGGTGGTTTTGGTAATTCATAACAACATATAGCTCATTGAGCTAATGCTATTCCAAGATGATTATTTCAAGAAAGCTCAATGATTGGCATGGCATGGATGTGAAAGTGGAACCCTCAAAATGCTAAGGAAAAAGGATTGGCTCAAGCTCAAAAGCTCAAGACTGTTCATTTTACATTTTAGTGATCCAAGATCACATTGAGTCTTTAGGAAAAGCCAATACTATTAAGGAGGGATGAGGTGTTGCTTAATGAGCCTCTTGCTTCATGTGCTTAGTGATATGCTCCAAAACCCTCAACTACTTTCCCATATCCACATATGACCTAAACTCTAAGCCAAACTCGGTCCTACCGATTCTTCCTATCCGGCGCCACCGAGTTTTCACTTGTCATTAGCCACTGCCAAACCCTAGCAATTCGGTCCTACCGATAGGGATCTCGGTCTCACCGAGATGGGGTTGCAAACTCTCTGTTTCCCTTTCGTAACTTTTCGGTCTCATCGAAAGAGCGAATCGGTCCCACCGAGATTGCAATGTAAACTCAGTGTTTCCCCTTTGTAACTTTTCGGTCTCACCGAGTTCCACTCGGTCTCACCGAAAGAGCAAATCGGTCCCACCGAGTTTGCCTGACCAACTCTCTGGTTAGCTAATTACCAAATTCGGTCTCACCGAGTTTGTGTAATCGGTCTCACCGAGATTACGTTATGCCCAAACCCTAACCATATCGGTCCTACCGAGTTGCATGTCAGTCCCACCGAAAATCTCTAACGGTCACTAGGTTTTCATTTTCGGTCCGACCGAGTTTATTGATTCGGTCCCACCGAGATTGGAAAACTGTGTAACGGTTGGATTTTGTGTGGAGGCTATATATACCCCTCCACCTCCTTCTCATTCGATGAGAGAGCCATTAGAACACACACACCATTCCAACTCATATGTTCTGAGAGAGAACCACCTACTCATGTGTTGAGACCAAGACATTCCATTCCTACCATATGAATCTTGATCTCTAGCCTTCCCAAGTTGCTTTCCACTCAAATCTTCTTTCCACAAAATCCAAATCCTATGAGAGAGAGTTGAGTGTTGGGGAGACTATCAATTGAAGCACAAGAGCAAGGAGTTCATTACCTACACACCATTTGTTACTTCTTGGAGAGTGGTGTCTCCTAGATTGGCTAGGTGTCACTTGGGAGCCTCCGACAAGATTCTGGAGTTGAACCAAGGAGTTTGTAAGGGCAAGGAGATCGCCTACTTCGTGAAGATCTACCGCTAGTGAGGCAAGTCCTGTGTGGGCGATGGCCATGGTGGGATAGACAAGGTTTCTTCTTCGTGGACCCTTTGTGGGTGGTTGCTTCTTCGTGGACCCTTCGTGGGTGGAGCCCTATCTAGACTCACGCAACCGTTACCCTTGGGTGGAGCCCTGTGTGGACTCGCGCAACCGTTACCCTTCGTGGGTTGAAGTCTCCATCAACGTGGATGTAGGATAGCACCACCTATCCGAACCACGGGAAAAACATCCGTGTCTCCAATTGCGTTTGATTTCTCCAAACCCTTCCCTTACATTCTTGCAAGTTGCATGCTTTACTTTTCGCTGCCTATATACTCTTTACATGCTTGCTTGAATTATGTGATGATTGCTTGACTTGTCCTAAATTAGCTTAAATCTGCCAAGAACTAAAATTGGGAAAAGGTTAAGTTTTTATTTGGTCAAGTAGTCTAATCACCCCCCTCTAGACATACTTTCGATCCTACAGCCATCAAGAGGATGGAGAGACCCACCCGACTGAGAGATGTACAGAAAATTGACCGGTTGTTTGGCATCCATCAGCCATTTCATCAGTGGGCTGGGTGAGAAGGCTCTTCCCCTGTACCAGCTCATGAAGAAAACCACTCATTTCGAGTGGAATGACCAGGAGGATGAAGCTTTTCTCCAGTCGAAAAAGATGTTGACCACGCCGCCTGTCCTGGCGGCTCCAGCTGATAAGGAACCTATGTACCTCTACATTGCCGCCACTAGCCGGGTGGTTAGCGTTGTCATGGTGGTAGAGCGTCCAGAGGCCGGCAGGGCACAACCGGTCCAGAGGCCCGTATATTACTTGAGTGAAGTGTTGTCAACCTCAAAGCAGAACTACCCTCACTACCAGAAGATGTCAGTGCACTTTGCCGCCAAGAAGCTGAAACCATACTTTCAAGAGCACCCAATCACGGTTGTCTACACTGCCCCACTTGCCGAAATCATTGGCAACAGAGATGCATCTGGTCGAGTGGCCAAATGGGCCATTGAGCTGGCCCCCTACACCATCTTCTACCAGCCACGCACCGCCATCAAGTCCCAAGCACTGGCCTACTTCCTTGTCGACTGGGCCGAGACCCAGTACTTGCCGCCAGCTCCGGACTCCACTCATTGGCAAATGCACTTTGATGGCTCAAAGATGCGCACCGGCTTGGGAGCTGGCATTGTTCTCACCTCTCCCAAAGGCGACAAGATCAGATACACATTGCAAATCCATTTTGCCGCCTCCGACAACATAGCAGAATATGAACCACTAATACATAGCCTCCGGTTGGCCAAAGATATCGGCATCCGCCGGATCCTGTGCTACGACGATTCTGACTTGGTAGTCCAACAGTCGTCTAGCGACTGGGACGCCAAGGATGCAAACATGGCGAGCTACTGTTTCCTCATTCAGCAACTTAGTGGATATTTTGAAGGGTGCGAGTTCCTTCACGTGCCACGGAATGAAAATGAGCCAGCTGATGCCCTAGCACGGATCGGCTCCACCCGTCAAGCAATACCTGCTGGCGTCTCCCTTCAGTGCCTCCGCAAGCCGTCAATCAAGCCTTCTCTAGAATCTGAGTCCATCTTCGTGCTGACTCCTTCCGAAACAGTCGGATCTAACTCGGGGGCTGCAGCAGGCGGCCCGGGGACTTCAGCAGGCGGCCCGGGGACTGCAACAGTCGCACCCGGCCCAGGGACTCCACAACCTGGCCCGGGGCTGCAGCAGTCGACCCGGGGACTTCAGCAGCGCGGCAAGCAGCAATCGATTCCAACCCGCCGCCTCCCAGCCCAACTGCCCTTGTACAAGTGGCCCTAGTGGCGGTAGAAGAAATTCAAGCACCTTCATGAACATTGCCCATCCTCAAGTTTTTGGTAAACAGAGAGCTGCCGACCGATGAGATCTCGGCCTGGCAAGTGCAGCGCCGAGCAGGAGCCTACACAATAGTAAACAAAGAGCTTGTCAAACGCAGCGCGATTGGAGTCTTCCAGCATTGCGTATAATTAGAGAAAGGCCAAGCAATCCTCAAAGAAATCCACCAAGGCGAGTTCGGCCACAACGTGGCCTCTAGATCCCTTGTCGCCAAGGCCTTCCGCCATGGTTTCTTTTGTCCGACTGCTTTGGAAGATGCCAAGGAGTTAGTCCGGCATTGCAATGGGTGTCAGAAGTTCAGTTCTCAGCAACATCTACCAGCTTCTGCACTCAAGACCATTCCCCTGACTTGCCCCTTTGCCGTCTGGGAGTTGGACATGGTGGGACCATTCAAAACAGCACGTGGCGGCATGACCCATCTGCTTGTTGCCATGGACAAGTTCACCAAGTGGATTGAAGCCAAGCCAATCAAGAAGTTGAATGGTCCGACTACTGTGACCTTCATTGCAGACATCACCACCCGGTATGAAGTACCACACAGCATCATCACCGACAGTGGCACGAACTTTGCCAAGGGAGCCTTGGCCCGTTTCTGCGCGACGCAGGGCATTCGACTGGACTTAGCGTCCGTTTCCCATCCGCAGTCAAACAGCCGAGCGAGCAAATGGCCTCATCCTCTCCGACATCAAGCCCCGACTGGTCGAGCCTTTGGAGAGGTTGGCCGGCTACTGGATCGACGAGCTGTCAGCCGTTCTCTGGAGCCTGCGCACCACGTCGAACAAATCCACCGGCTTCACTCCTTTCTTCCTTGTGTATGGGGCCGAGGTTGTCATTCCAACTAACATTGAGTTCGACTCACCTCGCGTCACCATATACACGGAGACGAAAGCAAAGGAGGCATGAGAAGACGGCGTCAATCTGCTGGAAGAGGGCAGGCTGTTGGCACTCAGCCGGTCCGCCATCTACCAGCAGAACCTACGCCGATACCACAGTAGGAAGGTGAAGCCAAGATCCTTCCAAGAGGGAGACCTTGTGCTTCGACTGATCCAGCGAACAGCTGGCCAGCACAAGCTCTCGGCCCCATGGGAAGGCCCCTTCATCATCAGCAAAGCATTGGGCAATGACTCCTACTACCTCATTGACACACAGAAGCCTCGAGCACGCAAGAGAGACGATTCGGGCAAGGAATCAGAGCGCCCATGGAACGCAAATCTCCTCCGAAGATTTTGCAGTTGATTCAGTATGTACCATGCTACCTTTTGTATTAAGTACTAATACATTGGGTCCCTCGAGAAGCACTCGAGGGCTCCCCTTTTTATCTATATGATAAGTTCTATGCCTATGAGTATGTCATTTCATCATTCTGCCTGGCACCGGGTTTGACCAGTCGGCTCGGGGGCTTGCCGCCTTGTACAACGTGAATTCTACCTGCAGTCGGACAAGTAGTGTGCCGGCACCTAAGCCCTCTCTTGCCACAAGCCGCAGTTTGCAGAGTGACTGTCCGGTAGGCAAGAGGTAAAGGCAGGAAACGGTGCCCACACGAAAAATGGCTAAGGACTAAAAGCATTTTCATAGGCCGAGTCGGCTCCTCGCCTCGCCGACCGACTGATGAGCAGTCGGTCGGCCGATTCCTAACTTTACTTGCCACACTCTACTGATGGCTAAACTACTTACCTTCCCAAAGCGGTCAAGTACTTGACCCAGCCACAGTCCGCAGAGCGGCTGTCCGGCTGGCAAGACTACAGCCAAGGGAAGGCGGCAAAGGAAAAAAGCATAGAGAGTAAAAAGCAAGACAAGTCAAAAATCTGCAAAGACAATTTATACAGCAAAGTCCCTTGGCCGGCATTCAACAGAGTTTGAATACACCCCCAGTGGGTGGAACTGCGCAAGTCTAACAAATTTGTTCAAAGAGATTACAAAGCAGGAAAAGAAAGGATAACTTGGCTGCCTAGGCCAGAGGAGCAGCAGACGGATCGGAGGGGTTGGTAGAGGTAGAGGCTCCGGGTGGTGGAGCGTCCGCCTGGTGGGTCTCGGCTTGATTAGCATCAGCGGCAGTCGACTTGCCGGTGCTCCATCCGTTGGTTGAGGCTTGATCATTCTGAGGCCGGCTGACATCTCCACCATCCGGCGCATCATCTTTGCTATCCTCGTCCTCGTCCTCATCCTCCTCCTCGCCTTCATCACTGGAGGCGATCTCCTCCACCGAGTCCTCGCTGCCTTCTGGGTTCAGCCCGAACCAGTTGGGCGACACCTCGGCGCCCGCTTCATCAAGCTCATGGAGGAAGACGCCGATGTCTGTGTACTCGGCGATCGCCGCAACCCAATGATAGAGTTGGGGCGCCACCGCCTCCAGCTCCTCACCGGCTTTAGCACGGAGAGTGGCCAGCTGGTCCAGGTTGAGCCCGGGGTACCATCCCTTGACGAACTCCAAGGCCCGGTGTGTGCCCGCCCAGGCGGAGGAGCCCTTCCATGCCTCGAAGCGGCCGATGGCCACCTCCAACCAGTCGGAGGTGCGGCTCGTGGTGCGCAGAAGGGGAGTACCCGGCCAAAGGGCGGCGACCACCTGGGCCCGAGCATGCTGAAGACGGCGGAGAGCCCGATGCGCCGGCTGGAGACGAGCCTGGATGGCAAGCAGCTACTCGGCGAGGGTGCGCGGGGCGTTGGGCGCGATCGTAGCACCAGCCTACCTCCACTACAAAAAAGACACATCCATGACATTTTGGGCCAAACAAAAAAAATTCTGTCATACATATGACACTTCTATGACGATAGTTGTGACAAAACCCGGTATCATCATAGATGTGGTGGGCTCCTACTTCTATGACAAAAAAATCATGACAGAAAATGGGCTTTTCGTCCTGGGCGGGCCGGAGACGCAGCTGCATGACATTCTTTGGGCCATCCATGACGGAAAAAACCGTGGTAGAAGCGAGGGCGAGGAAAATTTCGGGGAATTCCCGGTTACGGTGGGAGGTCGGGGCCGAGCGATGCGTGTTTCTCTTGTACACGTACGCGCGTGTGTGCGAGGAGTTGGCTCTAACTGAACCCGAGCGAGGCGTTGGGCTCTAACTGAAACCGAGCGATTGCACTGCAGGCTACGCATTACTGAACCCAAGCAATCGATCGATGGCTCTTAACTGAACCCAATCGAGCGATTCCTTCACTACTGCTGCTAACTGAAGCTGGTCGATGCTGCCTCTGGGATGAACGGTGAGTGTTGCGGGGGGTTTTGGATGAACAGTGAGCGGTGGCGTTGCCTCTGGATGAACAGGACCCCGTGGTGTGGAGGGCTGGATGAACATTAGATGGTGGAGGGGTGCCCATGGAGGGGTGGTTGAACAGGACCCTGTGGTGTGGAGGGCTGGATGAACAGTAGACGGTGGAGGGGTGGTTGAACAGTAGCCGGTGGAGTAGCACGTGGTGGAGGCTGGATGAACAGGAGCCCGTGGAGGCTGGAGGAGGTCGACGGTAGCCCGTGGAGGCTGGAGGAGGTCAACGGTGGAGATGAACAGTATCCCGTGGAGTCCCGTTTTGCGGTACGCCACACCCCTCCTGATGAACAAGACCCCCATTTCGACCATAGGAGGTCCGTTTCGTCCGTTTTGCGGTACGCCACACCCCTCCCGATCAACAGGACCCACGTTTCGACCGTAGGAGGTCCGTTTCGTCCGTTTTGCGGTACGCCACACCCCTCCCGATCAACAGGACCCCCGTTTCGACCGTAGGAGGTTCGTTTCCTCCGTTCTGCGGTACGCCAGGCCTCGTTTCCATCGCCTGTTCCGTCCAAGCCCTCTCGATGAACACGACCACACATTCCGTTCCGACCCAGCCGGTTGGCTCCCATGCATTTCGTTGCCTCCCGATTAACACGACGCATTCCGTTGCCTCCCCATGAACATGACGCATTTCGTTGCCTCCCCATGAACACGATGCATTTTGTTGCCTCCCCATGAACATGACAACGACGTTGTTTCTCCGTTTCGAACCAGCCATGTACACGAGCACTAGCCGTACGTATGCGCGAGTAAGCGTTCGAGACCCCGCCCGTATGTACACATACGTGGCCGTATTTTCTTTCTTGCACCCTGGCCGCTATACGTACATGTACATGCTACGTGTGCGCCTCTACTACGACACATGCACGCCTCTACTACGACACATGCGCACCTCTACATCGACCAATATGTACGTACACGTTCGCGACAAGAATGACAATGCTACGTACGCTTTGACCAGGTGGGTCCCGACTGTCAGGCACTTCCTTGCGTGCGAAGATGTAGCTGGTGGGTCCCAGCAGTCAGGGGGGCGAATCGTTTTGTTTTTTTGCCCGGATGGACTTCCTTGCGTGCGAAGGTGTAGCTGGTGGGTCCCAGCAGTCAGGGGGGAAACGTTTTTTCACGAAATACGGTGGCCTGTCCGGTGGGTCCCCGTTGTCAGGTGGAGGAATAATTATTTTGCACGTAATAAGGAGGCACTTCCTTCCTGCGGCCGTGGACCCAGCTGTCAGCCTCTCCACGTACAGTCCATGTCCGATGGAAGCCGTTCCTTGACCACGTTGACCACGCCGCGCCGAGAGCACCAGGGCAGTTGACGACGGCGAGGCCTAGGAAGGGGACGACGCGGAGCCGGGGAAGACACGGCAGTGGATGCCCACGCGTAGAGGAGTACGAGGGTTCACTGGTTCGCTGCGGTGTGAGGCTGCCTTCACCGCAGAATAACAGGGGGTGTGGGTGAGTAGAGGGATGGCCTGGCCAGCGGTGGGAGTAGTAGGGGGCGGTGAGGCCTCCGCCGCATCGCAGCCAGCCACGGGAGGCGGGAGCACGAGGCACGATCGGCGCTGGTTTGGGCGGCTCGAGCAATAAGAACAGAGCTTGAAGAAGCACTACGGCCATTGGATGGACATCGTACGGTCACTGGAGCTAGAATCATGCATATTGACTAAGTTGATAAAGCCCTCCGTCCCCGTCAACTTAGTAGGCCCACAAGTTAGCCTGCCACTATACTGGGTCCGAGCTAACAGGGGGAGTATTCATTTTTGTGTGCATAATAAGGAGGCACTTCCTTGCGTGCGAAGATATAGCTGGTGGGTCCGAGCTGTCAGCGGTGGTAACATTTTTTGCGAAATACAGAGGCCCTTTCGGTGGGTCCCTAATGTCAGGTGGATGAATCATTATTTTGCGCGTAATAAGGAGGCATTTCCTTGTGTGCGGCCGTGGACCCAGCTGTCGGCCTCTCCATGTACAGTCCACTTCAGATGCATGTCGGTCGTTGACCACGTTGACCAGGCCGCGCCGAGAGCACCATGGCGGTGGACGACGGTGAGGCCTAGGAAGGGAACGACACGGAGGCATGGAAGACTCGGCAGTTGTTTCCCACGTGGAGGGGAGTACGACTGTACGTGGGTTTACTGGTTCGTCTGCCATCACTGGAGAATAACAGTAGGTGTGGGTGAGTGGAGGGATGGCTAGGCCAGCGATGGGAGTACGGTGGGCGGTGAGGCATGCGCGGCAGCAGAGTCGGCCGTGGGGAGGAGGGAGCAGGCAGTCCCGCCGGCGCTTGTTTGAGTGGCTGGAGTAGGAAGAGCAGAGATTGAAGAAGCACGACGGCCGTTGGATGGACATCGTACGGTCACTGGAGCTAGAATCGTTCATATTGACTAAGTTGACAAAGCCCTTCGTCCCCGTCAACTTAGTAGGCCCACAAGTCAGCTTCCCACCATGGTGGGTCCCAGCTAGCAGTGGGAGTATTCATTTTTCTGTGCGTAATAAGTAGGCACTTCCGGTGGGTCCGAGCTGACAGCGGGAGGAACGTTTTTTTGCGAAATACGATGGTCCGTCCGGTGGGTTCCAGCTGTCAGGGGCAAACGTTTTTTCGCGAAATACAGTGGCCCGTCCGGTGGGTCCCAGCAGTCAGGGGGAAACGTTTTTTCCGTGAAATACTGGTGGCCCTTCCGGTGGGTCCCTGCTGTCAGGTGGAGGAATAATTATTTTGCGCGTAATAAGGAGGCACTTCCTTGCGGCTGCCGTGGACCCAGCTGTCAGCCTCTCCACGTACAGTACTCTTCCGATGGAAGTCGGTCGTTGACCACATTGACCACGTCGCGCTGAGAGCACCACGGACGACGGCAAGGCCTAGGAAGGGGACGACGTGGAGCCGGGAAGATGCGGCAGTGGATGGCCACGCGGAGAGGAGTACGAGGGTTCACTGGTTCGGCAGTGGTGTGAGGCTGCCGTCGCCGCAGAATAACAGGGGGAGTCACTACAAAAAAATACACTTCCGTGATGATACGTGTTTGTCACAGTAGGTCGCTTTTTTGTCATGCATGTACATCAATGACAAATTTATGACACAATCAAGATAGTCATACCTGTGTTGTCGTAGAAGTGTTCCATGACATTACCAAAATTATCATCACGGAAGTGTCCACTTCCATGACGATAAATCGCGCGTCACAGAAGTGCTTTCGTCAAGGGTGACCGACACGTGGCATCCACCGTAACGGAACGCCGTTAAGCTATCGGGTCAGGTTTTGGATCCGATAACCCGTTAACAGCCCCGACCAATGGGGATTTTCCACGTGTAAAATCATCATTGGCTGGAGGAAACACGTGTCGGCTCATCGTTGGGACAGATGTCAACCACTCATTGGACGGAAGGTGCCTATGATACGTCGACACGTGGCACGGCCCAACAGAGGCCCATTCCTGTGAAAAGGCCGGCCCGTTTGACTTGGTCAAAAGCTGGCGGGCCGGCCCATGGAAAGCCTGTTAACGGCCTGTTCAAATATAGCCCATTTATAGCCCGCTAACCCAAGGCCTGTTACACCCTATCTGAATTAGGCCCAGTAGCATCATCTGGGCCATCCAATATGATTCCAGCCCGTTTTCACTTCTGGCCCATGTATGGCCCATGACGTCTTTTGGCCCATATGAGGCCCTATGTAACTCTTGGCCTACTAACGGCCCGTGGTGAAACTGGCCCGTAATGAACAGTGTATCACTTTACACCCATTAACGGCCCGTGGTGAAACTGGCCCGTAATGAACAGTGTATCACTTTATACCCATTAACGGCCCGTTATTCCGTTGGGCCGTTTCCAGCCCATGTTATCTTCCGGCCTTCTCAGAGCCCATTAATTCTTGGGCTCATTTCCAGCATTCATTTACTTACGGCCCTTACTGTCATTTTCTGCTTGTGGGCCAAATTCAGCCCGTGGTTACAGTCGGCCCATTTGTGGTCCGTTAATACGTTGGGTCGATTTCATAGCGTCATCAAATACGGCCTATTAACGATGGCCCATTATGGTCGGCCCATGAACGGACGATTCCAACTCTAGCCCGTTTACGGCCATAATGCGGTCTGTTTGGCCCATGTTTGGCCAATCGATTATACGGCCCGTATAAGGCCCATTGATAATATGGCTCACAGAAGGCCCATTCTTTGTACGGCCCGTAGAAGGCCCATTGTTTCTACGGCCCGTAGAAGGCCCACTGTTTCTACGGCCAGTAGGAGGCCCAGTGTCACTACAGTAAATATTAGCCCATGGTTATTGTGGCCTAGTTTTAAAAAATAGGTTATTGCAGCCACTAGCTAACCGCGGAAAAAGAACTGCAATGACTATAAGCAAAAAAATAAACAAGACAATAAGGAAATAAATAAGCAAGCAACTAACGCTAGGCTATAACGGCTATTACACATATTACATCCACTGGGCATCAAAGTTCGCCACCAGTGCAAATATAGGGAACAAAGCAGCATATCATATACACTGGTTGTCAAAGTTGGCGACCAGCGCAAATAAACGCCGCAGCAAAACAAATCCAGAACTGAAACCACTTCATAAGATCTCAAGAAACAATATCCCGGGTACCCATAATGCTGGCAAGATGCTTAGCAAGCTTATTAACTTTCTCTTGTTTGGCGCTTAAATCCTCCAGCGCTTGCTGTTGCACCAGAAAATATGCATCTGAATTCTGCAGGGACTTCCTTAGTCCTTCAGCTTCCTGTCGCAGCACATTTGATCGATGTCTTTCAACTTGAAGTTGAGACTCAAGAAGACGAACTGATTCAGGCAGCGAGTTCGAAGAGCTTGTGCCAGCAGTAGTGGCCAGTAACTCGAACACTACATCAAGACATGACTTTTGGGTTCCCTCACTGTCGTCAAGATAGTTTTTATCAGCTTTCTTGGAGAACAACAGGGATGTCTCACTATATTGAACCTTATCTGCATTACTTCCTTTATCATTGGATAACGCGGTACTGTTCTCCAATATTTTATACGCATTCTAAAAGAGAAACAAGCAGACACATCACATGTTTACCATGTTGTATATGAAACTCATTTTGGTAAATGAGTTCAGTAGTAAAGTGGACAGGATAACAGCATGAAACAAACATATATCTATGTACCATGGTCACTTTATGGTCTATATCATTCTAGTTTTTGTTGCCAAATCAAGATAGAGACACAGTTCAAATAATATTTGTTCAAGATAAAGCAGAATAGACAGAATATAAGTGTGGGTAACTATAGAGCAATAACAACACTTGTAATGTGCATGACATGAGAACATAATTGTTTATTCAATTGAAACTGAAATCAACATAGAGCAGGTTACAACAGCAAACCAGTTAAAGAAACAGGTTTAAAACATACCTGTTGTGCCATTGGAGTTTCAATTCCATCCTTCAAATTTGAAAATAGTTGGTATGAGTAAATACAATCATGCAAGAGCAAAGGAGTATGAACCATAGCTACAGAACCCGACCCGAGAACAAATCTTCTTCTCCTTTAAGCGTTGAGTTGGGATTCGGAGTGGTGGTCCTTGTGCTTTGGGCACTGCAGTTCCCTTACTAACTGCTCGTGTTTGGGTGCTCTGTGGTGGGGACGGTGCTGTGTCAACTGGAACTGGGTTACTATCTGCCGGGGTTGGAGTTAGAAGGGGTGTAGCTGGTTCTCTGTCCAACTGGGTAGGGGTACAATCTGCGAGAGTCTGGGTTATGTGTGGTGGATATGGTCCTTGGGCAAGTACAACCGTGGTTCTATCTGCATCAACTGGTATCACTATCTTTTCTGAAGACTGTGTTGTTACTCCCTTAGATACTTCCATCACGCTCTCCAATTCAAATGGCTGATAAACAAGAAAAGTAATTGAAAGTATAGACATTGTATGATAGACAGGTGCAATGGATAGTGGGGAATAAAAGAGGGCATGAAATAATTCATATTTATGTTGTCTAACCAAAGAGGATAGCATGACACAATTTCACATTATGATGGCTAACTAAAAAAGATGGAAAGATATAGTTCAAAATATGAGACTATGTAAACATGATGACATGACATAACTATATAATGTGTTTATTAAATAGGTTGGCATGCCATAATTCACATACATTCACGGATAGAATGCCATAATTCAAAATATGATGACTGTAAACACTAAACAGGATGAGATGATATAACTATATGATGTCTTTATTAAATGGGTTGCCATGCCATAATTCAGATAGATGATGTGTATGTACTATATAAACATGATGGCATGATATATTTCAAATATATGATTTATATAGTAAGCAAGTAAGTAGATGGCAATCCATATATGATGTAAAAACTAAGCAATGCAAGACAACATGCATGACATGGGTAATATAACCCTGCCAAGTTTGAGCATAGACCTCAGGGGGAAAATAGGACTGGTCATCAGTCTCTGAATCCTCCTCTGAGGAGCTCTCTGTAACCAGCAAGATGTTTGCTTCAGCAGGTAGCATTGTCTGCTCTGAATACCTTGTTTTCACTCCAAATACTTCCATCACCGCTTCAAATGGCTGATGCACAGGAAGAGTAGTTGAATATACAAACGTTGTCGCCAAATGGAACACGTAATACAAAAAAATGATAGCATGATATAATTCACATACATGATGATTGGCTAAACAGCATGGCATTGCATAATTCACATATATAATGCCTTTGCAACAAGATAACATTGTATAATACACATATATAATGTCTTGCAACAAGATGGCAATGCATAATTCACATATATGGTAATTAGACACTGAACAGGTGGCATTCACACAAAGCATGTCTAAACTAATCAAATGACATAGCAATGCGAGACACCATACGCACGATATGAGCAACATAACCCTGCCACGTTAGAGCATACACCTCGGGGGGGGGGAATAGGACTGGTCATCTGTCTCTGAATCCTCCTCTGAGGAGCTATCCGTAACCAGCGAGATATGCGCTTCGTCAGATAGCATAGTCTGCTTTGAAGACCTTGTTTTCACTCCAGAATTTGCCATCACCGTGTCAAATGGCTGATGCACACGAAGAGCAGTTGAATGTAATAACATTGTTGACAAATGTATATGTAATGAAAAAAAGGATGGCCTGATATAATTTACATATAAGCTGACTGGCTAAGCAGGATGGCATTGCAAAATTCACATATATGATGCCTGGCTAAACAAGATGGCGTTGCATAATTCACATAAACGATGAATAAACTAAACAGATGGCATTTGCACAAAGGATGTCTAAACTAAGCAGATGACATATTTGATGTATAAAGTAAGCAATGCAAGACACCATATGCATGATATAACCAACATCAGCATGCCAAGTTAGAGCGAAGACCTCAGGGGGTAAATAGGAGTTATCTTCTCCTTCTGAATCCCCCTCAGAACAGATATCTTCCTCTCGATTACAATCCAAAATGCGTGGAGGGGGGGCTGGCTTTGCGCCTACCATGGAGCGACGTCTGCATGAAATTTTATTGCCACACAAGGCTCATCTCTTTTGCTCTACATGTTCAGTTCCATTGTTTACAATAACTGTCATGCATAGGAATAAAACATAGTGAGATTATGTAAGGAGTGCATGCAGAAATCCAGAGTGATGGTAGCAACCTGTGGATAGACCCAAAACCAATAATAGCAGGCAGATAATGGCTTCAGTTAAAAATACAGATAATGGCTTCTTTACTGTTTGTTTCCCACCCAACATGAAACTCATAGTAGACACCGGAGATTAACCAGATAGTACATAGATACTATTGATAGTGGCCCCGATATGTACCCCACAACCATTTAAAAACTCAAGTTTTACCATTAGTTTGGAGCTGAATCAGAGTCTAATCGGTGAACAGGAAGATAAAGTAGCATGTAATATTAAGCAATGCATAAAGTAAGCAGACACGAAAGAGTGCGACCTCTCTTGCGGACCCGTGTAGTCCTCGAGGTCATCTGCTCGGTTGATGATGGTAGTGCAGTTTTCATGGCTGCCAGCGGCAGGGAAGAAGATCTGAGGCAGCGAAAGACAGTCTGGAGGCCGGATCCCTGCTGTGCTGGACCCTTCTGTCGTTGGAGCAGCTGAGCTGGGGTGGACGACGACACAGCAGGAGCGGGACAAACCACGCAAGGTTTTCTTTGACAACTATCTGTAAGAGAAGTAATTCTGTAAGGGCTCATTTGAATTGGAGGATTCCAACAATGCAGGGATAGGAAATAGGCAGGAATAGGATAGGAATGCACGTGCAAAACAGAGAATTTAAAAACACAGGATTTGTGCCAATCTGGGTGTTTGATTCACAATAATTGGAAGATCACAGGATGCAAAGAAGCATGGTGAGATTAAGTCAAACCACAAGAAAATGTACGGTTATAATGCTATTATGCTACTATCTCTTAGTCTTGTGCTTCATGAATAGGAATTTGAAAAGGAGGACAAGTGAAAATGAAAATTCCTACGTTTTTTCTTTCAAGGAGACACTAAAAGAACAAATCCCTGTGCTTAGTGGACAATATATATAACATGTAGAGTAAAAAAGAGATGCAACAAGTGTACAACCTCTTTGGCGAAGCCATGTCGATCTTAGCGTGATTGGGTTGGCCGATGAGGATGCTCTGGCTGACTTGGCTATCGGAGGAGGGGAAGAAGATCTTAGGCGTCTGGAGATGGAGCCCGAGGTACTGCTCCGCTGTGATGGAGGGTTTCGTCGTTGGAGCAGCTCCGGTGAGTTGTACGACGCCGAGGCTAAAGCAGGACAAGAGAGACAACGAACAACGTTAACCTAAGTGGAATTCTAATAGCATCTCCAATACATGACATAAAATACCAAGGTTGGAAAAAGCGGTAGGCGTAAGCGAGGCGGTTAGCCTTCGCCTAGTGCCTAGGCGGTGCTTAAGCGCCCTAGGCGGTTATATAATTTTTTACTATTATGGTGTATATGTGGTTATTATATGTTTATCTTATTAATTTAGGGCATATAAGTATGTTAACGAACAGCTACTACGATTGGAATATGGCCCTTTTGGCATATCAGTGCAATATGGCATGATTTCTCGGTTGGGTAGACAATTTTTACTTGCTCTGCCTAGACTTCTGCTTATGCCCTTGGCGAGGCGTTTGGCCATTGCCTAGCGCCTAGGCATGCCTAAGCGCCTCCTAGACACTGCCTTTTCCAACAGAGTAAAATACATAACCACAAAGTGCTAGATGTAAAATACATCAGCCGCTCATCTCTGAACTTAACTGTCGAAACTGAATTTAACTGTCAAAACTGAACTTAACTGTCGAAACTGAGTTTTGCTATCGAAACAAAATTTTGCTGTCGAAACTAAACACACTAGCAAGGTGAGGCTACACGTCGGTCGACTGACTTTTTCATCTCTGGTCAGTCGATTTGCAGCCGTTGGATACCAAATCAAGGGCCTGCGGTTCATATTCAACCTCCACCCCCTGAGCCGGCTAAACAGCAGCCCCCCGCCGCCCGCGGCCGGTGGTGCGCCGCCCCGCCCACCCCGAAAACACTCCCACCGCCAGTCCGCTGCCGCCCCTGCCATCCCTCTAGGCCCCCCGTGCCGAGCTTTTTCTCCGGCGATCCCCACGCCACCGCCCCGCCAACGCCCCACCACCGCCGGCGACCACTGCCCCCATCCTGAACCCTAAGATAGATAGTGGGGTACCTCTCCAGCGAGCCCCCCTCCCCGCTGCGGCTGGTTCTTCCTTCACCTCGGCGGCATCGGAGTGAAGTGTAGCTAAATCGGAGAAGTAGCGCAAGCAAGAGCAAGAGCGAGAGCAGCAGCGCGAGCAAGAGAAATAGCAAGAGCAGACCAGGCAGGGGACCGAGAGCAAGAGCAGAGCAGCAGCGCGAGCGAGAGCTAAAGCAGCAGCAGGTCCTACTGATGTGGACGTTGCCGCCGAGGGAGCGACGCCGTGGAGGAAGTGGCCGGCGACGCCACCGTGGATGTAGCCGCGCCGTGTCGGCTCGGGACCGAGCGCCGGCAGCACCGTGAGATCGAATCAAGAAGAAAATGCGGCGATTAGTGTACAACCTCTTTGGTGGCGCCGATTAGGCCGCAGTTTCATCCGAGGAAACGGTGATGATGATGCTCTTCCGGTGGTGCAGGTGAAGACGGCGGTGTGGGAATGGAGGTGGCGCGAAAGACGAGGGAAACATCGGGGCAGCTCCTTGGAGGTGGAGGAGGGGGTGGTTGAACCAGCGGGACGATGAGATCGACGACGGACCCTCATCTGTTATGGTGGATGAGGGACGTCGAGGTGTTGCTGTGGACGACGTCGTCGGGGAAGAGGCTCCGGCTGGGTGGCGGACGGAGCAGGGTGTGGGGTTTCGTCGCGGGTTTTCGCGGCCTCGGTGTACGAATGGGTGGGCGGATGGGATGGCAGTGGGGAACCATGGCTTAGAGACGCGCTTGTCCGAAATGTGGGGTAAGTTACGTAAGTACCCCCACCGATTTGAGGCGGTTCTTTCGGTTCAGGGGTACCACGGGCATTTCGCGTGTCGGGATTTCACATGAGGTGGGAGTTTTCGCGCGCGTTGTAATTTCGGAATAGCAAGGCGCGAGTTGAGATGGAGGGAGTTGTCGGAGCACAATGAGACAAAGATATATCTTAAATATTTCGGGCTAACAAGGCGCGGGTTGAAATTTCCGGACAAGCCTAACGTGTACTGTACCAAATCAATGCGCCCTACAAATGTCATTCAAAACTTTGAATTCATGTTATGTTCAATTAAAATATTTCTCTACGTGTATAATGCATGCAACCTACTACTCAAATGAACGTTTTAGTGCAT
This sequence comes from Triticum urartu, assembly GCF_056163025.1. Taxonomy (NCBI): domain Eukaryota; kingdom Viridiplantae; phylum Streptophyta; class Magnoliopsida; order Poales; family Poaceae; genus Triticum; species Triticum urartu. The sequence goes on from NC_141874.1 coordinate 473,373,635, forward strand.
TCCAAACGTATATACTACTGCTTCAATATGAACTAAATTTGAATTCGTTTCTCTATTTGAATAAGATCTATAGTAATGATTGTTGTGAAGTCAAAGCATTTGAATTCGTTTATCTGTTTTAATAAGATCTACAATCATCATTATTGTCAAGTTAAACCATCATTTGTGTATTATCTTCATAGCACACCACATGATTAGTCTCGAGTTACATATGAACTATGTGTACTATATGAACTCGAACTAGATTTTTTGAATCCACTTTATTTTGATTTCAAATTACATTACATTTCTAGCTCTAGCTAGATCTTCATAATCTAAACCATGTCTCATATGTATAATGTGTTTATCACATTATGTATGGTGCCCCACCCCCTACGCCTACAAGTATTTAGATGTGAATTGCAAACACCACACATTACCACAAATTCAAATAAAATGTGAGAATGTTCAATATATAGTATTGTTTAGATTGTTCGATATTTAGTTGTAAGCTGCAAATGCCACACGTTTAAAACACCATGCATTATCACATTATGGTATAACATGTGCACAGCACGTGTATCACCGCTATATTCATGCATGCAATGTTTAAAACACTATGATCTCCTATTCAAATATATGAATCCGCTTTCATATCAAATTATGATCTTTGTTAGTCTCTTACACCCACACAATCCTCTAACCTTTGTAGCTACCACTAACTTTCTCTCGTGCATGTACACGCCCTCCTCACCCTCCCCTTCCCTCGGCATTCTATCCACCGGACACATTCATTTTTTTCTTTAGGTCATTCTCCCATAGTCTCCACAACTCCTTTCCGACACACACCGATCGATAAACCTCTCCAGCGATGCCTGCCTACAACATACAAACACACCTTCAATCTCCTCCTTTATGTGTCCTTGCCTCGTGTCTCTCATACGGTTAGACACATGTGTAAACTCTCGCCCCTCTTTTCATCGATCTCTCACAACCGCACACTCCTCCCCCTATCTAGCTATTAGTTGGGCCTCTCGCACCACCTCCTAGCTCCATTCTCTTTGTCTATCCATCTCGCTGGGCCTTATTTGCCTCTAACAAATGGACGTACACCGACCGATCTCTCGCTATACATATAGCTAGCTAGGTCCTTATAACTCGTTTTTACCCACACGTCAATCGATCTACCTCATTAGTTGTGTCTCTCCCTTCCTCTGACAAACAACAATTGATCTACCGATCTAGTTAGGTTTGCTTACCAAACACATGGTTCCCCTTCATCATCCATGGATGCGTCCCGACAGATCTATCACGCACAGGAACACACAGAAACACATCCCCGCTCTTATTGATAACATTGGAGTTGCACCCTCAGTTTGTCTAGTAGGCCTCTCCCACCATCTTCGAGAAGCAACTCCATCACCAATCCAGCACTCTACCCCTCTCCCTCCCTCTCTCTCTCTCTCCTCTCTCTCTCCCATCATATTTCCCGTCCTTCAGTTATGTATGGATGTCGACCGATCTCCCTCAAGACATAGTTGGGTCTCTCCTTCTCAACACATATACGAGTCGTTCTATCTCTATAGTTAGGCCTCTGCCTACCCCTCCCACCACCCCCTCCCCCCCACACACACCGATACATCGAGCGCTCTAGTCATGTCTCCCTGCCACACACAAACTTGACGTGTGCCCTCTAACGTTCCGGTAGGCCAGTCGCCCTATATCTTTGACTTGTACACACACACAATTTCGATGGCTCTCTTCATCGATCTCGCACCCACCCACTTGATCCTCTGTTCGACTCTATCGATAGCTATGACCCCTCCCTCTCTTCTCGTGGATTGCCCGACCCTCTATGTATGATATGGATAGGCCTCCATTTCACACACATTGCATGCAAAATTTTGTTTGAGATGTCATCGACACATATTCCTACAAATAATTCACGAAATCAACCCCCACCCCACCCCCACCCCAAAACAAAAAACACTCACGAACGCGGTTTGTATCTCTCACACACACCCACGTAGGTGGGGGACGTGCACGAAGAGAAGAGGTGCATCCACGGCGCACGTACTCCCGTCTCTTTCCCAACCACACCCGCGCGGGTACACGATGGAGCTCATTTCTGTACGAAAAAGGCAGCCCACATGGTAATTTGGCACGTGTACTGGTTTTCCACTTGGTGGAGGGAGGATCGTCTACCATGGGTGAACAAACAAATTGCGACTTGACGTGTTATGTTAAAAAAAGAGGCAAACCATGTGGGGCCTACCTTAGAGGCAAGGCTCTATACACTGGAGTACTTTTGATGTGTCCCGTCAACTCGCAGAACGAGGAGAAGCTTGCTTAGTATGCCGTCTCCCCCGCCCACGGGCGCGGTGGCTCGCAGGATGAGGTGAATCTTGCTTACTATGCCTTACGCCCGCTCCCTCACCCATGCACGCGGTGGCTCGCAGGATGAGGAGAAAAATTTACTACTCCCTCCGTTTACTCCTCGTCCCTACTACCTTGGTTATAGAGATTATATCATATTGTTTGGAATATATATGTCCTTTAGTAGATTTCAGTATGAACTACTAGTACATACTCCAAACACTGATGTATATAGATGTATTTTAGAGTGTAGATTCACTCATTTTGCTCCGTATGTAGCACTCTCCCTCGCCCCTCGACCCTCGCCCACGTGGTGGACGTGCAGCAATTCATTCGGTCTCATATAGCCAAAACAATATATACTGCAGTACCATTATTGCTCGACTTCCCGAAGAGGCGAAGAGCCAATCGCAAGGTCAATATTTTGGAGATGCCAAGCGCAAGGTTATAGGAGAATGAGTAGTAGGTGCCGCGTCATTTATAAATAAAGTTTTTTTCTTTAGTGTCACGTACGCAATATGATAGGTTCATATGGAGAGAAAAGGAAACCGCTCCACTATATACATAGTCAGGACGGGCTAGCCTACACGGTTGCTTGCTGGGGTTGCTCTCTTCACACTCTCTCGCACAAAATGACTGTGGCCACATCTCTAACATCCCGGCGGAACACGTCTGCTTGGGGAAGGGGTGGATGCTTAGTGTAGATGTGGTGGCCGTCGCCGACGGCGAAGACCCACTGTCGGCACGTCCTGATCAGGGGTCCCTGTTGTTCTCTCTCACAAAGCCGGTGAGGTTGCCTTCGTCCCTTGCTCACTGCCGCGACGTGGGCAGTTGCCTCCTCCCGCCGCCCTCCTCAAGGTTGAGCTATGTCCCTCAGGTACAACTCCCTTTACAGCCGGCTTGCACCACTGCTCCAGCTGCCCACATCACTCCCTATGGATATTTCTCTACTTCTTTGCCCCGCACATACCTCTACTGGCTTCTACGTACTGTATTTGTGATGAGTTTATGTCTCATCAACTAGTCCCAGTAATCTTATTCTAATCACGCTTGTTCAATTTCTTTGCCACATGGATGCTCATCTCGATTTTGGTGAAACTGCACAAAATGATCTGATGGTCAAAAGGTTGTAAACTTCATTTATTAGGAAGCTCGAACGTTGCCAGCAAATTGAAGCCTGGTCAGGGTTTACGGTTCAAGGGCTAGGGACTGCATGGATCTTTTTTTCTTTAGTTTCCTCTGTTCCAAAATAAGTGTCAACTTTAGTAGTAGTACAACTTTGTACTAAAGTTTGCACAAAGTTGAGAAACTTATTTTGGAATGGAGGGAGTACATATTTGCTATGATCTGTCAACCATTGAGATGCAATAGCATGCATGTTAGTCTCCTTTGTATTTGATGAAATGTTGCAACGGGCAACCTTGGACGCAAGATACATGTAACAGAAGCTGGAAGCTTCATAGCATTGTACAAATTTATCTCGCTGATAAATTACAGTATGTACTATACTAGTACTTCCTCCGTTCCTAAATATAAGTCTTTGTAGAGATTTCACCATGAACCACATGCGGATGTATATAGATGCATTTTAAGTGTGGATTCATTCATTTTGTTCCGTATGTAGTGGAATCTCTACAAAGACTTATATCTACTAGTAATAGCTAGCCCCCACTACTAGGAATTCTCTATCTCTCCTTGAGCCATGTCATCAAAATTGATGTAGCCGTTAGATGAAGTAAATCAGTCCATAATAGCCGCCTGATCTTGACGTTGAGAGGCTCCGCACTAAGCCACATGCAAGCATGCAAAAATACCGTGCCACATGCATGTGAGTGGGTTTTAAATCACATCAACATGTCTGCATGCAAGCATGCACCGGTAGCATGCATGTAAGTGAGCTTTTAAGTCCCATTAACATGTCAAAAAGAAAAATATACCCATTATGCAGTAGGAGTTGGTTGATCTTTTTTCCTTACATGGGATGATCTAAATGATGATGGGAGTTTATTTAGTTTGGCTACCACATTTGTCATGCGGTTATAGAGTTTTTTTTGTTCTATGAAATCGATAATTTTGTGCAGAGAGATATACTGCTGTTCCGCGCCAACACGCGGGGACTCATCTAGTAATATTTAGGAACGGAGGGAGTACTATGTAAAGAGTTAGGTGTCGCACGGTGATAGTGTGAGGTGGGCCATGTAATCACTGAGCCTGCGTGTTTTCACTCCTCTTGCACGCCTCCGCTGTAAGAATGGAGAAAATTGTAATCTAGTAGTAGTAGTATACCTCCTTTCGCCGAAAGCATGGGACATCCAGCAGTCCTACCACCTCAGTAATAAAGACTAATGAGCCGTCAAATCACATAGACCCAGCAGTAAGTTGGACGAACGAAGCAACCATCACTCTTGCGCCAGTGAGAGGTCGCGTCCGCTCTGCCTGGGCATGAATGCAACACCGATTCTTTGGAGCGGTGCTGAACGTTTTGGGCGGGAAGCGCGCGCGGGCGATGGAGGGGCTTTGGGTGGGCCAGGCTGGTCAGGAGCGGGCGTGGCAGCTGTCCGCATGTCCCAACCGGACACGCCCGGAAACGAGAGGATGCACCGACTCTCACGGCTAAAATCGTACACTACACAACATCTCTCTGTAGGAGTAGGTCGATCTGTCGCTCTCTCTAACACACACATGGTGTTAAACACACACACACACACACACACACACACACCTTGGTCCCGTTGCACCTTCTAACGTGACTTATTACACCTAGACGGAGGGAGTAGTAAGTATACGAGATACGGTGGCACACTGACTTAAGTCGAATACAAGTTCCCAAAATTTGTGTGCATGTTATAATAAGGATTCACTTAAAATAGTACGTGAGCGAACAGAGGGATCAATTGGACAGTGTTCCCGAGCAGTAGCAAGATGTGTGAGGTAAGATACACCGCTGGCGCTTTTAATTTTTCTTATTAATTTGTTTGTTTCACCCTCTGACTGGTGGGACCCAACGTACTACGTGGAGAGAGGTAAGGTGACTAAGGTTACATTATTTCTGCACCATTGTGGATAGTCTTACCACCAAAGCCACATGACACGATTATGATTGAAATCCCAATGACTCCCACACACACAAAAAAACACGACATGCTTGTCAGACGAATGCAGGAATGTATAAAAGGTTATTTCCCTCTCGTTGAACATAACGGGAGGGTTGTGTAGCTGGTTAGCCTGTTCGCTCACTCTCTCGCCCTCTCCCGCTGGAGCCTCAGCGCTTGTAGTTGCTCTCTTCACACTCTCTCGCCCTCTCCAGATCTAAACAAGACTTCGTTGGCCTCTCTCTCCCCTCACCGCTGCTCAAAGAGCCGGCAGGATCCGTCCGTTGGGAAGGGAAGGAGGCTTAACGCTGTCGCTGTCGGCGAGGGACTACCGGCGCAGCTGTTCACTTTCCACCCAGCGGCGGCGCGGGAGGGCCTTCGACCCCTTCTTCTTCGCCGCCGTCCCGTCGCCCACCGAACCACGCCCTAAGAACCTTAAGGTATAATTTACTTACTCCACATGCATTGCTCTAGCTGCATGTATACCATGAATCTAGGACGTGGTTCAAAGAGGAAAGGAGTGGGGGAAAGTAGTGCGAAAAGTTGTATATAGCATGAATCTAGGATGTGGTTCAAAGAGGAAATGAAGGGGGAAAGTTGTATAGCATTAATCTAGGACGTGGTTCAAAGAGGAAAGGAATGGGGGAAAGTAGTGGGGAAAGTTGTATCGCATAAATCTAGGACGTGGTTCAAAGAGGAAAGGAAGGGGCGAAAGTACTAGTTCAAAAAGGAAAGGAAGGGACAAGGCTGTAGAGTTTGAGCAGGACTAGATTTGCTGCGCTCACATAGGGAAAGGCGTCTAAAGATAACAAAACTGGGACCAACACAAATATGCTCCTTGGTTGCTTGTTCTTTGTTGCAACAGACTGTGCATGACCACAGTACATCGATAGATGCACATGGTGCTGGTGCATCCACTGTCCCGTGCAACTCATTAGATGTTGTTAATCTAAGGCCCTGTTTGGTTAAAAACTCCCTAGTCCCTACCTGATGGGTTCCAGGGACTAAACATGGACTAGAGGTTATTAAATGACATTCTAAAAGACCATGTTACCCCTAGTAATGAACTAATAGAGACAAGGTGCGATGCGTGGCAGGGGCAACTGTTGGAAAAAGTCCCAAAAAGACTCCCTCAGGGTCTTCTTTCTTTAGTCCCAAATGCCCACTTTTAGTCCCTAAAAGTCCCTCATCTTTGGTTTAGATGGGACTGACACAGAGTTTTTTTAGTCCCTACACCAAAATGTCCCTGTAAACAAACACCCTCTAATAATGCCGCTGGAAAATTGATGCAATGCCAAAGTTAAAAGCAAATTACATGTTTAACAAATTTTATTGTTAATATAATCTCTATGTTAATATTAATCAATGCCACTGTTTGAGAAATGCTACTGTCTTGCTTTATTTCCCATTTAGATAAGGTAGATGCTTCTTTTTGTTGGCTTCCGTGTCATCCATCGTTATTGACCACTAATTGTTTCCTTTGCACCTCTGTGTAAACAGGGTTATCTGCTTCACCTCGTTGCCATTGTGACCTTTTGTTGCACTGCACAAAACACTTTTGTTTTAAGAGTGTTTTGTGCAGTTCAACCAAAATGTCACACCGACAACGTTGCTTGATTGATTGATCTTAGTGGAACTGCACAAGAGGAGATCTTACTTCCTATCCGTTAAGGCTAATTTGGTTCAGATCTTCTTCTTGTGAGTTGTTTGAATTCCGCATCATGAGAGGTCACTACTAGCCTTCTTTCACATGATTCTGCAGTGTGCATTCATATGTTATGCTACTTGTACGATAATGTTGCTTGCTTGATTTTAGTGAACTGCACAAATGGAGACAAGACTTCCAATATGTATGTGCACCGTAATATCCTATTGAGGTAAGATAAGGATATTTCACAACTGCTGGCCTGTATTTTGCCACTTTCATCAGAAAATTAAGCTTAGTACTATACTTGTGCTCCCTAATTGACATGCCAAATCTTACATTGAAGGCGAAACTTGTTTGTTATTGAACCAAGTGATGAAGGGGAAGAACAAGGGGAAGAAAAACAAAAATCAACTCCCGGTGCTGTAATGAAGCACTGGAACTGTGATGACACAAGTAATGATATAGTTTTGCATCTTAATTTATTGCTATGACTGGAACGAGCAATTGTTTTGCCACTAATTTGATGCCACTCTTAATGTAATATGTAATTAGCGGAGCTACCCGCGCATTTGTGCAGCTAGACTATTTATTTATGATTACATTGGTTTGAACTTTTGACTTTATTTGTGCATTTAACATTATGGTGTGATATTTTAGCATTCATTAAATATTTTAGCATGAAATTATTTTTTCTTTGTATGTGCTAATTTTTCCATTATATGAAAATTATATATGATAGATTTATTTCGAAATATTTTTATTATATTTGTGAGTGTGTGTTAGAAGGTATTAAGTATTGTGTTTTTTGTTGCGAACCAGCCTATGGTTATATAGTTAGGAGTACAGTGGTATTCCCAACTTATCGGCGTTCAAATCCTTGACTTTGACACTATTGCTGATAAGTCAAGTTAGTCTCTTTAATCCACTCGTACGGTGTGCTCGCCTGCCCTCATAGGAGTGAGTGTATATGTACATGTATGAGTGTCTGCGTTTGTATTGTGTTAAAAATATTTTTTTATATAGAATTAAGAATCGAACCATTTAGCTAACATAAAAACTATTGAAAGGAAATGCCCTTTCTATTTATGTATTCATTTTGTTCATTTCATGAAAATTATGCATGATAGATTTAAAATTTTTTGTGACTGTCTTTTACTCCATCCGTTTCTAAATATAAGTCTTTTTTAGAGATTTCAATACGGACTACATACAGATGTATATAGACATATCTTAGAGTGTACATTCACTTATTTTGCTTTGTATGTAGTCCATATTGGAATTTTTAAAAAGATTTATATTTAGGAACGGAGAGAATAGAAGCTTCGTGGTAGGGCTAGGGTTCCTACCGGCTCTACTCCGTAGGTTATACGGGTAGAACAGCGAGGGTTGGGGGCGAGGGCGGCGGCTCCGGCGCGTGGGCGCCGTCGCGAGGAAGAAAAAGGCGGCGCGGCTAGGGCAAGGTGTGGCTAGGGTTTCCGGCTCCTCTGGAGCCGGGCAATAGGATAGAACTATCTTTATTGCTTAATTCCAAAAGGTATCTTACAATCTAATATTTATAACCTGAAAACGACTAGCCTAAGATAACTTGTGGGCCAAGCCCTTAATCTACTGCCCAGCGGGCCTCCTCTGGTTGTATTGTAAACCGGTCATAACATCTCTCCCCGCCTGCACAAACAGCTCGTCCTCGAGCTGAAAGTCTGGATAGTGTTGGCGGAAATCCTCACGTGGCTCCCAAGTAGCTTCCTCCACAGGAAGACCCGCCCACTAGATCAAGATGAACCATACCCCGCGACGAAGTTGCGCCTTCAACACCTTCTCTGGCTCCGGAAGAAGACGTCCATTGACGGTCGGGGGAAGCGCTGGTGGAGCCACCAGTGGCTCTCCATGAAAAGGCTTGAGCAGCCCCACATGAAACACATCGTGGATGCGAGCGCCGGCCGGCAGCTGAAGATGATAGGCCACCTGCCCAATGCGCTCCAAGATGGCGAAGGGTCCCGCATAGCAAGGCCCGAGCTTGCGCTTCGCACGCGGGTCGAGTGACTGCGTAGAGTGGTGAAGAAGACGCAGCCACACCCAATCACCCACCGCGAACTCCGCCTTGCGATGGTGGTTCTTGTAGTAATGTTGTGCCAGCTGCTGAGCCTGAAGGAGACGTTGACGGACCTCCGCAAGCATCTCGTCATGGGTGCGAATAAGGTCGCCCACGGCCTCCGTCCTCGCCGTAGCCGGGTCCACCGGCAAGATCGGCGGAGGTGGCCGCCCGTAGACCACCTCAAATGGTGTCGCACGCAGGGCAGAGTGGTAGGAGGTGTTGTAGCAGTACTCCGCCCATGCGAGCCAATCCACCCAAGCACGAGGCCGATCACCTGTAACACAACGTAAATACATGGCGATCACCATGTTAACCACCTCTGATTGGCCGTCCATCTGGGGGTGGAAGGCCGTGCTGAAGCGGAGCTTAACGCCCGCCATCCTGAAGAGATCGCGCCAGACATGGCCTGTGAACACCGTGTCGCGATCACTGACGATCGAAGCAGGAAATCCGTGCAGACGGACAATACCGTCGAAGAAGGCACGAGCCACGGACGCGGCGGTGTAAGGATGCCCCAGCGCGATGAAGTGAGCATATTTAGAAAAGCGGTCGACCACCGTGAGAATGACCGACTTGCCTCCCACCTTGGGAAGCCCCTCGATGAAGTCCATGGAGATATTGGCCCAAACCTGAGAAGGCACATCCAGGGGTTGAAGAAGACTAGCTGGCCGTAGCGTCTCCGTCTTGTTGCGTTGACACGTCGCACAAGAGCGCACCCAATCGCGAACGAGGGCACGATCACCAGGAATGTAGAAGTCGGCACGGAGAAGATGGAGGGTTTTCTGCACACCCTCATGGCCAGCCGAGTGGGATAGCAGCAAGACCTAGTGACGGAGATCATCATGGGCGGGAACGAAGACACAGCGCCCATGGACCAGCAAGCCGTCGGAGAGGCGCCATGGCTCCTCCAGGTCACCGGCCGCCAGCTGCTGCTGTAGGAGAACCGCATCGGCGGCGGTCGCGGTGGCCCAGCGAATATCGTCGAAGAGGCCGAAAGTCGTCCCTGAGCGGATGCAGAGTGCCTGCCCCTCGGAGTCGCCGGGGACGGAGTCGAGGTCGGCATCGCGGCGGGATAAGGCATCGGCCACGGTGTTAAGACGACCCGGGCGATACTCGACGGAGAAATCGAAGCCGAAGAGCTTGCTAATCCACTGATGCTGGGGCACGGTGGAGAGCCTTTGATCCAGCAAGAACTTGAGGCTGTAGTGGTCCGTGCGAATCTGAAAAGACCGGCCCCACAGATAGGTCCGCCAATGGCGCACCGCCTGCACCAAGCCAATGAGCTCCCGCTCGTACGCCGCGAGCTTGAGATGGCGCGGGGCGAAGGGCCGGCTGAAGAAAGCAAGAGGCCCGTCGCCCTGATGAAGCACAGCGCCGAACCCCACACCTGAGGCGTCACAGTCCACAACGAACGGCCGGTCGAAGTCCGGCATCTGAAGAACGGGCCCCATCATGAGGGCCCCCTTGAGGGCCTCGAAGGCTGTCGTCGCCTGCGCACCCCAGGCGAACGCGTCGCGGCGCAACAACCGCGTGAGTGGAGAAGCGATGACACCAAACTCCCGGATGAACTTCCGGTAGTAGCCCGCAAGGCCGAGAAACCCGCGAAGAGCCCGCGGAGACTGGGGCGTCGGCCAGGTAGCGACGGCGGCCACCTTGTCGGCGTCCATAGCGACCCCGTCGGCCGAGATGACGTGGCCCAAGTAGGCCACCGAAGGCGTCCCGAACGAGCACTTCGAGCGCTTAAGATGGAGATGGTGCGCCCGAAGCTCGTTGAAGACGATGGCGACGTGCTGTAGGTGCTCTGCCCAAGATGCACTATAGATCAGAATATCATCAAAGAAAACGAGCACAAACCGGCGTAAGTAGGGTCGGAGGATGTCGTTCATCAAAGCCTGGAAATTTTCCGGGGCGTTGGTGAGGCCAAAGGGCATCACTAAGAACTCGAAGTGGCCGTGATGAGTCCGAAACGCCGTCTTGGCGATGTCATCAGGGTGCATGCGCACCTGGTGGTACCCCGACCGGAGGTCGAGTTTGGTGAAGAAGCGCGCCCCGTGGAGCTCATGGAAGAGCTCGTCAACCACCGGAATAGGGAACTTATCCTTGAGTGTGGCAGCATTAAGGGCATAGTAGTCGATGCAGAAACGCCATGTGCCGTCTGACTTGCGGACGAGAAGCACCGGTGCGGTAAACGGCGAAGTGGATAGCCGGATGATGCCCGCCGCGAGCATGAGTGCACACTGCCGCTCCAACTCATCCTTCTGCAACTGCGGATAGCGGTAAGGCCGTACCGCCACCGGTGCAGAGCCTGGCAGAAGATGTATACAGTGATCGTACGCGCGGGCGGGCGGCAGCCCCTGTGGCTCGGTGAAGATGTCGCCGTGCTGCTGTAGGAGGCTCTCCAATAGTGGGTGCTCGGCCGTGGCCGTGGTCGCGGTGAGCTGGAGTGGAGGGGTGGGTGCGGCACCCCCAATGCCGGCCCACCGAATGCGGTGTCCTAACCGCCAGAAGGTCATCGTCAGCGCGTCAAAATCCCAAAGAATAGGACCAAGAGGGCGCAAGAAGTCGACGCCGAGGATGAAGTCGAAGCAGCCCAAGTCGATGCCGGCACAGGTGATGGAGAATTTCTCATCGCCAATAGTGATGGGCACGTCGCGGGCGAGCCCGTGGCAGCGAAGATGGTCACCATTAGCGACGGTGACTCGCAACTGTTCACCACCGGTTGGCTGTAATGCCAGGTGCCGCATGGTGGTCTCCGGCAGGAAGTTATGTGTGGACCCTGTGTCCACTAGGGCCACCAGGCGCTCACCCTGGATCATGACTGGTAAGAGCATCGTCCGTTCATCACGGATGCCGGCCAGCGCGTGTAGGGACACCACAAGGGCGGTGGCCGGGGCGGGCGCCGGTGCCGCTGCGGGCTCCGCAAGGGCTGGGGCGCCGAGGCCATCCTCCAGTGGCTCCTCCTCAGACTCGTCTGTCGTCTCCAAGTAGAAGAGGCGGGGACAGACATGACCTGGTGCATAGGGCGCATCACAGTTGAAGCACAAGCCCAGTCGCCGGCGTTCCAACTGTTCCGCCTGGGTGAGGGGCCTGAATGGCCGGGGCGGCTGCCGGAACGGCTGTAGGGGCCGTCGGTGCCGCCGGAGATGGCCGGGGAAGCTGTCGGCCCCCACGTGGCGCAGATGGACGCGTCACGGCCTGGGCGCACTGCTCGAACGCCCGGGCATAGTACATGGACGTCTGAAGGTCTTGGGGCCCCTTCATCTCGACGTCCACGCGGATGTGGTCGGGGAGACCGCCGATGAAAAGTTCCGCCCGCTGTAAGGCCATCACACCAGGTGCGTGGCACGCCAGGGCCTGGAAGCGATCGGCGAAGTCTTGCACCGTGGAGGTGAACGGCAGACGGCCCAACTCGGCCAAGAGGCTCCCGCGTACCGGTGGCCCAAAACGAAGAAGGCACAGCTCTCGGAAACGATCCCACGGGGGCATGCCGCCCTTGTCCTGTTCGAGGGCGTAGTACCATGTCTGCGTGGCCCCACGGAGATGGTAGGATGCCAGCCAGGTCCGTTCCGACGCGAGCGTGCGCTGGCCGCGAAAGAACTGGTCACACTGGTTGAGCCAGTTAAGCGGGTCGTCGGAGCCGTCGTACGTGGCGAAGTCGATCTTGGCGAACCGGGGCGGCTGCTGGTGTGGCGCGCCCTGGCCCACTGCCTCGGCGGTGCGGAGGGCGGATGATGGCGCACAGGCCATGGTGGAAGGCCCGGCGTAGTTCCCAGCGGCGCCCGACACTGCGGGCTGCAGCGGAAAACCAGACGGTGGACGGGCCTCCGGGTAGGCCGATGGCTACCCGTTGAGCCAGCCGGGGAGTGGCGATGGGGACGGCGGAAAGCGGACCTCCTGTATTGAGAGCCCGCTCGGCGAAGACCTGCCCAGGTTAGGGCTGGGCGGGGCCGGTGGAGGACCCTGCTCCGAGGCCGCTGGAAGGTAGGGCGCGACGGAGGACGGCGCGGCCGGCGCGGTCCAGGTGGGCCACTGCGGCCCCGTGGTGGCGACGAGTGGCGGGGCTGCCGGCGCGATCTGCGGCGGCCACTGCGGCCAAGGCGGCGGTGCGGCCGCTGGGACGGGAAGCGCCGGGTAGCCTCCGGTGATGGCCCCCGGTGCCGAGTACCACGGAAGCGCCTGCTGACCCGCGGCCATGGCTGGATGGAGTGGTGGGGGCGGCCCGTACGGACCTGCCAGGTAGAGGCAGATCCCTTGAACCGCGATGACGAGGTCGTTGAGGACGCCCGCCATGGCCTCCGGCGTGAACTGTTGTGGCTGCGGGGGAGGTGATGGCGGCGACGAGTGTTGGACGGGGGCCGGTGGCTGCCCTTGGCCCGGCGTGGTGCCGGGTGCCGTTAGGGCTGGCGCTGAGAGCGACGCCGTGGTGCCTGCCGAGAGCGAGGCCGTGACGCCCGGCGCAGAGGCGATGGTGGTGGAGGAGTTGGCGGGCAGCGGTGGTGGTGGCGGTGGAATTGGCGGAGACAAGGTCGAAACCCGGTTACCTGATACCAAATTGGTAGGACTAGGGTTCCTACCGGCTCTACTTCGTAGGTTATACGGGCAGAACAACGAGGGTTGGGGGCGAGGGCGGCGGCTCCGGCGCGTGGGCGCCGTCGCGAGGAAGAAAAAGGCGGCGCGGCTAGGGCAAGGTGCGGCTAGGGTTTTCGGCTCCTCTGGAGCCGGGCAATAGGATAGAACTATCTTTATTGCTTAATTCCAAAAGGTATCTTACAATCTAATATTTATAACCTGAAAACGACTAGCCTAAGATAATTTGTGGGCCAAGCCCTTAATCTACTGCCCAGCGGGCCTCCTCCGGTTGTATTGTAAACCGGTCATAACACTTCGAAGTATTCTTTTATATGGAACTGTACGGCTATATGTGAAGTTGATTTCATTCATACTCTATTCTTGACTGGACCAAAATATCGTCTAGAAAAAGACTGGACCAAAATATCGTCAAGAAGGCTCTAGCACAGCTCTTCTCCCCTGCTTTTCAGTGGCAGCACCATCGCATGCGCTCGTCGCTGGCTCGGCTGCGTACCACCGCCAACCATAGCTTCAGCGGATGGAAGATGTATGCCGCAGCGTCTCTCCCGATCTCTTTTTCCGAATGGATTTGAGGGAGCCTTCAGCCCTTCACAGGTAAAATCCCTAATTTTTGTGCATCTCACATGAGGTCAATGTCATCCCAGATTAGAAATTGTTGGGTAAACTCTCCATGCCACAACCACGCTCAAGATTTAGTAAAGAAGATATTTAAATCTCCTTGCTGCAGGAACTTTTTCTTGGATCTGCTACAAAATAGAATTGGGGACTATTCATTAGAGGGATTAGAGTTGGTATCGTGATCTTCTGGAAGTATGTGGTATGAGAGAGATGATGTTATATTCAGTAGAGTTGATATCCATTGCCAAATGAAAAAGGTACGATCTGTATTTTTTGCTCTCAGAAATTACTTCTAAGTTTATATAAATATTAATGTAGAAAGAACTTATGTGTACAAACATGATAGAGTTAGTTCACGGATACAGAACTGATGAACAGAAATTTATATATTTTATTGAAAGATTAAAGATCCATATGTACGCATACATTTATTCACTCGAGGAGGCTAATGCCTATGTTTTTAGAGAGACAAATTGACGAGATTTGGGGAATCGGAAACTATTTGTGAGAGAGATGTGAGTGTTAGATTGTGAGAGATTAGTAATGGCTATTTAGGGGAATTAATTTGTGAACTTTCTATAGAACGTTTTTTAAAAGATTTGGATTTTGAGATTAACCGTGAATATATTTTAGTTGTGGGTCGTGGCTATAATGTGGGAGATTGCGAAAAGCTTATTGTAGGTGGAATCCATTAGTGATTTCATTGTTTCATCTGCTGCGATATTTTTTGTGTTAAAAATATTCAAGGATAAATAACTAATTTTAAATTTAATATTTTACAGAAAGATCAAACATATATATCTATGGATTAATAATTATTTAAAAATTTAACAAGCCAACCAAGTAAATGTGTTGTTCAAAATGTATGGTAAGGTTGTCTGTGACTCTATGTAATTATACATGAATTGTCTAATGACTTGAGGAACTGCACTATCAATTAAAAAATCTCTTTGTAAACAATATTCTTTGCGACATCTTCGGTTGGACACTCTTCGTCATCGATCAGCACCTTCAATCCTTCCTTGTTTGTCACTCTTGATAGTGCCACATGTTAAGCTTCATGCACTAGCCAACGCAACCAAAAGTCCGAACTGATGGAAAGAGCTAGTGAAATCCACATATACTGTAACACCCCCTCTCACGTGTGACGGGGAAGACAAGTCAACACGTGCAACCGGAAGAGAGCGACGGCGCGCGAAACTCATGTATGACTCAAGAGGCCAATACATGGACACAAAGGGGGGCAACGGCAATTTTTAGATAAATTGCGCAAACCAGGACTTGAACACAAGACCTTAGCTCCGATACCATGTTAAGCTTCATGCACTAGCCAACGCAACCAAAAGTCTGAACTGATGGAAAGAGCTAGTGAAATCCACATATACTGTAACACCACATATAGTTGTCCATGGCAGAACACTTGCTTAGGCAAATATATGCCTACCTTGTTTAAGGACTGACCTTGGCTCTTGTTTATTGTCATTGCGAAGCACACTGATAATGGATATTGCCTTCTTTTCAGCACGAATGGCCATTTTGAGTCGCTTGGTGACATGATGATTCGAGGTATGTATACCTTATCGCCGACATGTGTTCCTGTGATTATTTGTGTCTCGATGTATTTGTTTCCAAGTTGTGTAATTGTCATTCTTGTACCGTTGCATAAGCCTACTGCTTGGTTGATGTTGCGTAGGAGCATGACCGATAAACCTACCTTCAGTTTTAACTTATGGTCTGGTATTCCTGGGGACGTTAAGGTGTTGAGGAGCTCAGTAGGCTGCATGTTCATCATGATGTTGGTATTTGTCGTTGCCTTGCACACTGTGTCCAGGCTTAGGTATGTCACCTCTTCACCTTGTATTTGGCTCATTATGTGGTCATTTATCTCCTTGACTGTATCATTTCTTGGACATAGTATTGCTCTTTCTTCTAGGTAATCCCGCTCACGGTATTTTTGCAGCAAATTTGGGTATATGCTTTTGACGATTTGTTCTTTACGATTTTCTCCTTTCTCTAGCAGTAGGTCTTTTGGTATTTTTATCCAATCCTCTCCTTCATCTGATGTTGTTTTGCCATCGCCAATCTGTAGTATCCACTCTGCAAATTCAGCGACCTTTTGCTTTTGTATTGGATCATCTGACAAACACTTCAGCCGCATGTTTTGTGTTAACTCAAATATTTCAAAGTGTTTCCACAGATATGACCTTTTGATTGAAGCATTTACTATCTGCTCTCTCCTTCCTTTGCTTATAACTGGCAGGATTTGTCTGAAGTCGCCTCCTAGTATAACTGTCATTCCACCAAATGGCTTTTCATCGCTGTTTTCATTAGTGAACCTTAGAATATCTCTCAGGCTTTTGTCTAGTGCCTCGAAGCAGTGTTTGTTTGCCATAGGAGCCTCGTCCCACAATTTAAGTGAGGTCCTCTTTAGCAGTTCAGCCAAATGCGAGCCTTGTTTTATTTCACACGTTGATTCTTCAGTGATATTAAGTGGAATACGGAACCTTGAGTGTGCTGTTCTTCCACCTTGGAGAAGCAACGCTGCAATGCCACATGATGCTACCGCAAGCACTACCTTCCCCTCTGATCTTAGCTTTGTCGTTATTGCTTTCCATAGATAGGTTTTTCCTGTGCCACCGTAGCCTTCGACAAATATTTGCTTTCCTAGGCCTTTGTCGACTGACTCCATTATTGCATCATAGGCCTTTTTCTGGTCTTGGTTAAGATTGTTTAGTATGATTTTGTGCTCATCCTTGAGTTTGTCCATGTCGTAGTTGACCTCTTCGTTTATTAGTCTGTTCCCAAGTTCTTCTAGCTCTGCGGCATTTGGTAGTTCTATGTCTGGATAGTCCTTTAGTGACTTTCCTACTTGCCTCATCAGTTTTTTTATCTCAATCAGACCATACGCTTTCTTCTGTGTGTTTGTAAGCCAAAGTGTTGGAAAGTTTAGAATAGTCCTTCTTTTGTATTGCATATCTTCACACAACGCCTCCCATGTTGAATCCCACAATACCTTTGGGTTTGTGACTTCGCAATGGGACAATATGGTGGTGAATAACTGACGCAGTTGTGTTCCGGAAGCCCAACTTGATGCTTCATTGATACAGTCAATCCACTCGGTGTCATCATCGAGAAATCCGAGGGCTTGGCATGCTGATTTGTATGTTGGGTGAATGACTCCATCAACGGTCCTAATGTCCTCAAATGATGTGCATCCTTTCTTGGTGTTTAGAAGCATCCTCGTATGATATCTCTCGCCACTTGCGGGATGTGCATAGTAGATTCTTCCAATTGCGTAGTCCTTTTTTCGCTTCTGCCAACATTTTGTTTCGCTTTTCCATACAAACTTTGTAGGGAATTCTGCGTAAGTCAATCCTTTTCCTAGATCATATATTTTATTTGCCTCCATCCACTGAGTGAACTTGGTGATTTTAGATCCGTCCCTTGTTACTATCTTTTCAAGATCAGTGGAGTCTGGAAAAACGACTTGTTGCTCATTTTCAAGATGGAAAGGTAGCCTCTCAACTGCTGGATCGCGATACTGAAGATCAAACTGAAATATCCTCCAGCATGCTTCTAATGTTGATATGTATCTCATCTCTAGGTATTTCTTGATCTCGTCAGTTTCGTTTGCCGTGCAACTTTCCTTGAGCAAGGCTGTAACATGGTCGTCATCTTTATGGATATACTTAAATAGGTACTTGATTGATCTGGACCTATTGCACCACTCAACATTTATGTGAGCTTGATACTTGACCAGAAGGTTCCGGTTGTATGGCACGACAAATCTGTTGTTGAGCATCACCCCTCCCTTTTTGATCTGCCTTCCATCATCCCTCCTTTTATATACTGGAAATCTGTCCTTGTCAATGGTAGTGCTGACATTGTATCTTTTTGGGAAATGCTTGGTGCATCTATGGTCCACCATGCATGGTGAGTTTTTCTTAGCCTCTCCGCACGGACCATGCATCATGAAGTTCTCAACAGCTTCAAATGCCTCTGGATCCTCATCCTTGTTTGGGATCTCAGCGCTTATTATTTTGTCGATTTGCGATGGTTCCGGGTACTTGTCTTTGTCCTTCAAAAATATTAGTATGTGCGCATGCAGGAGTCCTCTCTTCTGGAATTCTATTGTGTAGATGACTGCAGTTGATTAATAGTTTGTCAGATTTAGCTTAAATTGGAATGCATGTTACTAAAGAGCTAGAATCTGACGGAGTATAAGATGATGCATGTTTCTAAAGAGCAACAGTCTGACGGACTATAAGATGATGCAAGAAAGAGTAAAGATTGATAGTCAATTGGACTTACTTGCAACTGTTTCTGCAAAGTATTTCTTTTCTTTTATGTCTCTCATTAGCTCCTTTAGTTTGATCATAAATACTCTGTCCACAATGTCTGGCCGATCGGCTGGCTTTTGGCCACCTCCCGCTTTATCTAGCATGTATTGGATCTCAGGCCACTTTGCATTGCATGTGAATGTTATAAATAGGTCTGGGTATCCAGCCCAACGGCATATTGCAAAGTCATCTTGCAAATATTGTGCCTTGTTTCTTCTACCACCTGTAAAAGATGAAAGCACAATTATCCTCTTTCCAACTTGCTCTGTTCTTGTGTCCCCTCGCTCAATCGCATCCTGCAATCCACTGTAAAGTTCAGTTTGTAGCTTTCCTTGATTGTGTCGGATCCAGTTTAGTCTATTTTGCTCAATACATGTGTATACATCCACCCAAAATTGCAGTGACAAATGCCCGGACTTGAGTAGTAACATTCCTTGATCAGGACGTTGCTGTAGGTAGAATGCATAGTAGTCCAACAACGTTACGTATTTCCTGCTGTTTGTACCTCCTTTTGTTTTCTTGCAGGGTATCTCAAGTTTAAAACCATCTTCTCCATATGGGAACAACAACGGATATTGCATGGACATGAATTTAGGGTGGATCTCTGATATCCTTTGCGGCTCCATATTTTTGTACTCAACAACAATGTCACGTCCTTCACTCTCTCCGGTTGGATCTCTTACTACCAATGCTGCAACTTCAGATGCGGATGGAAGGTTGTGTGTTCCGTTCCTTTTGCCTAGTATCCGAAGTGTGTAATCATGGTAGTCTCCTTCTTGGAATCTATCTCTTGCCATTCTGAAGGTTTTTGCGAGGATGTTGTTGTCGTCGAGCATTATTTTCAGTTCTTTGACGATGTTGGGGTCCACTGTTGATTTTTTATCATTGCATCTTGACGCACTTATCCTGTTTTCCACCTCATTTTCGGTATTATAGATGTATAGCTGTGCAAACCGAGGTTTGTCTGTACCTTGAGGCAAAAGAGTTCCGATATGGTGGTAGTTTTGTCCATGCAAACGAAAAACATAAGGTCCTTTGCGAGTGTTTATTTCCTTGTCCACAGCTCCTCCCATCGATGTGAATGAAAACATTGAGTTGTATGACCTTATATTTTCTTTGAAGTTTACCGAATCCTGCCCTTCACTTCTTAAGAGGTTTCTAAGGTATGGTGGAGGTTCTCTTAGTGGCGGCAGATCGATTTTCCCTTTTTTGCAGCATATTCCAAAAGAGGGTGCCGTAGTTCCTTTGTTTGAATTTAATCTTTCTTCACACCATAGCAATGCTTTGCAATATTGGCATTTGTATGTTGGCCTTCCGAAGTTCCATGGCTTGCTATTAGCACTTGTCGAGGTTCTGGTTCTGTTGTTGTCTCCAACATTGACTCTAGTGTTGTTTTTGTTGGTTTCGCTTTTGGCGCGCTTCAATTCCCTATCTTCTTCAGCATTAGCCTTTCTCAATCATTTAGGAGCCTCTGTGTACGCATTTCTTCTTCCCTCTGCAGTCCTTGTCCGCTTTGTACTCCTTGAGTTTAGAGGTTGTTCTTTCTTTCTTTTTGTCTGGTGAGCTGCTGGGTCTAACGTATGTTGGACTCTCATATCTGCAAATGTGATTTCGTCAGTGCGTATAGTTTCCTTAACATAGTATCATGTAATATGATTTATTTTGTAATCCCTCCGTAAAGAAATATAAGAGCGTTTAGATTACTAAAGTAGTGATCTAAACACTCTTATATCTCTATAGAGAGAGTACTTAATAGTGTTTTGCTTTTGCAGGCATGCAAGTGCATTTGGTGATGACTACTAATGGACGTTGTCACATACAGTACATCTGGAGATTAATGTTGTTTATCTGGTAGGGAACTAAAAATCAATAATTGTTCAACCATGTTGCTCTTTTTGTAGCTTTCACATTATTATCATGGTAGTGTTAGGATGCATGAAAAAAAGAGCTTTATAGTTCAGTATGAGAAGAGTTTTGACGCAATGTTGAGCTGAGATCAAAATGCAGGCACACACATGAAGAATTGCATCGGGATATTACCTGAGGCTGATGGTGCTGATGTTGTGTCTTTAGTTCGTTGGACGTTTCTTTGTGCCTGTGATCGTTTGGGTGTCGCCGGCGTATATTGGATGCAAGTTGCTGGAGTTGTTGCCATACCTTCAATTTGTCGGCCGTCTCGTGTGTTTGATCTTCCCGACATCATGAAAAAGTAGCTATTGAGAAAGTGCATCATGGGTCATTTATGAATGTATGTCTTGTAAAATTATGGTTGAATGATGTTTATGTGTTATAAGCAGAGGGATGAGTGTATGTGACCATACCTCTTGTTTGTTTTCTGAGACTATGATCTAGCAATTTGACTAATGTAGATCACCTGAGGAGAAAGTTTTTGTGAGAATATGTTGGCTGATAAGGAAGCTAAAATAATGCACAGATTAAAGAGAGAAAATATATAATACCCTGGAACCTTTGCCTGCTTAGTCGTCGAGTTGCTTCGAATTTGAGAAGACGAATCAGTCGGCGATGAGGCTTGTTGTGCTAGTAGGACGTGATATGATGCACTTTATATAATGATATGGTTAGATGTTTTCCTAGACGTGTAGGATTAGGAATCATGTAGTGAGTCAAAATCGGACAGTACAATACGGATTGTCTTTTAAGGAAATTTAGCTTGAATAAATAGTAGCTTTTTTTGAGCAACATCGGATAGTACAATACGGATTGTCTTTAAAGGAAATTTAGCTTGAATAAATAGTAGCTTTTTTTGAGCAACATCGGATAGTACAATACGGATTGTCTTTAAAGGAAATTTAGCTTGAATAAATAGTAGCTTTTTTTGAGCAACGACTAATAGTTAGTCCTACACCAGCAACTTCTGATTAATGAGCTAATTTGGGCTGGTGCTTGGCTGTCAGAAAGCTGTCTAGCTCCCCTAAAAATGTACTGTATTTTATTCGCACTTCAACTCTCCTGCTGCAGTGCTGTCCAAATAAAATAAAATAAAATTCCTGCTACGCCGCTTATTATCTTCTCACACTTCGTATCAATGGACTATTCCTCTTCCGCACAGTTCCTTTTAAAAAGATATTCTTTGGATGAGCAAATTGCTTACGATTAGCTTCCGTTGACCTGCTGGGCTAAGATTCTCACTGGATCCGCTCTTGCGCCAAGGAGGGCATGCGGTGGCGCGGCCGCCGCACGGAAACGCCGGCACAAGCGAGCTTTCGCCTTTCGCGAGGTGAACCAAGTAGCTAGTAACCTGCGTGGAGCAGCGCCGCGCAGCAGGCACTAAGGAGCGGAACCTGTGTGCATCAGTGCCGCAAGTAGCAGCGCAGGTTTGGCCTTCAACTATCTTGCCTAGTCAGTACCTAGTTCAGCTAGGTATGCGTCTGGCCCAAATACATTTTGTCTGCAAAATAATTTTGGTCGGATCTTTTGAGGGTTAGTGAGAAAAAAATAAGCGGCCTCCTTTGGTTTAGAGGAATTTCATAGGAATTCTAGAGGATAGGATTCTTATACGATTTTTTCCTTTAGAGCCTTTTGGTTCATAGGAATGGATTCCTATTCCTCCATAGGATTGGTTCCTATCCTCCACATTTCATAGGAAAATAAAAAAGAGCCTAGACTCAATGGAAAAATTCCTTTGATGTCAACCAAATGACATCTTGTTTCCTATTCCTACTCATAGGATTTGAGATACATGTCATCTCATTTCCTACAAGATTTCTATTCCTATGATAATCCTATCCTATGAACCAAAAGAGGCCAAGTCTGTGAGTCCCCATCCATATGCTTGTTCGTGATGTAAATATACGCCCCGGATAAAAGCTCAATCCATCTTTCTGTCGTTTTAAATTTCATTGTGGCTTCATATGGAACAATTCAGAGTCGATGATTTTGATTACTTTTTTCATAGTATTCCAGGGTTTGGAGGAATTTCATAGGAATTCTAGAGGATAGGATTTCTTATAGGATTTTTTCCTTTAGAGCCCTTTGGTTCATAAGAATGGATTCTTATTCCTACATAGGATTGGTTCCTATCCTCCACATTTTATAGGAAAATAAAAATGAGCCTAGACTCAATGGAAAATTTTCTTTGGTGTCAACCAAATGACATCTCGTTTCCTATTCCTACTCATAGGATTTGAGATACATGTCATCTCATTTCCTACAAAATTCCTATTCCTACGATAATCCTATCCTATGAACCAAAAGAGGCCTCAATCTTTTCAAATACAGTTGAGCATTTTTGTTCTCATATATTCTAGGCCATGCTAGTACATTGTAGTTCTAGCAAATGTTGCAGGCACATTAGAGCTTTGACCAACCACACAAATGCCATGCTAAATTGATTAAGATCAAAGGAATGTACTGGTCATTCTCTCTTTTGAATAGTATACAATACTTGAATTGTTTGAAAACAAAATGTCATATTTTTCATACATATTGATCATATATAAAAACACACTAAATATTTCAGTCCTCGGATACATTAAAATAATAAATATAGGATAAAGTACTGTCCCAAAAAATTTCTGGAAAAGGTCCTTCCTCTCTTGGGTCTTGTTTGGTGTACTTGATCTTTGAGTTGACGATTACATCGTCTTGATGCTATTAGTCTTCTTGGTCAAACTTCGTGTCATCCTTGTGGAGCCTTCATGTTCAACTTTTGTCTTCTTGTTTTTTGCATGAACACTTCTGGTGCTTTTGGGCGCTGCCTTTTCTAATTTTCCAGATATACTGTTTTCCACTTCTTCATCTTCTGAGTCTGATAATACAACAGATCTTCGCCTCCTTTTCCCACCATCAACACTCGTTGATGATTTTTGATGTTGATGCTCCTTCTGATGTACTGTACTCCCATTGCTTTTATCTTCTGGCTCCTCTTTCACAGGGACCAACTCACATATGTTTTTGCTAAGTTCACACTTGCTGATTTGTACCTGCAAAAATCACATAAATGGATGAATTAAGAGATGAATTTATGTAAAGAAAAGCTTGTACAGTGAAGTATTCAATCACCTTTTTGACTGGCTCATTCGGTTTCTTTGTTTCTCGTTTTAACATGTTGTCCACTTCATCATCCATCAAATCCTGTTGAGCACAATGGATCGAGAATTGTAAATACTTGCTTCAATAGTTCCATATAAAAGAGTATAATAATTGGTGTTTAAATAGATTTGATAGTTTAATAGACCATTACCTCTTCAGCTTTATCCTCTAAGTATCGCTTCTCAAGCTTCTCATCAGGCACAAATATTTTCTTTACTGCATAGTTCTGCATGCCTAGAGTGAGGTTCTTATTGTTGAGTTTGAATCGAAAGATAAGTCTTTGTCCACATAATTCTTGTATAATCTTGGGACTTCTTCAGATTTTCCATCTAAGGAATCCAACAAGAATGAGACTGATGTATTGAGCATTCTTTCAGCCTCTTCATCAAATAAAGTGCAACTTGTAGTAGTAGTGCGATCACTAATTTGAAGCCGAATACGATACCTAGAATCACATTTCATTAGTGTAACACAAATGTGATAGTACATAATGATGGTCAAATCAAGAGAATATGCTTACCTAGGTGTTAAACCTTCTGGATACGTATCACAATTCTTGCAATAATAATTATGTGATTCTTTTGTAGCAATTTTGTTGCAAACATCACATGACATGTACCACCATTGAATATTTTCTTGTAACTGATCAATTGTAGCTATTGTTGTGAACACAAAGTCCTGAAAGTTGATGAAGAAAATATAGCTCTTTAAAGAATATGTGGTCACTCATACAAATATGTCAAATACATCTGTAGGTATTGGAGGCTTCTACAATATCATGTCTTAGAAGAGTTTTGATTCATTACCTCATCTGTTGGATTATCGTGCCTAATTCCAGTAAGTTCTTTTAAGGTTATCATTCTGTAAAACATTTGATCTTCTAGTGCCCCTTGAGTACTTTTATCTATCTCCATCATTTTTGGTAAAGTTTCTTCGGTGGAGTGGCTATAAAAAAAGTTAGTAAATGAAGATATATTATGAAATTCTATATGACCAGAACCTACAAATTGTGCTTAATACCTGCCACGAAGTTCCCAAGTCTCGGGTATATCTAGATTCGTATATAATCTTCTGGCGCTAGTTGACTTTAGGCACAAACCTATTTAATGAACAATAAATCAGTTAGATTTATTATTTTGGTATGGAAAAAGACATGTAAACAGATTCAACTTACCATTGAATTTTTGCACCATTGTTGAGGTAACAATAATAATTATTTGATTGCCAATTACATCCTCACTTAAATGATGAGCTAATCTTCCCCATAATGATACTCTGATTCTATCACCCCTGAATAATTCATTCCAAAGTAATTAATGGTAATAATAATATAAGTGGAAGAAAACAGCCTTTACCCTTTAGTGAAAAGTTGATACATGGATATACACTTACTCTGGCATTAGAATTTCAATCTGACGTACATCTGCAGGTGTTTTCTTCTTTGTTATCCTTGATTCTATTGGCTTAACCTTGGTAAGTAACCAAATGACATCTGCAAATTGGAAGATTAAAGACTTCAAAAATTAGAAAGTTATTCATTTGAGTTTATTAATACAACCACCAAGAAATGACATCAAATTTAAATTGTCCACTTGGAAGTAAGAATATGACTGTCAACATACCTGAGCATTGTTGGTCTTTTTCTAGACGTTCTTGTAGGGTATCTTTGCTAGCAAACTCAAAGTAGTAATCTGGAAAATTATCCGATGAACCTTTCATCTCCTTTAATTTTGTGTTGTATAAAAAATTAATTTTAATTTCATTGCTGACTGGTCGATATTTTGTCGAATCTACAACTTTAAAATTGCTAAAAGCATATATAGAACCCTCATTGACCTTTGCTCTGTAAGTGTCTATTAGATTCTTCCAAATAGTAGCATGAACTGTATGGCCCTTCAAAATTCAATGAAAGAAAACTTTAGTAGTAATTTTAACAATAAAACAATCCCCATTGTTAATTATGTGAAGAAAATACCTGCTCATCCATCAAGATCATATCGATGCTTATAAGTTCATCAGTCGAAGGATTGATCGAGTCCCACATTCTCATTACTTTGGCTTTAATATTCCATGCCTGTCCTCTTGTGGTTAACTCACTCGACTTCGTGTACGCCATGGAGATGTTGCCTTGAAAACAATTTTAGAAGGAGTGGTTCATATGGTAATGCAATAATGAAATTTGGTTAGAAAGAAGTGTTCTAACTAATGGTTAATGGACAGGAAAACATGGTGTTCATAAGGAGGTTGCAAAGACATGCAGGGATGGAAAGATGTAAACAGACCTCAAGATTTAAGCTATATATATTACCCAAACTTGATGTGTCTGTCGTTTCTTCTTCCGTCCTTCGATGTGCTGGGCATCCCGACGTATGTCGCCCCTTCGATCTGTGTGGATATGTTGTTGTGTGGATCTCCCTTCAATGGGTGTTCTGGCATCTATTATTCCGTGGGTGTTCTGAGGTGTCTGCCCCAACCTTTATATTAGTCAAAGGTTGCTGAGTTTGAATTCTGTACGGATGACTTTTGCAATAGTATACGACCGTATCCTTGACTAATAGCAATCCGTTTCAGAGTCTTCCACGTGCAATAGTATATGTCCGTGTACACTTGCCTAATGTTACGTGCAATAGGATATGTCCGTTTCAGTTTTTTTTCAGGTGTAAAAAAATACACGTGCAATAGTACATGTCCGTGTGCACTTTCCTAATATCAACCCGTTTTAGATCTTTTCTAGAAAAAAAACAGTTTTAGATCTTCGCCGTTGATACATCTTAGCTTTTACAGTGCCAAATCATCACCCTTGGTTTTCTATCATTTTAATTATATAATAGATTATCTCTACTTGTGCAAACAGGGATCTTCTTTGAAGATACCATATATTTTAGTGGAACTGCACAAGAAGATGTTGGAAACATTAAACTAATCGAGGAGTATATAGTAAGCATGGCCACCACCGTAGATTGCAATAGATGGTTCCGGAGAATTGCTTCATCTGTATGCTCTACACAATAAGCCTCCGGACAAAGGTTGGTACTCACCCACGAATTTCATCCATATGATTGAGCTTTGTCATCTCGATTGGTGTTGTGCTACTGTTTAGATACTGTCATGAAAAAGTGGTATTGTCCTTGAGAAGTGCTTCATCTGTGTTGTTTTAAATATTTACTTTCCTTTTTTTCGAGCAAATAGTGATGCTAGCATTTAGTAGTCCTCTTGTCTTTGCACAACAGGATCATCTTCCTCTGAAGAAGAATATGGAGTACGTGAAGTGACTAGTTCTGATTATGCCAGGATGAAGAAGCCATGTCTACCTTATCATCAGAAGGAGCAGTTGAAGGATGGTTACATTACTCCCCATAAGACCAAACTAACTTCAGCTCAGAAGGACTGACAAAATCTCCATTTTTTTGCTGTGATGCGCGAGTACAATGTTGTTCTAGGATTCTTTCTAGTGAGTTCCATTTTTCTAAAAGTGTGCTGTACATGGACCATATATGTGCCTGTTGAAACAGTCAATTCATAGTATAGTTTGCTCTATACTAATCACTTTTTTGTATTTGTGCAAACATGGGTGCTCAGCTTGATTTCAATGGGAACTGCACAAAATGTTCATGAATACATCGAATCATTCATTTCCACCACAAGAAATGAGGTGCCGATAAGTTCAAGGCGTTGCAACATATAAGGGCGAAATTATACAAGCTATGCGCGAATTTGGTTGATTTTGGTGGAACTGCACAAAAAGAACAGCTGGTTTATTTAGCACGAGGTGCCATGTCAATGTCTGAACTGATGGCAAACCCTGCCCATTCCACAATCATAGGCATTTGATATTTTGGAATGAGACAACCTTGTCAAATTTTGCTCATTGATTTTAGCAAGACATGCGTTTGATATTTTCGAATGGGACGCCCTTGCTGTCAGCAGCGTCGATCAATTTTTTCTTTATTCTTTAGTTGTGAAGTAAATATTGCCTCTGACATGTGAGTCGCTGAGATGCATAATCATCGATTGTTTTGAATGTTCTCTATGAATTTCCAGACCTGTGTGTTTGATTGCAATGTACAGAAACGCTAAAAACCTACTCAAACTCTTTGTACTCCTTCTGTTCCTTTTTACTTCACACATTGTGAAAGTGCATACTTTTTTGTATAAGATTGGTCAAAGTAGAGATACTTTGACTGCAGACAAAACTTGTATGCAGACTAGAAAGGACCGGAGGGAGTACATGTGAAACTGCTACAAATGAGGTGATCACCCTGGGAATAATGCTAGTACATATTGTTTTGCATGTTCATCCAATGCCAGTGATATAGGAATTCGAACTAATCAAAATAAATTCATTCATACACGGTCGGATTTCATATAAACATGCCAGATTTCATTACATTTCATACATTCTTCAACTAAAAAGGGGTGCGCTAGAGGTATAATTAATTAACCGAAGCTACCCACCTGTGTCCCGCTGAGCCGAACAGAAACTTCAGTGACTTAACTGCAGGTGCAATTGCATAACTAACATGTGGCCTGTTGGGCCCACGTGTTAGTCAGCCAACTACACCAGCAGTTAAGTAGAAGCAGCGTTATTCTCCAACAGAACTCCCCGACTCCACGTCGCCGCCAAGAAGCTAACCGGCCGTTAATGGTCAACCCGCCTAGCTTGGCTTCAACAGGAGGGTTGCAACGGTGGCCTTACTTGGACCCGAGTGGCGGCGACCTACCGTGTTCTACTCTTCCTCATTTTCTGTGTGGCGCGGCCTCGTTGGCAGCGGGGCGGGGACTCGGCGAAGCCGGCGATGTCCTCTGTCTCGTTGCCGGCGGGCGGCGCCTCAGCGGAGCGGTGGAAATCCTGCCCCGTGTTGCCGGCAGGGTGGGGCCTCGGCTGAGCCGGCGATGTCCTCTGCCTCATTGTTGGCGAGGCGGGGCCTCGGCGGAGCCGGCAGTGTCCTCTGCCTCGTTGTTGGCGCCGCGGGGCCTCGGCGGAGCAGGGCCTCATCGACGCCAGTGGAGCGGGGACTCGTCGGAGCCGGCATTGTCCTCTGCCTCGTCCTCGGTCTCGCCAAACAGCGCCTCGCCCGCTTCATCACCCTCTTTGCTAGCCTCTTTGTAGGCAGCCGCAGCCTCCGCCACCCACATGCGGTCCCGCCAGTGCTCGAGGTGGCCCTTGCGGGCGGAGCGGTACGAGTCGAGCAGCGCCTCCTGCTCCGCCCGCTCCACGGCGATCTGCTCCTCCGCCTGCAGATGCTGCTGGAGGAGATGGTGGTTGTAGGCGGCGTCGCCCTGCGCCTCCCGGAACTGCTCCTGACGCATCTGCCTCACACTGTCCATATATTGGGCACGGGCCTCGCCGATGGTCATGGTGCAATGCACCGGTGAGGATGGCATGGAGGAGGGGGTTGGCGCCGGATCGTCGACTACCATGTTCTCCATTGGGACGTCGTCGTCCTTCGGCTGGCTGCCGGCTAGCCGGTCGGCAGCAATGGCTGCCATTTCCTTGTGGTCCGCCGTCCGTCCGTCCCGAAGAGCGCTGGAGCGTGAGGAGGCCATGGTGGGCAGTAGTGGTGTGGACGGGAGAAAGGGAACATATGCGGATGGCCGAGGTTATGGCCGGCACATCAGTTTATATAGCAATGGTGGGCGGGCGGAGGGATGGACGTGTGGCACCGGAGTAGCCTCCTCGGCAACTGTGTATCATTAATGTGGGCGGCAGATGGACGGGCGGACGACACTTGTGTCGTTTGAAGGTGGAGCAATCGCCTACACCGGGAAGCAGGGCGGGCGGTGCTGACTGTTTCGGGCGGAAAGCGCGCGCGAGCGAGGAGATGACTTTACTTGGAGAGGATGACAGTGGGGACCCACCAGGTCCATAGCCTCACGTACGCAAGTACCTCCTTATTATTATTATTATATATATATATATAGGGTCGCGCTATTCGTCACCCTGAGTGAGGAATAGTTATTCTTCATCCTCTATTTTACGATCAATGCACCGTAATTTTACGTTCCGTAAGTTTTGTCTTATTTCCGACGTAAAAAGGGACCGTAAGAAAATTTATAATCGCCGTAAAAAATATTTTATGTTATGTAAAATTACAAACATAAAAACATAGTCTAAAATACACATAAACTGCAAATTTTCTTGTCTTATGACCTATATTTTTATTTTTTTATGTCAAATTTTATGTAATTAATCAATAGGAATGTAACTATTTGAATTCGAAACGTAATTTAATTATGAAATGATCGTAAGATCACCTCGGGTGAAGAATAACTTATTCTGCACCCTGTGTGATGAATAGTAACTATATATATATAACTATACTCCCTCCGTCTAGGTGAATAAGTCGTATTAGAAGGTGCATCACGACCTAGGTGCAAGCAGATTGATGGAAAAGAAGAATATTTCTTTCTTCTAAACACAACATTTAATCACAGTAGTTAAGAGGATGCCTTATTAGCTACCCATGCAGGCCATCGTAATTCATAGCATGCAAAGCGCTTTTATTTCTTGCCTAATAACCACATGGACGTGCTGCATGCATTGGTCCTTGCCCGAGCAAAAAAAAGGGAGGAAAAAGTTTTCCACGGGAGACAACCAGACAGAGGTGGAAGCGCTCGCTGGAGTTATTTATTTTGCTTCCCCTTGGTTTCCTGACATCATGGTCCCACACCATTGTCAACCTATGTAGTACTAGTCAATAAACGAGAGAATTGCACAAGAAGCGGCCGACAGCTGGGACCAAGCAACTCGAGTAGTATTTGTGTTTTTGAGGTGTGAGCACTGCAGAGTTTTTCATGTTTAGCCCAAATATTAATTTTTCTCCTATGAACAACAACGAAAACATCGCTGCAGGTATTAACTGGGCGGGCTGTGGCCCGTCTAGCCCAGGCCAGATATCTAGCCCAGATATTAATTTTTTTCAAGCTGAAAATGGCTAGCCCAGCTATACTTTTTTTAGGAATACCCAGGCAAGGTCAAGTTGTTATTCTCCGTCCCGCTGGGCTGCAAATCTTTTCTAGGAGGGATACACTAGGCTTAACAAGAAAATGAGCTTTAAGAAATAATAAATGGGATGTAATTATAAAAACTGGGCAGTAACTCTAAAAAAATGCACCAAACATGTGATTACTTTATAAAATATTATTTTTGGATATTGAAAATTTTAATTTCATTAATTGTTGCGAGCACAATGTTTCGTTGGATTTTTACGTAATATAAATTTATATTGAAATTGTATTTAATCTGACTAGAAATTTCAGGATAAAAATATTTCGGATCCCATCAAAATGTGGGAAATTTTATTGAATTCTGTTTTGAACGGTTGGTTGAAATGGACTGTACTTTTAACAAACTGTAAATGGGCTATAGTAAATTCCATTAGAATTCAAAAATGGGCTACAAATTCTTACAAATCTCAAATGGGCTATAAGTTCTCTGCCACACACTTCTGGCCCTACTAAGTTGACGCGTCCCCTAAAAAACAGAGTTGACCCGTATGCAAGGCTTTGTCAACTTATAGTCAACACACGGTTCTAGCAGCAGTGGTCGTTGGATGTCCATCCAACGGATGCCGTGCTTCTTCTTCAATCTCGGATATTCTAGCTTCACCCGCCCAAAAAATGATTCCTCCCCCTGACATCTGGGGCGCACCGTTTCGGAAGCTGACCTGTGGGCCTACTAAGTTGACGTACCAAGGGCTTTGTCAACTTAGTCAATATAAACGATTCTAGCTGCAGTGACCATACGGTGTCCATCCAACGACCGTAGTGCTTCTTCAACCTCTGGTCTTCTTGCTCCAGCCGCCAAAGCAGCGCCGGTCGTGCCGCCTGCTCCTGCCTCCCGTGGCCGGCTGTGCTGCCGTGGAGGCCTCACCGCCCCCTACTATTCCCACCGCTAGCCAGGCCCTGCGGCGACGGCAGCCTCACACCGCAGCTGAACGAGTGAATCCTCATACTCCTCTCCGCATGGGCATCCACTGCCGCGTCTTCACCGGCTCCGCGTCGTCCCCTTCCTAGGCCTCGTCGTCGTCCACCGCCCTGGTGCTCTCGGCGCGGAGTGGTCAACGTGGAAGGAACGACTTCCATCGGACGTGGACTGTACGTGGAGAGGCTGACAGCTGGGTCCACGGCGGCAGCAAGGAAGTGCCTCATTACGCAGAAAATAATGATTCCTCCACCTGACAGCAGGGACCCATCGGATGGGCCACCAGTATTTTGCGAATAAAATCGTTTCCCCCTGACTGCTGGGACCCACAGGACGGGCCACCATATTTCGTGAAAAAACGTTCCCCCCGCTGTCAGCTCGGACCCACCGGAAGTGCCTCCTTATTACGCACAAAAAATGAATACTCCCTCGGCTAGCTGGGACCCACCTTGCTGGGAGGCTGACTTGTTGGCCTACTAAGTTGACGGGGACGATGGGCTTTGTCAACTTAGTCAATATGAACGATTCGTACAATGTCCATCCAACGGCCGTAGTGCCTCTTCAACCTCTGGTCTTCTTGCTCCAGCCGCCCAAAGCAGCGCCGGTCGTGCCGCATGCTCTTGCCTCCCGTGGCCGGCTGTGCTGCCGCAGAGGCCTCACCGCCCCCTACTATTCCCACCGCTGGCCAGGCCCTGCGGCGACGGCAGCCTCCCACCACAGCCGAACCAGTGAACCCTCGTAGTCCTCTCCACGCGGGCTTCCACTGCCGCGTCGTCCCCTTCCTAGGCCTCGCCGTCGTCCACCGCCGTGGTGCTCTCCGCGCGGCGTGGTCAACATGGTCAAGGAACGACTTCCATCGGAAGAGTACTGTATGTGGAGAGGCTGACAGTTGGGTCCACGGCCACAACACAGTTTTTTTGTGATTTGCCAAGTAAGTCGCTTTGTCAGGCTTGTTGGGCTGCAAATCTTTCAAGACGAGGAGAGCTTTCATTCGGCTGGCCGAGAAAATGGCCCATCAGTAATGAGAAATGGGCTGTACATTTTTAAAACACACCAAACCGACAATTAGTTTCAAATATCTTTTTTTTCATTTCAAGATTTTAAATTACATTAATTTTTATGCGTGGAGAATTTGTTGGATTTTATATTGATATACATTTATTTTTAAAATCAGTTTGAATGTGAGTCAAAATTTCGGGATTAAAAACAGTTCGGACCGCACCAAAATATGCAAAATTTCGTATAATTTTTTAACCGTTGCCACAATATGGGCTGTAATGCTAACAAAAAGAATATGGACTCCAAAAAAACCTTAAGAATTAGCAAATGGGCTGTAAATTATTAGAAATAATGGCAGATGGGTTGTATGCTGTTTTCCACAGATTTGAGGCTTTCCTAAAAAAAGGTTGACGCACAAGCACTGACTGTTGGATGTCCATCCAACGGCCATCGTGCTTCTTCAATCTCTGCTCTTCCTGCTCCAGCCGCTCAAACAAGCGCCGGTGGGACTGCCTGCTCCCTCTTCCTCGCGGCCGTCTGTGCTGCCGCGCAGGCCTCACCGCCCGACTGTACTCTCATCGCTGGCCTAGCCATCCCTCTACTCACCCACACCTGCTGTTATTCTCCGGCGACGGCAGACGAACCAGTAAACACTCGTACAGTCGTACTCCCCTCCACGTGGGAAACAACTGCCGAGTCTTCCCTGCCTCTGTGTCATCCCCTTCCTAGGCCTCGCCTCGTCCACCGCCCTGGTGCTCTCGGCGCGGCGTGGTCAACATGGTCAAGGAACGACTTCCATCGGACATGGACTGTACATGGAGAGGCTAACAGCTGGGTCCACAGCCGCAGCAAGGAAGTGCCTCCTTATTACGCGAAAAATAATGATTCCTCCACCTGACAGCTGGGACCCACCAGACGGGCCACTGTATTTCACGGAAAAAACGTTTCCCCCTGACCGCTGGGACCCACCAGCTACATCTTCGCACGCAAGGAAGTGCTCCGGGCAAAAAAAAACGATTCGCCCCCTGACTGCTGAGACCCACCAGCTACATCTTCGCAGGCAAGGAAGTGCCTGACAGTCGCGACCCACCTGGTCGAAGCATACGTAGAGTTGTCATTCTGGTCGCGAACGTGTATGTACATACTGTTCGATGTAGAGGCGCGCACGTGTCATAGTAGAGGCGCACACGTGTCGTAGGAGAGGCGCGCACGTAGCATGTACACGTACGTACAGCGGCCAGGGTGCAAGAAAGAAAATACGGCCACGTATGTGTACATACGGGCGGGGTCTCAAACGCCTACTCGCGCATACGTACGGCCAGGGCTCGTGTACATTGTTGGGTCGGAACGGAGAAACATCATCGTCGTCGTGTTCATGGGGAGGCAACGTAATGCGTCGTGTTCATGGGGAGGCAACGGAACGCGTGGGAGCCAACCGGCTGGGTCGGAACGGAATGCGTGGTCGTGTTCATCGGGAGGGCTTGGACGGAACAGGCGATGGAAACGAGGCCTGGCGTACCACACAACGGAGGAAACAGACCTCCTACATTCGGAACGGGGTCCTGTTGATCGGGAGGGGTCTGGCGTACCGCAAAACGGAGGAAACAGACCTCCTACGGTCGAAACGGGGGTCCTGTTGATCGAGAGGGGTGTGGCGTACCGCAAAACGGACGAAACGGACCTCCTACGATCGAAACGGGGGTCCTGTTCATCAGGAGGGGTGTGGCGTACCGCAAAACAGGACTCCACGGGATACTGTTCATCTCCACCGTCGACCCCCTCCAGCCTCCACGAGCTACTGTTCATCCACCGTCGACGTCCTCCAGCCTCCACCTGCGACTGTTCATCTACGGGCTTCTATTCATCCAGCCTCCACCGTGCGCCACTCCACTGGCTACTGTTCAACCAGCCCTCTCCACGGGCTCCTGTTCAACCACCCCTCCACGGGCTACTGTTCATCCTGCCCTCCACCGTCTACTGTTCATCCTGCCCTCCACGGGGTGGTCCTGTTCATCCAGCCCTCCACGGGGTCCTGTTCATCCAGCCCCAACTGGCTCGATCGATCGGGGTCCTGTTCATCCAGAGGCAACACCACGGGGTCCTGTTCATCCACCCTCACCGGGAACTGTTCATCCAACCCCCCCGCAACGCTCACCATTCATCCAGAGGCAGCATCGATCGGCTTTAGTTAGCAGCAGTAGCGAAGGAATCGCTCGATCAGGTTTAGTTAACACCCATTGATCGATCGCTCGGGTTCAGTAACGCGTAGCTTGCAGTGCAATCGCTCGGGTTCAGTTAGAGCCCAACGCCTTGCTCGGGTTCAGTTAGAGCCAACGCCTCGCACACACGCGCGTACGTGTATGAGAGAAACACGCATCGCTCGGCCCCCGACCTCCCACCGTAACCGGGAACTCCCCGAATTTTTCCTCGCCCTCGCTTCTACCACGGTTTTTTCCGTCATGGACGGCCCAAAGAATGTCATGCAGCTGCGTCTCCGGCCCGCCCAGGACGAAAAGCCCATTTTCTGTCATGATTTTTTGTCATAGAAGTAGGAGCCCACCACATCTATGATGATACCGGGTTTTGTCACAATTATCATCATAGAAGTGTCATATGTATGACAGAAAAAAATTCGTTCGGCCCAAAATGTCACGGATGTGTCTTCTTTTGTAGTGAGTGGGTGAGTTGAGGGATGGCCTAGCCAGCGATGGGAGTAGTATGGGGACGGTGAGGCCTCCGAGGCAGCACAGCTAGCCACGGGAGGCAGGAGCATGCGGCACGACCGGCGCTGCTTTGGGCGGCTGGGGCAAGAAGACCAGAGGTTGAAGAAGCACTACGGCCGTTGGATGGACATCGTTGACCACGCCGCGCTGAGAGCACCAGGGCGGTGGACGACGGCGAGGCCTACGAAGGGATTGACACGGAGCCGGGGAAGACACGACAGTGGCTGCCCACGCGGTGGAGAGTACGAGGGTTGACTGGTTCGGCTGCCGTCGCCAGAAAATAACAGGAGGTGTGGGTGAGTAGAGGGATAGACAGGCCAGGGATGCGAGTATGATGGGGCCGTGAGGCCTGCCCGGCAGCACTGCCGGCCACGGGAGGCGGGAGCAGGCGGTTTCGACGGTGCTGGTTAGGGCGGCTGGGGCAGGAAGATCAGAGACTGAAGAAGCACGATTGCCGTTAGATTGACATCTAACGGTCTGACGCTGGTAGAGTCGATTGTTGACTAAGTTTCTTTTTTGAGAAACCTTGTGTACGCATGAACTTAGTAGGCCCACAAGTCAGCCTCCAAATCTGTGGCAGACAACATAAAGCCCATTTGTTATTTTTTATAATTTGCAGCCCATTTGAAATTCTTAAGTAATTTATTACAGCCCATTTTCTGCCCAGGATCACGGTCAAAAAGTTCAACCTTATTTTGCATATTTCGGTGGAGTCCAAACTGTTGTAATCCCGAAATGATAGACATTTTTTAAGAACTTATTGATTTGCCAAAAAAATCGTTTTGTTTTTGTAAGCAAATAAGATGTGGGACAATTGAGTTGGTTTAAGGGAAAACCAGTGGTAAAAAAATCAGCGCTGGGTGGGAAAAAACAACAAAAATAAGGATGTAAATATAAAAAGGGAATTTTATGTGTTTTCAAAATAATGACACGTGTATATGAACTAGTAAAACTATAGGTAGAGATTAGAAAACGAATGTAGGACATGCGTTTCAAAAGGAAAATAGAACTGAGCTGTGTGTTTGATTCAGTAAAAAAACTGCCCGCAGATGTTGTAAGACAAAATATAACTAATGTTGGCGGGCTAGAGGCCAGTAGATACCTACTGGATCTTTGTTCCCCGTTGTCGTCATGGGCTGGGCCTATTAAAAAAAACCAACCCTGGGCAGTCTACAACCTAGTTGAAACTTGCTCGACCTGAAAAAACAATATACGTGCTCAATAAATGAGAGAATTCTGCAAGTACAGACTGATAACTGGGATGCAACACGGATATTGTTTTTTATCGTGATAATAAGTGCATGCGCTTGTTTCGAAAAAATTGGAGAACTGGGAATTCGAATGGCGGGTGCTTACGCTGCACATGAAATAAAAATCAGGTGCCTGAAAATTCGTTTCGAAACAAATGATTCAACTTTATATCCACGTCGACCCTCGGCATGATGGTTGGAAGCAAATGCAAGTTCATACCAAAAGATCGTTAAGAACAATACCAACTTGCGGACGACAAGGTAGTACAACTACCAATACCAAACTAACTTATAATCTTTTTACTCCTGGCCCTAGTGTTCGTCTGGTAGAAAATCTTGCAGAGGACCAGCTCCCACTCCTTCTCTTGCTCTAAGTCCCCAAGGTGGTACTGGTGCATCACCCAGTTGGTCCTCTGCTGATCGAAGTTCTTGTTGGTGTGCAGCACCATGTAACACCCTCGATGCGACTATAGCTCCCACGTGTCGAGGCACGACTTAGAGACATAATCGCATTGAAGGCATATGTCGCAAGTTAGGCAATCTTCAAAACATCCCATGTAATATATAGATAATAAAAGGGGAGATAACATAGTTGGCTTACACTCGCCACGTCAATCAAGTACATAAATAACATTACATCATTCAAACACTCATGGCCCGACTACGGCGCCAAAATAAAAGATAACCCAACATGCGACACGGTCCCGATCACCCCCAACTGGGCACCACTACTGATCATCAGGAAAGGAAACATAGTATCGTTGAGAGTCCTCGTCGAACTCCCACTTGAGCTCAAGCGCGTCACCTGGAGCGGAATCATCATGCCCTGCATCTGGTGTAATAGTAATCTGTG
Source organism: Triticum urartu (assembly GCF_056163025.1). Classification (NCBI taxonomy): domain Eukaryota; kingdom Viridiplantae; phylum Streptophyta; class Magnoliopsida; order Poales; family Poaceae; genus Triticum; species Triticum urartu. Next base: position 473,411,171 of record NC_141874.1, read on the forward strand.
AGTCACAGGGACTCAGCAATCTTGCACCCTCGCGATCAAGACTATTTAAGCTTAATAGGTATGGCAAGGTAAATATGTGGAGCTGCAGCAAGCGACTAGCATATATGGTGGCTATCCTGTTCGCAAAAGAGAGCGAGAAGAGAAGGCAAAGCACGAGCGAGAAACTAGAGGACAACCTGCGCAAACATTACTCCAACACCATGTCCACTTCCCGGACTCCGCCGAGAAGAGGCCATCATGGTAACTCACACTGTTGATTCATTTTAATTAAGTTAAGGTTCAAGTTATCTACAACCAGACATTAACAAATTCCGATCTGCCCATAACCGCGAGCACGGCTTTTGAAAGATCAAATCCCTGCAGGGGAGTCCCAACTTAGCCCATGACAAGCTCTCACGGTCAACAAAGGAATATACCTCCTCCCGAGACGTTCCGATCAGATTCGGTACCTCGGTTCTTCAAGACACTTCGTCAGGTTAAAACAAGACCAGCAACACCACCCAGATGTGCCGACAAATCCCGATAGGAGCTGCACAAATCTCGTTCTCAGGGCACACCGGATGAGCAAGATGTCAGGTAGGCCAGCCCAGAGTTGCCCCTGGTAGCCCTGGACATCGCTCGGTTGGACCAACACTCAGAGGAGCACTGGCCCGGGGGGCTAAAATAAGATGACCCTCGGGCTCCGGAAACCCAAGGGAAAAGAGGCTAGGTGGCAAATGGTAAGACCAAGGTTAGGCATTGCTGGACAAGCTTTAATCAAGGCGAACTATCAAGGGGTTCCCATTATAACCCAACCGCGTAAGGAACGCAAAATCCGGGAACATAACACCGATATGAGGGAAACTAGGGCGGCAAGAGTGGAACAAAACACTAGGCAAGAGGCCGAGCCTTCCACCCTTTACCAAGTATATAGATGCATTAAGATAACATGGCAATATAATGATATCCCAACAAGTAAATAAATGTTCCAACAAGGAACGGTCTCCAATCTTCACCTGCAACTAGCAACGCTATAAGAGGGGCTGAGCAAAGCGGTAACATAGCCAATCAACGGTTTGCTAGGACATGGTGGGTTAGAGGTTTGACATGGCAATTTGGGAGGCTTGAAAGCAATTGGTAGGCATCGTAGCATAGGCATAGCAAAAGAGCGAGCATCTAGCAAAGCAAAGATAGTAGTGATTTCGAGGGTATGATCATCTTGCCTGCAAAGTTGTCAGAGTTGACTGGATCCTCGAAAGCAAACTCAACGGGCTCCTCGTTAGAGAACTCGTCTCCCGGCTCTACCCAAACAAGACAAACAAGCAACAAGGACACAATCAACCACGTGCAAGGATCAAACAATATGATGCAACCATGGTATGCTATGCGGGATGCGATGCGGGATGCATATGCAAGATGTGACATGTAATGCATGAACCTGGCCTCAACTTGGGAATCCAAGTGTGCCACTGGAAAGATGAGATGAAATCGCTTGAAAATGATATAAAGAACGCCGGAATCGGAGTTACGGTTTGGAAATGGCAAGCAATTCAAATATGACCACGTTCTGCGATTTACAGCAAGTAGCCATCTAAATGTAACAAGATGAACAAGCTACAGCACCCAAACATGGCAACAAAATATATGGCAGGGATGAATTCATGATGCTTAACAAAAGTCTAGCACCGAGCTACGGCCAATTCATCCATTAACAGGTTCAACCAAGCATGGGAAAAATGCATATGGTAAACAGATCTCAGACTTAGTGAAATTAACACTTGTCTGGAATTTCAGATCAGATAGCACTCTTCGGAGCAACAACACTACATGCTACAGGACCTGAACATCGCAAAGTAAAGCATGGCATGGAGCTACTCAAAGAGCTTAACAAAAGTCCCTTAGTGACCTTGAGCGAAAAGGGATAAGAAAAATACAATTGCAAGCATGTGAACATGGCAAAAACATAATCAGTTCTCAGACTTAGTGAAAACTGGAGCATGCTGAAAACAGATATCAAGTAGGCATGTTTACGAGATCGATGCACTCACTATAGAGCAAGTCATGACAAGCTAAGCATACACCCATCAAGAATACACAAAATGCAAGCTAGACATGGCAAGAACAATAACATAGCATGCACGGATCAACTACAACATCCACGGCAAAATCGTTAACAAGTAGACAATCTGCCCAGATTCACGAAGTAGCAAAAGTAGAGCTCGATTGACTCAAGCTAGGGTGCTCCATAATTGCAAACAAAGACATGGATGGATAGCGCACTACAAGATTAACAAAACATCCTTACTGATCATCCTCAAAAGAGGCACGGATCACTAGGAAACAACATGAACATATCGCCATATGAGATAAACAGGTCAAGGACTTAGTGGAAATGCTAAGTCCCTGAAATCAGCATTACCAAGTGCCTCACTTTGCAAGCTTGTGCTAGTCACCACACACATCACAAAAATACATGGGTTGCACCTCCGGAAAGATGGCAAAACCCTTAACAAAACATATGTAGAACTCATGGGCATATCATGCACACAATAATCATGGCAAAAATGACAAATATCTAAATGGAGCAGCAGATCTGACAAATATCTCAAGTAGCACTCTTCTAACAGCATTTCGGGCATCAAGATGAACTCAAATGAAAATGATGCAATGAGATGAAATGATGTACTCTCTGAGGCGAACAATTTGATATGCTATATGCCCAAAACGGAGCTATGGATGAGGAGTTATAGCATGATGAACAGGAGCACATGAACTAGGGTTTCGGGCAAAAAGTCAACCGAAAAGGGATCTCAGATCCAGATCCGGACGGCGCGGATTACAAGGTTCGCCGGGGTACTGTAGCTCGCCGGAGTCGTCGGGGAAGGAGCTCGCCAGAGATGGAAGGGGCCGGCCGGGGTGGTTCGCCGGCGTGGAGGAGGCGGCTTGGCGGCGGAGCAGCCGCGAGGCGGCAGCCGGTGGCGAAGGGCGCCGGGGCGCGGCGGGCTCGGACGGCGTCGGGCGCCGGAGTAGAGGATCTGGCGGCGGCCGGCAATGGCGGGCGGCGGCGCCGGCCGGGTGAGGCGGCTCAGCCGCGGAGAAGACGCGACGCGGGCGAGGGGGGGGGCTCGGGCCCGGTCAGGACGGAGGAGAGGGCCGGCCTCAGGCCCTCGCAGGCCGGCGGCTGCGGGCGGCGAAGCGGTCCCCTCGGGGACATGTGGCAGCTGCTGGTAGGTCGGCGGCGGCGGGCGGACGCGTCCGGCTCCGTCCGGACGTGTCCGATGGCGGCGGAGACGGATTTTTTTAGGGTTTGGACGGGGGAGATCCGAATTTCGGAGGTGGTCTTTATATAGGCATAGGAGGAGCTAGGAGAGTCCAAATGAGGTGCGGTTTTCGGCCACGCGATCGTGATCGAACGCTCTAGATGATGGAGAAGGTCTAGATGGGTTTTGGGCCAAAATGGAGGGGTGTTGGGCTGCAACACACACGAGGCCTTTTCGGTCCCTCGGTTAACCGTTGGAGTATCAAACGAAGTCCAAATGATACGAAACTTGACAGGCGGTCTACCATTAGTAAACCAAGGCCGCTTGGCAAGTCTCGGTCCAATCCGGAAAAGTTTAATCCCCACACACGAAACAAAGGTAGAAATGCCCACCGGAGGAGAACGAAGCGCCGGAATGCAAAACGGACAATGGGGAAAATGCTCGAATGCAAGAGATGAACACGTATGCAAATGCAATGCACATGATGACATGATATAAGATGCATGACAACGGGGACAACACACGAAGACAAAAACCTGAACCCAAGAAAACAAAATAACTTAACGCCGGAAACGGCAAGAGTTGGAGTACATATTGGGAAAGTCATATCCGGGGTGTTACACACCAGAACCTTTTTTGTTGCCCGTCTGCCGGCCGTTGACCATCACCGGCAAGGTATTGCCGGTCTTGTGCCACATCGCGTGCATGCCGCACTCTGACTGTATCTTGCGACGCGTCCATGTGTCCCTTTTGAATGCCCTGGAATTGCGCTGGAAGAAATGCTTCCTTAGGCCACTCAGTGTGATACCTGCAGTATTGTGGAATACAGGATTTAGTGTACCTAGTTGGCTTTTTCATAACATCTTTGGCATGTTGCAGTCACTTGTTTCACTTTTTATTAACTGTCAAATTGTAATTGCTTCACCATGTCTACGTCTAAAAAGAAAAATAGAGCTATAAACAAAGGAATATGTTTGTGGAAGTAGACGGCCAATCGGTGTCTTACCTGAAAGTTTCTCAGGTTGGGTGTAGCATATGCTGTGCTCGCTGTCGATGGTTGGTATGAACAAATCGATGAGAGACTGAAATCTCGCGCTGTCACCACTCACTTTGGCCTCAAGGTGCTCGATCAGCTCCTGATCTGTGGGATCGAACTTGACGCCAGCCGGCAGCACCAGCCAACTTCTTCGACTTGCATCGGTAATTCCAGTTATATGGAGCTCAATGTATGATCAATCGACTATTTTAAGTGGATGATGAAATATTTTGACAGATAAGTGGTACTCCAAATCTGAAGTCCAGAATACCCGAACACACCGCCGGGATTCTCGTGTCACCTAATGCACAGCGTGTTGTCACGTCAATTCAATGTGTGGACATGGTGAATAATTTGACCGACGTATACTAGTACTGCTACTGTACTACTTACTAGTCGTATTTGGTGTCACAATTTATACATAGGTTTAACTAACAAGTACACACTTGAAGCCTAGCTGATATATATATATATATATATATATGGCTTCTGTACAGCATCTCCATCATCATTATCAGTACATCCTACGCAGGTGAGTTAGGATGCACTTGATCCCAGGAAGGTATATATCCTTCAAACCAGAGGAGTGCTTCAAACTAACAACAGTACATAATATCCAACAAAAGAGGGTCATGCTACAGCAGCAGAATACATGGCTCAGTCTAGATATCAGCACGAATCAAGTTGTGCATATTTGCTGTTGGCATGAACCACATCGCCGCATGTTGGGTTTGCAAAAGCCATCCATCGCATGGAAGCTTGATGCCTTTCACACACTGAAGATTATCTAGCAACAAGCTGTGTCGATGAATCTTTGGATATGGTGATTCATGAAACCCATGGTATGATGTGTAAACACAGCCCCCCTCGCGAATGGAAGTTGCATAGCACAGTAATCATCACCGGTGATATGATCGATGATTGGTTGGATGATCGGATAATTGAGCCCAAGGAACAAGGAGTGGTTGCCGAGGCTGTAAACCCGCCTCTAGTTGAATACGCCTGGCCCAACGGAGCTGGGATCTTTCTCGAACACGAAGCAGCCATAGCCATCAATGTCACGAACGCCCCACGCATTGTATTGCATGTGGTTTGATGTAATGGTTTGGTCAATTTGGTATGTGCGAATGAGCATCAAATGACCGTCGTCAGCTGAATGAGCGATAAACCACCACCCATCGGCTGATATGATTCCAGGTCCTGGAATCATGAAGGCCAGCGCATTTGCGTCTGCTGCAACAATTCAAATTGGAGACCAAAAGGACAAAAATAAACAATCATGTTCAGAGTATGTGTGGAATTAAGATTATTATAACAGTGACACATATCATAGACAAAGAATTGCAATGCTGTGGTCATAATCATACCCCAAGTTCAAAAAATAAGCCACTGGCTTTCATATTCCAGCAATATGTCATGGTTCAAACATCATGTAACAATGAGAGGAAAACAGCTATGACAGTGCCTACTCATATTCTACCATAGCACTTACTACTACTGTTCTCATATCAACTCTAAGCAATAACATGCGTTGTTATAAAAAATCTTGTAAACGAGAGTAACATATAGCAATCGTGATGTTATGCTCATAATATGTATTCTAACAATCATTAGATGCCAATTGTTCTTGTAAGTGCATCTAGTGCCACCCCTAGTTGGTTTTGGAGTATTGACGACAAACCTAGTTGCGGGACTAATGTGTTTGTGAGAATTACAGGATAACACAGGTAGAAGTCCCTCATTGATTCGGTTTTCCTACCAGAGATGACCCCTAAAAATGTATGAAGACATTGAAGTCAAAGGTGGTAAGTGAAGACATTCACCTTGAAGACTACGACAAGAGAAGACATCGCATGAAGACTATGGAGCGCGAAGACTTAGATCTTTCGTAGTTCTTTTTATTCTTTGTTGAGTCATAGGAACCACCGTACTGTTAAGTGGGGTCCTAGAAAACCAGTCAGAATGACTAAAGTGATGCTTAACCAAAATCCTATGTCTTCGAGTGAAGACTATGAGAGCGAATCTTGTTCAGAGTTGGACAAGTCAGCTTTGCTTGTAGCCCAAGTAAAGTTGCCGTGTGTGTTTGAAATCTGACCGTTGGAACACGTGTCAGTTCCTTAGTGACCCAGGGTCATTTCAGACAAATCAGGTCGGGTTGCCTAGTGGCTATAAATAGCCCACCCCCTACAATCATAAATGGTTGGCTGCTCAGAGTTAAAGTACGGCTTTTGTCGTTTGAGAGCAACCCACCTTGAAGCCTTTGAGAGAGAATTCCTTGAGAGGATAAAGCCCTAACCACCCAGAGCCAAAGAGTGTTAGGCATCACTTAAGTCTTCTTGTCTGTGTGATCTGAAGACTTATTACACTTGAGGACTGTGAATCCTCCAGCCGGTTAGGCGTCGCGTTCTGAGCATCCAAGAGTCATTGTGGATCGCCCGTGAACGAAGTCTGTGAAGGTTTGGAAGTCTACCTTGAAGACTTACCAGAGTAATTGGGCGAGGACTGGGTGTCCTTAGCTCAAGGGGAATAAGGTGAAGACGAGGTCTTCTGAGTTGAATCTCAGCCTCCCTAACCAGACGTACAGTTGTCCCAGCAACTGGAACTGGTCCAACAAATCATTGTCTTCAACGAGTCACTGGTTTCATCCTTCCCTTCCCTTTACTTACTGTTGGTTCTTGTAAAGTAATTGTACGATAGCATCACCATTCGACTTCACTAAGTGATTACGTGTACTGATTGGCTTCTCAACATCTTCCTACCTGATCCTTACTGCCTAGCTGCTATTTGTCATTGTGCTTTCACTTCATTAAATACATGACTATGGTTTGCCTAGTGTAGTCTACCTTCCGCTGCATGATAATAGGTTTATTTCTATCGTTTGTCTTCGAAACTCACATGTTTTGAAGACTTCCATAAAAATCGCCTATTCACCCCCCTCTAGTCGATCACTAGCACTTTCAATTGGTATCAGAGGAAGGTACTCCCTTGTTCTGTGTGATTCGGTTTAACCACCTGGAGTTTTAGCTATGTTGACTGCAGGGATAATTAAAGTCTCCGCTGCGTGCCCCGTCTTCGATGGAACTGAATATCCCTACTGGAAGAATAAGATGCGCATGCATCTTGAAGCCATTGATGTCGACCTATGGTATGTCGTCAAGAACGGTGTTCCCAAGGCTGGAGAAGGTGTCACTGCCGCTGATGTCAAGAAGTTCGTTCAACTGGACTCTACTGCCAAGAATATCATCTGTGGTCATCTGACCAAAGGACAGTATGGCCGCGTGAGTGCCTTGGAAACATCTAAGCTAGTCTGGGACTGGCTATCCAAGGTCAACGAAGGCGTCTCAACCCAGAGAGATCAGACAATCAGTGTCCTTCGCAACCTCTTCAACCACTTCAAGAGAAATGACAATGAGAATGTCCAGCTCACGTTTGACCGACTCACTGACATCACAAATGAACTTCAAGCCCTCGGCGCTACTGAGATCACCAAGCATGAAGTCGTCAAGACACTCATGAGATCACTTGATAGTTCGTTTGACACCCTAGCCCTGATGATTCAAGAACGTCCTGATTTCAAGACACTCGATTCGTCTGACATACTTGAAAGGCTCAACACACACGAGTTTCAGCTTTCTGAGAAAAGAGACATCTACGGTCCCAACTATGGGCGAACTCGTGCCTTGAAGGAAAAGGCTGTCTCCTCATCTGAAGAAGAGTCTGACAACAGTTCTGATGATCTTGAAGACATTGGAAGGGAGCTTGCTATGCTTGTGAAGAAGTTCCAAAAATTCACCAAGAAGAAAGGCTTCAGAAAGTCTTCACGATCAAGCTCAAGGAATGATGAAGATTCTGCTCATGACTACAAGAAGAGAACATGTCACAAGTGCAAGAAACCTGGCCACTACATCTCTGAGTGTCCACAGTGGGACAATGAGAACAAGAAGAAGAAGAAGAGCAAGGATTATGACTCTGACGACAAGAAGAAGAAGAAATACTCAAAATCTTCTTCCAAGTCTTCCTCCAAGTCTTCATCACACAAGAAGAGCTCATCTGGCAAGGCACGTGCGTTTGTTGGCAAGGAAATGGACTCTGAGGATGAGTCCACCTCTGAGGAGGCGGAGGTGGAGTCTGAGGAGGAGTCCGATTCTGGCACTGCAAGTCTGGCTACAACATACGTTGCCAAGTCCATCTTCAACACTGAAGAAAATGACTTCATCACCGACACCGATGCAAAAGACAAGGACTACTCCACTCCTTCCTACTGCTTCTTGGCACGTGGTGCCAAGGTAAACACACGCACTACTCACTATCAAACATCTAGTGACGATGACTCTGATTGTGTTTCCAAACCCAGCTACAAAACACTTGCTAAAATTGCAACTGAACAATAGAAAACCATGGAACACATTCAAAAACTGTTAGACAAAAGCGATGATCTGTTAGATGTTGAAATGACTCGATCTCAGTCCTTAATTGAAGACATAAAAAATCTTCACATTATGTATGAGGAACTTGAAAGTCGTCATGAAACGCTCTCAACAGCTCATGAAAGGCTTTCCTATGATTATCTTCAAAGGAAGCAAGATCTTGAGAAATTGAGAGCGGCTCATGAAGATCTTCAAAAAGAAAACGAGTCATTTCGCGCCGAACAGATCAGTTCAGCTCAGGAAGGATTTGAACCACCATGTCTTAAATGTATTGAGCGTGATAACGCTACTTCTGTTGCTGAATGTTCTACTGCTGCTACTGTTGCAATATCTTCAACTGTTGATGTGGAAACTAACCCCTCTGCTGAGGACACCACTGCTATTGCTGATGAGAATGCTAGGTTGAAGACACTGCTTGAAACAGGGATGTACAAAAGTCTCAAAGGGCATCAGACACTATGTGATGTCCTCAAAAGGCAGATCCTGAACCGAAACCCTAGGAAAGAGGGTGTTGGGTTCGTAAGGAAAATGAATGCTGATGGCTCTTACTAGAAACCTGAGCAGTAACCCAAAACCACATGGGTTGCTGCAAAGGAACCTTCAGCAGATCCATCCACTCTATCTGGCTTCACTTGTGCTAACCTCGTTGTTATTGATGAATCCTTTGATGCAAACTATAAACTGTTTAAGAATCAGAATGGTGAAGTGTTTGCCAGGTATATTGGTACTAACTGCAGGAATGGACCGCCTATGAAGAAGATCTGGGTGCCGAAAAGGTGTTTGGAGAATCTTCCTGTGAATGTCATCATGACACCACAGGTGAAGAAAACAAAACCCAGACCACAGGCCTCATAGGGTCCAAAGGCTTCATACAGACAGAGGACTCACCTGAGTCACACTAACACAAATGTTTTGCAGGGAAGCCATACTCAGGCCTATGAGTATGAGCGCGGTTCATCAAACCGCCATGTTCATAAGACCAAGAACTATTCTGCTTATTCTTATGAATACTATTGTCCACCTGCAAGACTTTTTGCTAGGGCTCCAAAGCCAAAGTTCTCAGATGCTGCACTTAGACTTATTGCTTCGAAGCCACCCCTGAAGATGTGGGTGGCTAAGAAAGCTTAACTCTATTTTGTAGGAAAAGGTCTCTAGCCGAAAATCAAAATCGTCTGACACTATTGCTGGGGACCTTAAACATCTTGTAGGGCGCAAGATCAAATGCCCATATGGTCTTACTATGTACTTTGTTTCTGAATCGCTTGCAACTTGTCCTATCAGTCCTAATATCGATCTAAGCTTTAATAATCCACTGGTTCGTCAAATGTTTTTGCTTCACAATTCTCTTCGTGAAGCCTATCCCCCTAACTGCACTGTAGGGTACGATACCAGCTGCTTCAGAATGGATTATTGATAGTGGGTGTACAAATCACATGGCTGGCAAGCGAAGCCTTCTCATGGACTCAACTTTACGTCCATCAGACAAAAGTCACATCACATTTGCTGACACTGGTAAAAGCAAGGTATTGGGTCTAGGTAGAGTTGCAATCTCAAAGGATCATTACATGGATAAAGTCATGCTTGTTGAATCCCTTGGTTTCAACTTAATGTCTGTCTCAATGCTTTGTGATTTAAACATGATTGTGATGTTTGGAAAATATCGTTGCCTTGTACTAATGGAATCTGACAAGTCTATAGTGTTTGAAGGGTATAAAAAAGATGATTTGTATGTTGTAGATTTCTCAGCAGGACCACAACTTGCAGTATGTATTCTAGCAAAAGCTTCTGAATGCTGGCTCTGGCATCAAAGGCTAGGGCATGCTGGCATGAGGAACCTCCACACCCTTGCAAGGAAGAAGCATGTCATAGGCATCGAGGGTGTCAAGTTCAAGAAGGATCACTTATGTGGTGCCTGTGAAGCAGGAAAGATGACGAGGGCCAAGCATCCCTCGAATACGATCATGACAACAACTCAACCCTTCGAACTGCTACACATGGATCTTTTCAGTCCCACTCATTACTCAACTCTTACTACTACTGCTTGTCTCTATGGCTTTGTCATTGTTGATGATTATTCAAGATATACTTGGGTGCATATAATCCTTTACAAGACTGAAGTGCAGGATGTCTTCAGACGCTTCGCCAATCGAGCAATGAACAACTATGGGGCCAAGATAAAGCACATCAGAGGTGACAATGGCACTGAATTCAAGAACACTGGCCTTGATACATATCTTGATACTTTGGGCATCACACATGAATTCTCAGCTCCGTACATGCCACAGCAGAATGGCGTCATCGAACGCAAGAACAGAACACTTATTGAGATGGCTCGGATGATGCTTGATGAATACAAGACTCCAAGAAAATTCTGGCCTGAAGCCATTGACACTGCATGCCATATCATCAACTGTGTTTATCTTCACAAGCTTCTGAACAAGACATCCTTTGAGCTCCTTACTGGCAAGAAGCCAAATGTCAGTTACTTCAGAGTATTTGGCGCCAAGTGCTGGATCAAGGATCCACATCACACTTCAAAATTTGCACCAAAAGCACATGAGGGTTTTATGCTTGGATATGGAAAGGATTCGCACTCCTACAGAGTCTTCAATCTCTTTCATTACAAAGTGGTTGAAACAGTGGATGTGCGGTTCGATGAAACTAACGGCTCACAAAGAGAGCACTTGCCAAATGTGCTAGATGAAGTTCCATCCAGTGAATCAATGAAACTTATGGGAACTGGAGAAATCATACCTTCTGAAGCTCAACCTGAAGAAGAACTTATCATCTCCGCACCTGATCAACCTGAAGACAATGCTCAGCCTAAAGACAATCCCTCTAACAATGACAATGATCAGCAAGAGCAAAATCTTCGTCCTGTACATCCTCGTGTTGCAAATGAAGTGCAGATTGAGAGAATAATCGACAGCATCAATGCACCAGGTCCACTCACTCGTTCAAGGGCAACACAGCTAGCAAATTTCTGTGGGCACTTCGCATTCGTCTCAATAACAGAACCCAAGAAAGTAGAAGAAGCCTTCATGGAACCTGAATGGATTCATGCTATGCAAGAAGAGCTTCAACAATTTGAGCTAAATAATGAATGAGAACTGGTTAAGCGTCCTGATCCTCGGAAGCACAATATAATAGGCACCAAATGGATATATCGCAACAAGCAAGATGAGCATGGTCAAGTTGTCAGAAACAAAGCTCGTCTCGTTGCTCAAGGATACACTCAAGTTGAAGGGATTGACTTCGATGAAACATTTGCTCCTGTGGCTAGACTTGAAGCCATACGCATACTGCTGGCCTATGCAAATCATCACAACATACTTCTATATCAAATGGATGTGAAGAGCGCTTTTCTCAATGGCAAGATTGAAGAAGAAGTGTATGTTGCACAACCGCCTGGCTTTGAAGATCCAAAACATCCTGTCATGGTATACAAGCTCAACAAGGCACTGTATGACCTCAAACAAGCCCCTCGGGCTTGGTATGACACACTCAAAGACTTCCTGAAGAGCAAAGGCTTCAAATCTGGTTCCCTCGACCCCACTCTCTTCACGAAGACATATGATGGTGAACTGTTTGTGTGCCAAATATATGTGGATGACATTATCTTCGGCTGCACCAATCAGAAATACAGTGAAGAGTTTGGATATATGATGCAAGAGCAATATCAGATGTCCATGATGGGTGAGCTGAAGTTCTTCCTTGGTCTTCAAATACGTCGGCAACGCAACGACATGTTTATATCACAAGAGAAGTATCTCGAAGATTGCCTGAAGAAGTTTGGTATGCAAGACTGCAAAGGCTTCATGACGCCAATGCCAGCCAAACATCATCTGGGTCCCGACGACAATGGTAAAGAGTTCAATCAAAAGGTATATCGCTCCATGATTGGTTCTTTACTTTATCTATGTGCATCTAGGCCAGATATTATGCTTAGTGTTTGCATGTGTGCTCGATTCCAAGCGGCACCAAAGGAATCGCATCACTTAGCTGTGAAGCGAATTCTTCGATATTTGGCTTACACCCCAACTCTAGGATTATGGTATCCAAAGGGCTCAGAGTTTGATCTGGTTGGATTCTTGGATGCTGATTATGCTGGTGACAAGGTGGATCGCAAGTCTACATCAGGCACATGTCATTTTCTGGGACGATCACTTGTATGTTGGTCTTCAAAGAAGCAGAACTGTGTATCTCTCTCCACTGCTGAATCTGAATACATTGCTGCTGGATCTTGCTGCGCTCAGCTTCTGTGGATGAAGCAAACACTCAAAGACTATGGCATTCATCTGAAGCAAGTGCCACTCTACTGCGACAAGGAAAGCGCCATCAAGATTGCCAACAACCTAGTTCAGCACTCGAAGACAAAGCACATTGAAATTCGTCATCACTTTCTCAGAGATCATGTTGTGAAGGAAAATATTGATATCATACACGTCAACACTGAAGAGCAATTGGCAGATATCTTCACCAAGCCCTTGGATGAGAAGAGATTTTGCAAGTTATGGTGTGAGCTAAATATCTTGGAATCCTCAAATGTCATGTGATCAGGCACACATCCTAACACTTATGCATATTGATGACTTAGATGTGCAACACAGGAAGTAAAGTATATCTTCAATCAATGAAGACATACATTCTAAGTTTGAATACATTAATGTGGAATTTGACTTCGGAGCGCCACGATAATTGTGCGTCGTGTCTGGGTCTAATACTTCCTATACGGTGGGTAATGTCACCACAAAATTCGTATGTTTGAAGTGTTTTACCCATGGTGTTACATTTGCTATGTCTTCACATTTGATTTGGCTTCAATCTCAACATGTCTTCATGATTATCTTCATTATGTTGATCATATATATATATATATACTAGTGTTCTGTCATCTACAACATTCACTTATAGCTATGTCTTCTTGTTGAATCTTTTGAACTAAGTGAATGTGATCGGACCCTAACCTCTCTATGCTTTCTATCTCAAACTCTATCTCTCCAAATCATATGCATTCTATTGAAACTATCGAATTTCTTCTCTACGTCCTTGTCAGCAGAAGATACAGAGACAAACATTATGTCCGTTTTCAATGCTAATTCCTTCACTTGAAACCCGGAGAAGTGGGAACGACCACCCGACAATCCAGGCGTGCGTGGGAACATGGAACAACCTCCGATATGTTGCATGATGGCCACGTGTTCTTCAGATGTGAATCGCCAGGGGTACCTGTGTAATAACGCTGTGCCGTCCCTGTCCCTATAAATACACGCCTTACCACAGTCATTATCCTTTCTTCCACTCTCGCACAAACCCTAGCGCCACCGCTAGCCCTCGACGACGCCGGTGACGAAGCGCTTAGCTGCCGCGACCTCTCCGACGCCGTCTTCACACCGGCCGCGGACATCGTCTTCTCCACCGTCGCTGTAGGTGTCCTCCGTCGCCAAGTTAGGGCACGGACGATCGAACTACTCGGCCTCCTCTTCCACTCTGTCTAGCAGTTCCTTGTGTGGTAAATAAAACTTCCTTTTTACGGCCCCTTTGATCCTATAGATTCGTCACTTTCTACCACAAGCAGTTTCTGTTCACACATGTTGGATCCACTTCATACTGCATCTCATATTATGCCTAGTATGTTCACTTATGCTTCACAAAGTAGTTAGATTCCTCAATTGTACTGATCTGTGGATTCGTACAAATCTGGAACCAACTCCTTATCTATGAGTGAATGTCTTCGCACGATGAGGTCAATGTCTTCTAAACTGATTTATCTTCAAAATCTTCTGAAAATGCATATGACCTCTTCCCCTTCCCTCGCACCTTAATGCTGTCATAGGTACATGTCCGTGGGAGAATCCCTTGGTTCTCATAGTCTGCATTCATTTGCAGAATTCTTACAACATCATACAAATTCTCCCGAAGCTAGTTCCTGTTTGTCCAGCAAGCGAAAGCCTTTGAAGCCTTTGAATGTATTGAAGCCATTCAGTTTAAAGTTCATGGCTGCAGAGAAATCAGCAAGGAAGGGTGGCAGAAAGCGTCGAGGTGAAACATTAAGAGATCTGCGCGATGACCTCTCAGAACTGTACAAGATAGATCCAGAAGAGGATTACAATCAGCGCAAGACACGAATCCAATGGATTCGACAATATTGGGCAGAACAGTGGTTCAAGTACAAGTTTGTGACAAAGGAATATGCTGAGAAGAATGCCATCAAGCGACCATGGGGAGACATCCTATACAGAAATCTTCAACCCAGGTCCAGAGATGAAGCCATTGAACAAGGCTTTTATCCCTGCATGGTCCGTGGACCACAGCCTGCTGATGCCGACCCATCATCACTGCTATGGTGTTGTGACGACAATCTGTTCAAGCGCAACTTCCAGTTTGCCCAGAATTCGGCGAAGCAGAACAAGAAGTCATTGGGACTAGACTTCAACCCTGGTCCCTCTGCTCCTTGTGTCGATGGCACCCGCGAAGCTGAACCCAATCTTGTTGGGCCCTTCTACAACCTGGATGGCCTCATCACTCACATCTCAGTTCAAGGTGCCAAAGTGGATCATTCTGATGATTATGCTGACACTGATGAAGCCCCAGCTCCTACCCCAAAGCTGCAGAAGCCAAAGCTGCCTAAAGCTTCAAAGCCTGCCTCAGCACCAAAAATCTCACGGGCGAAGCCACTGGCTACTGCACCTCCTGAAGACAGTGTGCAGTCTGAAGATCTGTCACATATCTCCAAGCCCCCGAGAGTCAAGATACCTCTGCCACACACCAGCCAAGAACTGTCTGCTGCTGCTATTCTGCGCAACGATGCCATTGATCTGTCCAGTGATGAAGATCTTGCAGATGACGCTCTTGAGCAACTGATCAAGAGAAAAGAAGAAGCAGAAATCTTCAACAATTTGCCTCTCTTTGACGTGGCAATCATCCACGACTTCATCGATGAGTGGTTTGACACACCCAACCTCCGCTTTGTAGATCTGCATTGGCCTCGATGTCGCCTTCCATGGCGTCATTGCTTCAGAGCTAGCTCTAGCTCAGCGCATCGTCAAACTGAAGCAAAAGATTGACATTGAGAAAGCTCAGTTCAAGAAGCATATGGCCAAACTCAGTGTGCAAGAGGTCAAGAACTTCAAGATCATGCTACACGAGCTCAAAGAAGCCTTTCTCAAGAAGCGTGAAGAAGCTCAAGGTTCTCGTGAGCGCATGAAGAGCCTGGCTGACAAGTGTGTGCAAGCCTACAATGAGGCTGAGAAGTGCAAGGCCCTTGGGTGTCCTGGCATCGACCCCAGGATGGCTGCAAAGCAGCAGAAGAAGAAGCCCACTATGGCCGAACCCGATGCACCAAGGCAGGAAGCACATCCCATTGTCTTCCCAACCAGCATGACTGACTCGAAGCCAAAAGCCAGGTCTACCGCTTCAGAACTGAAGAAGATGAGGACTGCTGAGGCTGAAGCCAGAAAGAGGAAACATCCTGAAGCCTCTGCTGCTGCTCCCTCCAAGAAGAAGCGGAAGACCAAGAAGGAACGGGCTGCTCCCACAGAGCCCTTAATTGTTGAACCTATCTCCATGGTTCGCCCTACCGCTGAACATCAAGAGCGCCAACTGACTGTCCATGAGCCTGCTTTCACAGAGGCTCATGAAGCTGAAGATATTCCAGCAGCTGATCCCACCGCTGCTGAAGACATTGGTCACCATGACAATGTTGACGATGATGTACTTCTTCCTCAGATTGAGCACCAACAGGTATCATCGCCTGTGCTTACGCACAGCGAACTCATCAGCATTGGTCGTCCTCTGACGCCAATTGCTCAGGATGCATCATGGGCTAATCACCCACAACAACAAGTCACACCACCCCGGCAAGAAGAAGAAGATGACTTTGAGGCCCAGCCAACTCCATCTCCAAAGGCGTCGCCTGCGTTACGCAGGCTTCGCAAAGGACCAAGGTCTCAAGTCTCCGAGTCTGAGGCTAAAACTGCTGAAGACATTCCGGCTGCATTAGCTGATGACACCCAAGAAGAAGAACGTGTCCCTACTCCCCCAACTACTGAAGAAGCTGTTCTCGAGGAGAACGTGTCTGTGCCCGACCCTCCAACTCATCAAGTGGAGGTAGAAAATCTTGAGGCTGCCACCACCAACACCAATGAAGCCACTGACGCTGTCATGGCTGAAGCAAATGTGGAGCCTACACCAACCCAAGAACCAGAAGTCAGTGAAGCCAATGATGCTACTGCTTCTGTTCCTGCGCCTGCTGCTGGTCCTCAGTTTGACTATCATATTGAGCATAGGCCTCAGGTACAGAAGCCAATGCCAAGGTTGCCCAGGTTTCCAGGTCCTGCAACAGCACCTGGATCCTTTAATGTCAACGGCTTCAAAGCAGACAACACCTTCTTCAATAGCTCCAAGAACCCCTACTCAAGGGAATGAATATCTTCTGATCGGTTCTGGAGCTATTCATAGCGAAGCTATTACTCCTGCATTCTGTACAATCAAGGTCGCATGTTCCCACATATGCGTCTTGACACCGAAGCAATAGCTGGTCTGCCCTGTTTGGAAGAAGCTCTGGATTGCTTCAAAGAGGTTGGATTGTTGCCTTTCGTCACCGACCAAGAGCACTAGAATGAAGAGTTGCTGCTCCAATTTTATGCCACACTTCACATACGTGGTTACAACAGAGATCCGAAGACTTGGGTCCTTGAGTGGATGACAGGAAATGTTCATCACGAAGCCAAAGCCTTTGATATCATTGAGCTCACTAGTCTGCCCACTCCTGGAGATCTCTATGAACCTGGCTGTCAGCTTCACAGTGAAGCTATGGAGAGCATCTTTCAGAAGCCTGAATCGAACATGAGTCAGATGCTCAGTATGATGAAGCCTTTGCCACAAGACGCTGCATATCCTAAGGAGTTCTTTGTTGAAGACCTGGAGTATCTGCCAAGGACTATCTATCATATTATAAGGCGAACTCTCTGGCCCATCAAAGGACATTCTCCACATGCAAAGCTGGAAGGTGCAATGAAGACTTTGGTCTTCTATATTCTTCATGGCAAATGCTTCAATGCACAAGACTTCTTCATCCGCCAACTTGCTGCATCAGGATCTGATCTTTTTGGCTTGAAGTTCTACGCTCCATGGATAATGCGGCTAATTAAACTCCACTTAGCTATCTGATATCAGCCATCTTCTCGCAATCATCGGATCTTTCTGCCTGATGTGGATATGTCCGTTGAAGCCATTTATCCGGAGCCTGCCAAGGAACCTCTTAGTATTCAGAATGCGGAGCATCAAAGTTTCACTCAGAACATTGAAGGAGTTGAAGCAGTCACTCGTGTTTATCCTCTGGCTGGTACTACACGTGCACCTCATCGTGCCCTTACTGAAGCCACTGAAAGCACTATTGCCCAACGACCCAAGAAGTGATCTCGTGTTCTCAATGACCGAGAGCTTCTGGTTGCTCTTCATCAGAAACAGGATAGGCATCATGACTGGCTGAAGGGCCAAATGCGCAGCCTCTTGGTGGATGTCAACCGCATTCGCAATCTTGCCACCAAGAATGCCTTTGTTGCCCATGAAACCTGTCGGCGTACATGGAAAGGGCTGACGCTTATGTGTTCTGAGGATGATCTTCAAGAGGATGGCTTCTCTGAATGTTTCAAGTTTGACTCCAAACCTCCCCGAAGGACTGTGCTGCGACGAACTCCATCTCTTGAAGACTCTGAGTTCTCTTCCTCTGCGGCAACTGTGAATGCCAGAGTGATCGAAGACGAAGATGATGCCACTTCACCGCCCCTACTTCTGCACGCCTCGACACTACCCCAAGTTCTTCTGCACCGCCGAACACCACCGACGACCCTGCTGCTTCACCTACTCTTCATGGGAACGAGTAGATGCTCTATGTCTTCAAACCTTTTTGGTCCTCACTGACAAAAGGGGGAGAAGCATATGAGTTTGATAGTCTTCAAGCGGGTCCATATGGGCGGTTACTTTATGTTTTGCCTAGTGTTTACAACTCTCGTTTTGATACATTTGGTTCTTTGAGTTGTAACACTTAAACTCGATGGTCGTCTGCTACTTATTTGCTATTTTGTGATGCGATGATAAATTCCGCATGTGCGACGATAAATTCCGCACTTAGATCATTTTGCAGACGTCCATTTTTCATTATGCATGTCATTATCTTCACATACCTTTCATGCATGATAAATTGTCATCATAAGTTGAAGAGGATCTCCACGAGTACAACCTGCCATGTGCATTTGCATTCCAAAAGCAAATTACTTATATGCACATCTTCAGGGGGAGCCCTTGCGACTTATGAAGACAATTCCTTATCCTTTACAATTTCACATATTATATTCCCCGTTGAAAACTTCAACTAGTTTGTCATCAATCACCAAAAAGGGGGAGATTGTAAGTGCATCTAGTGCCACCCCTAGTTGGTTTTGGAGTATTGACGACAAACCTAGTTGCGGGACTAATGTGTTTATGAGAATTGCAGGATAACATAGGTAGAAGTCCCTCATTGATTCGGTTTTCCTACCAGAGATGACCCCTAAAAATGTATGAAGACATTGAAGTCAAAGGTGGTAAGTGAAGACATTCACCTTGAAGACTATGACAAGAGAAGACATCGCATGAAGACTATGGAGCGCGAAGACTTAGATCTTTCGTAGTTCTTTTTCTTCTTTGTTGAGTCATAGGAACCACTGTACTGTTAAGTGGGGTCCTAGAAAACTAGTCAGAATGACTAAAGTGATGCTTAACCAAAATCCTATGTATTCGAGTGAAGACTATGAGAGCGAATCTTGTTCAGAGTTGGACAAGTCAGCTTTGCTTGTAGCCCAAGTAAAGTTGCCCTGTGTGTTTGAAATCTGACCGTTGGAACACGTGTCAGTTCCTTAGTGACCCAGGGTCATTTCAGACAAATCAGGTCGGGTTGCCTAGTGGCTATAAATAGCCCACCCCCTACAACCATAAACGGTTGGCTGCTCAGAGTTAAAGTACGGCCTTTGTCGTTTGAGAGCAACCCACCTCGAAGCCTTTGAGAGAGAATTCCTTGAGAGGATAAAGCCCTAACCACCCAGAGCCAAAGAGTGTTAGGCATCACTTAAGTCTTCTTGTCTGTGTGATCTGAAGACTTATTACACTTGAGGACTGTGAATCCTCCAGCCGGTTAGGCGTCGCGTTCTGAGCATCCAAGAGTCATTGTGGATCGCCGGTGAACGAAGTCTGTGAAGGTTTGGAAGTCTACCTTGAAGACTTACCAGAGTAATTGGGCGAGGACTGGGTGTCCTTAGCTCAAGGGGAATAAGGTGAAGACGAGGTCTTCTGAGTTGAATCTCAGCCTCCCTAACCAGACGTACAGTTGTCACAACAAATGGAACTGGTCCAACAAATCATTGTCTTCAATGAGTCACTGGTTTCATCCCTCCCTTCCCTTTACTTACTGTTGGTTCTTGTGAAGTAATTGTACGATAGCATCACCATTCGACTTCACTAAGTGATTACGTGTACTGATTGGCTTCTCAACATCTTCCTACCTGATCCTTACTGCCTAGCTGCTATTTGTCATTGTGCTTTCACTTCATTAAATACATGACTATGGTTTGCCTAGTGTAGTCTACCTTCCGCTGCATGATAATAGGTTTATTTCTATCGTTTGTCTTCGAAACTCACATGTTTTGAAGACTTTCATAAAAATCGCCTATTCACCCCCCTCTAGTCGATCACTAGCACTTTCAGTTCTCATATCAACTCTAACAATAACATGTGTGGTCATAAAAATCTAGGAAATGAGAGGAACATATAGTAATGATGTGGTTATAGACATGCTATGCATTCTAAATTTGTAACAAATGAACAGGCTATCGTATTCATAAGGTAAAGATGAGATGAGATAGAACAATTAGACGACTATAGATTCCACCAGTATAGGCAGCCAATCTGTGCGTCGACCGTGTAAACGATGCCATCGTGCACTATAGCATCAGGCAGAAATGTTGCCTCAACAAGATTGATGATGAGCCATAACCATGTAATGCATGTAGTCTTCTGATGGTGTGGGCACTTTGCAGATTACAACTTTTTGCAAACAGAGGTCGAGCCAAAAGCTTGACGTGTCTCGTGTGTAGTAGGCAGGAGTGTCCGGTGGGCCGTGAGGCTCGATGGCGGCGGTATCCAACGATGGAAGGGTGATCTCTCGCTAGGTGTAGATATCCACGAGACGCCACGGACTACCGGTGTGGTGGATGAGGACGATCCAGTTGGCCTTCATGCGCACCCAATAGTGGCCGTGCATGAAGGACATGTGGACGGGTAGTGGTAGCATGTCGAGGGGCAGCATGACAACCTCCGTAGGATCGTCAAGTCAGTGTCTGGGCCACCTGCGAGGATCGGGCATCAGCAAGGAGGGTGTCTTGAAAAGAGCCGGCAGGTTGCCGACGAGTAGACGGTACAAAGACACCGAGCATGCGGCCAGACGGGCGGTGCTGAGTAGGTCCATACGACTACAGATCTGCTCCAAGAGAACATCGGGGAGGGGATTCCAATCGCGGCTCTGTGTGTCAGTCGGTTCTACCATTGGGGTTTTCGGTGCCTGCGAGCCAGCGAGGAAGTGGATTCGGGCGGGCGAGCGAAGAAGCTTCTCCTTGTGTGGCCAAGCAGTGAGCGGGGGGATATGGTACGCGCGAGCTACAAAGGAAGATGGCGCGGGCGGGCGAGCAGTGAGCGGGGGTAAATGGTGTGCGGCCGACGATGGGGAAGAGAGGAGGAAGAAGAAGAGAGGAGGAAGAAGAGTGGAAGACGGGGAAGAAAGTGCATTCAATCACAATTCTACTAGTACTACTACCAGGATATACCGTCCTTCGGAGTGTAAATAGTTACACCGATGACATGTGGGTCTACCACAACAGGGCCCATATGTCAGTTAATGGAGGACAGAGGTGCGTAGGCGTATTTGCGGAAGCGTGCTCTACTGGCAAACATGATGGCAGTACTGGGTAAGGCTGATTTAGTAACACCAACACGCTGGTTCAGCTTATTAATTACGTGTCCCATCTGCTGCAGCGTGTATTGTCACTTCACTGCAAAGACTAGTTGAATAGTTCTCTCTGAACGAGATGGGGAATAATGGATCGCGAGGACTTCCTTTCTACAATATCCCTATGCCTCTACGCTCACTTCACTCATTTTGCTCCGTACCTAGTCACTTGTTGAAATCTGTAGAAAGACAAATACTCCATATTTGGGAACAGAGGGAGGCTTTTACTCCGTACTATTTGGGAACACAGGGAGTATCACCATATGGAGGGAACAGAGGAAGCTTGAAATATGAACATGTCAATGGGAGGGAGTAAGCCCCATGCATGCATGCATGCAACATGCAACACTCACACGTACACATGGATGCACGCAACACTCACACACCCATGCGGCACACAACACATGACGCAACACACACGCTCATGCTCAAGTGCTCAACCAACTCCCTACGTTCGTGAAAGACTGTACATTTAGAGATTTACACATTGACCAGGGCATAATTAACGCCCAAAAGTAGCAGACTTATGTGTGCATGCGACCATTGAGATAAGAAGATTAAATGAAGGCCGTTGCATGTTGTAATTAAGGATAGACATGTAGCCTATACCTACAGCACAAGTTGGTGCATTAGTCAATCAATATCGATTTAGATTAAAGGCTAAATGCATTGGAAGTGTAGATGTACATCATGTACTACACTCTTTGTTTTATAGCCGATGTACACTCTTTGTTGGAAGACCGAGGGAGGACACGTGCCTGCACTCACATACACAGCCAGGGCGGTTCGTACGCAAGGGTTGGACTCGTGTCGCGCCTGCGTAAAGTTTTGTTTAACAGATTTCTTTGCTCTGCCAACTAACAGGTGGGACCCAGAAACCAGGTGATAATTTAACCGACACGTGGCATCCACCGTAATGGAACGCCGTTAAGCTATCGGGTCGGGTTTTGGATCCGATAACCCGTTAACAGCCCCGACCAATGGGGATTTTCCACGTGTAAAATCATCATTGGCTGGAGGAAACACGTGTCAGCTCATCGTTGGGACAAATGTCAACCACTCATTGGACGGAAGGGGCCTATGATACGTCGACATGTGGCACGGACCAACAGAGGCCCATTCCTGTGAAAAGGCTGGCCCGTTTGACTTGGTCAAAAGCTGGCGGGCCGGCCCATGGAAAGCCTATTAACAGCCTGTTCAAATATAGCCCATTTACAGCCCGCTAACCCAAGGCCCGTTACACCCTATCTGAATTAGGCCCAGTAGCGTCATCTGGGCCATCCAATATGATTCCAGCCCATTTTCACTTCTGGCCCATGTATGGCCCATGATGTCTTTCGGCCCATATAAGGCCCTATGTAACTCTTGGCCTACTAACGGCCCGTGGTGAAACTGGCCCGTAATGAACAGTGTATCACTTTACACCCATTAACGGCCCATGGTGAAACCGGCCCGTAATGAACAGTGCATCACTTTATACCCATTAACGGCCCGTTATTCCGTTGGGCCATTTCCAGCCCATGTTATCTTTAGGCCTTCTCAGAGCCCATTAATTCTTGGGCTCATTTCCAGCATTCGTTTACTTACGGCCGTTACTGTCATTTTCTGCTTGTGGGCCAAATTCAGCCCGTGGTTACAGTCGACCCGTTTGTGGTCCGTTAATACGTTGGGCCGATTTCATAGCGTCATCAAATACGGCCTATTAATGATGGCGCGTTATGGTCAGCCCATGAACGGACGATTCCAATTCTAGCCCGTTTACGGCCATAATGCGGTCTGTTTGGCCAATCAATTATACGGCCCGTATAAGGCCCATTGATAATATGGCCCGCAGAAGGCCCATTGTTTCTACGGCCCGTAGAAGGCCCATTGTTTCTATGGCCCGTAGAAGGCCCACTATTTCTACGGCTAGTAGGAGGCCCAGTGTCACTACAGTAAATATTAGCCCATGGTTATTGTGGCCTAGTTTTAAAAAATAGGTTATTGCAGCCACTAGCTAACCGCGGAAAAAGAACTGCAATGACTACAAGCAAACAAATAAACAAGACAACAAGGAAATAAATAAGCAAGCAACTAACTCTAGGCTATCACGGCTATTACACATATTACATCCACCGGGCATCAAAGTTCGCCACCACTGCAAATATAGGGAACAAAGCAGCAATCATATACACTGGTTGTCAAAGTTGGCGACCAACGCAAATAAACGCCGCAGCAAAACAAATCTAGAACTGAAACCACTTTAGAAGATCTCAAGAAACAATATCCTGGGTACCCATAATGCTGGCAAGATGCTTAGCAAGCTTATTAACTTTCTCTTGTTTGGCGCTTAAATCCTCCAGCGCTTGCTGTTGCACCAGAAAATATGCATCTGAATTTTGCAGGGACTAACTCAGTCCTTCAGCTTCCTGTCACAGCAAATCTGATCGATGTCTTTCAACTTGAAGTTGAGACTCAAGAAGACGAACTGATTCAGGCAGCGAGTTCAAAGAGCTTGTGCCAGCAGTAGTGGCCAGTAACTCGAACACTACATCAAGACATGACTTTTGGGTTCCCTCACTGTTGTCAAGATAGTTTTTATCAGCTTTCTTGGAGACCAAAAGGGATGTCTCACTATCTTGAACCTTATCTACATTACTTCCTTTACCATTGGATAATGCGGTACTGTTCTCCAATATTTTGTACGCATTCTAAAAGAGAAACAAGCAGACACATCACATGTTTACCATGTTGTATATGAAACTCATTTTGGTAAATGAGTTCAGTAGTAAAGTGGACATGATAACAGCATGAGACAAACATATATCTATGTACCATGGTCACTTTATGGTCTATATCATTCTAGTTTTAGTTGCCAAATCAAGATAGAGACACAGTTCAAATAATATTTGTTCAAGACAAAGCAGAATAGACAGAATATAAGTGTGGGTAACTATAGAGCAATAACAACACTTGTAATGTGCATGACATGAGAACATAACCGTTTATTCAATTGAAACTGAAATCAACATAGAGCAGGTTACAACAGCAAACTAGTTAAAGAAACAGGTTTAAAACATACATGTTGCGCCATTGGAGTTTCAATTCCATCCTTCAAATTTGAAAATAGTTGGTATGAGTAAATACAATCATGCAAGAGCAAAGGAGTATGAACTATAGCTACAGAACCTGACCTGAGAACAAATCTTCTTCTCCTTTAAACGTTGAGTTGGGATTCGGAGTGGTGGTCCTCGTGCTTTGGGCACTGCAGTTCCCTTACTAACTGCTCATGTTTGGGTGCTCTGTGGTGGAGATGGTGCTGTGTCAACTGGAACTGGGTTACTATCTGCCGAGGTTGGGGTTAGAAGGGGTGTAGCTAGTTCTCTGTCCAACTGGGTAGGGGTACAATCTGCGAGAGTCTGGGTTATGTGTGGTGGATCTAGTCCTTGGGCAAGTACAACCGTGGTTCTATCTGCATCAACTGGTAGCACTATCTTTTCTGAAGACCGTGTTGTTACTCCCTTAGATACTGCCATCACGCTCTCCAATTCAAATGGCTGATAAACAAGAAAAGTAATTGAAAGTATAGACATTGTATGATAGACAGGTGCAATGGATAGTGGGGAATAAAAGAGGGCATGAAATAATTCATATTTATGTTTTCTAACCAAACAGGATAGCATGACACAATTTCACATATATGATGGCTAACTAAACAGGATAGCATGACACAATTTCACATTATGATGGCTAACTAAAAAAGATGGAAAGACATAGTTCAAAATATGAGACTATGTAAACAGGATGACATGACATAACTATATAATATGTTTATTAAATAGGTTGGCATGCCATAATTCACATACATTCACGGATAGAATGCCATAATTCAAAATATGATGACTGTAAACACTAAACAGGATGAGATGATATAACTGAAGGAAATATGCCCTAGAGGCAATAATAAAGTTATTATTTATTTCCTTATATCATGATAAATGTTTATTATTCATGCTAGAATTGTATTAACCGGAAACATAATACATGTGTGAATACATAGACAAACAGAGTGTCACTAGTATGCCTCTACTTGACTAGCTCATTGATCAAAGATGGTTATGTTTCCTAACCATAGACATGAGTTGTCATTTGATTAACGGGAACACATCATTAGGAGAATGATGTGATTGACTTGACCCATTCCGTTAGCATAGCACTTGATCATTTAGTTTGTTGCTATTGCTTTCTTCATGACTTATACATGTTCCTATGACTATGAGATTATGCAACTCCCGTTTACCGGAGGAACACTTTGTGTGCCACCAAACGTCACAACGTAACTGGGTGATTATAAAGGTGCTCTACAGGTGTCTCCGAAGGTACTTGTTGGGTTGGCGTATTTCGAGATTAGGATTTGTCACTCCGATTGTCGGAGAGGTATCTCTGGGACCTCTCGGTAATGCACATCACTTAAGCCTTGCAACTAATGAGTTAGTTGCAGGATGATGTATTATGGAACAAGTAAAGAGACTTGCCGGTAATGAGATTGAACTAGGTATTGAGATACCGACGATTGAATCTTGGGCAAGTAACATACCGATGACAAAGGGAACAACATATGTTGTTATGTGGTCTGACTGATAAAGATCTTCATAGAATATGTGGGAGCCAATATGAGCATCCAGGTTCCGCTATTGGTTATTGACCGGAGACATGTCTCGGTCATGTCTACATTGTTCTCGAACCCGTAGGGTCCGCACGCTTAAGGTTTCGATGACAGTTATATTATGAGTTTATGAGTTTTGATGTACCGAAGGAGTTCGGAGTCCCGGATGAGATCGGGGAAATGATGAGGAGTCTCGAAATGGTCTAGACGTAAAGATCGATATATTGGATGACTATATTCGGACATCGGAAAGGTTCCGAGTGATTCGAGTATTTTTCGGAGTATCGGAGAGTTACGGGAATACGTATTGGGCCTTATTGGGCCATACGGGAAAGAAAGAAAAGGGCCTCAAGGGTGGCCGCACCCCTCCCCTTGGTCTGGTCCGAATTGGACTAGGGAAGGGGAGCGCCCCCTTCCTTCCTTCTCCTTTTCCCTTCCTCTTTTCCTATTCCATATGGGAGGTGGAATCCTACTAGGACTAGGGAGTCCTAGTAGGACTCCACACTTGGCATGCCCCCTCCTAGGGCCGGCCTCCTCCTCCCTTGCTCCTTTATATACGGGTGCAGGGGGGCACCCCAAAGACACAACAATTGATCCTTGAGATCTATTAGCCATGTGCGGTGCCCTCCTCCACCATAATCCTCGATAATATTGTAGCGGTGCTTAGGCGAAGCCCTGCGACGGTAGAACATCAAGATCGTCACCACACCGTCGTGCTGACGGAACTCTTCCTCGACATTCTGCTGGATCGGAGTTCGGGGATCGTCATCGAGCTGAACGCGTGCTAGAACTCGGAGGTGCCGTAGTTTCGGTGCTTGATCGGTCGGGCCATGAAGACGTACGACTACATCAACTGCGTTGTGCTAACGCTTCCGCTTCTGGTCTATGAGGGTACGTATACAACACTGTCCCCTCTCGTTGCTATGCATCACCATGATCTTGCGTGTGCGTAGGAATTTTTTTTGAAATTACTACGTTCCACAACAATAACTATATGATGTCTTTATTAAATGGGTTGCCATGCCATAATTCAGATAGATGATGTGTATGTACTATGTAAACATGATGGCATGATATAATTCAAATATATGATTTGTATAGTAAGCAAGTAAGCAGATGGCAATCCATATATGATGTAAAAACTAAGCAATGCAAGACAACATGCATGACACGGGTAATATAACCCTGCCAAGTTTGAGCATAGACCTCGGGAAAAAAAAGGACTGGTCATCAGTCTCTGAATCCTCCTCCGAGGAGCTCTCTGTAACCAGCAAGATGTCTGCTTCAGCAGGTAGCATTGTCTGCTCTGAATACCTTGTTTTCACTCCAGATACTTCCATCACCGCTTCAAATGACTGATGCACAGGAAGAGTAGTTGAATATACAAACATTGTCGCCAAATGGAACACGTAATACAAAAAAATGATAGCATGATATAATTCACATACATGATGATTGGCTAAACAACATGGCATTGCATAATTCACATATATAATGACTTTGCAACAAGATAGCATTGTATAATACACATATATAATGTCTTGCAACAAGATGGCAATGCATAATTCACATATATGGTAATTAGACACTGAACAGGTGGCATTCACACAAAGCATGTCTAAACTAATCAAATGACATAGCAATGCGAGACACCATACGCACGATATGAGCAACATAACCCTGCCAAGTTAGAGCATACACCTTGGGGGGGGGGAATAGGACTGGTCATCTGTCTCTGAATCCTCCTCTGAGGAGCTATCCGTAACCAGCAAGATATGCGCTTCGTCAGATAGCATAGTCTGCTCTGAAGACCTTGTTTTCACTCCAGAATTTGCCATCACTGTGTCAAATGGCTGATGCACACGAAGAGCAGTTGAATGTAATAACATTGTTGACAAATGTATATGTAACGAAAAAAAGGATGGCCTGATATAATTTACATATAAGATGACTGGCTAAGCAGGATGGCATTGCAAAATTCACATATATGATGCCTGGCTAAACAAGATGGTGTTCCATAATTCACATAAACAATGAATAAACTAAACAGATGGCATTCGCACAAAGGATGTCTAAACTAAGCAGATGACATATTTGATGTATAAAGTAAGCAATGCAAGACACCATATGCATGATATAACCAACATCAGCATGCCAAGTTAGAGCGAAGACCTCAGGGGGTAAATAGGAGTTGTCTTCTCCTTCTGAATCCCCCTCAGAACAGATATCTTCCTCTCGATTACAATCCAAAATGCGTGGAGGGGGGTTGGCTTTGCGCCTACCATGGAGCGATGTCTGCATGAAATTTTATTGCCACACAAGGCTTGTCTCTTTTGCTCTACATGTTCAGTTCCATTGTTTATAATAACTGTCATGCATAGGAATAAAACATAGTGAGATTATGTAAGGAGTGCATGCAGAAATCTAGAGTGATGGTAGCAACATGTGGATAGACCCAAAACCAATAATAGCAGGCAGATAATGGCTTCAGTTAAAAATACAAATAATGGCTTCTTTACTGTTTGTTTCCCACCCAACATGAAACTCATAGTAGACACCGGAGATTAACCAGATAGTAGATAGATACTATTGATAGCGGCCCCGATATGTACCCCACAACCATTTAAAAACTCAAGTTTGACCATTAGTTTGGAGCTGACTCAGAGTCTAATCGGTGAAAAGGACAATAAAGTAGCATGTAATATTAAGCGATGCATAACGTAAGTAGACACGAAAGAGTGCGACCTCTCTTGCGGACCCGTGTAGTCCTCGAGGTCATCTGCTCGGTTGATGATGGTAGTGCAGTTTTCATGGCTGCCAGCGGCAGGGAAGAAGATCTGAGGTGGCGAAAGACAGTCTGGAGGCCGGATCCCTACTGTGATGGACCCTTCTGTCATTGGAGCAGCTGAGCTGGGGTGGACGACGACGCAACAGGAGCGGGACAAACCACGCAAGGTTTTCTTTGACAACTATCTATAAGAGAAGTAATTCTGTAAGGGCTCGTTTGAATTGGAGGATTCCAACAATGCAGGGATAGGAAATAGACAGGAATAGGATAGGAATGCACATGCAAAACAGAGAATTTAAAAACACAGGATTTCTGCCAATCTGGGTGTTTGACTCACAACAATTGGAAGATCATAGGATGCAAAGAAGCATGGTGAGATTAAGTCAAACCACAAGAAAATGTACGGTTATAATGCTATTATGCTACTATCTCTTAGTCTTGTGCTTCATGAATAGGAATTTGAAAAGGAGGACAAGTGAAAATTAAAATTCCTACGTTTTTTCTTTAAAGGAGACACTAAAGGAACAAATTCGTGTGCTCAGTGGACAATATATATAACATGTAGAGTAAAAAAGAGATGCAACAAGTGTACAACCTCTTTGGCGAAGCCATGTCGATCTTAGCGTGATTGGGTTGGCCCGTGAGGATGCTCCAGCTAACTTGGCTGTCGGAGGAGGGGAAGAAGATCTTAGGCGTCTGGAGATGGAGCCTGAGGTACTGCTCCGCTGTGATGGAGGGTTTCGTCGTTGGAGCAGCTCCGGTGAGTTGTACGACGCCGAGGCTGAAGCAGGACAAGAGAGACAACGAACAACGTTAACCTGAGTGGAATTCTAATAGCATCTCCAATACATGACGTAAAATACATAACCACAAAGTGCTAGATGTAAAATACATCAGCCGCTCATCTCTGAACTTACCTGTCGAAACTGAATTTAACTGTCGAAACTGAACTTAACTGTCGAAACTGAACTTAACTGTCGAAACTGAATTTTGCTGCAGAAACTGAATTTTGCTGTCGAAACTGAACACACTAGCAAGGTGAGGCTACACGTCGGTCGACTGACTTTTTCATCTCTGGTCAGTCGATTTTGCAGCCGTTGGATACGAAATGAAGGGCCTGTGGTTCATCTTCAACATCCACCCCCCTGAGCCGGCCAAACAGCAGCCCCCCGCCGCCCGTGGCCGGCGGTGCACCGCCCCGCCTGCCCCGAAAACACTCCCACCGCCGGTCCGCCGCCGTCCCGGCCATCCCTCTAGGCCCCCCGTGCCGAGCTTTTTCTCCGGCGATCCCCACGCCACCGCCCCGCCAACGCCCCGCCACCGCCCGCGACCACCGCCCCCATCCTGAACCCTAAGATACATAGTGGGGTACCTCTCCAGCAAGCCCCCCTCCCCGCTGCGGCTGGTTCTTCCTTCACCTCGGCGGCATCGGAGTGAAGTGTAGATAAATCGGAGCAGCAGCGCAGGCAAGAGCAAGAGCGAGAGCAGCAGCGCGAGCAAGAGCAATAGCAAGAGCGGACCAGGCAGGGGACCGAGAGCAAGAGCAGAGCAGCAGCGCGAGCGAGAGCTAAAGCAGCAGCAGGTCCTACTGATGTGGACGTCGCCGCCAAGGGAGCGACGCCGTGGAGAAAGTGGCCGGCGACGCCGCCGTGGAGGAGCCGCGCCGTGTCGGCTTGGGACCGAGCGCCGGCAGCACCATGAGATCGAATCAAGAAGAAAATGTGGCGATTAGTGTACAACCTTTGTGGTAGCGCTGATTAGGCCACAGCTTCATCCGAGGAAACGGTGATGATGATGCTCTTCCGGTGGTGCAGGTGAAGACGGTGGTGTGGGAATGGAGGTGGCATGAATGACAAGGGGAACGTCGGGGCAGCTCCTTGGAGGTGGAGGACGGGGTGGCTGAACCGGCGGGACGATGAGATCGACGACGGATCCTCATCCGGTACGGTGGATGAGGGACGTCGAGGTGTTGCTGTGGATGATGTCATTGGGGAACAGGCTCTGGCTGGGTGGTGGACGGAGCAGGGTGTGCGGTTTCGTCGCGGGTTTTCGTGGCCTCGGAGTACGAATGGGTGGGTGGATGGGATGGCAGTGGGGAACCATGGCTTAGAGACGCGCTTGTTCGAAATGTGGGGTAAGTTATGAAAGTACCCCCATCGTTTTGAGGCGGTTCTTTCGGTTTAGGGGTACCACGGGCATTTCACGTGTCGGGATTTCACAGGAGGTGGGAGTTTTCGCGCGCGTTGTAATTTCGGAATAGCAAGGCGCGGGTTGAGATGGAGGGAGTTGTCGGAGCACAATGAGACAAAGATATATCTTAAATATTTCGGGCTAACAAGGTGCGGGTTGAAATTTCCGGACAAGCCTAACGTGTACTGTACCAAATCAATGCGCGCTACAAATGTCATTCAAAACTTTGAATTCATGTTATGTTCAATTAAAATATTTTGCTACGTGTATAATGCATGCAACCTACTACTCAAATGAACGTTTTAGTGCATTCCAAACGTATATACTACCGCTTCAATATGAACTAAATTTGAATTCGTTTCTCTATTTGAATAAGATCTACAGTAATGATTGTTGTGTAGTCAAAGCATTTGAATTCGTTTCTCTGTTTTAATAAGATCTACAATCATCATTATTGTCAAGTCAAACCATCGTTTGTGTATTATCTTCACAGCACACCACATGATTAGTCCCGAGTTACATATGAACTATGTGTACTATATGAACTTGAACTAGATTTTTTGAATCCACTTTATTTTGATTTCAAATCACATTACATTTCTAGCTCTAGCTAGATCTTCATAATCTAAACCATGTCTCATATATATAATGTGTTTATCACATTATGTATGGTGCCCCGCCCCCTACGCCTACAAGTATTTAGATGTGAGTTGCAAACACCACACATTACCACAAATTCAAATAAAATGTGAGAATGTTCGATATATAGTATTGTTTAGATTGTTCGATATTTAGTTGTAAGCTGCAAACACCACACATTATCACAAATTCAAATAAAATGTGAGATTGTTTGATGTATAGTATCGTTTAGACTGTTCGGCATTTAGCTGTGAGTTGCAAACACCATGCATTATCACATTATGGTATAACATGTGCACAGCACGTGTATCACCGCTATATTCATGCATGCAATGTTTAAAACACTATGATCTCCTATTCAAATATATGAATCCGCTTTCATATCAAATTATGATCTTTGTTAGTCTCTTACACCCACACAATCCTCTAACCTTTGTAGCTACCACTAACTTTCTCTCATGCATGCACACGCCATCCTCACCCTCCCCCTCCCTCGGCATTCTATCCACCGGGCACATTCATTTTTTCCTTTAGGTCGTTCTCCCAGAGTCTCCACAACTCCTTTCTGACACACACCGATCGATAAACCTCTCCAGCGATGCCTGCCTACAACATACAAACACACCTTCAATCTCCTCCTTTATCTGTCCTTGCCTCATGTCTCTCATACGGTCAGACACACGTGTAAACTCTCGCCCCTCTTTTCATCGCTCTCTCACAACCGCACAGTCCTCCCCCTATCTAGCTAGTAGTTGGGCCTCTCGCACCACCTCCTAGCTCCATTCTCTCTGTCTATCCGTCTTGCTGGGCCTTATTTGCCTCTAACAAATGGATGTACACCGACCAATCTCTCGCTATACATATAGCTAGCTAGGTCCTTATAACTCGTTTTTACCCACACGTCAATCGATCTACCTCATTAGTTGTGTCGCTCCCTTCCTCCGACAAACAACAATTGATCTATCGATCTAGTTAGGTTTGCTTACCAAACACATGGTTCCCCTTCATCATCCATGGATGCGTGCCGACAGATCTATCATGCACAGGCACACACAGAAACATATCCCCACTCTTAATGATAACATTGAAGTTGCACCCTCAGTTTGTCTAGTAGGCCTCTCCCACCATCTTCAAGAAGCAACTCCATCACCAATCCAGCACTCTACCCCTCTCCCTCCCTCTCCATCCCTCTCTCTCTCTCTCTCTCTCTCTCCTCTCTCTCTCCCATCATATTTACCGTCCTTCAGTTATGTATGGATGTCAACCGATCTCCCTCAAGACATAGCTGGGTCTCTCCTTCTCAACACATATACGAGTCATTCTATCTCTATAGTTAGGCCTCTCCCTACCCCTCCCACCACCCCCCACACACACCGATACATCGAGCGCTCTAGTCATGTCTCCCTGCCACACACAAACTTGACATGTGCCCTCTAACGTTCCGGTAGGCCAGTCACCCTATATGTTTGACTTGTACACACACACAATTTCGATGGCTCTTTTCATCGATCTCGCACCCACCCACTTGATCCTCTCTTCGACTCTATCGATAGCTATGACCCCTCCCTCTCTTCTCGTGGATTGCCTGACCCTCTATGTATGATATGGATAGGCCTCCATTTCACACACATTGCATGCAAAATTTTGTTTGAGATGTCATCGACACATATTCCCACAAATAATTCACAAAATAAACCCCACCCCACCCCCACCCCAAAACAAAAAACACTCACGAACGCGGTTTGTATCTCTCACACACACCCACGTAGGTGGGGGACATGCACGAAGAGAAGAGGTGCATGCACGGCGCATGTACTCCCGTCTCTTTCCCAACCACACCCGCGCGGGTACACGGTGGAGCTCATTTCTGTACGAAAAAGGCAGCCCACATGGTAATTTAGCACGTGTACTGGTTGTCCACTTGGTGGAGGGAGGATCGTCTACCACGGGTGAACAAACAAATTGCGACTTGACGTGTTATGTTAAAAAAGAGGCAAACCATGTGGGGCCTACCTTAGAGGCAAGGCTCTATACACTGGAGTACTTTTGATGTGTCCCGTCAACTCGCAGAACGAGGAGAAGCTTGCTTAGTACGCCGTCTCCCCCGCCCACGGGCGCGGTGGCTCGCAGGATGGGGTGAAGCTTGCTTACTACGCCTTACGCCCGCTCCCTCGCCCATGCACGCGGTGGCTCGCAGGATGAGGAGAAAAATTTACTACTCCCTCCGTTTACTCCTTGTCCCTACTACCTTGGTTATAGAGATTATATCATATTGTTTGGAATATATATGTCCTTTAGTAGATTTCAATATGAACTACTAGTACATACTCCAAACACTGATGTATATAGATGTATTTTAGAGTGTAGATTCACTCATTTTGCTCCGTATGTAGCACTATCCCTCGCCCCTCGACCCCCGCCCACGTAGTGGACGTGCAGTAATTCATTCGGTCTCATATAGCCAGAACAATATATACTGCACTACCATTATTGATCGAATTCCCGAAGAGGCGAAGAGCCAATCGCAAGGTCAATATTTTGGAGATGCCAAGCGCAAGGTTATAGGAGAACGAGTAGTAGGTGCCGCGTCATTTATAAATAAAGTTTTTTTTCTTCAGTGTCACGTACGCAATATGATAGGTTCATATGGAGAGAAAAGGAAACCGCTCCACTATGTACATAGTCAGGACGGGCCAGCCTACACAGTTGCTTGCTGGGGTTGCTCTCTTCACACTCTCTCACACAAAACAACTGTGGCCACATCTCTAACATCCCGGCGGATCACGTCTGCTTGGGGAAGGGGTGGATGCTTAGTGTAGATGCGGTGGCCGTCGCCGACGGCGAAAACACACTGTCGGCACATCCCGATCAGGGGTCCCCGCCATTCTCTCTCACAAAGCCGGTGAGGTTGCCTTCGTCCCTTGCTCACTGCCGCGACGTGGGCAGTTGCCGCCTCCCGCCGCCCTCCTCAAGGTTGAGCTACGTCCCTCAGGTACAACTCCCTTTACAGCCGGCTTGCACCACTGCTCCAGCTGCCCACATGACTCCCTGTGGATATTTATCTACTTCTTTGCCCCGCACATACCTCTACTGGCTTCTACGTATTGTATTTGTGATGAGTTTATGTCTCATCAACTAGTCCCAGTAATCTTATTCTAATCACGCTTGTTCAATTTCTTTGCCACAGGGATGCTCATCTTGATTTTGGTGAAACTGCACAAAAGATCCGATGGTCAAAAGGTTGCAAAAATCATTTATTAGGAAGCTCGAACGTTGCCAGCAAATTGAAGCTTGGTCAGGGTTCACGGTTCAAGGGCTAGGGACTGCATGGATCGTTTTTTCTTTAGCTGCCTCTGTTCCAAAATAAGTGTCAACTTTAGTAGTAGTACAACTTTGTACTAAAGTTTGCACAAAGTTGAGAAACTTATTTTGGAACGGAGGGAGTACATATTTGCTATGATCTGTCAATCATTGAGATGCAATAGCATGCATGTTAGTCTCCTTTGTATTTGATGAAATGTTGCAACGGGCAACCTTGGACGCAAGATACATGTAACAGAAGCTGGAAGCTTCATATCATTGTACAAATTTATCTCGCTGATAAATTACAGTACGTACTATACTAGTACTTCCTCCGTTCCTAAATATAAGTCTTTGTAGAGATTTCACCATGAACCACATGCAGATGTATATAGATGCATTTTAAGTGTGGATTCATTCATTTTGTTCCGTATGTAGTGGAATCTCTACAAAGACTTATATCTACTAGTAATAGCTAGCCCCCACTACTAGGAATTATCTATCCTCTCCTTGAGCCACGTCATCAAAATTGATGTAGCCGTTAGATGAAGTAAATCAGTCCATAATAGCCGTCTGATCTTGAGTTGAGAGGCTCCGCACTAAGCCACATGTAAGCATACAAAAATACCGTGCCACATGCATGTGAGTGGGTTTTAAATCGCATCAACATGTTTGCATGCAAGCATGCACCGGTAGCATGCATGTAAGTGAGCTTTTAAGTCCCATTAACATGTCAAAAAGAAAAATATAATCCCATTATGCAGTAGCAGTTGGTTGATCTTTTTTCCTTACGTGGGATGGTCTAAATGATGATGGGTGTTTATTTAGTTTGGCTACCTCATTTGTCATGCGGTTATAGAGTTTTTTTTTGTTCTATGAAATCGATAATTTTGCGCAGAGAGATATACCACTGTTCTACGCCAACACGCGGGGACTCATCTAGTAATATTTAGGAATGGAGGGAGTACTATGTAAAGAGTTAGGTGTCACACGGTGATAGTGTGAGGTGGGCCATGTAATAACTGATCCTGTGTGTTTTCACTGCTCTTGCACGCCTCCGCCGTAAGAATGGAGAAAATTGTAATCTAGTAGTAGTAGTATACCTCCTTCCGCCGAAAGCGTGGGACATCCAGCAGTCCTACCACCTCAGTAATAAAGACCAATGAGCCGTCAAATCACATAGAACCAGCAGTAAGTTGGACGGACGAAGCAACCATCACTCTTGCTCCAGTGAGAGGCCGCATCCGCTCTGCCCGGGCATGAATGCGGCACCGATTCTTTGGAGCGGCGCTGACCGTTTCGGGCGGGAAGCGCGCGCGGGCGATGGAGGGGCTTTGGGTGGGCCAGGCTTGTCAGGAGCGGGCGTGGTAGCTGTCCGCATGTCCCATCGGACACGCCCGGAAATGAGAGGATGCACCGACTCTCACGGCTAAAATCGTACACTACACAACATCTCTCTGTAGGAGTAGGTCGATCTGTCGCTCTCTCTAACACACACATGGTGTTAAACACACACACACACACACATGCACGCACCTTGGTCCCGTTGCACCTTCGAACATGACTTATTACACCTAGACGGAGGGAGTAGTAAGTATACGAGATACGGTGGCACACGGACTTAAATCGAGTACAAGTGTCCAAAATTTGTGTGCATGTTATAATAAGGATTCACTTAAAATAGTATGTGAGCGAACAGAGGGATCAATTGGACAGTGTTCCCGAGCAGTAGCGAGATGTGTGAGGTAAGATACACCGCTGGCACTTTTAATTTTTCTTATTAATTTGTTTGTTTACCCTATGACTGGTGGGACCCAACGTACTACGTGGAGAGAGGTAAGGTGACTAAGGCTACATTATTTCTGCACCACTGTGGATAGTCTTACCACCAAAGCCACATGACACGATTATGATTGAAATCCCAATGACTCCCACAAACACAAAAAATACACGGCATGCTTGTCACACGAATGCAGGAATGTATAAAAGGTTATTTCCCTCTCGTTGAACATAATGGGAGGGTTGTGTAGCTGGTTAGCCTGTTCGCTCACTCTCTCGCCCTCTCCCGCTGGAACCTCAGTGCTTGTAGTTGCTCTCTTCACACTCTCTCGTCCTCTCCAGATCTAAACAAGACTTCGTTGGACTCTCTCTCCCCTCACTGCTGCTCAAAGAGCTGGCAGGATCCGTCCACCGGGAAGGGAATGGGGCTTAACGTTGTCGCCGTCGGCGAGGGACTACCGACGCAGCTGTTCACTTTCCACCCAGCGGTGGCGCGGGAGGGCCTCCGACCCCTTCTTCTTCGCCGCCGTCCCGTCGCCCACCGAACCACGCCCCAAGAACCTTAAGGTATAATTTACTTACTCCACATGCATTGCTCTAGCTGCATGTATACCATGAATCTAGGACGTGGTTCAAAGAGGAAAGGAGTGGGGGAAAGTAGTGGGAAAAGTTGTATATAGCATGAATCTAGGACGTGGTTCAAAGAGGAAATGAAGGGGGAAAGTTGTATAGCATTAATCTAGGACGTGGTTCAAAGAGGAAAGGAATGGGGGAAAGTAGTGGGGAAAGTTGTATCGCATAAATCTAGGACGTGGTTCAAAGAGGAAAGAAAGGGGCGAAAGTACTAGTTCAAAAAGGGAAAGGAAGGGACAAGGCTGTAGAGTTTGAGCGGGACTAGATTTGCTGTGCTCACATAGGGAAAGGTGTCTAAAGATAACAAAACTGGGACCAACACAAATATGCTCCTTGGTTTCTTGTTCTTTGTTGCAACAGACTATGCATGACCACAGTACATCGGTAGATGCACATGGTGCTTGTGCATCCACTGTCCCGTGCAACTCATTAGCTGTTGTTAATCTAAGGCCCTGTTTGGTTAAAAACTCCCTAGTCCCTACCTGATGGGTTCCAGGGACTAAACATGGACTAGAGGTTATTAAATGACATTCTAAAAGACCATGTTACCCCTAGTAATGAACTAATAGAGACAAGGTGCGATGTGTGGCAGGGGCAACTGTTGGAAAAAGTCCCAAAAAGACTCCCTCGGGGTCTTCTTTCTTTAGTCCCAAATGCCCACTTTTAGTCCCTAAAAGTCCCTCCTCTTTGGTTTAGATGGGACTGACACGGAGTTTTTTTAGTCCCTACACCAAAATGTCCCTGTAAACAAACACCCTCTAATAATGCCGCTGGAAAATTGATGCAATGCCAAAGTTAAAAGCAAATTACATGTTTAACGAATTTTATTGTTAATATAATCTCTATGTTAATATTAATCAATGCCACCGTTTGAGAAATGCTACTGTCTTGCTTTCTTTCCCATTTAGATAAGGCAGATGCTTCATTTTGTTGGCTTCTGTGTCATCCACCGTTATTGACCACTAATTGTTTCCTTTGCACCTCTGTGTAAACAGGGTTATCTGCTTCACCTCGTTGCCATTGTGACCTTTTGTTGCACTGCACAAAACACTTTTGTTTTAAGAGTGTTTTGTACAGTTCAACCAAAATGTCACACCGACAACGTTGCTTGATTGCTTGATCTTAGTGGAACTGCACAAGAGGAGATCTTACTTCCTATCCATTAAGGCGAATTTGGTTCAGATCTTCTTCTTGTGAGTTGTTTGAATTCCGCATCATGAGAGGTCAGTACTAGCCTTCTTTCACATGATTATGCAGTGTGCATTCATATGTTGTGCTACTTGTACGATAATGTTGCTTGATTTTAGTGAAATGCACAAATGGAGACAAGACTTCCAATCTGTATGTGCACCGTAATATCCCATTGAGGTAAGATAAGGATATTTCACAACTGCTGGCCTGTATTTTGCCTCTTTCATCAGAAAATTAAGTTTAGTACTATACTTGTGCTCCCTAATTGACATGCCAAATCTTACATTGAAGGCGAAGCTTGTTTGTTATTGAACCAAGTGATGAAGGGGAAGAACAAGGGGAAGAAAAACAAAAATAAACTCCCGGTGCTGTAATGAAGCACTGGAACTGTGATGACACAAGTAATGATATAGTTTTTGCATCTTAATTTATTGCTATGGCTGGAACGAGCAATTGTTTTGCCACTGATTTGATGCCACTCTTAATGTAATATGTAATTATCTCTACTTGTGCAAACAGGGATCTTCTTTGAAGATACCATATATTTTAGTGGAACTGCACAAGAAGATGTTGGAAACATTAAACTAATCGAGGAGTATATAGTAAGCATGGCCACCACCATAGATTGCAACAGATGGTTCCGGAGAATTGCTTCATCTGCATGCTCTACACAATAAGCCTCCTGACAAAGGTTGGTACTCGCCCACTGATTTCATCCATATGATTGAGCTTTGTCATCTCTATTGGTGTTGTGCTACTATTTAGATACTGTCATGAAAAAGTGGTGTTGTCCTTGAGAAGTGCTTCATCTGTGCTGTTTTAAACATTAACTTTCCTTTTTTCGAGCAAACAGTGATGCTAGCATTTAGTAGTCCTCTTGTCTTTGCACAACAGGATCATCTTCCTCTGAAGCATAATATGGAGTACGTGAAGTGACTAGTTCCGATTATGCCAGGATGAAGAAGCCCTGTCTATCTTATCATCAGAAGGAGCAGTTGAAGGATGGTTACATTACTCCCCATAAGACCAAACTAACTTCAGCTTAGAAGGACTGACAAAATCTCCATTTTTTTGCTGTGATGCGCGAGTACAATGTTGTTCTAGGATTCTTTCTAGTGAGTTCCATTTCTCTAAAAGTGTGCTCTACATGGACCATGTATGTGCCTGTTGAAACAGTCAATTCATAGTATAGTTTTCTCTATACTAATCACTTTTTTGTATTTGTGCAAACAAGGGTGCTCAGCTTGATTTCAATGGGAACTGCACAAAATGTTCATGAATACATCAAATCATTCATTTCCACCACAAGAAAGGATGTGCCGATAAGTTCAAGGCGTTGCAACATATAAGGGCGAAATCA
The DNA here is from genome assembly GCF_056163025.1 of Triticum urartu. NCBI lineage: Eukaryota > Viridiplantae > Streptophyta > Magnoliopsida > Poales > Poaceae > Triticum > Triticum urartu. The sequence goes on from NC_141874.1 coordinate 473,451,437, forward strand.
TACAAGCTACACGCGAATTTGGTTGATTTTGGTGGAACTACACAAAAAGAACAGCTGGTTTATTTAGCACGAGGTGCCATGTCAATGTCCGAACTGATGGCAAACCCTGCCCATTCCACAATCGTAGGCATTTGATATTTTGGAATGGGACAACCTTGTCAAATTTTGCTCATTCATTTTAGCAAGACATGTGTTTGATATTTTCGAATGGGACGCCCTTGCTGTCAGCAGCGTCGATCAATTTTTTCTTTATCCTTTAGTTGTGAAGTAAATATTGCCTCTGACATGTGAGTCGCTGAGATGCATAATCATCGATTGTTTTGAATGTTCTCTATGAACTGCCAGGCTTGTGTGTTTGATTGCAAAGTACATAAATGCTAAAAACCTGCTCAAACTCTTTGTACTCCTTCTGTGCCTTTTTACTTCACACATTGTGAAAGTGCATACTTTTTTGTATAAGATTGGTCAATGTAGAGATACTTTGACTACAGACAAAACTTGTATGCAGACTAGAAAGGACCGGAGGGAGTACATGTGAAACTGCTGCAAACGAGGTGATCACCCTGGAAATAATGCTAGTACATATTGTTTTGCATGTTCATCCAATGCCAGTGATACAGGAATTCGAACTAATCGAAATAAATTCATTCATACACGGTCGGATTTCATATAAACATGCCAGATTTCATTACATTTCATACATTCTTCAACTAAAAAGGGGTGCGCTGGAGGTATAATTAATTAACCGAAGCTACCCACCTGTGTCCCGCTGAGCCAAACAGAAGCTTCAGTGACATAACTGCAGGTGCAGTTGCGTAACTGACATGTGGCCTGTTGGGCCCACGTGTCAGTCATCCAACTGCACCACCAGTTAAGTAGAAGCAGCGTTATTCTCCAGCAGAACTCCCCGACTCCACGTCGCCGCCAAGAAGCTAACCGGCCGTCAATGATCAACCCGCCTAGCTTGGCTTCAATAGGAGGGTTGCAGCGGTGGCCTTACTTGGACCAGAGTGGCGGCGACCTACCGTGTTCTACTCTTCCTCGTTTTCTGTGTGGCGCGACCTCGTTGGCAGCGGGGTGGGGCCTCGGTGGAGCCGGCGATGTCCTCTGTCTCGTTGCCAGCGGGCGGCGCCTCAGCGGAGCGACGGAAATCCTCCCCCGCGTTGCCGGCAGGGTGGGGCCTCGGCTGAGCCGGCGATGTCCTCTGCCTCGTTGTTGGTGGGGCGGGGCCTCGGCGGAGCCGGCGGTGTCCTCTGCCTCGTTGTTGGCACCGCAGGGCCTCGGCGAAGCAGGGCCTCGTCGACGCCATACTCCACCGGCTACTGTTCAACGAGCCCTCTCCACGGGCTCCTGTTCAACCACCCCTCCATGGGCTACTGTTCATCCTGCCCTCCACCATCTACTGTTCATCCTGCCCTCCACGGGGTGGTCCTGTTCATCCAGCCCTCCACGGGGTCCTGTTCATCCAGCCCCAACCGGCTCGATTGATCGGGGTCCTGTTCATCCAGAGGCAACACCACGGGGTCCTGTTCATCCACCCTCACCGGGAACTATTCATCCACCACCCCCCGCAATGCTCACTGTTCATCCAGAGGCAGCATCGATCGGCTTCAGTTAGCAGCAGTAGTGAAGGAATCGCTCGATCAGGTTCAGTTAACAGCCATCGATCGATCGCTTGGGTTCAGTAATGCGTAGCCTGCAGTGCAATCGCTCGGGTTCAGTTAGAGCCCAACGCCTCGCTCGGGTTCAGTTAGATCCAACACCTCGCACACACGCGTGTACGTGTACGAAAGAAACGCGCATCGCTCGGCCCCCAACCTCCTACCGTAACCGGGAACTGCCTGAAATTTCCTTGCCCTCGCTTCTACCATGGTTTTTTCCGTCATGGGCGGCCCAAAGAATGTCATGCAGCTGCGTCTCCGGCCCACCCAAGACGAAAAGCCCATTTTCTGTCATGATTGTTTGTCATAGAATTAGGAGCCCACCACATCTATGATGATACCGGGTTTTGTCACAATTATCATCATAGAAGTGTCATATGTATGGCAAAAAAAATCCGTTCGGCCCAAAATGTCACGGATGTGTCTTTTTTTTGTAGTGAGTGGGTGAGTGGAGGGATGGCCTGGCCAGCGATGGGAGTAGTATGGGGACGGTGAGGCCTCCAAGGCAGCACAGCTGGCCACGGGAGGCAGGAGCATGCGGCACGACCGGCGCTGCTTTGGGCGGCTGGGGCAAGAAGACCAGAGGTTGAAGAAGCACTACGGCCGTTGGATGGACATCGTTGACCACGCCGCACTGAGAGCACCAGGGTGGTGGACAACGGCGAGGCCTACGAAGGGAATGACACGGAGCCGGGGAAGACACGGCAGTGGCTGCCCACGCAGTGGAGAGTACGAGGGTTGACTGGTTCGGCTGCCGTCGCCGGAAAATAATAGGAGGTGTGGGTGAGTAGAGGGATAGACAAGCCAGGGATGCGGGTATGATGGGGCCATGAGGCCTGCCCGGCGGCACTGGTTTGGGCGGCTGGGGCAGGAAGATCAGAGACTGAAGAAGCACGATTGCCGTTAGATTGACATCTAACGGTCTGACGCTGGTAGAGTCGATTGTTGACTAAGTTTCTTTTTTGAGAAACCTTGTGTACGCATGAACTTAGTAGGCCCACAAGTCAGCCTCCAAATCTGTGGCAGACAACATAAAGCCCATTTGCTATTTTTTATAATTTGCAGCCCATTTGTAATTCTTAAGTAATTTATTACAGCCTATTTTCTGCCCAGGACCACGGTCAAAAAGTTTAACCTTATTTTGCATATTTCGGTGGAGTCTGAACTTTTGTAATCCCGAAATGATAAACATTTTTTAAGAACTTATTGATTTGCCAAAAAAATCATTTTGTTTTTGTAAGAAAATAAGACGTGGGACAATTGAGTTGGTTTAAGGGAAAACCAGTGGTAAAAAATCAGCGCTGGGTGGGAAAAACAACAAAAATAAGGATGTAAATATAAAAAGGGAATTTTATGTGTTTTCAAAATAATGACACGTGTATATGAACTAGTAAAACTACAGGTAGAGATTAGAAAACGGATGTAGGACATGCGTTTCAAGAGGAAAATAGAACTGGGCTGTGTGTTTGATTCAGTAAAAAAACTGCCTGCGGATGTTGTAAGATAAAATATAACTAACGTTGGCGGGCCAGAGGCCAGTAGATACCTGCTGGATCTTTGTGCCCCGTTGTCGTCATGGGCTGGGCCTGTTAAAAAAACCAAGCCTGGGCAGTCTACAGCCCAGTTGAAACTTGCTCGACCTGAAAAAACAATATACGTGCTCAATAAACGAGAGAATTCTGCAAGTACAGACTGATAACTGGGATGCAGCACGGATATTGTTTTTTATCGTGATAATAAGTGCATGCACTTGTTTCGAAAAAAAGGAGAACTAGGAATTCGAATGGCAGGTGCTTATGCTACACATAAAATAAAAATCAGGTGCCCAAAAATTCGTTTCGAAACAAATGATTCAACTTTATATCCACGTCGACCCTCGGCATGATGGTTGGAAGCAAATGCAAGTTCATACCAAAAGATCGTTAAGAACAATACCAACTTGTGGAAAACAAGGTAGTACAACTACCAATACCAAACTAACTTATAATCTTTTTACTCCTGGCCCTAGTGTTCGTCTGGTGGAAAATCTTGCAGAGGACCAGCTCTCGCTCCTTCTCTTGCTCCAGGTCCCCAAGGTGGTACTGGTGCATCACCTAGTTGGTCCTCTGCTGGTCGAAGTTCTTGTTGGTGTGCAGCACCAGAACCTTTTTTGCTGCCCGTCTGCCGGCCGTTGACCATCACCGGCAAGGTATTGCCGGTCTTGTGCCACATCGCGTGCATGCCGCACTCCGACTGTATCTTGCGACGCGTCCATGTGCCCGTTTTGAACGCCCTGGAATTGCGCTAGAAGAAATGCTTCCTTAGGCCACTCAGTGTGATACCTGCAGTATTGTGGAATACAGGACTTAGTGTACCTAGTTGGCATTTTCATAACATCTTTGGCATGTTGCAGTCACTTGTTTCACTTTTTATTAACTGTCAAATTGTAATTGCTTCACCAGGTCTGCGTCTAAAAAGAAAAATAGAGCTATAAACAAAGGAATATGTTTGTGCAAGTAGACGGCCAATCGGTGTCTTACCTGAAAGTTTCTCAGGTTGGGTGTAGCATATGTCGTGCTCGCTGTCGATGGTTGGTATGAACAAATCGTTGAGAGACTGAAATCTCGCGCTGTCAGCACTCACTTTGGCCTCAAGGTGCTCGATCAGCTCCTGATCCATGGGATCAAACTTGACGCCAGCCGGTAGCATCGGCCAACTTCTTCGAGTTGCATCGGTAATTCCAGTTATATGGTACTCAATGTATGATCAATCGACTGTTTTAAGTGAATGAAGAAAGATTTCGACAGATAAGTGGTACTCCAAATCTGAAGTCCAGAATACCCGAACACGCCATCGGGATTCTTGTGTCACCTCATCCACAACGTGTTGTCATGTCAATTCAATGTGTGGACATGATGAATAATATGACCGATGTATACTAGTACTGCTACTGTACTACTTACTAGTCGTATTTAGTGTCACAATTTATACATAGGTTTAACTAACAAGCACGCACTTGAAGCCTAACTGATATATATATATACATATATACATAAACACTATTCTGATCACGGGATCAGAATAATATTCTGATCACAACCTGAACTGCCTGAGTAACGCGCCTGAATTTCCCTATGTACGAACCCGAACTTCTGGCTATCTTCGCAACCGTGGCTTCTACCGCGATTTTTTTTTCTGATTATTCGTGTTGTTTGTGATGCAAGTGTAATGTGGACACAGTTTTTAGCAACTAAATACTCGTTTTAAATAGGAATCTCGCTCATAGGCGGATTTTGCACTCGGGTCGTGATGAACTCACGTTTTTTTGCAATTTTACTGTCTGAGTTGTTCGACCTGAACTTCCCCATGTGCTAGGTTGAACTTCCACCAACATTGCCCAAATGGGGCTTGCTATATACCGTTGGAAAGCTATGGACACTAGTATCATCACCTAAGTTAATTTTTTGGCAAAATGTAAGCGGTTTAAGAGCAGTTTTGAAAATCATTTTTTCTTCACACAAAAAACGTGAATCGTATTTTCGATCGCATTTCTAAACTATTTATCGGAATGAGGCAAATAATATGGTGTTGGAAAGCTGCTGAAAAACCGCTCATTCCACATGTTGAAGGTTTTCTCTAATTCCCTGTGGTTAAAGAGTAATTTGGAAAATCGTAAAATTTCGCAAACCGAACAGCCGACTTCGTATTTTCAATGTCATTTCTAAATGGCTGATCCAATTGAGGCAAATGATATGGCGTTGGAAAGCTTATGGAATTGCGCTAATTTTTCATGTTAAAAGTTTTTTCTAATTTTCAATGGTTTAAAATTAATTTAGAAAACGATACAAGTTCCACCGAGTTCGTATTTTTGAGCTAATTTTTTAACCGTACGTCCAAATGCAGCAAATGATATGGCGTTGGAAAGCTTGAAGAAATGCGAAACTTTTTTGTACATATTGTTTCTCCTAATTCATAACGGTTTTATGTCAGTTTTGAAAATGGCTAAAAACATATTTTTGCCGTAATTTCTATAAATTTGATCGGAATGCGGCAAATAATATACCTTCAAAAGCTAAGGAAAATGCGAAACTTTTTCATGTTGATGGTTTTCTGTGATTCCTAGCCGTTTTCAAGTAATTTGGAAAATGGCGAGGGCATTCGTTCTGCCTTTATTGCGAAACAGATCATTCGAAAATGCACCACGTGAAGTACCTGAACTTCTCGGCATGTCAACTTGAACTTCACTCTGTTTTTCATGTACTTTTTTTGCTCATAGGTCTTCATCCACTGCTCGTAGCTCTCCATCCACTCAATGAAATTGAGCAAGTGATATACCGATTGAAAGCTGCTGTAAACACGCAACTTTCCCATGTTGATCATTTTTTCATACTCGCCACGATTTTAAAAGTTTTTCATCTAATATTCATTCAGTGTAGTAGGTGAACTTCCTGCTGTTTTCACGTTGAACTTCTGTGACGTATTTTTCATTTGTAATTTTCTCATCCATTCGTCAAGTGTTACACAAATGGTATTTCTTTTGTATAAACCTCTCTCACAATATTTTTTTAACTTTCTCTGACGGAGGACTTGAACTTATATCAACAAACTATTAGTCTTCGCTTTTTTATTCTTTTTAATACAAAATGCACACCGTGTAGTACGTGAACTTCTGGCAGTTATCAATCTGAACTTCTCTCGGTTACGTGAAAATATCTGAGTTTTTTATGAATTTTTAATCTGATTTTCTTAATCCTTTTTTATGAAATTTTGAAGCGCTCTATTTATTAAAAGTTGAACTTGTTATTTAATTTTGAACCTCTTATTTCCATACTTTAACAACGAGGAAAATTCGAGTTTTCTATATCATCGAATTTCTCCATCTTTTTAATATGGACTTCCTGGTTTTATTTCTTAATCTTTTTTATGAAATTTTGAAGCTCTCTATTTTAAAATTTTGAACTTCTTGTTATTTAATTTTTGAACTTCTTGTTTCCATTTTTAATAACGAGGAAAATCTCAGTTTTCTATAATCATCGAACTTCTCCATATTTTTAATTTGGACTTCCTCGTTTTATTTTTTTTAGTAATGGAAAAAAATCCTACTTTCTGATAGACATCGAGCCCCTCCGTTTTTAAAGTTGAACTTCTATGTTTATTTTAACAGAGAGAATATTTTTTATAAAATTATTTGCTTTTTTAATGACCTTCTTTGGGTTGGTAACAAGCATTGAACTTCTTCGTCTTTTTAATTTGAACTTCTTATTTTATATTTTGTTTTTTTAAGTTGATCATCTTGGTTTTGTACTGAAAATTGAACTTCCTGGTTATTTAAATTCGAACCTCTAGGTTTTTATATAACCCCTTTATTATTAAAAAGTGGAACTTCTTTGTATTTTTAATTTGACTTTTCTTGGTTATGTAATAAACATTGAACCTCTATGTTTTTGAAATTTGAACCTCTAATTTCTTTTGGAAACATGGAAAATGCTTTCTTTAAATAATTTTTTGAACTACTATGTGTTTTAATTTTTTGAACTTCTTGTTTAAAAAAAGAGATATAAATCCTTTTTTACAAACATTGAATTACTTTGTTTCTTTTAGTTTGAACTTTTAAGTTTTTATTTTGCTTTGTTCACACTACATCTATCCAAATTTCTTTAGGGAAATTCAAACATGGTCTGTTTTATTTGTTTTTATGAAACTCTTGTCAAATTTTTTACAAAGATATGCTTTTTCATAAGACCAAAGTTGCTTCATAAAACATAGTCAAATATTTTTACATCATAAAAATCTCTTCTTTTTTATAACATTATCATACCGTATAGTTTCTCTGTTCCATTATGTTAACACACACATTTCACCTTTTCCGTTTCATTTTAGTAACACATGATTTAATACATATTGAACTACTACTCCAGCAGCAAATACATGAATATGCCACACTTCGTTTTTGCCTGCAGTAGCGAAGCCTCCAGCAGCTGTCTATGTGTCTTGTGTTTTTTGTGGTGATAGCAGTAAAAATTTTCTTGTTCGACCTGCCACAAGTTTTTTGCTTGACCTGCCTGATGAGTATAATGTGGACGACCTAAGAAAATCATCTCTGTAATATTTTTCCCAATTGTTTTTTCCTCTGCACCAAAACAAAATATCGAACAAAGGGGAAATGGGGAAAATCATCATTGTGACATAAACCATCAGAAGAAGGCGGATCCATGGAGGCGGAGCAGCGGCGTCGGGGACATCTGGCGGGTCGCACGACGGGGTGTGCTGCTGGAGGAGGGAGGTGGAGGCGGCGGCGGGTGCTGGATGGGGCCGCGTCGTGGCTGCGCGCCTGGCCGAAGGAGGAAGTTGAGGGTGGCAGCCCGCTGGAAGGCCGGGAGGCGGCACGCCATGGGGTGGGCGGCGGGGCGGAGGCGCAGTGGGGCGGTTGCTGGCAGGGCCACAGCGGTCGGATCCGCAGGCAGCGGTGGAGCGGCAGCCGGATCCCTGGGCGGTGGCGGTGCGGCGGCCGGATCCCTGGGCGGGGGACGGCACGGCTGCCGGTTCTCGGGGCGGGGGCGGCGCGGCGGCCGGAGCTCCTGCCGGATGTGGAAGGTTACAGGGGAGTCAGGGGCGTGGTGGCGGCGGGGGGAGGCAGAGCACAGTGGCGGGTGGAGGCTAGGCATGGCGGTGGTGGGTGGGAGGCTGTCCGCGGCGGTAGGAGGAAGGCAGGGAGAGAAGGTCGGGAATTTTGTAACGGGCCGTTCGGGAGGTGCATAGTGGGAAAGTTGGGTTCCTATTATTTGGATCTCGGGAACACCTCGCGGCCCCTACACAGGGCGCTGTGATCAGAATAACTATTCTGATCCCAGGATCAGAATAGTGTTACTCTATATATATCCTACGCAGGTGAGTTAGGATGCACTTGATCCCAGGAAGGTATATATCCTTCAAACCAGAGGAGTGCTTCAAACTAACAACAGTACATAATATCCAACAAAAGAGGGTCGTGCTACAGCAGCAGAATACATGGCTCAGTCTAGATATCAGCACGAATCAAGTTGTGCATATTTGCTGTTGGCATGAACCACATCGCCACATGTCAGGTTTGCAAAAGCCATCCATCGCATGGAAGCTTGATGCCTTTCACACACTAAAGATTATCTGGCAACAAGCTGTGTCGACGAATCTTTGGATATGGTGATTCATGAAACCCATGGTATGATGTGTAAACACAGCCCCCCTCGCGAATGGAAGTTGCATAGCACAGTAATCATCACTGGTGATATGATCGATGATTGGTTGGGTGATCGGATAATTGAGCCCAAGGAATAAGGAGTGGTTGCCAAGGTTGTAAACCCGCCTCCAGTTGAATATGCCTAGCCCAACGGAGCTGGGATCTTTCTCAAACACGAAGCAGCCATAGCCATCAATGTCACGAACGCCCCACGCATTGTACTGCATGTGGTTTGATGTAATGGTTTGGTCAATTTGGTACGTGCGAATGAGTATCAAATGACCGCCGTGAGCTGAATGAGCGATAAACCACCACCCATCGGCTGGTATGATTCCAGGTCCTGGAATCATGAAGGCCAGCGCATTTGCGTCTGCTGCAACAATTCAAATTGGACACCAAAACGACAAAAATAAACAATCATGTTCAGAGTATGTGTGGAATTAAGATTATTATAATAGTGACACATATCATAGACAGAGAATTGCAATGCTGTGGTCATAATCATACCCCAAGTTAAAAAAATAAGCCAATGGCTTTCATATTCTAGCAATATGTCATGGTTCAAACATCATGTAACAATGAGAGGAAAACAGCTATGACAGCGCCTACTCATATTCTACCATAGCACTTACTACTACTGTTCCAATATCAACTCTAAGCAATAACATGCGTTGTTATAAAAAATCTTGTAAATGAAAGCAACATATAGCAATCATGATGTTATGCTCATAATATGTATTCTAACAATCATTAGATGCCAATTGTTCTCATATCAACTCTAACAATAACATGTGTGGTCATAAAAATCTAGGAAATGAGAGGAACATATAATAATGATGTGGTTATAGACATGCTATGCATTCTAAATTTGAAACAAATGAACAGGCAGTCGTATTAATAAGGTAAAGATGAGATGAGATAGAACAATTACACGACGATAGATTCCACCAGTATAGGCAGCCAATCTGTGCGTCGACCGCGTAAACGATGCCATCGTGCACTATAGCATTAGACAGAAATGTTGCCTCAACAAGATTGATGAAGAAGAGTGGAAGACGGGGAAGAAAGTGCATTCAATCACAATTCTACTAGTACTACTACCAGGATATACCGTCCTTCGGAGTGTAAATAGTTACACCGATGACATGTGGGTCTACCACAACAGGGCCCATATGTCAGTTAATGGAGGACAGAGGTGCGTAGGCGTATTTGCGGAAGCGTGCTCTACTGGCAAACATGATGGCAGTACTAGGTAAGGCTGATTTAGTAACACCAACATGCTGGTTCAGCTTATTAATTACGTGTCCCATCTGCTGCAGCGTGTATTGTCACTTCACTGCGAAGACTAGTTGAATAATTCTCTCTGACCGAGATGGGGAATAATGGATCGTGAGGACTTCCTTTCTACAGTATCCCTATGCCTCTACGCTCACTTCACTCATTTTGCTCCGTACCTAGTCACTTGTTGAAATCTGTAGAAAGACAAATACTCCATATTTGGGAACAGAGGGAGGCTTTTACTCCATACTATTTGGGAACAGAGGGAGTATCACCATATGGAGGGAACAGAGGAAGCTTGAAATATGAACATGTCAATGGGAGGGAGTAAGCCCCATGCATGCATGCATGCATGCAACATGCAACACTCACATGTACACATGGACGCACACAACACTCACGCACCCATGCGGCACACAACACATGACGCAACACACACGCTCACGCTCAAGTGCTCAACCAACTCCCTACGTCCGTGAAAGACTGTACATTTAGAGATTTACACATTGACCAGGGCATAATTAACGCCCAAAAGTAGCAGACTTATGTGTGCATGCGACCATTGAGATAAGAAGATTAAATGAAGGCCGTTGCATGCTGTAATTAAGGATAGACATGTAGCCTATACCTACAGCACAAGTTGGTGCATTAGTCAATCAATATCGATTTAGATTAAAGGCTAAATGCATTGGAAGTGTAGATGTACATCATGTACTACACTCTTTGTTTTATAGCCGATGTACACTCTTTGTTGGAAGACCGAGGGAGGACACGTGCATGCACTCACATACACAGCCAGGGCGGTTCTCGCGCAAGGGTTGGACTCATGTCGCGCCTGCGTAAAGTTTTTTTAACTGATTTCTTTGCTCTGCCAACTGACATGTGGGACCCAGAAACCAGGTGATAATTTAACCAGTCAACAAAGTGCCACGTTGACTATGTGGCCGGTCAGTAGGGTGCAATACGATGCTCTACGATGAGCTAGTGATCGTATAATCGCCGCAAAACTATATATAGTGACTGTAAAGAGCGTATTGTTACATACGTTGACCGCTAGTGTATTTTTCTCGTTTCAAATTAAGCCATATTAATCGGAAAGGATGCTGTATGGACTACTACTAGTACTAGTACTGCTTTGATGTGTCCCGTCAACTCGCCGAACAAGGAGAATCTTGCTTACTACGCCTCTCCCTCGCCCACACGCGCGGTGGTTCATAGGACAAGGAGAGGGTTTTGACTACAACGCCCTCTCCCTCTCCCTCTCCCTCGCCATCGCCCTCGCCCTCGCGGTGGACATGCAGCAGTTCAATCGGTGTCACATTGCCAGAAGCATATTGTACTGTAGTATCATCATTGTCGGACCTTCCGAAGAGGCGAAGAGCCAAGTGCAAGGTTCACATGAGTACGAACTGTTGAACCTCCCGAAGAGGCAAAGAGCCAAGCGCAAGGTTTTATAGGAGTTGTCGTCCTAGTAGGAGTGTACTACAACTATAGCGAACGATGCTACTGTATGATGCCGCCATGTCACGTATATCCAAAGCTGTGCCACCTTTTTTTCTCAAAGAGCGTGTTGGAGCCCGTGCAACAACCACACAAGTTGCATGTACACATAACACTTTTACTAGTAATAAATTCTAAAGGACAAATGCCAGTATGCCACACAAGTTCATCTCCAATTCATGTGATAAATTTGTGCACGACTAGTCTACATATATTCACAGCGCTACCGTTCACAATTACCGTACTCCACTTACACGTTATAGATGGGCTACATGTCCTCCTCCAGGTTCCAGTCCCAGGTGTTCTTCATGGATGGCACGATCCATAGTGGTGGGCAACGGGAATCATTGTTGCAGCTTTCTAGTCCGGTTCCACACGATGGAGACTCATCCAAGCTGAAGCGGCATAAATCAGGGATAGTGTGTCCTAGCATGTCGTTCATCCGGCGGTGCACACTGAAGACACAACCATGCTTCATGAACGGCAGGCCTTCCGTGTCGTGCACGGAAGGTGGCATCCGCTTCACAATGGGGTAGCTGTCCCCGATGAGAAGTGAGTACTCTCCAAGAGTGTTCCTCGGCACCCACGTAGCATCACGGGGGTCGAACTTGGCGCCGTTCATCTGGTACACGCGGCATCCCAGATCTGGACACATGGTGACGTACATAGTCAAGGTCCATGCATAATAATGTTGTGCTCAAATATGGCAGTCAGTAATACTGTGCAGCAAATAGTACTACTCCGGTATAGAGGAAGTAAAATAACCGGCTTATTATATATATCCACTCTTGGCTACATGGATGAGATAGTAAGACATGGAAAAACAAAAATGGTGGCAACTAGTGGGTTCAAGTCTTCAAGGGCCTAGCTAGCTATAGGCGTCCTCCAAGGTAAAAAGTACTCCTACTAGTACTACAAAGTATACTACTAGTACAACAATGAAAGAGAAGGCGAGAGGGTTAAAAAATGGAATACCTAGGTAGATGGTGACGGTCCGATCGTGGTAGATTGTGTGACCATGTTGCACATCAGTGGTACCATGGGTAACGACTGCTAAGATAGTTGATCCCAATATGCCAAAGTCAGCTACAAGGTTCTAGGTTAGACCGAATCGCGGATGCAAATGCACATCCAGGATCGGCGATCTTATTTTGATCGGGGGATGACTGGTCCCTGCAAAATAATGGAGTACCGTTAGGGATGCAAATGATGGTTTGTGCATTCCATTTGTAATCTCCCGTACCGTAGGATGGAAACCAGATGAAACAAGTCCCCTGGCTTGTCACCGCGAAGATAGGGCCTAGATGGCGCACGGCGTCTTTGAACGTGTAGGGGTACAAATCTGCCGCCGCCAACATGCGCCAACCTCTGCCGTTACTGCCTCTTGCATTGATGGCAATCCTTATGTCGAACACCGCGATGAGATAGTAATTGTCATAGCCGCGTCGCTTTGTCGGTGGGTCCATAATTGCTATCTTCTTCATTCTCATGTAGGCATCATCATACGTATTCAAGCCCAGCCAGTCCGGAAGGCCGATCCCAATGGTGGAGAAGGGGTCTACCGGAATGGCCGCACTGCTGTGGATGTTGTGCAAAATGATGGTGGTATCCGGCTGGAGGTATGCAAGCCAATTTTCATTGGAACCGACCTAGACCTATATATAAGACGGTGGGCAGCGGAGAAATTACGGGATGGAAATGGAATAACTAAGTACTACATGATCAACTCCATTACTGACCTGCTCATCGGACAAAATCCGACTACCTCTCAACGTCGGCAACTCTAGCGGAGTCAACGTGCAACCATGGCCAGGGAGCGGTGACTGCTCGAAGGATTGTCCCATAGAAGAACCTTCTCCTCGAGGACGCATGGAAGACCAACAAGCATGGCCTTTTCCCAAGCCTGTTTAAGCAGCGTCTTGAAAAAGTTGGTGCAGGAAGCACCGAGTCTTGTGGCGGTGAGGACGTCGGAGCGGCGTGCGATTTCTCCTAGAGGATCGTCGTCCAAGGTCTCCCAGCCCCGACGAGGAGGACAACCGCCTGGCGAATCCATGGGAGCATCGACGAACTGCCTTCTCTTCGGGGGGTGGGGAACTGGCGAGGAGGAGATAAGAGCGTAGTAACCGCAGGGCCTCGTCCCTTCCAACTGTAGATCGTTCCTCAGTGAAGGGGTGAGGCTATTATTTAATACTAGTACTAGCATTATGGAACGTTATGGGATTGCAATATACTATAAATAATAGCACTAGTAAGAAATTTTTGGCACTAGGTAGTAGTTTTTGGCGTGGATTAAGAAATTTTGGGTATGTTTTTGCCATTTTTTGTACACGCCAACTAGTGTCAAAAAACGTCTTACATTATGCGACGGAGGAGTACGTACTCGTACTGTAGCAGTACTAGTACTACTTTTCTCAACTAGTAGTGCGGTGTACTGTACTTCTAGTCTAGTCTAGTATAGTGCACCAGTTTTGAACTCTTGAATCTCAGGGCCAAGGAGCTATAGTTGGAAGTGGAGGGTACTACTGTTCTCTAGAACCATCACTGTACTATCAATGCAGGGGAAGTACACCTACGTAGTGGCCTAGTGGGTACTTTCGGTGCTCTATTCAGCCGCTCCTCTCACGTAGCTGGCCTACTCAGCCGCTCCTCTCACGCACACACTAGCAGCCTGTTTATCAGCAACGGTTACTGCGGGGGCAAAACATTTGAGTTATTTGATACAGTGAGACTAGGCTTTTCGCTTCCATTTATGAAGGTGTAATGGATCTCGTCAAACTTTGTTAGTAGTTCCTTCTTTATGAATGAGATGAAGCAAAGCTTTTGCCTCTGTTTAAAAAGACACGTCAAGAGGAATTTCTTTTATAGTAGAGCCGATAATGGAGTGAAGTCCATGCGTGCAATGCCACAAGCTACATAGTAGTAGAGCACTTTACGTATAGAGCCATATTGTACAGTTCCCAATGCCCCGCCAGGCTTTTCCGGCTCCTCGGGCTTAATTGGGAGGCGCTAGTTTAAATATGCTACTAGCTGATGAGGAAGCTGCAAGCAAGGTGTGGCTAGGGCAAGCACGCGAGCCACGGGATGCTGGGAAGGATAACCTGTTCACGTGGCTAGGCTGTCCAGTGCACCCAGATTGTGGGGCCGCATGTCCGTTTGACTTCAAAACTCAAACTACCTGTGTAAAATATTTGCTCGCAGCGAAGTGTAGTAGTACTATTTTTTTAAAGGCTGTCGTGCATTCGGCCGGGATCGAACCCACAAAACAAGGTATACACTCCCGCGACCACTAGTAGTACTCGTTGGAGTACAACGCAACCTAGAATCGCCTTTTGTCGCTAGTAGTACGTACATTGTTCCTTACAAGAAACCCCTAAGAGCATGGTTAATAGTATAGCCAGCTGCTGGCTATAAGCCAGTGCCATGTTATCTACAGCCCATCTTATAGCCAACATGTACACTAATAGATCAAAAGAGTGTACTACTTTTTTTTTATTATGTGGCCCACTTCTCATTCTCACAAAGTGCCTAGGAGCACGTGCTAGAGCTGGCTCTTCACGAAGAGCCCACTTACCTTCTCTCTCCTCTTCTCTTTCCTCCAACTAAGCAGAAACATACTAGTTTATTTCTTATAGCTCGCTGACTCGGCTCTATTGTACTTTCTCTAATAATGCAAGAAACCACTAAAATGCCAAGAAACTACTACCACTTGCATACATGGCAGACTTAAGATAAGACTACCTTATCAACCATTGTACTTGCTCTTACCAACAAAAATCCTCGAGTGACCTCCTACCTCCGGCCCGTCCACCTAGTCATCCTCTGCCATGGGACGCAGCTATCGCCGCCGGCAGAAGGCGAGGTCAAAACCGCCGGCGGTGCGGAGCCCATGTTGCAGCAGCCCGGATGCCAGCTCCGTCCGGCGCTCGCGGCCGCTAGCTAGCCAAGATAGCTCCGTCCAACTGCTTGTCTGCAAGGTTTGCTAGCTAGATTGGCATGGCAGCGCGGCAGCTTGCTCGCGCGCGCCGCGCTAAGGTCAGCCATCTGGCTCGAGCAAAGGCCAGCGCGGCGGCTTGCTCACTCGTGAGTCACGCTCGGGCCAGCCTGCCAACCCGTGTGGAGGCCAGCGCGGCGTCCGGCCCGTCCGGCGGAGCGGCGGCCAACTTGCTCATCACCGGCACCACCGACGAACACGCATCAGTACTGTTTGAAGTAATGTTCAGGAAAAATAATGATTCGAGGGGGAATAACAGGATAGAAGGTCAGATGTGGGTCCCTCGTGTCAATGATCAAACAAAATGTGTTGGTTTAAGTTGCCTCGTCAGCACGGACGTGTGGGCCAACCCTGTCATAAATGGGTTTAAACGAACCTAATCGGTAGGAGTACTAGGTAGTTTTTGGCGTGGTTAAGAAATTTTGGGTATGTTTTTGCTATTTTTTGTATAATAGATTCTTCCTAGGGCTGGTTGAAAGTGGTAGTTTTTTGTTAAATACTCTACATATCGTAAGTAGGAGTGAAAGTTAAGCTTTGGAAGCCAATAAGCAAGGCTAGTTACATAGTGCATATGTGTACATGATTGAAAGTAAATATCAACCATGAGTGACTAATATCTTGATGGAAAACTCGAAACTATAGAATACTAGGAAAAAATGCATGGTTGGAAATACTAGCAATGTTCATGTCCGTTGCAACGAATCATAATTAGAATTATACTTATTCACAAACTTGGTACAAAACACTCTAATTTTGATATACATATGTCACTAGAGATATATTATGTTTCAATTAGAATATATTCCTTGGGATGTTTTGGTGAGGTCAGGGAGGGATGTGGTTGGTTTTAAGATACTAATTATGGGTTTTTCTGCAAATTGGTAGACAAGTGGGATGTTGGTGAGAAAAGGCAAAAACTTACCTCACAATTGTTAGATGTAGATCTAATGGTCAGAAACGACGGATGGCAGACACACCAGCATCACCAACTTAGTCTTGTGTAGGAGTACTAGCAAGATCCGTGCATTGCACGGAACATCAAGATGCATTTTTTTATAAAACACTTGTTGTGATTGACCCTTGCGGGAGTAATACCATGTGTAAAAACTAATGATATGTCAAGAAATATGAGATAAGGTGAAGAGGAGTGGGGTGTGGTGGTGGTTGGTGGTCGGACTGAGCGGAGGCATGGGGATTGACGACGCTGGCAGCGGCCACCAGGCCAGTTTGTTCCAGAGGCTTCCTTTCTTAATTTCTCAACAATGAGGTTTGTTGGAGATAAGGATGAACAAGGGAAGGCCTTGTCTGCAAATGTGGAGAGGGGTGTGGGTATCTTTTAGTTTAATTTCCATCTATCAGATATAGATCGGATGATCTATATTGCAAGATGGCACACGTACCATCATCACCAACTCGGTTTTATATAAGAGAAGAAATATAAGTATGGAGATACAAACGTATTATGGATACTTGCTTCCGTAAACTAGCATCTACATTCTATTCAATGCCTCGGTGTGTGGGGCCTTAGCACAATGACTTCTCGACTGTGTAAAACAAAGATTTTCCCGTCGCCGACAAGGAGGGGGTGATGGCGGCGTGCTTTTTGGCTTACTCTAGTCCCAGTAGTCATACTAGGTGGTCTAAGCACATGTAGATTTATTCTTTTTCACGTCTTGTGTTCGCCGTACTGCCACGACTTTTGATGAATAGACGGTAAGTTATTCACAGGGAAACCCTTGTTGAGCGTGTTTGCGCGCGCGAGATAGAGACAATGTGCATGTGTGATATGTTCGAGACTGAGGCAATGATAACAGATTCTTTGTCTATGTGTGTGGAGGATAAAGAGAGACATGTACATGGGTATTTGTGTTGTGTAACATGGAGACACATATACATAATTAGAGAGTGAGTGTGTGAGATACACATGCGGACATGAGGAGAGATGAGGATCCAGATAAATGGGTGTTTGTGCGTGTCTGTGTGTGTTTGTGCATGTGTTTGTGTGTGAGAGGGAGAGTGTATGTGGAGTAGAGAGACCACTTATGATGTAAACCTAGTATAAGGGAAGGGGGAATGGTGTGACATGTGTAGTAGCGAGATAGCACGGGTGCGGGCGGGGGGAGCAGACTAGTTGGAAGAGACATTGAGTGTGTGTGTGGGAGAGGGGTGTGAGAGTGTAACGCCCTCGATGCGGCTATATCTCCCACGCGTCGAAGCACGACTTAGAGGCATAACCGCATTGAAAGAAATGTCGCAAGTGAGGTAATCTTCACACAACCCATGTAATACATAAGGGAAAGAGATACATAGTTGCCTTACAATCGCCACGTCACGCAATTACATGAATAAAGCATTACATCATCCAGATACAATCAAGGTCCGACCACGGAACCAAAATAAAAGAAGACTACCCCAAATGCTACACAGATCCCCGATCGACCCCAACTGGGCTCCACTACTGATCAACTAGAAAAACAGAACAACATAAAGGACAAGATCTTCATCAAGCTCCTCCTGAGCTTGGTTACGTCACCTGCGCGGACTCATCGGCACCTGCAAGCTGGTTTTGGAAGTATCTGTGAGTCACGGGGACTCAGCAATCTCACATCCTCGCGATCAAGACTATTTAAGCTTATGGGTAAGGTAAAGGTATGAGGTGGAGCTGCAGCAAGCGACTAGCATATATGGTGGCTAACATACGCAAATGAGAGCGAGAAGAGAAGGCAAAGCAACGATCGAGAAACTATGATCAAGAAGTGATCCTAGAACAACCTACGTCAAGCATAACTCCAACACCGTGTTCACTTCCCGGACTCCGCCGGAAAGAGACCATCACGGTTACACACGCGGTTGATGCATTTTAATTAAGGTCAACTTCAGGTTTTCTACAACCGGACGTTAACAAATTCCCATCTGCCCATAACCACGGGCATGACTTTCGGAAGTTCAATCCCTGCAGGGGTGTCCCAGCTTAGCCCATCACAAGCTCTCACGGTCAACGAAGGATAAACCTTCTCCCGAGACATTCCGATCAGACTCGGCATCCCGGTTCTACAAGAAAACTTCGACAAGGTAAAACAAATCCAGCAACACCGCCCGAATGTGCCGACAAATCCTGATAGGAGCTGCACATATCTCGTTCTCAGGGCACACTCAGATGAGCAATCCGTACAACTAAAACCAAACCTCGAGTTTCCCTGAGGTGGCACTGCACAGGGCTCTAGTTTGGACCAACACTCAGAGGAGCACTGGCGCAGGGGGGGTTTAAATAAAGATGACCCTTGAGTCCGCGGAACCCAAGGGAAAAAGAGGCTAGGTGGCGAATGGTAAAACCAAGGTTGGGCATTGCTGGAAGAGTTTTATTCAAGGCGATTTGTCAAGGGGTTCCCATTATTACCCAACCGCGTAAGGAACACAAAATCCGAGAACATAACACCGATATGACGGAAACTAGGGCGGCAAGAGTGGAACAAAACACCAGGCAAAAGGCCGAGCCTTCCACCCTTTACCAAGTATATAGATGCATTAATTAAATAAGAGATATTGTGATATCCCAACAAGTAAACATGTTCCAACAAGGAACAACATCTCCATGTTCCAACAAGGAACAACATCTCCATGTTCCAACAAGGAACAAACTTCATCTTCACCTGCAACTAACAACACTATAAGAGGGGCTGAGCAAAGCGGTAACATAGCCAAACAACAGTTTGCTAGGACAAGGTAGGTTAGAGGCTTGGTTCAAACAATATGGGAGGCATGATAAGCAAGTGGTAGGTATCGCGGCATAGGCATAGCAAAAGAGCGAGCAACTAGCAAGCAAAGATAGAAGTGATTTCAAGGGTATGGTCATCTTGCCTGAGATCCCGCAAGGAAGAAGAACGAGTCCATGAAGAAGACAAATGGACATAGTTGAACGGGTCCTCACAAACGCAACGTTATCGGAACCCACCCGAAGAAGCAACACCGGAAAGAAGCACACAACAAAGTAAACAACCATCACATAACATGGCATGATGCGCAAACAAGTATGATGCATGTCCGGTTTAAATATGCATGGCATGGCAAAGAGCACAAACAAACCTACAAGTTAAGTGGAGCTCAATATGCATCGGGATGCATATTGACAAAACACCACAACAATTATTTGGTTCACTCCCGGTTAGGTACTCAACAATATTAAATGTTGTTTAAACATGGCAAGAGGTGGAGCATAAGTAAACTAAACATTTTAAATGGGGCCGGATATAACAAACAACAAATCCGGTAAATCACCATATGCATTAGCAATTTAAAACAAACAACAATTTTAACCAAACTTGAAGTTGTTATCATGATGCGGATGACATGCAAGTTTTATGCATTTTTTATTAAAAGTTGACAAGAGCATTATGAAGCATTTGTCACCGTGGTGGAAAGAAAAGGGGTGCCACGGCAACGTTAACGAAAACGGTGCCACTGCAACGTTCCGGTTCCGGTAACTCGATTGAGATACCGATGCAAAGGAGAAGTGTGCGGATGCGTACAAAAGATGGTGGGGCACTCCCGGATACCGGGTGTCCCATGAGTCAACGATGGTGACAAGGCAAAAGAGGGGCAACGTGCACCGACAATTCGAGCATGGAGCAAGCACGAGCATCTCATACATCACACATGCATTCGTTCACGGGCGGTCGTCTCGGGGTTATACCTTCGAAGCGTGCGTTATCGGAGCGTTTCGGGTACGTCGAGGGAAGTAGTTGTTCTGGCGACGGTAGTGAAAGTAGAGGTTCTCGCGGTTCGTAGAGGAAGTAGTTGTACTTGAAAACTTGTCAGATCCACGTCGACGGTAGTTGTTCACAGTCATAGTCGCACAAGTTTCCGTAGATGTTCGGGGTCACGGCGTGGTACTCGGCATTTCGGTGCGGTGTAGGGGTACATGTCGATGGTCGGCGTGGTACTTGTGTTTCGCACTTGCTGATCTCGTCAACTCGAAGGGGTACTTGGTACAATCCGCATAGTCATGCACTCGTCGTCGAGGGACTTGACGGATCCGAGGCTTCCGGAGGCGACGGTAGTGGGACTTGGTGAATCCGAGTTCTTCGGAGGTCGTCATGGTACTTGTTCACGTTGTAGTCATACACGGCGCGCTGTGGACGTAGTGGTACTCGCGGTCTTCGGTACAAACAACAACAAACATCACATGTGCATGCAGGCATAGTCAATGAATCGGGACAGAGGAGCTTGACTGAAGCAAGCAGCAACATGGGGCTGGCAGAGGCGAAACGGGTCTTGGCGCTGGCTCGCGGCTTCGCGTAGGTGAAGGAAGGGCGTGGTCAATGTGCGGTCGTCGCTTGATGCGGCTTGACTGCTAGTCATCTCCTCCACCAGGAGACAGAACGGAGGAGCGGTGGCAGGGAAAAACGGAGCCCGATGAGGGAATTGGGGATGGGCTCCAGTGACGCAGATGAGACGAAGGATGTCTTCTGGCAGAAGAGCTCTAGGCAGTGCTCGCCTCGAAGCTTGTCGGCGACGAGACGATGGTGTCGTGCTGGTGACCTGCAGGTGGTGGAGAGGCGGGGATGAGGTGGCACGCCATGGGGGACGGGCGCGCGATAGACGAGGTCGGGCGGCGGCTCCTGCCACGTCGCGAAGGCGGAGAGGCGTGGGGCGGCGGCAGGCTGCGACGGCTTGACGCGGCTCCGGCGATTCGCCCATGAATCGGGACGAGGAGGCCACGGCCTCGGGCGCAGATGCAGGAGAGCACCGACGCAGGACTGAGCGGGGAATGCCGGAGATGGGGGAAGGAGAGGCCGGCGACGCTTGGCGGCGGGGTTGGCACGATCGGAGGGGTCTCCGGTGCTGGGAGCAGCGACAGGGCGCGAAGGACGAGGGGGGATCGTAGGGCACGAGTGCTCCGCTCCTGGTGGCACTGGAGGGAGGAACGAAGGAGGAGGAGGGGTTCGAGAGAGATGTGCGCGACAGGGATCGGGCTAGGTAGCACTAGGGTTTTGAGTGGGCCTTAGGAGAGGGATTAGGAGGGGGGTTCGGCTAGGCCTGCAGATGGCCCGGCCAGGTGGGCTATTGCACTACCTTCCCCCTCATCTTTCTTTTAAAAGAAAAGAATTAGAGAGAAGAAAAGAAAAGGAGGGTTAGGGAAGGGATTTGTGCAAGGGGGCTATTTTCCTAGACTCACAAAAAATGTGAGGAATTTAAATAAAATGGCAAGGGGATTTTTTGGAGAAAATAGATTCGCACATGTTGAATATAATTCGATATGTTTTGAATTTTGAAGCCCATTCAAAAAGACTCAAAATGGGCTGAGATTTAAGAGGAGCCTCGATAAAAGAGATGAGAAAATTATTGGCAAGGTTTGAAGGTCAAAATCAAAGAGGAATAGACATGGGGAATATTTTGCACGTGTGTTATGGTTAATTCCAAAAGAATGGAATATTTATAATATCTCCCTAATATCGGGAGGATATGTTATAAAGAGAAGTCACCCTTCCCTCGGTTTAAATGGACCGAAGATCCATGCAATTTATTTAAGTGAGTTGCAAAAAGACGTATGACATGATGACATGATGCAATGCACATGATGCAACGAACCAAAACGAATCACCCGACAACACCCGGAAATATGTAAGGCATCTGAAGCTCCGGTCTTGGGTGTTACAGAGAGCGAGAGAAAGAGAGAGCTAGCGACGGAGAGAGAGAGAGAGGAAGAGAGGGGGCGAGAGGGGTCATTTGTGTCCATAAATGGCGTATAGATAGGGAGACAATGTTGATGTTGTCCGAAATTGGCCTATGAACGGAGACGCAAGGGAAGCGAGTCATCGTGTGTGTGATAGGGACTTCATGAGAGATCTAGAATAGATGGTGTAGAGAACAATGTGCGAAATCGAGAATGATTATACATTAGGGAGCTATGCAAAGAGTCACGGCATATATGTATACAGGGAAGGAGCTAGGGTGGGTCCGCATGTGGGAGAGATAGAAAGAGGAGAGTGGTGCACAAGGATACAAAGTGTGCCTTTTTGCAGTGGGGGTGGTGTGTGAGGTGAGTGCGCGAGAACCACATAACTAGGGAGATAGACGTTTGGGGGCGACGTTTTGTGGGTATGGGAAATATACACTCTACATAGTGCGTGTTCTTGGGTAAGAGAGATAGCGGGAGACCAAGAGAGTGAGGGAAGAGATGTGTGCATGCCCAAGAGACAAAGTGATAGAAACCTATGTTGGGGTCCAGACTTTACAAGAGAGAGGGGTGTTAATGTGCTCGTGTGTTGGTGTTTGGGGGAGAGAATGACTTCTCTATGTGTGTGTGTGTGGTGGTGGTGGGGGGGTTAACTTTAGATAAAGAGTGAGGTGTCTATATTTGAGGGACTTTATCGTAATTGAGATATTGAGATAACGATACTTTTGAACATGCGTGATATACCTTGATGTACCAGAATTACAAACCTAAGATTGGAATTTTGGAATTCGACTCCATCATTAGCTTTTGTAATTCATTTAAACGGAGGTACATTTTTTAAGCCGGGATTTCGTGATTTCAAATTCATATATCAAACCTAGAGATATACACATACGGGCATGTTCAAACTTTATAATCATCCACTTTATTCATACACATACACTTTTTTGCTTTTGTCATCATATTTAGGATAAACACATTTGGAATTTCATTTCAATTGGACCCTATGATGGTATTTGCTTGTAGTAGCTCAATGATCCATATTTGAATTGAATGGACAATCTAAGTTTCGAGTTGGAGACACTGATTTTCAAAACTTGCACACTTTTTTGCGTGCAAAACAAACAAATTGTCGGCCATGATATCATAGTCGGCCGTACGAGAGCATAATACTTATAATTTTAGGCGCCAAAAGCTTTCAAACTTCCCGCTCACATCGAAATATCACGCGCCCGAAAGTTTAGCCCTGCGATATTCCTGTTTTACCCCTGCCACATGAACAGAAAAGGGCTGCTTTGGTAACTCCATTGTTTTCCCCTCTTTGCCCCCAACATTCTTCCCCAGATCCCCTCCCCTTCCCCTCCCCGACCCCAACCACGGCAAGCCGCCGAATCTAGTCCACCGCCGCAGCGGTGGACCTCACACCCCGCCGGATCTACCTTCCGCACCTTGGAACCCCCAACTGCCAACTCACCACTTCACCGGAGCCGCTTCAGCGATTGGCTTGTCCACCGCTCCAGATCTCCTTGACCGCCATCATGGTCCACCGCATTGGATCTGCTTAACCGGCGCCCTCGTCCACCACAGCGTAGGACCTTTAGTGACTCCCTCGTTCGCCCCTTCGCTGGCCCTTCATACAAGCCCTCGTCCGCCGCAACAGATCTGCCTCACCGAAAGCACTGTACAACGCGCCCGCCGAAGCCTTCGTCCACTGCACCGGACCCGCTCCATGGACGCCATATTCAACTCCACCGGCCCTACTTTACCGACGCTGTAGCCTCATTAGGTTATTTCAATTTGTACTCCTTCGGTTTTTCTCTTTATCGTGCAACTGTTCACTTACCACAGATGAGCTTTCTTGTATGTTGACAGGCGCCGCAACCGTAGCACCGGAGCCGCTTCAGTGACGGCGACAGCCAACCCAAACTCAACCGCAACACGAGCACCATCGACGATCCTTTGCTATCAAGTATGACAACGATACCCATACGCCGCCGAGAATCAGGTACTATTATCCAATGGCCGGCGGCTACGTTCACTTTCCTAGCATAAGCACTGCACCTTTGAATTTCTTCAGGGCATCATTCAGTTTTTCATGAGACGCGTTATTCTGCTTGCACCTGTAGGGCCATACTTCTGGCAGTGAACATGTTACATGTGCTAGATTACATACCAGTGCACATATAGTTAATATGCTTTAGTTTTGTTCTGATGCCACCTGTTGGTTCCATCAGACTGCTTAATGTTCCCTATGCTTAATTACACATCAGCAAACTAGCATGTGGTTCTGCTGCTTTTTGTTCGTTTTACCCTACATTTTCTGATGCTAGCTATTACATCACTGCTCCGAGCCTCTGTTCATTACTTGTTTGTGTGTTCTTGATCTTCCCAAGTTGCATGACTAATTTGATGCGTCTATTAATTATGGAGCTGCCAACCCCATCAAGAAAATATTTGTTCTTTTGGGGCTGGCACCTCAAACAAGCATAAAAATAGAGGGAAGCAGATATATTGTCGTGTATGCACACACCCTTCTTTCATTAGTCTAGATGAACCATTGATGATCAACTCAGACCAGTGCATGCGATTAAAATTAATTTTACCTAAATAGATGGTGCAGAATAAACTACAACAACTAGATTTGCAACCACGGGATGCTGACGATATCTTCAAAGAACATTGCAATAGCAGCTAGGCTTCACAGCAACATATGGTAAGCCAATGTGTTTTAGTACATGTGAAATGTAATGCGAGTGGGCTGCTTTCTTGGCTTGTGCCTCAATGTGTAATCCTACCGAATTACAAATATTTCAGTTGTCTGCTTTGTTGTATTGCTTGATTCGAATGCTTATTTGTTGTTACGCTATACCTGAGTTGGCCAATATGTCAGAAGTGCCTGCTGTACTAACGTAAAGAAATTCTTGCCTGTTTCATTTGAGTCCTTAACTTTTCCTCTCAACTTCATCACAAGACTGTCTTCGTAGTTTATATGAGGCCACACTGTTAAGTGCTTTCTCAGATTATTTCAACTGCTTAGATGCCTTGGCAACTTAAATATAGCGGTTGTACACTCCCTTTCAACTAGGGATGTCAACTGGGTCCCGTTTAACCCCGATTAAAGTCCACTAGTGGTCTGATAGTTCAAAAGAGTTTTTGTTTTTTGAGGAAAATGAACTAGGGAGGTAGCAAAAACTAACTAGATGGGACTGGCGGATGTCGTTTATTTGCCACTTACATCCCTAGTTTCATCTTACCATTTTAATTTCTTTTCGGCTGATGCTGCTCCGAACCATTTAAATATAGTTTGCCATGCTCGGCAATAATTCGTCCGTCGTTTACCATGTAAGCTTACTGCCTGGATCATACGATAACTATCTCTTACTGATGTCCAGAGGAAACCTTTCAGGATGCCGTTCACACTAGGACACAATGTACAACCCTAGAATCTATTTGTGGAAGCAGTGCGCCATCCATGTTACCAGATGGTAGCAGTTCAGAGGCAACGCCGCCGGAGAGCAGTCTGAGCACAGATATTATAGTGCTTGAGGCTCTACTAGAGGCAGAAAGAGATGGTGTGGCTGCCATGAATGAGGTAATCTTTATCTTGAGGCTGGAAATTACGGAATTAGCGGCACACATTATGCAAGCAACCCAAGAATTGGAGGAAGTAAGAATGTTGCATTTGAAGACGGAGGAGGTCCTGCTGTTTCTGCTATCTGAAGCCCAAGGTAATCCCGGTTCTTCTTTAGATACCAGTTGAAATTTTCATTAGATTATTGTACTTGCATGTTGTGTCATGTCTCTGAATGGATTATGTTGCAAGACCCCCTATGTTGTCCATGTGTTGTAATGATCCGAATTTTTTAGGCGAGGTAATCCTCAGTACTTGTATGATTGACATAAGGTGAACTGTTTTTCGTGTGAGCATATTGTATTGGATGAAATAACTGTTTGACTCAGAGTGTATCCAACCTACTAAATTCGAAGATCATGACATTTCTAAATCATAATCATATATAAAGGTGGAATAAATCTTTGTTTATGGTTTTGAAGAAATAAATAAAAAAACATATAATTATCTGTGGATATTCGAATACAAATTGGATTTGAATTTAGTTTGCCAGGTCCCAGGGCAAACGTGAATGCTAATTCTCCCAAGTTTTGAATGAAGCGGCTAAACACCCACTATAATTTGTGGGCTACCCGAAGCAAGTGTTTGCGAGATGGAAATTACTGTCTACCCCTGACACTTGACATCCTTATCGACCTAATTTACACTACTGTAGATAAGGGTAGACTAGTAAATTCAATCAGACGTGACACGGCGGCCTCTGAGCCCATTCAGACATGGTGGGCGACAAACGTGGGCGGCAAAACACATTTGATTCAAGCTCGTCCGAAAGACATGTGTCTCTTCCTCCATTTCCCCATTCATACACGGTGGGCGGCAAAACAAACTCTCCTCGTCCGAAATCGATGTAGGCTAATATTTTAAATAGGGGCAGATGTGTAACTTCGATCAGACGTGACACAACCGCCCTACCTGTCAGCCCCGTTCATACACCATGGGCGCCAACCGTGGGCGGAAAAACACCCTCTCCTTGCCCGAAATAGTTACCGACAAATATTTGGGAGATGCGAGATTACCGTCCTATCCCCAACCGACGTGATGTCCGAAATTTTAAATGGGGGATAAGTTTGTAACTTTCCCCCTTTCAGAGAAGCGCGTCCCAAAGTTTGAGATCCCCCTCCCCTCCATTGCCCCATTCATACACCGTCGACGGCACGACAACCTCCGCACTACGGCCAGCCTCCTCCGTCCGCCACCCCATCCTCCACCTTACCGGAGCCACTACCCCTACCCCGTCATCCACTGCAAGAGATGGACGTCTCTCATCCATGGTGCTGGACCAGGATCCTTTCATCGCCTCCTCTCGCTTCATCGGCGCTGTCGTCCACCTTGCCGTTGCCGCTCCTACGGCCGCCTCGTCCACGGCAACAGGATATATCCTCAACCCGGCCGTTTGCCATCTAAAGTCTTCTTCCCCGCTGTCGACAGCCATCACACCCACAGCATCCTCAATGTATCAGCATAGGCCTACACGACATCGCAAGAGAGGTGGTACTCTTCCATATGTGCTTAAGTTATTGATCTCACCCGGAAAATAGATCATAATTTGTTTCCTGTACTTTTCTTGTCCGTACCAAATCATAGTGGCTAGTTGAAAGCAAACATTGGTTGCGAAGTAGCTTTGTCCGGTTTGCACCTTCAGATCCACCATGGCACGGGCACTATACTCGTAAAGCTTATGGTTTCCCCCTTTATATTCACTACCATCATCGTAGGTGCTTCGTGTCGTGCTAGCACTGCTCCTCAAGACCTCAACCCAAAGCTTACATGTTGAAATACAAATCTGATATGATGCTCATATCACTAAAACAGAGAACATTTAATTGGTCACCTAATGTTCCTATATTCGTTTAGAAAAGCATGTGCGCCACCCACTGGTCCAGCTAGTTCCACTTTCCTGATTTTTCTCTTGATGCTTAGGGTTTTCCCCTTTTATCTACTCTACTATGATCTGCGTAGATGCTTTCTATCGTACTAGTATTACTCCACCCTTCAAGCTAAACAACACAACACTCAGAATTCGAAAGCTTAGTTGTTCAAATATGATTGTGATATGATACTGATATTAGTTAATCGACACATTTAATTAGTTAGCTAAAGGTCCCACTTGAGTTTCCAAATGCATGTTGCGACATATAGAGAGACAGCATAATTGCATTTCTTTGTCACTTGTTGACCGTACTTTCTTGTCCATACCAAATCTTAGTTGTTATTTCAAAGCAAACATTGGTTGCTACCTACCCTTTGCACGGTTTGCAGCTTCAGATCTGCCATCCCACTGCCACGGTCAACACTGTACTCATCATGCTTATGTTTTCCCCATTTTATGATGACCACAATTAACCTACGTGGTTCATGTCGTAATAGCACTGCTCCACCCATCGAGCTAAACAAGCTTATTTGTAAAAATTCATATATGATATTATTGCTGATATTAGTAAAACTAAGAGATGTTTAATTGGTTAGCTAAATGTTCCTACTTTAGTTTCGAAATGCATGTGAGCCACATATGGAGAGACCAGAAAGAATAGTATTTCTCTGTGCGCTCTGGTTCATCATGGGTGGCTAACCGACATTGTATTGAAAGACTTGTAATATCTTCAATTTGCTTGCTCTTCTGCTCTTCTTTAAGATGATACTCTTCTCTTGCGGTCGATTGGTCAGGTCGAGTTGTTCTCTCTTAGTATATTTTGAATCTGTCAGGTCAGGTTGACTTGTTCTTCTTTACTATATGTTGAAGCTATCATCTACGAAGTGTCATCACTTCTGGAGCTCTCATATTTTGAGTAGTAGGCCACATTATATTAATGCACACAACAAATTATAGCATGCATGGCATCTTTTAAAAGAATTGCAGAGATAGCACAAATGGGTTTACAGGGAGGCAGTATTGGATTAGAATCACTTCTGCATTACAAAGAAAATCTCACTTGTTTTTATGTTTTCATGCATGTCAGATATTGAACATTATCAAAATGAATATGAGAATGGGCGCACGAGAGGAATATTGCGGAATGATCCACTAGCTAACAAACTTGGCATGGTGGAGGATGGCCTATCTTATTCACCCATCAAGGTGCTTGCTCTAACTTTGCAAAGTTTTATTGGTCGCACATATTTTGCATCTGACCTCTTGCATTACTTCTACTTTGTTACACCATCTGCTTAGTTTAAGCATCATATATGAGTATATGTCATACATATCCATTTTCTGTACCTATTCCATGTGTCGTCACACTATGTTTTTCCAGTCAAATGTTGTTCTTTCGTAATAGATGTCCAAAAGGAAGAGGGTGAGAGCAGATCCTCAAGGAGTACAAACTAGGTATTTGGAAAAGGTAGTGATACCTGTTAAATCAGATAGATCAGCAACCACAGAAAACACAGGCCCAACTGTACCACACTTTACCCCTACTCCAGTGGCCAAACCCCTATTAGAACTGCTGGGAGCCCAGTGTCAGGTACTGTCTATGATATCGATTCAAAATTTGAACTCCTAAATTTCTGCTTGTGCCTTACCTTCTCTCTTGTATGAAAACTAATTTCAGATGAATCTCCTTGCTCAAAGGATCATACGATCTCAAAACAATAATGGGCTCTGCATTGCTCTTGTCAGTACCTCTCTCCCTTTTGCCTTGTAACGATGTACTTAATTAATTGCTATTTGATTATGTATCATCAGTCTGCACCTGAGCTTCATTATCCTCTGTTTCTTCCAATATTATTTGA
This sequence comes from Triticum urartu, assembly GCF_056163025.1. NCBI lineage: Eukaryota > Viridiplantae > Streptophyta > Magnoliopsida > Poales > Poaceae > Triticum > Triticum urartu. Next base: position 473,481,098 of record NC_141874.1, read on the forward strand.
TCTATATTTACTCTTTGCAAAATGTAGAATAATGGCAACGCTTATAAAGAAATTCCTTTGGGGAATTTATTGAATTATCCTTCCATCAACATGGAGAAGGACTTTGTCCAGCCCGTGTTAACATGTAATGTAAGTTCATCCTTCTCAAGCCTTCAAACTTTGTTCTAGTATAGATTTGGATAGGCATCATTTCCTCCACTGTTGTTTGCTTTGTTGTTTACATCTGATTGGATGTTTGCAACAACTACGAGTTTCAAATTGTAGTTGTAAAAACATGTTCCTTATGCAGAACAGATCCATTTATTTGCTTATATAATTGTGAAACCTGTTACGTGTCTCCTTGTTTCTCTTTCAGACTCGTATCTCTTACACCAGGCAGAACTTTAGGGAAGATAGTGAGCCAAACCATCTTGAGGACAGCGAGATGACCCCAAGGTCCTGTCTTGATGAAGACAGTGAGTTGAAGCTACTCACCAGCAGGTGTGAGACAACCTCTGTGCAGTCGCTGCCTCAACCAGTTCGACTTCTTCAGTCTCAACTTAAAGCGGAAAGGCTTGCTTCAGCTCAGCTCCGACTTGAAGGCAAAGATGCAATGAAGATGTCAGAGGACTGCCGTGCACACAATCATGCCTTAAATCTAGTGTTGATGCATCTATCGTTGACACAATTTTGGTCTACTCAGCTTCTTCAGCTGTTTGGGGGGCCCGACCTGGCTAGGCCTAGTGCCTTCTGAAGTGTTCTCAGTTTTGTATATTCTTTTGTCGGCGTGTTTATTTGCACCGGTGGCGAACTTTGATGCCCGGTGGATGTTATATGTGTGATAGCCATGATAGCCTAGCGTAAGTTGCTTGCTTATTTATTTCCTTGTTGTCTTGTTTATTTGTTTGCTTGTAGTCATTGCAGTTCTTTTTTTGTGGTTTGCTAGTGGCTGCAATAACCTATTTTTTAAAACTAGGCCACAATAACCATGGGCTAATATTTACTATAGTGACACTGGGCCTCCTACGGGCCATAGAAACAGTGGTCCTTCTACGGGCCGTAGAAACAGTGGGCCTTCTATGGGCCGTAGAAACAATGGACCTTCTACGGGCCATAGAAACAATGGGCCTTCTACGGGCTGTATCATCAATGGGCCTTATACGGGCAGTATGATCGATTGGCCAAACATGGGCCAATAACAGGCCGCATTATGGCCATAAACAGGCTAGAGTTGGAATCGTCCGTTCATGGGCCGACCATAACGGGCCATCGTTAATAGGCCGTATTTGATGACGCTATGAAAATGGCCCAACGTATTAACGGACCACAAACGGGACGACTGTAACCATGGGCTGAATTTGGCCCACAAGCAGAAAATGACAGTAATGGGCCGTAAGTAAACGAATGCTGGAAATGAGCCCAAGAATAAATGGGCTCTGAGAAGGCCGAAAGATAACATGGGCTGGAAACGGCCCAACGGAATAACGGGCCGTTAATGGGTATAAAGTGATACACTGTTCATTACGGGCCAGTTTCACCACGGGTCGTTAATGGGTGTAAAGTGATACACCGTTCATTACGGGCCAGTTTCATCACGGGCCGTTAATAGGCCAAGAGTTACATAGGGCCTCACATGGGCCGAAAGATGTCATGGGCCATACATGGGCCAGAAATGAAAACGGGCTGGAATCATATTGGGTGGCCCAGATGACACTACTGGGCCTAATTCGGATAGGGCGTAATGGGCCTTAGGTTAGCGGGTTGTAAATGGGCTATATGTGAACATGCCGTTAATAGGCTTTACATGGGCCGGCCCGCCACCTTTTGACCAAGTCAAACGGGCTGGCCTTTTCACAGGAATGGGCCTCTGTTGCGCCATGCCACGTGTCAATGTATCATAGGCGCCTTCTGTCCAATGAGTGGATGACATCTGTCCCAACGATGAGCCGACACGTGTTTCCTCCAGCCAATGATGATTTTACACGAGGAAAATCCCCATTGGTCGGGGCTGTTAATGGGTTATCGGATCCAAAACCCGACCCGATAGCTTAACGGCGTTCCGTTATGGTGGATGCCACATGTCAGTCACCCTTGACGAAAGCACTTCTGTGACGCGGGATTTATCTTCATGGAAGTGGACACTTCCGTGATGATAATTTTGGTAATGTCATGGAACACTTCTATGACAGCACAGGTATGACTATCTTGATTCTTTCATAAAATAGTCATGGATGTACATGCATGATAGAAAATGCAACCTACTTGGACAAACACGTATCATCACGGAAGTGTATTTTTTTGTAGTGCTCCGCTCGCCACGACGAGCTTCGACGGTTTGGCTGGCAGCGACAGAATAACCGGGGAAGTACTCTGCATAAGAAGAAAAAGAAATATGAAGCCACAAGACGGATCATATGACAAGTCGGCCGGTGAAAGAAAGAGAGGGGCAAATCACCATCGAGCAAGTCCTCTATCTCGCTGTAGCCCTCCGACAAGGCCTTCTCCTTGTCTGCCCACTTCGAGCACTCGGTCTCGAATTCGGCTTCAAGGGCCTCCTCCGCATCCTTGAGCTTCTGCAGCTCCGCCTGGTGCTTGTCCGCCTGGTCTGCCAGCTACTTGGCCAGGCGGTCTCGCTCTTGTTCCACCTTGAGGCGCTCCTCCTCCTTGGTGTGCAGCGCGGTTCGAGCTTCGCCCATTTGCTGCCGCAAGGTGGCATTGGCTCCTGCAGAGGATAAGAAGGAGAAGAGGTCAATAAATCAACAAGAAAAGGTGCCTGACGGAAGATCCGACCTGACTGCTCAGCAGTCGGCCCGAATCTTGGGGGCTACACCCCATGGGTGCGCTGGCGCGCACCTGCGGGAGTAAAAGAGTGGAGTGCTTACTTCGGCTGTCGGCCAGCTCAGCAGTCCGCCTGGCTGGCTCCTGGACTTGGGAGTTGTAGGCGGCCGCACGAATGTTGTGGTAATCCTGCAACAAAATCAACAGAAGAAAAGAAAGGGTCAGCACTCGGAACTTACTTTTAAGTTCCGAGCCGCCTGCTCAGCAGCCGGCCCGGAACTCGGGGGCTACACCCAGTGGGTGCGCTGGCGCGCCCCCATAGAAGATTGCAAAAATTAAAAGCAAAATACAAGGAACATACCCGGACAGCAGCTCGTGACGCCCGGAATGTCTTTGTATAATTCTGGAGGGCGTCGCCTTGGGCCTAGAGCAACGAATGGACTTCCTGAGTAAGTTTGTTCAGGACGCCCGTCCCGCCCCCAGACGTCCACTCCAGTGGGACGGTGCTAGTGGCCTCCGCTTCTGGGGCCGACGAGCTCGAAGCCCCGATCTCCTAAGGCTGCGACGCCGAGGTCGCCTTCACCGTGCGCCGACGCATTGGAGTGCGGATGACAGGAGTCGCCCCCACCACTAGCTCGCCGCCGACTCGAGGCATCGGCGGCGCGTTAGGCCGGCTACCCAGAGCCTCGGCAGCCAGCGTCTGCTGGATCACCTCCACCTCCAGGATGACAGCGTCACCTCCCTCCCTCTCCATGACCGCCTGGTCATTGTCGGCCGCTCCAGACGGCGCCAAGTCCTTTGGCGCCGGTTGTAACACCCTGGATGTAACTTTCCCAATTTGTACTCCAACTCTTACCGTTTCGGCGTTAAGTTATTTTATTTTCTCGGGTTCGGGTCTTTGTCTCCGTGTGTTTTTGTCATTGTCATGAATCTCATATCATGTCATTATGTGCATTGCATTTGCATACATGTTCGTCTCATGCATTCGAGCTTTTTCCCCGTTGTCCGTTTTGCATTCCGGCGCTTCGTTCTCCTCCGGTGGTCATTTCTACCTTTCTTTCGTGTGTGGGGATTAAACATTTTCGGATTGGACCGAGACTTTCCAAGCGGCCTTGGTTTACTACCGTAGACCGCCTGTCAAGTTTCGTACCATTTGGACTTCGTTTGATACTCCAATGGTTAACCGAGGGACCGAAAAGGCCTTGTGTGTGTTGCAGCCCAACACCCCTCCAATTTGGCCCAAAACCCACCTAAGCCTTCTCCATCATCTAGAGCATTCGATCACCACCGCTTGGCCGAAAACCGCACCTCATTTGGACTCTCCTAGCTCCCTCTATGCCTATTTATATCCTCTCCCCGAAAATCTCGGATCATTTTCCCCCTAACCCTAGTCTCCTTCCTCCTCGCGCCACCGGACAAGTCCGCCCGCGCCGGACGTGTCCGCCGGACGCGTCACCCCGGCCTATCAGACCGCTCCACGTCAGCCTCCGCCACCCCGGGGCCAATCTCCCGCCGCCACGTCGCCACCCGGAGCCGCTGCTCTCCGCATCGCCCGCGCGGGCCCGCCGAAACCCGTCCGCGGCCCTCCCGGCCCGGTGCGGAGCACCCCGCCGCCAGAGTCGCCCGCCTCCTCGCGCCGCCTCTCCTCGCGCCCGGCCGAACCGCGCCGCCCCGAGCCATCGCCGGCGGCCGCCACGCAGCTCGCCGGCCGAAGCAAAACTCCGCCGCGGCAAGACCTCGCCTCTGCCACCGCGCTACCTCGCCGGCCCGCGCCTCCTCCGAGCTCATTCGGCCTCTCCCCGCCCAGGCAAGCCCCTAGTCCGGCGACCTCTCTTCCCCGGTGAATAGGAACTCCGGCGAGGGCCCTGGCGAACTTCGGGTTGCGTGCCCGATCCAGATCCGGTGAACAGTAACCCTAGGTGTTTTTTTTCACTACGTCCTGAAATTCCATATCCAAGTGCCCATGTTCTTAGCCTCGTAACTTTGCACCCGTATCTCCGATTCATTCATATAGCATATCAAAATGTTCACCTCAGAGAGTGCATCATTTCATTCCATTGCATCATTTTCATTTGAGTTCATCGTGATGCCCGAAATGCTGCTGTAAGAGGGCTACTTGAGATAATTGTCAGATTTGCTGCTCCGTTTAGATTTTTGTCATTTTTGCCATGATTAATGTGTTCATGATATGCCATGATTCTCTACATATGTTTTGTTAAGGGTTTTGTCATATTTCCAGAGGTGCAACCCATGTATTTTTTTGAGGTGTGTGGTGCCTAGTGCAAGCTTGCAAAGTGGTGCACTTGGTAACTCTGTTTTCAGGGACTTAGCAATTCCACTAAGTCCTTGATCTGTTTATCTCATATGCCATATGTTCATGTTGTTTCCTAGTGATCCGTGCCTCTTTTGAGGATGGTCAGTAAGGATGTTTTGTTAACATTGTAGTGCTCTATCCATCCATGTCTTTGTTTGCAATTATGGAGCACCCTAGCTTGAGTCAATCGAGCTCTACTTTTGCTACTTTGTGAATCTAGGCAGATTGTCAACTTGTTTGCAATTTTTCCGATGATGTTGTAGTTGATCCGTGCATGCTATGCTATTGTTCTTGCCATGTCTAGCTTGAATTTTGTGTATTATTGATGGATGTATGCTTAGTTGGTCATGACTTGTACCGTAGTGAGTGCATCCAGCTCGTAAACATGCCTACTTGAGTTATGTTTTCAGCATGCTCCAGTTTTCACTAAGTCTGTGATCTGATTATGTTTTTGCTATGTTCACATGCTTGCAATTGTATTTTCTGATCCCTTTTGGCTCAAGGTCACTAAGGGACTTTTGTTAAGATCTTTGAGTAGCTCCATGCCATGCTTTACTTTGCCATGTTCAGGTCCTGTAGCATGTAGTTTTGTTGCTCCGAAGAGTGCTACCTGATCTGGAATTCCAGACAAGTGTTAATTTCACCAAGTCTGAGATCTGTTTGCCATATGCATTTTTGCCATGCTTGTTTGAACCTGTTAATGGATGAATTGGCCGTAGCTCAGTGCTAGACTTTTGTTAAGAATCTTGAATGCATCCCTGCCATGTATTTTGTTGTCATGTTTGGGTGCTGTAGCATGTTCATCTCATTGCATTTAGATGGCTACGTGCTGTAAATTGCAGACCGGTGTCATATTTGAATCGCTTACCATTTCCAAACTGTAACTCCGATTCCGATGATCTTTATATCGTTTTCAAGCGATTTCATCTCATCTTTCCAGTGGCACATTTGGATTCCCAAGTTGAGGCCAGGTTCATGCATTTCCTGTCATATCTTGCATATGCATCCCGCATTGCATCCCGCATAGCATACCATCATTGCATCATATTGCTTGATACTTGCACGTGGTTGATTGTATCCTTGTTGCTTGTTTGTCTTGTTTGGGTAGAGCCGGGAGACGAGTTCGCTAACGAGGAGCCCGTTGAGTTTGCTTTCGAGGATCCAGTCAACTCTGACAACTGTGCAGGCAAGATGATCATACCCTCGATATCACTACTATCTTTGCTATGCTAGTTTGCTCGCTCTTTTGCTATGCCATTGCTACGATGCCTACCACTTGTTTTCAAGCCTCCCAAATTTCCATGTCAAACTCTAACCCACCATGGCCTAGCAAACCGTTGATCGGCTATGTTACCGCTTTGCTCAGCCCCTCTTATAGCATTGCTAGTTGCAGGTGAAGATTGGAGCCCGTTCATTGTTGGAACATTTATTTACTTGTTGGGGATATCATTATATTGCTATGTTATCTTAATGCATCTATATACTTAGTAAAGGGTGGAAGGCTCGGCCTCTCGCCTAGTGTTTTGTTCCACTCTTGCCGCCCTAGTTTCCTTCATATCGGTGTTATGTTCCCGGATTTTGTGTTCCTTATGCGGTTGGGTTATAATGGGAACCCCTTGATAGTTCGCCTTGATCAAAGCTTTTCTAGCAATGCCCAACCTTGGTTTTACCATTTGCCACCTAGCCTCTTTTTCCCTTGGGTTTCCGGAGCCCGAGGGTCATCTTATTTTAACCCCCCCCTAGGCCAGTGCTCCTCTGAGTGTTGGTCCGAACTGAGCTGCCTGCGGGGCCACCTCAGGGAAACTTGAGGGTTGGTTTTACTTGTAGCTAGTCTCATCTGAGTGTGCCCTGAGAATGAGATATGTGCAGCTCCTATCGGGATTTGTCAGCACATTCGGGCGGTGTTGCTGGTCTTGTTTTAACCTGTCAAAGTGTCTTGAGTAACCGAGATACCGAGTCTGATCGGAACGTCTTGGGAGGAGGTCTATTCCTTCGTTGACCGTGAGAGCTTGTCATGGGCTAAGTTGGGACTCCCCTGCAGGGATTTGAACTTTCGAAAGCCGTGCCCGCGGTTATGGGAACATGGGAATTTGTTAATGTCCGGTTGTAGATAACTTGAACCTTAACTTAATTAAAATGAATCAACTGAGTGTGTTACCGTGATGGCCTCTTCTCGGCGGAGTCCGGGAAGTGGACATGGTGTTGGAGTTACGTTTGCGCAGGTTGTTCTCTAGTTTCTCGCTCACGCTTTGCCTCCTCTTCTCGCTCTCTTTTGCGAATAAGTTAGCCACCATACTTGCTAGTCGCTTGCTGCAGCTCCACTCATACTTACCTTGCCTTACCTATAAGCTTAAATAGTCTTGATCGCGAGGGTGCGAGATTGCTGAGTCCCTGTGGCTCACAAATTACTATTACACCAGATGCAGGGCCTGATGATTCCACTCCAGGAGACGCGCTTGAGCTCAAGTGGGAGTTCGACGAGGACTCTCAATGTTACTATGTTTCCTTTCCTGATGATCAGTAGTGGTGCCCAGTTGGGGGTGATCGGGACCGTGTCGCTTGTTGGGTTATCTTTTATTTTGGCGCCATAGTCGGGCCATGAGTGTTTGGATGATGTAATGTTATTTATGTACTTGATTGACGTGGCGAGTGTAAGCCAACTATGTTATCTCCCCTTTATTATTCATATTACATGGGATGTTGTGAAGATTTCCTAACTTGCGACATATGCCTTCAATGCGATTATGTCTCTAAGTCGTGCCTCGACACGTGGGAGCTATAGTCGCATCGAGGGTGTTACACCGGTGGCATGGAGCTCAGTGGGATGACCAGCTGTGGAGCCTGGCCACCCACGTCTCCCCCTGCTTGCGCCTTGGCAGCCGCCTCCGCCTAGGCCTTGGTCACCTCCTCCTCCCAGGCCTTGGCCACAGCGTCGGCCCGGGCCTTGGCCGCTGTGTCTACCTCCTCCTGTGCCGCCTTGGCGGCGTCCGCCTTCACTTTCTCCGGCCTCACCTTCTCCTTGCACGCCTCCCGCGCGTTCTTCTCCGCCGCCTCCCGAAGGTCGGCGAGCGGGTTGATGCGGCGGGTGCTAGAAGAGCCCTCCACCCCCCAACGATGGAGGTAGAAGCCGATCGCTCAAGAGAGAGCGGGGCTCTGTCCACACATGGCAAGGCAAACTCAGAAAAATTTGCAAGAAAGAACATAGAAAAAAAGGCAAAAGGGAAGATGATCTCTTATGCGAATACTGTCGGCGGCTACTTCGGGGCCCTCTGGTACCGAGCTGCCCTTGCGGCGGCCTCCTCCCGCCTGGTCGCTGCGGCCGAGCCCTTGGGCTTCTTCGATCGGCCACCTTGTAGCTGCGCACCGGCTTGACACTTCGGTGCACCACCTGGTGCGGGTGGCGCCGCTGAGGAGCTCGCCCCCGCCTTGGGGGCAACCGGCGGGCGGTGCGGCACGTGCTCCTCCTCGTCATCGTCCGGCCAGTCCTCAAGACTGCCGCCTCCTTCTCCGGAGCCACCTTCTCCATCGCCACCACCCGTGGCATCATCCTCCTCCATGGCAGCCGCCCCCAGATTGGGGTCGTCCACGTCACTCACCGCCTAGTCCGGCAGGTACTCCCAGCCCTGCACCAGGGCGTCGGCAGCTGGATGGGTCGTAAGAAGCTGCATCATAGTCGATTGGTCAGTTGGCGAAGAAGAGCCCGACGGACGAAGGAAAGAGCAAGAGTCGGAGAACTTACTGCAGGCGGCGGGTGTGCGCGGGTATACGACCGCTTGCCGAACCTCCACTCCGACTCCGAGAGTTTGAGGTTCGTGATCTCGTTCACCAGGCGGACCACCTCCGTGGCCGGCATCTCCTTGGTGCTCAGCTGGCACGGGTCTCGACGCCTGCTCATATGGCTAATCAGATGAGGCCGGCCTTGAAGAGGAAGAACTCGGCGCTCCATGAAGGTGGTCGGTAGATCGGAGGCCTTGAGGCCCTCTGATTCCGTCATCTCCTGGAGCCGGGTAACGGCGGTGGTGGAGGAGGCCGATAGGTCCTTCGGCTTGAAGGTCCAGTTGGTGCGCGGCTCGGCTGGCGGCTGGCCACATAGGCCGGTAGGTTGACAAAGTCCAGCGCCGAGTTGACGTTCTTCACGTAGAAGTACGACTTACGCCAGAGCTTGACGGACTGGGTCAAGGCAATGGGCGAGAAGCGGTTGCCGGCTCCTGGGCGCCAAACCGCGACAAAGGTACCGCACTGAGCTGGCTCGTCCTTGGCGGAGACACCAAGCTTGGTGTAGAAGAATTCTCCCGACAGCTCAAGAGTGGGGAGAACGCCGAGGTAGCCCTCGCACAGCGTGACGAAGGCCGACAGCAGCACCATCGTGTTCAGTGTGAGGTGGTGTGGCTGGAGGTTGTAGAACTGAAGGAAGGAACGAAGAAAGCCTCTCACCGGCAGGCCGAAGCCCCGGAGGAAATGCGAGCGGAAGATGACACGCTCACCTTCCTCCGGCGCCGGCGAGATCTCCTTCGCCGGCGGGACACGCGTCCTAATGTAGCTCTCGTCGGGCAACCGCCGCGTGTTGCAAAGGAAGGAGATGTGGTCTTCGACGATCTTGGAGCCATCCTAGTCGCCGGCTCGCTCTAGCGCCATGGAAGCTTGAGGCTAGCGGAGCAAAGGCGCGGCGGAGAGGCTAGAGTTGATGACGGCGGGCCGCGGCAGCACTTCGGCGTAGCACGAGAATGCGGCGGCGGGAGAGAGGGAGAAGAGGAAAAGTGAGCAAAGGGAGAGGAGGGCACGCGAGCCAGAGCCGCCCCCTCCTCCCCCTACTTATAGACCTGGGCTGCTAAGGCGAGGAGACGAGGCCTGGGGATCATTGGGTTAACTGTGACCACGACCCCATGACCCTACATTAACCATGCCGTAACGGCATGGAGTAATCGTGCCCCAGAATCCCAACCGTTTGCCTCGGCCACAGCGGATCTGCGTGTGTGCCGAGGCCCGGTAGTGGTGGGCCCCGGCCTGCTCCGATGTCCCATCGCGCGCGTGGGCTAGTAGGCTGCCCGGCCGGCTGGTGACACGTGGCGTACAGCAGTCTGGCGGCAAGATTGGTGCCAGGCCGGCGCACCACCTAGCTCCCGCCAAGACATTTCGAAAACCACCAGGCGGCCCGCCTGGCCACGTCTGGCTCCTAGCAGTCGGCATTCCGGAAGACGGATGAAGCAAGATCAATGAAGCACTCAGAGTAGGAAGCTGCTGAGGCTCCTCACCTCTTTCAGCCGCGGCGCCCCACCAGCTTCGAGGACTACTGTCGGAGTAATTAGCCACGGGTAGCCTCATCTGCCCCCCATGGCATTTCAAGACATCGGGGCCGGCTTCGCCCCTCAAGAGCCAAAGATCAACTAGCCGCCTTCTTACGGCCGGCAAGTCCCAATGGCCGACTGGCAGAAGACGGCAAGGTCCAGAGGGCGGCCTCGAAGTGGGCTGACTCCTAGTGGTCGGCCTCTAGAGAGGCCGGCACTTAGCAGGCGGCCCCAAGCACCCTCAAAGTTTGCACCACATTACGACGACGAGACGGGGCGTGGCTACAGTGCTGTCAGCTACCCCCGAATCCAGGGCCAAGCATGGCCACAGTGCATCGTACGGGGCGGACAACCCCCGGTCGGCGCGGCACTGTTGATGTGCGGCCTGTGACATCACCCATGGCAGAGAAGGCCATGCCCCCACTACGAACTGTCGGTACGGCCCACAGGCGGTGGGGCCTACCTATCCGCGAGGAGCCAGAAGGCGGCAAACCCAGATCAGTCGGCTTGAGGAGATGCTAGCCCCTGACGAGGCGGCCCTTCTCTCCTTAAAGTCCATGCGCCATTAATCAGAAGAGATGGCGGATGGCTACGGTGATCTCCCGCCAGGCGGCGGTACTGTAGCCATGCCTCCCCCGACAAAGCATGCATCATTACCAGCATCACTACAGTGCTGAGCAGCCGGCCAGACCCACAAGCGGCGGGAACAGCCTGTCGACCAAGTACGAGACAGCCAACAGGGTCCACCAGGCGGCGGGCCCCAGCAGCCGGCGGAGAAGCCGGTGACCATAGACACTGACAGATGGGGCCAACACCCGGCCAGATTATCTTTGTACCCCTAGGGGGTAGGCCTATATAAACCCCCAGGGCACCCATGCAAAGGGTTCAGACGTTAGTTCATATCGCCCACACATATAGAGAGAAGAAGCTAGGGCTAGCCTTGTTCTTCTTCCTCCTCTAGAGAAACAGCTCTAGGAAAAATCTTGTAGCCACTCTGGTTGCCATAGTGATCATGCGGAGACCCCGCGGAGTAGGACTAGGGGTGTTATCTCCTAGGAGAGCCCCGAACCTGGGTAAGATTCGTCGGCGTGCATGTCTTCGCCTCATCCCGTTTCCTGGCACCGCCGACATATTATTATCCCCCTCCATGATAAGCCACCCTTTGGCATATGTCACACGACACCCTCGACACATAGCTATGATTACCCTCTTGATCCATCTTGTACGCCATGATTACCAAATACTTGGGGGCTTCCTGCTTATTGAGCATAGCTATGACTACCCTATTGATCCGACTTATACGTCTGGAATCAAATGTTACATGGGGGCTCCTTGTTAATGAACATAGCTTTGTTGACCCTTGTAATAGGCTTGGACGCCAGGTGTATTCACCAAAAAATCCGGGTTATCCTTCCTTTGTTTGCCTGCCACTCCGACCAGGTAATCCTGGAATGACTCACTATACTCTTGACAATTAATCATTTAAAAGACCCTGAGTTTGTCAAAGTTAAAACGGCGATTGGTCATGTGAGGTCTGGCTTACGGGGTTGAATTAAGGTTTAACTCAGCGGCTGCGCGACCCTTGAATAACACTTGATATGCAGGCTTGGCAGCCTATGAATGCCTTTTTTCTGTTTTTTCTGGTTTTTATTTGATTTTTTGAGATTGATCCTTTGTACCATGTTGATCCATGGTTTAAAATCGATAAAGGCCATGTTTTCCTTATGGTTGATATATGAATCTATCCAGAGTTGTATTAAACCCGGCCTAGCTTTGGACTTTATGTCACCAGTGTATGATGATTATGTGCTTGGAGTACTGGCTCTAAGCTTTGGGATGTTACCCCTTTCTGCATATGGCGCTGTAAATCAGCGGTATGAATAAATTGAACATGGTGTTGTGCTCTCAATCTTTGGGTTGTAACCCTTACTGCACGACGTATGATAAGTCGGCCGCGTGAACAAAATATCACAGGTATGATATTTAGTTTGTTATGATTATACGAGGTTTTGATAAACCGGCCCTGGTTATGGACTATTTAGTCATCAGTGGTTTTTATGTGGAGTATTATGACCTGCCCTGGGGTAAGCCACCAGGGCACTTGTTATCTGCTCATGTGTAGGGAAAGATGATAAGCATGGTCTGCAAAATTAATGATATTATCAGCATAAGTGGCAGATTTTCAACTGACGGATCGGTAGTGTTATGCAAACAAAACATGCACGATGGCACGACAGATCAGTGTTTAACTAGCCTATTACATGGCTCCGTGAGCCCAAATGATTAAGTGTTTTTTCAGGCAATGCCTGATGATGCAAATTATGAGCCGTCCAGCGGATCAGTTCTCCTGGTCTTGGTGTCTTGAAGCTTCTGGGTCATCCTGCGCCGGTTCTTCTTCTCCCTCCATGGTTTGGAAGTTAGGCGATGACAAATTGATACCAGTCAAGGCTTGAAATTCAGCTTCATCATCGATAAGCTCAGGCGGATCGATTCTAGGGGCAAAAGTATGCTTACGAATTGGAGGGATAAGGTCTGCAATCTTGTAAGCTAGCATGGGCATTTTATGGTTCTCCGCGGTATAAGCTGCCTGATATTTGGACAAATATGTTTCCTCAACAATCAGGCTCACCAATGGACGCATCTCCTTCACACAAGCAGCAAAATCTTTCTTGTCAAAGGGAGACTCGTCCTCTTAGAAGTTGGGGCAGCGAGTGGCTAGCTCGGTCGGGTCTAAGTATGCCTGCCATGCTTTCGCCCAGCTTAAAGCCGTAATGGCACCGGCTCTAGCAGCTGACCGCTTGTTCTCTTCAATTCTGGCAGTTAGGACAGAAAGTTGGCTTAGGACATTGTTGAGAAGAGATGGTGCTTGTTTCATTGAGGAGATGGTGGCTATTGTGTGTTGAGCTCCAGTGTACAACTGTTCTACTAGCGTGTAAACCGCCTTGGGCTTTATCAGCATTTCTTTGCCAAGATTGCTACTTCTGGGGCCTGCATAACATATTATGGTTATGTCACCAGACGGCTTACAAAATGGAGCGTAGAAAGTCATTACAATGTAAAAGATCTTACCAAAAATAGCAAAGGTCATTTGTGTGATATGTTGCTTCAAGCCAGTAGGTTCTATGGTGACCTCCTCCAATGAGGCCTCAGCTTTTTTAGCCCTCCGGATCAGGGCAGCCTTCTCTTCAACCCAGGCGGTTTTCTCAGCATTAAACTCAGTTTTAAGTTTCTCTTTTTCATCCAAGCTAAACTTGAACTTGGAGTCAGCCTTCCGGGTCTCAGCTTCTTGGGCTTCAAGCCGGGTTTTTAAATCAGTCAGCTGAGATTGAAATTGACTGAATGCCTCCTGCAAGAAGATCGAAACAAGTATGCATAGTTATGATATAGTCCTATACAAAAGCAAAGTCCCAAGCCCTTTGCAAGCAATAGCACTTGGTACTTGGGGGCTAATGGGTGCAGAAAGTTTCTTTATGAAGCGGTGATAGTGATAAGTCCCAAGCCCTTTGCAAGCAATAGCACATGGCACTTGGGGGATAATGGGTGCAGAAATTTCTTATGAAGTTGTTGGGGATATTACTACTGGATGTAAACCGGCCAGGAGCAGCCGGATTAACTTTATGAAGATTAGAAGCCCATGAAGACGTAAGAATGATGGCGCTTTATGAAGGCTCAAGGCCCAAAGGCGAGTTAAAGCTTGTAGGTGTAAACCGACCTTATTATGTAACTTGCATTGTAAGATAGGAAGTATAGAGACCGAACCAGACATGTTTATGATCCGGCTTCGGGACTCTGTAAACCGGCGGGCGTCAACCTATGTATATAAAGGGACGACCCGACAGCGGTTTAGGGACGATACACAACAACTCGAGAGCCAGTCAAAGCGGATTCGCTCCCTGGTCATCGAAACCCTAGCAATACCAATCACAACTAGATGTAGGCTTTTACCTTCATCGAAGGGGCTGAACTAGTATAAACTCCCCATGTCCCCTTGTCCGGTTTAACCCCTTTAAGCTAACCCGTTGCGATGGCTCCACGACTAAGTCCTTTCACGAGGACATCTGCCGTGACAAACCCACGACAGTTGGCGCCCACCGTGGGGCTATCGCATGATGGTTTCGAGTTCTTAAAGGGCAGTTTGATGGACTCAAGGGATACGCTGTGGGCTGGATGACGAAGAGTCGTCACGGCAAGCTCTACATCGACAACGCAGGATGGGGCCCCGAGGCCGATTCAATCAAATACGTGTACCGGGTCCCCTTTGGTGGGATTCACGTCTTCATCGGCAAGATTGGCGAACCGGGCCCTAAGCTGGACACCTGCACCGACATCGTCGAGACGGCTCAGCGTGCGTGCCCTTCCCCGGTTCAGCCCATGGCAAAGCATGTTTTCGTAGGTGTCATCCATGGAGCAGAATATGAGGACGGACCGGCATCCGATGGAGAAACCGTCGTCTGCTTTGATGACGAGTCTTCTGGAGAGACCGAATCGCTCTGTCAGTTGCAGGATGGCCGGATTAGCGCGGGTTCCGAGGGCAACAGTATTCTAGACTCCCCCGATCTGCCAAACCGGGCCGCTATCTTCATGGCCGGTACACAGTTAGCGCCCCACTCATCAACTGCCGCAGCAATGCTCTTTGGTTCAGCAACAGCCACGCCGGCGGGGGCAGGGAGCTCTACGCCACCTCCGGCTCATGTTCTGTCTGACTTGTTCGACGCTTTGGCAACATGATGGCCGCGGAAGTGGATGCAGCAGCCCGAGATCAGCACAATGCAGAGATCGCAAAGGTGAAAGATCAGATAACTCAGGCTAAAGCGGACCTAGCGGCAGAGAATGCTAGGATGGCTACAGAACGGGCCGAGTTGGAAGCTCAGGCCTACCGGCTTAGGCTGGATCAGAATGCTTCAGAGGAAGTCATGAGGAGAAGATACCGATCGCATCTCCCGCCGAGTTATGGGCCAAGAAATCTCTTCAACACACCAGGAGCAGGAACTAGTAACCAGCCAATATTAAACCAGACGGAGGCGCCAGGAACAGGAGCGTCGGTTCAGCCACGCACGATGGACCCGCCTCGTCAGAACAACATTGTGCCACAGTATGTTCCAACACCTCCCGGGCATTACTCCAACCCATTGGACAACATTGTGGCCGCCGCTTCACGATTCGCATCCCTCCCAACCGACGGCGAATCACCAGTTGCGATTGAGGCACGACGGGCCATGGATCTCCTTCAAATAGCCCTAAACCAGCAGCAGGCATATTCACACAGTCGTGAGAGGATTCATTCCACCCCCCGTCCAAGCCGGAGCTACAGCAGGCACATTGAGGATGAACCGGCCGTAACAAGCAGTACACGTCGCCGTAATTCATCGTGAGGGCACAACCCGGCAGGGGGAGGTGCTAATGTGCAGGATGTGGTGGATCATGGTCGCGCACATCAAGAGGCCGAGTTAGCAGCTCTGCACGGAGCCCGTCAACCTACTCCGGTTCACCCTACCGCTTCAATAGAGCCAGGTGTGGTATTCAGTTCCTTAGGGGTGCCGTGTCTTACCCCCGCTTTGCATAATGTGAGATTGCCCAAGGATTTCAAAGGACCTCGGAAGGTACCCAATTATACCGCCGATCTGCAGCCAGAGGCATGGGTTGAAAGCTACGAGATGGAAATGGAGATGTTATATGTGGATAAAGCGGTATGTGCTAAATACTTCACCATGATGTTGGAAGGAATAGGTCGTACTTGGTTGAAGAGCTTACCAACTAACTCTATCGGATCATGGGCCGAATTGAAGCACCGGTTTATCCAAAACTTCAAAGATACTTGTAAGCAGCCCATGTCAATTGTGGATCTGGCCGCTTGTGTCCAAGACGATGGGGAGTCCACGACCAATTGGGTAAAGCGGGCCTCAGCTATTTTTCATTCATCAGATCGTATCAACGCAGATACCGCGGTGCTAACGTTGGAGGGCAATTGCCATTTTCTGCCGCTCAAACAGAAGTTAGGAAGGCTCAAACATCACTGCAATGATATGTCAATGCTTATGGCCGCTTTGGTTAAATACGCCAATTCAGATAATACCAAAGACCCTGACTCAGAGGAGGACAAACCGGGGAAAGGGAAAAAGAACGGCAACACCAAGGGTCAGCAGCATAATCCGGCAGGCCATGGGAACAATGGTAAGCGCAAGGCCGACAACAGTTTGGACTTTGTGGCTAACACCAATGCTCAGGAGAATGGTCAGCGTCGTAAGGGAAAGCAGCCCCAGAGGGGCGGAGGTTCAGGCCCCAATTTGGAGCGCCTGTTAAATCAACCATGTCCAAAGCATGGATCAAAGGAGAAGCCATCATCGCATCTTTGGATGGATTGTTATATCATGCGAGATTTCAAGAGCTCCAATATGTTTCCACGGGCCAGGTTACGGAGGTGGCAGTTCCGGTTCAGGATTTCAGGGCAATCAAACCGGACACATCAATCAAGGGAACCAAGGCAACCTGGGAGGTTACAACCATCAGGGGAACCACCAGCAGCAGCAGTCGGGTTATCAGAGCAATCCTAAGCAGTTAAATAGTGGGCAATATCATGTCTTCACCACTAGCTTGTGTAAGCGTGATCAGAAGCTTCACAAGAGGGCTGTGAACTTTGTTGAACCGGCGGTGCCTCAGTATTTGTGCTGGTCTGAGCAACCCATTTTATGGAGTAGAGAGGATCACCCGCCCCGGGTTGACAATTCGGGTCATCTGGCCTTAGTAGTGGCCCCTCAAGTTGGGGGATATAAGTTCACTAAGGTACTCATGGATGGGGGAAGTAGTATCAACATTCTATATTATGATACCTTCCGTCGTATGGGGATGATAGTTAAGAATCTTAAACCGTCAAACACCGTTTTTCATGGTGGAGCGCCTGGTAACTCTGCATATCTAGTGGGCAAGATAGCCTTAGAGGTGGCTTTTGGAGATGGTCATGATTCAAGATCAGAAACATTAACTTTTGAGGTGGTGAAAATCAAAAGTCGGTATCACGCTTTCTTTGGGCGGCCGGCTTACGCTAAGTTCATGGCGAGGACGTGTTATATTTATCTACATCTTAAGATTCTAGGTCATAAGGGGACCATCACAGTACACGGGAGCAGGAAGATCGCTTTGGAATGTGAGGAAGGTGATGTGGCTTATGCTGAGTCGGTTTGTGCCACAGAGGAGCTGAAGTGTTATAAAGACCAAGTTGATCCGGCAAATATGACTTCTTTGAAAAAGACAACTACAGAACACGATCCGGCGTTGAAGTTTAAATCGTCCACAGATACTAAGATGGTTGATTTTGTTCCTGGCAATTCATCCAAGCAGTATAGCATCAGCGCTAACCTGGATCCCAAATAGGAAAGCGCGCTCATCGAGTTCATCTGTGAGAACCGGGACATCTTTGCATGGAAACCCTCTGACATGCCAGGTGTACCGAGGGAACTCGCTGAGCACGCACTTAACATTGATCCTAAGTTTAAACCGGTGCAGTAGTTTCTCCGCCGCTTCAATGAAGAAAGGCGCAAGGCTATTGGTGAAGAAGTAGCTCGGTTGTTGGCCGCAGGGTTTATCGTGGAGGTCTTTCAGCCGGAGTGGTTGGCTAATCCGGTGCTGGTTCTTAAGAAAAACGAGACTTGGCGTATGTGTGTGGATTACACATACTTGAACAAGGCTTGCCCTACAGACCCCTTTGCCCTCCCTCATATTGATCAGATCATTGATGCTACGGCAGTTTGTGACCGTTTGTGTTTTCTGGATGCTTATTCTGGTTATCATCAGATCAAAATGGCAGTTAAGGACCAGGAGAAGACAACTTTCATAACTCCCTTTGGAGCCTTCTTCTATGTCTCCATGCCCTTTGGGCTTAAGAGTGCCCAGGTGACTTATCAATGCTGTGTTCAGAATTGTCTTCATAAGCAAATTGGGCGTAATGTTCATGCATATGTGGATGATATTGTGATAAAGTCCAGGAAGGAGGAAACATTGATAGATGATTCGAGAGAAACCTTTGACAACCTCCGGGTTTACAAGATGATGCTCAATTCAGAAAAGTGTGTCTTTGGTGTCCCGGCAGGCAAACTCTTGGGTTTTTTGGTATCAAACAGAGGCATTGAGGCTAATCCAGAAAAAAATCTCAGCAATTACATCTTTGGCTAAACTAGCGTGTATCAATGACGTTCAATGTTTGGCCGGCCGAATTGTGGCTTTGAGCCGGTTTATCAGTCGTCTTGGGGAGAAGGCTATCCCTTTATATCAGATGCTAAAGAAAACAGATGATTTTGTCTGGAGCGAGGCGGCTAATAAAGCGTTCAAGGATCTGAAGAGGCAGTTAGTTGAACCGCCTGTGCTTGCAGCCCTGATCGATAAAGAGCCGTTATTACTGTATGTGGCTGCTAATGCCCGAGCTGTTAGCGTGGCTATTGTGGTGGAGCGCAAGGAAGCTGGCAAGGAGTATCCGGTTCAATGGCCGGTTTATTATATCAGTGAGGTGCTCATTGAATCAAAGCAGAGGTATCCACATTGGCAGAAGCTGGTGTATGGAGTGTTTATGGCAAGCCGGAAGCTTAAACATTATTTTCAGGGCCATCCTATCACAGTGGTCAGTTCAGCCCCTCTGGGAGATATCATTCAAAACAGAGAAGCAACTGGCCGGATTGCCAAGTGGGCTATTGAGCTTGGACCTCACGGGCTCAAATACATACCTCGCACAGCGATTAAATCCCAAGCACTTGTGGACTTCATCAATGATTGGATGGAATTGTAGGCACCAGAGGAAAAGCCAGATAATACGTATTGGACTATTCACTTTGATGGATCCAGACAGTTGGAGGGCTCGGGGTCTGGGGTCATACTAACTTCCCCACGAGGTGACAAGTTTTGTTATGTCCTCCGTTTAATGTTCCCTTGTACTAACAATGCAGCTGAGTATGAGGCCTTGCTCCATGGTCTTCGGATGGCTAAGGAGATGAACTTAAGCCGGGTTAAGTGCTTTGGGGATTCAGATCTGGTGGCTCAACAGGTGTCTTACACTTGGCATTCTAGGACCCACTCATGGCTGCATATAGACGAGAGGTGGACACAGTGGCTGGTCACTTCAAGGGTTATCAGGTGGACCATATAGATCGACGAAAGAACGAAGCGGCGGATGCTTTAAGCCACCTTGGTTCTTAGCGTAAACCGGTCCCACCAAATGTCTTTCTTGACGTGCTCCATAATCCGTCGGTCAAGGTACCAACAGAGGAGGAGTTGGCTATTCCTGATCCGGAGGCTCAATTGGTGGCAGCTTTGCATGTTATACCAGATTGGACAATCCCATACCTGGCTGACATGAACCGGGGCGAGTTACCGGAGGATGAAACCTCAGCCCGACAGATAATCCGGCGTTCTAAGTCGATGACCATACTAACCGGAGAGTTACATCATTACAGCGTCTCAGGGGCAATTCAGCGTTGTGTCTCTCCTCAAGAGGGTTGTGAGATTTTGCGAGAAATCCATGAAGGGGATTGTGGTCACCATGCCGGTTCAAAGTCTTTGGTAGCTAAAGCTTTTCGCCACGGTTTTTATTGGTTAACAACTCATGCTGATGCAGAGGATTTAGTCAAAAGATGTGACGGTTGTCAAAAATTCGCAAACCGTGATCATATTCCGGCTCGGGAGTTGAGGATGATTCCAATAACATGGCCGTTTGCGACATGGGGGCTTGATATGGTTGGACCCTTTAAGCGCTCCAAGGACAAAAAACCCACTTGTTAGTGGTAGTTGACAAATTCACCAAATGGGTGGAAGCAGAGCCAGTCAGTAAGTGTGATGTGTCCACGACGGTTCAATTCATCAAAAAGGTGATATTCCGGTTTGGCTTTCCACACAGTGTTATAAATGATAATGGTACTAATCTGTCAAAGGGAGAGATGGAGGAATTTTGCCAACGTGAGCACATCTGGCTTGATATAGCATCGGTGGCTCACCCCCAATCTAATGGTCAAGCGGAGAGGGCAAATCAAGAAATCTTGAGAGGTATTAAGCCCCGGCTTATGGTTCCTTTGAAACGGACACCGGGTTGTTGGGTTGAGGAGTTACCTTCTGTGTTATGGAGCATCAATACCACACCCAACAGATCTACGGGTTACACGCCTTTCTTCATGGTTTATGGAGCGGAGGCAGTTCTTCCTAGTGACATACGTCACGACTCGCCCCGTGTGGCAGCTTATATTGAAGCTGATAATGAGACAGCACGTCAGGACTCACTGGACTTGTTAGATGAGGAGCGTGATCTTGCAGCAGCACGTTCGGTGATTTATCAACAAGACCTCCGACGTTATCATAGCCGCCGGGTTAAAACCAGAACCTTTCAAGAGGGCGATTTGGTGCTCCGGCTCATCCAGGATCAGACTGATATGCACAAGTTATCCCCACCTTGGGAAGGACCCTTTGTGGTCAGCAAGAATCTGCACAATGGGTCATACTACCTCATTGATGTTCGAGAGCACAAAGACTCACGTAAATCGGAGGAGGAGACCAAGCGATCGTGGAATATAGCTCTTCTTCGGCCTTACTATACTTGAGCCACAAGCTTTTCATATGTACATATTTATGACAATGTATATATTATATAATAAACCGGAGCCTCGAATACAGCGGGGTCTCTATTCTTTTTACATCATGTGTGTGCTTACAAGAGTTTTTACTGACAAAACAGATTTTTGTTAAAGCGGTCTCTGCAGCCGCACGGATATAAAGAAAATCACTATGGGGCTTGGTCATATCTGAACCATAGCTACACCTCTTGATCGGTTTGAAGCCACAAAGGGATATCACCAGTGGGCTTGGTTATTGTCACACCATAGCTACACCTCTTGATCGGTTTAAACACCACAAAGGGATATCACTAGGGGGCTTGGTTGTTGTCACACCATAGCTACACCTCTTGATAGGCGTTAAGCCAAAAGGAAATTGTGTGGAGCCAAAGAGAGTTTGTTGCATTAAGCACAGCTCAAACATAGGTAACCACCAAGCACAGCTCACATATTACCTGGGGGATCTTTGCTTCTCAAAGAATAATGAGTTTTGAACCCTTGTAATAGGCTATCAAGCGAGGCTTGGAAGCCAGGTGTATTCACCTAAAACCCCGGGTTATCCTGCCTTTTTAAGTAAGTCACTCCGTCCAGGTAAACCTGGTATGACCCAATGAACGTTTGACAAGTCAATCCCACGGACCCTGAACTTGTCACAGTTAAATCGGTGATTGGTTAAGGATTGAGGTCCATCTAAAAAGGCTTTGTAAAATGGTTTAACTCAGTGGCCTGCCAGCCCATGAAAAGCCTCGATTTGGAGCCTGGCAGCTCGTAAAAAGCCTTACATGTTCTTTTTTGAGTTCTATTTGCCAAGTTTTTCGCCTTTGTTGAGGTTCATAATATCTTCTGGTAAACCGGTGTCCTTGACCCGGCTTGGCTTTCAACTACAAGTTGTCAGTACATGATCAGTTATAATCCGGCGTTCATTAACCCGGTCTGGTTTTGACTAACAAGTCGCCAGTGTTATAAGGAAAACCCAGTGTTTATTATATCCCGGTACGGTTTATTATCATAATCCGGCAAATTAAGGACGGAGTTATCAATGCTCTGGATTGGTGTTTACACCTTTACCATACAAGCAGTTGGTCAGCCAACGAGGTATGTTGCAGATATTATTTTTTATACAAACTTTAATTATCCATCAAACTATTGTATATTTTTGGGCATCATGACCCGTCCAGTGGTAAACCACTAGGACACTTTCAAGTTCTTGTATCCAGGAACACAAATCATCATGGGCTATGCATGAATAGATCCCAAAAAGTGGAGCAAGTTTTCACAATATCAAAGCACCACAAAACATGCTCAATGGCATGATAGATAAAGGAGTTTTTGCTATCCTATTACAAGAAGCTTCAAAACGGCTCCAATTGAACAATTGTTTTTAAGCATTGGCACACAGTAGCTGGTAAACCGGCTGCTGGTTTAAGATGCTTCTTGTGGACGGTTTGACGGTTGAGGGTCATTTGGTGCAATCACTTCTTCTTCATCCCTCCCTAGACGCTGGAAATCAACCGTTGACCAATCGATTCCGGTTAAAGCTTGAAACACGGCTTCTGCATGGATAAGGCTGGAGGGGTTAATGTCAGGAGCGTAAGTATGCTTACGGATTGGAGGCACAAGTTCTTCGACTTCGTGGATTTCAGCAGGCTGTCTCTTGCCTTTAGTGTCGTAAGCCGGCTGGAAATGAGATAAGTCTGTGTCTTCTGCCAGTTTGCTGGCTATTGGCCGCCTCTCTTTTGTCAGCCTTCGGATATCACCATTGTCGAAGTTTAAACCATCCTCCTTCACACCTAGATATCCTTTAATGATGTCATCCGCTTCAAGATCTGGAATCCATGCTTTGGCCCGGATCAGTGCGGTCAGCGCTCCTGCTCTTGCGGCTGCCTTCTTCAGTTCGGTAATTCAGGCTGGTAACATGGCCAGCTTCTCAAGAATTTCTTTTATCAGTGATGCGCCAGTTTATTGTAGGCTGCAGTGCATATAGCACGCTGGGATCTAGAGTAAAGCTGTTCTATTAAAGTATACGCCGCTTTAAGCTTCATTCGCATATCAGCACCCAGATGAGTAATGCGAGTGCCTGTCATGGTTTACTATCAGCCAGACTGGTAAATAATAAGATCTTATGAATTGGACAAACAACATAAGGAGATACTTACCAAATACAGCGGACGTCATGGCATTGATTTGCCGCTTCAAACCAGTTAGTTCATCTACAACTGGCTTCAGGGCTGCTTCGGCATCCTCAGCTCTTTTGGTTAAACCGGCCTTTTCGGTTTCGCAGACAGCATGTTCCTTGTTAAAATACTCCTTTAGCTTTTCCATAGCTGTCAGGGCTTTGGTCAGCTCCTCCTTGGCTTTTACAGCCTCTGCTTGTTGGGACTTCACGTTCTCTTGCAAATCAGCGGTTCGGGGATTACTATTGCTTAGCTCGGCCTGTAACAGCGAAGATATGTCAACAAAAGGATATGTATTTTCAAAGTACTAAGCGTATAACAAGTTATGCACTTCGTACTTAGGGGCTAATGCCTATTTTCTCTATTATCAATACATTTTTTATAAGTCTCCAGAACAATGCAAGCATTATCCTTGACACTTGGGGGCTAATGTACATCTGTTCAAAACGGATGCATGGATTTCAAGACCCGGATTACCTCGCAAAGCTAAACCGGCCCTTGGGGGCTACACTGAGGAAAGCTACATAATTGCATTGGTAAAGTATCGGTTTTGTTTTCACTAAGGACCTGACATTTTGAGGGTCAGCAGGAGAGGATTAAAGTATTACAAAGTCCCGGTTTAAGATTAACATCATAAAACGGCCCTTGGGGGCTACTTGGGCTAGTGTTTCAACTTTGGAATCAAGAAATAAAGGGGATGAAAATACCTCATTGTTGGGGAACGTAGTAATTTCAAAAAAATTCCTACGCACACGCAAGATCATGGTGATGCATAGCAACGAGAGGGGAGAGTGTGATCTACGTACCCTTGTAGATCGACAACGGAAGCGTTTGGTCGATGTAGTCGTACGTCTCCACGGCCCGACCGATCAAGCACCGAAACTACGGCACCTCCGAGTTCTAGCACACGTTCAGCTCGATGACGATCCCCGGACTCCGATCCAGCAGAGTGTCGGGGAAGAGTTCCATCAGCACGACGGCATGGTGACGATCTTGATGCACTACCGTCGCAGGGCTTCGCCTAAGCACCGCTACAATATTATCGAGGACTATGGTGGAAGGGGGCACCGCACACGGCTAAGAATATGATCACGTGGACCAACTTGTGTGTCAAGGGGTGCCCCCTGCCCCCGTATATAAAGGATCAAGGGGAAGAGGCCGGCCGTCCCTCTATGGCGCGCCAAGGAGGAGTCCTCCTGCTAGTAGGAGTAGGACTCCTACTAGGAGGGGGAAAGAAGTGGGGAGGGAGAGGGAAAGGGGGGTGCCGCCCCCCCTCTCCTAGTCCAATTGGGACCAGGGGGGAGGAGGCGCGCAGCCCACCATTGGCTGCCCCTCTCTCTCTTCACTAAGGCCCATATGGCCCATTACTTCTCCCGGGGGGGGGGGGGGTTCCGGTAACCCTCCGGCTCTCCGGTTTTCTCCAAAATCACCCGGAACACTTCCGGTGTCCGAATAAAGCCGTCCAATATATCAATCTTTATGTCTCGACCATTTCGAGACTCCTCGACATGTCCGTGTTCACATCTGGGACTCCGAACTAACTTTGGTACATCAAAACTCATAAACTCATAATATAACTGTCATCGAAACCTTAAGCGTGCGGACCCTACGGGTTCGAGAACAATGTAGACATGACCGAGACACGTCTCCGGTCAATAACCAATAGAGGAACCTGGATGCTCATATTGGCTCCTACATATTCTACGAAGATCTTTATCGGTCAGACCGCATAACAACATACGTTGTTCCCTTTGTCATCGGTATGTTACTTGCCCGAGATTCGATCGTCGGTATCTCAATACCTAGTTCAATCTTGTTACCGGCAAGTCTCTTTACTCGTTCCGTAATACATCATCTCGCAACTAGCTCATTAGTTGCAATGGTTGCAAGGCTTATGTGATGTGCATTACCGAGAGGGCCCAGAGATACCTCTCCAACAATCGGAGTGACAAATCCTAATCTCGAAATACGCCAACCCAACATGTACCTTTGGAGACACCTGTAGAGCACCTTTATAATCACTCATTTACGTTGTGACGTTTGGTAGCACACAAAGTGTTCCTCCGGCAAATGGGAGTTGCATAATCTCATAGTCATAGGAACATGTATAAGTCATGAAGAAAGCAATAGCAACATACTAAACGATCGGGTGCTAAGCTAATGGAACGGGTCATGTCAATCAGATCATTCACCTAATGATGTGATCCCGTTAATCAAATAACAACTCCTTGTTCATGGTTAGGAAACATAACCATCTTTGATTAATGAGCTAGTCAAGTAGAGGCATACTAGTGACACTCTGTTTGTCTATGTATTCACACATGTATTATGTTTCCGGTTAATACAATTCTAGCATGAATAATAAACATTTATCATGATATAAGGAAATAAATAATAACTTTATTATTGCCTCTAGGGCATATTTCCTTCAGTCTCCCACTTGCACTAGAGTCAATAATCTAGATTAGACAGTAATGATTCTAACACCCATGGAGCCTTGGTGCTGATCATGGTTTGCTCGTGGAAGAGGCTTAGTCAACGGGTCTGCAACATTCAGATCCGTATGTATCTTGCAAATCTCTATGTCTCCCACCTGGACTAGATCCCGGATGGAATTGAAGCGTCTCTTGGTGTGCTTGGTTCTCTTGTGAAATCTGGATTCCTTTGCCAAGGCAATTGCACCAGTATTGTCACAAAAGATTTTCATTGGACCCGATGCACTAGGTATGACACCTAGATCGGATATGAACTCCTTCATCCAGACTCCTTCATTTGCTGCTTCCGAAGCAGCTATGTACTCCGCTTCACATGTAGATCCCGCTACAACGCTTTGTTTACAACTGCACCAACTGACAGCTCCACAGTTTAATGTAAACACGTATCCGGTTTGCGATTTAGAATCGTCCGGATCAGTGTCAAAGCTTGCATCAACGTATCCTTTTACGATGAGCTCTTTGTCACCTCCATATATGAGAAACATATCCTTAGTCCTTTTCAGGTATTTCAGGATGTTCTTGACCGCTGTCCAGTGATCCACTCCTGGATCACTTTGGTACCTCCCCGCTAGACTTATAGCAAGGCACACATCAGGTTTGGTACACAGCATTGCATACATGATAGAGCCTATGGATGAAGCATAGGGAACATCTTTCATTTTATTTCTATCTTCTGTAGTGGTCGGGCATTGAGTCTTGCTCAACTTCACACCTTGTAACACAGGCAAGAACCCTTTCTTTGCTTGATCCATTTTGAACTTCTTCAAAACTTTGTCAAGGTATGTGCTTTGTGAAAGTCCAATTAAGCGTCTTGATCTATCTCTATAGATCTTAATGCCTAATATGTAAGCAGCTTCACCGAGGTCTTTCATTGAAAAACTCTTATTCAAGTATCCCTTTATGCTATCCAGAAATTCTATATCATTTCCAATTAGTAATATGTCATCCACATATAATATCAGAAATGCTATAGAGCTCCCACTCACTTTCTTGTAAATACAGGCTTCTCCAAAAGTCTGTATAAAACCAAATGCTTTGATCACACTATCAAAGCGTTTATTCCAACTCTGAGAGGCTTGCACCAGTCCATAAATGGATCGCTGGAGCTTGCACACTTTGTTAGCTCCCTTTGGATCGACAAAACCTTCTGGTTGCATCATATACAACTCTTCTTCCAGAAATCCATTCAGGAATGCAGTTTTGACATCCATCTGCCAAATTTCATAATCATAAAATGCAGCAATTGCTAACATGATTCGGACAGACTTAAGCATCGCTACGGGTGAGAAGGTCTCATCGTAGTCAATCCCTTGAACTTGCCGAAAACCTTTTGCGACAAGTCGAGCTTTGTAGACAGTAATATTACCGTCTGCGTCAGTCTTCTTCTTGAAGGTCCATTTATTCTCAATTGCTTGCCGATCATCGGGCAAGTCAACCAAAGTCCATACTTTGTTCTCATACATGGATCCCATCTCAGATTTCATGGCTTCAAGACATTTTGCGGAATCTGGGCTCACCATCGCTTCTTCATAGTTCGTAGGTTCATCATGATCTAGTAGCATGACTTCCAGAACAGGATTACCGTACCACTCTGGCGCGGATCTCACTCTGGTTGATCTACGGGGTTCAGTAGTATCTTGTTCTGAAGTTTCATGATCATCATCATTAGCTTCCTCACTGACTAGTGTAGGTGTCAATGAAACAGTTTTCTGTGATGCACTACTTTCCAATAAGGGAGCAGGTACAGTTACCTCGTCAAGTTCTACTTTCCTCCCACTCACTTCTTTCGAGAGAAACTCCTTCTCCAGAAAGTTTCCGAACTTAGCAACAAAAGTCTTGCCTTCGGATCTGTGATAGAAGGTGTATCCAATAGTCTCGTTTGGATATCCTATGAAGACACACTTCTCCGGTTTGGGTTCGAGCTTATCAGGTTGAAGCATTTTTACATAAGCATCACAACCCCAAACTTTCAGAAACGACAACTTTGGTTTCTTGCCAAACCATAGTTCATAAGGCGTCGTCTCAACGGATTTTGATGGTGCCCTATTTAACGTGAATGCGGCCGTCTCCCAAGCATAACCCCAAAATGATAGCGGTAAATCAGTAAGAGACATCATAGATCGCACCATATCTAGTAAAGTACGATTACGACGTTCGGACACACCATTGCGCTGTGGTGTTCCGGGTGGCGTGAGTTGCGAAACTATTCCGCATTGTTTCAAATGTACACCAAACTCCTAACTCAAATATTCTCCTCCACGATCAGATCGTAGAAACTTTATTTTCTTGTTACGATGATTTTCAACTTCACTCTGAAATTCTTTGAACTTTTCAAACGTTTCAGACTTATGTTTCATTAAGTAGATATACCCATATCTGCTTAAGTCATCTGTGAAGTTGAGAAAATAACGATATCCGCCACGAGCCTCAATATTCATCGGACCACATACATCTGTATGTATGATTTCCAACAAATCTGTTGCTCTCTCCATAGTACCGGAGAATGGTGTTTTAGTCATCTTGCCCATGAGGCACGGTTCGCAAGTACCAAGTGATTCATAATCAAGTGGTTCCAAAACTCCATCAGTATGGAGTTTCTTCATGCGCTTTACACCGATATGACCTAAACGGCAGTGCCACAAATAAGTTGCACTATCATTATCAACTTTGCATCTTTTGGCTTCAACACTATGAATATGTGTGTCACTACTATCGAGATTCAACAAAAATAGACCACTCTTTAAGGGGGCATGACCATAAAAGATATTACTCATATAAATAGAACAACCATTATTCTTAGATTTAAATGAATAACCGTCTCGCATCAAACAAGATCCAGATATAATGTTCATGCTTAACGCTGGCACCAAATAACAATTATTTAGGTCTAATATTAATCCCGAAGGTAGATGTAGAGGTAGCGTGCCGACTGCGATCACATCGACTTTGGAACTGTTTCCCACGCGCATCGTCACCTCGTCCTTAGCCAATCTTCGCTTAATCCGTAGTCCCTGTTTTGAGTTGCAAATATTAGCAAAAGAACCAGTATCAAATACCTAGGTGCTACTGCGAGCATTAGTAAGGTACACATCAATAACATGTATATCACATATACCTTTGTTCACCTTGCCATCCTTCTTATCCGCCAAATACTTGGGGCAGTTCCGCTTCCAGTGACCAGTCTGCTTGCAGTAGAAGCACTCAGTTTCAGGCTTAGGTGTAGGTTTGGGTTTCTTCTCTTGAGCAGCAACTTGGTTGCCATTCTTTTTGAAGTTCCCCTTCTTCTTCCCTTTGCCCTTTTTCTTGAAACTAGTGGTCTTGTTGACCATCAACACTTGATGCTCCTTCTTGATTTCTACCTCCACAGCTTTCAGCATTGCGAAGAGCTCGGGAATAGTCTTATTCATCCCGTGCATATTATAGTTCATCACGAAGCTCTTGTAGCTTGGTGGCAGTGATTGGAGAATTCTGTCAATGACGCAATCATCTGGAAGATTAACTCCCAATTGAATCAAGTGATTATTATACCCAGACATTTTGAGTATATGCTCACTGACAGAACTGTTCTCCTCCATCTTGCAGCTATAGAACTTATTGGAGACTTCATATCTCTTAATCCGGGCATTTACTTGAAATATTAACTTCAACTCCTGAAACATCTCATATGCTCCATGACGTTCAAAATGTCATTGAAGTCCCGATTCCAAGCTGGGTCTGGCTTTGGCTCTACAAAGAAAATTAAAGGAGGTTTAGCATCTTATTCAAGATTTCCAACGCATTTGAAGAAAGGGTTTGAATGCTTTCCCAGCTACAGTTTTAAGAGGAGGGAGTTGGGTTGCTGTTGATTCGCCAGAGGATGAGGGAGGTGTCACCTGATAATTTGAATCGGATGGATTAAGAGGTTGTCTAAAATAACCTGCCTTGGGATAAGAATTGTCAGAAGTGGGAGAGACCTTAGATCGGCGCTTCCGAACTGGGGTATCAGGTAAACCGGCCGAAGTGACCTGTTGGCCACTGTGTCGGGTTGTCTGGCGAGCTTCATGCTGCTGCATCTTCAAAATAAATGTTGGATCCAAGTAAGCAAGAGGATGAGAAAAGCTTACTTTTCGGACTGCTTGACGGGTTTTTTGTGCTGGCATAGAGTCTGAACCGGAGGAAAGGGTAATTACCTCTACATCATTAGCCTGGCTGCCTTCTACATCCTCCTAATAAAGATCATTGTTAATGAGGTGCATGAAAAGGGAGCCAAGTGAGTTAAGTTCTACCTCAACTTCCGGATCATCAGCATCTTCATCAAGTTCCATGTTGATCCGGTCAGCCGTTTTCCGCTTTGAGGTACGCTTGACGGCTTTGGTTTTGGGACGGGATGGCCTTGCCGCTTTATCTGCGGATTTCCGCTTCCAGAAGGGATCATCACCCTGTTTATACACAAACATAAGGAAGTTTACAAGTTGAAAAATTTAAAGATATCAAAAGATAAAAAGGAAGCGTAGTGCTTAGAGCAGGCGGTTTATTTTGAGTGTAGAAGGGGTTCAAGCCGGTTTGGCGACAGACTAATTCCGGTTCATTCAAAATTTTCTTGACGCTTTCAGTGACCTCTTCATCGGTTAACTAAATGTTGATGTGGCGTTGAGGGTCTTATAATTCACCGGTGTACTCACACATTAAACCAGGGCAGCGGCTTAGTGGCAAGACGCTCCAAGATATCCAGCAACGCACAAAATCAACGCCTGTTAAACTGTTGGCCGAAAAGGCCTGGAGCTTGGCGAGTTGATGGGCATATTTGGCCCGTTCCACAGAACTTAAACGTTGCGGCATCGGATGAGTGTTGGAAAGCTGGTGATCATGGTAGCCTGGAAGAGGGTACTCATCTTCAGGAGAGGTATCTATGCAGTAGAACCAAGTCTGGTTCCATTCCTTAGGGTGACTGTGCAGTTTGACATGAGGGAATTCAACTTCTTTCCGCTTTTGAACAGAGACCCCACCAAGTTCACTGTTAGAACCATTTACAAATTCTGTACGACGGTTCAGATGAAAAAAGTCTCGGAACAGCTCAGCAGTTGGTTCTTCTTGTAAGTACACTTCACAGAAGACTTGGAAGTTGCATAGATTGGACACCGAGTTGGGTCCGATATCTTGAGGATGGAGTTGGAAACTAACAAGCACATCTCGAAAAAACTTTGACCCGGGCGGTTTGAAACCACGACCTATGTGGTCGACAAAGAACACTACCTCACCCTGCCTCGGGGTAGGAGGATTCTCTGTTCCTGGAGCTCACCATCGAATTTCAGTTTTCTTAGGCAAGGTGCCGATACTTACCATTCCGTTCAACTGTTCCTTGGTGACCCGGGAACGAGCCCAGTTGCAAGAGAAAAACTGTTTGGCCATTGTGAAATGAAAAGCTAAAAAATAATGCCGGTTTACAAATCATTCATGGTGGTCCGCAAGATGCAATGGATTAAAAATATATAGATATGTGAAATTGTGTAAACCGGAGACTGATACAATAATGACTGACAAGGTCATATCAAGGGTATACATGTGTTATTAAACCGGAATGTTACAATGAATGTAAAGGGGGTTTGCCGGTTTACCAGGGGACTAATGGTATGAGATAGATTGTTTTTACAAGGGTAAACCGCCTACATGGTAAAGAGGATACAGATCTAAGGCGAAAAAGGCTAAGTAAGTTAAAACAGATTTCACATTTTGGCACGGAAATTTCAGATCTGCCGTGCGTTGGATAATCAAAATATATTCTGTTCTAAATTCAAGTGCTCAAAAGGTTCAGTAAGTTCAGATGAGTTTGATATCAAGCAGGTGCCTTAACAAGGAGAAGGGAGTTTAAACTACAAAGGGCACTAAAACGATCAGATCTAACTAGCCATTGGTGTTACTAAAGGAAGAACAATTTCAGGTTATGAAGAACACCGAACCCTAATGGCAGATCTGGGGTGAGGAGAAGAGAAACTTACTGGTACAGGATGAAGTAGCGGAGGATCACCACGTGTCTCTAGTAACGATCAGGTTGATGCAACAACCTTTGTCGAAGCAGACGTGAAGCTCGGTGACGGCAGCGGCGCTCAGGGGCAGAGTTGTCGCGAGGAGGAAGACGAAGTGAAGGAGACGAAGGGGAAAAGGAGAAGGACCCGTGGTCCTATTAATAAGGCGAAGCGATAAAGCGACAAGTGCGGAAATCGAGGAGCTGGAAATGGATAATTATTAAGGATGATTCCTCAAGGGTTGAAACGATCATTAATGAAGAGCATCTTCGGCTTCAACGGGTAGATGACATCATAACGATTGGCTGCAGATTTAAAGGATGACGCCACGGTGATTTACCAGATTTATACAAAGATGCCAGAGCAAGGATTTTTCTAAGTGTTGAAGATTGACATGAACAAGTTCAAACCAATCTGGGGCCTAATGTTGGGGATATTATTACTGGACGTAAACCGGCCAGGAGCAGCTGGATTAACTTTATGAAGATTAGAAGCCCATGAAGACGTAAGAATGATGGCACTTTATGAAGGCCCAAGGCCCAAAGGCGAGTTAAAGCTTGTAGGTGTAAACCGATCTTATTATGTAACTTGCATTGTAAGATAGGAAGTATAGAGACCGAACTGGACACATTTATGATCCGGCTTCGGGACTCTGTAAACCGGCAGGCCTGAACCTATGTATATAAAGGGACGACCCAACAGCGTTTAGGGACGATACACAACAACTCGAGAGCCAGTCAAAGCGGATTCGCTCCCTGGCCATTGAAACCATAGCAATACCAATCACAACTAGACGTAGGCTTTTACCTTCATCGAAGGGGCCGAACTATTATAAACTCCCCGTGTCCCCTTGTCCGGTTTAACCCCTTTAAGCTAACCCGTTGCGATGGCTCCATGACTAAGTCCTTTCACGAGGACATCTGTTGTGACAAACCTACGACAGAAGTGGTGATAGTGACAAGTACCAATTTATTCATGATGATTTAACCGGCCCTTGGGGGCTACAGGTGCAAAGTTGATCACTATTAATTGAAGTCCCGGCTTAACTTGATAGTTTAAACTGGCCCTTGGGGGCTACAGGTGCAAAGTTGATCACTATTAATTGAAGTTTCGGCTTAACTTGATAGTTTAAGCCAGCCCTTGGGGGCTACTAGTTTGATCTTCGCATATTTATGACTATCTAAAAGTCTACAGTATATTCAATTCGATCATATTCAGTAGACTTGGGGGCTGAAGGAATGTATCTTACAGAGAAGGCAGAAATGGGTACCTCATATTTCTGGTGCATGTGCTTGACCATGTCGATTTCCAGATCTTGACTGATGTGCACTTGGCTGAGATAGCCGGAGAGGATTTCACTAATGTTCAGATGCGAATAATTGGCCATATCAAATTTGACCTTGTGCTTCTCGATCAATTCTTCCTTGGCAGTATGCTTTACTAGAGCAAAAGGATTCCCTAGTTCTTCAAAACCAGTGTCGGTGATCAGAACATCTTCAGTGTTTGGTTCTGAGGGCTTGATTGGGTTTGGCATTTCAGCATCCAAGGGATTGACAACTATATGTTCAACAGAAGCACCAGGATTTTCCAGTGGCAGGTCATCAACAAGTTCCTCTGGGTGTTGTACGGAGGCTTCAGATATTGGTGCTTGCTTCTTCAACTCATGAATCTTGGGGCCTTCTGTTTTCTTGCTTATTTTAGCCTTCTTGATCGGCTTTGCTATTCCACTTCAAGAGGATTGGAAAGGTCAGTATAAACACATAGGTGTGAAACAACAAAGATAAAGTCTGTACCCAGGGGCAATCTTGAAAGCCGGAAGTTGTGTCTGAGATGAATCGCCAGACGAAGAAAGAGAAGTCCCCTGATAATTTGAGTTAGAAGGATTAAGTGGTTGATGAATAAGTATAGACACACAAGTTGATCTCTTAGCCGTGTGTGGTCCCCCCTCCACAGATTTCCACCTCGGTCATATTGTCGTAGTACTTAGGCAAAGCCCTGCGACAGTAACTTCATCATCACCGTCAACACGCCGTCGTGCTGACGAAACTCTCCCTCGGCCTCAGATGGATCTAGAGTTCGAGGGACATCACCGAGCTGAACGTTTGCAGATCACAGAGGTGTCGTTGGTTCGGTACTTGATCGGTTGGATCGCGAAGACGTTTGACTACATCAACCGTGTTACTTAACGCTTCCACTTTTGGTCTACGAGGGCACGTAGACACACTCTCCCCTCTCATTGCTAGCTATGCATCCCTAGATAGATCTTGTGTGATCGTAGGAATTTTTTTGAAATACTGCGTTCCCTAACAGTATCAACAGGCTATGGAGATGCCCATAAATAGTTATCACCGTGAGTGAGTAGGGATTGCCATGCAATGGATGCACTAGAGCTATAAGTTTATGAAAGCTCAAAAAGAAAACTAAGTGGGTGTGCATCCAACTTGCTTGCTCATGAAGACCTAGGGCATTTTGAGGACGCACAGCGTTGGAATATACAAGTCAAGATCTATAATGAAAAATTCCCACTAGTATATGAAAGTGACAATATAGGAGACTCTCTATCATGAAGATCATGGTGCTACTTTGAAGCACAAGTGTGGCAAAAGGATAGTAACATTGTCCCTTCTCTCTTTTTCTCTCATTTTTTGGGCCTTCTCTTTTTTGGGCCTTTCTTTTTTTAATTTCCTCACATGGGATAATACTCTAATAATGAATATCATCACACTTTTATTTACTTAAAACTAAAAAATTATAACTCGATACTTAGAACAAAATATGACTCTATTTGAATGCCTCCGGCGGTGTACCGGGATGTGCAATGAATCAAGAGGGACATGTATAAAAATGACGAACGGTGGCTTTGCCACAAATACGATGTCAACTACATGATCATTAATAGAAATATGACAATGATGGAGCATGTCATAATAAACGGAACGGTGGAAAGTTACATTGCAATATATCTCAGAATGGCTATGGAAATGCCATAATAGGTAGGTATGGTGGCTGTTTTGAGGGGTATATGGTGGGTTTATGGTACCGGCGAAAGTTGCGTGGTACTAGAGAGGCTAGCAATGGTGGAAAGGTGAGAGGTGCCTATAATCGATGGACTCATCATTAGTCATAAAGAACTCACATACTTATTACAAAAATCTATTAGTCATTGAAACAAAGTACTACACGCATGCTCCTAGGGGGATAGATTGGTAGGAAAAGACCATCGCTCGTCCCCGACCACCACTCATAAGGAAGACAATCAAAAAATATCTCATGATCCAACTTCGTTACATAACGGTTCACCATACGTGCATGCTATGGGACTTACAAACCTTAACACAAGTATTTCTCAAATTCACAACTACTCACTCGCATGAGTCTAATACCACCATCTTCATATCTCAAAACAATCATAAGGAATCGAACTTCTCATAGTATTCAATGCACTTTATATGAAAGTTTTTATTATATCCCTCTTGGATGCCTATCATATTAGGACTAAATTTATAACCAAAGAAAATTACCATGCTATTTTAAAGACTCTCAAAATAATATAAGTGAAGTGCGAGAGTTCAACAATTTTTATAAAATAAAAACACCGTTGTGCTCTAAAAAGATACTCCCTCCATCCGAAAATAATTGTCATCAAACTGAATAAAAGGGGATGTACCTAGATGTATTTTAGTTCTAAATACACCCCTTTTTGTTCATTTTGATGACAAGTATTTCCGGATGGAGGGAGTATAAGTGAAGCACTAGAGCAAATTTGCCTAGCTCGAAAGATATAAGTGAGGCACATAGAGTATTCTAATAAATCTCGATTCATGCGTGTCTCTCTCAAAAGGTGTGTACATCAAGGATTATTGTGGCAAACTAAAAATCAATGACTCAAATCATACAAGACGCTCCAAGCAAAAGACATATCATGTGGTGAATAAAAATATAGCCTCAAGTAAAGTTACCAATAGACGAAGACGAAAGAGGGGATGCCTTCCAGGGCATCCGCAAGCTTAATCTCTTGGTTGTCTTTGAATATTACCTTGGGGTGCCTTGGGAATCCCCAAGCTTAGGATTTTGCCACTCCTTATTCCATAGTCCATCAAATCCTTACCCAAAACTTGAAAACTTCACAACACAAAACTCAACAGAAAATCTCATAAGCTCCATTAGTATAAGAAAATAAATCACCACTTTTGGTACTGTTGTGACCTCATTCTTTATTTATATTGGTGTAATATCTACTGTATTCCAACTTTTCCATGGTTCATACCCCTGATACTAGCCATAGATGCATCAAAATAAGCAAACAACATGCGAAAAACAGAATGTGTCAAAAACAGAACAGTCTGTAGTAATCTGCAGATTTCGAATACTTCTGTAACTCCAAAAATCTTGAAAAATCAGGATGACCTCAGAAATTTGTTTATTAATCTTCTGCGAAAATAATCAGTATTTTATCGCGCTTCTGCTAAAAATGAGAATTGTTTTCCTGAGTGCAAAAATTTCTGTTTTTCAGCAAGATCAAATCAACTATCACCGTAAGCTATCCCAAAGGTCTTACTTGGCACAGACACTAACTAAAACATAAAAACCACATCTAACCAGAGGCTAGATGAATTATTTAATGCAAAACAGGACCTAAAAATAAGAAAAATAAAATAAAATTGGGTTGTCTCCCAATAAGCACTATTGTTTAACGCCCCTAGCTAGGCATAAAAACATGAATAGATCTAAGTATTCTTGTCTTCAGTATGCAATTCTTTTCTCATCAAATCCTCCAAAACCCGTCTAAGCAATGCTATCCTTTCCTTTATTTCCCTCCTAGTAGATGAACTTAAATCATGGAAAGGACTTTGATTGGTAATTTTAACATTCATAAACCCATAGTCGGGATCATCACCGTATATATCATCATATAAGATACGAAGCTCTTTTTAAAAGGTTCCTTCATCATTTTATTCAACCAATCTCTATTAAATCCAACATAAATTCCCCTAGTTATCCAATCAAACTCCTCAAAAGTTTCAAGATACAAAGATTGAGAGATCCCTGAATGGGGAACTCTTCTCCTAAGATTTTCACTATAAGATTGATAATCCCTAGATTCCAAACTACGCATAGTTTATTTATCATGAAGGATATCTATAATTGGCGGGTGCTCAACATCCTTTTTGTAGATAGCAAATATATGCCTAGCTTCTTGTATTATAAAACTGAATTCACGCATAAGGATAATAGTGGTAATCTTTTTAGCTATTGGCTGATTAATATTAGGAAGTTCATAAAACACTTTTTGCAAGGCAGGATGAGGATGCACAAATTTTCTTTCCAATTTCTCAACAAGCAAAACAATAGCACCTGCATAAAAATTTGTCTCAAGAAGAATAGTTCTTTTATTA
Organism: Triticum urartu; assembly: GCF_056163025.1. Lineage (NCBI taxonomy): Eukaryota > Viridiplantae > Streptophyta > Magnoliopsida > Poales > Poaceae > Triticum > Triticum urartu. The sequence continues at coordinate 473,518,104 of NC_141874.1, forward strand.
ATAGGCATGGATCATGTACAATCAGAGAATTCTTGGATAACACTCCTCCCGATAACATAACCATCCCCCACACGAAAGATTTTTGTTTTGTAATTAGGCAGATTTTTAGCATAATCCAAAGAACAAGATTCTGGTTTTTCCTCAAGATTTTCAACAATAACCTCCCCAGTTTCAGACATGGTGGCAACTGGCAAATGAGCAAGCGAAGAAGACGAACCGAAGAGGGGCGAAGAAAAGGCAAATCATTTCGAAAATTGTTTTAGAAGTGGGGGAGAGGAAAACGAGAGGCGAATGGCAAATAATGTAATGCAAGGGATGAGAGTTTATGATGGGTACTTGGTATGTCTCGGCTTGGCATAGATCTCCCCGACAACGGCGCCAGAAATTCTTCCTGCTACCACTTGAGCTTGCATTGGTTTTTCCCTTAAAGAGGAAAGGGTCATGCAGCAAAGTAGAGTAAGTATGTCCCTCAGCTTTTGAGAACCAAGGTATCAATCCAGTAGGAGACAACGCACAAGCCACCGAATACCTGCACAAACAAACACCAACTTGCACCCAACGCGATAAAGGGGTTGTCAATCCCTTCACAGTTATTTGCAAAGTGAGATTTGATATAGATGGATAATCAATAAAGTAATATTTTTGGTTTATAGATCGGAAAGTAAAAGATTATAAAGAAAGTAAATAGGGAACTAAAATTGTAGATCGGAAACTTATATGATGGAAAATAGATCCGGGGGCCATAGGTTTCACTAGAGGCTTCTCTCAAGATAGCAAATATTACGGTGGGTGAACAAATTACTACCGAGAAATTGATAGAAAAGTGCAAAGTTATGACAATATCTAAGGCAATGATCATGAATATAGGCATCACGTCCGTATCAAGTAGACTGACTCCTGCCTGCATCTACTACGATTACTCCACACATCGAGCGACTCCTTCCTACATATAGAGTATTAAGTTCATAAGAACAGAGTAACACATTAAGTAAGATGACATGATGTAGCGGGATAAACTCAAGCAATATGATGAAAGCCCCATCTTGGTATCCTCAATGGCAACAATACAATATGTGTCGGCTCCCCTTCTGTCACTAGGATCGAGCACCGCAAGATTGAACCCAAAGCTAAGCACTTCTCCCATTGCAAGAAAAACCAATCTAGTTGTCCAAACGAAATTGATAGTTTGGAGAGACTTGCAAAGATATCAAATCATGCATAAAACAATTCAGAGAAGATTCAAATAATATTCATAGATAAGCTGATCATAAATCCACAATTCATCGGATCTCGGCAAACACACTGCAAAAAAGTATTACATCGAATAGATCTCCAAGAACGCCGAGGAGAACATGGTATTGAGAATCAAAGAGAGAGAAGAAGCCATCTAGCCACTAGCTATGGACCCATAGGTCTGTGGTAAACTACTCATGCTTCATCGGAGAGGCAATGGTGTTGATGCAGAAGCCCTCCGTGATCGAATCCCCCTCCGGCAGGACGCCGGAAAAGGCCCCTAGATGGGATCTCATAGGTACAGAAGGTTGCGGCGGTGGAAAAGTGGTTCCGTGTCTCCCCTGGAAGGTTTTGGGATGTTTTAGAATATATAGGCGGAAGAAATGGGTCGGTGGAGTCACGAGGGGCAAACAAGGGTGGGGGCGCTCCCTCCATCCTTGTGGGTGCCTCGTGGCTTCCTTGACGTGTACTCCATCTCCTCTGGATGTCTTCTGGTCCAAAAAAAATCATCACGAAAGTTTCATTCCGTTTGGACTCTGTTTGGTCTTCCTTTTCTGCGGAACTCTAAAATAAGGAAAAACATGAACTGGCACTGGGCTCTAGGTTAATAGGTTAGTCCCAAAAATCATATAAAATAGCATATTAATGCATATAAAACATCCAAAACAATTAATATAATAGCATCAAACAATAACAAATTATAGATATGTTGGAGACGTATCAGAGCGCTGCTGTCTCGAGGCGGAACTTGGGCAGGAGCACGTGTGCCCTCCGGCGGAGCGATTTTGTCGGGGGAACTTCCCTCCTGGAGGGGGAAATCGTGGTCATCATCATCACCAACAACCCTCTCGTCTTGGGGAGGCCAATCTTCATCAACATCTTCACCAGCACCATCTCCTCTCAAACCCTAGTTCATCTCTTGTGTTCAATCTTTGTGCCAGAACCTCAGATTGTTACCTGTGGGTGACTAGTAGTGTTGATTACATCTTGTAGTTGATCACTATATGGTTTATTTGGTGGAAAATTATATGTCCAGATCCATTATGCTATTTAATACCCCTCTGATCATGAACATGTTCATGACTTGTCAGTAGTTACTTTTGTTCTTGAGGCCACGGGAGAAATCATGTTGCAAGTAATCATGTGAACTTGATATGTGTTCGATATTTTGATAATATGTATGCTGTGATTCCCTTAGCCGTGTCATGTGAACATCAACTACATGACACTTCACCCTATTTGGGCCTAAGGGTATGCATTGTGGAGTAGTTATTAGATGATGGGTTGCTAGAGCGACAGAAGCTTAAACCCTAGTTTATGCGCTACTTCGTAAGGGACCAATTTGGATCCAAAAGTTTAATGTTGTGGTTACATTCTATCTTAATACTTTTCTCGTAGTTGCGGATACTTGCGAGGGGGCTAATCATAAGTAGGAGGTTTGTTCAAGTAAGAACAACACCTAAGCACCGATCCACCCACATATCAAATTATCAAAGTAGTGAACACAAATCAAGCCAACATGGTGAAAGTGACTAGATGAAATTCCCGTGTGCCCTCAAGAACACTTTGCTTATTAAGCTTAAGTTTGATTGTGTTAAATCTTTTATGAATACCGATGCTTTTCAAAAGTTTAGCACTAAATATGGACTTGATTATGAGATAGTATCCTCTTTCTGTGAATCTTTTGCTACTCATGTTGATCTCCCTAAAGAGAAGTGGTTTAAATATAATCCCCCTATTAAAGAAGAAATTAAATAACTGGTAGTTGCTAAAGAAGAAACTATCATCTACAATGTTGATCCAGTTGTTCCTACTGCTTACATCGAGAAACCACTTTTTCAAGTTTAGATAAAAGAACATGCTAAGGTTTCAACTGTGGTCCGTAGAAGTAATATCAAAGCACCTAAACCCCCCTGAGCAAAGCAAAGTAGAACCTAGTGTTGCTATGATTATCGAAGATAGCAACAACTTCATAGTTCGTGTAATCCCAAGGGAGGTTGAGAACTCAACAAATTGATATCTTCCATAGACGACAACCACCATGATCGTATTTGAACGTAGTTAGAATACCGATGTGCTCAACTTCAGGGCAGTCTAAGATTTTTGGAAGTGGATGTAGCGACCCGACCCGAATGGATCAAGTCTCTGTGCTTAAGTGTCATCCCTGGATCGGTATGCTGACACACACAGTACTCGAGGATTTATAACAGAGGTAAATCACATGTATAAGTAACGTAAAATACTATTACCTCAATCCAAAATAGCGGAAGTAACAAGGTTGTGGATTCCCATCAACACCAACGGCAAAGTTGAGTGTAGAAATCGTAACCCTAACGTATCACTTACTCGTCGTAAGATAATCCTGCAACATGAGACGTTGCAGCCACAGAGGGTCAGTACATTGAATGTACTGGCAAATTCACACCATAGAGAATGATGAATAAAGACTATCACTACATGCATATTTGGCTGGTGGAAAAGCTCTATGGTTATAAGGTTTTTGCGTAAACCAATTTTTCCCTACTGCAAAGGAATAAATTTTATTTAACTATCATGGTGGTTGTTGAACATTGAGAATGGTTGACAGCATTCTCAATCCCAATTAAGTAACATCATTAAACCCAACAATATTCATTTAAAGTAACGTGATGAGATCAACAGGATAATCCAAGAACTAGATACTCAAGATGTCCATAACCGGGGACACGGCTAATCATGATTAGTTTATACACTCTGCAGAGGTTTGTGCACTTTTCCCCACAAGACTCGATCGCCTCCGTTGGATTTCTCGCACTACATGGTTTTTGAGAAATGGATGACCGAGACACAGTCTTTCAGAAGCGCTAGCACCTTACGATGGATAGACCGGTACACCTACTTTCCCCTACATCTGCTAGTCTACCCTGTAAGAGTTCGCACGACTTACTCAACTATGCCAGAGCCCATAATGGCTTGTGGCTGCACACGGAAGTTTCTAGTTTGAAAAATCTCGTGATCCCTTTGAGCCTGGGTGGCGGTCCAAAAGAAAACAGGCAAGTCCTGGATTACCCAGGTGCCTAGACAGGCAAATCCTAGAATAACCAGGTGCCTCAATCCACCCAGATGTGTGTTTAAGTTGCCACCTTAAGTAAACCATTAATTAACAATCTCACATCTGTCATGGATACTCTCAAAACCCAATCCACGTCTACTAGCATAGCATGGCACAATAAGCAAACGTAGAAGTAACTCCCAAAGGTTTGATAATAAACAGGTAATAGGTACTACCTCATCTACTTCCCATCCCACAGTTTAATTAGATCCTAATCATGCAATGTGTGAAGATTGATCTAATGCAAAAAAACTGGGTATGGAAGAGGATATGATCAAAGTGTGAACTTGCCTGCAATGTTGATGAAGATGATTCGCACTCAAAACTCTTGATATATCTACTCGTCACACTCCGGTCAATCTATCGTAAGCAAGCAATAGTAACCACACATAAGCAATCACTCAAAAGATCAGAAAGAATGAAGAAGACGATTCGGAAAACATCAAATCCAAGCAAATAACTCTTGCAACATAAAACAATTTCTAACAGTACCAAAATTATGTGAATTTGGCCTTATTAAAATGTTTAGGTCAAGAGCTTCGATTTGCAAAAAGAATCAACTCAAACAGAGCTACGGAACTCAAGTTATGATCAAACGAAGTTTGAATTCAAATCTGATCTAATTCAAATTTTTAAATTTTTCAAAAACATGTTTGAGTTGGATTAATGGATAGAGGAGATCATAACGAAGATGTGAGCGTTGGTTTCGTTGGATTTGGATAAACAAGTAAGAAGTTACGGTGTTTTGAAGATCAGGGGCTATTCTGCAAATAAGTTATTCACAAATGGGTCCCTGGCCGAAAACTGAATAAAACGAAAAGACTAAATAGCGAACGTTCACTGCAGAAGCCTATAAGACGAAAACCGTTCGCTACTGAGTACTAACGGACGAACATCCACTAACTAACTAAACCTAACAAATAAACCGATCAAAACAAAGAAAACCGAGCTAAAAGAAAACCTAAAACAAAACCGGGTCGGTTTGTACCGGTTCGGGCGGTTTTTCTTTGAAAACTGGCGGCGGCGGTTAGCGACGGACTCCGGTGAGTCCGGCGAGCTCCGGCGTCGGCAGATCTGGCGCGGCAGCGAGGCGGCGAGGGCGGAGGCTACGCGGCAGCGGCCGTGCGGCGCGGCAGGGCGGTGAGGCGCAGCTGTGGCGTCGCGGCAGAGGTGGCAAAGCAGCAGCAGCTAGCGGCGGCGGCGGCGATGTGCGTCGGCGGCGCGGGTACCCAGCAGCGGCGGGAGGCGGCGGTTGCGGGGAGAGGAGAGAGAGAGAGGAGGCCCGGGGCTCCGGATTTTATAGGAGGGAGGAGAGAGGCGGCGAGGGGAGTCCGGGCACGGTACGAACGTCGAGGCGGCGGCGGTCGCGGCGTCGCTCGGGACTCCGTCCCGAGCTGGAGGGCGAGGCGGACGGGGAGCTGGGCTGGGCCGCGGCCTGGCAGGAGCTGGGCCGGCCCAGTCGGGGAGAGAGTTTTTTTTAAAACATATTTTTTCAGAGAACTAAAATAATAAAAACAAAATAACTAAAAATATTATATAGGCATATAATATATCAAAATTTTCAAAAAAAAGATTTCCAACAACATGGACATTTTTCTAGCATTAAATAACATACACACAAAATCAGATAATTCAAAGAGTGCTACTGGTCTAATAGAATCCAACTAAAATCATTTTAAAAATACCAAAATGATTTCAATTTAATTTTTCTCCAATTTTCTAATGTAGGGAATCATGTTACCCTATTTTCCATATATTTTATTTTTGGAGAAAAATAATTTGAATAAAACTCAAATAAATCCAAATTGAAAATTAATTCCAAAAGGACTTGAAATTGATCCTTTGAAACTCCCAACTCATATTTCATAAAAAACTTGCCAGTGAGATGAGGTTATTTGATATTAGCTCATTAGATGAATGGAGAACCCAAGCTTATGAAAATGCCAAGTTATTTAAAGAAGAAGTTAAAAGATGGCATGATAAAGGAATCCAAAAGCGTGAGTTCAAGGTTGGAGAATATGTTCTTTTGTACAACTCTCGTTTCAGATTCTTTGGAGGAAAACTCCTCTCGAAATGGGAAGGGCCCTATATTATCGAGGATGTTTATCGATCTGGAGCTATCAAAAGAAATAATGTCGAAGGTACTAACCCGAAGGTTGTTAATGGGCAACGAATAAAACATTATATCTCTGGTATGCTCGTTAATGTTGAAAGAAATATTATCCAAACTATGACACTAGAAGAACACATGAAAGAAACCTTCCGGAACACTCCAAAATCATGAAAAAAGGAGGTACGTGATACGGTAAGTAAACGGACTCCGAAAAATCCGCAAAAATATTTTCTGTCCATTTTGTAATATAACAAAAATTAGGAAAATAAGAAACAACCAGGAAGGCACCTCTGGTGGGCACAAGACACCAGGGTGCGCCTGGCTTGCCAGGCGCGCCCAGGTGGGTTGTGCCCACTTCGGGTACCTTCCGAACTCCGTTTTTCTTCCGTTTGCTTCTTTCCCAAGATAAAAAATCTTTATATACCCCCGAACTTATTGACCATTGCATCGCAGAGAAATCTTCTATTTTCTTTTCTTTCTATTTCTGTCAGATCTGTCAGGCCAGGTACCATGGATTTTCCCTTCTCCAACCATGAAGAAGGTGATGCTTGGTTGCCATAGGGGGGGCTAAGGGGAGAGGGACTTGAGGAGGTTGCCATGGAGGAAGATGAAGGAAACTCTCCTGGAGTTCACTCTCCGGCTTCCGAGAGGGGCACATTGGCTGGCATCTCCACTCGTCCTAATCCTCATCAGGACATCAGATCATCAAATAGTCAAGAGAACCCTGAAGTTCAATAAGAACTCCCACTAAGGAGACCTTTACACAGTTTACATCTTAAAAAATTTCACAATTATGGGTTCGAAAATACTCCTCCTATGCATATACCGTCCAATTGGGACATATCCCGTCCAAGAGAAAGTGATGCAGGAACAAGTTCTCATGGGCGGAGAATAAACATATTATGGCTGAAGTGGAGAAAAACACTGAGTTGCTTCGTAAAGCCCTTCATGAGATTAAAGGCTTGAAGGAGGCACACGTGAATATATTGGGAGTTATTTCACCACCACCTCCTTCTTCATCACCAAAAGAAAATTGAGTATCGGGTATGGGCACTCCCCTTGGCTTGCGCCAAGTTTGGGGGAGGTGCCCCGGTATCGTATCACCTCCACTATCTTTGGCCTTTATTTACCTTAGTTCGATCCATAGTTATCTTTTGCTTTATATGAATAAAAGTTTAGTTCGATCCTTACTTTTCGTGATTTTGCTTAGTGATCTATCTTTGTAATCATATGCGAGATATATAATAAAGTTTAGTTGGAGTTTTGTTTTGTTTACTTTCATGTTAAAGAAAAAAAGAGGAATGAAATAAATGAAAAAGATCATATGCTAATCTTATGGTAAGTAATGACACCACATAAGCATAAGTATAAGTAGAAAATTTTATTGGAGATTGACAAATATAGCATTGGTCAATGATGCAATTCATGAAAGAATTAATAAGCGAAGAGAAGATTCACATGCAAATAGACTATCTTGGAAATCTTTTGTGATTGTGAGCCCGCATCAAAATATTATATGTCAAAATTGTTGACGTTGGACAGCAAAGACAATGTAATGATTTATGTGTGTTCATATTCACATAGAAGTTATATTTTCATAGATCCTTCAACATGTGGTGCTTGCCCCCCATCTTTGCTAGACAAAAATTTCGCACCAAGTAGACATACTACTTATGCATCCAAAAACCCTTAAACCCAAATCTTATTTTCAAGAGTCCACCATACCTACCTATGTATTGAGTAAGATCCTTCAAGTAAGTTGTCATCGGTGAAATAAGGCAATAAAAATTGCTTCTAAAAGTGTTAGATCATTTATTGTAAGAGAAAATTGAGCGTTGTACGAACTTGTGATGGCAAAGAATAAAAGCGAGAGACTGCATAATAAAGGTTGCTATCATAAGGGGCAATATAACGTGAAGTTATTTTGCACTAAGGGATTGAGCATACAAACAAAAAGCGCATGGCAACCTCTCCTTCCCTCTGCAAAGGGCCTATATTTTACTTTTATGTATTTACTTTCATGCAAGAGTCAAAGTTTTTATCTCTATTCCTTTTTATTTTTCTCTTTTGGCAAGCATCATGCAGTGAGGAAAGATCTAGGCACATGTATCTAGTTGGATATGAGTAGAATGAGTTATTACTTTTTACATCACCCTTGAGGTGAATACGTTGGGAGGCAAAATTATAAGCCCCTATCTTTCTATGTGTCCGATTGAAACGTTTTTCTCATGTGTATGCGGTGAGTGTTAGCAATCATAGAAGACTATATGCTGGTTGAGTATGTGGACTTGCCTAAATGCTCCGATACGTGACCCTTCATGAGAAGATGATGAATTGTAGTTGCAAAGTTGACTGAGAACATAGTTTGTTGGTTTCCAAAAGAGATTATGCTTTATACTTTGATGTTGTGATGAGTTGTTACTTATTCATGAGAAGTATATGATAACAGTTCTATGATAAAAGTTTTATGTTAAAGTTTGTTGCCGTCATAATAATTTACATGATGCTTCTATGTTCGTATTTTGTTTTTATCGACACCTCTCTCTAAGCATGTGGACATGTTTTTTGATTTCGGTTTTCGCTTGAGGACAAGCAAGGTCTAAGCTTGGGGGAGTTGATACATCCATTTTGCATCATGTTTACCTACTGTTATTTATAATGTTTTTGTGCATAATAATGCTTTTTGGAGTAATTCTAATGCCTTTTCTCTCATAATATGCAAGGTTCACGCAAAGAGGGAGAATTCCGGCAGCTGGAAATCTGGACCTGAAAAAGCTACGTCAGGCTACCTATTATGCACAACTCCAAATGAGCTGAAACTTCGCGAGAATTTTTTATGAAATAAATAAGAATTATTGGAGCGAATAACTACCAGAGGGGGCCCATGTGGGCACAACAAACCTGGGCGCCAGGGAGCCCAGGCGCACCCTGGTGGGTTGTGCCCACCTCCGTTGCCCATCTTCTGGTATATAAGTCATTTTGACCTAGAAAAAATAAGGAGAGGACTTTCGGGATGAAGCGTCGCCTTCTCGAGGCGGAACTTGGGCAGGAGCACTTTTGCCCTCCGGCGGAGCGATTCCGCCGGGGGAACTTCCCTACCGGACGGGGAAATCATCGTCATCATCATCACCAACAACCCTCTCATCTTGGGGAGGCCAATCTTTATCCACATCTTCCCTAGCACCATCTCCTCTCAAACCCTAGTTCATCTCTTGTGTTCAATCTTTGTACCGAAACCTCAGATTGGTACCTGTGTGTGACTAGTAGTGTTGATTACATCTTGTAGTTGATCACTAGATGATTTATTTGGTGGACGATTATACATTCAGATCCATTATGCTATTTAATACCCCTCTGATCATGAACATGTTTATCACTTATGAGTAGTTACTTTTGTTCTTGAGGTCACGGGAGAAATCATTTTGCAAGTAATCATGTGAACTTGATATTTGTTTGATATTTGTGATTCCCTTAGTGGTGTCATGTGAACATCGACTACATGACACTTCACCATATTTGGGCCTAAGGGAATGCATTGTGGAATAGTTATTAGATGATGGGTTGCTAGAGTGACAGAAGCTTAAACCCTAGTTTATGCGCTACTTCGTAAGGGACCGATTCGGATCCAAAAGTTTAATGCTATGGTTATATTCTATCTTAATACTTTTCTCTAGTTGTGGATGCTTGCGAGGGGGTTAATCATAAGTTGGAGGATTGTTCAAGTAAGAACAACACCTAAGCACCGATCCACCCACATATCAAATTATCAAAGTAGTGAACACAAATCAAGCCAACATGGTGAAAGTGACTAGATGAATTTCCCGTGTGCCCTTAAGGGAGTCCTGGATTAGGGGTCCTCGGGTGCCCGGCCAATTCAACATGGGCTGCACTGATGGGCCACGAAGATAAAAACTGAAGATCATCCCCGTGTCCGAGTACGACTCCTGTATGCGTGAATGGCAAGTTTTGGTGTCCGGATGTATTATTTCCTTCTTCTGCAAACCGACTTTGTACTACCCTAGGCCCCTTCGGTGTGTATATAAACCGGAGGGGTTAGTCTTTACAAATCATCAGAATTCTAAAAGGCTAGACAGCTAGGGTTTATCCATTACGATCTCGAGGTAGATCAACTCTTGTAACCCCTATACACATTGAATACAATCAAGTAGGACATAGGGTTTTACCTCCTTTAAGAGGGCCCGAACCTAGGTAAACATTGTGTCCCCATCGTCCCTTGTTACCATTGATCCTCAGATGCATGGTTCGGGACCCCCTACCCGAGATCTGCCGGTTTTAACACCGACATTTATGCTTTCATTGAGAGTTCCATTGTGTTGTCGATAGAAGGATCGATGGCCCACCTTGTCATCAATAATGATATCACTTCTGGAAGGAGCCTAACTTCAGGACAGGTGCTCCAACTTGGCAGTTTCGCTGTGGGTAGCCACATGACCATCAAGCCGATGGCGCCCCAACGATCGCCAAACATCACCTCCGCATCGGTCTCGAACACTCTGAAAAGATGGATCTGGCAGACACCTCGTCCTTGAATGAGCTGATAGATCGCATCACTGCCCTAGGGCTCTCAGCGGATTATGATCGGATCGAGCTTAAACCTGACCCGGGAGAAATCAATCTCCCGCTGATCACTCACCTGGTAGTGGTCGTCAAGGAACGAGACAGGAACACTTCTTCCGCTAAGTTAAAAACCAGCTATGTTCGGATCTCCGAATCCATTGAACCGGATACTCTTCCTTCGGAGGAGACCCCTCGTCCCCCAAACTCAGGGTCGGACTTAGGGTCTGGGGAGCACTTGGATCTTCTCGGACCCGAACCGGTGACCTCGGAGATTTTACCAGCTCCGAACACAGTTTTGGGTAGGGATTTAAGTTTTAGCCCACCCGCCCACCACAATCAATACTCTCCGAGTAGTTTAGTCCCTCTAGACATATACGACCTGATGTATGTACGACAGCAACCTCAGGAAATAGTCCATCATTTTTGGGCCAGGTTTCTACTTGTCAAAAACAAGATTAAAGATTGTTCCGACAATGATGCGGTGTCAGTTTTTCATCACAATTGCATTGATGAGGGAATTCGGAACGCCCTCGACTGCAGCCGCATACATAGTTTTAAGGAACTATCCCACGTAGTACGGAAGTACTGCACGATGGAAAGCACATGGAAGGCCCAAAAAACTCAATTGGAACCTGCTTCCTTTAAGAAGTATACTGCCCGGGAAAAACGGGTACACCCTTACGAGGCATCCGATCATAAGCCCGTCGGCAAGAAAAACAAACCCTTTAAGGGATACAGGTCAGTTCTTGATGAACTCCTTGACAAACCATATCATATACATGCGACACCGAGCACCGAAACAACTCACATCCTTTGGGCATGTTGGGTACTCTGGCAAGTGGCTAAAAGCGGTGAGGCTATCCTCACCACCGCTACTCTAGAGAAGCATTCTCCGGAGGATGACGATCTTACCGTCTTTACGGTCTTCAAGACTTTCTCTTCAAATAATCGGCGCAAAAGGGCACTCCGCGACCTTGCCGAAATCAACCAACTAACCTCAATGAGCCCATGGAACGACGTGGCAATAACTTTCACTGCTGGCGATGAGCCAAGGGCCCGATCAGTCCGAGCACCAGCCGCCTTGGTCTTAAACCCAATTGTGGATGGCTTTCGACTCACCAAAGTGCTCATGGACGGCGGTAGCGGACTTAACCTCATCTCTGAGGACACACTCGACAAAATGCAAATTGACAAGTCTTGCATCGAGCAAAGCAATACGACCTTTCGAGGCATCATCCCCAGTTGAGAAGCACGATGTTTGGGTAAAATCAAATTTGATGTAGTATTCGCCACGCCTGAGAATTACATGTCCGAAGAGTTGCTTTTCCACGTGGCTCCCTTCAATAGGAGATATCACACCCTTTTGGGGCGGGACGCTTTTTCACGCTTCCATGCCATACCTCATTACGGGTACATGAAGCTTAAAATGTCGGGGCCCAATGAAATAAACACGGTTACAAGTGATCCGGATAAAGCAGTCCGCGCCCGAAGAACTAACCACCTTGCGATCCACGGAGGGCAAGGATGATGTGATTCTTGATAAGAGGCCCAAGTCCACCTCTTTCAAACCAGCAGATGAAATAGTAAAATTTCAAGTCCACCCGGCGGATCCTAACAAAACAACATCCATTGGAGAACAGCTGGATCCGGCGTTCGATGTCGCCCTACAAGCGTTCCTGTGTGAAAATTGGGATTTCTTTGCCTGGCACCCTTCGGACATGCCCGGGATCCTGCCCAGACTGGCCGAACACAACCTCAACATAATTAAGGGGTTCAAACCAGTCAAACAAACGCTACGGTGATTTTCTGAACCCAAACAACAAGCTATGGGGGAGGAGCTAGCCAAACTATTTGAAGCCGGGTTTATCAGAGAAATCAAACAACCGGATTGGCTAGCCAACTTGGTCATGGTGTCGAAGAAGGATACATCTTGGCGCCTTTGTGTCGACTTCAAATACCTCAATAAGGCTTGCCCTAAAGACCCTTTCCCACTGCCCCGCATTGACCAAATTATTGACGCGACCACGGGACATGACTCATTATGTTTCCTCAACGCTTACTCCGGATACCATCAGATTAAAATGAACGAGTCCGACCATGCCGCAACAGCGTTTATCACTCCGTACGGGCCTTTCTGTTTCAACACTATGCATTTCAGGCTTAAAAACGCAGGTGCCACTTACCAATGCATGATTCAAACATGTTTGGAAAAACAAATCGGCAAGATAGTGGAAGCATATGTGGATGACGTGGTCATCAAGAATAAACATGTCGAATCATTGGTGGATGATCACCGCCTCTCATTTGACAACCTCTGAACATATGACATAGGGCTCAATCTAGAAAATGTGTTTTCAGCGTCCCAGCTGGAAAGCTGCTAGGGTTCATTGTCTCCAGTAGAGAAATTGAAGCGAACCCAGCCAAAATCTGAGCCTTGTCACAACTGGCCATGCCAACAGACTTAAAGTAGGTCCAAAAACTAGTCAGGTGCGTGGCAGCATTAAGCCGCTTCATCTCCAGATTAGGAGAAAAGGCATTACCACTTTACGGACTGCTTATACGTACCGACAACTTCGAGTGAACGGATGTGACTACAACCGGATTGGAAGAAATAAAAACCTTATTAGCAGGCAACCCAATCCTAGCCGCCCCAAGTGTTGGCGAGCCTATGTTGCTTTATATATCCATAACTCACCAGGTAGTGAGCGCTGTACTTGTCGTCGAGCGAGGGTAAGAGGGACATAAATTCCTCATCCAGACACTAGTGTATTACGTATCAGAGGTCCTTACACCATGCAAGTCCTGATACCCTCACTACCAAAAAATAGCTTACACAGTCTTTATGGCATCCCAAAAACTCCGGCACTATTTTCAAGAGTGTTCGATCGCGGTGGCATCCGAACTACCACTCAATGACATTATAAACAACAGGGATGCCACGTCCGCATAGCTAAATAAGCCATTGATCTCTTACCATTCAAAATAACATACAAGTCGCGCCGAGCTATTAAATCTCAGGTGCTGGCCGATTTCATCGCCGAGTGGACGGAAACTGAGCTCCCTAAAGAGTACAACTCATACTCCAACTGGATCATGTACTTCGATGGCTCTAAAATGCTAGCCGGACGGGGTGCTGGTGTCATCTTGACATCCCCTACGGGGACTGCTACCTCTTGAGCTTGCGTTGGTTTTTCCCTTGAAGAGGAAAGCGTGATGCAGCAAAGTAGCATAAGTATTTCCCTCAGTTTTGAGAACCAAGGTATCATTCCAGTAGGAGACAACGCGACAAGCCACCGAATACCTGCACAAAAAATACCAACTTGCAACCAAGGCGACAAAGGGGTTGTCAATCCCTTCACGGTTATTTGCAAAGTGAGATCTGATAGAGATGGATAAACGGTGAAGTAATATTTTTGGTATATGGAACAGAAAGTAAAATATTGAAAGTAAGGGAATGGCGACAGAAATTGGCAAGTGGACAAAAAACTAATATGTTGTAAAATAGACTCGGGGGCCATAGGTTTCACTAGAGGCTTCTCTCAAGATAGAAATTATAATGGTGGGTGAACAAATTACTGCCGAGCAATTGATAGAAAAGCGCAAAGTTATGACGATATCTAAGGCAATGATCATGAATATATTCATCACCTCCGTGTCAAGTAGACCGAAATGATTCTGCATCTACTACTATTACTCCACACATCGACTGCTATCCAGCATGCATCTCGAGTATTAAGTTCATAAAGAATGAAGTAACGCCTTAAGCAACATGGCATGATGTAGAGGAATTAACTCAAACAATATGATGAAAACCCCATCTTTTATTCTCGATGGCAACAATACAGTATGTGGCGTTTCCCCTTCTGTCACTAGGATCAAGCAACGCAAGACTGAACCCAAAGCTAATCACTTCTCCCATAGCAAGAAAAACCAATCTAGTTGGCCAAACCAAATCGATAGTTCGAAGAGACTTGCAAAGATATCAAATCATGCATAAAAGAATTCAAAGGAGATTCAAATAATATTCATAGATAAGCTGATCATAAATCCACAATTCATCGGATCTCGGCAAACACATCGCAAAAGAGTATTACATCTAATAGATCTCCAAGAACATCAAGGAGAACATGATATTGAGAATCAAAGAGAGAGAATAAGCCATCTAGATACTAGCTATGGACCCGTAGGTCTGAGGTAAACTACTCACACTTCATCGAGAGGCAATGGTGTTGATGTATAAGCCTTCCATGATCGAATCCCCCTCCGATAGGATGCCAGAAAAGGTCCTAGATGGGATCTCACGGGTACAGAAGGTTGCGGCAGTGGAAAAGTGGTTTCGTGGCTCCCCCGGTTGTTTTGGGGGTATATGAGTATATATAGGAGGAAGATCTAGGTCAGGGGGTCTACGAGGGGCCCACAAGGTCGGGGGCGCGCCTTACCCCCCTAAGTGCGCCCTCCACCCTTGTGGCCACCTCGTGGCTCTTCTGACTTGCACTCCAAGTCTCCTGGGTGTCTTTTGGTCCAAGAAAAATCATCACGAAAGTTTTATTCCGTTTGGACTCTGTTTGGTATTCCTTTTCTGCGAAACTCTAAAACAAGGAAAAAGTAAAAACTGGCACTAGGCTCTAGGTTAGTCCCAAAAATCATATAAAATATCAAATTAATGCATATAAAACATCCAAAACTGATAATATAATAGCATGGAACAATCAAAAATATAGATACGTTGGAGACGTATCAAGCATCCCCAAGCTTAGTTCCTGCTCGTCCTCGAGTAGGTAAATGATAAAAACATAATTTGATGTGGAATGCTACCTAACATATATTTCCATGTATTTCTCTTTATTGTGGCATGAATGTTCACATCTGTAAGATTCAAAACAAAAGTTTAATATTGACATAAAAACAATAATACTTCAAGCAAACTAACAAAATAATTATGTCTTCTCAAAATAACATGGCCAAAGAAAGCTTATCCCTACAAAATCATATTTTCTGGCTATGCTCCATCTTCATCACACAAAATATTCAAATCATGCACAACCCCGATGACAAGCCAAGCAATTGTTTCATACTTTTGGCGTTCTCAAACTTTTTCAATTTTCACGCAATACATGAGCATGAGCCATGGACATAGCACTATAGGTGGAATAGACGGTGGTTGTGGAGAAGACAAAAAGGAAGGAGATAGTCTCACATCAACTAGGCGTATCAATGGGTATGGAGATGTCCATCAATAGATATCACTATGAGTGAGTAGGGATTGCCATGCAATGGATGTAGTAGAGCTGTAAGTTTATGAAAGCTAAAAAGGAAAACTAAGTGGGTGTGCATCCAACTTGCTTGCTCATGAAGACCTAGAGCGTTTTGAGGAAGCCCATCGTTGGAATATACAAGCCAAATCTATAATGAAAAAAATCCCAGTAGTATATGAAAGTGATATCATAGGAGACTCTCTATCATGAAAATCATGGTGCTACTTTGAAGCACAAGTGTGGCAAAATGGATAGTAACATTGCCCCTTCTCTATTTTCTCTCTTTTTTCTTTTTTCTTTTTTGGGCCTTCTCTTTTTCTCCTTGCATGGGACAATGCTCTAATAATGAAGATCATCACACTTTTATTTACTTACAACTCGATACTAGAACAAAAACATGACTCTATGTGAATGCCTTCGGCGGTGTACCGGGATGTGCAATGAATCAAGAGCGACATGTATAAAAAATGATGAACAGTGGCTTTGCCACAAATACATTGTCAACTACATGATCATGCAAAGCAATATGACAATGATGGAACGTGTCATAATAAACAGAACGGTGGAAAGTTGCATGGCAATATATCTCGGAATTGCTATGGAAATGCCATAATAGGTAGGTATGGTGGCTCTTTTCAGGAAGGATATGTGGTGGGTTTACGGTACCGGCGAAAGTTGCGCCGTACTAGAGAGGCTAGCAATGGCGGAAATGTGAGAGTGCGTATAATCCACGGACTCAACATTAGTCATAAAGAACTCACATATTTATTGCAAAAATCTATTAGTCATCGAAACAAAGTACTACGCGCATGCTTCTAGGGGGATAGATTTCTAGGAAAAGACCATCACTCATCCCCGACCGCCACTCATAAGGAAGACAATCAAAAAACATCACATGCTCCAACTTCGTTACATAACAGTTCACCATACGTGCATGCTACGGGACTCATAAACCTTAACACAAGTATTTCTCAAATTCATGACTACACACTAGCATGATTCTAATATCGCCATCTTCATATCTCAAAACGATCATAAGGAATCAAACTTCTCATAGTATTCAATGCACTCTATATGAATGTTTTTATTATATCCCTTTTGGATGCCTATCATATTAGGACTAATTTTATAACCAAAGAAATTTACCATGCTGTTCTAAAAGACACTCAAAATAACATAAGTGAAGTACGAGAGTTCATCAATTTCTATAAAATAAAACTACCACCGTGCTCTAAAAAGATATAAGTGAAGCACTAGAGCAATTTTGCCTAGCTCAGAAAATATAAGTGAAGCACATAGAGCATTCTAATAAATCATGATTCATGCGTGTCTCTCCCAAAAGGTGTGTACAGCAAGTATGATTGTGGAAAACTAAAAATCAAAGACTCAAATCATACAAGGCGCTCCAAGCAAAACACATATCATGTGGTGAATGAAAATATAGCCTCAAGTAAAGTTACCGATAGATGAAGACGAAAGAGGGGTTGCCTTCCCGGGGCATCACCAAGCTTATGCCCTTTGGACTCCTTGAATATTACCTTGGGGTGCCTTGGGAATCCCCAAGCTTAGGCTCTTGCCACTCCTTATTCCATAGTCCATCAAATCCTTACCCAAAACTTGAAAACTTCACAACACAAAACTTCAACAGAAAATCGCATAAGCTCCGTTAATATAAGAAAATAAATCAGCACGTTTGGTACTGTTGTGAACTCATTATTTATTTATATTGGTGTACTATCTACTGTATTCCAACTTTTCCATGGTTCATACCCCACCCATACTAGCCATAGATTCATCAAAATAAGCAAACAATACGCGAAAAACAGAATATGCCAAAAACAGAACAGTCTGAAGCAATCTAGATGTTTCAAATACTTCTGTAACTTCAAAAGTCCTGAGAAATTAGGAAGTCCTATAAATTTGTTTTTTAATCATGTGCAAAAAGAGTTAGTATTTTATCGCACTTTTGTTAAAAATGAAAACTAATTTCCTGGGTGCAAAAGTTTCTGATTTTCAGCAGGATCAAATCAACTATCAGCGTAAGCTATCCCAAAGGTCTTACTTGGCATGAACACTAACTAAAACATAAAACCACATCTAAGCAGAGGCTAGATGAAATATTTATTGCAAAACAGAACCTAAAAGGAAAGAACAAAAATAAAATTGGGTTGTCTACCAACAAGCGCTATTGTTTAACGCCCCCAGCTAGGCATAAAACACGAATAGATCTAAGTATTGTCATCTTTGGCATGCAATCCATAAGTGGATCTCATAATAGATTCATAAGGCAATTTAATTTTATTTCTAGGGACTTGTTCCAGGCCTTTCCTTAACGGAAATTGAAATCTAATGTTTTCTTCTTTCATATCAATAATTGCACCAATCGTTCTAAGGAAAGGTCTACCAAGAATAATAGGACATGTAGGATTGCAATCTATATCAAGAACAATGAAATCTATGGGCACATAATTACTATTAGCAAGAATAAGAACATCATTAATTCTTACCAGAGGTTTCTTAATAGTGGAATCCGCAAGATGCAAATTTAAAGAACAATCATCAAATTCACGGAAACCTAACACATCACATAAATTTTTCGGAATTGTAGAAACACTAGCACCCAAATCACACAAAGCATAGAACTCATAATCTTTAATTTTAATCTTAATAGTAGGTTCCCACTCATCATAAAGTTTTCTAGGGATAGAAACTTCCAATTCAAGCTTTTCTTCAAAAGATTGCATCATAGCATCAACGATATGCTTAGTAAAAGCTTTATTTTGATTATAAGCATGACAAGAATTCAACATGGATTGCAACAAGGAAATACAATCTATTGAAGAACAATTATCATAATTAAAGTCCTTTAAATCCAAAAGAGTGGGTTCATTTCTACCTAAACTTTTGACCTCTCCAATCCCACTTTTATCAATTTTTGCATCAAGATCTAGAAACTTTGAATCATTGGGACGCCTTCTAACTAAAGTTGACTCATCTCCAGTCCCATATTTATCAAGATTTACATTGGAAAACAAAATCCAATAGGAGTCACATCAATCACTTTAAGATCTTCATCATTATTTTCACGAAAACTAGAAGAACAAGCTTTTATAAACCAATCTTTCTTAGCACGCATCTTAGCGGTTCTTTCTTTGCACTCATCAATGGGAATTCTCATGGATTTGAGAGACTCATTGATATAATGCTTAGGTGGAATGGATCTAAGTTTCAAAGACAACATAAAGAGAAATTCTATCCACGTTCCTAGCCAAATCATCAATCTTAAGCAATTTTTCTTCAATCAAAGCATTGAAATTCTTTTGTGAACTAATAAATTCTTTAACACTATTCTCAAAATCAAAGGGCATCTTATTATGATTTCCATAAGAATTGTTGTAGGAATTACCATAATTATTAGAGGAATTACTAGGAAACGGCCTAGGATTAAAATTACCTCTATACGCGTTATTACCAAAATTGTTCCTACCAACAAAATTCACATCCATAGATTCAGTATTGTTTTCAATCAAAGTAGACAAAGGCATATCATTAGGATCAATAGGAACACTATTGCTAGCAAATAATTTCATAAGCTCATCCATCTTTCCACTCAAAACATTAATCTCTTCAATAGCATGCACCTTTTTACTAGTGGAAGATCTTTCGGTATGCCATTGAGAATAATTTACCATAATATTATCTAGGATTCTAGTATCTTCTCCTTAAGTAATTTCCATAAAAGTGCCTCCCGCGGCCGAATCTAAACTATTTCTAGAAGCAAAATTCAATCTGGCATAAATTTTTTGTATAATCATCCACAAATTCAAACCATGCGTAGGGAAATTTCTAATCATCAATTTCATCCTCTCCCAAGATTGTGCAACATGTTCATGATCAAGTTGCTTAAAATTCATAATATCGTTCCTAAGGGAGATGATCTTAGCGGGAGGAAAATACATGGAAATAAAAACATCTTTACACTTGTTCCATGAATCAATACTATTTTTAGGCAAAGATGAAAACCAAGTTTTAGTGCGATCCCTAAGCAAGAACGTCAATAGATTCAACTTAACAATATCATTATACACATATTTTTTTCTTCTCCATATCACACAAATCAACGAAATTATTAAGATGGGATGCGGCATCTTCATTGGGAAGGCCGGAAAATTGATCTTTCATAACAAGATTCAGCAAAGCAGTATTAATTTCACAAGATTCCGCATTAGCATCTGGAGCAATTGGAGTACTAATAAATCCATTACCGTTCGTATTGGAAAAGTCACACAATTTGGTATTATCTTCAGCCATCATGACAAAGCAAGCAATCCAACACATAAGCATAGAAAAAGCAAGTGAAGAAGACGAACGGAAGAAGGGCGAAGAAAAGGTGAATCTTTTTGAAAATCGTTTTAGAAATGGGGGAGAGGAAAATAAGAGGCGAATGGCGAATAATGTAATGCGAGGGATGAGAGTTTATGATAGGTACTTGGTATGTCTCGGCTTGGCGTAGATCTCCCCGGCAACGGCGCCAAAAATTCTTCCTGCTACCTCTTGAGCTTGCGTTGGTTTTTCCCTTGAAGAGGAAAGGGTGATGCAGCAAAGTAGAGTAAGTATTCCCCTCAGTTTTGAGAACCAAGGTATCAATCCAGTAGGAGACAATGCGACAAGCCACCGAATACCTGCACAAACAAACACCAACTTGCACCCAACATGATAAAGAGGTTGTCAATCCCTTCACAGTTATGTGCAAAGTGAGATATACTATAGATGGATAAACGGTAAAGTAATATTTTTGGTATTTTTGGTATTTTTGGTTTATTGAACGGACAGTAAAAGATTGCAAAGAAAGTAAATCAGAAACTAAAATTATAGATCGGAAACTTATATGATGGAAAATAGACCCGGGGGCCATACGTTTCACTAGAGGCTTCTCTCAAGATAGAAATTATTAGGGTGGGTCAACAAATTACTACCGATCAATTGATAGAAAAGCGCAAAGTTATGATGATATCTAAGGCAATGATCATGAATGTAGGCATCACGTCCATGTCAAGTAGACCGAAACAATTTTGCATCTACTACTATTAGTCCACACATCGACAGACTCCTACCTACATCTAGAGTATTAAGTTCATAAGAACAGAGTTACGCAATAAGTAAGATGACCTGATGTAGCGGAGCTAACTCAAGCAATATGATGAAAACCCCATCTTGTTATCCTCAATGGCAACAATACAATACGTGTCGGTTCCCCTTCTGTCACTAGGATCGAGCACCGCAAGATTGAACCCAAAGCTAAGCACTTTTCTCATTGCAAGGAAAACCAGCCAAATCGATGGTTTGAAGAGACTTGCAAAGATATCAAATCATGAATATAAGAATTCAGAGGAGATTCAAATAATATTCATAGATAAGTTGATCATAAATCCACAATTCAACGGATCTCGACAAACACACCGCAAAAGAGTATTACATCGAATAGATCTCCAAGAACATCGAGGAGAACATGGTATTGAGAATCAAAGAGAGAGAAGAAGTCATCTAGCTACTAGCTATGGACCCGTAGGTCTGTGGTAAACTACTCACGCTTCATCGCAAAGGCAATTGTGTTGATATAGAAGCCCTCCGTGATCGAATCCCCCTCCAGCAGGATGCCGGGAAAGGTCCCTAGATGGGATCTCATGGTTACAGAAGGTTGCGGCGGTGGAAAAGTTGTTTCATGGCTCCCCTGGAAGTTTTTGGGGTATATGAGAATATATAGGAGGAAGATCTCGGTCAGGGGGTCACCGAGGGGCCCACAAGGTCGGGGGGCGCGCCCTCCACCCTTGTGGCCTCCTAGTGGCTCTTCTAATGTGACGCCCCCGATTTAATCATACACTAATCATACACGCAAACGTGTACGATCAAGATTAGGGACTCACGGGAAGATATCACAACACAACTCTACAAATAATATAAGTCATACAAGCATCATATTACAAGCCAGGGGCCTCGAGGGCTCGAATACAAGAGCTCGATCATAGACGAGTCAGCGGAAGCAATAATATCTGAGTACAAACATAAGTTAAACACGTTGCCATAAGATGGCTAGCACAAACTGGGATACAGATCGAAGGAGGCGCATGCCTCCTGCCTGGGATCCTCCTAACTACTCCTGGTCGTCGTCAGCGGGCAGCACGTAGTAGTAGGCACCTCCGGTGTAGTAGGAGTCGTCGTCGAAGGTGGCGTCTGGCTCCTGGGCTCCAACATCTGGTTGCGACAACCAGGTAGAAGGGATAGGGGGGAAAGAGGGAGAAAGAAACCGTGAGTACTCATCCAAAGTACTCGCAAGCAAGGAGCTATACTACATATGTATGCATTGGTATCAACTGGAATAAGGCTATTATATGTGGAATGAACTGCAGAAAGCCGGGATAAGGGGGGATAGCTAGTCCTTTCGAAGACTACGCTTCTGGCAGCCTCCATCTTGCAGCATGTAGAAGAGAGTGGACTGAAGTCCTCCAAGTAGCATCGCATAGCATAATCCTAACCGATGATCCTCCCCTCGTCGCCCTGTGAGAGAGCGATCACCGGTTGTATCTGGCACTTGGAAGGGTGTGTTTTATTAAGTATCCGGTTCTAGTTGTCATAAGGTTAAGGTACAACTCCAAGTCGTCCTGTTACCGAAGATCACGGCTATTCGAATAGATTAACTTCCCTGCAGGGGTGCACCACATAACCCAACACGCTCGATCCCATTTGGCCGGACACACTTTCCTGGGTCATGCCCGGCCTCGGAAGATCAACACGTCGCAGCCCCACCTAGACCAACAGAGAGGTCAGCACGCCGGTCTAAACCTAAGCGCCTAGGGGTTTGGGTCCATCGCCCTTAGCACACCTGCACGTTGCGTGGGCGGCCGGAAGCAGACCTAGCCTAGTAGGCGTTCCAGTCCAATCCAGCGCGCGCCGCTCCGTTGCTGACGTCACGAAGGCTTCGGCTGATACCACGACGTCGAGTGCCCATAACTGTCCCCGCGTAGATGGTTAGTGCGTATAGGCCAGTAGCCAGACTCAGATCAAATACCAAGATCTCGTTAAACGTGTTAAGTATCTGCGAACGCCGACCAGGGCCAGGCCCACCTCTCTCCTAAGTGGTCTCAACCTGCCCTGTCGCTCCGCCTCAAAGTAATAGTCGGGGGCCGTCGGGAACCCAGGCCCACCTCTACCGGGATGGCGCCACCTGCCCCTTCAGCCCCCATCTCCGAACAGTATCACAGGTAAGGTAACTATGTAAAGTATATTGTATATGCCCGTGGTCACCTCCCGAAGTGATCACGGCCCAGTAGTATAGCATGGCAGACGGACAAGAGTGTAGGGCCACTGATGGAACACTAGCATCCCATATTAAGCAGTAGGATAGCAGGTAATGGTAACAACAGTAGTAGCAAGGATAGGCTATGCATCAGGATAGGAATAACGGAAAGAAGTAACATGCTACACTACTCTAATGCAAGAAGTATAGAGAAAAGAGTAGGCGATATCTGGTGATCAAAGGGGGGGGGCTTGCCTGGTTGCTCTGGCAAGAGAGAGGGGTCGTCAACACCGTAGTCGTACCGGGTAGCAGCGGCGTCGGTCTCGGTGTCTAGCGAGAGAAGAGGGGGAAGAAACACTAAATATAATGCAAAAAAATGCATGACGATGCATGACATGACAAAGCGTGGTGCTAGGTGTGTCCTAACGCGGTATTAGGTGATACCGGTGAAGGGGGATAACATCCGGGAAAGTATCCCCGGTGTTTCGTGTTTTCGGACAGATGAACCGGAGGGGGAAAGTTGCGTGTTCGCTATGCTAGGGATGCGTGGCGGACGAACAGGTTGCGTATCCGGATTCGTCTCGTCGTTCTGAGCAACTTTCATGTACAAAGTTTTTCCATCCGAGCTACGGTTTATTTTATATTAATTTTAAAAGATTTAATTCATTTTTAGGATTTATTTAATTATTGAAATTCAACATTATCCAGAACAGTGCACGCTGACGTCAGCATGACGTCAGCAGTCAACAGAGGCGTTGACTGGTCAACTGACGTGTGGGTCCAGTGGGACCCACCTATCATACACTGTTAGGTTGATTAGGGTTTAGGTTAAACTAATTACTGTTTACTTAGACTAACAGGTTAATTAGATTAATTAAGTAGGATTAATTAACTTAATTAATTAATTAATAAAAAAATTATTTTTATTTTTTTAATTCTTTTCCTTTTCATTTCATTCATTTTTTTAAACGTCCTCAGGGGGGGACCCCGGCGTTCAGTGGCACGGAGGCCAAACGGGGCGGGTGCTGGGCGTGCGGGCGTGGGCGCCCGACGGGGCAAACCCGGGGCAACGTAGCCCGCCCGGGCACGGGGACGAGGCCTGCGGGGCCAGAGGCGGGGCACGGGACGAGCAGAGGCGGCGCGGTTCAGGTGACGGCGCGGGCAAGCCGATGAAGCAGCGGGGGAGGCCGGTGGCCACGGGGCGGGAGTTGAGCTCCGATGCGAGGACGGCGAGTAGTGTGGCTGCGGGAGCTGGACGAGCCCATCTCTGCAGTGGGAGAGCGAGCGAGCCAGTGGTCTCGCTAGACCCGAACGAGACCGAGGAGTATGGTACACGGCTTGGGCACGAGCGGGGCTAACGGTGGCGACATGAACGACGGCAGCAAGCTCGCAGGCGCGACGGCGGGGCTAGCCACGATAGAAAAACAGAGGGGGAAGTAGATGGGAGCGTGCGCTGGTGCTCACAGCGTTGACGAGAAGGCCCGAGGACGCCCGAGGAGCTCGAGGCGGGCTCGGGGAGGATCGGAGCGGTGGTGTTCGCCGGGGCGACGACGGCCGAGGCGGAGGGGCTCGACGTCGGGGCGGCGCCCGATGATGGCGCTCGGGGAGTGGACGAGGAGGCGAGGCGGCGACGGTGGGGAGGGGGACGATGACGGGCGGCGGCGAGGTGGCCTCGGCCGGTGAAGCCACCGGGCGGCGACCAGCGATGGTCCTCGGGGCGAGGGGCGCCCAGATCGGGGAGAGGGGGGGACTGGATCGGGGGATTGTGAGGGAGGGGATTAGGGTTTCTGGGGTGTGGGGTGGCCTATAGGCCAGGGGGCGGCCGGCTGGGCCATGGCCCAGTTGGGCCAAGGGGTCCAGTTGGGGGGGGGGGTCTCTTTTGTTTTAGTTTAGTTTTCTGTCAGTTTGTTTTTTCTATTTTATCTCTTTTCTTCTTTTCTGTTTTATTAAATTTCGGTGTTTATGAAAACCCAAGTTGCACCTAAAATATTTTTAATACTTATGCCGCTACCGCAATTAACTTGGCACCTAATATAAAATCATTTGTAATTGTTTATTATTTTATAATCATTTAACTAATTGTTTTTGCTACTATTTTATTCATTTTGAGTATTTACATATTTTATACAAGTGTGGTTTCTCCACCATAATTACCTACGCATTATTTGGCACAACCAGAACATTTTAGTTTTACTATTTGAAAACTTTTATTGTTTGCCTAATTTTGAATTTGAATTTGAATCGGTTTCGAACTAACTGGAGATTAGCAACTATAAACGAGGTCACATGGCATCATTAGCAGAGGATCACTGTAGCTTAATTACCCGGGCGTCACATCTGACTTGCACTCCAAGTCTCCTCGGTGTCTTCTGGTCCAAGTAAAATCATCGCAAAAGTTTTATTCTGTTTGGACTCCGTTTGGTCTTCCTTTTCCACGAAACTCTAAAACAAGGAGAAAACAGAAACTGACATTGGGCTCTAGGTTAATAGGTTAGTCCCAAAAATCATATAAAATAGCATATTAATGCATATAAAACATCCAAAACAGATAATATAATAGCATGGAACAGTCAAAAATTATAGATACGTTGGAGACATATCAATACTCTGAGCCCCTTGGATGGTTCAAAAGGTCATACCGAATATGCCACCTTTCAAGTTCTTATTCTCTTTTTGCACGATTGATAACTGAGGCTTTAAGCTCTTTATCTCTTCGGATTGTTTATCCTTCTCCTCCTCGAGTTTGTTCTTCTGATCAGTGGTCATTGTGGCCTTGTTCATCTTCGCAAGCTCTATGGTGATGGCATTTAGCTTTGTCTGGTTTGTTTTCACCTCCTGGGACAGCGTGCTGTTCTTCTCCCCAAGAACCTGCAGGTCATAACGATCCTTAAATCGGTTGGCCTAGCCACTTCAAGTCTCGAGGGATACTGGCATATATCTATTAAATTTGCACAAAATATTACCTGCATATCCTTTGAAAACAGTTGAGTAACTCCAGCAAGTCCGTCCCGGGTGGCTCGGATATATGCATCCACATAGCTGAGTGTGGTAAATTCTTGTTTAGTAAAAACTAGAGCGCGCATGGCCTCTTTCAGTCAATGATTATTCATCACGCTCTCCACCTTGGAATTCGTGACAGATACGTTATCCGAATCGTCGTGAGGGGGTGGATCTGGCACTGTATCAGCTCTCGTACGGGTTGACGAGTCCGGTGCCGGATTAGCTGATATTCGGCTAGCAGGGCGTTTTCCCATGATTTGCCGCGTGCTCCTCCTAAAATAAAGGTAGAGGAGAAAATCAACAATCTAATCTCATGCTTAGGCACATATCAAAGGACATACCTCTTTGAAGAAGAAGAAGAAGGGGGCTCGACGGCGCTCCTGGTTTCCTTCCGTTTTAAACGATCGCCCTATGTAGAGTCCGCTCTCGAGGGAGTGTGGCTTGTTGAGCGCCGATCCTATGAAATACAGTTTAGTGTAGTGGATAAGGTGCAAGTAGGGGCTTCTTTTTTAGGAAGCTTTTTGAGTACTTACAATGGGGAAAGGGTAAGGGCGGGGGTAGTTAGCTGTAATAGCCACTTTTGAACCGTCAAGGCTCGCCTGATAAAATACTCCATCATCGAACTCTATATATATATATATCCGGATCCTCGCAGAGGCCGGGGTCCTCGTTGCGAGCGTGATCCTCTGGCTGTGGGGAGGTACAATGAATGTTCTCGACCACCTTCCTCCATGATTGTTTTAAGACAACAAGAACAATTTGACTAGCATGCCTAGATAACAAGGTAGAACAACACTGATAATCAAAAGCTTACCCATTCAATGGGGTTGTACATGGAAAAACCTTCTTTGCAGTTTAAGCAGAGGAAGTCTTCTTTCTCCCCCTTATGCAGATCGGCCGGGATTATGGCCAGTTCGGTTGGGGTATCCGGGCTGTTGCGTCTATAACAAGATGAGTCGTCATCTCCGTTGTAACACCATAAAGGAGTTACTCTGGACTGAAGGGGATTAATACATCATTTTATTGCGATGTCCATGACTTGATTATCGAGATCTCAGAATGAGCAAGCAATCTGACCTTGTTGACCAACCTCTTTACTTCCGCACTGTCTTCCTCCTTGGGACTCCGTGGGCACCAATTGAGGCGTTTCTTCAAAGGATCATGGAGAATTCGGGGAGGCCGCGCTGAACTGGGTTCGGAAGGGGGACGTCCTCAATGTAAAACCATTCCGAAGACCATTCTTGGGATACCTCCTTGGGAGTTCCAATAGGGTAGCCTGATCCGGCTATGCGCCATACTTCCGTGCCGCCCACTTAAAATATGGAACCCCCTTGATGACGAGAGATGAGGCAAAATAACTTTCTCCATACTTCGAAATGGGCCTCACGGCCCAGAAACAGTTTGCGGAGAGCGACAAAGCCAGAGATGTGTAGAATCGAACCTGGGGTAAGGTTGTGCAATTGGATCCCATAGAACTCCAACAGACCCCTGAGAAAGGGATGGATCGGAAATACTAAGCCCCGCGGAAGAAACGAAATGAAGCATACCCTCTCCTCCTTGTTGGGGTTGGGGGATTTTTGTGCTAGCACATCATTGCCGATCGAGGCCAATCTCACTCGCACAGAGACTACATATGTGAGAGGGAGATATCCCTACGTCTGAAGTCGATCAATTGACGATGAGCCACTGAGCAGCTCCGCCAGTCACCCTCTTGAGGGCCATGAGGATCCAAAGAAGAGCTAGGAGCACTGGCCATGTTTTGAAGTTTTTCGTGGTTGGTCCCGATATTCTCTACATGATGTGGATGGCATTTGGGGATCTAATCTCTTTATACAGGCGCCGTCCCTGTGTGGTCAGGGGCGTATTTTTAAAAAGTTGTTATGGACCATACGCATTCGCCCAGCGCGTGGAAATCGAGGCGAAGATGGGGAAGGACTCATAAAGGCAGAACGTGAAGGTTAGGGCCGGACTGCTATCCGTCCGAGGTGTGATGAAGAACCTGCCTTGCCAAAGCCGAAGACATGAGCCGGATACTACATCTTCATTGAAGGAAAGTTCGGGTGCTACTGAGGGAGTCCTGGATTAGGGGGTCCTCGGGTGCCTGGCCTATTCAACATGGGCCGCACTGATGGGCCGTGAAGATAAAAACTGAAGATCTTCCCCGTGTCCGGGTAGGACTCCTGTATGCGTGAACGGCAAGTTTTGGTGTTCGGATGTATTATTTCCTTCTTCTGCAAACCGACTTTGTACTACCCTAGGCACCTCTGGTGTGTATATAAACCGGAGGGGTTAGTCTGTAGAGATCATCAGAATTCTCATAGGCTAGACAACTAGGGTTTAGCCACTACGATCTCGAGGTAGATCAACTCTTGTAACCCCTATACTCATCGAATACAATCAAGCAGGATGTAGGGTTTTTCCTCCTTTAAGAGGGCCCGAACCTGGGTAAACATTGTGTCCCCATCGTCCCTTGTTACCATTGATCCTCAGACGGACAGTTCGGGACCCCCTACCCGAGATCTGCCAGTTTTGACACCGACAGCCCTGAAGAACTCTTTGCTTCTTATAAGAAACCGTTTTGGCCTGCCCTTTGCCACAAAAGGATTGGGCTATCTTGCTGCATATTATTTGCCCTTACCTTTACGTGCTTGTTACAAATTATCCTACTACCAAATTATCTTTTACTTAAAATTTCAGCGCTTGCAGACATTACCTTGCTGAAAACCACTTGTCATTTCCTTTTGCTCCTCGTTGGATTCGACACTCTTACTTATCGGAAGGACTATGATTGACCCCCTATACTTGTGGGTCATCATCATCTCTCAAGAGTTAACTATTGAGAAGGTCATGCTTGTTAAGTCCCTTGCATACAATTTATTTTCCGTTCGTCAACTTGCTCTTATGGGCTTTGCAACATTCTTTGATCTTCATACCGTGGCCCTTTTGTGGAGCAAGACTCTTAAAGTAGCCTTTGTTGGGCATGTCAAGAATGTTCTACATGTGGTGAACTTTTCGGAACGACCCACTAAGACCGCGACTTGCCTAATGGATAAAGTTGATGTGGGTTGGCTTTGGCATCGCGGACTAGCCCATGTCAATACGAGATCTTTTCAAAGTCTCCTCAAAGGTGACCACGTGCGTGGACTAACAAATGTGAGTTTTGCCAAAGGCCGTGCTTGTAGTGCTTGTATCGAAGGAAAGCTTCATGAAACGTCTCACTGTCCATCGACTATCATCTACTCAAAGAGGCCCTTTGAGCTCCTTCACATGGATCTCTTTGGTCCTCCATCCTTTGATAGTCTTGGTGGAAGAAAGTATTGCTTGGTGATTGTGGATGACTACTCAAGATACACATGGGTATACTTCTTCAAGAGGAAGAGTGAGACTCAACAAACCGCCATCAACTTTGCAAATGAAGCTCAACGTCAACATAATGCAAAGATCTTGATGATTAGAAGTGACAACGACACCAAGTTGAAGAACTACACCTTGAATGAGTTTCTTAGTGATGAGGGGATCAAGCACCAATATGCCGCATCCTATACCCCTCAACAAAATGGTGTGGCAGAGAGGAAGAACCGGACATTGATGGATGCAGCAAGGACCATGATGGAGGAATTCAAGTCTTCGTACAACTTTTGGGCCGAAGCCATCAACACCGCATGTCATGCATCCAATAGGCTCTACCTCCACAAATGCTTGAACAAGACTCCATATGAGATACTGACTGGCAACAAGCCCAATCTCAAGTACTTTCGAGTGTTCGGTTGTGTCGGTGGGAAACGACACCTATGGGATCACTAGGATCCCTTCTACGGTTGGCAGGCGCGGGGTTGTGCAAAGAGCGGGTCTCACGGTCAGCACAAGGATCGTTTACCCAGGTTTGGGCCACGGAGACGCGTAATACCCTAGTCCTGCTTTGATGTAGATTTGAGTGTTCTTGAGTTCTTGAACTAGCTATGGTGTGTCTCAAGTTCCAAAGATCTGAATCCCCCTCCAGTACGCCTCGGGCCTCCTTTTATAGACAAAAGGGGTCGCCACAACGGCGCACATGCGGTGGAAAGGCACATCACGGCTGAGTCTATCCTCTGCATCGTCGGACAAACGCATTTAATGCGTTGCCGATGTGCCCCTCTTGCTTTATCAGGGATGGCAAGGAAGCTCATCCCAGCTGTCCCCGCGTCGCCTGGCTCCGACGCGCATCTGAGCTGACGAGGCGTTGTAGCGCCACGTTGGCTAGCTGCTGGGCTGGCGTGATGGCGGAGCCTTCATGAAGATCTGCATGCCACCACGCAGGTCCTTGCTGAGTCGGCGTGGAGGCCGCACGCTGCCACGCAGACGCCTGCCCAACTGGTTGAGCTAGCAGCTTCATGGGAGCGGCGATGGAGTCTTGGCAGATGTGGGCCTGGCTGCGGCCCCGCAGATGTCCTCGGCAAGGGTCTTGCCGGGGGCCCGGCAAGGGTCTTGCCGTGGCACCGCGGTCGTCCTGTCAGGACCCCGATTCCAAGTCACATCGATCTAGCCGGTAACACCTCATATCACTTTGCGGCCTCACGCACGGTATTCCCACGGGTGTCGCCTTACCATGGCGCGGGACCGTTTGCGCCTTTTGGCTCACGTATATGATAGTGTCGCTAGCATCCATATGATTGAGAACCCGGGCCGACATGACTAGTCGTGAACCCAAAGTGGCACTAACTTACGGGGACAGGCATACATGAATCAACATCGAGCATGTCGGTCAGCAGCGTGCGAATCCGGGCTGTAGCACTGGACTAACAGGACTTCGGTGAACCCGGCTGTAGCAGGCTAGGCAGGACTCTGGATGTCACCGCGTGACATTTCCCCGAAGGGACAGACACAGGAACGAAGTGAATCACATGCCGGCCAGTCAAGTGTTCCGGAGCAGTAGTGCTGGGCTAGCAGGACTCCGGTGAACCGGGCTGTAGCGGACTACTATGGCTCATGGAAGCACAAGACTACATTTCCCCATAAGAGAGGCTACCAAGAATAAACAACTAGGTTGTCGGATCCCACACATACCAAGCATTTCAATCATACACACAATATGCTCGATATGTGTAAATACAACATGGCATCACAACAAAACTCTATGACTCAAAGTATTTATTCATTAGGCTCCGAGGAGCCAAGTATTACAAACATGGGTCTCATGACCCAACATACAGAGCATACAAGTAACAAGCACATGCAGAAGCTTAATTTGTCTGAGTACAGACAAGTACAAATGAAGAAGGCTGAGAAGCCTGACTATCTACAAGACCCTGCCGAGGGCACAAGATCGTAGCTGAGGTAGCAAGCTAAACATCGAAGTCCACACGGAACTACTAGCGAGACTAACGTCTCTCTGCAAAACATAAATTAAGCAAACGTGAGTAAAAAATGTACCCAGCAAGACTTACATCAGAACTAGCTACATATGCATCAGTATCAATAAAGGGGTGGTGGAGTTTGACCGCAGCAAGCCAGCTTTGACTCGGTGGCTATCCTGAACTACAACTGCCAGTAACTCTTTGAGGTGGCGTACACGAGTCGACATATTCACCATATCAATACACCACTATGGATCCGCTCCAGTCTCCCTACGAGAACGCCATCTATAGCACTCATGCTTATCTTGCACATTTTAGAGTATCCACTTTCACTTGTCTATGAACTATGCAAGGGGTCCAAGTTTCCATATCCGAGGAACCCGGCTATTCGAATAGATAATGATAACCCTGCAGGGGTGTACTTCTTCACACACGCTCTCGCCACTTATCGCCCTGTACACGTCATGTACCTCGGCAACCTTCAAGTGGAAGCCGGGCGAGGGTGTCGGCCACGACGTGACTAACCATACAAGTCTCTCATCCAAGTTTATCGCCTATTCGGGTTCCATCCACAAGGAGATCCGGTCGGGGTGTCGCTCACGGCCCCAAACGATGTGTGCAGGGTTCCCAAGCCCACCATCCGGGTGCCACTTGGTACACCGTGCCACTGTGCCTAGTTTGTCCCAAGCCCACCTGTACCGGGTGCCACTTGGTAGACTACTAACACTACCTACAAACACCAGAAACTAGTTGCAACTCCTGGACAAAGATCGAGTTGATTAATAAGTCGAGAGGGGCCGAGTTACCGGAACCCAATGTGTGGTAGTAACAGTTCATGGATCACAAACACAGAACTCAGTTCCTGAGAACGGCTGCAATGAGACAACCCACCATGTACTCCTACATGGCCTCTCACCGCTACCTTTACCAAATCGTGTTCACACGCTTAGCTCTCAACGGTAGGACATGTTCACCACGTTCCAATTCATTCCCGATGAATCAGACCTGACTCAACTCTAAGCAGTTGCAGGCATGACAACAAGCATGAATGAGTAGGCACATCAGGGCTCAAACAATTCCTACTCATGCTAGTGGGGTTCATCTATTTTCTGTGGCAATGACAGGTCATGCAGAGGAAAGGGGTTCAGCTACGGCAGCATGTAACAGTTGAAACGTTGTTGTCCTAATGCAGTAAAAGAGAGCAGGAGCAAGAGAGTGGTATTGTATCGGAATGACCAAGGGGGTTTTGCTTGCCTGGCACTTCTGAAGATAGTATAGTTCTTCATCGGTGTCATCGATCAAATCATCGGAACGTCGTCTACTGAGAGGGGACAAACACCGGCAACAAAGAGGAAACACAATCAATGCAATGCAACAATATGATGCATGAATGTGACATGGCAATAATGTTATGATTTGCACTAATGCATCTAGCAACAATTTAAATGAAGTCCATATGGACCAAGGGTTCATATGCAAACTCCATATTTAGCATTTAAAATGCCATTATCATGTTCTCACTTATACAGTGGGTATAAGTTGGTTGATCATGCATCAAAGTAGCATAAATGGATAGATTGGATTTTTCTGATAATTTTTCATATATAAATTATTTCATTTTGAGTTACAGTTGATTTTCTATGATTTTTAGAAGTTTTAACTATTTTCTGGAATTTCTAAATCATTTCTGAAAAGAAAAACTGGAAAAGCATTTACTACGTCAACATGACGTCGGTGTGACGTCAGCAAGTCAACATGACCGTTCCTGGTCAAATCTGACCAGTGGGTCCCGCGTGTCACTGTCTAGGCTAATTAACAAAGTTAGTTAACACTAAACTAATCCTAAACCCATGTTAATTAGGGGCCTGGGCCCACACGTGGGTGACTTAGGGGAGTCAAACCCCGGGTCAATGGTCAAACGCGCCGGCAGCTTGACGCCGGCGACGGCAGGCGCAGCGGAGTGCTGCGGAATCGCTGCTCCGGCCACGGTTTGATGTGCTGAGGGGTGCTACGCAGAGCTGGAACCCGTCCGCGTCGTTTGGTGCAGGTGGCGTCGCCGTAGGTGACCTAGAACGACGGCGGCGTCCTCAAATGCAGTGGCCGGAGTTCGGGCGATGATGCAAACGTCGCTATGGTGCACGGCAGGAGCAACGGGTGGTTGCTCTGGGCCCGTGGAGCTATGCTAAGCACGGTGAAGCGCTCGGTTTTGAGCCTGAGCGGCTGCGGCGACGGCGGTGACATGGCCGGCGGCGTGGAGCGCTCGGCTCCGGTGGTTGATGCGGCTAGGGGGCGAATTAGGCAACGGGGCATGGGGGAAACGGTGCAGCGGCTCACCACAGTTCTTCTAATGCTGCTGGCAAGGCAGGGGAGGCACGGGGTCCGGCGAATCGACGGCGGGCATCACCGACACCCGAGGTCGGAAACGACAGCGTTGGAGATGCAGCAGAGCTTCTGGCGTTGCGTGACTCGATGGAGAGGACGACAACGTCGTGACGGAGATCGGGGTCATGTCGGAGAGGCACGGGGAAGGCTGTGGCCGCGGTGGTGCATGTCGGCGGCAACGGGGCCGCTCGGGTCCGTGCGAGTGAGAGAGCAGAGGAGGGGAGAGTGAGCTGCGAGAGAGGGGAAGGACCAGGGGGCTCGGGCGTCTCCAGGCGCCCGGTCGAGGACAGGGAAGGAAGCAGGAGGTGGCGGGGAGACGTGGCCGCGGTCGGCTGTGATGCGGGCACGCAGCAGCTCCTACTGGCAGGAGCTTGAAGAAGCTCCTAGCGGTTGGGCTGGTGGGCTAGGCCGGTAGGGCGCTAGGTAGGTGGCCACGTAACTTCTCTCTCTCTCTTTCTCTCCTAATTTAGTTTCTGTTTTCTATTTTTTTGTAATTGTTTTGACTTAAATAAAATGCTAAGGCATTTTCAAAAACCCTGAAAATAATTGTGGGCACTTTTGAAAATATTTCCAATAGCCCTCAACCACTTTCAGAATTATTTGGGAATTTTAATTATTTATAGCAATTAAATGCCCAAATTCAAATACTTTATGAATTCATTCTAAAATCCAAAGTGACCTAGGAAAATGTGCACCATTTTTGGTAGAGGTTCTAGACCAATTAAAAAATGATGAAGTTTTCCAAAGGAATTTTGGGTTCATTGAAAATGAGTTTTTATTTGAACCTAATTGGATTCATCCGTGCTAGGGTTTCAATAGTCCCCATTTCAAATTCAAATAAATTTTAGACATGATTCATGCATGCAATGCCACTAATTACAAACAATTATTCTAGGGGTGTGACACGTCCCCGGCAAGGATCTTGCCGGGGGTCTCGTCGATTTCCTTGGCAAGGATCTCGCCACGGATCATCATCTTCTGGCTCTCATCTGATCTTGTGTATTTATGATCTCCATAAAGATCTGCATGCCACCATGGAGGTGCCTCCTGAGCCTTGGTTTTGATGTGGCTGATGGCGTCGGAAACCCTTGGGCTCAAGGGTGGCGCGCTCTGCTGGCGTCATTGCCCCTACAAGGATCTTGTTGGGGCTGCGGAGGCCGCCCTGGCAAGAGTCTTGCCGGGGGAGTCCACCTTGCCCTCTTTATCTCTTTGCGCCCCTAGTCTTGGTGTTGCTCTGGCTGTCTTGCGCTCCGGCATCCCTCCTCTGCCCTGCTCAGTGCGTCCGCGGGCGCGGCTCCGACTGCCCGTGCACAAGTAAAGTGGTGCAAAAGGAGAGCCCCTACTTTTGTACACCGACAGGTTGTAAGTGTTTCATTCTCAAGAAAGGTGTTCGTTTGTCTAAATTCGAACCTAGAGCTCAAGAGGGCATATTTGTTGGTTATGCTACAAACTCTCATACGTATTGTGTCCTCAACAAGTCCACTAGACTCATTGAGGAGACGTGTAACATGGAGTTTGATGAGAATAACGGCTCCCAAGTGGAGCAAAGTGGTCTTTGTGATGTAGGTGATGAAATTCCTCCTCAAGCCATAAGAAGAATGGGGATTGGTCAAATACTCCCCATTGAGGAACCCCTTGTGGCCGAAGTAGAAGGACAATGCTCTACTCAAGTGGAGCCATCATCTACACTAGACCCACACGCTTCCGAAGAACAAAATGAAGGCCCTCAACCCAATGGACAAGATCAAGGGCAAAATCAACTCCTTGGAGGTGGTGATGTGCCAAATGATGCCCAAGATCAAGTTCATGCCTCCGAGCATGCTCATGGTCAAGAGAAAGCTCAAGACAGTGCTCAAGATCAAGAGCAAACTCAAGGTCAAGAGCAAGCTCAAGACGGTGCTCAAGATCAAGAGCAAACTCAATACGGTGCTCAAGATGTGCAAGATGATCCTCAAATTCCCATTGAGGAACTTTTGGAGCGTTGTGCCGCTAAGGTGGCTTCCAAGCTAAAGCATCAACAACATTTCATGGAGAATGTGCTTGGAACCTTGAGAAAAGGGCTAACTACTCACAAACAATTGTCAAACTTTTGTGAGCATCATGATTTTGTTTCGTGTGATGAACCTCAAAAGGTACATGAGGCACTTGATGATGAGGATTGGCTTGAAGCAATGCACGATGAACTCAACAACTTCGAGCGCAATCAAGTTTAGGAATTAGTGCCAAGGCCAACGGAGGAACATAATGTCATTGGAACCAAATGGATCTTCAAGAACAAGCAAGATACAAATGGTGTGGTTGTTCAAAACAAGGCAAGACTGGTGGCACAAGGCTACTCCCAAGTCGAGGGTATCGACTACGGTGAAATCTTTGCTCCCATTGCTCATCTTGAATCTATTCGTATGTTGCTTGCTTATGCATCTCATCATGACTTTAAATTGCAACAAATGGATGTGAAAAGTGCTTTTCTTAATGGTCCTTTGAATGAGTTGGTATATGTCAAACAACCTCCGGGATTCGAGGATCCCAAGTTCCCCACTCATGTATACAAACTCAAAAAGGCGCTCTATGGCCTTAAGCAAGCCCCACGTGCGTGGTATGAGCACCTTACTGAGTTGTTGCAAGATTGTGGGTTTTAAATTGGGAAAATCGATCCCACTCTTTTTACTAAGAGGGTCAAAGGGGATTTGTTCATATGCTAACTATATGTTGATGATATTATCTTTGGTTCTCCTAACAAATCTTCCAATGATGAGTTTGCCGAAATAATGACCGAGAAGTTTGAGATGTCTATGATGGGAGAGTTGAAGTTCATTCTTGGGTTCGAAGTCAAACAAAGAAGAGAAGGAACTTTCATCAACCAAGCCAAATACACCCAAGACATGCTCAAGAAATTTAAGCTAGATGATGTCAAGCCGGTCAAGTTTCCAATGCCCACCAAATGCAAGCTTGATAGTGATCCCAATGGTAAAGTGGTGGATCAAAAGGTATATAATTCCATGATTGGATCCTTGCCTTACCTTTGTGCATCTAGACCGGATATCATGTCGAGTGTGGGAATTTGTGCATGGTTTCAAGCCGTACCTAAGGAAATCCACTATGTGGCGGTCAAGCGAATCTTTCGATATTTGGCTCATACCCCAAACTTTGGCTTATGGTACCCCAAAGGAGCAAGCTTTGATCTCATTGGTTACTCGGACTCAGATTGGGCGGGAGATTGTGTGGATAGGAAGTCAACTTCCGGAGGGTGCCAATTCCTTGGTCGCTCTTTGGTGAGTTGGTCTTCAAAGAAGCAAAATTGTATATCTCTCTCATCCACCAAGGCCGAGTATGTAGCCGCCGCAAGTTGTTGTGCACAATTTCTATGGATGAGGCAAACTTTAAAGGATTACGGTGTCACTTGTGACAAAGTGCCTCTTTTATGTGACAATGAAAGTGCTATCAAGATCTCTCTCAACCCGGTGCAACATAGCAAGACGAAGCATATTGAGATTCGTCATCATTTCATTAGGGATCACATCAAGCGGGGAGATATTGATATCGTCTACATCAACACTCAAGAGAAACTAGCGGATATATTCACCAAGCCTCTAGTTGAAGCAAGATTTCGCGAGTTAAGGCATGAGCTAAATATCATTGATTGAGCAATGTGGCTTGAATCTAGGCACACCCCACCGCACTCATCATCATATGTTGTTCTAGATGTAGGCATGGACATAGGGGGAGTGTTGTTCTCTCAATGAACTCTCCCTCCCCCCATTATGCATAAATCGATTAAGTCTTTCACATTAGCCATTTTTTATGGTACTTGTGCTTCAAAGATGAGTTTTGTTCATGGGCCCAAGGTTAAAATCTTGGTGATGCCATACCTTTGCACTCAAACATAGGTGGCCTTGGCCACCGCCCTTTTTCTTTAAAAGGGTTGGTTTCTTTGGATCTTATTCGCTCTTGCTAGATTTTTGTTAGGTCCTAGGTGTTGTGATCTCCAAGTAGTGGTTTTCTTTGGTTGCTCCTTGCACTCGTGGAGGTCACCACACCCTATTCTAGTGACTTTTTCCATCCCAAGCCTTTCTCTACCTAATAACCATCTATTCCAATTGCACACAACTTGATCATGGTGTGGGTGATGGTGACTGGGTGGTACAACCGGTGTCCCTAGAAGTTCAACCCCTAGAACACTCGTTTCCGCCATCCCAGGGGTACTACCAGGGTTGTCTGAGCGGTTCCATCGTTGGCCCCAGGTCATGCTCCTGGCCGGTACTACCGCTCGGTTTCTGGCGGTACTACCGCTGCCTTCCAGGCGATGGAAGTACCTCCCACAACCGCTGGTATGTACCAGGGAGCAGTACAACCGCTTCGTGGTCTACGAGTATATATAGGGGTCGGGGTCGAAGGGGTATCTTCTTCCTCCCCTCGCCCCTATTCCTCTCACCTGCCCTAGCCTCCAGTCGCCCTTGCCCCAGCCCCCGAGTGCTCTTTGGCACTCTGGATCCGTGGGCCCTCCTTGGATCCACTCCGTGGAGGGCCCCTCCCTCCCGATCTCTTCCCATGTATGCAGTAATGCCCCA
Source organism: Triticum urartu (assembly GCF_056163025.1). Lineage (NCBI taxonomy): Eukaryota > Viridiplantae > Streptophyta > Magnoliopsida > Poales > Poaceae > Triticum > Triticum urartu. The sequence goes on from NC_141874.1 coordinate 473,556,951, forward strand.
CTTCTTCTTTCTAGAGTTTCATCCCTTGTTTCCTTCTTCTTAGGGCATTGCTTGATATCCCATGTTTATTGTTCAAACCTTTGGGCAGAAGAGATTTATATATGCTCCTACTAGTGGTTGTGTTTTCTTAGAACTTAGAATATTGCTAGGTTGATTCAAATCCTGTAGGTAGTTGTTCTCAACTTGGTGGCACTGTTCGCTTCCAGTGGTTCTACCGGTTGTAGAACTGGTACAACCGGGATTTTTGAACCACGTAGCACTGTTTTACCTTCTCTGATTCACAAGCATTATATTCACTTGCTCTTGTGTGCAATCCTCTCATCTTTGCTGGGTCTCTTGTGTTCTTTCCATATGTGTTTGCAGGTGGCTCTATTTCTCATTCTGCTCCACGTAGCAAGACCAAGAAACGAGTTCGAAGATGCAAGCGCCCTGCTAAGTCAGATGGGGAGGAGGTGATGAGGACATCAATACCATTGTTACACCCACAGCCCCTACTGCTATACATACTGGACCAATTACTAGAGCTCACGCACGCCAATTAAATTATCATGTACTTTCGTTTCTTGGTAATGATTCTAATGTTCATGAGAATATGATGCTGCCTAAATTGGATACATTTGTTTTTCTTGCAAATGAAGGGCCTGGCATGGATAAGAGGGATGAACACTAGAGCAAGACCAAGCATGGAGATGATGGCATGTGCAAGGGGATCAAGAACAGAGTTACAAGTGATGATTTCAGGACTTTGAAGCCACCATAAGGAGTGCATGAAGCCTTGGACAAAATATACAAGATGCCACTTCATAAATTTCGTCTAGAGGCTATTCTAGGTGCTGCGTCACCTTATTATTGGGCCAGGCCCATGTATTTTCAAAATACTTAAGTATAGGTTGTTTTTAGAGTCCGTATGTGTGGGGAAACAAGAGTTAGGGTTGGTTTCGGACCCCTGCTCCAAGGGCCACAAAATCCCCCCTCTTCCTCCATATATACAGCCCTTAGGGCATCGTTTAAACTTTGGGTTTTGTTTAGATTAAAGTTCGCCATAGCTGCAACTTCACGTACTTCGTTTGTGTTCAATGACCAGACAAAGGCATCACAGAACCCCACCTTTGATCAATAAAGCTTTACTTTTATATTCGCAATATCCATATTGCAATCTTAGTTTCTTGCTTGTTCTTCATTTGCCTGCAGGAAACAAACCTTCGTGGTCAGGTTGATCGTGCTCCGGCGTGGTCAATAACCTTTCGGAGTTGGTTTAGCGATTGCTAAGGCACGTCGTCCTTGCACGTTCGTAGTCGGATCGTCAAAGTCGACTTCCTCCAAACGATAGCCACCATCTCATCGAAAGACGGGACACCTTTGCCTCTATCAAGTGGTATCCGATTTCCAGGTTGCTTGGTGAGATTTTACAGTTTTTTGTAGTTTAGATCGAGTATGTTCTTCATACCTACAGTCCATGAAAAAGCCAAAAAAATTAGGGTTAGTTCATCATATACGAACCAGTCTGAGCCTTTGCATAGTCTTTTCAATATTTTGCTTTGTTGAATTTGCGGTTGCATCGTCGTGTCTAGTTGTTGGTCTTAGAGTCTAGTCTTTTAGAGTTTCGAGTTCTGGTCATAAGTTGTCACGCTGCCGCCGCACCATCATCATCGCCCCTGCCATCTACCACCACCACTTATCTGCCATCGATGCGTCTCCATATACCATCACCAATCCGTATCCATATACCACCACCAATCTGTATCCATATACCACCACCGCTGCCATATCCTACCACCATATATCCACCACCAATACGAGTTCCTTTCATATTAGGTTTGTTTTCGAGATACGTCTAATTTCCGATTCGTGTTTCCTTGCCTGAGTAGGTTTCGAAAAAAAAGAGTCTGGAGACCCCGAGGCAGTATTTAGGCCAAAATTTTCAGAGGCCAAAATATTTTTCCCTATCATATTTTTAGGCTTTTCTGAGTCTTTTGAGCCACGTGCCATCATAGTAATTTTTTGTCGCACTTTTTCATCGTCGTTGCCCTAATTTCTGAAAAAAAAAGTCAAAAAAAATTCTGTGCCCAGTTTGACCTGGGAAGAGTTTTGAGACACTCGCCATTATAGTGATTTTTCGCAAAAAAAAGGAGTGCAAAAAAAGAGGAGCGCCAAAAAAAGAGCGGAAAAAAATTCCAGGGTGTGCTTTTCCCTTGTTTACATGCAGCGCCATGATTTTGTTAGTGTTCTAGGCTCACGTCTCTAGCACGGTCTAGCCTAGGACCAGCACAGTACTGTCGTTGAGTGTTTATTCAACTTTGCATCTCTGAATTGATTATTGTTGACCCTTTTTGCTACCATATTATAAGCCTTCCCAGCTCCACATACATCTACGTCGTGCGTTTGACTCTCCCTGGTAATCGCTCTATCCAAGCTTTGAGAGTTTTGACTACAACAGTTGCTGATCACCGCCTACTTCTGGGTAAGAACTGGTAGGAATTTGAGATTTGCTTGACGGATTTGTGACACCCACCACCACCTCTTGTTAGTAGTCTATAGGATCATATTCTTGTGTGTTTCTATTGCTGCTAACCATGGCAGGATCACAAGCCGATGAGACTGACTGGGAGAACATGACGAATAAGGAGCTGCATGATAAATTTCAGCAAATGATGAGTGGACAGGTGCAAGATGTGCTAAACAGATTTGAAGAAGCCATGGAGAAGATAGATGGCATGGAGAAGACGTTCGAAACAAAGCTCGATAACAAGTTTAATGAATTGCTCATGCGTCTTCCACCACCACCACCAGCTGCACCTAACGCACCTCAACAACAATGACTACCTCCACATCATGAAACAGCCCTTAGCCGAGCGAGTCGTGTCCCTCTTGCGCCTGGCTAAACTGTTGGTGCTGCTGTTGATACTTCTGCGGCTCCTGCTGCTGATGCGGAGGAGGATGATTATGCGGGAGATTACGAGGATGAGGTTGATCAAAATCAGAACTACATGCAACCACCAGCACCACAACCACCAGGTCGTCCACATGCAAATAATGGCAATGGTAGGGCTCCCCCTCAGGTACGAGATCATGACCATCTCCCTAAACTGAAATTGAATATTCCACCATTTGAGGGTAGATATGTTCCAGATATATATCTTACTTGGGAGTTAGAAACTGAACAATGATTTACATGTTTACAATATCTTGAGGTGAGACGTGTTCCTGCTGTTGTTTGTTCTTTCACTAGCTTTGCACGTGTTTGGTGGTCTGAACATTGTAGATTATATCATATTCCAGCTACTTGGGCTGCTTTGAAAAATGCTATGCGTACTCATTGGGTTCCACCATATTATCAACGTGAATTAATTCAAAAATTGCAGCGTTTAAGACAAGGAAAAAATTATGTAGAAGAACATTATCAGGAATTACAAACTGGCATGATTAGATGTGGTATTGTTGAGGAGAATGAAGCTATGCTTGCATGTTTTATGCGTGGATTAAATAGAGAGATTCAGACCATTCTAGAGTATAAGGAGTATAATAATATCACTCGTTTATTTCATCTTGCTTGTAAAGATGAACATGAAGTGCAGGATCGACAGGCATTGGCACGAACTAACTTTTCTGCAGGTCGATCTTCATCATGGACACCACGTGCATCCTCTACTTCCACTACACCAGCACCTCCATCAGGTGCCACCTCCTGCCGTGATACATGAAAGCAGGCACAACCACCACTATCTGCCAAGAGCACACCTGCCGAGCCTGCGCAGAGCTCTTCTTCTTCCATGGCATCAACAGGGCACAGAAGTGATATTATTTGTCATCATTGTAAGGGAAGAGGACATTTTGCGAGAGAATGCAAATCTCAGCGTGTGATGATTACTACTAAGGATGGTGGGTATGAGTCCGCTAGTGACTATGATGAGGAGACTTTGGCTCTTATTACACATGAAGAACACGGTGGAGATGATTCTGATCATGAGACGCAATACATGGCTACTGAAGATGCTGACAGGTATGAATGTTTAGTTTCTCAATGTGTTTTGAGTGTGCAGGTTACACAAGCTGAGCAAAATCAGAGCCATAATTTGTTCCATACAAAGGGAGTTGTGAAGGAACATTTGCTACCTCCAGAGCACTGCGTTGGTTTTCCCTTTAAGAGGAAAGGGTGATGCAGCAAAGTAGCGTAAGTATTTCCCTCAGTTTTTGAGAACCAAGGTATCAATCTAGTAGGAGATCACGCTCAAGTCCCACGCACCTACACAAACAAATAAGAACCTCGCAACCAACGCGATAAAGGGGTTGTCAAGCCCTTCATGGTCACTTAGGAGAGTGAGATCTGATAGATATGGTAAGATAATATTTTTGGTATTTTTATGATAAAGATGCAAAGTAAAATAAAAGGCAAAAGAAATAACTAAGTACTGGAAGATTAATATGATGGAAGATAGACCCGGGGGCCATAGGTTTCACTAGTGGCTTCTCTCAAGAGCATAAGCATTACAGTGGGTAAATGAATTACTATCGAGGAATTGATAGAATTGAGCATAGTTATGAGAATATCTAGGTATGATCATGTATATAGGCATCACGTCCGAGACAAGTAGACCGAAACGATTCTGCATCTACTACTATTACTCCACACATCGACCGCTATCCAGCATGCATCTAGAGTATTAAGTTCATAAGAATAGAGTAATGCTTCAAGGAAGATGACATGATGTAGAGGGATAAAACTCATGCAATATGATAACCCCATCTTTTTATCCTCGATGGCAACAATACAATACATGTCGGTTCCCTTTCTGTCACTGGGATCGAGCACCGCAAGATTGAACCCCAAGCTAAGCACTTCTCCCATTGCAAGAAAGATCAATCTAGTAGGCCAAACCAAACTGATAATTCGAAGAGACTTGCAAAGATAAACCGATCATACATAAAAGAATTCATAGGAGAATCAAATATTGTTTATAGATAATCTGGATCATAAACCCACAATTCATCGGATCTCGACAAACACACCGCAAAAGAAGATTACATCGAATAGATCTCCAAGAGAATCGAGGAGAACTTTGTATTGAGATCCAAAGAGAGAGAAGAATCCACCTAGATAATAACTATAGACCCGTAGGTCTGAAATAAACTACTCACACATCACCAGAGAGGCCATGGAGTTGATGTAGAGGCCCTCCGTGATCAATGCCCCCTCCGGCGGAGCTCCTGAAAAGGCCCCAAGATGGGATCTCTCGAGTACAAAAGGTTGCAGTGGTGGAATTAGGTTTTCATGGTGCTCCTGGATGTTTGGGGGGTACGTGGACTTATATAGGAGGAAGAAGTACGTCGGTGGAGCAACGGAGGGCCCACGAGGGTGGAGGGCGCGCCTAGGGGGCTAGGCGCGCCCCCTACCTTGTGCCTTCCTCCCTTGTTTCTTGACAACCACTCCAAGTCTCCTGGATCACCTTTGTTGAGAAAATCACGTTCCCGAAGGTTTCATTCTATTTGGACTCCGTTTGATATTCCTTTTCTTCGAAACCCTAAAATAGGCAAAAAAACAGCAATTTGGGCTAGGCCTCCGGTTAGTAGGTTAGTCCCAAAAATGATATAAAAGTGTAAAATAAAGCCCATTAACATCCAAAATAGATAATATAATAGCTTGGAGCAATCAAAATTTATACATACGTTGGAGACGTATCAAGCATCCCCAAGCTTAATTCCTGCTCGTCCTCGAGTAGGTAAATGATAAAAGAAGAATTTGTGATGTGGAATGCTTTCTAACATATTTCTCAATGCATTTTTTCTTTATTGTGGCATGAATGTTCAGATTCGAAAGATTCAAGATAAAAGTTTAATATTGACATAGAAATAATAATACTTCAAGCATACTAACTAAGCAATTATGTCTTCGCAAAATAACATGGCTCAAGAAAGTTATCCCTACAAAATCATATAGTCTGGCTATGATATATCTTCACCACACAAAATATTTAAATCATGCACAACCCCGATGACAAGCCAATCAATTGTTTCATACTTTTGATGTTCTCAAACTTTTTCAATCTTCACGCAATACATGAGCGTGAGCCATGGATATAGCACTATATGTGGAATAGAATGGTGGTTGTGGAGAAGACAAAAAGGAGAAGACAGTCTCACATCAACTAGGCGTATCAACGGGCTATGGAGATTCCTATAAATAGATATCAATGTGAGTGAGTAGGGATTGCCATGCAATAGACGCACTAGAGCTATAAGTATATGAAAGCTCAACAAAAGAACTAAGTGGGTGTGCATCCAACTTGCTTGCTCATGACGACCTAGGGCATTTTGAGGAAGCCCATCATTGGAATATACAAGCCAAGTTCTATAATGAAAAATTCCCACTAGTATATGAAAGTGATAACATATGAGACTCTTTATCATGAAGATCATGGTGCTACTTTGAAGCACAAGTGTGGAAAAAGGATAGTAGCATTGTCCCTTCTCTCTTTTTCTCTCATTTTTTATTTGGGCCTTCTTTTTTCTTTTTGGCCTCTTTTCTCTCTTTTTTTCGTCCGGAGTCTCATCCCGACTTGTGGGGGAATCATAGTCTCCATCATCCTTTCCTCACTTGGGACAATGCTCTAATAATGATGATCATCACACTTTTAATTTCTTACAACTCAATACTTAAAACAAAATATGAATCTATGTCAATGCCTCCGGCGGTGTACCGGGGTGTGCAATGATGCATGAGTGACATGTATGAAGAATTATGAATGGTGGCTTTGCCACAAATACGATGTTAACTACATGATCATGCAAGCAATATGATAATGATGAAGAGTGTCATAATAACGGAACAGTGGAAAGTTGCATGGAAATATATCTCGGAATGGCTATGGAAATGCCATAATAGGTAGTTATGGTGGCTGTTTTGAGGAAGGTATATGGTGGGTTTATGGTACCGGCGAAAGTTGTGTGATACTAGAGAGGCTAGCAATGGTGCAAGGGTGATAGTGCGTATAATCCATGGACTCAACATTAGTCATAAAGAACTCACATACTTATTGCAAAAATCTATTAGTTATCGAAACAAAGTATTACGCGCATGCTCCTAGGGGGATAGATTGGTAGGAAAAGACCATCGCTCGTCCCCGACCACCACTCATAAGGAAGACAATCAATAAATAAATCATGCTCCGACTTCATCACATAACGGTTCACCATACGTGCATGCTACGGGAATCACAAACTTCAACACAAGTATTTCTCAAATTCACAACTACTCAACTAGCATGACTCTAATATCACCATCTCCATATCTCAAAACAATTATCAAGTATCAAACTTCTCATATTATTCAATGCACTTCTATGAAAGTTTTTATATTATAGCAAATTTCCATGTTGTTCTAAAGGACTCTCAAAATAATATAAGTGAAGCATGACAGAACAATAGTTTCTATAAAACAAATCCACCACTGTGCTCTAAAAGATATAAGTGAAGCACTAGAGCAAAAACTATATAGCTCAAAAGATATAAGTGAAGCACATAGAGTATTCTAATAAATTTCAAATTATGTGAGTCTCTCTCAAAAGGTGTTTAAAGCAAGGATGATTGTGGTAAACTAAAAAGCAAAGACTCAAATCATACAAGACGCTCCAAGCAAAACACATATCATGTGGTGAATAAAAATATAGCTCCAAGTAAAGTTACCGATAGACGAAGACGAAAGAGGGGATGCCTTCCGGGGCATCCCCAAGCTTAGGCTTTTTGGTGTACTTGAATTTTACCTTGGGGTGCCATGGGCATCCCCAAGCTTAGGCTCTTTCCACTCTTTGTTCCATAATCCATCAAATCTTTACCCAAAACTTGAAAACTTCACAACACAAAACTCAAAATAGAAAATATCGTGAGCTCCGTTAGCAAAAGAAAAGAAAGCACCACTTCAAGGTACTGTAAATGAACTCATTATTTATTTATATTGGTGTTAAACCTACTGTATTCCAACTTATCTATGGTTTATAAACTCTTTTACTAGCCATAGATTCATCAAAATAAGCAAACAACACATGAAAAACAGAATCTATCAAAAACAGAACAGTCTGTAGTAATCTGTAGCTAACGCAAACTCTGGACCCCCAAAAATTCTAAAATAAATTTATGGACGTGAGGAATTTATCTATTAATCATATGCAAAAATAATTAACTAAATATCACCTTCCAAATAAAAATGGCAGAAGTTCTCGTGAGCGCTAAAGTTTTTGTTTTTTACAGCAAGATCAAAAAGACTTTCCCCAAGTCTTCCCAACGGTTCTACTTGGCACAGACACTAATTAAACACAAAAAACACAACCAAAACAGAGGCTAGATAAATTATTTATTACTAAACATGAGCAAAAGTCAAGGAATAAAAAGAAAATTGGGTTGCCTCCCAACAAGCGCTATCGTTTAACGCCCCTAGCTAGGCATAAAAGCAAAGGTAGATCTAGGTATTGCCATCTTTGGTAGGCAATCCATATGTGGCTCTCATAATAGATTCATATGGTAATTTAATTTTGTTTCTAGGGAAGTGTTCCATGCCTTTCTTTAATGGAAATTGGAATTTTATATTCCCTTCCTTCATATCAATAATTGCACCAATCGTTCTAAGGAAAGGTCTACCAAGAATAATAGGACATGAAGGATTGCAATCTATATCAAGAACAATGAAATCTATGGGCACATAGTTCCTATTTGCAACAATAAGAACATCATTAATTCTTCCCATAGGTTTCTTGATAATGGAATCCGCAAGGTGCAAGTTTAAAGAACAATCATCAAAATCACGAAAACCTAGCAAATCACACAAAGTTTTGGAATTGTGGAAACAGTAGCACCCAAATCACAGAAAGCATAACACTCATGATCTTTAATTTTTATTTTTATTGTAGGTTCCCACTCATCATAAAGTTTTCTAGGGATAGAAACTTCCAACTCAAGTTTTTCTTCATAAGATTGCATCAAAGCATCAACGATATGTTTAATAAAAGCTTTATTTTGACTATAAGCATGAGGAGAATTTAGCACGGATTGCAACAAGGAAATACAATCTATCAAAGAGCAATTATCATAATTAAATTCCTTGAAATCCAAAATACTGGGTTCATTACTATTTAAAGTTTTAATCTCTTCAATCCCACTTTTATCAATTTTAGCATCAAGATCTACAAACTCCGAATTTTTAGAACGCCTTCTAGGTAAAGGTGGCTCATCTTCAGTCCCATCATTATCAAGATTCATATTTCAAAACAAAGATTTAATAGGGGACACATCAATAACTTTTAGATCTTCATCTTTATTATCATGAAAACTAGAAGAACACGCTTTCACAAATCAATCTTTCTTAGCACACATCCTAGACGTTCTTTCTTTGCACTCATCAATGGAAATTCTCATGGCTTTGAGAGACTCATTGATATAATGATTAGGAGGAATAGTTCTAAGTTTCAAAGAATCAACATCAAGAGAAATTCTATCAACGTTCCTAGCCAACTCATCAATCTTAAGCAATTTTTCTTCAATCAAAGCATTCAAACTCTTTTGCGAAGTAATAAATTCTTTAATATTAGATTCAAAATCAGAGGGCATCTTATTATAATTTCCATAAGAATTGTTGTAGGAATTACCATAATTATTAGAGGAATTACTAGGAAATGGCCTAGGATTAAAATTACCTCTATACGCATTATTGCCAAAATTGTTCCTACCAACAAAATTCACATCCATAGATTCATTATTATTCTCAATCAAAGTAGACAAAGGCATATCATTAGGATCAGTAGGAGCACTCTAATTAGCAAACAATTTCATAAGTTCATCCATCTTTCCACTCAAAACATTAATTTCTTCAATTGCATGCACTTTTTTACTAGTAGATCTTTCGGTGTGCCATTGAGAATAATTAACCATAATATTATCTAGGAGTTTGGTAGCTTCTCCTAAAGTGATTTCCATAAAAGTGCCTCCCGCGGCCGAATCTAATAGATTTCTAGAAGCAAAATTCAATCCGGCATAAAAATTAAGTATAATCATCCAAAGATTCAAACCATGTGTAGGGCAATTACATGTCATTAATTTCATCCTCTCCCAAGATTGTGCAACATGTTCATGATCAAGTTGCTTAAAATTCATAATATCGTTTCTAAGAGAGATGATTATAGCAGGAGGAAAATACTTAGAGATAAAAGCATCTTTGCACTTATTCCATGAATCCATACTATTTTTAGGCAAAGACGAAAACCAAGCTTTAGTACGATCTCTAAGCGAAAACGGAAATAGCTTCAATTTAACAATATCATTGTCCACATCTTTCTTCTTTTGCATATCACACAAATCAACAAAAGCTATTTAGAAGGGTAGCGGCATCTTCACTAGGAAGGCCATCAAATTGATCTTTCATGACAAGATTCAATAAAGCAGCATTAATTTCATAAGATTTAGCATCGGTAAGAGGAGCAATCGGAGTGCTAAGAAAATCATTGTTGTTGGTATTGGTAAAGTCACACAATTTAGTATTATCTTGAGCCATCGTGACAAGCAAGCAATCCAACACACAAGCAAACACGAAACAGGCAAAAAAGGCAAATAGGGAAAGAGGAGGGGAACGGAGAGAGAGGGAGAGAGGAAAAAGAGGGCAAATAAAATGGCAAGGGTGAAGTGGGGGAGAGGGAAACGAGAGGCAAATGGCAAATAATGTAATGCGAGGGATAAGGGTTTGTGATGGGTACTTGGTATGTCTTGACTTAGCAACGACACCTGAAATGACTCGTTGTTGGGAGTCAAATCTTGACTTGACTTGGCGCGAATCTCCCCGGCAACGGCGCCAGAAATCCTTCTTGCTACCTCTTGAGCACTGCGTTGGTTTTCCCTTGAAGAGGAAAGGGTGATGCAGAAAGTACCAGAAGTATTTCCCTTAGTTTTTGAGAACCAAGGTATCAATCTAGTAGGAGATCACGCTCAAGTCCCACGCACCTACACAAAAAAATAAGAACCTCGCAACCAACACGATAAAGGGATTGTCACGACCTTCACGGTCACTTACGAGAGTGAGATCTGATAGATATGATAAGATAATTTTTTGGTATTTTTATGATAAAGATGCAAAGTAAAATAAAAGGCAAAAGAAATAACTAAGTATTAGAAGATTAATATGATGGAAGATAGACCCGGGGGACATAGGTTTCACTAGTGGCTTCTCTCAAGAGCATAAGTATTACGGTGGGTAAACGAATTACTGTCGAGCAATTGATAGAATTGAGCATAGTTATGAGAATATCTAGGTATCATCATGTATATAGGAATGACATCCGAGACAAGTAGACCGAAACGATTCTGCATCTACTACTATTACTCCACACATCGATTGCTATCCAGCATGCATCTAGTGTATTAAGTTCATAAGAACAGAGTAATGCTTTAAGGAAGATGACATGACGTAGAGGGATAAACTCATGAAATATGATATAAACCCCCATCTTTTTATCCTCGATGGCAACAATACAATACGTGTCGGTTCCCTTTCTGTCATTGGGATCGAGCACCGCAAGATTGAACCCAAAGCTAAGCACTTCTCCCATTGCAAGAAAGATCAATCTAGTAGGCCAAACCAAACTGATAATTCGAAGAGACTTGCAAAGATAAACCAATCATACATAAAAGAATTCAGAGGAGAATCAAATATTGTTCATAGATAATCTGGATCATAAACCCACAATTCATCAGATCTCGACAAACACACCGCAAAAGAAGATTACATCGAATAGATCTCCAAGAGAATCGAGGAGAACTTTGTATTGAGATCCAAAGAGAGAGAAGAAGTCATCTAGCTAATAACTATGGACTCGTAGGTCTGAAATAAACTACTCACACATGACCGTAGAGGCCATGGAGTTGATGTAGAGGCCCTCTGTTATCCATGCCCCCTCCGGCGGAGCTCCAGAAAAGGCCCCGAGATGGGATCTCTCGAGTACAGAAGGTCGCGGCGGTGGAATTAGGTTTTCGTGGTGCTCCTGGATGTTTGGGGGGTACGTGGACTTATATAGGAGGAAGAAGTACGTCGGTGGAGCTACGGAGGGCCCACGAGGGTGGAGGGCGCGCCCCCTGCCTCGTGCCTTCCTCCCTTGTTTCTTGACGGCCACTCCAAGTCTCCTGGATCATGTTTGTTAAGAAAATCATGTTCCCGAAGGTTTCATTCCGTTTGGACTTCGTTTGATATTCCTTTTCTTCGAAACCCTAAAATAGGCAAAAAACAGCAATTTGGGCTGGGCTCCGGTTAGTAGGTTAGTCCCAAAAATGATATAAAAGTGTAAAATAAAGCCAATTGACATCCAAATAGATAATATAATAGCATGGAGCAATCAAAAATTATAGATACGTTGGAGAGGTATCAACGTTCTATTCGCGTCATCATAGATGGAGGGAGCTGCAACAACTTGGCTAGCATGGAGATGGTGGAGAATCTCTCTCTCACCACAAGACCGCATCCACATCCTTACTACATCCAATGGTTCAACAACATGGGCAAGGTTAAGGTAACACGTACCGTTCGTGTGCATTTCAGTATCTCTACATATGCTGATTATGTTGATTGCGATGTGGTACCTATGCAAACATGTTCTTTATTACTTGGTAGACCATGGCAATTTGATAAAAAAATTGTACACCATGGTAGAAACAATCGGTATACTCTTGTTCATAAGGATAAAAATATTACTTTGCTTCCTATGACTCCTGATTCCATTTTGAAAGATGATGTTAATAGAGCTAATGAAGCAAAACAGGAGAAAAATAAGAGTGAAAATCAGATTGTGGCACAAGAATTTGAGCAACACATGAAGCCTAATAATAAGCCATCTAATGTTGCTTCTGAAATTAAATTGAAAAGTGCATGTTTACTTGCCACCAAATCTGATATTGATGATCTAGATTTCAGCAAATCTGTTTGCTATGCTTTTGTGTGCAAAGACGCATTATTTTCATTCGTGGACGTGCCTTCCTCTTTGCCTCCTGTTGTTACTAACATTTTGTAGGAGTTCGCTGATGTATTTCCACAAGATTACCACCTATTCGAGAGATTGAGCATCAGATTGACTTAATTCCCGGTGCTTCGCTACCCAACCGTGCACCATACCGTACCAATCTAGAGGAGACGAATGAGATTATGCGTCAAGTCCAGGAGTTCCTCGACAAAGGTTATATTCACGAATCGCCTAGTCCTTGTGTTGTTCCTATTATTCTAGTGTCGAAAAAGGATGGTACATCGCGTATGTGTGTTGATTGTAGAGGCATTAATAATATTACTATTCATTATCGTCATCATATTCCTAGGCTAGATGATATGCTTAATGAATTGAATGGCTCTACAATATTCTCCAAAGTTGATTTGCGTAGTGGATACCATCAAATTCGTATGAAATTGGGAGATGAATGGAAAACTGCATTTAAAACTAAGTTTGGTTTATATGAGTAGTTAGTCATGCCTTTTGGGTTAACTAATGCACCTAGTACTTTCATGAGGTTAATGAATGAAGTTTTAGTGCTTTCATTGGACGATTTGTGGTAGTTTATTTTGATGATATACTGATTTATAGTAAATCTTTGGAGGAACATTTGGAACATTTATGTGCTGTTTTTATTGCTCTACATGATGCACGTTTGTTTGGTAACCTTGGAAAGTGCACCTTCTGCACCGACCAAGTATCTTTTCTTGGCTATATTGTTACTCCACAGGGAATTGAAGTTGATAAAGCCAAGATTGAACCTATTGAGAGTTGGCCGCGGCCCAAAATGGTCAGACCAGTGAGGAGTTTCCTTGGCCTCGGTGGTTTCTATAGGCGTTTTGTGAGAGATTTCAGCACCATTGCTGCACCTCTCAATGAGCTTACAAAGAAGGATGTGCCTTTTGTTTGGGGTACCGCACAGGAAGAAGCCTTCATGGTATTGAAAGATAAGTTGACTCATGCTCCTTTACTCCAACTTCCTGATTTTAATAAGACTTTTGAGCTTGAATGTGATGCTAGTGGAATTGGATTAGGAGGTGTGTTATTACAAGATGGCAAACCTATTGCATACTTTTTTGAAAAATTGAGTGGGCCTAGTCTGAACTATTCTACTTATGATAAAGAATTATATGCTCTTGTTCGGACCTTAGAAACATGGCAACATTATTTATGGCCCAAGGAATTTGTTATACATTCTGATCATGAATCTTTAAAACACATTAAAAGTCAAGCAAAACTGAACCGTAGACATGCTAAATGGGTTGAATTCATTGAGACTTTCCCTTATGTCATTAAACACAAGAAGGGTAAAGAAAATGTTATTGTTGATGTATTGTCTCGTCATTATACTATGCTTTTAGAACTTGACTTTAAAATATTTGGTTTGGAGACCATCAAAGATCAATATGTGCATGATGTTGAATTTAAAGATGTATTGCAGAATTGTAAGGAAGGGAGAACTTGGAACAAGTTCGTTCTTAATAATGGATTTGTGTTTCGTGCTAACAAGCTATGCATTCCAGCTAGCTCTGTTTGTCTTTTGTTGTTGCAGGAGGCGCATGCAGGAGGATTAATGGGACACTTTGGCGTCAAGAAGACGGAGGATATACTTGCTACACATTTCTTTTGGCCAAAGATGAGATAGGATGTTGAGTGTTTTGTTGCTCGCTGCACTACATGTCAAAAAGCTAAGTCACGACTCAATCCTTATGGTTTATATATGCCTTTGCCTATACCTAGTGTTCCTTGGGAGGATATATCTATGGACTTTGTTTTATGTTTACCTCAAACAAAGAAGGGGAGGGATAGCATATTTGTAGTCATGGATAGATTCTCGAAAATGGCACACTTTATACCATGTCATAAAAAGCGATGATGCTGTTAATGTTGCTAATTTGTTCTTTCGTGAAATTATTCACTTTGCATGGTGTGCCAAATACTATTGTTTCATATCGTGATACTAAATTTCTTAGCCACTTTTGGAGATGTTTATGGTCTAAGTTGGGGACTAAACTTCTTTTTAGTACTACTTGTCACCCCCAAACTGATGGACAAACTGAAGTAGTCAATAGAACATTGTCTACTATGCTTAGGGCTGTTTTGAAGAATAATAATAAAATGTGGGAAGAATGCTTGCCTCATATTGAATTTCTTATAATCGTTCATTGCATTCTACTACTAAGATGTGCCCTTTTGAAATTGTGTATGGTTCCCTACCTCGTGCACCTATTGATTTGTTGCCTCTTCCATCTTCGAAGAAGGTTAATTTTGATGCTAAAGAACGTGCTGAATTGATTTTAAAAATGCATGAGTTAACTCAGGAAAACATTGAGCGTATGAATGCTAAATATAAACTTGCTGGAGATAAGGGTAGAAAACATGTTGTGTTTGCACCTGGAGATCTTGTTTGGTTACATTTGTGTAAGGATTAATTTGCGCAAATCAAAGCTAATGCCACGTGTTGATGGTCCTTTTAAGGTGTTAGAGAAAATAAATGATAAAGCATATAAACTTGAGCCGCCTGCAGATTTTGGGGTTAGTCCCACTTTTAACATTGCAGATTTGAAGCCTTATTTGGGTGAGGAAGATGAGCTTCCGTCGAGGATGACTTCATTTCAAGAAGGGGAGGATGATGAGGACATCAATACCATTGTTACACCCACAACCCCTGCTGTTATACATAGTGGACCAATTACTAGAGCTCGCGGACGCCAAGTAAACTATTAGGTACTTTCGTTTCTTGGTAATGATTCTAATGTTCATGAGAATATGCTGCTGCCTAAATTGGATACATTTGTTTTGCTTGCAAATGAAGGGCCTAGCATGGATAAGAGGGATGAACACTGGAGCAAGACCAAGCATGGAGATAATGGCATGTGCAAGGGGATCAAGAACGGAGTTACAAGTGATGATTTCAGAACTTTGAAGCCACCATAAGGAGTGCATGAAGCCTTGGACGAAATATACAAGATGCCACTTCATAAATTTCATCCAGAGGCTATTCTAGGTGTCGCGTCACCTTATTATTGGGCCAGGCCCATGTATTTTCGAAATACTTAAGTATAGGATGTTTTTAGAGTCCGTATGTGTGGGGAAACAAGAGTTAGGGTTGGTTTCGGACCCCTCCTCCAAGGGCCACGAAATCCCCCCCCCTCTTCCTCCATATATACAGCCCTTAGGGCGTCGTTTAAACTTTGGGTTTGTTTAGATTAAAGTTTGCCATAGCTGCAACTTCGCGTACTTCGTTTGTGTTCAACGACCAGGCAAAGGCGTCACAGAACCCCACCTTTGATCAATAAAGATTTCCTTTTATATTCGTAATATCCAGATTGCAATCTTAGTTTCTTGCTTGTTCTTCATTTTCCTGCAGGAAACAAACCTTCGTTTTCAGGTTGATCGTGCTCCAGCATGGTCAATAACCTCTCGGAGTTGGTTTAGCGATTGCTAAGGCACGAAGTCCTCGCTCGTTCATAGTCGGATCGTCAAAGTCGACTTCCTCCAAACGATAGCCACCATCTCATCGAAAGACAGGACACCTTTGCCTCTATTAGGAGGAGGTTGTGATTCCAACCAGGCCAACTCGTCATGTGAAGTCTGCCGCTACCAAGCAACGTGTGGTCATGCCTTTGCACAAATGGAAAGCCAAGGAGTGGGATGCCTTCTAGAAAAGGAATCCGTACACTGCTCCTATTGCTCCTCGATGGACAAATGTTCATTTCCAGAATGAGATGCAAGAGAGGATTGTTCATGAGTTTTTCGAGCATAACAAGAATCGGTACACCAAGCAATGGACCATTGACCTTGACCATTGGAGGAGCAACATGGAGTACTTTGGGGAGGCCTTGGCCCTTTGTGAGGAATTTGATTTGGTCAAACTTATGTTTGTCAACTATGACTTTGATGTTCATCTTATCCATCAGTTTGATGCTACTGTTCACTCTGGTGAAGATGATGCTCGCACTCTCTCCTTCATGTGTCGTGATGAGTTCTTCCATGTGCCCTAGAGGCCTTCTACAATGCTCTTGGCTATGAGGGTACCGGTCTTGATGGGAATGCTGGTATTCGTCCTCATGACCGTCCCCATTCCATGCCTAAGGAGAAGCTTGCTCCTTTGTACATTAGTGGACGAGGCATTATGTAGCAACCCGATCCCAATGGATTGAAGTCTCTATGCAAGTGTCATCCCTGGATCGGTATGCTGACACACACAGTACTCGAGGATTTATAACAGAGGTAAATCACATGTATAAAGTAACATAAATACTATTACCTCAATCCATATAACGGAAGTAACAACAAAGTTGTGGAGTCCCAACAACACCAACGGCAAAGTTGAGTGTAGACATCGTAACCCTAACGTATCACTTACTCGTCGTATGATTCCTGCAACATGAGACGTTGCAGCCATGTAGGTCAGTACATTGAATGTACTGGCAATTTCACATCATAGAATAATAAGGAGAATATCTATCTCTATATGCATATTTGGCTGGTGGATGCTCTAAGTTTAATTTTGCATAAAGCTAATTTTCCCCTACAACAAAGGAATAAATTTTATTTACTACCAAGTTAAATTTACCCATATTGAGAAGGTAACCCCAACTCAATCCCAAAATTTCCAAGTAATAATAACCGGGGACACGGCTAATCATGATTAGTTTGTACACTCTGCAGAGGTTTGCGCACTTTTCCTCACAAGACTCGATCTCCTTCGTTGAATTCCTAACACTGCCTGATGTTTGAGAACCGGATGATCAAGACATAGTCTTTCCGAAGAGGTCCCCTTAACCGATAGATAGGCCGGTACACCTACAATTCCCCTACATCTACTAGCCTAGCATGGAAAGGTTTCCCACCACTTAACTAACTATGCGAGAGCCCATAATGGCTTGTGGCTGCACATGGAAGTTTCTAGCATGAATAATCTTATGATCACTTTGAGCCTGGGTGGCATTCCATAGGATGATCACACGGATACCCCGAGATCTCCTAGGAAAACACTGGATTCCCCAGGTGCCCGCAACCAATCCACCCAGGTGTGTATTGAAGTAGCCACCTTAAGTTTTGTGACGCCCCCGATTCAATCGTACACTATCATACACGCAAACGTGTACGATCAAGATCAGGGACTCACGGGAAGATATCACAACACAACTCTAGAAATAAAATAAGGCATACAAGCATCATATTACAAGCCAGGGGCCTCGAAGGCTCGAATACAAGAGCTCGATCATAGACGAGTCAGCAGAAGCAACAATATCTGAGTACAGACATAAGTTAAACAAGTTTGCCTTAAGCAGGCTAGCACAAACTGGGATACAGATCGAAAGAGGCGCAGGCCTCCTGCCTGGGATCCTCCTAAACTACTCCTGGTCATCGTCAGCGGGCTGCACGTAGTAGTAGGCACCTCCCGAGTAGTAGTAGTCTTCATCGACAGTGGCGTCTGGCTCCTGGGCTCCATTGTCTGGTCGCAGCAATCGGGTATAGAAAGGGGGAAAAGAGGGAGCAAAGCAACCGTGAGTACTCATCCAAAGTACTCGCAAGAAAGGAGCTACACTACAAATGTATGCATTGGTATCAAATGGCAAAAGGGGTATCATATGTGGACTGAACTGCAGAATGCCGAAATAAGAGGGGGATAGCTAGTCCTGTCAAAGACTACGCTTCTGGCCACCTCCATCTTGCAGCATGTAGAAGAGACTAGATGGTAGGTTCACCAAGCAGCATCGTGTAGCATAATCCTACCCGGCAATCCTCTCCTCGTCGCCCTGTTAGAGAGCGATCACTGGGTTGTATCTGGCACTTGGAAGGGTGTGTTTTATTAAGTAACCGGTTCTAGTTGTCATAAGGTCAAGATACAACTCCAAGTTGTCCTGTTACCGAAGATCATGGCTATTCAAATAGATTAACTTCCCTGCAGGGGTGCACCACATTTCCCAACACGCTTGATCCCCTTTGTCCGGACACAATTTTCTAGGTCATGCCCGGCCTCGGAAGATCAACACGTCACAGCCCTACCTAGGCACAACAGAGAGGTCAGCATGCCGGTCTAAATCCTATGGCGCAGGGGTCTGGGCCCATCGCCCATTGCACACCTACATGTAGCGAGGGCGGCCGGAAGCAGACCTAGCCCCCTTAATACAAGAGCAGGCTTACGGTCCAATCCGGCGCGCGCCCATAACTGTTCCCGCATAGTTGGTTAGTGCGTATAGGCCAGTAGCCAGACTCAGATCAAATACCAAGATCTCGTTAAGCGTGTTATTTTGAAATAACCACGGATGCCGACCAGGGCCAGGTCCACCTCTCTCCTAGGTGGTCTCAACCTACCCTGTCGCTCCGCCACAAAGATCCACTCAGAGGGCCGTCGGGACAAACGTCCTTTCAGACCCAATCCGTGAATCACTCGCGGGTACTCTTCGAGTCGACCCGTCTTTAGTCTCCACAAGTATCATATATTATGTATATAAGTATAAACCCGTGACCACCTCCCGAGTGATCATGGCCCAATAGTATAGCATGGCAGACGGACAAGAATGTAGGGCCACTGATGGTAAACTAGCATCCTATACTAAGCATTTAGGATTGCAGGTAAGGTATCAACAGTTATAGCAACAATGTCAGGCTATGCATCAGAATAGGATTAACGGAAAGCAGTAACAAGCTACACTACTCTAATGCAAGCAGCAGAGAGAAGAGTAGGCGATATCTGGTGATCAAGGTGGGGGGGGGGGCTTGCCGGTTGCTCTGGCAAGAGAGAGGGGTCGTCAACATCGTAGTCGTACTGGGTAGCAATGGCGTCGGTCTCGGTGTCTAGCGAGAGAAGAGGGGGGAGAAACAATAAATATTAAGCAAACATATGCATGACGATGCATGACATGACAAAGCGTGATGCTAGGTGTGCCCTAACGCGGTACGAGTTGGTACCGGTGAAGGGGGGAAACATCTGGGAATATCCCCGTTGTTTCGCATTTTTGGAAAGACAAACCGGAGGGGGAAAGTTGCACGTTTGCTATGCTAGGGATGCGTGGCGGATGAACGGGCTGCGTATCCGGATTCGTCTCGTCGTTCTGAGCAACTTTCATGTACAAAGTTTTTCCATCCGAGCTACGGTATATTTTATATTGATTTTAAAAGATTTAAATCATTTTAGGATTTATTTAATTATTTAAATCAACATTATCCAGAATAGTGTTTGCTGATGTCAGCATGATGTCAGCAGTTGACCTGGTCAACCTGACAGGTGGGTCCCACCTGTCAGTGACCCATTTGGCTAATTAACACTAGTTAATTAGGTTAACTAGTTATTAGGTTAATTAATCTTAATTAGTTAATTCAAACAGAATTAATTAATTAATTAATTAATTAATTTTATTTTTATTATTTATTTGTTTATTTATTTTAAAATTCTTTTTTATCATTTTCGTTCTGGGGGTGGGGGCCCGCTGTCCAGTGGCACAGAGGCCTTTGCGGGCGTGCGGGTATCGGGTGCAGCCCGAACGGGGCACGGGCGAGGCCGTGGTCAGCGACGACCAGGTGCTCTGGTGGCCGAGGCGGCCGACGGAGAGGCGGGGCTGCAGGGGCCACCGCAGGCGCGGCGGGCGCCGTCAGCCGCTGCAGCGAAGAGTAGCGCCATCCAGGGCGGCGAGGGCGATAGGTCGCGGCGGGCGGGCGCGGTACCGGGGCTGGCGCGAGTGGGGAGGCGCGAGCGCCGATGACGAGCTGCGGCAGAGAGCAGCAGGCAGGGGCCGAGCGCGGCCAAGCGCGGGCGCATGGGCAGCGTGAGGAAGCAAGGCGGTGGCGCGGCGAGAGCGGGCGAGGCCGGGCGAAGCAGGCGCGTAGAAGGGCGCGAACAGCCAGCTGCGGGTGTGGAGGGGTGAAGGTCGGCGCAGGCCGGCGAGGCCGTAGCAGAGCGGGGAAGGCGGCCACGGTGGGCGTGCACGGGGCGGGACGCGTGCGAGGCGCGGCCACGGTGGGCGCGCACGGGGCGGGGCGCGTGCGAGGCGCGGCCACGGTGGGCGCGCACGGGGCGGGGCGCGTGCGAGGCGTGGAAGCTCACCGCGGGAGTGTTGGGGTCTAGGCAACGGGGCGCGGGGAGCGGCTTGGGGAGGCGGTCAAGGGGGACAGTGAAGACGGAGAGGACGGCGACGAGGTTCCCGGGCGGCTGCGGTGCTCCGGCGACGGCGGGGTCCAGCCGCGTCGGAGGCGATGACGGTGAGCGTCGGCGACGGGTTGGGGCGCCGTGCCCGAACCAGTGCGGGCAGAGGGGGTGCGAGGAGCGAGGGGGTGGGGGTT
Source organism: Triticum urartu (assembly GCF_056163025.1). Taxonomy (NCBI): domain Eukaryota; kingdom Viridiplantae; phylum Streptophyta; class Magnoliopsida; order Poales; family Poaceae; genus Triticum; species Triticum urartu. Next base: position 473,578,247 of record NC_141874.1, read on the forward strand.
TTCGCCCCAATCCAGATTAGATCGGGACGGGAAAGAGGGAGTGGCGATGTGGGGGCAGGAGTGGGAGCGGTAGTGGCTAGGGTTTTGGGGCAGGGGGGTTATGGAGTGAGGAGGCCCGCCTGGGCCTCGCCTGGTTGGCCCGTTGCCCAGTTGGGCTGGCCAGCTGGGCCACAGAAGGCCCGGGGGGCTTTCTCCTTTTTTTAGTTTTACTTTTTTCTTTTTATTTATTTTCTTTTCTGTTTTAATTCATTTTAAAATACTTAGGCAGTTTATAAAAATGTGTTTATTACACCATAATTACATATGCAAATTATGGCACCGCCCGAACATTTTTGTTTTAACTTTTGAAATTTTTTATTATTTAACTTTATTTTAAATTTGAATTTGAATCGGTTTTGAACTAATCCGAGATTAACTACAGTGACAGAGGTGACGTGGCATCGTTAACGTGGGATTACTATAGCATGATTATCCGGGCGTTACAAGTTTCCCTTCGTTATTATATCTCTCAACTTGCATGATTCTCACATATCAATCCATGTCTATGAGCATGGCTAAGCAATAATAGCATAACGTATAATCCCGGGGTTATCAAAGGTAATAGGTTCCTACCTCATCAACTACATAGCAATACCCACATATTCCCAACCTACTCATGCAATCTTTGAGGGTAAAACAAATGCAAGTAAACTGGGTATAGGAAGAATATGATCGAAGTGTGAACTTGCCTTGTACTGTTGATGAAGACTCTTCGCACTCATAATTCCTGATAGTTCTACTCGTCACACTCCGATCAATCTATCGTCGGCAAGGAATTATATCCACACATAAGCAATCACTCAAAGATCCAAAAGAAAAGGCAAAGAAACATTGCAAAAACTCCAAAAGAATCAAATCAAATTAGTTTGCAAGATCAGATCCTAGTTTCGGTGAAAAAGTGTGATGATGACTCAAGACGTTAGATTACGCCTAGGGATTTAATTTGAAAAGTGAATCAATTGAAAAGGGGCTACAGTTTACAAGATATGGTCAAGTGAAGCTTTGAGTTCAAATTTGAAAAGATCAAAAGTTGAAACTAATGATGCTACTGGATGTAGGAAGTCAATAGGAACATGTAGGAGGAAGAATTACTAGATTGGAAATAACGGATCAAAATATACAAGTAATTCAACATAGCATTGATGTGCTTAGAATGTTGTGTGATAACTCTTTGTGGACTAGTAGAGTAATCTAACTATGATCAAAATTATATATTGAAAAGATAACACTAATTATATGAAAGGAAAGATTTCTTCGATACGAATCCAACGCAATTGGATTCATCGCAAACGGAGTTACGGATAAAAAGATATAATCAAAAAAAGTTTGAATATGAATCTGAACAAATTTCAAAATTTGAAAGTTGCAAAAAAATTTATTTGATAGATTCACTAGATAGGTGGAATCAATACGAAAATGTAGGCGTTGGTTTTATCTAATATGGATCAATGATTAAAAAGTTATGGCTATTTGAAAAATCAGGGTTAAGCTGTTTTATGAAAGAAAAAAAAACTATTACTAAAATATTTCTACGCCTAAAGTGTAAATACATAAATTAATTAATAATCTAATTATTTTATCGTACTGGTATAGAAATAATAAGCTATGGGAATATAAGAAAAACGAAGAAAAATACATTTATAAGATAGAGAAAAGACCACTTCGAAAAAAGAGATAACTTTAAGAATTCCCACCGGAGAGGAAAAATATATTCTTTTAGTGAATCTAGTCCGAATGATTTTTGGAGATTCTATGGGTCTATATTTATAGGTGAAAAAAGTTTAGAGGTTAAAGCCTTGACAATATGGGACTAAATATATACGTACACAGATGAAATTTGAAAAGGATCATGTGCATGGGCTAAAAGTTCGGCCGCACGTACACAATTTTCTTTTTTAATATTTTTCTTTCCTGAAAATTTTATTCTTTGGAAAAAATAAATAAATAAAATAAAATTGTAAACCTTAACGAAAATAAAAAGAGAAAAAGAAAAATATGGACCGGCCTATCTACTATGCTGCGCTTGTGGACGACAAATAATTATGAGCCGCGCGTACATTTTTTTAAATAGAAACAGAAAGGAAAACCGAATAACAAAAATAGAAAAATTTATATAGGCATATTATATATCAAAATTTTCATAAATTTTTTTCCAAAAACATGAACATATTTTCAGTGCCAAATAAATTCTAAAAAAATTAAATAAAGTAAATAGTGCTACTAGTTCATTTAAAAACCAAATAAAAATATTTTAAAATACCAAAATTATTTCAAACTCATTTTTCACCACTTTTATATTGTAGGAAATCATTTTACCCTATTTTCCATATATTTTATTTTCGGAGAAAAATAATTTGAATAAAAACCAAATAACTCCAAATTGAAAATGGTTTTCAAAATACCTTCAAAGGACTTTAAATTTGATTCTTTTAAACTTCCAACTCAAATTTCATATAATTTGAAGAAGTCATTTTATCTTCTCTCATGAAAAACATTGAATTTCATAAAGTTTTTGCATTTGAAATATTTCCAAATGGAACTCAAATCTTTTCAAAACCCTTTTCATTTATTTAACTGGAAGAAGTCATATCATCTTCACTCTAGCGTTTTGTGATGAAATGAATTTGTATTCATGGAGATCATAAATGCAAGGTGAAAGTTTGGGAAAGTCATTTCATTCCCTCTCATTCAACTTTCAAAAAGTTTCAAATTTCACTCAATTTCACACAAGCAACCACACCACAATCAAACAATCAATCAAAACTATTTATTTAATATAACATTCCAAAATTTATAATTTTGGAATGTTACAAACCTACCACCCTTAAAATGAATCTCGCCCTCGAGATTCTGAGAGGCTAGCACGAAATAGGTTAGGTTCGGGGTCTCCTCAAAATCCATCGATTGACACAAAGGTCTCGGGTGCTACCACCCTTAGAAGCATGGTTACAGTTCCATCAAAACTCATATACTCCCTCCTTATTGTTGGCAGAGTCGATCTTCTCCGATCTTCAGGATAATTCCTTCTCTGCGCTCTTCCGATAGTGGCATAACCTTTTTCCTCAATTCATGTGTCCTTTCATCTTGGTACGGTTCTTCTGTGACTGGGTCCTCTTAGCTGACGGGTTTGGCGCCAATACTATACAACTATCAATAGCTCATGGCAATGACATGGGCATAAACATGGCTATCCATGATGTTATCGTCCACTTATGCTATTGTCGCCATGTTGGGTTGAGCATGCATTTCTTCGGAAGGATTGGATGACAAAAGGGCTAATAGAGCACCTATCATCAAAGGATGAAGTTTTAACCTTAGCTGGTGTATCACCAAGATATGGAGTATTACATCAAAAAATTAAGATGGACCTTCAGGAAGCCATACTTGACAAGGAAGCATTTCGTGAAGAACTCAGGACCCAGAAGCTGAAAGTAGCCAAGCTAGAGGAGCAAAACCTTGAGATACCGGAGATTCGTCAGGAACTGAAGGACAGTAGGACCATGGTTCATGCCAAGGATGTTGAAACCCAGAAGTTTGGAACGCAATTCTAGAATATTGAAGGACGTCACGAGAGACTTTGCGTCAACAGAAATGACCTGGCAGAAGAACTTGAGAAGGTCAAGCACGATCAGAAGGAGCCATCGAAGACATGAAAAAGACTTGAAGAGTTTGGCCACTTTGAAGATTTATTGCCCTTTAGAAGATCAAACCCCTGTTATATACCTACGTTAGATGCTACGATTGTGAGATGTCATTTGTTTGATGTTTTTCCGACAGCCACAAAATAAAATCTGTCTTTTCAAAACTATTGTTTGTATTGTGTGTATCCCTCTCTATCTCTCTTATCTCACCCCAAAACCCTTGGAACCAATAGAGGATGAATGGAGATGAACTCATATTTTCTGGACCGATGACTCAATGGGAGACGGATCGATGGATTTAGAACATGGAAGATCACATGAAGAATAACACTATAGCCAGAAAGGATATGACCCAGCATGCTCTTCAGTGCTTTGAAAGAGGTGCTGCTACTTGGTGGAGGATGTAGCAAACCATCAATGGATGGCAAAGATGTTGGGGAACGCAGTAATTTCGAAAAAATTCCTACACACATGCAGGATCTATCTAGGTGATGCATAGCAACGAGAGGGGAGAGTATTGTCCACTTACCCTCATAGACCATAAGCGGAAGTGTTATGACAACGCGGTTGATGTAGTCGTACGTCTTCACGATCCGACCGATCCTAGCACCGAAGGTATGGCACCTCCGCGATCTGCACACATTCAGCTCGGTGACGTCCCACGAACTCTAGATCCACCTGAGTGTCGGGGGAGAGCTTCGTCAGCATGACGGCGTGATGACGGTGATGATGAAGTTACCGACACAAGGCTTCGCCTAAGCACTACAACGATATGACCGAGGTAGCAATCTATGTAGGGGGCACCACACACGGCTAAGAGATCAACTTGTGTGTCTATGGGGTGCCCCTCCCCCGTATATAAAGGAGTGGAGGAGGGGAGGACCAGCCCTCTTTATGGCACGCCCTAGGGGAGTCCTACTCCCACCGGGAGTAGGATTCCCCCTTTTCCCTAGTTGGAGTAGGAGAGAAGGAAGGGGAGAGACAAGGAAGGAAGGGGGACGGCCCCCCACCCAATTCGGATTGGGCTAGGGGGGTGTGCCCTCCACCTTGGCCTTCCTCTCCTCTATTCCACTAAGGCCCAATAAGGCGCATATACTCCCCGGGGGGTTCCGGTAACCCCCCGGTACTTCAGTAAGTGCCCGAACTCACCCGGAACCATTTCGATGTTCAAACATAGGCTTCCAATATATCAATATTTATGTCTCGACCATTTCGAGACTCCTCGTCATGCTCGTGATCACATCCAGGACTCCGAACACCCTTCGGTACATCAAAACACATACACTCATAATACCGATCGTCACCGAACGTTAAGCGTTCGGACCCTACGGGTTCAAGAACTATGTAGAATGACCGAGACTCATCTCCGGTCAATAACCAATAGCGGAACCTGGATGCTCGTATTGGTTCCTACATATTCTATGAAGATCTTTATCGGTCAAACCGCATAACAACATACATTGTTCCCTTTGTCATCGGTATGTTACTTGCCCGAGATTCAATCGTCGGTATCTAATACCTAGTTCAATATTGTTACCGGCAAGTCTCTTTACTCGTTCCGTAATGCAACATCCGGTAACTAACTCATTAGTCATATTGCTTTCAAGGCTTATAGTGATGTGCATTACTGAGAGGGCCTAGAGATACCTCTCCGATACACGGAGTGACAAATCCTAATATCGATCTATGCCAACTCAACAAACACCATCGGAGACACCTATAGAGCATCTTTATAGTCACCCAGTTACGTTGTGACGTTTGATAGCACACTAAGTGTTCCTCCGGTATTCGGGAGTTACATAATCTCATAGTCATAGGAACATGTATAAGTTATGGAGAAAGCAATAGCAATAAACTAAACGATCAAAGTGCTAAGCTAACGGATGGGTCAAGTCAATCACATCATTCTCTAATGATGTGATCCCATTCATCAAATGAAAACTCTTTGTCGATGGCTAGGAAACTTAACCATCTTTGATTAACGAGCTAGTCAAGTAGAGGCATGCTAGTGATACTCAGTTTGTCTATGTATTCACACATGTACTAAGTTTCCGGTTAATACAATTCTAGCATGAATAACAAACATTTATCATGATATAAGGAAATATAAATAACAACTTTATTATTGCCTCTAGGGTATATTTCCTTCAAAAGAGTAACCACTTGGGAAGAATTTAAGTTGACTCTGCTGAAGTCTCGGCTTGTGTCCCAGAAATTGAAGCCTTATGGAAATGGTATGAAGAAATCTTGTGCATGCAAGCTCTGTGGAGAAATAGGACACAACCATAAAGAACACAAGGATGAATGCCCTCATTGTGAAGAAAGTCATCCAGCTAGAAAATGCCCAACTAGGCTGATTACTTGTTTCTTGTGTGAAGGGACTACCCACTACCCTGCTCAGTGTCACATTTACCCCATGGTACAAAGAACCATCCAGCAGAAGAAAGAAGCAATGAAAGGAGCCCTCCTGGAAATTTTTGAAGAACTCGTGATGAAGGAAGAGGTGGAGGACACACCCGAAGAAGACCCAATTAAACCCTGCACCAAGTCATGCTACTCATGTGGAGAAGAAGGACACGTCTCCCGGAATTGTCTGAAGGGGGATCTAGTAGCATTTCCAACAGTGAAAGTAGAGTATGGCCCACAGGAAATAGAAGCCCTGATTGGCACGGAAAAGTCCAGGAAGAGAAATAGATTGGATTCTAGGAACAACCCAAGTTCTACAAAGAAGGACCCGAGTCATATCACATGTTTCAGGTGTAGAGATGCACGGCACTACTTCAGCAGTTTCCCAAAAAGGAAGTCGAGGACCCAAGGAGGCTATGTAATCACCAGGAAAGCTCGAGACTTATCAGAAGTAATATGTTTCCATTGTAATGAAGCAGGGCACCTTGCCAGAGATTGTCCCAATCAGAAGGAGACTTGTGCTAAACAGTTGAGCTGAAAAAGAAATTTAGTAGTAGTAGTAGTGGGAACATTTCCTTTATTGTTGAGGTGTTCAGTTGAGGCATGTAATGGAAATGCAAGAGATTGTAATAAATTCAATAAATCAATAAAGTTCATGTGTCATGATTTCATACGTTGAGTTTCATGAGTTGTTACTCTATGAAGAAAGATTTTGACCATTTTCAAGGATATGAGAAATATGTTCTATGAAGAATTTGTGCATTTCAAGGGTGGTAGTACCCTGTGAGGACCCTCGACCCCTGGCAAAGATAATTATATTCCACGAAGTGGATTAAGGACAAAATAAGTATGGGTGTTATCTTGATATGTGGGATACCCCAAGAATATGAAGGGATGAAGTACTATTGGATATAAAAGAGTTATAATGTTGGTAATATGGAGCAGTTGTAACCCCAGGATGAGTTGAAGCTATAAATGTGATGAGGTGAGCCCATAACCCACAGGCTCCAGGACCTGCCAAGAAACAAGCACACTCTTGCTGAAGGAAAAAACCCTGGAAGAGGATATGCCTTTATCAATAGACAATCTTACAGGAGTTACGCAAAACCTGAGAGTGTGAAGGAACGATAGATGTTTGTATGGCTTGCAGAATCAATGGACTACCGGATGTAGGAAGTCAATAGAAACATGTAGGAAGAAGAATTACTAGATTGGAAATAACAGATAAAAAATACAAGTAATTCAACATAGCATTGAATCTGCTTAGAATGTTGTGTGATCACTCTTTGTGGACTAGTAGAGTAATCTGACTATGATCAAAATTATATATTGAAAAGATAACACTAATTATATGAACGGAAAGATTTCTTCAATACGAATTCAACGCAATTGGATTCATCGCAAACGGAGTTGCGTATAAAAAGATATAATCAACGAAGTTTGAATATGGATCTGAACAAATTTTGAAATTTGGAAGTTACAAAAATTTTATTTGATAGATTCACTAGATAGGTGGAATCGAGACGAAAATGTAGGCGTTGATTTTATATAATTTGGATGAACGGGTAAAAAGTTATGGCTATTTAAAAAATCAGGGCCAAACTGTTTTACAGAAAAAAAGAGCTATTGCTAAAATATTTCTACACATAAAGTGTAAATACATAGACTAATTAATAATCTAATTATTCTATCGTACTAGTCTAGAAATAATAAGCTACGAGAGTATAAAAAAAGAAGAAAAATACCTTTATAAGGTAAAGAAAAAACGACTTCGGAGAAAGGAGACAACTTTCAGAATTCCCACCGGAGAGGAGAAATATATTTTTCTTTAGTGAATCTAGTCCAAATCGGATGATTTTTGAAGGCTCTATGGGTCTATATTTATATTTATAGGTGGAAAAGAGGTTTAGGGGTCAAAGACTAAACAATGTGAGACTAAACATATATGTACGCAGATGAAATTTGAAAAATAATGCACATGTTTAATATTTTTCTTTTCTGAAATTTTTATTTTTCAGAATAAATAAATAAATAAAATAAAATTGTAAACCTTACCGAAAATAAAAAGAGAAAAAGAAAAATACGGACCGGCATGTCTACTATGCTGTGCATGTGGGTGACAAATAATTATGAGTCGCATGTACATTTTTAAAAAATAGAAACAGAAAGGAAAACTAAATAACGAAAATAAAAGAAAATTTTATATAGGAATAGTATATATCAAAATTTTCAGAAAAAGATTTCCCAAAACATGAACATATTTTAAGCGGCAAATATGTTCTACACAAAATTATATAAAGCAAATAGTGCTACTGGTTCATTTAAAAACCAAATAAAAATATTTTAAAATACAAAAATTATTTCAAACTTATTTTTCTCCACTTCTCTACTGTAGGGAATCATTTTACCCTATTTTCCATATATTTTATTTTTGGAGAAAAATAATTTTAATAAAAACGAAATAACTCCAAATTGAAAATGGTTTTCAAAATACCTTCAAAGGGACTTTAAATTTGATTCTTTTAAACTTCCAACTCATATTTCACATAATTTGAAGAAGTCATTTTATCTTATCTCATGAAAATCATTGAATTGCATAAAGTTTCTGAATTTAAAATATTTCCAAATGGAACTCAAATCTTTTCAAAACCCTTTTCATTTATTTAAATGGAAGAAGTCATATCATCTTCACTCTAGGGTTTTGTGATTAAATGAATTTGTATTCGTGGAGATCATAAATGCAAGGTGAAATTTTGGGAAAGTCATTTCATTCCTTCTCATTCAACTTTCAAAAAGTTTCAAATTTCACACAAGCAACCACACCACAATCAAATAATCAATCAAAACTATTTATTTAATATAACATTTCAAAATTTAGAATTTTGGGATGTTATACATTATTGGTGAGTCTAAGGATCTTCAGAAGGTTTATGACATCATGCATCGCGTGTTTTGCAATGTGCTTCTGCCCAAGGTTGGGAATCAAGATGAGATCTATGGGTATCTTGTTGACTTGCTTGTTGCTATGAAGACCAAAGTGGGGACTGGTGCTACTTTTGACGTGACCAACTGGCTTTGGCAGGAGATGCACAACATCGTCATCTACAGAAAGGTTCCCATTTATGCACCATTTGTCATGTGCTTTCTGAACTCTGTTTGGGATGTTCGCCGTCCTGGAGAGCTCCTCTCCGCACTAGATAACCTTACCATGCATGAAGTCAAGCAGCTTAAGAAGAAAAGCATGTCGAGCCCCACTTCCCGCGGATGATCCCGAGGATGTGCATGCCACCTCCGATGATGAGGACTTTGAGATGGAGCCAGGTGCCAAGCCCTCCTGGGTGGCCAAGCTCACTCCTAAAGTGAAGAAGACCTTTTGCCTTCAGATAGATATTCAGAAGAAGATGTATGAGGCACATGTCAATGATAAGCTTGCTTGGCGCTGTCAGATTGCCATGATGAAGCGCCTCAATATGGCTGTGAGGAGTGCATCTGAGAAGAGCATCACTCCAGAGGACCGGTGGATCTCTACGCATGATACGTCTCCAACGTATCTATAATTTTTTATTGTTCCATGCTATTATATTATCTATTTTGGATTTTTAATGGGCTTTAATATGTTCTTTTATATTATTTTTGGGAATAACCTATTAACCAGAGGCCCAGTGCCAGATTATGTTTTTTTGCCTATTTCAGTGTTTCGCAGAAAAGGAAAACCAAACGGAATGAAACCTTCGCGATGATCATTCTTGGACCAAAAGCAAACCAGGAGACTCGGAGTGGAAGTCTGGAACTCCGTGAGGTGGCCACGAGGCAGGAGGGCGCGCCCAGGGGGGTAGGCGCACCCCCACCCTCGTGGGCCCCAAGAAGCTCCACCGACATACTTCTTTTGCCTATATATACCCTTATACCCTAGAAACATCAGTGGGAGCCACGAAACCACTTTTCCACCGCCGCAACCTTCTATACCCGTGAGATCCCATCTTGGGGCCTTTTCCGGCGATCTATCGGAGGGGAAATCGATCATAGAGGGCTTCTACATCAACACCATAGCCTCTCCGATGAAGCGTGAGTAGTTTACCATAGACCTTCAGGTCCATAGTTATTAGCTAGATGGCTTCTTCTCTCTCTTTGATCTTCAATACAAAGTTCTCCTTGATGTTCTTGGAGATCTATTCGATGTAATACTCTTTTGTGGTTTGTTTGCCGAGATCCGATGAATTGTGGGTTTATGGACTTGATTACCTATGAATATTATTTGGTTCTTCTCTGAATTCTTATATGCATGATTTCATATCTTTGCAAGTCTCTTTGAATTATCAGTTTAGTTTGGCCTACTAGATTGATCTTTCTTGCAATGGGAGAAGTGCTTAGATTTGGGTTCAATCTTGCGGTGTCCTTACCCAGTGACAGTAGGGGAAGCAAGGCATGTATTGTATTGTTGCCATCGAGGATAAAAAGATGGGGTTTATATCATATTGCTTGAGTTTATCCCTCTACATCATGTCATCTTGCTTAATGCATTACTCTATTCTTATGAACTTAATACTCTAGATGCATGCTGGATAGCGGTCGACGTGTGGAGTAATAGTAGTAGATGCAGAATCGTTTCGATCTACTTGACACGGACGTGATGCCTATATTCATGATCATTGCCTTAGATATCTTCATAATTATGCACTTTCCTATCAATTGCTCGGCAGTAATTTGTTCACCCACCATAATACATGCTATCATGAGAGAAGCCACTAGTGAAACATATGCCCCCTGGGTCTCTTTATTATTATATTGCATCCCTTTTATTATCGCATCTCGTTTACTATTTTGCAATCTTTACTTTCCAATCTATACAACAAAATACCAAAAATATTTATCTTACTATCTCTATCAGATCTCACTTTCGCAAGTGACCATGAATGGATTGACAACCCATTTAATGCGTTGGTTGCGAGGTTCTTGATTGTTTGTGTAGGTACTAGGTGACTTGAGCGTTGTCTCCTACTGGATTGATACCTTGGTTCTCAAAAACTGAGGGAAATACTTACGCTACTTTGCTGCATCACCCTTTCCTCTTCAAGGGAAAACCAACGCATGCTCAAGAGGTAGCAAGAAGGATTTCTGGCGCCGTTGCCGGGGAGATCTACGCTAAGTCAAGACATATCAAGTACCCATGATAAACTCTTCTCTCTCGCATTACTTTATTTGCCATTTGCCTCTCGTTTTCCTCTCCCCCACTTCACCTTTGCCGTTTTATTCGCCCTCTTCCGTTCGTCTCTTTTCCCTTGCTTCTTGTGTGCTTGTGTGTTGGATTGATTGTTTGTCACGATGGCTCAAGATAATACTAAATTGTGTGACTTTTCCAATACCAACAACAATGATTTTATTAGCACTCCGATTGCTCCTACTGCCGATGCTGAATCTTGTGAAATTAATACCTCTTTGTTGAATCTTGTTATGAAAGATCAATTTTCTGGCCTTCCTAGTGAAGATGCCGCTACCCATCTAAAAAACTTTGTTGATTTGTGCGATATGCAAAAGAAGAAAGATGTGGATAATGATATTGTTAAATTGAAGCTATTTCCATTTTTGCTTAGAGATCGTGCTAAAACTTGGTTCTCTTCTTTGCCTAAAAATAGTATTGATTCATGGAATAAGCGCAAAGATGCTTTTATCTCTAAGTATTTTCCTCCTGCTAAAATTATCTCCCTTAGGAACGATATTACGAATTTTAAGCAACTTGATCATGAGCATGTTGTGCAAATTTGGGAAAGGATGAAATTAATGTACGTAATAGCCCTACTCATGGTTTCAATTTGTGGATGATTATATAAAAAAATTATGTCGGGTTAAATTTTGCTTCTAGAAATCTTTTAGATTCGGTCGCGGGAGGCACTTTTATGGAAATCACTTTAGGAGAAGCTACTAAAGTCCTACACAATATTATGGTTAATTATTCACAATGGCACACTAAAAGATCCACTAGTAAAAAAGTTCATGCAATTGAAGAGATTAATGTTTTAAGTGGAAAGATGGATGAACTTATGAAATTGTTTGCTAATAAAAGTATTTCTTCCGATCCTAATGATATGCCTTTGTCCACTTTGATTGAGAATAATAATGAATCTATGTATGTGAATTTTGTTGGTAGGAACAATTTTGGTAACAACGCGTATAGAGGAAACTTTAATTTTAGGCCATTTCCTAGTAATTCCTCTAATAATTATGGTAATTCCTACAACAAATCTTATGGAAATTTTAATAAGATGCCCTCTGATTTTGAGATTAGTGTTAAAGAATTTATGAGTTTGCAAAAGAATTTCAATGCCTTGGTTGAAGAAAAATTGCTTAAGATTGATGAGTTGGCTAGGAATGTGGATAGAATTTCTCTTGATGTTGATTCTTTGAAACTTAGATCTATTCCACCTAAGCATGACATGAATGAGTCTCTTAAGGCCATGAGAATTTCCATTGATGAGTGAAAGGTAGAACCGCTAGGATGCGTGGTAAAAAAGATTCCTTTGTGAAAGCGTGTTCTTCTAGTTTTCATGATAATAGTGATGAAGATCTAAAAGTGATTGATGTGTCTCCTATTAAATCTTTGTTTTCCAATATGAATCTTGATAAAGATGGGACTGGAGATGAGTCAACTTTAGTTAAAAGGTGTCCCAATGATTCAGAGTTTTTAGATCTTGATAAAAGTGGGATTGAAGAGGTCAAAACTTTACATAGCAATGAACCCACTATTTTGGATTTCAAGGAATTTAATTATGATAACTGCTCTTTGATAGATTGTATATCCTTGTTGCAATCCGTTTTAAATTCTCCTCATGCTTATGATCAAAATAAAGCTTTTACTAAACATATCGTTGTTGCTTTAATGCGATCCTATGAAGAAAAGCTTGAACTAGAAGTTTATATCCCTACAAAACTTTATGATGAGTGGGAACCTACTATTAAAATTAAGATTAAAGATTATGAATGCTATGCTTTATGTGATTTGGGTGCTAGTATTTCCACGATTCCAAAAACTTTGTGTGATGTGCTAGGTTTCCGTGAATTTGATGATTGTTCTTTAAATTTGCATCTTGCGGATTCCACCATTAAGAAACCTATGGGGAGAATTAATGATGTTCTTATTGTTGCAAATAGGAATTATGTGCCCGTAGATTTCATTGTTCTTGATATAGATTGCAATCCTACATGTCCTATTATTCTTGGTAGACCTTTCCTTAGAACGGTTGGTGCAATTATTGACATGAAAGAAGGAAATATTAGATTCCAATTTCCATTAAGGAAAGGCATGGAACACTTTCCTAGGAAGAAAATTAAATTACCTTATGAATCTATTATGAGAGCCACTTATGGATTTCATACCAAAGATGAAAACACCTAGGTCTATTCTTTCTTTTATGCCTAGCTTGGGGCGCTAAATGATGCGTCCATTTTTCATCATGCTTTTATATCGATATTTATTGCATTATGCGCTGTTATTACACATTATGTCACAATACTTATGCCTATTCTCTCTTATTTTACAAGGTTTACATAAAGAGGGAGAATGCCAGCAGCTGGGATTCTGGGCTGGAAAAGGAGCAAATATTAGAGACCTATTCTGCACAACTCCAGAAGTCCTGAAACTTCACGGAAGATGTTTTCCAAATATATAAAATATACCGAGAGCAAGAACTTCACCAGGGGGGCCACACCCTGCCCACGAGGGTGGGGGCGCGTCCTACCCCCCTAGCCACGCCCCCTACCTCGTGGGCCCCCTGGTGGCCCTCCGGTGGCCATCTTCTGCTATATGGAGTCTTTCGATGGGAAAAAATCATAATCCATCTTCTCGGACGAAACTCCGTCGCCATGAGGTGGAACCTTGGCGGAACCAATCTAGGGCTTTGGCGGAGCTGTTCTGCCGGGGAAACTTCCCTCCCGGAGGGGGAAATCATCGCCATTGTCATCACCAATGCTCCTCTTATCGGGAGAGGGCAATCTCCATCAACATCTTCATCAGCACCATCTCATCTCAAAACCCTAGTTCATCTCTTGTATCCAATTCTTGTCTCCAAGTCCGGGATTGGTGCTAGTAGGTTGCTAGTAGTGTTAATTACTCCTTGTAGTTGATGCTAGTTGGTTTAATTGGTGGAAGATCATATGTTCAGATCCTATATGCATATTAATACCCCTCTGATTATGAACATTTTTATGCTTCGTGAGTAGTTACTTTTGTTCCTGAGGACATGGGAGAAGTCTTGCTGTTGATAGTCATGTGAATTTGGTATTCGTTCGATATTTTGATGAGATGTATGTTGTGTCTCCTCTAGTGGTGTTATGTGAACATCGACTACATGACACTTCACCATTATTTGGGCCTAGAGGAAGGCATTGGGAAGTAATAAGTAAATGATGGGTTGCTAGAGTGATAGAAGCTTAAACCCTAGTTTATGCGTTACTTCGTAAGGGGCTGATTTGGATCCATATGTTTCATGCTATGGTTAGGTTTACCTTAATACTTTTTGTTGTAGTTGCGGATGCTTGCAATAGAGGTTAATCATAAGTGGGATGCTTGTCCAAGTAAGGGCAGTACCCAAGCACCGGTCCACCCACATACAAATTATCAAAGTACCGAACACGAATCATGTGAGCGTGATGAAAACTAGCTTGACGATATTCCCATGTGTCCTCGGGAGCGCTTTACATCATATAAGAGTTTGTCCAGGCTTGTCCTTTGATACAAAAAGGATTGGGCCACCTTGCTGCACCTTATTTACTTTTGTTACTTGTTGCTCGTTACAAATTATCTTAATACAAAACTATCTGTTACCGCTTATTTCAGTACTTGCAGAGAATACCTTGTTGGAAATCGCTTATCATTTCCTTCTGCTCCTTGTTGGGTTCGACACTCTTACTTATCGAACGGACTACGATAGATCCCCTATACTTGTGGGTCATCAAGACTCTTTTCTGGCGCCGTTGCCGGGGAGTGAAGCGCCTTTGGTAGGTGGAATTTGGTAAGGAAAAATTTATATAGTGTGCTGAAATTTACTGTCACTTGTTACCATGGAAGGTAATCCTCTGAGGGGCTTGTTCGGGGTATCTTCACCCCTGACCAGTAGAGCAAAGAGTTGCTCCTCAACCTACTGAACCTACTGAAAATGAAAATAAAAATGCTTGCTTTGAAGTTCCTTCGGGTATGATAGAAAAACTGCTAGCTAATCCTTTTTTAGGAGATGGAACAAAACATCCTGATGAACATCTGATATATGTGGATGAAGTTTGTGGATTATTTAAGCTTGCAGGTGTACCTGGAGATGTTGTTAAGAAGAAGGTCTTCCCTTTATCTTTGAGGGGAGATGCATCGACATGGTATAGGCTATGTGATGATATGAGGTCTTGGAATTACAAACGATTGAAATTGGAATTTCCTCAGAAGTTTTATCCTATGCATCTTGTTCATTGTGATCGCAATTACATATATAATTTTTGGCCTCGCGAAGGAGAAAGCATCGATCAAGCTTGGGGAAGGCTTAAATCAATGTTATATTCATGCCCCAATCATGAGCTCTCAAGAGAAATGATTATTCAAATTTTTTATTCTCGACTTTCTGGTAACAATCGCACCATGCTCGATACTTCTTGTGCTGGCTCTTTTATGATGAGGACTATTGAATTCAAATGGGATTTATTAGAAAGAACTAAACGTAACTCTGAAGATTGGGACCTCGACAATGGTAAGGAGTCAGGTATGACACCTAGTTTTGATTGTGTTAAATCTTTTATGGATAACGATATTTTTCATAAATTTAGCACTAAATATGGACTTGACTCTAAGATAGTAGCCTCTTTTTGTGAATCTTTTGCTGCCTATGTTGATCTCCCCAAGGAGAAGTGGTTTAAATGTCATCCTCCCATAGAAGTAAAAGTAGCTGCACCTATTAAAGTTGAAGAAAAGACTATCACTTATAATGATCCTATTGTTCCTACTTCTTATGTTGAGAAACCACCTTTCCCTGTTAGGATAAAGGATCATGCTAAAGCTTCAATTGTAGTTCATAAAAGCAATATTAAAACATATACACCTCCTGAGCAAGTTAAAGTTGAACCTAATGTTGCTATTGTTAAAGATCTCTTGTCTGATAATATTGATGGGCATGTTATTTATTTCTGTGATGAAACTGCTAGAATTGCTAAACCACGTGATAAAGATAAACCTAGACCTGTGGTTGGCATGACTGTTATTTCTGTTAAAATAGGAGATCATTGTTATCATGGCTTATGTGATATGGGTGCTAGTGCTAATGCAATACCTATTAGCCTTTATAGAGACATTATTCATGGTATTGCACCTGTTGAGTTAGAAGAAATTGATGTTACAATTAAAATTGCCAATAGAGATACTATTTCACCAATGGGAATTGTTAGATATGTTGAAGTCTTGTGTGGGAAAACTAAATATCCTGCTGATTTTCTTATTCTTGGTTCCCCACAAGATAGCTTTTGTCCCATTATATTTGGTAGACCCTTCTTGAACACTGTTAATGCTACCATAGATTGCAAAAGAGATGTTGTTACTATCGGTTTAGATGATATGGCTCATGAATTTATTTTTTCTAAATTTAGTAGACAACACCGTGAAGAAGAATTACCTAGTAAGGATGAAATTATTGGTCTTGCTTCTATTGCCGTACCTCCTAGTGATCCTTTAGAACAATACTTGCTAGACCATGAAAATGATATGTTTATGAATGAAAGAAGGGAATTAGATGAAGTATTCTTTAAACATGAACCTATTCTGAAAAACAATTTACCTGTTGAAATCCTAGGGGATCCTCCTCCAGCCAAGGGTGATCCCGTGTTTGAGCTTAAACCGTTACCTGATACTCTTAAATATGCTTATCTTGATGAGAAAAAAGATATATCCTGTTATTATTAGTGCTGACCTTTCAGAGCATGAGGAAGATATTATTGAAAACTTTGAACAAGCACCGCGCTGCTATTGGGTATACTCTTGATGATCTTAAGGGCATTAGTCCCACTCTATATCAACATAAAATCAATTTGGAAGAAGATGCTAAACCAGTTCGTGATCATCAACGCCGGCTAAATCCTAAAATGAAAGAAGTGGTAAGAAAGGAGATACTAAAGCTCCTTGAGGTAGGTATAATTTATCCCGTTGCTGATAGTCAATGGGTAAGCCCTGTCCATTGAGTCCCTAAGAAGGGAGGTATTACTGTTGTTCCTAATGATAAAGATGAATTGATTCCTCAAAGAATTATTACAGGTTATAGGATGGTAATTGATTTCCGCAAATTAAATAAGGATACTAAAAAGGATCATTACCCCTTACCTTTTATCGATCAAATGCTAGAAAGATTATCCAAACATACACATTTTTGCTTTCTAGATGGTTATTCTGGTTTCTCTCAAATACATGTGTCAGCTAAAGATCAATCAAAGACTACTTTTACATGCCCTCTTGGTACTTTTGCTTATAGACGTATGCCTTTTGGTTTATGTAATGCACCTGCTACCTTTCAAAGATGCATGATCGCTATATTCTCTGACTTATGTGAAAAGATTTGTGAAGTTTTCATGGACAACTTTTCCATCTATGGATCTTATTTTGATGATTGCTTGAGCAAGCTTGATCGAGTTTTGCAGAGATGTGAAGAAACTAATCTTGTATTGAATTGGGAAAAGTGCCACTTTATGGTTAATGAAGGTATTGTCTTGGGGCATAAAGTTTCTGAGAGAGGTATTGAAGTTGATAAAGCCAAGGTTGATGCTATTGAAAAGATGCCATGTCCCAAGGACATCAAAGGTATAAGAAGTTTCCTTGGTCATGCCGGTTTTTATAGGAGGTTCATTAAGGACTTCTCGAAAATTTCTCAGCCTCTGACTAATTTATTACAAAAAGATATACCATTTGTCTTTGATGATGATTGTGTAGAAGCATTTGAAATACTTAAGAAAGCATTGATCTCTGCACCTATTGTTCAGCCACCTAATTGGAATTTACCCTTTGAAATTATGTGTGATGCTAGTGATTATGCTGTAGGTGATGTTCTAGGACAAAGAGTTGATAAGAAACTAAATGTTATTCAATATGCTAGTAAAACTCTAGACAATGCTCAAAGAAATTATGCTATTACTGAAAAAGAATTCTTAGCAGTTGTATTTGCTTGTGATAAGTTTAGACCTTATATTGTTGATTCTAAAGTAACTATTCACACTGATCATGCTGCTATTAAATATCTTATGGAAAAGAAAGATGCTCAACCTAGACTTATTAGATGGGTTCTCTTGCTACAAGAATTTGACTTACATATTGTTGATAGAAAGGGAGCTGAGAACCCCGTTGCAGACAACTTGTCTAGGTTAGAAAATGTGCTTGATGACCCACTACCTATTGATGATAGCTTTCCTGATGAGCAATTAAATGTCATAAATGCTTCTCATACTGCTCCATGTTATGTTGATTATGCTAATTACATTGTTGCTAAGTTTATACCACCTAGTTTCACATACCAGCAAAAGAAAAAGTTCTTCTATGATTTGAGGCATTACTTTTAGGATGACCTACTTGATGGTCGTAAGGCTGTTAAATGTAGATGGATTTTAAAAGGAAGACAGACAATGATGGTAAATGTCACCATTAAGAAAGCTCGACTTGTCATTAAGATGTTTTCCGACAAGTTCAAGGAGTTGACTACGATGAGATTTTCTCACTCGTAGCGATGCTAAGAGTCTGTTGGAATTATATTAGCGATTACTGCATTATTTATGAAATCTTGCAGATAGGGTGTCAAACCATTGTTTCCTCGACGTTTTTTTGAGGAAAGGTTGTATGTGATACAACCGGAAGGTTTTGTCAATCCTGAAAGATGCTAATAAGTATGCAAAGCTCCAGCAATCCTTCTAAGGACTGGAGTAAGCATCTCGGAGTTGGAATGTATGCTTTGATGAGATGATCAAAGATTTTGGGTTTATACAAGGTTTATGAGAAACTTGTATTTCCAAAGAAGTGAGTGGGAGCACTATAGAATTTCTGATGAATATATGTTGTTGATCAGAAATGACGTAGAATTTCTGGAAAGCATATAGGGTTATTTGGAAAGTGTTTTTCAATGGAAAGCCTGGATTAAGCTACTTGAACATTGAGCATCAAGATCTATAAGGATAGATCAAAACGCTTAATAGTACTTTCAAATGAGCACATACCTTGACATGATCTTGAAGGTGTTCAAGATGGATCAGTCAAAGAAGGAATTCTTGCCTGAGTTGTAAGGTATGAAGTTAAGACTTAAAGCTCGACCACGGCAGAATAGAGAGAAAAGGACGAAGGTCATCCCCTATGCTTAAGACATAGGCTCTACAGTATGCTATGCTGTGTACCGCACCTGAAGTGTGCCTTGCCATGAGTCAGTCAAGGGGTACAAGAGTGATCCAAGAATGGATCACAGGACAGCGGTCAAAGTTATCCTTAGTAACTAGTGGACTAAGGAACTTTTCTCGATTATGGAGGTGGTAAAAGAGTTCGACGTAAAGAGTTACGTCGATGCAAGCTTAACACCTATCCGGATAGCTCTGAGTAGAGATACCAGATGCATATAATGGAGCAACAATTTAGAATAGCTCCAAGTAGAACAGTTATTTGGAATAGCTCCAAATAGAACGTGGTAGCTACATCTAGGAGATGACATAGAGATTTGTAAAGCACACACGGATCTGAAAGGTTCGGACCCGTTGACTAAAACCTCTCTCACAAGCAACATGATCAAACCTAAAACTCATTGAGTGTTAATCACATAGTGATGTGAACTAGACTACTGACTCTAGTAAACTCTTGGGTGTTAGTCACATGGAGATGTGACCTGTGAATGTTAATCACATGGCGATGTGAACTAGATTATTGACTCTAGTGCAAGTGGGAGACTGTTGGAAATATGCCCTAGAGGCAATAATAAATTGGTTATTATTATATTTCCTTGTTCATGATAATCGTTTATTATCTATGCTATAATTGTATTGATAGGAAACTCAGATACATGTGTGGATACATAGACAACACCATGTCCCTAGTAAGCCTCTAGTTGACTAGCTCGTTGATCAATAGATGGTTACGGTTTCCTAACCATGGACATTGGATGTCGTTGATAACGGGATCACATCATTAGGAGAATGATGTGATGGACAAGACCCAATCCTAAGCATAGCACTAGATCGTGTAGTTCGTATGCTATAGCTTTTCTAATGTCAAGTATCATTTCCTTAGACCATGAGATTGTGCAACTCCCGGGTACCGTAGGAATGCTTTGGGTGTATCAAACGTCACAACGTAACTGGGTGACTATAAAGGTGCATTACGGGTATCTCCGAAAGTATCTGTTGGGTTGGCACGAATCGAGACTGGGATTTGTCACTCCGTGTAAACGGAGAGGTATCTCTGGGCCCACTCGGTAGGACATCATCATATGCACAATGTGACCAAAGAGTTGATCACGGGATGATGTGTTACGGAACGAGTAAAGAGACTTGCCGGTAACGAGATTGAACAAGGTATAGGGATACCGACGATCAAATCTCGGGCAAGTACAATACCGCTAGACAAAGGGAATTGTATACGGGATTGATTAAGTCCTTGACATCGTGGTTCATCCGATGAGATCATCGTGGAACATGTGGGAGCCAACATGGGTATCCAGATCCCGCTGTTGGTTATTGACCGGAGAACGTCTCGGTCATGTCTG
This sequence comes from Triticum urartu, assembly GCF_056163025.1. Lineage (NCBI taxonomy): Eukaryota > Viridiplantae > Streptophyta > Magnoliopsida > Poales > Poaceae > Triticum > Triticum urartu. Next base: position 473,599,077 of record NC_141874.1, read on the forward strand.
CATGCTTCCCGAACCCGTAGGGTCTACACACTTAAGGTTCGGTGACGCTAGGGTTATAGAGATATTAGTATGCGGTAATCCGAAAGTTGTTCGGAGTCCCGGATGAGATCCCGGACGTCACGAGGAGTTCCGGAATGGTCCGGAGGTAAAGAATTATATATAGGAAGTGCTATTTCGGCCATCGGGACAAGTTTCGGGGTCACCGGTATTGTACCCGGACCACCGGAAGGGTCCCGGGGGTCCACCGGGTGGGGCCACCTCCCCCGGGGGGCCACATGGGCTGTAGGGGGTGTGCCTTGGCATATATGGGCCAAGGGCACCAGCCCCAAGAGGCCCATGCGCCAAGAGAGAGAAAAAAGGGGAGAGTCCTAAAGGGGGAAGGCACCTCCGAGGTGCCTTGGGGAGGATGGACTCCTCCCCCCCCCTTGGCCGCACCCTTCCTTGGAGGAAGGGGAAAGGGCTGCGCCTCCTCCCTCTCCCTTGGCCCTATATATAGTGGGGAAAAGGAGGAGCAACCATACCTAAGGCCTGGCGCCTCCCTCTCCCTCCCGTGACACATCTCCCTCCTCCCGCAGCGCTTAGCGAAGCCCTGTTGGAATCCCGCTACTTCCACCACGCCGTCGTGCTGTTGGATCTCCATCAACCTCTCCCTCCTCCTTGCTGGATCAAGGCATGGGAGACGTCTCCGTTCCGTACGTGTGTTGAACGCGGAGGCGCCGTCCGTTCGGCGCTAGGATCATCGGTGATTTGGATCACGACGAGTACGACTCCATCAACCCCGTTCTCTTGAACGCTTCCGCGCGCGATCTACAAGGGTATGTAGATCCACTCCTCCCTCGTTGCTAGATGACTCCATAGATAGATCTTGGTGACACGTAGGAAAATTTTGAATTTATGCTACGTTCCCAACAGTGGCATCATGAGCTAGGTCTATGCGTAGATTCTATGCACGAGTAGAACACAAAGAAGTTGTGGGCGTTGATTTTGTTCAATATGCTTGCCGTTACTAGTCTTATCTTGTTTCGACGGTATTGTGGGATGAAGCGGCCCGGACCAACCTTACACGTACTCTTACGTGAGACAGGTTCCACCGACTGACATGCACTAGTTGCATAAGGTGGCTAGCGGGCGTCTGTCTCTCCTACTTTAGTCGGATCGGATTCGATGAAAAGGGTCCTTATGAAGGGTAAATAGCAATTGGCATATCACGTTGTGGTTTTTGCGTAGGTAAGAAACGTTCTTGCTAGAAACCCATAGCAGCCACGTAAAACATGCAAACAACAATTAGAGGACGTCTAACTTGTTTTTGCAGGGTATGCTATGTGATGTGATATGGCCAAAAGGATGTGATGAATGATATATGTAATGTATGAGATTGATCATGTTCTTGTAATAGATGATCATGGAGCCCCAAGATGGAGATCAAAGGAGCTACATGATATTGGCCATATCATGTCACTATTTGATTGCATGTGATGTTTATCATGTTTATACATCTTATTTGCTTAGAACGACGGTAGTAAATAAGATGATCCCTCATTAAAATTTCAAGAAGTGTTCTCCCCTAACTGTGCACCGTTGCTACAGTTCGTCGTTTCGAAGCACCACGTGTTAATCGGGTGTGATAGATCCTTACGTTCACATACAACGGGTGTAAGACAGTTTTACACAGCAAAAACACTTAGGGTTAACTTGACGAGCCTAGCATGTACAGACATGGCCTCGGAACACAGAAGACCGAAAGGTCGAACATGAGTCGTATAGAAGATACGATCAACATGATGATGTTCACCGACGTTGTCTAGTCCGTCTCACGCACAGATCGGACACAGCCTAGTTCACTCGGATCATGTAATCACTTAGATGACTAGAGGGATGTCTATCTAAGTGGGAGTTCATAAGATGAACTTAATTATTCTGAACATAGTCAAAAGGATTTTTGCAAATTATGTCGTAGCTCACGCTATAGTTCTACTGTTTAGATATGTTCCTAGAGAAAAATTAGTTGAAAGTTGATAGTAGCAATTATGCGGACTAGGTCCGTAAACTGAGGATTGTCCTCATTGCTTCTTAGAAGGCTTATGTCCTTAATGCACCGCTCGGTGTGTTGAACCTCGAACGTCGTCTGTGGATGTTGCGAACATCTGACATACACATTTTGATAACTACGTGATAGTTCAGTTAAACGGTTTAGAGTTGAGGCACCAAAGACGTTTTGAAACGTCGCGGAACATATGAGATGTTTTGAGGGCTGAAATTGGGATTTCAAGCTCGTGCCCACGTCAAGAGGTATAAGACCTCCGACGATTTTCTTAGCCTGCAAACTAAGGGAGAAAAGTTCAATTGTTGAGCTTGTGCTCAGATTGTTTGAGTACAACAATCATTTGAATCGAGTGGGAGTTAATCTTCCAGATGAGACAGTGAAGGTTCTCCGAAGTCATTACCACCAAGCTGCTGGAGCTTCGTGGTGAACTATAATATATCAGGGACATATATGATTATCCTTGAGATATTTGCGATGTTTGACACCACAAAAGTAGAAATCAAGAAGGAGCATCAATTGTTGATGGTTGGTGAAACCACTAGTTTCAAGAAGGGCAAGGGCACGAAGGGATACTTCATAAAACGGCAATTCAGCTGCTGCTCTAATGAAGAAACCCAAGGTTGAACCCAAACCCGAGACTAAGTGCTTCCGTAATAAAGGGAACAGCCACTGCAGCAGAATTACCCTAGATACTTGGTAGATTAGAAGGCTGGCAAGGTCGATAGAAGTATATTGGATATACATTATGTTAATGTGTACTTTACTAGTACTCCTAGTAGCACCAGGGTATTAGATACCGGTTCGGTTGCTAAGTGTTAGTAACTCGAAATAAAAGCTACGGAATAAACGGAGACTAGCTAAAGGTGAGCTGACGATATGTGTTGGAAGTGTTCTCAATGTTGATATGATCAAGCATCGCACGCTCCCTCTACCATCGAGATTGGTGTTTGCATTGAGCATAGACATGATTGGATTATGTCTATCGCGATACGGTTATTCATTTAAGGAGAATAATGGTTACTCTGTTTATTTGAATAATACCTTCAATGGTCTTGCGTCTGAAATGAATGGTTCATTGAATCTCAACCGTAGTGATACACATGTTCATGCCAAAAGATAGTAATGATAGTACCACCTACTTGTGGCACAGCCACGTAAGTCATATCGGAATAAAACGCATGAAGAAGCTCCATGTTGATGGATCTTTGGACTCACTCATTTTTGAAAAGTTTGAGACATGCGAACCATGTCTATTGGTGTGTATGCATGAAAAAACTCCATGCAAATGGACCGTTTGGACTCACTTGATCTTGAATCACTTGAGACATGCAAATCATACCACATGGGCAAGATGACTGAAAGCCTCGTTTTCAGTAAAATGGAACTAGAAAGCAACTTGTTGGAAGTAATACATTTTGATGTGTGCAGTCCAATGAGTGCTGAGGCATGTAGTGGATATCGTTATGTTCTTACTTCACAGATGATTTGAGTAGATGTTGAGTATATTTACTTGATGAATCACGAGTCTGAATTATTGAAAGGTTCAAGTAATTTCAGGGTGAAGTTGAAAGATCGTCGTGACAAGAGGATAAAATATCTATGATATGATCATAGAGATGAATATCTGAATTACGAGTTTGGCACAGAATTAAGACATTGTGGAAATTGTTTCACAACTAATACAGCCTGGAACACCATAGTGTGATGGTGTGTCCGAACATCATAACTGCACCCTATTGGATATGATGCATACCATGATGTCTCTTATCGAATTACCACAATAGTTTATGGGTTAAGCATTAGAGACAACCACATTCACTTTAAAAAGGGGCACCACGTAATTCCGATGAGATGACACCGTATGAACTATGGTTTAAAGAAACCTAAGCTGTCATTTCTTAAAAGTTTGGGGCTGCGACGCTTATGTGGAATAGTTTCAGGTCGATAAGCTCGAACCCAAAGCGGATAAATGCATCTTCATAGGACAACCCAAAGACAGTTGGGTATACCTCCTGTCTCAGATCCGAAAGCAATAAAGGATTTTTCTAGAATCGGGTCCTTTCTCGAGGAAAAGATTCTCTCGAAAGAATTGAGTGGGAGGATGGTGGAGACTTGATGAGGTTATTGAACCGTCCCTTCAACTAGTGTATAGCAGGGCACAAAGAGTTGTTCCTGTGGCACCTACACCAACTGAAGTGGAAGCTTATGATATTGATCATGAGACTTCAGATCAAGTCACTACCAAACATCGTAGGAAGACAAGGATGCGTACTACTTCAGAGTGGTATGTAACCCTGTCTTGGAAGTCATGTTGCTAGACAACAATGGACCTACGAGCTATGGAGAAGCGATGGTGGGCCTGGATTCCGATAAATGGCTTGAGGCCATATAATCCGAGAGAGGATCCATGTATAAAAACAAAGTGTAGACTTTGGAAGAACTACTTGATGGTCGTAAGGCTGTTAAATGTAGATGGATTTTAAAAGGAAGACGGACAATGATGGTAAATGTCACCATTAAGAAAGCTCGACTTGTCATTAAGATGTTTTCCGACAAGTTCAAGGAGTTGACTACGATGAGATTTTCTCACTCGTAGCGATGCTAAGAGTCTGTTGGAATTATATTAGCGATTACTGCATTATTTATGAAATCTTGCAGATAGGATGTCAAACCATTGTTTCCTCGACGTTTTTTTGAGGAAAGGTTGTATGTGATACAACCGGAAGGTTTTGTCAATCCTGAAAGATGCTAATAAGTATGCAAAGCTCCAGCAATCCTTCTAAGGACTGGAGTAAGCATCTCGGAGTTGGAATGTATGCTTTGATGAGATGATCAAAGATTTTGGGTTTATACAAGGTTTATGAGAAACTTGTATTTCCAAAGAAGTGAGTGGGAGCACTATAGAATTTCTGATGAATATATGTTGTTGATCAGAAATGACGTAGAATTTCTGGAAAGCATATAGGGTTATTTGGAAAGTGTTTTTCAATGGAAAGCCTGGATTAAGCTACTTGAACATTGAGCATCAAGATCTATAAGGATAGATCAAAACGCTTAATAGTACTTTCAAATGAGCACATACCTTGACATGATCTTGAAGGTGTTCAAGATGGATCAGTCAAAGAAGGAATTCTTGCCTGAGTTGTAAGGTATGAAGTTAAGACTTAAAGCTCGACCACAGCAGAATAGAGAGAAAAGGATGAAGGTCATCCCCTATGCTTAAGACATAGGCTCTACAGTATGCTATGCTGTGTACCGCACCTGAAGTGTGCCTTGCCATGAGTCAGTCAAGGGGTACAAGAGTGATCCAAGAATGGATCACAGGACAGCGGTCAAAGTTATCCTTAGTAACTAGTGGACTAAGGAACTTTTCTCGATTATGGAGGTGGTAAAAGAGTTCGACGTAAAGAGTTACGTCGATGCAAGCTTAACACCTATCCGGATAGCTCTGAGTAGAGATACCAGATGCATATAATGGAGCAACAATTTAGAATAGCTCCAAGTAGAACAGTTATTTGGAATAGCTCCAAATAGAACGTGGTAGCTACATCTAGGAGATGACATAGAGATTTGTAAAGCACACACGGATTTGAAAGGTTCGGACCCGTTGACTAAAACCTCTCTCACAAGCAACATGATCAAACCTAAAACTCATTGAGTGTTAATCACATAGTGATGTGAACTAGACTACTGACTCTAGTAAACTCTTGGGTGTTAGTCACATGGAGATGTGACCTGTGAATGTTAATCACATGGCGATGTGAACTAGATTATTGACTCTAGTGCAAGTGGGAGACTGTTGGAAATATGCCCTAGAGGCAATAATAAATTGGTTATTATTATATTTCCTTGTTCATGATAATCGTTTATTATCTATGCTATAATTGTATTGATAGGAAACTCAGATACATGTGTGGATACATAGACAACACCATGTCCCTAGTAAGCCTCTAGTTGACTAGCTCGTTGATCAATAGATGGTTACGGTTTCCTAACCATGGACATTGGATGTCGTTGATAACGGGATCACATCATTAGGAGAATGATGTGATGGACAAGACCCAATCCTAAGCATAGCACTAGATCGTGTAGTTCGTATGCTATAGCTTTTCTAATGTCAAGTATCATTTCCTTAGACCATGAGATTGTGCAACTCCCGGGTACCGTAGGAATGCTTTGGGTGTATCAAACGTCACAACGTAACTGGGTGACTATAAAGGTGCATTACGGGTATCTCCGAAAGTATCTGTTGGGTTGGCACGAATCGAGACTGGGATTTGTCACTCCGTGTAAACGGAGAGGTATCTCTGGGCCCACTCGGTAGGACATCATCATATGCACAATGTGACCAAAGAGTTGATCACGGGATGATGTGTTACGGAACGAGTAAAGAGACTTGCCGGTAACGAGATTGAACAAGGTATAGGGATACCGACGATCAAATCTCGGGCAAGTACAATACCGCTAGACAAAGGGAATTGTATACGGGATTGATTAAGTCCTTGACATCGTGGTTCATCCGATGAGATCATCGTGGAACATGTGGGAGCCAACATGGGTATCCAGATCCCGCTGTTGGTTATTGACCGGAGAACGTCTCGGTCATGTCTGCATGCTTCCCGAACCCGTAGGGTCTACACACTTAAGGTTCGGTGACGCTAGGGTTATAGAGATATTAGTATGCGGTAATCCGAAAGTTGTTCGGAGTCCCGGATGAGATCCCGGACGTCACGAGGAGTTCCGGAATGGTCCGGAGGTAAAGAATTATATATAGGAAGTGCTATTTCGGCCATCGGGACAAGTTTCGGGGTCACCGGTATTGTACCCGGACCACCGGAAGGGTCCCGGGGGTCCACCGGATGGGGCCACCTCCCCCGGGGGGCCACATGGGCTGTAGGGGGTGTGCCTTGGCATATATGGGCCAAGGGCACCAGCCCCAAGAGGCCCATGCGCCAAGAGAGAGAAAAAAGGGGAGAGTCCTAAAGGGGGAAGGCACCTCCGAGGTGCCTTGGGAAGGATGGACTCCTCCCCCCCCCTTGGCCGCACCCTTCCTTGGAGGAAGGGGAAAGGGCTGCGCCTCCCCCCTCTCCCTTGGCCCTATATATAGTGGGGAAAAGGAGGAGCAACCATACCTAAGGCCTGGCGCCTCCCTCTCCCTCCCGTGACACATCTCCCTCCTCCCGCAGCGCTTAGCGAAGCCCTGTTGGAATCCCGCTACTTCCACCACGCCGTCGTGCTGTTGGATCTCCATCAACCTCTCCCTCCTCCTTGCTAGATCAAGGCATGGGAGACGTCTCCGTTCCGTACGTGTGTTGAACGCGGAGGCGCCGTCCGTTCGGCGCTAGGATCATCGGTGATTTGGATCACGACGAGTACGACTCCATCAACCCCGTTCTCTTGAACGCTTCCGCGCGCGATCTACAAGGGTATGTAGATCCACTCCTACCTCGTTGCTAGATGACTCCATAGATGATCTTGGTGACACGTAGGAAAATTTTGAATTGATGCTACGTTCCCCAACAACTAAGTGGGTAGAAGCTATTCCAACTAGTAGTGATGATCATAACACTTCTATTAAAATGATTAAAGAAGTTATTTTTCCAAGATTTGGAGTCCCTAGATATTTAATGACTGATGGTGGTTCACATTTTATTCATGGTGCTTTTCGTAAAATGCTTGCTAAATGTGATGTTGATCATAGAATCGCATCTCCTTATCACCCTCAGTCTAGTGGTCAAGTATAATTGAGTAATAGAGAACTCAAATTAATTTTGCAAAAGACTGTTAATAGGTCTAGAAATAATTGGTCCAAGAAACTTACCTCTCGAACTATGGGTATTACTCCATATAAAATGGTCTATGGAAAAGCATGTCACTTACCTCTCGAACTAGAACACAAGGCTTATTGGGCTATTAAAGAACTTAATTATGATTTTAAACTTGCCGGTGAGAAGAGGTTATTTGATATTAGCTCACTTGGTGAATGGAGAACCCAAGCCTACGAAAATGCCAAGTTGTTTAAAGAAAAAGTTAAAAGATGGCATGACAAAAGGATACAAAAGCGTGAGTTTAATGTAGGTGATTATGTATTGCTATACAACTCTCGTTTAAGATTTTTTGCAGGAAAACTTCTCTCTAAATGGGAAGGTCCTTACGTTATCGAGGAGGTCTACCGTTCCGGTGCCATAAAAATCAACAACTTCGAAGGCACAAATCGAAGGTGGTGAACGGTCAAAGAATCAAACACTATATCTCAGGTAATCCCATAAATGTTGAAACCAATGTTATTGAAACCGTAACCCCGGAGGAATACATAAGGGACACTTTCCGGAACGTTTCAGACTCCGAAAAGGAATAGGTATGTGGTATGGTAAGTAAACCGACTCCAAAACGATTTTTAAGGCAATATTTCTCCATTTTGGAATAATTAGAGAAATATAAAAATAAGAAGCAGTCCGGGAAGGACACGAGGCCTCCATGAGGGTGGAGGGCGCGCCCTACCCTACTGGGCGCGCCCCCTACCTCGTGGGCACCTCGTGTGCTCTCCGGACTCCGTTTTCGTACACGACACGTATTTTGGTCAGTAAAAATTCATTATATAATCTCCCAGGGGTTTTAACTCTCGTATCACGCAAAAATCTCTTGTCTTTGTTTCGAGCTGTTTTTTTGACAGATCTAGATTATCATGGCGTCTCCAAGTGCTCCCAAGGACAAGTTCTTTGAGAAGTTCATCAACCCTTACCTCGCAGAGGTGCAGCGACACCCTCAAACCATTGAGATGCGTGATGGGTTGCTGCACATCCATGATGCTGAGGGACCGAAGGGGACCGGAAGCGTAGAGACGAGGCTCGAAGCAATGGATCAACAAGTTTTCAAGTGTCAGGGGATGGTGGAGCATGGACTCAACTCGAACCACATGATGATCGCAGAATTCACCAACAAACACAAGCTGGATGCCGACAACATCGGGGAGACCATCTTCAAGCTTCACGAGAAAATTGAGCACCTTCAAGCTCAAATCTATGACTTGCAAAACCAAAACTGTGAGTATGAATATAGATTCAAAAGGATGAGTTTGGCTGCAGATTTGAGGATCCCAGAGACTCTGTCATCTTTCTATGATGGTGAGCCTATGCCTTGGAAGAAGGACGACAAGCCTACGCCGTCAACAAAATCACCACCGTCTCCACCAACAAATAAGAATTGAGTATCTGGTATGGGCACTCCACTTGGCAACTGCCAAGCTTGGGGGAGTGCCCCGGTATCGTATCACCATCACTTTTATCTTTACCGTTTTTCTTAGTTCGATCCTTTTGGCAATATCTTGATCTAGTAGAATAAAAGTTCTTAGTATGATCTAGTCGTGAGTTTTGCTTTATTATCCTTCTATGTAATCGGGTCCGTCAGCTATATAATAACGATTAGTGTTGAGTCAAGGGCTTGATTATTTTGCCATGATCCTAAGTGAATAAAAGAAAAGAGAAAGAAATAAAAAGAAACAAAGAGATCATGTGAGTCTTATGGAGAGTAATGAGCAGAAAGATTATGATGAATAAAAGTTGTTGAGGGTTGACAAACACAGTTTTGGTCATCGTTGCAATTAATAGGAAGTAATAAATAAAGAGAGGTCTTCACATATAAATATACAATCTTGGACATCTTTTATGATTGTGAGCACTCATTAAAATATGACATGCTAAAGAGTTGACATTGGATAAGGAAGACAACGTAATGGGTTATGTTTTCTTACATTTGAGATGAATTATATTGTCTTGGATCTTCCAACATGATGAGCTTGCATTTCCCCCTCATGCTAGCCAAATTCATTGCATCAAGTAGAGATACTACTTGTGCTTCCGAACACCCTCAAACTAGTCTTGGCATAAGAGTCCACCATATCTACCTATGGATTGAGTAAGATCCATGAAGTAAGTTGTCATCGGTGCAAGCAATAAAAATTGCTCTTTAAATATGTATGATTGATTGGTGTGGAGGAAATAAGCTTTATACGATCGTGTGATATGGAAGTAATAAAAGTGACAGACTGCATAATAAAGGTCCATATCACAAGTGGCAATATAAAGTGACGTCCTTTCGCATTAAGATTTTGTGCATCCAACCATAAAAGCGCATGACAACCTCTGCTTCCCTCTACGAAGGGCCTATCTTTTACTTTTATCTCCTATAGTGAATAAGATTCATGGTGATTTTCACCCTTCCTTTTTACACTTTATCCTTTGGCAAACACAATATGTTGGAAAGATCCTAGTATATATGGCTAATTGGATGTGAGTTCTCATGAACTATTACTATTGACATTAACCTTGAGGTAAAACGTTGGGAGGCAAAACTATAAGCCCCTATCTTTCTCTGTGTCCGATTAAAACTCCATACCCATAAGTATTGCGTGAGTGCCAGCAATTGTGAAAGATTATATGATAGTTGAGTATGTGGACTTGCTGAAAAGCTCTTATACATTGACTCTTTCCTATGTTATGATAAATTGCAATTGCTTCAATGACTGAGATTGTAGATTGTTAGTTTTCAATGAAGTTTACAATTCATACTTGATATTATGATTGAATTATTACTCTAGCATTAGAGATCATATGACAAGAATTATACAAGTTGCGGTTCTAAGAATGATCATGATGCCCTCATGTATGTATTTTATTTTTATCGACACCTCTATCTCTAAACATGTGGACATATTTTTCAATTTCGGCTTTTCGCTTGAGGACAAGCGAGGTCTATGCTTGGGGGAGTTGATACGTCCATTTCGCATCATGCTTTTATATCGATATTTATTGCATTATGGGCTGTTATTACACATTATGTCACAATACTTATGCCTATTCTCTCTTATTTTACAAGGTTTACATAAAGAGGGAGAATGCTGGTAGCTGGGATTCTAGGCTGAAAAAGAAGCAAATATTAGAGACCTATTCTGCACAACTCCAAAAGTCCTGAAACTTCACGGAAGATGTTTTCCAAATATATAAAAAATACTGAGAGCAAGAACTTCACCAGGGGGCCACACCCTGCCCACAAGGGTGGGGGCGCGCCGTACCCCCTAGGTGCGCCCCCTACCTTGTGGGCCCCCTGGTGGCCCTCCGGTGACCATCTTCTGCTATATGGAGTCTTTCGATGGGAAAAAATCATAAGCCATCTTCTCGGACGAAACTCCGCCGCCACGAGGCAGAACCTTGGCGGAACCAATCTAGGGCTCTGGCGGAGCTATTCTGCCAGGGAAACATCCCTCCCGGAGGGGGAAATCATCGCCATCGTCATCACCAACGCTCCTCTCATCGGGAGAGGGCAATCTCCATCAACATCTTCATCAGCACCATCTCATCTCAAAACCCTAGTTCATCTCTTGTATCCAATTCTTGTCTCCAAGTTCGGGATTGGTGCTAGTAGGTTGCTAGTAGTGTTAATTACTCCTTGTAGTTGATGCTAGTTGGTTTAATTGGTGGAAGATCATATGTTCAGATCCTGTATGCATATTAATACCCCTCTGATTATGAACATGTTTTTGCTTCGTGAGTAGTTACTTTTGTTCGTGAGGACATGGGAGAAGTCTTGCTATTACTAGTCATGTGAATTTGGTATTCGTTCGATATTTTGATGAGATGTATGTTGTCTCTCCTCTAGTGGTGTTATGTGAACGTCGACTACATGACACTTCACCATTATTTGGGCCTAGAGGAAGGCATTGGGAAGTAATAAGTAGATGATGGGTTGCTAGAGTGACAGAAGCTTAAACCCTAGTTTATGCGTTACTTCGTAAGGGGCTGATTTGGATCCATATGTTTCATGCTATGGTTTGGTTTACCTTAGTACTTTTGTTGTAGTTGCGGATGCTTGCAATAGAGGTTAATCATAAGTGGGATGCTTGTCCAAGTAAGGGCAGTACCCAAGCACCGGTCCACCCACATACCAAATTATCAAAGTACCGAACGCGAATCATATGAGCGTGATGAAAACTAGCTTGAAGATATTCCCATGTGTCCTCGGGAGCGCTTTACATCATATAAGAGTTTGTCCAGGCTTGTCCTTTGCTACAAAAAGGATTGGGCCACCTTGCTGCACCTTATTTACTTTTGTTACTTGTTGCTCGTTACAAATTATCTTATCACAAAACTATCTGTTACCGCTTATTTCAGTACTTGCAGAGAATACCTTGCTGGAAACCGCTTATCATTTCCTTCTGCTCCTTGTTGGGTTCGACACTCTTACTTATCGAAAGGACTACGATAGATCCCCTATACTTGTGGGTCATCACTAAACGATAGCGCTTGTTGGGAGGCAACCCAATTTTATTTTTGTTCTTTACTTTTAGTTCCTGTTTAGTAATAAATAATTTATCTAGCCTATGTTATTATTGTGTTTTTTTAATTAGTGATTGTGCCAAGTAAAGCCTTTAGGATCTTCTTGGGTGATTGTTGTTTGATCTTGCTGATAAAAACAGAATGTATGCGCTCACGGAAATGATTTTCATTTTTTTACCAAAGGGCGATAAAATACCAATTACAACTGCAGTAGATCAGTATACAAATTTTCCTGGTCGTCCTAATTTTTAAGAATTTTTGGAGTTACAGAAGTATTTGAAACCTTCAGGTTGCTACAGACTGTTCTGTTTTTGACAGATTCTGTTTTTCGCGTGTTGTTTGCTTATTTTGATGCATCTGTGGCTAGTATCGGGGGGTATGAACCATAGAGAAGTTGGAATACAATAGGTTTAACACCAATATAAATAAAGAATGAATTAGTTACAGTACCTTAAAGTGGTGGTTTATTTTCTTATACTAACAGAGCTCACGAGATTTTCTGTTGAGTTTTGTGTTGTGAAGTTTTCAAGTTTTTCGGTAAAGATTTGATGGATTTTGGAACAAGGAGTGGTAAGAGCCTAAGCTTGGGGATGCCCGAGGCACCCCAAGGTAAAATTCAAGGACAACCAAAAGCCTAAGCTTGGGGATGCCCCGAAAGGCATCCCCTCTTTCGTCTTCGTCTATCGGTAACTTTACTTGAGGCTATATTTTTATTCACCACATGATATGTGTTTTGCTTGGAGTGTCTTGTATGATTTGAGTCTTTGCTTTTTAGTTTACCACAATCATCCTTGCTGTACACACCTTTTGGGAGATACACGCATGAATAAGAATTTATTAGAATACTCTATGTGCTTCACTTATATTTTTTGAGCTATACAATTTTGCTCTAGTGCTTCACTTATATCTTTTTAGAGCACGGTGGTGGTTTTATTTTATGGAAATTATTGATCTCTCATGCTTCACTTATACTATTTTAATAGTCTTTTAGAACAGCATGGTAATTTGCTTTGGCGATAAACCAAGTCCTAATATGATGGGCATCCAAGATGGGTATAATAAAAACTTTCATATAAAGTGCGTTGAATAGTAGGAGAAGTTTGATACTTGATGATTGTTTTGAGACACGAGGATGGTAATATTAGAGTCATGCTAGTTGAGTAATTTGAAGCATGCACGTATAATAATACTCGTGTTGAGGTTTGCAAGTCCCATAGCATGCACGTATGGTAACCGTTGTGTAACAAATTTGAATCATGAGGTATTTCTTTTATTGTCTTCCTTATGAGTGGTAGTCGGGGACGAGCGATGGTCTTTTCCTACCAATCTATCCCCCTAGGAGCATGCGCGTAGTGCTTGGTTTTTGATGACTTGTAGATTTTTGCAATAAGTATGTGAGTTCTTTATGACTAATGGTGAGTCCATGGATTATACGCACTCTCACCCTTCCACCATTGCTAACCTCTCTAGTACCGCGCAACTTTCGCCGGTACCATAAACCCACCATTTATCTTCCTCAAAACAGCCACCATACCTACCTATTATGGCATTTCCATAGCCATTCCGAGATATATTGCCATGCAACTTTCCACCATTCTGTTTATTATGACACGATCCATCATTGTCATATTGCCTTGCATGATCATGTAGTTGACATCGTATTTGTGGCAAAGCCACCATTCATAATTTTTTCATACATGTCACTCTTGATTCATTTCACATCCCAGTATACCGCTGGAGGCACGCATATAGAGTCATATTTTTTTTCTAAGTATCGAGTTGTAATCTTTGAGTTGTAAATAAATAGAAGTGTGATGATCATCATTATTAGAGCATTGTCAATGTGAGGAATTAAAAAAGAGAAAGGCCAAAAAAAGAGAAGGCCCAAAAAAAAGGGAAAAATAAAAAAATGAGGGAAAAAGAGAGAAGGGACAATGCTACTATCCTTTTTCCACACTTGTGCTTCAAAGTAGCACCATGATCTTCATGATAGAGAGTCTCTTATTTTGTCACTTTCATATACTAGTGGGAAATTTTCATTATAGAACTTGGCTTGCATATTCCAATGATGGGCTTCCTCAAATGCCTTAGGTCTTCATGAGTAAGTAAGTTGGATGCACACCCACTTAGTTTCTTTTGTTGAGATTTCATACATTTATAGCTCTAGTGCATCCATTGCATGGCAATTCCTACTCACTAACATTGACATCTATTGATGGGCATCTCCATAGCCCATTGATACGCCTAGTTGATGTGAGACTATCTTCCTCCTTTTTGTCCTCTCCACAACCACCACTCTATTCCACCTATAGTGCTATGTCCATGGCTCACGCTCATGTATTGCGTGAAGTTGAAAAGGTTTGAGATTACTAAAGTATGAAACAATTGCTTGGCTTGTCATCGGGGTTGTGCATGATTTGAGTATTTTGTGTGACGAAGATGGAGCATGACCAAACTATATGATTTTGTAGGGATGAACTTTCTTTGGCCATGTTATTTTGAGAGGACATAATTACTTTGTTAGTATGCTTGAAGTATTATTATTTTTATGTCAATATTAAACTTTTGTCTTGAATCTTTTGGATTTGAACATTCATGCCACAGTAAAGAAAATTACATTGATAAATATGTTAGGTAGCATTCCACATCAAAAATTCTGTTTTTATCATTTACCTACTCGAGGATGAGCAGGAATTAAGCTTGGGGATGCTTGATACGTCTCCAACGTATCTATAATTTTTGATTGTTCCATGCTATTATATTATCTGTTCTGGATTTTAATGGGATTTAATATGCTCTTTTATATTATTTTTGGGACTAACCTATTAACCGGAGGCCTAGTGCCAGTTTATATTTTTTTTGCCTATTTCAGTGTGTCGCAGAAAAGGAATACCAAACGGAATCCAAACAGAATGAAACCTTCGCAATGATCTTTCTTGGAACGAAAGCAAACCAGGAGAATTGGAGTGGATGTCTGGAACTCCGTGAGGCGGCCACGAGGCAGGAGCACGCGCCCAGGGGGGTAGGCACGCCCCCCACCCTCGTGGGCCCTACGGAGCTCCACCGACGTACTTATTTAGCCTATATATACCCTTATACCCTAGAAACATCAGGGGGATCCACAAAACCACTTTTCCACCACTGCAACCTTCTGTACCCGTGAGATCCCATCTTGGGGCCTTTTCCGGTGATCTGTCGGAGGGGGAATCGATCACGGAGGGCTTCTACATCAACACCATTGCCTCTCTAATGAAGCGCGAGTAGTTTACCACATACCTTCGGGTCCATAGTTATTAGCTAGATGGCTTCTTCTATCTCTTTGATCTTCCATACAAAGTTCTCCTCGATGTTCTTGGAGATCTATTCGATGTAATACTCTTTTGCGGTGTGTTTGCCGAGATCCAATGAATTGTGGGTTTATGAACTTGATTATCTATGAATATTATTTGGTTATTCTCTGAATTCTTATATGCATGATTTGATATCTTTGCAAGTCTCTTCGAATTATCGGTTTAGTTTGGCCTACTATATTGATCTTTCTTGCAATGGGAGAAGTGCTTAGCTTTGGGTTCAATCTTGTGGTGTCCTTTCCCAGTGATAGTAGGGGCAGCAAGGCACGTATTGTATTGTTGCCATCGAGGATAAAAAGATGGGGTTTATATCATATTGCTTGAGTTTATCCCTCTACATCATGTCATCTTGCCTAATGTGTTACTCTGTTCTTATGAACTTAATACTCTAGATGCATGTTGGATAGCGGTCGATGTGTAGAGTAATAGTTGTAGATGCAGAATTGTTTCGATCTACTTGACATGGACGTGATGCCTATATTCATGATCATTGCCTTAGATATCTTCATAACTATGTACTTTTCTATCAATTGCTCGGCAGTAATTTGTTCACCCACCGTAATACATGCTATCATGAGAGAAGCCACTAGTGAAACCTATGGCCCCCGGGTCTCTTTCTTATTATATTGCATCTCTTTTATTATCGCATCTCGTTTAGTATTTTGCAATCTTTACTTTCCAATCTAGACAACAAAATACCAAAAATATTTATCTTACTATCTCTATCAGATCTCACTTTCGCAAGTGACCGTGAAGGGATTGACAACCCCTTTATCGCGTTGGTTGCGAGGTTCTTGATTGTTTGTGCAGGTACTAGGTGACTTGAGCGTTGTCTCCTACTGGATTGATACCTTGGTTCTCAAAAATTGTGGGAAATACTTACGCTACTTTGCTGCATCACCCTTTCCTATTCAAGGGAAAAACCAACGCATGCTCAAGAGGTAGCAATGCACAGCACCTGGACCAATGATGAAGCTGAGGCATCTGGTCATCCTGCCACCTCCACGTCAGCTGCGGTTGATGATACTATGGAAGAAGATGAAGAGTCTGAAGATCGTGATTCAGACAAGACTGATATGTCTCCGTCATATCTACTTTTCCAAACACTTTTGCCAGTGTTTTGGACTCTAACTTGCATGATTTGAATGGAACTAACCCAGACTGACGTTGTTTTCAGCCGAATTGCCATGGTGTTATTTTTGTGCAGAAATAAAAGTTCTCAGAATGACCTGAAAATCAATGGAGAATTATTGTGGAATATATATAAAATACTGGAAGGAAGATCCATGTCAGGGGGGCCTCCACCTATCCACGAGGGTGGGGGGCGCGCCCTACCCCCCTGGGCGCGCCCCCCTGCCTCGTGGGCCCCCTGATGCTCCACCGACCTCAACCCTGACTCCATATATTCACTTTTGGGGAGAAAAAAAACAAGGAGAAGGATTCATCACATTTTAGGATATGAAGCCGCCGCCAAGCCCTAAACTCTCTCAGGAGGGCTGATTTGGACTCTGTTCGGGGCTCCGGAGAGGGGAATCCGTCGCCATCATCATCATCAACCTTCCTCCATCACCAATTTCATGATGCTCACCGCCGTGTGCGAGTAATTCCATCGTAGGCTTGCTGGACGGTGATGGGTTGGATGAGATTTATCATGTAATCGAGTTAGTTTTGTTAGGGTTTGATCCCTAGTATCCACTATGTTCTGAGATTGATGTTGCTATGACTTTGCTATGCTTAATGCTTGTCACTAGGGCCCGAGTGCCATGATTTCAGATCTGAACCTATTATGTTTTCATCAATATATGAGAGTTCTTGATCCTATCTTGCAAGTCTATAGTCACCTACTATGTGTTATGATCCAGCAACTCCGAAGTGACAATAGTCGGGACCACTCCCGGTGATGACCGTAGTTTGAGGAGTTCATGTATTCACTACGTGTTAATGCTTTGGTCCGGTACTCTATTAAAAGGAGGCATTAATATCCCTTAGTTTCCAATAGGACCCCGCTGCCACGGGAGGGTAGGACAAAAGATGTCATGCAAGTTCTTTCCATAAGCATGTATGACTATATTTGGAATACATGCCTACATTACATTGATGAACTGGAGCTAGTTCTGTGTCACCCTAGGTTATGACTGTTACATGATCGATCCCATCCGGCATAATTCTCTATCACCGATCCATTGCCTATGAGCTTTCCATATTTTGTTCTTCGCTTATTTACTTTTCCGTTGCTATTGTTACAATCACTATAAAACACCAAAAATATTACTTTTGCTATCGTTACCTTTTACCACTACTATCATATTACTTTTCTACTAAATACCTTGCTGCAGATATTAAGTTTCCAGATGTGGTTGAATTGACAACTCAGCTGCTAATACTTGAGAATATTCTTTGGCTCCCCTTGTGCCGAATCAATAAATTTGGGTTGAATACTATACCCTCAAAAACTGTTGCGATCCCCTATACTTGTGGGTTATCAAGACTATTTTCTGGTGTCGTTACCGGGGAGCATAGCTCTATTCTTTGAGTCACTTGGGATTTATATCTGCTTATCATTATGAAGAACTTGAAAGATCAAAGAACCAAGATCTATCCCTCAACTACGAGGGGAGGTAAGGAACTGCCATCTAGCTCTGACCTTGATTCACCTTTTGTTATGAGTAAACTTGCGACACCTACACCTGCTATTCATTCTGATATGTCGCATGTTATTGATGATGCCACTTCTGCTATGCATGATATTTATGATGAAACTACTTCTATGCTTGATACTACTATGCCACTTGGTGAATTTCTTGATGAACAACTTGCTAGGGCTAGAGAGAATGAAATTATTGAAACTGATAATATTGATGAAAGTGATGATGAAGATTCTCCCCTAGATATGAATTGCCTGTTATTCCTGAGGGTTATGTTATGGATGAAGAAACTGCAAGAGACTTTCTTGCTTGCAATGATAGGAGTGATCTTAAGAAACTTTTAGCTAAGCTGAAACAAAAAACTTTGAATGCTAGAATGAAATATGATCTTGCTTATGCTACTTCACCTATCTTTGTTACTGATAAGGATTATGATTTCTCTGTTGATCCTGAGATAATTACTTTAGTTGAATCTGATACTTTCTATGGCTATGAATCTAGAACTGTTGTGGCACATCTTACTAAATTAAATGATATAGCCACCCTGTTCACTAATGATGAGAAAACTCGCTACTATTATATCCTTAAGATATTTCCGTTCTCATTAAAGGGTGATGCTAAGATATGGTTTAATTCTCTTGATCCTGGTTGTGTGCATAGTCCCTAGGATATGATTTATTACTTCTGTGCTAAATATTTCCCTGCTCATAAGAAACAAGCTGCTTTAAGGAAAATATGTAACGCCCCGTATGTAACTTGCCATATTTGTATTCCAACTCTTGCCATTTTCGGAACTAAGTCAGATATTCCCTCATGGTTGGGTTTTGTTTCCGTTTTCCTTTTGTCCATGTCATGCATCTCATATCATGTCATCATGTGCATCGCATTTGCATACGTGTTCGTCTCATGCATCCGAGCATTTTCCCCGTTGTCCGTTTTGCATTCTGGCACTCCTACGTCCTTCCGCGTCTCCTTTTACCTCTTTTCGTGTGCGGGTGTTAAACGTTCTCGGATTGGACCGAGACTTGCCAAGCGGCCTTGGTATACTACCGGTGGACCGCCTGTCAAGTTTCGTGCCATTTGGACTTCGTTTGATACCCCAACATTTAACCGAGGAACCGTAAAGGCCTCGTGTGTGTTGCAGCCCAACACCCCTCCAAAGTGTCCCAAAACTCACCTAACCCCCTCCATCCTCTCGTTCGTTCGACCACGATCGCGTGGACGAAAACCGCACTCCATTTGGAGTCTCCTAGCTCCCTCTACCTATAAATATGTGCCCCTCCCAGATTTTTCGCGCAGGCCAAACCCTAACTCCACCCTCCACCGCCGCCGGACCCGTCCGGGCGAAGCCGGACGCGTCCGCCGCTGCCGCCTGACCTATCGCGCACCGCCACCTGTCCCGCGTGTTGCCCCCGCCGCCGCGGCCCGCCTGGCCCGCGCGCCTCCCCGCTGCCCGCGACCACGCCCCGCGCCGCCTCCCTCGCCGTGTCGCCGCCCGGCTTCGACCGCCCCGCCGCCCGGTCTCACCGCCTCCATCCGCCGGCCGCCGCCTCGACCGCCGCCTCCGTCCCGGAGTAACGCCGCGGTGCGCCTCTCCGCCGGCGCGCGCGCCCCTCGCCGCCGCGCTCGGCCCCGCGCCTGACCACGGCCAGATCCGGCGACCCCGGTGAACTCCGGCCCCGCTGCGAGCTCCGGCGAGAGCTCCGACATTCCTCGATTCGAGTGCATCCAGATATGGCTACAGTAAAACCCTAGGTTGACTTCGGAATTTTCCCTAAGTCCTTTTTCTGGTTATTTTTATGGCATGTTCATCGCATCATAACTGTGCATCCATAGCTCCGTTTTGGGCGTGTAATATATCAAATTGTTCGTCTGGATGTGCTCTTCATTTTGTTACATTGAACCATGCTTGTTTGAGTCCATCTTGATGCCCTAAATGCTGTTGCCATAGTGTTATGTAATGTTAGTTTCTGTTTCTTATCAGATTATGGACATTTGTCATTTTTGCCATGATTAATGTGTGCCTCCTATGAACTTGATCCCTACATGTGTTTTGGGCTATCCTATGCCATCTCTACAGGGGTGTATGCCATGTATTTTTGTGATCAATGTGGTGACTAGCACAAGCATGCAAAGTAGCTCTCGTGATGTTGCTGTTTTCAGGGACTTAGAATTCTTCTAAGTCATTTCCTTGATGTTATTTTTATGCCTTGTATTCATGTTGCTACAGAGTGATCCATGCCTCTTTTGAGCATGTTCATTAAGGATGATTTTGAGATATTGTTATGTTCTATCCATCCATGTCTTTTTTGCAATTATGGAGTACCCTAGCATGACTCAAACTTGCTCTACTTTTGCTATAAAATGTTCCTGGCAAATTGTTTACGTGTTAATCAATTTTGCCGAGGTTGTTGTAGTTGATCCATGCATGCTATGAGATTGTTCTTGCCATGGTTAGCTACTTGATCATGTATTCTTGCTGGTTCTATGATTAGTTTTTCATGCAATGCCTTGTGGTGAGTGCATCGAGCTCGCAAACATGCCTACATAACTCTGTTTATGCCATGTCCAGTTTTCTGCTAAGTCTGAATCTGTTAACGAAACTTGCTATCTTTACATGGGTACCATCATCTTTTCTGATCCATTTTGGCTTATGGTCCGTAAGGGACTTTTGTTATATGCTTTGAGTATTTTCATGCCATGCCTTGCTTTTCCATGGTATGTTCCTGTAGCATGTTGATAACTTGCTCTAAACATTGCTTCCTGATGTTAATTCCTGGCATGTTGTTATTTTCACTAAGTCTGTGAACCTGATATCTTTTGCACTTTTGCCATGCTTGTTTGAACCTTCTATTGTGTGATTTAGCCATAGCTCAGTGTTCATCTTTTGTCAAGAATCTTGAGTGGATCACTGCCATGTGATTTGTTGCTATGTTAGAGTGCAGTAGCTTAGTTTCGTGTTGCATTTTAGATGGCATCGTGCTGTTAATCGCAGAATAGTGCCATTATTGTTTTGCTTGCCATTTGCAAACCGTGCATCCGATTCCAGTGATCTTTATATCGATTTCGACCAAAATAAACTCATCTTTCTAGCAGCACTCTTAGTTTTCCAAGTTGAGGCCTGATTCAATCTTTTCCTTCCGTAGCATGCATATGCATTGCATATCACATCCCGCATATCATGCCATGTTTTGCATCATGTTGCTTGCGCATTGCACTGTGGTTGATTGTTGTTTCATTTGCTTGTTTTCTTGCTTTGGGTAGAGCCGGGAGACGAGTACGTGATCGAGGAACCCGTTGATTACGCTTACGAGGATCAAGCTTACGTCAACTCGGAGAACTTTGCAGGCAAGATGGCCATACCCTCGAAATCACTTCTATCTTTGCTTGCTAGTTGCTCGCTCTATTGCTATGTCTATGCCTCGATACCTACCACATGCTCTATCATGCCTCCAATATTGCCATGTCAAACCTCTAACCCACCTTGTCCTAGCAAACCGTTGTTTGGCTATGTTACCGCTTTGCTCAGCCCCTCTTATAACGTTGCTAGTTGCAGGTGAAGATTGGAGTTTGTTCCTTGTTGGAACATGATTATTGTTGGGATATAATTATTATATCTTGTTTACTTTAATGCATCTATATACTTGGTAAAGGGTGGAAGGCTCGGCCTTATGCCTGGTGTTTTGTTCCACTCTTGCCACCCTAGTTTCCATCATACCAGTGTTATGTTCCTTGATTTTGAGTTCCTTACGCGGTTGGGTTATAATGGGAACCTCTTGATAGTTCGCCTTGAATAAAACTCCTCCAGCAAGGCCCAACCTTGGTTTTACCATTTGCCACTTAAGCCTTTTTCCCTTGGGTTCCGCGGACTCAAGGGTCATCTTTATTTTAAACCCCCGGGCCAATGCTCCCCTGAGTGTTGGTCCAAACTAGAGTCCTTTGCAGCGCCCCCTAGGGGAAACTTGAGGTTTGGTTTTTAGTTGTACGGAGCGCTCATCCGGTGTGCCCTGAGAACGAGATATGTGCAGCTCCTATCGGGATTTGTCGGCACATTCGGGCGGCTTTGCTGGTCTTATTTTACCATTGTCAAAATGTCTTGTAACCGGGATTCCGAGTCTGATCGGGTCGTCCTGGGAGAAGGAATATCCTTCATTGACCGTGAGAGCTTGTGATGGGCTAAGTTGGAACACCCCTGCAGGATTTTGAACTTTCAAAAGCCGTGCCCGCGGTTATGGGCAGATTGGAATTTGTTAATGTCCAGTTGTAGAAAACCTGAAACTTAACTTAATTAAAATGGATCAACAGAGTGTGTAGCCGTGATGGTCTCTTTTTGGCGGAGTCCGGGAAGAGAACACGGTCTCGGGTTATGCTTGAACGTAAGTAGTTCTAGGATCACTTCTTGATCATAGATTCTCGAACGTGCTTTTCCTTCTCTTCTCCCTCTCATTTGCGTACGTTAGCCACCATATATGCTAGTGCTTGCTGCAGCTCCACCTCACATACCTTTTCCTACCCATAAGCTTAAATAGTCTTGATCACGAGGGTGTGAGATTGCTTAGTCCTCGTGACTCACAGATTACTTCCAAAACCAGATGCAGGTGCCGATGATACCGTTCCAGGGGATGCGACTGAACTCAAGTGGGAGTTCGATGAGGACTCTTGACATTACTACGTTTCCTTTCCAGACGATCAGTAGTGGAGCCCAGTTGGGGGCGATCGGGGATCTTATGCATTTGGGGTTGTCTTTATTTTGGTTCCATAGTCGGACCTTGATTGTATCTGGATGATGTAATGCTATATTTATGTATTGTGTGAAGTGGCGATTGTAAGCCAACTCTGTACCTCTTTCTTATTCAGTACATGGGATGTGTAAAGATTACCCCTCTTGCGACATGCCTACAATGCGGTTATGCCTCTAAGTCGTGCTCCGACACGTGGGAGATATAGCCGCATCGTGGGTGTTACAAAACATATAATTTTGTGCAAATTGAAGAAGATAGTCTCCCATAAGCTTGGGGGAGGCTTCTCCAATTACTTAATGCTTGTCCTGATCATCCTCTTAAGAAAAATGAAATACTTGATATCTTTTATAATGGACTAACCGATGCTTCCAGAGACCACCTGGATAGTTGTGCTGGTTTTCTTTTCAGGGAAAGAACACCAGATGAAGCTGAAATTTTATTGAATAATATGTTTACCAATGAAAATAATTGGACACTTCCTGAGTCAACTCCTAAGCCAACTCCGAAGAAAAGGGTGTTCTATTTCTCAGTCCTAAAGATATGCAAGAGGCAAAGAAATCTATGAAAGAAAAAGGCATTAAAGCTGAAGATGTTAAGAATTTACCTCCTATTGAAGAAATACATGGTCTTAATTTACCGCCTGTTGAAGAAGTACATGGTCTTGATAACCTGACACAGGTAGTGAAGGTAAATTCTCTCTATAGATATGATAAAGATGAAACCCCTCCTACTAAGTTTGCTAGCCAATGCTTAGATGAATTTGATAACTTTATGGTTAAGCAAGAAGATTTTACTGCTTATGTTGGTAGACAATTGAAACATAATGCTTATATGATTGAACACTTGAGTGATTATATGGCTAATGTTAAATGTGAACTAAAACTTATTAGTAAACATGCTTCTATGGTTACCACTCAAGTAGAACAAGTACTTAAAGCTCAGAATGATTTGCTCAATGAATTAAATAGTAAGAAAAATGGTAATGCTGTTAGAGTTATGACTAGAGGTGGTAAAATGACTCAGGAACCCTAGTATCCTGAAGGCCATCCTAAGATAATTGAGCAAGATTCTCAGAGAAATAATATTGATGTACCTAGTCCTTCTAAAAGGAAGATAAAGAAAAATGATAGGACTTTGCATGCTTCTAGTGAACCTGTTATTGACACACCTGAGAATCCCAATGATATTTCTATTTCTGATGCTGAAACACAATCTGGTAATGAACATGAACCTAATGATAATGTTAATGATGATGTTCATGTTGATGCTCAACCTAGCAATAGTAATGATGTAGAAATTGAACCTGATGTTGATCTTGATAACCCATAATCAAAGAATCAACGTTATGATAAGAGAGACTTTGCTGCTAGGAAGCATGGTAAAGAAAGAGAACCATGGTTTCAGAAACCCATGCCTTTTCCTCCTAAACCATCCAAGAAAAAGGATGATGAGGATTTTGAGCGCTTTGCTGAAATGATTAGACCTATCTTTTTGCGTATGCGTTTGACTAAAATGCTTAAAATGAATCCTTATGCTAAATATATGAAAGATATTGTTACTAATAAAAGAAAGATACCGGAAGCTGAAATTTCCACCATGCTTGCTAATTATACTTTTAAGGGTGGAATACCAAAGAAACTTGGAGATCCAGGAGTACCAACTATACCATGCTCCATTAAAAGAAACTATGTTAAAACTGCTTTATGTGATCTTGGAGCCGGTGTTAGTGTTATGCCTCTCTATTTATATCGTAGACTTGATTTGAATAAGTTGACACCTACTGAAATATCTTTGCAAATGGCTGATAAATCAACTGCTATACCTATCGGTATTTGTGAGGATGTGCCTGTTGTGGTTGCAAACGTTACTATTTTAACAGACTTTGTTATTCTTGATATTCCCGAGGACGATAGTATGTCTATTATTCTTGCAAGACCCTTTTCGAATACTGCAGGGGCTGTCATTGATTGCACCAGAGGCAATATCACTTTTGGAGGTTTTGATATTGCCTCTGGTGCAATCAATGACAGCCCCTGCACAGTAGAATTGATACTGATTGCACCAGAGGCAATAAGTTGACAACCTCAAGTCCACAGTATCAATTCTATTGGAAAATTTTCAACAATTACTATTGGAGGTTTTGAATTTCCTCTTCCTAATGTCAAGAACAAATATGATATTCTTATTGTTGGGGATGTGCATATCCCCGTTGAGGTAACCTAGTGTTATTCGAAAATTCTCCGGTTTCATACAACTCGGAATGAGTTTGTTAACAAGACTTGATCAACCTTGTTAGTGGATTCCTTTTGATGAGCATGAGATCGATGAATTTAGAAAGCACAACTCTCTGTACCCTCTTTTTACTTTCTGTTATTTATATTAAATAAAGCAAAAATAGTAATTTCTGTCTGTTTTCTGAATTATCCATGCAATAAAAAAATACCCCGAAAATAAAAGTTCTCCAAATGCCCTGAAATTTAAATATGATTTTTTTCTAGAATATTTGAGAATATCTGTTACTGAGAACACAGCAGGGGGAGCAAGCACCTGGCCACGAGGGTCCAGGGCGCGCCCCCTGCCTTGTGGGCCCATGGTGGCTCCCCTCCACTTATTCCAGCTACTGCACACTCCTTCTTCCTCCCAAAAACATCACTAGCCAGCTCAAACCCGAGCCCAAGCTTATCTTGCTGCCATTTTCGATCTCCTTGCTCAAAGCTCCATTCACAAAACTGCTTTGGGGGATTGTTCTTTGGTATGTGACTCCTCTAATGGTCCAATTAGTTTTTGTTCTAGTGCTTTATTCATTGCAAATTTGTGCTGCCTAGGTGACCATGTTCTTGAGCTTTCATGTCAAATTTATATGGTTCCAAGTAGTTCTAATGCATGATATAGTCTCTAGGCACTTGTAGGAGTAGTTGCTATCAATTTTGTTGAGTTTGGTTCACTTTTATTTTGAAGTTACTAAAAATTTTAGAAATTTTCAGAAAAAGATGAAGAGATTTTTGAGGGGCTCTTCGAGCCGAAGCTCGAAGGATAAGCAAAGTGAAGAAGAAGAGAGGCCCAAATATAATCTGCCTCGCACCGCGAAGGTTCGGCCGTGTGAATGGCCTTGTGATGATTTCTTGAGAGCAGCCGGGATTTATGATGATTTTTATGAGTTGGCTGAGAATGCAAGCCTCACCGACTTCCTCCGCGACGAACGCGAACAGTATCTCTTACTCACAAATATCTTTGTGCAAAATTTTCATTTCCATTCTAGGAGGTCACCACCTACGGTGGATTTTTATTTATATGATGAGTATAAGGAGATGACCCTTCATGAATTTTGAGGTTTGAAAGTTTCCCTTTTCGGGCATCATAGAGGAACCACATCGTGACGATGTGGATGGGTTTATTGATACCATTGCTGTAGGGGAAACGAGGAAGGTTTCCGACGCACGAATTACTAGCATACACTTTCCTGTTCTACATTACTTTGCTATATTTGCTAGTAGATGCTTAATTGGGCGTGGAAACTGTGGAAACCTGAGTGCCCCTGACATTGTTATTTTGTGCCATGCCTTGTTCCGTGATGACACATTTAGTATGGGCGCTATTGTTGCAAAGCGGTTAAACCTTAACCGTACTAAGGGCCCCATCTTGGAAGGCATCTTCGCCCCGCGCCTCGCTGCATACTATAACATACCTATTAGGCATTATGATAAAGAAGAAAAATTGCTGCATCATGTTTATCTAGATTATAAGAGTATGGTAGAACATGATTTTATTGTTAAGAATAGGGAAAAGGCGCTTAAGTACAAATTAATATTTGGTAAAAATCATCTTGAGACTATTACCTTGCCTGCTCCTTTCTTGTTTGATTTGTCTGCAGGCAAGTACCTTGTTCCGTTGGAGGCCATTCATGCCGACCGGAACCCTACATCAGCTACAGAGCCAGAGCCGGAACCACAATTTGATCCTCCACGACAGTCTGATTACCAGTGGGATCCTGAGGTGATTGCCAACCAGTGGCAATCTGAGGCTTCTTCACAGTACGACCCCAACTATAACTTTGGATGTCCACCAGGCCAGCCGTGGCCGTAGACCAACTTAGGACAAAAGCCTAAGCTTTGGGGAGTATGTATTTTTCACCGACATTACATTCATGTTCACACACTCATGCTAGTTGTCGGTGCTCATACTTTTCCATTGTATCATCCATGCTAGTTTATTTTCCTTTTTATTCTTTCTTCTTGTGTGTTTAATAAACCTTAATAAAAACAAAAAAATTAGTTGTGGCTTTTAGTTAGTTTACTTTTCATGCTTGTAGTAGTAGCAATTAAAAAGAAAACCCAAAAAGATTTCTCGTTCTTCCTTTGCTTGTTGGGAGCTTTCCCGTGTAAATAGTTTTATTTCTTTTCTAGTTCTTTGGGGGTCGAGAGGAGAAGACCATGATTAAAATGTTGAGTGGCTCTTATATGCATTATTGTTGATCTAACAAAGAGCCCATATTACCTTGTCTTCTCTCTTGAATTGGATGCTTGCAGATTCCAGCTTAGTCCAATGCACGCGCACTATTATTATTTTCCACACTATTCGGTCGTGCAAGTGAAAGGCAATAATGATGATTATATGATGAATTTATTGAGATGAGAAAAGCTGGTATGAACTCGACCTCTCTTGTTTTTGTAAATATGATTAGTTCATCGTTCCTGATTCAACCTATTATGAAAGAAACATATTTGCAGTGACAATTAGAGATTATAGTTGCTTATGCCATGCTTAATTAGCTAGGAGTTTATAATGGTTTACCTTGCGTGCCAACATGCTATTAAAATGGTTGTGATGTGGTATGATAGGGTGGTATCCTCTTTTGAATGATTCGAGTGGCTTGACTTGGCACATGTTCACGCATGTAGTTGAAACAAAATCAACATAGCCTCTACGATGTTTATGTTCATGGTGCATTATATCCTACTCATGCTTGCATTCGGTGTTGATTAATTTTAATGCATGTTCATGACCATTGTCGCTCTATAGCTGGTCGCTTCCCAGTCTTTTGCTAGCCTCCACCAGTACTAAGCGGGAATACTACTTGTGCATCCAATTCCATAAACCCCAAAGTTATTCCATATGAGTCCACCATACCTACCTATATACGGTATCTACCTGTCGTCCCAAGTAAATTTGTATGTGCCACACTCTAAACCTTCAAATAAACATTCTGTTTTGTATGCTCGAATAGCTCATGTATCAACTAGGGCTGTCCGTATCTTCCATGTTAGGCAGGTTATTTTCAAGAGGAGTGGACTCCGCTCCTCATTCACGAGAAAATGGCTGGTCACCGGGATGCCCAGTCCCATGCTTTATGCAAATGAAATCAAAATAATTGCAAACAAAACTACCCCGGGGCTGTTGTTAGTTGGAGGCACTCATTGTTTCGAGCAAGACATGGATTGATGCTTGTTGGTGGAAGGGGAGTATAAACTTTACCATTCTGTTTGGGAACCGCCTATAATGTGTGTAGCATGGAAGATATCACCATCTCTTGGTTGTTATGTTGACAATGAAAGTATGCCGCTCAAACTATTATTCATATCTATTTCAAAACCGATCTCTGGCACCTGTACAAATCCCTGCTTGCCTCTACGAAGGGCCTATCCATTTACTTTTATGTTGAGTCATCATCCTCTTATTAAAAACACTAGTTGGAGAGCACCGCTGTCATTTGCATCCATTACTGTTAGTTTACATTGAGTATGACTTGACTGGATCTCTTTTACCATGAATTACAATGTCTAGTCAGTCCTTGATCTTTAAAGGTGCTCTGAATTTATGTTTTGCGGTCTCAGAAAGGGCTAGAGAGATACCATCTTGTTATATCATATCATGATTTTTTTGAGGAAGTGTTGTCATTCGAGATTTATTATTATTGCTCGCTAGTTGATTATGCCATTGATATGAGTAAACATGAGACCTAAATGTTATTGTGAATATGGTTAGTTCATAATCTTTGTTGAAAACCTGAATGCTGGCTCTACATATTTACAACAACAAGAGCAAACAGAGTTTGTAAAAGTTTTTCTTTATCACTTTCAGTTTATCAACTGAATTGCTTGAGGACAAGCAAAGGTTCAAGCCTGGGGGAGTTGATACATCTCCGTCGTATCTACTTTTCCAAACACTTTTGCCCTTGTTTTGGACTCTAACTTGCATGATTTGAATGGAACTAACCCGGACTGACGCTGTTTTCAGCAGAATTGCCACGGTGTTATTTTTGTGCATAAATAAAAGTTCTCGGAATGACCTGAAAATCAATGGAGAAATATTTTGGAATATATAAAAAATATTGGAAGGAAGATCCACGTCAGGGTGGCCTCCACCTGTCCACGAGGGTGGGAGGCATGCCCTACCCCCTGGGTGCGCCCCCTACCTCGTGGGCTCCCTGACGCTCCACCGACCTCAACCCTGACTCCATATATTCACTTTCGGGGAGAAAAAACCAAGGAGAAGGATTGATCGCGTTTTACGATATGAAGCCGCCACCAAGCCCTAAACTCTCTCGGGAGGGCTGATCTGGAGTCCGTTCGGGGCTCCGGAGAGGGGAATCCGTCGCCATCGTCATCATCAACCTTCCTCCATCACCAATTTCATGATGCTCACCGCCGTGTGTGAGTAATTTCATCGTAGGCTTGCCATACGGTGATGGGTTGGATGAGATTTATCATGTAATCGAGCTAGTTTTGTTAGGGTTTGATCCCTAGTATCCGCTATGTTCTGAGATTGATGTTGCTATGACTTTGCTATGCTTAATGCTTGTCACTAGGGCCCAAGTGCCATGATTTCAGATCTGAACCTATTATATTTTCATCAATATATGAGAGTTCTTGATCCTATCTTGCAAGTCTATAGTCACCTACTATGTGTTATGATCCGGCAACCCCGAAGTGACAATAGTCGGGACCACTCCCGGTGATGACCGTAGTTTGAGGAGTTCATGTATTCACTATGTGTTAATGCTTTGGTCCGGTACTCTATTAAAAGGAGGCCTTAATATCCCTTAGTTTCCAATAGGACCCTGCTGCCACGGGAGGGTAGGACAAAAGATGTCATGCAAGTTCTTTCCATAAGCACGTATGACTATATTTGGAATACATGCCTACGTTACATTGATGAACTGGAGTTAGTTCTGTGTCACCCTAGGTTATGACTGTTACATGGTCGATCGCATCCGGCATAATTCTCTATCACCGATCCATTGCCTACGAGCTTTCCATATATTTTTCTTCGCTTATTTACTTTTTCTTTGCTAATGTTACAATCACTATAAAACAGCAAAAATATTACTTTTGCTATCATTACCTTTTACCACCATTACCACTACTATCATATTACTTTGCTACTAAATACCTTGCTGCAGATATTAAGTTTCCAGGTGTGGTTGAATTGACAACCCAGCTGCTAATACTTGAGAATATTCTTTGGCTCCCCTTGTGTCGAATCAATAAATTTGGGTTGAATACTCTACCCTCGAAAACTGTTGCGATCCCCTATACTTGTGGGTTATCAAAGACCGAGGGGTAAGAAGATATCTACTGAGCTCAGGGGCGTTAGCATCGCTCTTTTCCTTTTTGGTGTCTTGATGCCAAAGGGGAAGAGAGTTCTATTAGGTCTTCGGATTTTCATGGGAGTTGCTTGGGTTGTGTTTCTTTATCGAGTTGTGAGTTGAACTTGAGTTTCTTTCTGCTCTGCCTTAATGTGTGGACCCTGTGGTGTGAGACTCGACTTGCATGGTGTGAGACATGCATTATCTATCTATCTATCTACCTTATATGTTTATCCATTGCTTATCTATCTCAATTATTAGGATTGGTGGGTTTATAAAATCTAGGGGGAGGTTTGATCCTAATGTGTGACTTTGCATTCCAAAAGCAAAATCAAAATAGCGCAAACATTGAGGGGGAGCCCGTCTATATTTTCTAGACCTCTTGTGCAAATCTCGTTGTTGTCATCATCCACCAAAATAGGGGAGATTGTTAGGACATTTTCCGTCTTTCTGTTTTGGGTGATGATGAAAACTCTCCTTGTGGTCTATTCATGTGTTAAGTTCTTCAGGTTCTCTATGCTCGGGTTCGCATTGATTAGACATTCTCTCTGGAAGGAAAAGATCGAAGATGGAGTTTTCTGCGTGTTTATTTCCTTGGTCGTAGGAAACCCGTACTATCAAGAGGGAATCCACATCGGAAGGCGTGGGGTGAACCATTGCACGTACACAATTCTCGTCACCCACCATTACCTTTCGTTCCGTGTAGAGAGAGTTTCCCTTTAGTTCATTCCGGTGCAGTGGTTTCTCCTCAGCGGTTGTACCGCCCACCTGGGCGGTTGTACCGCTGGCCTGTTGTACCGGATCAACCACCGCCCCAGGGGTGATACCCTGGGGTTGCACCTCCCAGGTTCTTGCCAAGCGGTTGTACCGCCGCCCCAGGGCGATGGTACCGCTCTCCTGCTGGAAGAAGTCCGGTGTTGTGCTTTGGGCGGTTGTACCGGCCGGGTACCGCCTGGCAACTGGACTTGCTTCTGTGATAGGACGGTACTTGGGGAGTGGTGGCCCAGTTGTCCCGATTGTGCTCAGCATACCGGTACTACTAGGTGTCCGAGCGGTTGTACCGGAGCACTACCGCTCGACCATCGCCCATGGGGGTGACTCCCCTCTAGTTCCAAGGTGGTTGTTGAGCGGTAGGGAAGCGATTGGTCCGGTTATTCCTAATAAGAGGTACTACCGCTCCAGCATGCTGTTGTACCGCCTGCTAGGGTTTCAGCAGCTTACCCATGATTCCTTGTTGTACCAGGGAGAGGAACGGTTGTATCGTTGCAGTGTAAAAACTGATGTAACGGTTGGATCTTAGGGTGTAGGATCGAAACTATGTCTAGAGGGGTGATTAGACTACTTGACCAAATAAAAACCTAGCCTTTTCCCAATTTTAGTTCTTGGCAGATTTTAGCAAATTTGGACAAGTCAAGAAATCTTAACACAATTCAAGCAAGCATGCAAAGAGTATATGAGCAGCGGAAAGTAAAGCATGAAACTTGCAACAATGTAAAGGGAAGGGTTTGGAGGAATTAAACGCAATTGGAGACATGGATGTTTTTGTCGTGGTTCCGATAGGTGGTGCTATCGTACATCCACGTTGATGGAGACTTCAACCCACGAAGGGTAACGGTTGCGCAAGTCCACGGAGGGCTCTACCCACGAAGGATCCACGAAGAAGCAACCTTGTCTATCCCACCATGGCCATCACCCATGAAGGACTTGCCTCACTAGCGGTAGATCTTCACGAAGTAGGCGATCTCCTTGCCCTTACAAACTCCTTGGTTCAACTCCACAATCTTGTCGGAGGCTCCCAAGTGACACCTAGCCAATCTAGGAGACACCACTCTCCAAGAAGTAACAAATGGTGTGTTGATGATGAACTCCTTGCTCTTGTGCTTCAAATGATAGTCTCCCCAACACTCAACTCTCTCTCACAGGATTTGGATCTGGTGGAAAGAAGATTTGAGTGGAAAGCAACTTGGGGAAGGATAGAGATCAAGATTCATATGGTAGGAATGGAATATCTTGGTCTCAACACAAGTGTAGGTGGTTCTCTCTCAGAAAAAGTAAGTTGGAAGTATAGGTTCGTTCTAATGGCTCTCTCCACAAATGAAGAGGTGGTGGAGGGGTATATATAGCCTCCACACAAAATCTAACCATTACACATAACTTCCCAAACTCGGTGGGACCGAATGGTTAAACTCGGTTGGACCGATTCAGCAAAGCTAGTGACCGTTAGGGCTTTCGGTGGGACCGACATGCAACTCGGTAGGACCGATATGGTTAGGGTTAGGGCATAACGTAATCTCGGTGAGACCGATTACACAAACTCGGTGAGACCGATTTTGGTAATAAGCTAACCAGAGAGTTGGCCAGGTAAACTCGGTGGGACCGATCGCTCATTTCGGTGAGACCGAAACGTTATGAAGGGAAAAACAGAGCGTTTACATTGCAATCTCGGTGGCACCGATCGCTCATCTCGGTGGGACCGAAACATTACGAAGGGAAACAGAGAGATTACAACCCCATCTCGGTGAGACCGAGATCCCTATTGGTGAGACCGATTTGCCTAGGGTTTGTGGCAGTGGCTATGACATTTGAAACTCGGTGGCGCCGAATAGGAAGAATCGGTGGGGCCGAGTTTGACTTTTGGTTTAGGTCATATGTGGATGTGAGAAAGTAGTTGAGGGTTTTGGAGCATATCACTAAGAATGTTGAGCAAGAACCTCATTAAGAAACACCTCATCCCTCCTTGATAGTATTGGCTTTTCCTATAGACTCAATGTGATCTTGGATCACTAAAATGGAAAATGTAGAGTCTTGAGCTTTGAGCTTGAGCCAATCCTTTGTCCTTAGCATTTTGAGGGGTCCACTTTTCTCATCCATGCCATGCCAATCATTGAGCTTTCCTGAGATATTAATCTTGAAATAGCATTAGCTCAATGAGCTATATGTTGTTAGGAATTACCAAAACCACCTAGGGATAGTTGCACTTTCAATCTCCCCCTTTTTGGTAAAAAATTTTTGACCATGAAGACTGCAGGGCTTACACCCCACAACATTTTATTAAAAGAAAGCAGAAACCATACAGTGCTTCCTCAAGGTGAGGAAAAAGAAAAGAAGAACAAACAAAAGAAGAAACAAAAGAAGGCTATACACTATCTCTAATAATTACAGTGTTACATAGAAGCAACTCTCCTCAAGGAGGAAGAAAATCAATCTACTTAAGTAAGGATTCTCTATACTTCCGTTTGATTCTGTGAGAGAGTAGAGTGAGGTCATGAATGAAGCCATTTTTCCACATCCTGAAAGATGGCTTGATGTTCTTGAAAGCTCTGTCATTCCTAACCTTCCAAATATTCCACCATGCAGTGAAAACCACCTCCCCAAAGAAAGGTTTGTTGAAGTCCTTTCTAGCATGGCAAGCAATCTCCACCATGTCATCACTGTCTTTCCATAGAATTTGCAAATAGTTCCACACACGTACACTGAAATTGCACTGGAAAAAGAGGTGATTTCTGTCCTCCAAAATCCCAGTAGGACAAAGAACGCATTCTGGTCCCTCATTAATCGTCCAATGCCTCCTCTGGATCATGTCTTTAGTGTTAAGCCTGTCCATTATTACAAGCCAAGCAAACATCTTAATCAACATTGTACAACAGCTTTTCCATATCCACCCCAGGATGGGGTTAGCTACCATTGGCTGATAGACAAAGTCATAATACTTTTTTGCAGTATATTCAGACTTCTTTCCATGCCTCCACCGCAAGAGTCATGAGAGTGAAAAACATTGTCGCTTTGAGAAGTATGTGAAAAGCAAGAGCTCCCCCTAAATTTGTGCATAGTTTAAAATTTGCTTTGGACTGCAAATGCACAAAGAGTTAGGATCATGGGTTACTCTTCCATGTCACATACATCTTGGTGGAGCGCTCAAAATGATAATAATTAAAATACATGCACTCATCACCGAGCAAAGTGAATGATCATATAAAAGGATAATGTCATCCAACAAGCATTAAGGTAGCATATGATCAAACACACGATCATCTAAGGAAGCACAAAGTATAAAGTATCTCAACCAAGCAAATAACAAAGTTCAACCACCAAGGAGAAACACAAGAGAGAACAAAAGCAACACTCTCTCTCGAAGCCTATGATCTATACATTTTCTCCCCCTTTGGCAACAAGTTACCAAAAAGTTCATAAAAAATGCATAGTGCTAAATCATCACTCAGGCTTGGTCTTCAGGTGGTGGTGTAGACAGAACTCCAAGGACGAAGGCGTCAGTCGATGTAGATGGAGCTGGTGGAGTAGGTGCTGGAGCTGGTGGCACTGAAGCTGTAGCTGGTGCAGATGAAGTTGCTTTGGTGTCTGTGACAGGCATAGCAGCATACCTCTAACCTCTGGGCACTCTAGCAAAAGCATCAGTGGTTGTCTTGCCCTTCTTCTCCTGCACTTCCTCCTGAAGTTGCTCAACAATAGACTGTATCTCAGTAACCTTCACATCTAAGTCATAGAACTTCTGCTCCATGATCCTCTCCAAGCTCTCCTGGTTTTGAGTCAGGGTAACCAGTCCCTTCTCAATCCTTAGAGTGGAGGCAATCAAGTAGCCAAGCTGATCTTGCTTTCTCTTCAGAAGATACTGAGATGCCTCATCCATGGTTGGCATCTTTGCAGCCTTTTCAGCCCTTGCCTTCTCCTTCTTGGCTTGTGCGTGCACAGAAGATGGTTCATTTTCATCCATCACCATAGTGTTGTCCTCAAAGTCTAGGTAGATGCGCATGTGTTCCTTGTCCAGGAGATATGTGCCAGTGCCCATCTTGGAGTTGATTAGCTCCTGGATCTGTGGGGCATACCCACAACTCCTCTTCTGATCTGCATCTGTCCTTTTTATGGTTTCCACAATTAGGCTCATGACTTTGAACTTTTGAAGAACATAAAAAATGTGCAGCAAGTTGATGGAGTGACCTATGATCATCTTGTGATCACCTGACTTTGGCAAAAGAGTGTGCCTGAGGATCCAGTTGATTGTTGGCAAGCCTGACAGAAGGTAATGTACTGATCCAAACTTGTGTGTCTCAAGAGCAGCATCTGGGATCTCTTTGTACATGTGGGCCATGGTGTTATGATCCTTCTTCTTCTTGGCATAGACATCCAAGTCATCTTCTTGTTCTTCTGGGGCATTGATCAACTGAGCCCATTCTGCAACTGTTGACTGGTACCTAGTGCCTTCAGACATCCAGACAATCCTTCCATCTGGGTAGAAGTGAGCTATGGAGTAGAATTGCATGATGAGCTCATCATTCCACTTTGTGAACTTCTGAGCCACAAACTCATCGACTCCACACGCCTTGAAGCTGTCATATTCACCAAGGAAGTGATCCTCATTTTCCTCAATGAATGTCCAATCGACCCATATCATGTCACACACTATGGGCTTCTTGTCAAGTAAGATAGTCTCATAGAAGTCCTGTTGTTCCTTTGTATGGAACCTGTAGTCCACAGCAGTTCTTCTTCTAGTGGCATATGGATCTGACTCTCTCTATAGCCTCAATCCTAAATCCTTCCTTATCTTCATGTTCTCAGCTACTGGATGAGCATCATTGTGGTCTGGAATTTTTGGCTTCAACTTCCTCAAGACATGTGACTCATCATCTTCTTCTTCGATTGCAGCTTCAGGCACTGGGCCTTGTTCTTCTCTTCTGCTGGGATGTTCCTGATGCTCCTCTTGGGTTTTGGCTTTGGAGCTGGAGCAGCAGTCTTAGGAGCAGTCTTAGGCTTAGATGGAACAGCCCCTACCCTTATAGCATCTCCCATAAGCTTTTGAGCTTTGGGTGCTGGTGCTGCATCCTCTTCCTCTTCTTCAGTCTTTCATTATTGAAGTTCTCCCAAGCACTATGGCAGTGGTCTTCTTTACCCTTTCCTTTCTTTTCTTTTCTGGCACAACCTGCTCTTTGGGTGCAGATCCCAAAGTCTCTTGAGTGGATGTTCTGGGTTTTGACATGGGAGCTCTCTTGGCAGGAACCTTTTGCTTCATCCCTGGCTTAGTGGCAGTAGTTGTGCCATATTCCTTTTTCAGCAGCCACATAGTCCTCATCCTCTGAATCTGAGGTTTTCTTCTTTCTGGTCTTGGTGGCTGCCTTAGGCAAGTTACTAGGTCTGCTCCTGCTTCCATCATCTGAGCTACTGGAGGGACTAGTGCCCTCCCTCAAGTTAACCTACTCCTCAGATTTGTTCTGACTGTCACTCTGATCTGACATGATGCAAACACTGACAGCAGACCCTGTGAATAGATTATAGATGAGGTAGAGTGGATGAGCATCACAAAGTGCAGAGGTTTTTGCAAAAGAATGAATCAAAAACTTAGTTTTAGTTTTCCACAGAAAGCATTTCGGATCTACCGATTTGAAATCTCGGTGATACCGAAGCAGCTGTTGGAACCTAAACTAGTGAACTCGGTCAGACCGAGTCACAATTCGGTGGCACCGAGACTGCTAGGGTTTCACAAAGACTCAAATTCGGTCACACCGATTTGCAATTCTTGGTCAGACCGAGAATCACATGTGCAATGGCCTGAGCCAAATCGGTGGAACCGATTTCAACAACTTTGTCGGTCCGAGATGGTTTTGGCAGAAACCTAACCCTAAATTTTCAATCCACAACTAAACTATGGAGTGTTTTCATTGGATAGAGTGATCTTAATCATGGCAAGATACATGGCAAAACAGTGTGCTGGGAATCGGAGTGAGAACAACACAAAGATCAAGTCCCACCCTAGTTCGGCGATGGACTTGCTA
The DNA here is from genome assembly GCF_056163025.1 of Triticum urartu. Classification (NCBI taxonomy): domain Eukaryota; kingdom Viridiplantae; phylum Streptophyta; class Magnoliopsida; order Poales; family Poaceae; genus Triticum; species Triticum urartu. The sequence goes on from NC_141874.1 coordinate 473,636,556, forward strand.
CGGCGGAGACGATCCCGTTGACAGCGGTGGAGACCAGTGACTGGAGGCGGCTGGCGACGAGGAGGAAGATCCGGAGACCGAGGGAGGCAGAGCAGGCTGAGCACGGGCGAAGAGGTTCGGAAAGTTTTCCAAATTTTGGCACGTGGGTAAATATAGCCTGACCCTGTCGGTGTGACCGAGTGGAACAACTCGGTGGCACCGAGATGCATAATTGTGAGCAGTTACTGCAATCGGTGTGACCGAAAAGTTCAAATCAGTTGCACCGAGATTAAAAATCTAGATCGACTTAGTGATCTCGGTATGACCGAAATGGATGAATCGGTCAGTCCGAAACGCACAAAGAAGTTTTGGAAGTTTAATTCTATGACGAATCGGGAACTCCGAGTGCTCCTCACACAGAGTTGTTCGAATCCGACTTGATCAAACTTTGTGATGCAACATGAATAGAGTTTGAGACGAGAAGAGCATAGATAGCTAGAGAAGGTTCTTAGGCATTCTTGTCCATCCACTTGGCAATAGAAAAAAGAAACCAACCAATCAAAACAACAAGTGGATGTCCTCGAATGAGTAAATTATGCAACCAACATGCTCACACAATAAAATGACAAATGAAATATGTGGCAAAGCATGCACAAACAATTCTAGCATCTATCAAGCAATTGGCGATGACTAGGTCATCTATATATGAGTATATTGACTTAGGAGTCAAATGAGAACATTTGATCATAGGTCATACTCATTGTCTAAGCACAAGTGGGGTTACCACTTTTACATAAAGTGTTGTTGTGTTCACACCATTAGATTTGCTTTAGCTCAATTCTTAGAGTAAAGCTCCACCTAGATGTGTGATCCCCCCTAAGAGGGATGAACTAACCTTGGGTTTTGTCGATGATGACTTCATGTAGGTGTTGAAGATGTGGATGCTCTAAGTTGATGTAGATCATTCGGAGCTATCCTTTGGAGTGAGTTGCACTTTCAATACCTACACGGGTTAGTCCCACAAGGAACAAACAAGGATATCCATAGAGATAGAGTGATGCGCACACAAGATGATGTCTATGAGAGCATTAGGTTACCTTGTCCCTTGTCTTACCAACAAGAGGGTTTGTGACTCCTTGAACTAGTGCAATATGTGGAAGTTGATTGCACTTGTTCTTGCCAAAATGATAAGACTGAAGTATGTTGGCAGAGTCACCCTCAAGAACTCTCTAGTTCTTCTTCTTCGGGATCCACACCATCTTGATGGGAATCCTCGGAGTTGTAGTTGTACTTGATGAAGTGGAATTTGATGTAGTCTTGGGAACCCACCTGACCAAGGCCTTAGGAGCTTCTTCAAATGCATCAATTTCCTCTTGAAGCTTGTCCTTGCCTTTTTTCCTTGTGGTCTTGTGGTGGAAGATCATCTTGAGCTTGTGTCCCTTTGAAAGAAGTAGGATCATACTTCTCTTGTTGAGGAACAAACTTTGTCTTGGGGTATTGATCTTCTTCCCACTCAACTCCATTGGCATTGAACTTTCGTTCAAAACCAATACCTTGATTCTTCCGATGCCTTTCTTGCTTGCGTACAATTTCCTCGAATTGCTTACTCCCGGCAAGGCTCTTGTAAACACCTTTCTCTATGATTCCCTTCAATAAGCTATTTTCTTGCTCAAGTGTAACTTGGCTAAGAGAATCATTAGTGGAATCAAGAGAACTACTAGAAGCAACAATATTGGATTTAGCATGATTATTGTTACTACTAGAGGAAGAATCCTTCTTGTTCTTGTTACTAGACTTGACTTGAGCCATGTAAGTGGATAAGAGTAAACGCTTGGCAATGTAAGAAGAACTTTTCTTGCAAAGATCATCATTGATTGCCTTTAAGAACTCATGCTCTTGCTCAAGATTGAGCTTCTAAAAACGTAATTTCTCATGAGTCCTTAAAAGTTCTCGATGATCTCCTAAGATAGTTTCATGAGCTAACTTAAGAGTGTTTAGTTCTTTAGTTAGAGACTCAATCTTCTCCTTATCATTGTGATTCGTTTCATCTTGATTAGCATGATTAATTGACGTTTCATCATAGTATTCATCACTAGAGTTGTCAACAAGTAAATCATCATCACCTAACAAGTCATCTTCATCACTATTGAAATCAACATACTCGGGGTGTGATAACTTTGGGCCTTTGGCCATGAAGCATCTTCCAATTCCTTCATTTGGTGAATCAAATATGTCATAGGAGTTGGTTGACACAAGTGCTAGACCGGCAACACCTTCATCTTGAGTATATTCAGAGTCGGAGTGATAGCTTCTCTCGGAGTGATTGTCGGAGTCGGAGCCGGATACCCATTCACCAACATGAGCTTGATGTCTTCGTTTTGTGTAGCTCCTTGATGACTTGTCCTTCCTTTCCGAATCCTTGATTCTCCGAGAGGGTCTTCGTTCATAACGATCATCCCTACTCCTTCTATCCCTCGATGGTGATTCTTCTCTTCTACTTCTTCTTTTGGGAGAATCTTCTCTTCTCTTGTAGGGGGTCGTACACTCATTGGAGTAGTGTTCGGGTCTTCCACAATTGTTGCTGTTTCGCTCTCGACTAGAAGATCTTTTGTCATTGTAGGACCTTGACTTGGAACTTCTCTCTTTGCTTCTACTCTTTTAGAACTTGTTGAAGTTCTTCACCATTAGGCTCAATTCTTCATTGAAGGTTTGTTTCTCAGTTGATGATGTGGGAGCTTCACATGAGGCTTTGTAAGCACCACTTTACTTGTTATGGAGCTCCTCCTTATCCTTGAGTGACATCTCATGAGCAACAATTCTTCCAATGACTTCCGTTGGCTTGAGATCTCTGTAATTTGGAATCATTTGGATCAATGTGCATACGGTATCATATTTTCCATCCAAGGCTCTTAGGATCTTCTTGATGATGAATTTGTTGGTCATCTCTTCACTTCCTCAGCCGGCAATCTCATTTGTGATAAGAGCAAGCCTAGAGTACATTTCAGCGACACCTTCACCATCCTTCATTTTGAACTTGTCAAGTTGACTTTGAAGCACATCCAACTTGGATTCCTTGACGGAGTCGGTACCTTCATGCATATCAATCAAAGTATCCCAAATTTCCTTTGCATTCTCAAGATGGCTGATTTTGTTGAATTCTTCGGGGCACAATCCGTTGAAGAGGATATCACAAGCTTGCGCATTGTATTGCAGCATCTTCAACTCTTCCGCAGTAGCTTCACGATTCGGTTCTCTCCCATCAAAGAATTCACCTTGCAATCCAATACACACAATAGCCCAAACGGCGGGGTTATGTCCAAGAATATGCATTTTCATCTTATGCTTCCAACTAGCAAAATTAGTGCCATCAAAGTAAGGACCTCTACGGTGGTAATTTCCCTCGCTAGACGCCATACTCTCCTAGGTTGTGAAACCAAGGCTATGACCACCAAAAGCTATGGAAATCAAAGCAAATGGAGACCAAAGCTCTGATACCACTTGTAGGATCGAAAGTATGTCTAGAGGGGGTGATTAGACTACTTGACCAAATAAAAACCTAGCCTTTTCCCAATTTTAGTTCTTGGCAGATTTTAGCAACTTTGGACAAGTCAAGCAATCTTAACACAATTCAAGCAAGCATGCAAAGAGTATATGAGCAGTGGAAAGTAAAGCATGAAACTTGCAAGAATGTAAAGGGAAGGGTTTGGAGGAATCAAACGCAATTAGAGACACAGATGTTTTTGTCGTGGTTCTGATAGGTGGTGCTATCATACATCCACGTTGATGGAGACTTCAACCCACGAAGGGTAATGGTTGCACGAGTCCACGGAGGGCTCCACCCACGAAGGGTCCACGAAGAAGCAACCTTGTCTATCCCACCATGGCCATCACGCACGAAGGACTTGCCTCACTAGCGGTAGATCTTCACAAAGTAGGCGATCTCCTTGCCCTTACAAACTCCTTGGTTCAACTCCACAATCTTGTCGTAGGCTCCCAAGTGACACCTAGCCAATCTAGGAGACACCACTCTCCAAGAAGTAACAAATGGTGTGTTGATGATGAACTCCTTGCTCTTGTGCTTCAAATGATAGTCTCCCCAACACTCAACTCTCTCTCTCACACACAGGATTTGGATCTGGTGGAAAGAAGATTTGAGTGGAAAGCAACTTGGGGAAGGCTAGAGATCAAGATTCATATGGTAGGAATGGAATATCTTGGTCTCAACACAAGTGTTGGTGGTTCTCTCTCAGAAAAAGTAAGTTGGAAGTGTAGGTTCATTCTGATGGCTCTCTCCACGAATGAAGAGGTGGTGGAGGAGTATATATAGCCTCCACACAAAATCTAACCATTACACATAACTTCCCAAACTCGGTGGGACTGAATGGTTAAACTCGGTCGGACCGATTCAGCAAAGCTAGTGACCGTTAGGGTTTTCGGTGGGACCGATATGCAACTCGGTAGGACCGATATGGTTAGGGTTAGGGCATAATGTAATCTCGGTGAGACCGATTTTGTAATAAGCTAACCAAAGAGTTGGTCAGGTAAACTCGGTGGGACCGATCGCACATTTCGGTGATACCGAAACGTTACGAAGGGAAAAACAGAGAGTTTACATTGCAATCTCAGTGGGACCGATCGCTCATCTCGGTGGGACCGAAACGTTACGAAGGGAAACAGAGAGATTACAACCCCATCTCGGTGAGACCGAGATCCCTATCAGTGAGACCGATTTTCCTAGGGTTTGTGGTAGTGGCTATGACATTTAAAACTTGATGGCGCCGGATAGGAAGAATCGGTGGGGCCGAGTTTGACTTTTGGTTTAGGTCATATGTGGATGTGAGAAAGTAGTTGAGGGTTTTGGAGCATATCACTAAGCATTTTGAGCAAGAACCTCATTAAGTAACACCTCATCCCTCCTTGATAGTATTGGCTTTTCCTATAGACTCGATGTGATCTTGGATTACTAAAATGGAAAATGTAGAGTCTTGAGCTTTGAGCTTGAGCCAATCCTTTGTCCTTAGCATTTTGAGGGGTCCACTTTTCTCATCCATGCCATGCCAATCATTGAGCTTTCCTGAGATATTAATCTTGAAATAGCATTAGCTCAATGAGCTATATGTTGTTTGGAATTACCAAAACCACCTAGGGATAGTTGCACTTTCATAGGGTTTCCTATATAAAGGGGGTTCTTCCACCTACCCACTTTACCTCTTTCCTCTTTCTCTTCACCATTAATGCCCTTCAAGCTTTCTTGCCTGATCTCTCTCTTTAGCCACTCAAACTTGTTGATTTGCTAGGGATTGAAGGAGGAGACCCAGATCTACACTTCCACCAAAGGATATTTGATTCCCCCATACTTTCTTGTGTCGATTTTGTTACTCTTGGGTGTTTGTGCACCCTAGACGATTGATGTCACCTCAGAGCCATATTCCATTATGGTGAAGCTCCGTGGTTTCGTTGGGAGCCTCCTATTTGGTTGTGGAGAGAGCCCCAACCTTGTTTGTAAAGGTTCAGTTGCCGCCTTCAAGGGCACCCCTAGTGGAATCATGACATCTCGCATTGTGTGATGGTGTGAGGAGAATACGATGCCCCTAGTGGCTTCTTGGGAAGCATTGTGCCTCCACACCGCTCCAACGGAGACGTACTCCCCCCAAAGGGAAGGAATTTCGGTAACACATCCTTGTCTCCACCGGTTCCAGTTGTGGTTAGCTCTTTCCTTTACTTTGTGCAAGCTATTATTGTATTGTATCATTTGCTTGCACTTGTTGTTGTTGGTGGTGGTGGTGGTGGTGTTTGCATCACATAGGTTGTTCACCTAGTTGCACAACCCAATTTGTTAAGAAAAGCTAAAAATTGGCAGTTGCCTAATCACCCCCCACCTCTAGTCAACCATATCGATCCTTTCAAGTTGCCTTATGATGACCCACAAGTATAAGGTATCAATCATAGTCCTTTCAATAAGTAAGAGTGTCGAACCCAGTGAGGAGCAGAAGGAAATGACAAGTGGTTTTCAGCAAGGTATTCTCTGCAAGCACTGAAATTATAAGTAATGAGTAGTTTGATAGCAAGATAATTTGTAACAACCAAGTAACGATAGTAGTAACAAAGGTGCAGCAAGGTAGACCAATCCTTTTGAGGCAAAGGACAGGCCAAAACGGTCTCTTATGATAAGCAAAGTGTTCTTGAGGGTACACGGGAATTTCATCTAGTCACTTTCAGCATGTTAGTTTTATTTGTGTTCGCTACTTTGATAATTTGATATGTGGGTGGACCAGTGCTTAGGTGCTATTCTTACTTGAACAAACCTCCTACTTATGTTTAACCCCCTCGCATGCATCCGCAACTACGAGAAAAGTATTAAGAATAAATTCTAACCATAGCCTTAAACTTTTGGATCCAAATCAGTCCCTTACGGAATAGCGCATAAACTAGGGTTTAAGCTTCTGTCACTCTCGCAACCCATCATCTAATAACTACTCCACAATGCATTCCCTTAGGCCCAAATATGGTGTAGCGACCCGACCTCAGACGGTCAAGTCTCTGTGCTTAAGTGTCATCCCTGGATCGGTATGCTGACAAACACAGTACTCGAGGATTTATAACAGAGGTAAATCACATATATAAAGTAACGTAAATACTATTACCTCAATCCAAATAGCAGAAGTAACAACAAGGTTGTGGATTCCCATCAACACTAACGGCAAAGTTGAGTGTATAAATCGTAACCCTAACGTATCACTTACTCGTCGTAAGATTCCTGCAACATGAGACATTGCAGCCACAAAGGGTCAGTACATTGAATGTACTGGCAAATTCACACCATAGGGTAATGATGAATAATAGCTATCACTACATGCATATTTGGCTGGTGGAAAGCTCTAAGTTTAAGTTTTGCATAAAGCCAATTTTTCCCTACAACAAAGGAATAAATTTTTATTTAACTACAAAGTTTGTTGAATACATTGAGAAGGTTACTCCAACTCAATCCCAATTATAAGTTAACAACCCAACAAATTAATTAAGTAACATGATGAGATCAACATGATAATCCAAGAACCAGATACTCAAGATGTCCATAACTGGGGACACGGCTAATCATGGTTAGTTTGTACACTCTGCAGAGGTTTGCGCACTTTTCCCCACAAGACTCGATCTCCTCCGTTGGATTTCTCACACTACATGGTGTTTGAGAGCCGAGACACAGTCTTTAGAAGCATTAATTCTAACCCCGGGTAGACAGTACCAACCTACATCCCCAACATCTGCTAGCCTACCACTGGAAAAGGTCATGCAACTTACTCCACTATGCTAGAACCCATAATAGCTTGTGGCTGCACACGGAAGTTTCTAGCATGAATAATCTTATGATCCCTTTGAGTGTGGGTGTCATTGTTAAGGCATATCTCTCTCAATGTAGTTTTGGTGATTGATGACAACATGTTTGCGGACTAATCGTGCCCGTTGAGCATTTCAGAGATTCATCCTTTGGCACGAGACGATTTCTTTCCCCTCAGAGTGTTATTCAAGACGGTGTAGCTCTTTCCTTTCTTGTTTGGTGGACTAGTTTCGTAGGAGTCACCGTACTATCAAGAGGGGGTCCGCTTTGGTAAGGCTTGGGTGGAATTAACACGTACACATCCTTTCCTCACCCTATGAGCCGTTCTGCTTCAATGAAGTGCTCTTTCCCCTTTCAGTGTGAGGTTTTGGGTCCAAGAGGTAGTACCGCTTGTGGATCTCAGCCGCAGTACCACTGTGGTACCGGGCTCCTTCCGCGTCGACTCGAGGGGGTCGCCTCTCGTGTCGGGTTGTGTGGTACTTGCAGCGGTAGTAGAAGCGGTAGTACCACCCTACCACCGCGGCAGTACCGCACTAGGCTCGGCTCCTGTACCACACGGTAGTACCGCATGGCGGAGCGGTAGTACCGCTAGGTCCAGCGGTAGTACCGCTGCCCCCTGCGGTAGTACCGCCCTCTGCGGGGCTGTTTTGGAGGTAACGGTTGGATGGGATCCCCTTCTATAAAAGGGGGTCCTCTTCTTCTTCTTCGTTGACTCACCTCTTCCCCCAAAAGCTCCATTAATGCTCCAAGCTCCATTTTCTCCCGATCTCTCTCCCTAGCCAATCAAACTTGTTGATTTGCTCAGGATTGGTTGAGAAGGCCCCGATCTACACTTCCACCAAGAGAAATTTGATTCCCCCACCAATCCCTAGTGGATCTTGTTACTCTTGGGTGTTTGAGCACCCTTGACGGTTGAGGTCACCAGGGAGTCATAGTCCATTGTGGTGAAGCTTCGTTGTGTTGTTGGGAGCCTCCGATTAAGTTGTGCAGATTGCCCCAACCTTGTTTGTAAAGGTCCGATCGCCGCCTCCAAGGGCACCAATAGTGGAATCACGACATCTCGCATTGTGTGAGGGCGTGAGGAGAATACGGTGGCCCTAGTGGCTTCTTGGGGAGCATTGTGCCTCCACATCGCTCCAACGGAGACGTACTTCCCCTCAAAAGGAAGGAACTTCGGTAACACATCCTCGTCTTCACCGGCTCCACTCTTGGTTATCTTGCACCTTTACTTGTGCAAGATTTTTAGTGTTACTTCCCGTTCTTGCTTGTGTGCTTGTTGTTGTTGCATCATATAGGTTGCTCACCTAATTGCACATCTAGACAACCTACTTTGATGCAAACTTTAATTTGGTAAAGAAAAGCTAAAAATTGTTAGTTGCCTATTCACCCCCTCTAGTCAACCATATCGATCCTTTCAATTGGTATCAGAGCCTCGTCTCTTCACTAAGGACTTTGCCGTCCGAAGAGTATGGTTGACACCGTAGACGGGGTGGAGGAGCACTCCGGTGTGAATCCGATCTCGTCTACGGGCGATGGGGGAACCTTGGTCTCTCGTGAGGAATTCAATGTAGCCTTGGAGACATTGAAAACCTCCATGACGACCGAGGTTGAAAGCATGTTTACTAAATTCATTGAAGGCCTTAAACTATCCACCGCACTGTTGAAAGTGGGTGATCCCACTGACAAGGTGACGGATGCTAACTCCGACAAGGGGGAAGCTAGTAGTGAAAAGGCTCCTTCTTGTAGTGGTAAAAATGGCACCGACATCTTTGCCCATGTGGAACCACCACTTGTTTATGGTGGACCGATTCCTTCCACTCATTTGAATCATGCCGGCCCTCCCCCTAAGATTGTGAAAAATGAGGACTTTGATTCTTGGGTCTATCCCTTTAAGCGTCATTTAAATCATGTGAATACTAATCTTTGGAGAATCATTGAAGAAGGTTTCTATCCGCATGACCCAAGAAACTTCACTCCTCGGAAGTCGCGGATAATCAATTCAATGAGAATGCTCTCTTCATCATCCAAGATGCAATTCCACCTGAAGATCTACCTCATCTTCGACCCTTCGCCTTGGAAAAAGATGCATGGGTTTGTGTTGTCTCTCTCTACCGGGGAAGCACAAGCATTCAACGCTCCAACTATGAAGTAGTGCAAGATGAAGCCGATGAGTTTGCAATGAAATAAGATGAAGAACCTCGTGAGCTTGATCAGAGAGTAACAAACTCACAGTCTCACTCCGAGATCATGGGAGCAAGGACACGGATGACAATTGGATCAAGTGCAAATTCCTCAAGGCAATGATGCCTTACCACAAGGCCATGTCCTCCGTCATTCGTCAAAGGCCGGACTTCCACACTTTGACCTCAAGTGAAGTGTTGGATGAGTTTGTGGCTATGAACATCTTGGACAAGACCGCCGATAATGCGGTGCTTTGCTCTCAAAGGGCAAAGAAGCCCAACCTTGCATTGAAGGCCAAGGTTTGTGTTGAAGAAGAAGAAGAAGAGGAAAGCAACCCCGAAGATACAAAGTATGCCTATCATGAACACATGGCACTTGCTTCAAGGCAATTTTGGAGCAAGAAGAACTCAAGGCCAAACTTCAACAAGAACAACTCAAGTGGCACGAAGAGCAAGCAATGTGTGAGGACTTGCTACAATTGTGGCAATGTGAGCCATTTTGTTGCGGAGTGCCCGTATGAGAAGAGGGAAGACAATGGTGGCAAGCTCATCCGAAAGGACAAAGCCAAGTCCTTCCCCAACAAGAGCAACTTCACCAAGAAGACACCTCACAAGGCATTGGTGGTTCAAGAAGAGTACCATGAGGATGATGATGAAGATGAAGATGGTGGGTCGATTGCCATGGCCTCCGTTTTCATTGCAAAAACTCCACGAGTGTCTCTCTTCGACTCACCCAATGAGAACATCACCGCCAAGTGCCTCATGGCTAAAGCCACCAACAAGGTACCCCCCAACATCAAAACTACCATCATTAATAATCCTTCCTTGACGGATTGCATTGATGAATATGAGGGATCTAATGTGGAGGAAAATGAGTTTGAGTCCTTTATGGGTGAACTCAAGGGTAAATCCAAGAAGCATTTTGTTGCTCTCTTGGAACAACTTGGTGAAGCCAATGACATGATCGAGGCTCACGGAGATACTATCTCCAAGGGCATAGTCGTGACTATGCCGATGAGATTTCGGATATTTCCAATGCTCTTGAGGAAGAGCATGGTCTTCGTTTGGCTCTTGAGGAGTCACACAACGTTGATCACGCTAAGTTAAAGAAAGATTTTGATCATGCTCTCGTTGTTTCTCGTGTGCTAAACTCCGAGAAGGCCAAGCTTGGGGTTGATCTTGCTAGACTCAGAGAGGAGTTTGATCTACTTGACAAGGCTCACAAGGTCTTGAAGGGTGCTCATGCTAGCCTCAAAGAGTCTCATGATCAACTTCAAGTAAAGCTAACCAAGGAGAAAGCCACTTTTCCTCATATGATGTTAATTCATAATGCAAATGCTACTAACCCATGTTGTGAGAATGTGCATCTTGTTGAGGAGAACGCTAAGCTAAAGGTGCAACTTGAGAAAGGTCTTGTGTCTTGAATACAAGGTGAGAAGAACCTCAACGACCTTTTTAGCAACCAAAAGGGAGTTGTGGCCAAGGAAGGGATTGGGTACGTGCCTAAGTCCAAGAACAAGAAGAAGAATGACAAGGCCAAACGACCTCCTCCTCTCAAGAAAACCTTTGTGAAGGAGGGAGAGGGTGCTACTAAGGAGAAGGAGAAGAACTCCGTGAGGAGTAGTGATGCCAAGAAGGGCAACGCTTCCATTCCCAACAAAGCCGACGACTTTAACCCTTCTTATGTGTTGTGCCGTGCTAGAGATGGGCATGTTTATTCCAAATTTGTTGGTTCTCCTTATGAGTACATTGAATGGTCTATTTGGGTTCCTAAGACCCTTGTTACTAACATCAAAGGACCCATTACAAAATGGGTACCTAAAACCAAGCATTGATCTCTTGTAGGTGTTTGCTTCTGGTGGGGGATCATGGTTGCTCGATAGTGGAGCTACTAATCATATGACCGGAAGCAAGGACTTGGTGGTGGACGTGCAAAAGATTCCATCCATGCCCACCAACGTCGAGTGGGCTGACACCTCGTCCTCTAAGGTATTGGGAATCGGCAAAGTTGTCATTTCTCATGATCTTACGATCGAGAAGGTCATGCTTGTTGAGTCCCTTGCATACAATTTACTTTCCGTTCGTCAACTAGCACTTATGGGCTTTGCCACTTTCTTTGATATTGATACCGTGGCCCTCTTATGGAGCAAGACTCTTAAAGTAGCCTTTGTTGGGCATGTCGAGAACGGTCTCTATGTGATTAACTTTTCGAAGCGACCCGCTAAGACCGCGACATGCCTAATGGCTAAAGTTGATGTGGGATGGCTTTGGCATCGTTGTTTAGCCGACGTCAATATGAGATATTTGCAAAGTCTTCTCAAGGGGGACCATGTCCGTGAACTAACAAATGTTAGTTTTGCCAAAGATCATGCTTGCAGTGCTTGCATCGAAGGAAAGCTACATGAGAAGGCTCACCCTCCCACGACTATCATCTACTCGAAGAGGCCTTTGGAGCTCCTTCATTTGGATCTCTTCGGGCCTCCATCCTTTGGTAGTCTTGGCGGTAGAAAGTATTGCTTGGTTATTGTGGATGACTATTCAAGATACACTTGGGTATTTTCTTCAAGAGGAAGAGCGAGACCCAACAAACCGTCATCGACTTTGCAAATGAAGCTCAACGACAACACAATACAAAGATCTTGACAATAAGAAGTGACAACGGCTCCGAGTTCAAGAACTACACCTTGGATGAGTTTTTGAGTGATGAGGGAATCAAGCATCAATATTCCGCACCTTATACCCCTCAACAAAATGGTGTAGCGGAGAGGAAGAACCGGACATTGATGGATGCGGCAAGGACCATGATGGCGGAGTTCAAGTCTCCCTACAACTTTTGGGCCGAAGCCATCAACACCGCGTTTCATGCATCTAATCGGCTCTACCTCCGCAAAGGCTCGAACAAGACTCCATATGAGATACTCACCGGTAACAAGCCCAACCTCAAGTACTTCCAGGTGTTTGGGTGTAAGTGTTTCATTCTCAAGAAAGGTGTCTGTTTGTCTAAATTTGAGGCTAGAGCTTATGAGGGCATATTTGTTGGATATGCTACAAACTCTCATGCTTACCGTGTTCTCAATAAGTCCACGGGACTTATTGAGGAAACGTGTAACGTGGAGTTTGATGAGAATAACGGCTCCCAAGTGGAGCAGAGTGGTACTTGTGATGTAGGTGATGAAATTCCTCCCCAGGCCATAAGAAGAATGGGTGTTGGTCATATCCTACCCATTGAGGAACCCCTTGTGGCCGAAGGAGAAGGACAATGTTCCACTCAAGTGGAACCTTCACCAACCCAAGACCCACACGCTTCCAAAGAAGAAAGTGAAGGCCCTCAACCTCAAGAACAAGACCATGGGCAAGGTCAATCTCAAGATGGTGTTGTAACATCAAGTGATGCCCAAGTTCAAGTTCTCTCCTCCGAGCAAGTTCAAGATCAAGACCTTCCTCGAGATCAAGAACAAGTTCAAGACGACGCTCAAGATGATCAAGTGACCTCTCCTCGTCTCACCCCCAAGGAGGAATTGGAGCGTCGTGCCGCCAAGATTGCTTCCAAGCTCTCCACCAAGGATCATCTCATGACAAATGTGCTTGGAAACTTAAGAAAGGGGGTAAGCACTCGTAGACAATTAGCAAACTATTGTGAACATCACGCGTTTGTCTCGTGTGTTGAACCCCAAAAGGTCTATGAGGCGCTCGAAGATCGGGATTGGCTCAATGCCATGCATGAAGAACTCAACAACTTCGAGCGCAACAAAGTGTGGAGATTGGTGCCAAGGCTAATGGGGGACCACAATGTCATTGGAACCAAGTGGATATTCAAGAACAAGCAAGATGCTTATGGTATTATCATTCGCAACAAGGCTCATTTGGTAGCACAAGGCTACTCCCAAGTCGAGGGTATCGACTATGGTGAAACCTTTGCTCCCGTTGCTTGTCTTGAATCCATTCGCATGTTGATTGCATATGCTTCTCATCATAACTTTAAGTTACAACAAATGGATGTGAAGAGTGCTTTTCTTAATGGTCCGATTAATGAATTGGTATATGTCAAGCAACCCCCTGGGTTCGAGGATCCCTACTTTCCTGATCATGTGTATCAACTCGATAAGGCACTCTATGGCCTTAAACAAGCCCCACATGCGTGGTATGACCACCTTACCGAGTTGTTACAAGACCATGGTTTTGAAGTTGGGCTAATCGGCCCCACTCTTTTTACTAAGAAGGTCAAAGGGGAGTTGTTTGTGTACCAATTATATGTTGATGATATTATCTTTGGTTCCCCTAACAAAGCTTTCAATGAGGAATTTGCCTCTCTCATGACCTCAAAGTTCGAGATGTCTTCCATGGGAGAGTTGAAGTTCTTTCTCGGGTTCGAAGTGAAGAAAAGGAGAGAAGGAACCTTCATCAACCAAGCCAAATACACTCAAGACATGCTCAAGAGATTCAAGTTAAGTGATGTCAAGCCGGCTTCCACTCCCATGCCCACCAAGTGCCAACTTGACATTGATCCCAATGGTAAAGCGGTGGATCAAAAGGTATATCGCTCCATGATCGGCTCCTTGCTTTACCTTTGTGCATCTAGACCGGATATCATGTTGAGTGTGGGTATTTGTGCACGGTTTCAAGCCGCACCTAAGGAAAGTCACTTTCTGGCGGTCAAGCGAATCTTTCGATATTTGGCTCATACCCCAAACTTTGGCTTATGGTACCCAAGAGGAGCAAACTTCAAGCTTGTAGGTTATTCGGACTCGGATTGGGCGGGAGACAAAGTGGATAGGAAGTCCACTTCCAGAGGGTTCCAATTTCTTGGTTGCTCTTTGGTGAGCTAGTCTTCCAAGAAGCAAAGTTACGTGTCTCTCTCGTCCATGGAAGCGGAGAATGTGGCTGCTGGTAGTTGTTGTGCACAACTTCTATGGATGAGGCAAACTTTAAAGGATTACGGTGTCATTTGTGACAAAGTGCCTCTTTGGTGTGACAATGAAAGTGCCATCAAGATCTCTCTCAACCCGGTGCAAAACTTCAAGACGAAGCATATTGAGATTCAGTATCACTTCATCCGGGGTCATATTAGGCGAGGGGAGATCGAGCTCAACTATGTCAACACTCAAGATAACCTTGCAGATATTTTCACGAAGCCTTTGGATGAAGCAAGATTTCGTAAGTTAAGGCATGAGCTAAATATCATTGATTCGAGCAATGTGACTTAACCCTTGCACACCCACCACACTCAACTGTCTAGTTTAGGTGTAGGCATGGACATAGGGGGAGTGTTGTTCTCTCAATGAACTTTCCCTCCCCCCATAATGCATAAACTAATCAAACTCTTTCACTTTAGCCATTTTTGATGGTACTTTTTCTTCAAATATGAGTGTTGGTCATGGGCCCAAGGTTAAAATCTTCGCGGCGCCATACCTCTGAACTCAAACATAGGTGGCCTCGGCCACCGCCCTCTCTTGGAGAGGTTTGTTTTTGTCGGTTTTGTGTGTGTGTTTGTTCTCGCTTTCATTTCCGTTTCTTTTTCTTGAGATAAGCCTTTTGGCAAGTCCTCTTTGTGGCAGAGCGGTACTACCACTGCATGCACGGTACTACCGCTGACAAGCGTCAAGCGGTACTACCGCCTACCCCAATGGTACTACCGCTGCGGGGCGGGCAGTGGGGGTTACATCGGGGCAGGGGGAGTTGTTTTCTCCCCCAATACCCATTCGCCCCCACTCGCTCGTCTTCTTCGTCACTCCAGCGACACCTCGCTGCAGGAAGGCCTCAGACGGCCGCCGTTTTTGTCCCGTTCCTCTCCATTTCCTCTGGTGGAGTCGATCCCCACCACGTCCTCTAGCCATGGGTGCTGGTATTGCCCCCGATCCCGGTCTCTCTTTGCCTAGATCTTGCATCTAGTTTTTAGGGGCTATAGGCATTGTTTTTCTCGTCTTTTGGCTAAGTCAAGGCTTGAGTAGGATGGAGATGGCTTCTAGGCCCTTTGGATTGAAGTTTGGTAGGCTTATTTTTGAATTCGGCATCTCCGGTAGTGCTGGATCTGTCCATAGTAGTAAGGGAACCGTCATTCCCCATATTGAGCGGTACTACCGCGCAAGCGGTACTGCCGCGGTTGGGTCGCGGTACTACCGCTACATGCCCAGTTCCATCATTTCCTACCACATTTTGATCCTTGTTGTTTTGTTTGGTGGCTTATGCTCTTTCTTTCATGTTGTTTCTTCTGCTCGTGTGTTTGGTTCCAGGTGATGATCATCCTGAGCAGCAGGTCCGACGTGTCAACCCCGGTCGTGCAACATCAAAGCGCTACCGCACATCTAAGTCAGCAGGTGATTCCTCTAGTGCTCCACCGCCGCCTCAGCTCACGAAGAGATTGGCAAGAAAGCCAAAGGGAAATACTGTGTCTGAGATGACTGCCAAGGAATTTTGGGCAAAGCTCACCGCATCCCCTATGAGGAAGACCAAGATCCTACTTTGGTCAACCGCCCATTCTAGAACCGCTTTCAGTTCGCCATCTTCTTTGATGTGATCAAGGCTAAGAAGAATCACTTTGTTGATGTTCGTTCCATCGACACCGATCCTATGGAAAAGGACCCTGAGTACTTTGGCGAAGCCCTTCAGATGTGCACTCAGTTGAACATTCTCAGAATCATGCAGTTCAACAAGGACTTTGATGCCGATTTGATATGTCAATTCTATGCCACTGTCCATCTTGGAACTGATGCAAAAAGGACTCTGACTTGGATGACGAATGGCAAGTTGCTCACTGTCAAGTGGAAGGCCTTCATGGAGTTACTTGGGGTGGAAGATCTCGGGCTTGAGAATCTAGTCGGCTTCCGTCCTCACCGCAATGTCACCTCCACTCACAAGCAAGCCCTCTGGCCCTACTGTTCTAAGAAGGTTAACCCTAAGACAAAGAAGGTAACCTATGAGATGTCTACCTATTTGGACATCCTTCACCATGTCTTCCAAGAGACTCTTTTCCCTCGCATTGGGAATCTGGATATGGTCCACTCCTATCTCATGGACATGCTTCTCTTCTGCCAGCATGAGAAGGAAGCAAACACTGGAGAGTCCCTGGACATTTCTCATGTTATGTGGTCTGAACTTCTTTCTGCCATTTCTGAGCGCAAGTGCCCTATCTATGGTCCTTTCATCATGCTGCTCATTGAGAAGGCCTGTGCACATCACTATCCCAGGACTGCTCTGGAAACTAGAAAGTTGATTTCTCATGATATCAAGCGTCTAAGGAAGAAGGACAACTAGGGCACCCAGGCCCCTCGATCTGGTGATCCACCTTCTAAGGATGACATGGAGATCGAGGACGAGGCTGAGGCCGACAAGGATGAGGACTATGAGCCCTCCGGTGTGGAGCCCTCATGGGCTAAGAGGATTAAGCGCAAGATGAAGAAACTTTTCTGCATGGAGTCTCATGGCTAGTACATGTCTCATGTCTCTGAGAAGAAGGCCCGCAGATGTCACAAGGAGCTCATGCGCCAGTTGGGTGCCACTGTTAATAGCGGATCTCAGGAGAGGATCACTGATGAGGAGGAGTCGGTTCAGCAGCATTGCCAGTGGACCGATTCAGACACAGAGCAGTTTCCGACCAACGACGGCGATGCAGACGATCCTGCTGGGATGTGATGTTCGTGATCCTCAGCTTGCTATCACCTGGAGTCGTAGCAACGCTCTTTGCCCTTTTGGTGTCTTGATGCCAAAGGGGGAGAGATTTTAGGGATTTATGTTGTTGTTGTTGCCATGTTGCGAGTGTGTCTTTGTGGTTTGTGGTGTCGTTGTGTTTTCTCGCCGTTTTCTTTGTTTGGTTTTGTGCCAGTGAGACCTAAGTTCCAGACATATGGTGTGAGACATATGCTACCTTATCTTTATCTTCATTATCTATGTCTATCTAGTACTTGGGTATCTTATGAGTTGCATGCTTATCCTATTATATACCCTGCTCTCATGTATCCTATGCTTAGATTGTTGGACTATAAAATATAGGGGGAGTGTTGATCCTAATGTGTGTGTCTTGCATTCCAAAGGCACTACTAACTAGGTGCACACATTCACGGGGAGCCGTCTATATCTTGTAGTTCTCAGTATCTTTACTTTCATGTCTTATCACTGTGCAAATCCCTGGTTGTCATCAATCCACCAAAAAGGGGGAGATTGTTAAGGCATATCTGTCTCAATGTAGTTTTGGTGATTGATGACACCATGTTTGCGGACTAATCGTGTGCGTTGAGCATTTCAGAGATTCATCCTTTGGCACGAGACGATTTCTTTCCCCTCGGAGTGTTATTCAAGATGGTGTAGCTCTTTCGTTTCTTGTTTGGTGTACTAGTTTCACAGGAGTCACCGTACTATCAAGAGGGGGTCCGCTTTGGTAAGGCTTGGGTGGAATCAACACGTACACATCCTTTCCTCACCCTCTGAACCGTTCCTCTTCAATGGAGTGCTCTTTCCCCTTTCAGTGTGCGGTTTTGGGTCCAAGCGGTAGTACCGTGGTACCCAGCGGTAGTACCGCTTGTGGATCTCAGCCGCAGTACTGCTGCGGTACCGGGCTCCTTCCGCGTCGACTCGAGGGGGTCACCTCTCGTGTCGGGTTGTGCGGTACTTGCAGCGGTAGTAGAAGTGGTAGTACCGCTCGAGAGCAGTAGTACTACGCTACCACCGCGGCAGTACCGCACTGGGCTCGCCTCCTGTACCGCATGGCGGAGTGGTAGTACCGCTAGGTCCAGCGGTAGTACCGCTGCCCCCTGCGGTAGTACCGCCCTCTGCGGGGCTGTTTTGGAGGTAACGGTTGGATGGGATCCCCTTCTATAAAAGGGGGTCCTCTTCTTCTTCGTTGACTCACCTCTTCCCCCAAAAGCTCCATTAATGCTACAAGCTCCATTTTCGCCCGATCTCTCTCCCTAGCCAATCAAACTTGTTGATTTGCTCAGGATTGGTTGAGAAGGCCCCGATCTACACTACCACCAAGAGAAATTTGATTCCCCCACCAATACCTAGCGGATCTTGTTACTCTTGGGTGTTTTAGCACCCAAGACGGTTGAGGTCACCACGGAGCCATAGTCCATTGTGGTGAAGCTTCGTGGTGTTGTTGGGAGCCTCCGATTAAGTTGTGCAGATTGCCCCAACCTTGTTTGTAAAGGTCCGGTCCCCGCCTCCAAGGGCACCAATAGTGGAATCACGACATCTTGCATTGTGTGAGCGCATGAGGAGAATACAGTGGCCCTAGTGGCTTCTTGGGGAGCAATGTGCCTCCACACCGCTCCAACGGAGACGTACTTCCCCTCAAGGAAGGAACTTCGGTAACACATCCTCGTCTTCACCGGCTCCACTCTTGGTTATCTCGCACCATTACTTGTGCAAGCTTTTTAGTGTTACTTCCCGTGCTTGCTTGTGTGCTTGTTGTTGTTGCATCATATAGGTTGCTCACCTAGTTGCACATCTAGACAACCTACTTTGATGCAAACTTTAATTTGGTAAAGAAAAGCTAAAAAATGTTAGTTGCCTATTCACCCCCCTCTAGTCAACCATATCGATCCTTTCTGTCATTCCATAGGGTGATTACACGGGTCCTCCAGGATCCCCTTGCGCAAGCACTGGGTTCTCCAGGTGCTCGGGCAAACCACTGGGTGCTCCGGGGTGCCCCAACCAATCCACCCAGATGTGTATTAAAGTAGCCACCTTAAGTTAAACCTTAGTTAACAATAATCTCTCACATCTTTCATGAATTCTCTCAAACCAATCCACGTCTACGAGCATAGCATAGCAGTATAAGCATGACGTAGTAGTAACTCCCAAGGGTTTGATAAATAAAGGGCAATAGGTTCTACCTCATCATCTACTTCCCAATACCCACATGTTAAGAGATCCTATTCATGCAATGTTTGAGGGTTGAAAACTAATGCATAAAACTGGGTAATGAAAAGTATGATCAAAGTGTGAACTTGCCTTGTACTGTCGATGAAGATGAATCGCACTCATAACTCCTGATAGTTCTACTCGTCACACTCAGCTCAATCTATCGTAAGCAAGAAATAGTAACCACACATAAGCAATCACTCAAAAGATTGGAAAGAATGAAGAACACAATTCGGAAAACATCAAAACCAAGAAAATAACTCTTGCAACATACAACAATTTCTAACAGTACCAAAATTAAGTGAATTTTGCCTTATCAGAAAGTTTAGGCATGAGCTTCGATTTGCAAAAAGAATCAACTAAATCGGAGTTACGAAACTCAAGTTATGATCAAAAGAAGTTTGAATATGAATCTGAACAAATTTTGAAAATTCAAAATTTCAAAAAGTTGATGTGACAGGTTCACTTGATAGGTGAAAACAAGAAAAAAACTATAGGCGCTGGTTTCATCTAATTTGGATGAATGAGTAAAAAGTTATGGCTATTTGAAAAATAAGGGCCAAACTGTTTCACGGAAGAAAAAATAGCTACGGCTAAAAGAATTCTAGGTCTAATGTATAAATATAGAGACTAATTGATAATCTAATTATTCTACCGTACTAGTCTAAAAATAATAAACTACGGGAGTATAAAAAGAAAAAATGAATAAAGATATCTCTATAAGGTAGAGACAATATGACTTCGAAAAGAGGAGACAACTTCTAGAAGTCGCGCCGGAGAGGAGAAAAATATTTTTCTTCAATGAATCTAGTCAAACCAAAATATTGATTTAACCCGAATCAGATGATTTTTGGAGGCTCTATGGGTCCATATTTATAGGTGGAAAAGAGGTTTAGAGGTCAAAGACTAGGCAATGTGGGGCTAACAGTAGACGAAAAGAAAATGAAACAGAGAAGAAAAATGCTAAACGCCTCACACGGGCCTAAAGGCCTCGGTCGGCCGCGCGCTGTAGTTTTCTTCCTTTTTTGCTAAAGAATAAAAGAAAAAAAGACTGGAAAGGGTTATGGCTGGCTGGGCCTGGCCAATTTAGGGGGTGGGGGGGGGAATGAGGCGCCCGCTGCCACTATGCTACGCGTGTAGGCGATAAATAATTATGGGCCGCACGTACAATTTTTTTAAATAGAAACAGAAGGAAACCGAATAAAGAAAATAAAATAAAATTTTATATAGGCACATTATATATCAAAATTTTCAGAAAAATATTTTCTAAGGCATGAACATTTTTCTAGCGTCAAATAAAATCACAAAACTTCAAATAAAGCAAAGAGTGCTACTGTTGCAATAAAACCTCATAAGAATCATTTTAAAAAATACCAAAATGATTTCAAATTTATTTCTCTCCAATTTTCTACTATAGGGAATCATGTTACCCTATTTTCCATATATTCTATTTTTGGAGAAAAATAATTTGAATAAAACCCAAATACTCCAAATTGAAAATAATTTCCAAATGGACTTTAAATTTGATCCTTTTAAACTTCCAACTCATATTTCATATGTTTTGAAGAGGTCATTTTATCTTCTCTCATGAAAATCATTGAGTTGCTTGA
Source organism: Triticum urartu (assembly GCF_056163025.1). Lineage (NCBI taxonomy): Eukaryota > Viridiplantae > Streptophyta > Magnoliopsida > Poales > Poaceae > Triticum > Triticum urartu. The sequence goes on from NC_141874.1 coordinate 473,657,516, forward strand.
AGTTTTCTGAATTTTAAATAGTTCCAAATGAAATTCAAATATTTTCAAAAAAACCCTTTTCATTTAATTAAATGGAAGAAGTCATATCATCTTCTCTCTAGGGTTTTGTATTTGAAAGAATTTGAATTCATGGAGATCATAAAAGCAAGAATGAAAGATTGGGAAAGTCCTTTTATTCCCTCTCATTTAACTTTCAAAAGTTTCGAATTCACTCACTTTCAGTCAATCAATCGCACAACACTAAAACAAAACTATCTATTTAATATAACATTCCAAAATTTAGAATTTTGGGATGTTACAAACCTACCACCCTAAAATGAATCTCGTCCTCAAGATTCGGAGAGGCTAGAAAGAAATAGGTTAGGTTTGGGGGTCTTATCAAAATCCATCGACTGTCTTAGGGGGTCTGGGGTGCTAACACCCTTAGAAACATCGTTATGGTCTCATCAATACCCATATACTCCATCCTTATTCTCGACAGTGTCGGACTTCTCAGATTCTCGGGAAAATCCCTTCTCTAGGCTCTTCTGGTAGGGGCATAGCTTTCCTCGATCTTTATGTCCTTTTCGTCTTGGTAGGGTTCTTCCGAGACTAGGTCTTCTTAGCTGACAGGTCTGGTGCTAATACTAAACAACTATCGATATCTCGTGGTGTTCATCAAACAATTTGACTGGGTCCTTGCAGAAAATGGGTCTGGGCTTGAACCTCACCGTATGACCTACGGTTGGCAACAGCTGCCTTGTACAAGGGAAAATTCTCATACCATTCTAAGGTTCAAACAAGGTTTTGATCGTCTTCGCTCTAATATGGGTAAGTCACTCAGATTTACAATCCCATATAGCAAGGCGAATAATAAGAGTAAGTCGGTATGGTGACCAATCCATCCCGCACCCAAATCATTACCGTGTATATGGTTTAGCAAATCTCGCATTCTAACACTCGGTAATCCTCACAAGCATTGCAGAATTTCTCTTGTCGACGAACTAAGTTCGGATAAATCCATGGATTATGCAAGCCAAACAAACATCTATCGTTTCTTCACAACTCTCAGGTTTTTGCGTTACTCCCATAAAATCATCGGTGGGTAAGGTCCTAATCTCTTCCAGGGTTTTTCCTTCAGCAAGAGTGTGCTTGCTTCTTGGCAGGTCCTGGGGCCTGTGGGTTACGGCCCATCTCATCACTTGTAAACCTTAAACTCATCATCGGGGCAACTGATCATTATTCCAACATCCAACTTCCTAGCATTCTTAAATCCATCCAATTATAATGTCTCCCTTCCTTCTACTGGCACCAAACTACTCATCATGGAGTTACAATTGCTCCACATTACCAACATTACACCTCCTCTATTTCAAATAGTACTTCATCCTTTCATACTCTTGGGGTATCCCACATATCGAGACCAAACTCGTACTTATTTTATCCAAAGTCCACTCCGTGGAATATCCTTATCCTTTTCCAAGGGTCAGATGTCCTCACAGGGTACTACCACCCTTAAAATGCTCCAATTCTTCCATAGACCATATTTATCATATCCTCGAAAATGGTCAAAATCTTCCTTCATGGAATAACAACTCCTAAAATCCAAATCAGTACCCATGATACTAACTTTATTGATTCTCCAATAATTACAATCTCTTGCATTTCCATTACATGCCTCAACTCAACACCTCAATATAATAGAAAATGTTCTCAGTACTACTACTACTACTACTATACTTCTCACAAACACAACTAATTATCACAAGTCTCCTCCTTTGGGACAATCTCTGGCAAAGTGCCCTGCTTCATTACAACGAAACATATTACTTCTGACATGTCTCGAGGTTTCCTTTTTGGGCAACTACTAAAGTAGTGCCCTGACTCCTTACACCTGAAACAGGTGATATGACTCAGGTCCTTCCTGGAATCCAATCTATTTCTCTTCCTGGATTTTTCCATTCCAATCAGGGCTTCTATTTCCTGTGGGTCATACTCTACTTCCTCTGTCGGGAATTCTACTAGGTCCCCATTCAGACAATTTTGGGAGATGTGTCCTTCTTCTCCACATGAATAACACAAGTTGGTGCAGGGTTTAATTGGGTCTGCTTTGGATGTGTCCTCCACCTCTTCCTTCATCACTAGTTCTTCTAAAATTTCCATGAGGGCTCCTTTCATTACTTCTTTCTTCTGTTGGATGGTTCTTTGTACCATGGGGTAAATGTGACACTGAGCAGGGTAGTGGGTAGTCCCTTCACATAAGAAACAAGTAATCTGTCTAGTTGGGCATTCTTCAGCTGGGTGACTTCCTTCACAATTAGGGAATTCATCCATGTGTTCTTTATGGGTGTGTCCTATTTCTCCATAGAGCTTGCATGCACAAGGTTTCTTCATATTACTTCCATAAGGCTTCAATTTCTGGGACACAGACCGAGACTTTAGCAGAGTCGACTTAAATTCTTTCCAAGTGGTTACTCTTTGCCATCCATTGATGGTTTGGTATATCCACCACCAAGTAGCAGCACCTCTTTCAAAGCACTGAAGAGCATGCTGGGCCATATCCTTTCTGGCTATAGTGTTATTCTTCATGTGATCCTCCATGTTCTGAATCCATCGGTCCGTCTCCAATTGACTCATCGGTCCAGAAAATACAAGCTCATCTCCATTCATCCTCTACTGGGTCCATGGATTTTGGGGTGAGATAAGAGAGATAGAGGGGGATACACACAATGCAAACAATAGTTTTGAAGAGACAGATTTTATTTGTGGCTGTCGGAAAAACATCAAACAAATGACATCTCACAATCGTCGCATCTAACGTAGGTATATAACAGGGGTTTGGTCTTCTAAAGGTCAACGGATCTTCAAAGTCGTCAAACTCTTCGATTCTTGTTCATGTCTCCGATGCCTTCTCCCGATCGTGTTTGTCCTTCTCAATTTCTTTTGCCAGATCTTCTCTATTGACGCAGAGTCTCTAGTGACGTCCTTTAATATTTCTGGAGTTGTGTTCCAAATTTCTGGGTTTCAACATCCTTGGCATGAACCATGGTACTACTGTCCTTCAGTTCCTGATAAATCTCCGGTATCTCAAGGTTTTGTTCCTCCAGTTTGGCTACTTTAGCTTCTGGGTCCTAAGTTCTTCATGAAATGTTTCTTTGTCAAAATACGGCTTCCTGCAGGTCCATCTTAAAACTCCTGATGTAATTCTCCAGATCCTGGTGATACACCAGCTAAGGTTTAAATTGTATCCTTTGTTGATAGATGCTCCATCAGCCTTCTACCATCCAATCCTTCCGAAGAAATGCATGTTTAACTCTGCACGGTGACAATAGCATAAGCGGGCGTTAACATCATGGATAGTGCTACCTCTTGAGCACTGCGTTGGTTTTCCCTTGAAGAGGAAAGGGTGATGCAGCAAAGTAGCGCAAGTATTTCCCTCAGTTTTTGAGAACCAATGTATCAATCCAGTAGGAGGCTACGCACGAGTCCCTCACACCTGCACAAAACAAATAAATCCTTGCAACCAACGCGATAAGGGGTTGTCAATCCCTACAGGGTCACTTAAAAGAGTGAGATTTGATAGATATGATAAGATAATATTTTTTGGTATTTTTATGATAAAGATGCAAAGTAAAATAAAAGTCAATGAAAATAACTAAGTATTGGAAGATTAATATGAGGAAGATAGACCCGGGGGCCATAGGTTTCACTAGTGGCTTCTCTCAAGAGCATAAGTATTTTACGGTGGGTGAACAAATTATTGTTGAGCAATTGACAGAATTGAGCATAGTTATGAGAATATCTAGGTATGATCATGTATATAGGCATCACGTCCAAGACAAGTAGACCGACTCCTGCCTGCATCTACTACTATTACTCCACACATCGACCGCTATCCAGCATGCATCTAGAGTATTAAGTTCATAAGAATAGAGTAACGCCTTAAGCAAGATGACATGATGTAGAGGGATAAACTCATGCAATATGATGAAAACCCCATCTTGTTATCCTCGATGGCAACAATACAATACGTGCCTTCCTGCCCCTACTATCACTGGGAAAGGACACCGCAAGATTGAACCCAAAGCTAAGCATTTCTCCCATTGCAAGAAAGATCAATCTAGTAGGCCAAACCAAACTGATAATTCGAAGAGACTTGCAAAGATAACCAATCATATATAAAAGAATTCAGAGAAGATTCAAATATTGTTCATAGATAAACTTGATCATAAACCCACATTTCATCGGTCTCAACAAACACACCGCAAAAAGAAGATTACATCGAATAGATCTCCACAAGAGAGGGGGAGAACTTTGTATTGAGATCCAAAACGAGAGAAGAAGCCATCTAGCTAATAGCTATGGACCCGTAGGTCTGAGGTAAACTACTCACACTTCATCGGAGAGGCTATGGTGTTGATGTAGAAGCCCTCCGTGATCGATGCCCCCTCCGGCGGAGCTCGGAAACAGGCCCCAAGATGGGATCTCGTGGATACAGAAAGTTATGGTGGTGGAATTAGGGTTTTGGCTCCTTCTCTGATCGTTTGGGGGTACGTAGGTATATATAGGAGGAAGAAGTACGTCGGTGGAGCAACAGGGGGCCCACGAGGGTGGAGGGCGCGCCTGGGGGGGGGGGGGGGGGGGTAGGCGCACCCCCTACCTCGTGGCATCCCTGTTGGTTGCTTGACGTAGGGTCCAAGTCTCTTGGATCATGTTCGGTAAGAAAATCACATTCCCTAAGGTTTCATTCCATTTGGACTCCGTTTGATATTCCTTTTCTTCGAAACCCTAAAATAGGCAGAAAACAGCAATTCTGGGTTGGGCCTCCGGTTAATAGGTTAGTCCCAAAAATAATATAAAAGTGTAAAATAAAGCCCAATAATGTCCAAAACAGTAGATAATATAGCATGGAGCAATCAAAAATAATAGATACGTTGGAGACATATCAAGTATCCCCAAGCTTAATTCCTGCTCGTCCTCGAGTAGGTAAATGATAAAAACAGAATTTTTGATGTGGAATGCTACTTGGCATAATTTCAATGTAATTCTTCTTAATTGTGGCATGAATATTCAGACCCGAAAGATTCAAGATAAAAGTTTAATATTGACATAGAAATAATAATACTTCAAGCATACTAACTAAGCAATTATGTCTTCTCAAAATAACATGGCCAAAGAAAGTTCATCCCTACAAAATCATATAGTTTAGTCATGCTCCATTTTCGTCACACAAGAATGCTCTCATCATGCACAACCCCGATGACAAGCCAAGCAATTGTTTCATACTTTAGTAATCTCAAACTTTATAAACCTTCACGCAATACATGAGCGTGAGCCATGGATATAGCACTATGGGTGGAATAGAGTATAATGATAGGGGTTGTGTGGTGAAGACAAAAAAAGGATAAAGTCTCACATCAACGAGGCTAATCAATGGGCTATGGAGATGCCCATCGATTGATCTTAATGCAAGGAGTAGGGATTGCCATGCGACAGATGCACTAGAGCTATAAATGTATGAAAGCTCAACAAAAGAAACTAGTGGGTGTGCATCCAACTTGCTTTCTCATGAAGACCTAGGGCACTTGAGGAGGCCCATTGTTCGAATATACAAGCCAAGTTCTATAATGAAAAATTCCCACTAGTATATGAAAGTGACAAAACAAGAGACTCTCTATCATGAAGATCATGGTGCTACTTTGAAGCACAAGTGTGGAAAAAGGATAGTAGCATTGTCCCTTTTTTTGGGCCTTCATTTTTTTATTTGGCATTTCTCTTTTTTTATTGGGACAATGCTCTATTAAATGATGATCATCACACTTCTATTTATTTACAACTCAATGATTACAACTCGATACTACAACAAGGTATGACTCTATATGAATGCCTCCGACGGTGTACCGGGATATGCAATGAATCAAGTGTGACATGTATGAAAATTATGAATGGTGGCTTTGCCACAAATACGATGTCAACTACATGATCATGCAAAGCAATATGACAATGATGAACGTGTCATGATAAACAGGATGGTGGAAAGTTGCATGGAAATATATCTCGGAATGACTATGGAAATGCCATAATAGGTAGGTATGGTGGCTGTTTTGAGGAAGATATAAGGAGGTTTATGTGTGAAAGAGCATATCATATCACGGGGTTTGGATGCACCGGCGAAGTTTGCACCAACTCTCAATGTGAGAAAGGGCAATGCATGGTACCAAAGAGGCTAGCAATGATGGAAGGGTGAGAGTGCGTATAATCCATGGACTCAACATTAGTCATAAAGAACTCACATACTTATTGCAAAAATCTACAAGTCATCAAAAACCAAGCACTACGCGCATGCTCCTGGGGGATAGATTGGTAGGAAAAGACCATCGCTCGTCCCCGACCGCCACTCATAAGGAAGACAATCAAAGCACACCTCATGTTTCAAATTTGTTACATAACGTTTACCATACGTGCATGCTACAGGACTTGCAAACTTCAACACAAGTATTTCTCAATTTCACAACTACTGAACTAGCACAACTTTAATATCACTACCTCCATATCTCAAAACAATCATCAAGCATCAAACTTCTCTTAGTATTCAACACACTCATAAGAGAATTTTATTATTGATCTTGTATGCCTAGCATATTAGGATTATTTAAGCAAATTACCATGCTATTTAAGACTCTCAAAATAATCTAAGTGAAGCATGAGAGATCAATGGTTTCTATAAAACAAATCCACCACCATTCTCTAAAAGATATAAGTGAAGTACTAGAGCAAAACTATATAACTCAAAAGATATAAGTGAAGCACATAGAGTATTCTAATAATTTCCGAATCATGTGTGTCTCTCTAAAAAGGTGTGTACAGCAAATATGATTGTGGTAAACTAAAAAGAAAATACTCAAATCATACAAGACGCTCTAAGCAAAACACATATCATGTGGTGAATAAAAATATAGCTCCAAGTAAAGTTACCGATAGAAGTAGACGAAAGAGGGGATGCCTTCCGGGGCATCCCCAAGCTTTGGCTTTTAGGTGTCCTTAGATTATCTTGGGGGTGCCATGGGCATCCCCAAGATTAGTCTCTTGCCACTCCTTGTTCCATAATCCATCAAATCTTTACCCAAAACTTGAAAACTTCACAACACAAAACTTAAAGTAGAAAATCTTGTGAGCTACATTAGCGAAAGAAAACAAAAGACCACTTCAAGGTACTGTAATGAACTCATTCTTTATTTATATTGGTGTTAAACCTACTGTATTCCAACTTCTCTATGGTTTATAAACTATTTTACTAGCCATAGATTCATCAAAATAAGCAAACAACACACGAAAAACAGAATCTGTCAAAAACAGAATAGTCTGTAGTAATCTGTAGCTAGCGCAAGATCTGGAACCCCAAAAATTATAAAATAAATTGCTGGACGTGAGTAATTTATCTATTAATCATCTTAAAAAATAATTAACTAAATATCACTTTCCAAATAAAAATGGCAGCAGTTCTCGTGAGCGCTAAAGTTTGTGTTTTTTACAGCAAGATTAACAAGACTTTCCCCAAGTCTTCCCAACGGTTCTACTTGGCACAAACACTAATTAAACATAAAAAACACAACCAAAACAGATTCTAGACAAATTAATTATTACTAAACAGGAGAAAAAATCAAGGAATAAAAATAAAATTGGGTTGCCACCCAACAAGCGCTATCATTTAACACCCCTAGCTAGGCATAAAAAGCAAGGATATATCTAGGTATTGCCATCTTTGGTAGGCAATCCGTAAGTGGCTCTCATAATAGATTCATAAAGTAATTTAATTTTCTTTCTAGGAAATTGTTCCATGCCTTTCCTTAACAGAAATTGGAATCTAATATTTCCTTCCTTCATATAAATAATTGCACCAATCGTTCTAAGGAAAGGTCTACCAAGAATAATAGGACATGAAGGATTGCAATCTATGTCAAGAACGATAAAATCTATAGGCACATAATTCCTATTTGCAACAATAAGAACATCATTAATTCTTCTCATAGGTTTCTTAATAGTGGAATCCGCAAGGTGCAAGTTTAGAGAGCAATCATCAAAATCACGGAAACCTAACAAATCACACAAAGTCTTTGGAATCGTGGAAACACTAGCACCCAAATCACACAAAGCATAGCATTTCATGATCTTTAATTTTAATTTTAATAGTAGGTTCCCACTCATCATAAAGTTTTCTAGGGATAGAAACTTCCAACTCAAGTTTTTCTTCATAAGATTTCATCAAAGCATCAACGATATGTTTAGTAAACGCTTTATTTTGGCTATAAGCATGTGGAGAATTTAGCACGGATTGCAACAAGGAAATACAATCTATCAAAGAGCAATTA